>NC_137834.1:51472246-52836830 GCF_948465745.1 Chenopodium album | reverse complement strand
TGACTTTGACTCAAAACTCAATTCACTTAATCATAACTTATGCACGAAGATCAAAAGGTCTTTATGAGGGTTGTAATGGGGCTAGGGTGAGAGGTAGGATTAACATTTTGGGAGATGTGAGAGTTGAAGTAGTTGGGAGAGTGGTAATAATAGTTTATAATAACAACACAACCAAATGCATGACGAAGATAACCTCGTTTAGCATCTAGCCTCTCCATACACCATAAAATCAAGACAAAAATCACTATACACCAAAGTAATTTGATTTTCTCTTCTTCCCTTCCTTCTTCAACCCTTATTTATTTATTTAATCTCTTTTTTTTTTCTTTTTCACCCCTTCAATTTTTTTTTCTATTTTTTTCATTTTTTTCATTTTTTTTAAAAAAAAAAAAAAAAAAAACCTTGAGCTTCCATTCAAAATCTCCTTTATTGCACCACGAAGCAAATATTTAGCCAAATGAAAATTCACAAATCACAAGATTGACCACTCCCCCAAGCTAGGCTCGGGAATAGTAACCAATCGAGGTCGAAGGCTTGTAATATGGCTAATTCAATGAAGAGTTAATTAATCCTATTAATTAAGTCGGAAAGTAGAGAGAGAAAGTCTCAAGAACTAGAGAGAGAAAGTGGAAAATCCGATTGAAACCCACAAATTTGATCTTCGATTTTTAGCCCGATTTCAATGGAAAAAAGGAAGAAGGGTAAGGGAAGCAAGAGTTCAAGCTCAAAATCGAAGAAAAAGCAGAAAGCAAAGCAGAATTATGGACCCAAAACAATGAATTATACGAAGAGGAAAGAACATAGCATTGCCACTGAGGATGTTTCGGTTGAAAGCTGGCTTGATGAAGTAATGGAGAACACCATGCAGGTGAAGGGGATGACGGAGGAGGAATGTGGTGAGCATCAGCAGGAGTTTAACAATTGGCTTCAGGTAATTCATTCCTCTGCATCTGCCATTAATGATGAGCTTCGTACTGATGAATGTTGTGATAGTGTATTGAATAAGGACAATCCAACTCCTATTTTGATGCTTAAAAACTCTAATTGCACTATGAATGCGTTTTCCCCAATTTCTAAGAGCCCTGAATTGTGTTCCCCTGTTTTTCGTTCCCCGAATTCTGTTGATTTTGCTCGATTGAATTGGAGGGAGAGCTTGTTTGGTGGGACTAGGTATGAGGGGGTAGACCTATCTGGTGGAGGTAAGAACTTAAATAGGGACTCATGTGATAGGGGTAATGGTGGCAAGGTCCAAATTACTCTTGAGGATGTTCAACCTGAGATTGATTTCTAGAACTCGGCGATTGTTTGCCATATAATTGGTACTAAACCACCTTTGTCTGTTGTGAATGGTTTTACTAGAAGGATGTGGGGAAGATATGGGATTGATAAGGTCTCTTTAATGGCAAAATGGGGTGTTCCTAGTTCGATTTCGGACTATTGAGGCAAGGGATAGAGTACTGGGGGCTGGACCTGTATGGTTTGACAATAAACTAGTGATAGTGAAACAATGGGTGGCTGGGATGGACCTTGATGCTGAGCCTGTGGATTTGGTGCCTATCTGGGTTAGATTGCCTGGGTTGAAATTGAAATATTGGGGACAAAAGACTCTAATGAAATTGGCTACTATGATAGGGAATCCTATCAAGACTGATAAGGCAACGGCCACTAAGGAAAGATTGGAGTATGCTAGGATTATGATAGAAGTGAATTTTAATGCTGATTTACCAGATTGCATTGAGTTTCTGGATGAATTTGGCAATACAATAAAACAAGCTCTGAAGTATGAGTGGATGCCTGTGATCTGCAAGCTGTGTGGTGGGATTGGGCATGTTGATGCTCAATGTCCTAATCATAAGGTGTAGGTGAGGAATAAGGTGAGGATGCAACCTGAGAAAGCTCATAACAAGGATAGACAAAAGCCACAGAAAGTCTGGAAGCCAGTTCAGAAGCCTGTTCCTCAGAATTTCAAAAGTGGGATTGATAATTTGAATGGTTCTCAGCAGGATGATGATGGAAGTCAGCAACCTCAAGTTATGAAACCTGGTGTTATTTTGATCAGTAATAGTGGGAATAGATTCAGTGTATTAGAGGAGGGGGAGTGTTCTCATTCTCTCCATGGATAAACTTGGTTTCTGGAATATTAGAGGTCTAAATAAGGCCAGTAAGCTCTATGATGTCTTATGGTTCATTTTTTGAAGCAAAAGGCTAAGGTTCATTGGCTTAAAGATGGTGATATGAATTCTGCTTTCTTCCATGCTATTATTAGGAAGAGAAGACTTCATATTAACATCTATTCTATTGTGAACAATGTGGGGGAAGTGACTGCTGGTCCTAAGGAAGTGTGTGATGCTTTCTTGGAGTATTACCAAGGGCTCCTTGGAACTGAAGCTTCAATGCGGGGCAGCATTCACTCTAAATTTATAGCTGAGGGTAATATTTTATCTGGTGAGCAAGGTTTGGCTATATGTAGAGCTTTCTCTAAGAGTGATGTTAAGTCTGCTTTATGGAGTATTGATGATGATAAGGCTCCTGGACCTGATGGTTTCTCCAGCAAGTTTTTTAAAGCTGCTTGGCATATTATTGGAAATGATGTTATCAAGGCTGTTCTGGATTTCTTTAACTCTGGTAAGCTGCTTAAACAGGTGAATTCCACTACTTTGACTTTGATCCCAAAGATTGAACATGCAAATAAGGTTACTCAATTCAGACCTATAGCTTGTTGTAATGTGGTGTATAAGATCATTTCTAAAATGATCTATTCTAGATTGAAGGAGGTGTTACCTGGTTTAATTGATGAATGTCAAGGGGCCTTTTTCTCTGGAAGATCTATTCTGGATAATATCCTTATTTGTCAAGACATGCTGAAGGCTTATAATAATAAAAGGAAGCCCCCTAGGTGTACCATCAAAGTGGATCTCAAGAAGGCTTATGACTCTGTAAGCTGGGATTTTATTCAGGGAATAATGAGTGCTATGAAGTTCCCTATTCAGTTCATCTCTTGGGTTATGCAATGTGTTACTACTCCTACCTTTTCTTTACTTCTTAATGGTGGTTCTTATGGATTTTTTAAGGGGAAAAGGGGAATTAGGCAAGGTGATCCTATGTCTCCTCTCCTATTTGTTATTGTAATGGAATATCTGTCCAGGTTGCTAAAGAAAATTGGGAAGAAAAAGATATTTAAATATCATCAGAGGTGTAAGGAGCTTGCTTTAAATCACTTGATTTTTGCAGATGATTTGATGTTGTTTTCTTATGGGAATAATGAGTCTGTCAAGCTCTTGATCAAGGCTCTTAAGACCTTTGAAGCTAGATCTGGTTTGCAGGCTAATCTTGAGAAAACTGCAATTTATTTTGGCAATGTTTAGCAACCTATCCAAGATAGCATTCTGTGCCACTCTGGGTTTGTGAAGGGTGAAATGCCTTTTAGGTACTTAGGGATTCCTTTGAATGCTAAGTACTTGAAGATGGTGGATTATGATAGTTTGATTGATAAGATGTTGGTCAGATTACACTACTGGAGTAGTAGGAATCTTTCTTATGCAGCTAGGGTCACCCTTATTAATGCAGTGTTAATGAGTCTGCATACTTATTGGGCTCAATGTGTTTTACTTCCCAAATCAGTCATTGATAGGATTAACCAGCTTTGCAGAGCTTTTTTGTGGAGTGGCAATGCTGTTCTTTTTACAACTCCACCAATTGCCTGGGATTGGTGTTGTAGACCTAAGAAGGCAGGTGGTCTTGGGATTAGAGACTGTAGAAAGTGGAACAAGGCTGCTCTAGGTGTTTATGTTTGGAAAATAGCCAAGAAAACTGACTCTCTTTGGGTCAAATGGGTACACTCAGTTTATATTAAAGGTGAAAATTGGTGGGATTATGTTCCAAAGAAAGATGTTGGGTGGGCATGGAAGTTGTTATGCAAAGTCAGAACTGATTTGATGCCTGGTTTTACTACTAAGGGGTGGCTGAATAACAAGTACAAAATCAGGGATGGGTATAACTGGTTGCAAGGTGATATGGATAAGGTTCAATGGTGTAAATGGGTTTGGAATCCTTTCAATATCCCAAAACACACCTTTATTGTTTGGCTTGCTGTTCTGGGGAGGCTTAAAACTAGAGATAAGCTTTTCTAATATGGGGTTAGTGAGAGTAGTGACTGTTTGCTTTGTGGTGATGTTGTGGAATCTTGTAGTCATCTCTTTTTCTCCTGTAGTTTTAGCAGGAAGGTGCTGAAGGCTGTTTCTCACTGGATTGGGTTTGATAAGGATCAGGTAGACATCTTACACAGCTGGAAGTTATGGAAAGCTGAGGGTAGGAATCAAGTGCAGAAGAATCTGATCTTGGCTAGTTTGTCTGCTGTTGTTTACAGTATTTGGCTTGCTAGGAATCATTCTCTCCGGTATAAAGATGTGCTCAGACCTGAGTTCACTGCTAAGGTCATTAGAAGAGAGGTGGTGACTAGGTGTCAACAGCTAATCAATCATACTTGGACAATTGCTGACTGTAAATGGTTGCTTCAGCTTAGAAATAGTGTTTAGTTGTTTCTGTGTTTGCCTTGTTATGTTTTATTTGCCTGTCTTGGAAGTTTTTTGTTCTAGTGTGTCTTGTGCAGGTCTTGGTTCCCCTGAGCCCTTCCTAGAAGGTACCAGGGGTTCTTTGAGCCTGGTTCTGATTCTTGTTTATCCTGGTACCCTTCATAGAAGGTGATCAGGATATTCTTGAATCTGTTGGGGGTGGTGTGCCTTGCTTTTAAGGCTTGTGTAGTTTGGTGTTTCCCTGTTTTGACAGGTTGTATTTATTGTACATTTGTACAGTTTCTGTTTATAATACTTTTCTTATATTCTAAAAAAACAATGAAGGGTAAAGCTCAACATGGGTAACAATTAAGGAGCAAATGTACAAAAATAAGTTCTGGAGGCTCAAATTGAGAAAAAGAAAGACCTTTATCATTTCAATCATGCACTCATCACAACCAAATTACTACAAGTCTCAAGGCAAAATCAAGATTAGAGCTGCACCAGGAACTATCACACATACAAAAATTTAGATTGTTATAAATGTGACAGTCAATCAATCAGGTTTCGAAAACTCACATGGCTTGGGGTCTACAAAAATATCGACTAGCTAGACTCAAAAAGAGCAAAACATCTTTCCACAAACCAATTAGTCGTAGGCTACATTGCTACGCAGTTATCAACGTATAAAGCACACCGACCAAATTTAAAAATCATAACTATGATGAGAAGAAGCTCAAGAGAGTCTAATCTAATCCGCACACGGTTCGACGTCAAACAAATGGAAAATAGGCACAAGAATGCATTATTCGAAAACACAACTAAACTAAGAAATAAAGCAATACATTTTTTTTTCGTTGCACGTAAACTCCCATCCCTAATAGACGGTACAAACCATGCAACACCTACAGAAAGCAATAAAACTACACTATGAAAACATTAAAAGATAGATATCCCTCCCCCAAGCTAGAATGAAAAACAGTGTCCTCACTGTGGCAAAATAAAATACAAGAGAGAGAGACGAGAAAGAAAAGCTCACTCAGCAGGAACCTCGTCGACAGAAGAGGTGTCGACTGTAGTGCCATTATAGGTAGCGGTGGTGCCAGAAGCTACTATCTGCTGACGTAGAGAAACAACCTCCGAATTCAAGGCATGAAACTGTTGCTCCAAATTGCCGAAATGGTCAATAACCTCCTGAGAAAACGTACCAATGTTAGCCATGAACTGCTTGAACATCTCTATAGTGACTAAATCGCTGCTAGACCCCTCAAAACTGACACTATGACGGAAAGGGTGGGATGGAATAGTCCCACGACAAGGAGTATGAGAGATTTGTGAATTGTCACCAACCAAAGGCGAAGGGGCCGAAGAAGAACCTTGCTTTGTAGAATGCACACCTGTGTGGATGATTTTTTTGATGTTGGGGGTAGGCGGAAACAAAAGGGCATCTGGAGTTCCCATTCGAGTCACGAGAGTGGGCAAAACAACATAAGGAGTCGGATGTGAGTCCTTCTCCTCTCCCTTAACCTGCCATACAAACAAACCAATCTTTGGTAACAACAACCGTCCATATCGTTCCATGCTCACAGTATCAAGGAGTGCATATGAGTTCAACTTCTTAAAGTAAGACAAATCGATCCCCAGATGCGTAGCAAAGACGGTTACAAAGCTTCCCATAGTGATAGGCCATTTCGGCTTGTTTCTCTACACAAGAAATGCAGCAATGAGGAATTTTCCGAAATCCAATTGACCCATTCTATCTCGATCACCATGTAAGAACCACCAAAGCATCTTGAAATCACTTGTAGCAATTTGTCCCATCTCTGTCTTTGGAAAGAACACTTGTAGAAGCAAGCGATGCAGAATACGAGGCACAGGGTTCACAATTGAAAAAGACTTAGTAAAACAAACTTTCCAATCATCTCGACCTGTGAGTTCTCTCCAAAACATTTTTTGGTGAAATTGTAATCCATTCTTATCACCCCAAAACGAACCAAACTCTAATGAGCCAATAGTTCCATCACAAGGCCACTCGAAAATTTCATTAACCTCCTTTAGTGCCATTGAATGTGACATTCCATCAAGAGAAAAAGATATGTCACCATTATTAGACACTACTAAAGAAGTAAGAAACTCAATAACCAAATCCGGATAAACCTCTTCCTTCAAATTTAGAACTTTTGACCAACCACACCTTCGACCTATTTCTTGCAAACAATCATCAACCCCAAGCTTCTTACCATCGTCTTGTGAATAACGAAGTGTTGGTTTGATTTTTCGGTCTTGAAGTGAGAAACCAAGGCCTTCTTTGCTCAAATTTGAGGAAGGGTGAGAGGTGGAATGTGGGTTGGTATGAGAAGTGTTTAGAGGGGATTTATGTGGTAGTTTGGGATGCTTCTTTGAAGGTGAGGCTCTTGCTTTTCGAGGTGGGTTTCTCTTTGTGGGAGTGGATATTAGTGGTGCAAGTGGAGAAGGAGTGGACTTTGGGTGAGAACTAGTGGTTTTTGTGGTTCTCATGATGCAACGTCACAATCAGATAGCAATAAGCACAAAATACTCCAACCAACACTAGTAATCCAAAGTAGAATCAATTCCAATCAACCACCAACCAAATATCAATGTTCAATCAAAATTAATCACCACAAATTTAATCAACAAGCCAACATTAATATACAAGAGGCAAAATTTTCAATTTTTTATATGAATGTAAACAATTCAAGAAGAGAAGTTGGATGAAAAATTAAAACAATATTGTTGTTGGTTACCTCAAATCAAATACCAATTAAATTGCAATTTCAACCAATTCTCCCAATTGAAAAAGAAAATCAAAAGCCCTAAACTTAAGAAAAATAAGGGTTCTTCTTTTTTTGGGTTTTTTTTTTTTTGTGGAGGGTGGCTGACTGGTGTCTCGGAGCAGCGCCGGTGGGGCATCGGTGGGGCGCTGGTGATGCAGGCGGCGGTGCGTGGCTGTGGGGTGGCGGAGAGGTGGAGAGAGAAGGGGGTGGGGTGTCTTGGGATTCGTGCAGGTTAGGAACTTTTTTCTTCTTTATTTTTTTCTGGTTTTTTTTCTGGTTTTTTTTTTGGATGCGTGTAGCTGCCTGGGTGCCAGAACCAGCGGGCGCTGGAATTCCAGCGGCCCAGGCATAACGTTGGGCTGCTGGTGGGGGCTTGGCCCAGCGGGAGCAGGCCTGCCGCTGGCTGTGCAGGCTGGTGCCTGCTTCTGGCTGCCTCTGCTTCCTTTTTTTATAGATGAAAATAAAATAAAAAAATATACCTTCACTAAAAATAACAAAAAAAACAAACAAACAACGTTAAAGACTTAGTGAAGTAAAACAAAAACAAAACAAAAAAAGGAAACGAAACTAATCACTTAAAAAAAAAAAAAAAACCTAGAAGAATAACATAAATAAATGAATAGAAAAAATAAAAATAGAGAAAAGAAAGAAAGAAAAGTTAAAAACAAAAAGGAAGAGAAACTAAAAAGAAAAGGAAAAACAAAACTAAAAAAAAATCAAAATAAAGAAGAATTAGGAAATCGGGTTGCCTTCCGATAAGCGCTCATTGAGAGTCGTGAGCTCGACTTCTTACCTTAGTATCAAGCATCAATTGGTGTATCGGAGAGATAAATCATCTCCAATTTGCCGATGAAAGCACCCTTGGTATATAGCTTTAAACGTTGTCCATTTACCTTAAATTTCGTGCCGTTTTCGCTAGCAACCTCTATGGCTCCATATGCTTTTACATCGGTGACTGTGAAAGGCCCGGAGCATCTAGACTTAAGTTTTCCAGGAAAAAGTCGAAGTCTTGAGTTATAAAGCAACACCTTGTCACCATTATTGAACTCTCGTTTTTGGATCATCTTATCGTGAAACTTCTTCGTTTGTTCCTTGTAGAGCCTATAATTTTCGTAAGCATCGAGCCGAATCTCATCTAGCTCGTTCAATTGAAGAACTCTTGCTTCACCGGCCTTCTCTAGATCCAAATTAATCTCCTTGACGGCCCATTGTGAAAGGTATTCCATTTCGACCGGTAAATGACAAGTTTTGCCATACACCAACCGATACGGAGTTGTCCCTAACGGAGTCTTGTAAGCCGTTTGCAATGCCCACAATGTATCATCAAACTTCAATGACCAATCTTTGCGGGATTTGTTGACTACCTTTTCAAGGATTCTCTTGATTTGTCGATTAGATACCTCAACTTGGTCGCTCGTTTGAGGATGATAGGGCAAACCAACTGACAAGGGAATAAACGCATCGTCAATTGTCTATCACTAGATCAAATACAATTTATACAACCTAAACAAACCTAGTACGAGTATAAGGCAAGCATAGGGGTCGAACCACAGAGAACGGATAAACACCACCAAATGTTATCAACAATTAAGCTAGTCCGGAATAGGAGATAAATAAACTAAAGTCTAAAGATGCTAAAACAACAAATAAAACATTAAGGCACCAAGGGAAATGGGTAGGTGAAGTTGACGCTTGATCATGCAATAACAAAGTAGCATATCAATGGTAAACTAAACATGCATTAATATCGAAGTAAAGGGTCCAATCTAGCCGCCTTCCGGGGTCAATTGGATTCTCCTAACATAGCCTCTATGTTTCCACATTAGAACCATATACTAGGAGGTACTATTAAATAACAATCGATAGTAATGAACCTCAACTAAGTCAACTTCCGTTACTTGTTAGCAAAGACTCATCTTTGATCAACTAAAAACGTGCACTTGCAAGAAGACCAAAGAATATCAAGCATGCAAAGACTTTAATCACCATTAACATAACCCCAACATTATAAGCATGAACAATTAGCAACTACACCATCCCCACACCCTTGGCTAGGTGACTACTCACAAATCATGTTGAAAATAATATCAATCATCAAATCAATAAGCATCAACATGATTAATAAGAAAAGAAGAAAAATCAAAGCAAATAAGAAAAATCAAAAACAAAGGTAAAGAGAAAGAGTAAGAGATTGCTCATTAATTGAAGATGAAGGTCTACAAAGGATTGAACAAGGTCCTTCTTCAAAATCCAAGTTCATCAATGAAGAAAACCACACTTTATCTCTCTACCAATGAAGACTAATCCTAAACTAAACTAAAACTAATTAGAGAGTAGAATATATAGTTATTGAATATTTTTGTTTACCCCAAAAATGGGTATATATACTAAGCTAGGAAAAACATAAAAAGAAAAGAAAATAAAATAAATTAAATTAAAAAGGAAAAGTAAAAATAAGAAACTAAAATAAAAATAAAAATAAAAGAAAGAAAATAAGAAAAGGGAAAAGAAAACAAAGAAATAAAAATAAAAGAAAAAGAAAATGAAATAATAAACCCACAAATCCTAATTCTCACAAAACCAACAGAACCCATCTTCTTCTTCGACATTTCTTGGCTGCTTGAACTTCATCACCACTACACACCATCATCACCGCACATCGTCATCACTAATCAAAGATCAACGGCCATCACCAAGCTTCAATTGTTTGATCTCATTAAATATCATGTGCGAGGCTCGTGAAGTGGTTCGGTCGAACCATGGGTTGGTGCGGCCGAACTACGGGGTGGGTTCGGTCGAACCATGGGTGTGTTCGACCACACCTCTTCAATTTACAAAACTTGAAAGTCTCTGACTCGTGCTTCGACCGAACTCTCAACGGTTTGCCCGAACCCGATCAATTTGTGATTTGCTCTGATTTTTGGGTGAAAATAGCAGAATCGGGTGAGTAATTGTGGTGGACTGGTGGCAACAGGGGGTTCTGGTTGTTGGGTGCGAAGGGTGGACGGAGGAGGTTAGTTGGTGGGCTGATTTGGTTGGTGGTTGCGGCTGCTTGTTTGTGTGGTGAAGGTTGCGCGGAGTTGAGTGAGGGAGCAGGGGATTGGCGACTGGTGGCTGCTCTGGTTGTAGGTGGTGCTGGTGGTTAATGGTGGTTTAGGTGCGTGGCTGGGTGCGTAAGGTTGTTGTGGTTGTGTATTGGGTTGCAGCGTTGGTGTGAGAACAAGGGGTAGTGGTGGCTGTGATGCGTGGTAGAGCTGTGGGTTTTCGTGGTTGCGCGGATTGGTGGTGGAAAGTACTGTGGTTGCTGTTGTTGGTGGTTGTGGGGTTGTGCGTTGGTGTTGCAATTGCGGGGTGTTGAAGGTGGCATGGCTGGTGAGTGGATGTTGAGTGGCTGGTGAGGCTGCTGGTTTGTGTTGTGAAGGGGGCAGCAGTGGTGGTCATTGGTGGACGGTGCGGCTGCTGAGTGGTCCTTGGTGGTGGTGCGGCTGCTGAGTTGGAGTGGAATTGGTGGGTGCTGGTGGTTACAGCAGGGGTTGATGTTGGTTCAGGGGTGAAATTGGTGGTGTTTGACTTGGACCTTGAACTCGAGCCTACACACAAACAAACCCGAGGATAAAAGTGTGAAACCGAGACAAATAAAATAAAATAAATAAAAAGGAATTAAATAAAATAAAATAGAAAAAGAGAAGTAACACTAAACTAATAAAAATAAATAAATTCTATACAAGCAAATAAAGTAAAATAAAATACGAAAATAAACTAAAATTAATAAAATAAAGAAAATAAACTAAAATGCTCCAAAATTACCAAAATAAACTAGAAACTTTATTAAAGAGAAAACAAGAGAATAAAAGGAAAATAGGGGAAAATAAGATGAAATAAACACGAAAATTACTCTAAAACTACTCCCTAAGAGTGACATAAATGTCACTCATCACCAACCTTGTGAGTAACTCCATGTTTCTTAAGAAGAGACTTGAAAGTTTGTTGATGGAAATGAGAACCACCGTCACTAATGACAACTCTTGGGACTCCGAAGCGCGGAAAGATGATCTTTTTGAATAACTTCATAACGACCTTCGAATCATTAGTAGGTGACGCAATAGCTTCAACCCACTTGGAGACATAGTCGACGGCAACCAAAATGTACCGATTCCCACAAGAAGAGGGAAATGGTCCCATAAAATCAATGCCCCAGACATCAAAAGGCTCGACCTCAAGAATCCCATTTTGTGGCATCTCTTGCCTCTTCGATATATTTCCCGTTCTTTGACACTCATCACATGCATTGCAAAAAGCACGAGCATCCTTGAATAATGAGGGCCAATAGAAACCACATTGAAGCACTTGGTAGGCAGTTGCAGTAGAACCAAGATGTCCACTAGATGGTAGATTATGGCAATGATGAAGGATACCATGGCTATCCCAATCCGCTACACACCTCCGAAACATTCCATCAGCGCACTTTCGATACAAATGAGGATCATCCCAAAAGTACCGCTTGGCATCATGGTAGAACTTCTTGCGTTGTTGGTAAGTCAGATCCGGAGGATGTGAACCACCTACACAAAAATTAGCATAGTCAGCATACCATGGAGATACAGAAGAAACAGAGAATAAATGATCATCGGGGAAAGAGTCATTTATAGGGCTATATGAAGTAGACAGAAATCTTAATCGAGAGAGGTGATCCGCAACAACGTTCTCGGCACCCTTTTTATCTCGAATCTCTAAATCAAACTCTTGAAGGAGCAAAATCCATCGAATGAGCCTCGGTTTAGCCTCTTTCTTTGCTAGGAGATACTTCAGAGCGGCATGGTCAGTGTGGACAATTACTTTCGAACCAATGAGGTAAGTTCGAAACTTGTCAAGAGCATACACAATAGCTAGGAGCTCTTTCTCAGTGGTGGCATAATTCATCTGAGCCCCATCCAAGGTTTTACTAGCATAGTAAATGGCATGCAAAACCTTGTTCTATTGTTGTCCAAGCACGGCTCCCACAGCATAGTCACTCGCATCACACATGATCTCGAATGGAAAATCCCAATCTGAAGGTTGTATGATAGGAGCAGTTATCAATGCCTCCTTAATCCTGTTAAAAGACTCTATACAAGCATCAGTAAACTCAAATGTGGCATCCTTAAGCAATAATTGAGTGAGGGGTTTCGCTCTTTTCGAAAAATCTTTTATAAATCGGCGATAAAACCCTGCATGACCAAGAAAACTTCTCACTCCCTTGACATTCACGGGAGGGGGAAGTTTCTCAATCACCTCAATTTTTGCTTTGTCAACTTGGATGCCACGATCAGAAATAAGATTACCAAGTACCACTCCTTCATTGAACATGAAGTGGCACTTTTCCCAATTCAAGACCAAATTGACATCAGTACAACGTTTAAGCACCTTAGAAAGATTATGCAAGCACATATCAAAATCAGAACCATAAACACTGAAATCATCCATAAATACCTCCATGATGTTCTCAATGAAATCAGAGAAAATGGCCATCATACACCTTTGAAACGTCGCAGGGGCGTTACACAACCTAAATAGCGTTCTGCGATAAGCAAATGTACCATAGGGGCATGTGAACGTTGTCTTTTCTTGATCTTCCGGATGAATGGGAATCTGAAAGAAACCTGAATATCCATCCAAATAACAGATTAAACTATGTTTTGCTAATCTTTCAAGCATTTGATCTATAAAAGGTAAGGGGAAGTGATCTTTCAAGGTGGCTGTATTCAACCTGCGATAATCGATACACATACGCCAACCTGTGACAACACGAGTATGAATTAGTTCATTCTTATCATTTTTAACAACAGTTGTCCCCCCTTTCTTAGGAATGCCTTGTACCGGGCTCACCCACTTAGAATCAAAGATAGGGTAGATGATGCCCACGTCAAGAAGTTTCATTACCTCTTTCTTCACCACCTCTTGCATATTAGGATTCAATCGACGTTGTGGTTGGATGCAAGGGCGATGATTCTCTTCCAAATTGATTCTATGCATACAAAAATTAGGACTTATCCCTATAAGATCATCAATTCTATACACAATTGCCTTTTTATGCATGCAAAGCACAGTCAAAAGCTTAGAAACTTGGCTATCATAGAGTTTAGAACTAACAATTACAGGGCATTCCTCATTATCATCAAGAAATGCATATTTAAGATGAGGAGGCAAAGGTTTTAACTCTACCTTTTTTACTTGTGACTAAGAAGTAGAACAAATAGTTTCCATTACCTCAAACCCCTTAGTGTTAGGGGCATCCAAGTCACGAATCAAGGAATCAATCTCTGCATCTCCTTCTCCTTCAGAGACCTCCAGGGTGAGAACAGCTTCTAATGGATCATTAGCTAACTCACAAGGCGTATCATCTCTCACAATCTCATCAAGCACATCAATCCTGCAACAAGTATTCTCAAGCATAGGCGACTTCATCGCATTGGTTAGATTAAAAGTCACTGTATCATCACCAACAGACAAAGTAAGGGATCCAGACTTGACATCAATAACAACACCTTCAGTACACAAGAAAGGTCTACCTAAAATGATCGGGATATTACTATCCTCCTCCATATCCAAAACTACAAAGTCAACAGGGATGAAAAATTTCCCAACCCGAACGGGGACATCCTCCAAAACACCTAAAGGGTATTTTATAGAACAATCCACCATTTTCAAAGTGATCTGTGTACATTTTAAAGCTCCCATATTCAACCTGTTACAAATGAAAGAGGCATAACAGGCACACTAGCACCTAAGTCACATAAATCTTTATCAATGAATAATGCATCTACATGACATGGGATGAAAAAACTACCAGGGTCCTTAAGCTTAGGTGGGGATTTATTTTGCAATATAGCACTACACTCTACAGTTAGAGCGACTGTTTCTACACCACCAAAGTCTTTCTTCTTAGTAATAATTTCCTTTAAAAACTTTGCATACATTGGAACTTGAGAGACCAAATTAGTAAAAGGAACAGTTACCTCGAGGTTCTTGATCATAGTCAAGAACTTACCAAATTGTTGATCTACCTTGTTCTTTTGCATCCGATGTGGGAATGGTAGCTTTGGCTCGACAGGTGGAGGCTCGGAACCTTTCTTTTTCTCTTTCTCAGCATCATTTGCTTTAGCTTTCCCATCTTTTGAGGTGAGAACATCATCCAAGGCCTTCTCTACAACCTCACTATTCTCCTTCTCAAGATTTGCATCATCAGTAGGCATTTGTGGCCCTTCATAACTAACACCACTACGAGCAGTGATAGCATTGGCGGTCTCCTTAGGGACAGGTTGTCCCGGTAAGTGGCTAGGTTGCCTTTGGATATTGGTACCTGCGACTTGTGCAAGTTGGTTCTCCAAATGTTTTGTCGTGTTTTTCAACTCCTTGATGCTATCTTCAGTGCTTTGATTCATATGGTTGTCATCATTCTCATAAGGTCAAACATAGTAGGCTCTTGAGTGCCATGAGAAGGTTGTTGTTGTGGAGGTGGCCTATTGAAACCCGGGGGAGGATGATGAGAGGCCCCTTGTTGATGTTGTGGAGGCCTTGCAACATATTGCTGAGGTTGAGGGTTCTAAGGCTGTGACCATTGTTGCTAAGGTTGAGGATTTTGAACATTATTGCTTTTGTATGAAAGGTAGGGATGATTCCTCCAAGCTGGATTGAATGTGTTAGAATATGGATCATTTAGTTGCCTTTGTTGAAAGGCATTCACCTGCTCCATCTGATTGGTGTCTTGAGAATTTTAAGCACATTGATATCCAAAATGACCCTGTATACCACACAATTCACAAAAAAAATTAGTTTGCAAAGCTTGAGAAGACATAGCATTAACAGATAAAAGAGAAGATTCTTGAGCGGCCTGCAATGCTTCAATCTTTGCAGTTAATTGAGCCATTTGAGATGTCATGAGTGAATAGGCTTCAACTTCCATCTTCCCTTTCTTTGGTCGCGTTCTTGGAGATGAGAAGTGGTTGGCTGCAAGATTTTCAAGAAAAGCATACCCTTCCTCGATTGTCTTGTCAAGGAAAACACCACCTGCGGCAGAATCAACAATACATTTAGTCTTGGTAACTAGTCCGTTATAGAAAATACGAACAAGATTCCACTTTTCAAAATTGTGATGTGAGCATGATCGTTGAAGATCTAAGAATCTATCCCATGCTTCCCTAAGAGATTCCCCCGACTCTTGAGAAAATGTTGATATTTGATGTCGAATCTTTTCAGTTTTTTCAGGGGGAAAATATTCTTTGAGGAATGCTTGAGAAATCTTGCTCCACTCCGTCTCCTCGACAGTGTTCAACCACTTTTGAGCTCTATCGCGAAGGGAAAATCCGAACAACATGACCTTCAATTGATCTTGAGTGACTCCTTTGTGATGAACAGTGGAGCATAATTGTTGAAATCGCTGCAAGTGATTAATAGGCTCGTCAGTAGGATGGCCACTAAATTGATTTTGTTGGACCATACTGAGCAATGCGGGTTTGATTTCGAAGTACTCTGTAGTGATTGCTGGCATTTTAAGACCCGTTGGAATGCCATCTTGGGATTGTACTCTGTAATAATTAAGAGACATATTATCAGTCATCTCTTTGTGTGTGTCAGACTATGTTGTAGAGCTCTTCTGTGAGTGGGTCTTTTTCTGCTTCCCTTTCCCTTTTTTTTTTAGTTGCCTAAGGGTCTTGTCCAAGTCCGGATCCGTAGGGATCAAATCACCTGTTCGTTTTGACCTGGGCAAAAACAAAAAGAAAAGAAAGCAATGAGAATGTCCCAATTGAAACTAGAAGTTCCAATGGGACAATAGAAACAGTTCAAACAATCAAACTAAAACTAATAGAATCTAGTCGTCTCCCCGGCAACGGCGCCAAAAAATTGATGAATAAAAAGTTATACCACAAGTGCACGGTGTCTGTTGTTAGCAAAGACTTAGTAAATACGGGTCGAATCCCACAGGGAGAAAGGTTCTATTAGTTTTTGCCCAATTATTATAAACTATTTCGACAAATGAAGAGTGATTTGATGATTAATTAACTAAAGAAATGACAATAATGAAAATAAGGTTGTTCACAGATAAATTAAAGTCTAGGGCATACGTTCAGTCCACCATGCTTATACCAAACCAAGAAATGCTAACAATCCATTAATAAACAAACTAGGTCGAATAATTAAAGCACTTGTTAATCCTACGGTCGGCAATTAACACTTACGAATTAACATATGTAGTTCGGTCGCTAACATAATCAAATTTGCCAATTGTAATTAAGCCTCTAAAAATATGATCTTTCAATTCTAATTTTTATTAGCTAAATAATTAACTCATGATATTGGCCAATTACATGAATCAAACAATAAAGCACAAATCAATTGGAATTATTCAAACCCTAATTCATAAATTTATGAACAAATAAGCACAAATAATCATGGTATAAACATGGCTTCCCTCACTTAACCCTAGAAAACGACTACTCACGCATAATTGAAATAAAAAAAAATTAAAGAGATAATTAAACTTGAATTCATAATTATTAAAATAAATAAAGAACAAAAGATTTAATGAAAATACCTCAACGATTGAATTAATGGAGAATGAAAAGCTAAGGTTCAACAATGGAGAGAAAAGAAAAACTAAGAAGCGTTTAATCTAAAAAATAAAGCTTAAAGAGGAAATTAAAATCCTCTCAACTATTTATATTAAAACCTAATCCTAAATAAAATAAAATAGATAAAATAAAATAATGAAATAAAAGTAACAAAGGTCATCTTTTAATTGGTCGAGAAAATTACGATCGACGGAAAACAAGTTTCCCGCGCGCCAGACCCATCGCCCGATGGATGGCCGATGGTCGAGTGATCAAGGGGTGCGACGACGACCATCGGCCGATGGATTTCCATCTGGCTAGGCAGATTCGAAGGGTCGTTTGTGCGGCTAAACCATCGCCCGATGGCTGGGCGCTTGCTGGCAGATTTGCAGGACCAATTTCGGAAGGCTGTAACTCACAATCTAGGAATTGTATGAAAGCGTGCGACCTATCATTGGAAAGATCTTCAAGTCTAGTTTCCAACCCAACTTGAATCACCTCAATCCAATCTGTATAACTCGAGATATGGCTAAAACAATGCACAAAGGTCCTTTTTGATACTTTGCAAGCCTTCGTTTTCCTTTGTTCCTAACTCAAATTCAATTCCGAAAAGTGCAAATCGATCCTTGTGGATGCTATTTTCAATTCCCATGCATATGATCCTTAGAGACAAAATCCACGAGCATAAATCCCCCGATAAATGAACTCGATCCATCTATTTCCATTCAAATATCATTCAAATCATCTCCAAATACTTCGAAAGCGTCCAAATGACTACGAAATCACCTGAAACATTAAGAAATACACAAACGGAGCGTAATAGAGCGATATAAATGACTTATACAAATATGACCCTAAAATCGACAAAAAAGACTAAGAAAAAGGTATTAAAAACTAACATAAACGTGCCTAAGAACCCTATATAAATATGATTCATCAATTATAAAAGTTCAAAATTTCATTTATAATTTTAATGCATAATTGTTGTTCTAAACACTTCAATTTATATTAAAATTAACAAGTATAGTCTATGCGAGCAATAAATTAAAGTTCAAGCACAAAGTCAAAATTAGAACAAAAAACATATATATGCTTGACATGATCATACAGGATCAATACTCTGTCACTTAACATGAAATTTGTTGCAATATATTGTTTAAACATGTCATAACGACAAACAAACAGATTCATGAAAACAAGTCGAATCAAAAACCTCCAAATTCAAAATTTGGTGTTTAACGGTTCGAAAATCGCCCAAATTTAGCCAAGAATGAACGAATTATGGCAAATATGAATAAGGGACGAGATCTACTTCCTTTAGCTTCGAAAAACAAGAAAATCCGAGCTCTTTAGAGAGAGAAAGAAGCGAAAATCGTGAAGGAAAGAGAGAGAGCGAAATGAAGAATCGCGCTCTACGATTTTCTTTTTGCTGAACTAAGTGTCGCGCGCAACTGAATAAGTTGTGTGTGACATACCAGCGCAACTCAGAATGATGCGCGCGCCTGGCCAGCGCGACCTACTGAGTTGCGCGCGGATACTGGTCACTAAAATGACCAGTATCCAGATTTTGATTCGTTTGTTCATTTTCTAACGGTTTTTGCTCGTTATTAGATGTGATGGCGAGCAAATTATCAAAATATTTTAAATTGCTTTGCATTTTGTAGTTTGTTTTCTTCTTTATTAATGTTTTGCATCATTCTTGCATGCACACCGTGCCTTGTGCCTTCCCTAAGCATACGTTTTGAACGTTGTTCGTAAGAGTGTCTTAAGGCGTTCCGTGGTGGTGCTTTACGTAAAAGCACCCATAGACAGGTTTTTCATTTTACTGTACTGACGTTATAAATGTCTGGCTTTTCTTCTTTTTTCACGTCCAAAGCAAAAAAGGAATGCGTTGTCATGCAGCGTAAAAATGCAAAAGGCGTATCGTACGACGCAAAATTGTATGGCGTAGGTGCTGCGTAAAATTTCACTTTAGCCCAAGATTTGTGAGATCTACCTCTCAGAAATAAAAGGTAGAGGATTACTTTAGGCTTTAGCTCACGATTCGAAAAGCGCGCCGAACCATCAGGAACAGACACTTCTTGATTGGAAGCAAATACGGTAGTTAGTGAGCTTACTAGCTTACCATACAGTTAAGGTGTCCGTCCACCCGCTGTATAAAGAGCGACGAGACGATGTCGCACCTATGTAGTCACGTGCCCCTAGTTCTGAGACACGTGTACTCATCTCTTGTGGACAAAACTGCTGAGAGAGTTGCTTACTTTCTTCTCTCTCACTGGATTTGGATATGTGCCTCCAGTCTTGAGACATGTATTTCTAGGGATGGAAATTTAATCCGAGTTCGATTCGAATCCGATCCGATCTGAAGGAAAAAAATCCGATTCAAATCTTTAATATTAATCCGAATCCGATAAAATAGATCCGAATCCGAATAGGAGGTGGATCGGACTTGGACCCTACGCAAAGTCCGACGGAGTCCGATTCGAGTCCGAATCCAAAAGTATAAGCATATGCTCTATAACTTAGGATAATTATTTGCTTGTTTTGTAGCAAAATTTTGTTATGTAACTTAGTTTATAATTTAAATATGTTATGTTTATATTTTAATTGGTATGACAATACAAGCAATTATAGGTATATGACATTACAAAAAATTAAAAAAAAAATATTCGGATCATTTCGGAGGTCCGAATAAACAAACCGGATTTGGATCCGAAAAATAACGAGTCGGATCGGATTCGGACTCGGATTTTTCGGGTTCGGACTCGGATTCGGATCCGAGTCCAGGGTCCGTTTACTAAACGGATCGGATTCGGATTTAGCCACATCCGACCCGAATCCGATCTGTTTCCATTCCTATGTATTTCTATCTTGTGGACATCCGGTTCGAATGCCGAAACATTTAGGCTTGAATGCCGAAACATTTAGGCTCGAATGCCGAAAACGTTTAGGCTCGAATGCTGAAAACGTTTAGGCTCGAATGCCGAAAACATCTTTTTCATCTTTTTACTTTGTTAAAGTCGGGATAAAGTTTCAATGACATATTGAGAGACTTTAGACCAACGATGACACGATTGAGAGGAAATCATCCCCTTTTATTCTTTTTTTAAAACCGGTCTCTTCTCGTGACTTGACATCACCCAGAACACCTTTACTTGTAAAATCGTTCTACAAAGCAAAGGATCAATCTAGATTCTTTAGTGCGTTAAGACTACGAAAAACTTTTTCTAGCCTTAATAGCTACTTGTTTCAAACACTTAGCGAATCAAGGATCGTTTTGACATCCTTAAACATAACTGAAAGATTCTCTATCCTTAGAGAACTTTGCCGAATGAGTCTCGGATTTATTTCCTTGACTACTTTGATCATCGTCTATTCTAGACTCAATAAAAGTGGGGGCTAACTGTAGACACCTACTTAGCCCCCACTTTTGGCCACTTGTCCCGAAAAGGAAGTACGATGATGTTACAAAAACCTGTTCTTCATGCTAGATCAAAGTTGAAGTGTTTATGGACTACGAAAAGCATTATGAAGTAATTTAAAACCCATATTTGAGATCAAGTTATCTTAGAGACTTTTCCAATTACTAATTAGGCCTAAAACGTGTTCATACATGTTTAAACTTGATTAATAACGGACCCAAATGCGTCAAAAGCAATGATTGGATCCAATGGAACTTACATTGTTGAAAAACGAGCCAAAAAGATAGACTAACCATTAAATTCCCTTGCAAGGCCTATAAAGATGTATAGCCCTTTCAAAGATCTTTCCAATGGTATATTATAAGCCCAATTTCGAGCCAAAACGAAGAATTTATGATCAAAACACTAAACCGGGCCCAAAACCGACACCCTTGCACTCCAACGGCCATAACTTTTGATAAATAACATATTTAACCTAGTTTTAATGGAATTGGAAAGTAGACATTCAAAGATTTCCAATGATATCTCACACTCCTTAATCCAACTCTGCAATCAAAAGTTATGGAAGTTTTAAAAACTCGTTTTCGTATAAGGCAAACCGCAAACCAGCGCAACTCAATCAGTTGCGCGCGCCTGGCGCGCGCGACTCATTGAGATGCGCCTGGAACCCAGCGCGACTTAGAGAGTTGCGCGTGCCACTTGACTGCGCGGCTCTAAAACCCTAAATCTAGATCCCTACGCCTATAAATAGGGTATTCGCTCAGCATTACGGGGACCGAGAAAAATCAGAATTAAAACCCTAGTGTTCTCAAAACCCTAATCTCTCTACTTCTCTTACTATCATACTACTTTTTCTTCTCTCTTCCCAAATACTTTCCAACCCTAATTGAATCCATTGCAGTCCTTGGAGGTACGAAGAAAAAAGAAAGTCCATAAACACATTAAACGAAGATTTAACATAAAAGAAGAACGGTTAGTTTCCTGAGCACTTAGATAAACCACTTTTCCTTTATTGTTTAAATAACTTTAATTGAATAAATAGTGTTTTTTGATCACTTTAAACAAAATTTTAATTAATTAATTCACAAAGTATTCTTTTTTTAATCAAGACTAGAATTTGATAATTAATTGTTGTTTTATCACTTAAGACAAGGCGAATATTGTTTATTTATTGTTCTTTCACGAATATTGATTAAATAAGAATAACTACTTTTGCAATGTAATTCCTACATGATTAATGCGTGTAATTAAAATCAACTAACTTAGGGTTCGTTTGGCATTGCTGTGGTTTTCTGTTTTTTGATTTTTTTTGTTTTCTAAAAGTATATGATATGTGTCCCATAATGAATCAAAAATTATATAAACTTATTAAAATTATGATAATTTTGAAAACTGGCAACAGAAAAGTGGAAACACCTTTTTCTTGTTTCCTGTTTTTGGTTTTTGGTTTTCAAAAAAACAGAAAACTGAAAACCAAAACTGATGTCAAACAAGCCCTTAGTTTAAGGTATCGCGTTACATAATTGTTTGGTGATGAAATTGTGAAAAAGGAAGAGCTAGTAGAGCCCGCACTAGGGCTAGAATAGCGATTCCTCCCTAAAAGGAACGTTATTTTAGTACCCTTGCTCCCAAACTCATTTCTGGTTTATGTAGACCAATTCGGGCATGGGTAAACTTACGATTCATGCTAATTAATCCATGAACTCCACATGAAAGAAAGGCATGAACGAGGTTTATGAGTTTTCCTAAAACTCATTGGCGACTCCCTACTTGTTTCTTATAAAAAAGTGTGATGATAGAATCAATTCTAATTCAAGATCCCCCAAACAGTCAGAAATTCAAATCCTAATACACCCTAACAAGTGTAAAGTCCTAGGCTTCTAAAGGGCCAATGGGCATTTAATGAAGGACCCCCATACGATGGGATCACCCTCCTTACAATTACCGCCCGTATTTTTTCAGGTTCGGCCTCTATCCCCCTTTGGTCAATTAGGAATCCGAGAAACTTCCCAGACTCAACACCAAAGACACACTTTTTAGGATTAAGCAAGACCTTGTGCCGCCTGAGTGTGGCGAATGTTTCTCGGAGGTCAGCAAGGTGATCCGCCCGCTGCTTGGATTTGACTATCATGTCATCAATATACGCCTCTACATTCCTCCCAATCTGATTAATGAAGACTGTATTAAGCATTTGTTGGAAAGTAGCAGGCGCATTCTTCAAGCCTCAAGCCAAACGACATCACAGTATAACATAATAACCCCTGATCAGTGACGAATGCCGTCTTTTCTTGATCTTTTTTCCACAGGGGAATTTGATGGAAGCCTGAATAGGCATCCATGAAACTCATCAGGGCATGTCCTGCTGTAAAGTCGACCTGACTGTCGGTCTTTGGAAGTGGATAACTATCCTTCGGACATGCTCTGATTAAGTCAGTGTAATCCACGCACATGCGCCAGGTATCATTCGGCTTCTTTACAAGCACAACATTTGTAACCCAATCAGGGAAGTTACAAGGACGAATGAACCCAGCGTCTAACAGCTTTTTTACTTTGGTGGCTGTCGTTGACTTCTTTCCTCGCCGTGGTTTCTTTTCTTTATCCAAATGGGCTTCTATTTGGGATCCACGGCGAGTTTGTGAAAATCAAGATTTGGACTGATGCCTGGCATCTCTTCCACTTCAAAGGCCAAAATGTCTTTGAATTCTTTCAACAATTGGTGCAAGCTTGCACCAAACTTAGCAAAAGCAGCCGTCCCCACACTAGTGGAAAAATTGTCATTCGTAACAGGCTATTTATAACGGGCAAATCTATGTCTGTTACATAAAATATATCCGTAACGGTCAAAATAAGAGTCCGTTACAAATATATAATATTCGTAACGGGCAAAATATTGCCCGTTACAAATATTATATTATTCGTAACTGTAGGCGTCGTTAAAGGTGCGCCTACGTTAAGCATGTTGTGAATATGCTTGGCACTCATAGGAATTTGGAATTAACGTATCTGATTAGGGACAAGAAAAGTAGGGAGCTGCCAACAAGTTTTTAAGGAACTTGTAAATCGTTCACGGATCATAAAAGGCAACCACAAAAAGGGACAACAATAGGCAACAACAATTGACCCGTGAAGGTTACACGCCATTCATAATCCATGAGATTACTAACTCCATATGGTTCGGAACCACAAAAGGAGGATCGGGGATGATGGTAAGAAGTGAGTCATGGAGTCACATTCGCCCGTATTGGCCTCTACTCAATTCTTATAGTGAAAAGTGATTCCTGCGATCTTAAAGGCATGCAAACAAAGATTCAATTTGCTCCAAACTATTATTAAGCTGAACTGGTTGAATATAAATGCAACATATAATTCTAAAATATTAGTGATCACTTGATTAAATAACAAGATTAAAAAGGAACTTCACCGGTTGCCCAAATTATCTTATTACGCGTGATTTTCCATTAAATATTCCCTTTAACATGATCATAATAACAATAATAGAATAAACATTAATATTGGAAGCAATTAAGCAATAAATTGTTAGTCAAATCAAATATAATAATCTTATCATGATGCTAGCAATATAAAAATAATAAGAGTAATTAAATTAATTACTCACTTTCTGCGTTTCCTTGAATTGCTACATCATGAATAAATTGTTAGTAACTTCAATAAATATAAATAAAATTGAAATTAAATTAAAGAAAAGTAGAGTTAATTTGGTCCAAACCCTCAGTTAATTACACCTTCCACGCCTTGGTTTAAGTATAGAACTTCGGGTATTGTATGGACTCCTTGGAGTGCTTAGGGGGAAGTATTTTGAGAGAATGGGAAGGCTAGTGTTTAGGATAAAGAGGGATAAGAGAATGATTTAATGATCAATCTTGTTGATCATTGAAAAAGGGAGATATGATCTCTATTTATAGTGAAAAAAGAAGGGTCGAAAAAAACAAGATAAGATCCGAATTAAAATCGGAATAAAACTCGATAGACTGCAGTTTTTGCGGTATTTTTGTTTATTATATCTTTTGATCCAGAAATCAGAATAAGATAAATAAGATATCGTTGGAAATCTCTTGAAGTTTAGTTTCTAATTCAATTAGAATCAGGTATAAATTTTTTTTAGAATAAAAGATATGGTCGAAATAGTGAGACGGTGTCAGTTTTAAATAGAATTTGATATTTTATTCATATCTTTTCCGTTATAGCTCGGAATTGATATTATAATATATCATTGGAAAGATAATTTCAAGGGATATCCAATTATCTAAGATTTGGATAAAAAAAAATATTAGGCACGAAAATAATATCTGTTTATCTTTGAACGTCTTTCAATTCTAATAGAAATAGGACTTTCAAAAAGAAAAGTTTTATTCAATTTCAAACTCTTTAATCTTATCTTTTCAAAAAGGATAATAAAGATCTTTTAGAAACTTATAGAAGCTTCCAATTAATCCTAATTGGTTTAGGAATGGGATTAAAGCTTTTGGACCCTCCACATGATCATTGGTTCTTAGGTAAGGTGGGCTTAGGTTCGGTTTGGGCTCAGTTTAGTATTTTGGTCATAACTTATTCGTTATAACTCGGATTTGGGCTTATAACATATCGTTAAAAAGCTATTTTAAATCCCCATCCAAATTTTAAATCATTGGATCCAAATTATGGACCAAAATAAAATGGACTAAACGTTTTTATAAAAAAAATGATACGAAATGAATGATTTTAAAGGACACGAAATGAATTATTTTGGGTTTAAAGGCACGAAAAGAGGAAAATAAGTTATGGCTTGGGGAAATAGGATAAGAATTGGGTTGGTTTATAAAATATATTGGGATTTGAATATGGATTTAAGCACTCCAAATATTAAATACTCAACCCGACCAATAATGGCGATGAAAGGTTGTTCATCATCGGGTTTGGTTTTTGGGAGACATTTTTAGGTGTCTACAGAAGCCCTCACTTTGACTGAGTTTGTAGAAACATAAGTTTCAAAAACGATAGTCAAAGTAGTCGATAGGGACAGAGAATGATTTAAGACGTTCTGCAATCCTAAATCACTGTATATACGCCGATACCTGCAGAAAAATGTTAGTTCTACAAATAAAAGAGTAAAGGGATAGAATGCTTATCTGACACCAGTACATTGGTGACAAATATTTTTGGTAGCTTCCTATGGTTGAAGGAATCCACCGGATGACGTTTGTTGAAATGTTTTCCATGCTTGAGGAAAGCCGACTGACGAGTTTCGTAGCTTTCTATGCTTGAAGAAATCTACTGGATGATACTTTCCATGCTTGAGGAAAGTCGACATATGAATTTGGCGGTTTTCTATGCTTGAAGAAATCCATCGGATAATACTTTCCATGCTTGAGGAAAGTCGACAGATGATTTTGGCGGCTTTCTATGCTTGAAGAAATCCACCGGTTGAGATACATTCCATGCTTGAGTAAAGACTTGTCTAATGATGAGATTGCATGTCTCTGTGTATCAAGAACCTTACGCCGTGAAATGTTGGTGGTTCGAGTGTCCCCGAACGTGGGATGTAGTTGGTTTGCTTGTCCCCAAACGTGGGCTGTAAATCGCTCGCTTGTCCCCGAACGTGGGTTGTAGATGGTTCGATTGTCCCCAAACGTGGGCTGTAGATAGTCCGCTTGTCCCAAGACGTGGGCTGTAGATGGTTCGCTTATTCCCGAACATGGGCTGTGAATGGTTTGCTTATTCCCGAACATGGGCTGAGACGAGTGAAAGGTACCGACTTTCTGCCGAAAAAGAAAGATGTGAAAAATGAAGTATGGATCGAATTGCTTGTCATGAAAATAATGTATGCATGATGCATGTTCTTAGACCAAGAGGCTAAGGACAATTATATCATGTGACACGATAGATGAATGAACTTGAGTCATGGAGCTAAGCATCATATATGGTGTAAAGAAATTATCTTGAACATCACTTAAGTCAGGAAGCTAAGCACGTATATAGATTAAGTGATTATTGCAAAATGAACGTTGCTTAGGTCAAGGAGCTAAGCACAATATGCTTTGTATGATTAAAAATCATTGATATATAAATGTTGCTCAGTACATTATGCGATGCATGAAACAATGAATATTGCTCAGGTTAGGAAGTTAAGCAAGTATACAACGTTTCTTCTAATGAATGTTATCTTGAAAGATGATGAAGCATGCGTGGTAGGGAAACAAGATTTCATGATAAAGGGTTCCTAAGGGAAAGATGATATGGCTATGTATGTGTGCAAGAAGTGTGTGAAAGTGATACTAAGGTGAGGCTACAAAGGCTATGGTGAGAGAAATAGATGTGAGAAGAGTCGAGATGGTGACCCTTTAGGCTAGGTAGGCTAAATTATGTGGGTTCAAGCCCTCAAGTCTAGCTCTAGATATATAGGGTCATAGGGATAAGCATTGGAATTCTTTGACTCGGTATGCATATGAATATGGCCGCACCTCAATGTGAGGTTGCCTACGTATTCGTTAGGAATCAGGCCAAACGTAGCTCTAGCCGAACTTTGCACAAGCTTATTGTAGGGAATATTTCAAGCGTTAATCCCTAGCTTGAACCCCACTGTGATCATACACTAAAGTACGGTAGCGTCCAAAGGGGAAGAAGGTAGAGCAAAAGAGTCGCCAACAAGTTTTTTGGGAACTTGTAAACCGTTCACGAGGTGAAGGTTACACCCCTTAACGATCTAAGAGATCGTCAAATCCATAAGATCTTGAACCAAATAGGGTTCGGGGATGAAGGTACAAACCCAACCTAAAAGAGATTGAACCTTCCCTAATAATAGGCCTCTACTTTATTCAGATCGTATTCATGTGCGCTTTCTGACTAACATGCAATCAATAGGATTACCCTAAACCTGTTTATCTATGTTGGTTGAAAATTAATGCACAAATAAAACTATTATTGGCGATCACTTGAATTATAATCAAATTAACCCTAAACAAGATTATTAATTATCTTATTAAGCGTGATTACAAGTACCAAATTCCCTTTAAACATGCATAAAAAGGTGTGATCAAGCAATACTAATAAATATAATATATCAAGCAACATAATAAATAATCATCATAATAATAATAATAATAAATAATAATAATAATAATAATAATAATAATAATAATAATAAATAATAATAATAATAATAATAATAATAATAATAATAATAATAATAATAATAATAATAATAACAATATTCATAATCATGTTCATATTAAAAATAAAGCATAACAATAGCAAGATCCTAGGCATGATACTAAAATGATTAATAACAAACCCTAGCATGTCACTAAGAAATAAAAATCATATATTTAGCCCTAACATGATACTAACAATCATAAATATTAGGAAGAACATAGGAAGCATCATACTTTTAATCATACTTAATATTAAAGTTACCCTAGACAAGATACTAAGAAGAACAAAATACCCTAACATGACGCTAGGAATCATAATAACAACCTAAGCATGATTTCTACATCATAATAAAAACCATTAAAGCACTTACTTGGATGCCTCGTATCTCTTTCTAATAACAAAATACACACGTTAGAAACTTCAAGGAAAATAATAAATCAAACAATTAAATTAAATAATTGAAAGAGATTTGGGACCAAACCCTCAGAAATTAAACCTTTCACGTCTAGGGCGAAGGCAACTTTGAATATGGCTAGGTGTATCTAAGTCTAATGAATGCGGAATTTTATATTTGTGAAAAGGCTAGTTTAGAAAATAGAGAGAGAGAGAGAGTAATCTAGAGAATTTTAATGAGAGTTGGTGAATCAAAACGGAGTTTTTAGAATACTATTTATAGAGAAAATCAACCAAAAAGATAAAAAATCAAAACAGAGTTCTGACGCGTAAAACGAAAGTTAACGCCAGACGCTTACATTAGCGCCAGGCGCTAACGCTAGCGCCAGGCGCCAAGCTTAGTATCAAGCGCTAATGCAGGCGTTTGGCGCTGACTAATATTTTGACGCGTTTTCTAGAATCAGATAGAAATTGACCGTACAGGAGGATAAAATTGTATTTTCCTCTAAAACGTTCTTTTATTCTGATTAAAAACTCTAAAAAGTCAACAAAAGTCAATTTATCAATGTTAATTGAATTAGGAATGAAAAGAACCTTCTAGAAGAATCTATAAAACTAAAACTATTCCTAATTGCATTAGGAATGATAAATCCATATTAGGCCCTCCTCTAGATCATTGGGCCGCATATAAGGCTCAAACCGGGCCCAGTTCATTAAATTGGCCATAACTTCCTCAATATTCATCGGAATTGGGCTTATAATATATCGTCGGAAAGGTCTTTTTAAGCCCTATCCAACTACACTATCATTGGACCCATATCATGGACCAACCGAACTGGATTGGCTGTTTTCTTAAAATAGGTTTTCAAAAACAGAGAGAAGAGAAAAGAAATTAAAAATATCCGCAACACTGAACTTTCCACACTTTCACTTCATTCGATTATGATTCGACGTGAAAGGTACTCATCACTGGGTTTGGTTTTGGGGAGACACAAATGGGTGTCTACAGAAGCCCCCACTTTGACTGAGTTTGGAGAAACGCAAGTTTCGAAAACAAAAGTCAAAGTATCAATAGGGACGGAGAATGATTCAGAACGTTCTGCGATCCTAAATCACTCTTGTAACGCCGATACCTGCAAAACTAACGTTAGTTAAAACAGATAAGAGAGTTAAGAAACGCGTATCTTGCACCGTCGAGCACACGTCTCTGTAAGTAACCGATTTGTTGTGACGATCTTCCGCAATCTAGAGAATACCTCCTGAAGACTGCTACGCCTGTAACTGCCTCCAATTTCCGCTGTGATAGTCTTCGAAAAGATCACTGCTTGTTGATCCTTAATGGTGCTATGCCATTACATCGGCGCTTTGGTGCTTGTGAAAATGTATGTCGATGCTTTTGTTGTGATGACAATCCTCTTTTCTTTGGGAATAGTTGCCAACATAACTCTTGTATGATGTATGACAATCCGATTTAGGGAAAGTTGTCAATGCCACGTAACAATCCATCCTTGGAAATGTTGCCACGATGAAGCGACAATCCGTATCTCAGAAAATTTGCCAAAATCCAATTTTGGGAAAAGTTGCCAATGCTTTGTAACAATCTTTTATAAGAACTTTGCTACGATCGACAATCCACATCTTGGAATATAACTCTTGAAAGCAATCCACTTCGGAAATTTGCCAATCCTATGCGACAATCCTTTTGGGAAAATATTGCCACTATTGACAATCCGCATATTGGAACATTTGCAAAAAAAAAGAGTTGACCGACAATCCACTTTGGGAAATTTGCCACTTACTGAAATGAATGACAATCCACGTTGAGGAACCTTTGCCGAAATTTATGATGAATAGAGACCTACAACAATCCTTTGGGAAATTTTTCCATAGGGAACTAGGTGTATGACAATCCAATCTCGGAAAACTTGCCAATGAGTCGATGAATGTGTGACAATCCGAACTTGGAAAAACTTGCCAAACAAAGAAGGAGCACAACAATCCACGCTTGGAAACTTTGCCAGAAATGACAATCCAATCTTGGAAAAATTGTCGTTGAAGAAGATGCACGACAATCCATTTCTGGAAATATTGTCAGTTGGGGATGACAATCCAATTTTTGGAAAAATTGTCGTTTAAGAAGAATGCGCGACAATCCATATTTGGAAATATTGTCATTTAAGAAGAATGCGCGACAATCCGTATTTGGAAATATTGTCGTTTAAGTGCTTGCTTTTAAACCGATACGTTGGTGCTTGTAATGAGCCAGTGTTTTAGGCGCTTAAGCTAAGTGAGACGATTTTTTTGTCAGGTCAATCACTTACTACAATCGTAATTGAGCCAACTACTAATCATGTCAATTTGCTTATAGAGGCAAACTGGCGTACCAAGGAACCCGAAATTGCTGTATGAGGTCGAAATAACCATTCTGAGAGGCTTCAAGCTCCGTCGCTGCTGAAATATCTCTGGCGTCAAGAAATGGCTCTGTCACCAGACGCTGGGATCTAGAGTCAGGCGCTGAACTCTGTTGCCAGACGCCAGATGTTGTTGCCAGACAACAGCCTTGTCGTCTGGTGCTGGAGTCGGGTCTCCCCTATTCTGCTCTTGCTACCGTTGTTGCTTGGTTTTGCTCCGAACTTTGAACTTGGTCGTTTCCTTTCAACCAAATCCGCTCAAATATTTTGTAAATTAAAGCTATTCATCTCTAATTTACTGATCAATGTAATTCCTCTTATCTTGGAGGAATCTCCTGTGTCATATTCGCGATTTTTTTTCGAAAAAATCCGGGATGTCCTCGCTTGCTGGGATGCACCTGCATTTATATCTTTGACTATAGGACTTTGCTTATATTTCTTTAGGGTTGACCTAAGACTTAGTGTTGACTCAATGACTTGACATGACTCAAGGTATAAACTTGACTTACTGTGATTGACTCGAGGTTGACTCGACTCGAAGTGAAATGACACATGTGACTCATGACCCGTGTGTGCATTGTATTATGATTGTGCGACTCGAAAATGCAAAAAAGCAAAAATTTTCCGTCATTTTTGTTTGTGGAGGGTACCGACTTTCTCCCGAAAAATAAAGACACGAAAAAAGAATCGAAGTTTTCTAATGCATGTTGAATGAGCTTAGTCAAATATTGTTTGATACTATCTCTCAAGGTTCAAGGATTAATCCATCCTAGGCTATCTCAATGGTTGACTCAATGATGAAAGCATTTAGGTAACTTAGGCACGGAGGCTAAGCACTTCATACTTCGTGATGCAATGACAATTATGATTGATGAGTGATGTTGATATGACAAGGCATGCTTCAACATTGTGTTAAGATTCCATGACAAAGGGTACCTAAGGGAAGTATATTTGGTCATGTATGTGTGATGTGTATGATAGTGACACAAATGTTAGGCCGCAAGGGCTAAGTGTGTGGGAAAATATATTGAAAAGAGTCAAATGGTGGTGACTCTTAGGCTAGGTAAGCTAATGATGTAGGGATCAAGCCCCCAAATCTAGCTCTAAGTAAATAGGGATGAGCATAGGAGATCCCTTGATATGATCATGGTGTGTGAATGTGAATATGAATGCATGTTTATTACGGCCGCACCTCGATGTGAGGTTGCCTACGTATCCGTTAGGAATCAGGCCGAACGTAGCTCTAGCCGAACCTCGCACAAGTGTATGTATACCTCAAAAAGGTCTTTTTAAGGGTTGTAACGTTGTTAGGCTAAAGGTTTGAAGAAGAAGGGGATAAAGGCTCAAGACCCTAGATAAGCCCCCAAGGTGTGCAACTTTGCTTTTGGATCTTTGTATTTTTATGCTTGAGTTTCTACTCTTTTTTAGCTCTTTTTGCTTTAGCATTTATTTTATTTTTATAAGTGTGGGCAATCCCGATCATGCGGTCTATCACTCACTTGGCATTCATGTTTCTCAGGCATGGTACCGAGCACTCGATAAGAGACGCAATCTGAGACGTGTTCACATCAAAGATATTTTCATATCAAAGACATTGGAACACTTGCCCTTCTGTACACTTTTATTATTATTATTTTTTATTATTTTTTGCCATTTTAATCTTTTGATGTCACTCAAGCTTTTTTTTTTTTTTGAAAATTGCATAAGTTGCACACAATCTCATCCCAAAGTTAGGTAGAGATGGGTTAAAAAATGAAGGGTCTATCGTTATACGAGGCTCAAAGTTGTGTATCAAGAAAGGATCGTATATTTGAATGGTGAAAGGTAATATGATGTGGCTACAAGGGGTGCCTCAAATCATTGGTATACCTTGTGCTTAGTTTGACATGGATTTCTTCTTTTTTTTTATTTATTTATTAAAATGCAATGCAATGCGATGATCATATGCAAGGAAATAAATGCTCATTTTATTTAAAGGAAAATAAATAATGATCCTACAAAATTAAATCTAAGGGAAAAGAAAGAATCTACAAAATTAATCTAAGGGAAGAGAAAGGTGCCTATGCTAGACTTATTGGGGAAAGGAAAAAAAGAAATAGAAAAAGAGGTTATGAAATCTCGTCATTGAAGCTCGCCTCTGTCTTGTGTCGTTTGCTCCGACATCATCCAGTCTTCTCGCTAGCTAGAGGCAATGGGATTTTATTTGCCTCTATGAGACCTTGAATGAGGTTTTGAAACCTGTAGCATTCATCAGCGGTATGACCGTTTCCTCGATGGTACTTGCAATAGGAGTTTGGATTCCATCTCGAAGATCGATTTTCTGGCGTTGGATCCTCGGTAGGGCCAATATGTTTGATTAATCCTCGATCGTAAAGACGGTCGAAAGCAGCATCGTAGGTCATTCCAATGGGTGTGAACTCTCGTCTGGGTTTCCTTTTAGATCCTTGATTTTCCATGGCTAAGACACCATTATGGTCAAAGGTACTAACATTATTACTATAGTGGGCGTTTTCGGAAAAGAAGGATTGTCGTTCTTCTTTCCTTTCCAGCCACCGTGGTTACTATTGTTAGTAGCTCTTTGCTTTTCTAGGTCGTCTTCAATCTCGATACCTATGCCATAGACGGCTCTGAAAGTATTCAAGTTGTGTTGATATTTTAAGTGCTTTGAATACTTTTCTTGGAGATCCTTGATAAACATCCTCACAGACTCCTTTTCGGTGGGGACCTCAATCATCTTAGCGGAAGTTTCCCTCCACTTGTTGAAGAAAGAAGTAAAGTCTTCATTCTCTTTTTGCCTTAGCATTTCAAGTTGTCTATAATCAGTTTCGACTTGGATGTTGCATTTGTATCTATCAACGAAAGCGTTTGCTATGGACTCGCAGGTGGAGGTTTTTTCTTTCTCGAGAGAAAAGAACCATTGCTTGCAAACGGTATCGAGAGATAGTGAGAACATAGAGGGGAACACTTTCTTGTCGATACCCTTAACAGTCATTATTGTTTCAACAGCTCTTAAATGAAAATAAGGGTTGTCAGTTGCCTTGAATTTTGGATGTCGTTGGCATTGAAATTATGCGGAAGAAGTTCTTTATCCACCAAGACCCCTTGTGAACTAATGCCTTGAAATTTATAGTCACTCGATAGCTTGCTCAAGCTTTCTTGCATGAGGTTCATTTGTTGTTGCTTCACAGGGTCATTAATTTTGAGGGTTAAAGCCTTTAACACCTCAATCACGTCAGTCAATTGACTCCTAAGCTCATTAACTTCCTCTTGAGTTGCCATTATCTTTTTAGCCTTCCTCTTTTGACGAATCGGTTTATCAAAAAGTAAGACTTGAATAAAGAGGTTATCCTTGATTAATCGCCCTTCTCTCCTCGACCAAGTATTGGAAAAGGAATTTGGGGATATTCATTGTCAATTATTTGACTCAAACTTTATTCAACATGCAATGGATAGAAGAAGGTAAAAAATGAGGGTGGTGATATGGAGAAAGCATGTAGATGGAGAGATGTGGAAAATTAGGAGTAGAATGTACCCCCAACTCAAATGACGGAAAAAAACCGACTCATGCATGAACCTAAGACATGGTCATGGTGATATATAAAAAGTGTGTGCTAAGACTAGTGAGTTTAGGTGACATACTTGGACTCGTGTCACGACCAAGTGGCTAGACTATGTGACTAGACTCAATTAATGACTTAACAAGGTATAATTAACAGAATTAATTAGCAAACTGTTTAATTAGATAGAAGGTGATGACTCGAGCAATAAACCGAATTGTCGCCAAAACGACAGAAATGGCGCCGCACTGTGTAGTGTAGCGCCAGACGACAGAGCTGTCACCAGGCGCTACACTAGACAGAGTGGCGCTGCAATCCAAATCTCGGCACCAGTGCTGGAGCGTTGATCTGAAACTGCTTTCGGTATTATTACTCTACAGGGTATGCCTAAAGTCATCCTAAGTCAACTCTGATTAAATTATTAGACTCTAATTACCAAAATTAATTAATTAAGCAAAGTCTTTTTAGCCATTAAGCAGTTTATCTTGTCTTAAAACAAGTCAAACAAACGGTTAGGAAAAAATACATAGAGAATGCACAACCAAAAAATGCACAATTAGTCAAGTAGGCACAATATGATGCAATGAGTTTGCAACCTAACCATGGCTCTAGTTCTCTAAAGTTCGGGATATGGGTTAGTCAATAGAGGGTCCATGGTTAATTGTCCGGATGCACCGCGCGGAAGCCTAACCGTGAAGGGTTGGCGCGAGTGGATGGGACACCGCGAGTTTTAGAAAAAACTCGCTTCCATGGTTTGGTGAATTCAACATTCTCGGATGTACCCTTTGTTGCTCAGAGCGTTCAATCAGGTAGATGGAGCATGAATTCCCAGGGGGTTATGTCCATATGTAGAACACATATGGGTTTCAGAAAAGTGAGAAAAACTCAATCAGGAAGTAGGATCGAGCGAACAATGCTAAAAACTGGTCGAAATTAGAACGCATATTTCTGGCTCGGTATTAGAAGAATTTGGCGCCAGCAAATAGAGATTGGCGTCGGTTTTTTGGCTGTAGCGCCTGGCGATAGAACTGTCGTCTGGCGCTACAGCCAAAATTCTGGCACTAATCTTCTGTTCGCTGACGCTATTTCCTAAATGCTTCAGCAGCTTTCTGTGCTCGATAAAATTTTCCAGTTTCGCGCAGTGTTATTTCGGTCCTAGTTGTGAAAGATATTTCTCAAATTTCCTACGTATAAAATCCTATGTTTTAACTCATTACGGATGGTCTTTTCAATGAGATCTTTTTTATGCATATGACAATAATGTTAATCAAAATTACGCACATGAAATACTTAGAACGTTTCGAGTCTCATCCACTCATTCTAAATCATTACCGAAATAAATTTCAGGAATTAAAATAGAAATATCCCCAGCAAAGTCGCCAAAAACTATAGGGAATATTTCAAGCGTTAATCCCTAGCTTGAACCCCAATGTGATCATACACTAAAGTACGGTGGCGTCCAAAGGGAAAGAAGATAGAGCAAAAGAGTCGCCAACAAGTTTTTTGGGAACTTGTAAACCATTCACGAGGTGAAGGTTACACCCCTTAACGATCCAAGAGATCGTCAACTCCATAAGGTCTTGAACCAAATAGGGTTCGGGGATGAAGGTACAAATCCAACCTAAAAGAGATTGAACCTGCCCTAATAATAGGCCTCTACTTTATTCAGATCGTATTCATGTGCGCTTTCTGACTAACATGCAATCAATAGGATTACCCTAAACATGTTTATCTATGTTGGTTGAATATTAATGCACAAATAAAACTATTATTGGCGATCACTTGAATTATAATCAAATTAACCCTAAACAAGATTATTCATTATCTTATTAAGCGTGATTACAAGTACCAAATTCCCTTTAAACATGCATAAAAAGGTGTGATCAAGCAATACTAATAAATATAATATATCAAGCAACATAATAAATAATCATCATAATAATAATAATAATAATAATAAATAATAATAATAATAATAATAATAATAATAATAATAATAATAATAATAATAATAATAATAATAATAATAATAATAATAATAATAATAATAATAATAATAACAAGATTAATAACAAACTTTAGCATGTCACTAAGCAATAAAAATCATATATTTAGCCCTAACATGATACTAACAATCATAAATATTAGGAAGAACATAGGAAGCATCATACTTTTAATCATACTTAATATTAAAGTTACCCTAGACAAGATACTAGAAAGATCAAAATACCCTAACATGACGCTAGGAATCATAATAACAACCTAAGCATGATTTCTACATCATAATAAAAACCATTAAAGCACTTACTTGGATGCCTCGTATCTCTTTCTAATAATTAAATAATTGAAAGAGATTTGGGACCAAACCCTCAAAAATTAAACCTTTCACGTCTAGGGCGAAGGCAACTTCGAATATGGCTAGGTGTATCTAAGTCTAATAAATGCTGAATTTTTATATTTGTGAAAAGGCTAGTTTCGAAAAGAGAGAGAGAGAGAGAGAGTAATCAAGAGAATCTTGATGAGAGTTGGTGAATCAAAACGGAGTTTTTAGAAGACTATTTATAGAGAAAATCAACCAAAAAGATAAAAAATCAAAATAGAGTTCTGACGCGTAAAACGAAGGTTAGCGCCAGACGCTGACATTAGCGCCAGGCGCTAACGCTAGCGCAGGCGCCAAGCTTAGCGTCATGCGCTAATGCTGGCATTTGGCGCTGACTAAGATTTAGACGCGTTTTCTAGAATCGGATAGAAATTGACCGTACAGGAGGATAAAATCGTACTTTCCTCAAAAACGTTCTTTTATTCTGATTAAAAACTCTAAAAAGTCAACAAAAGTCAATTTATCAATGCTAATTGAATTAGGAATGAGAAGAACCTTCTAGAAGAATCTAGAAGACTAGAACCATTCCTAATTGCATTAGGAATGATAAATCCATATTAGGCCCTCCTCTAGATCATTGGGCCGCATATGAGGCCCAAACCGGGCCCCGGTTCAGTAAATTGGTCATAACTTCCTCAATATTCATCGGAATTGGGCTTATAATATATCGTCGGAAAGGTCTTTTTAAGCCCTATCCAACTACACTATCATTGGACCCAAATCATGGACCAACCGAACTGGATTGTCTGTTTTCTTAAAATAGGTTTTCAAAAACAGAGAGAAGAGAAAAGAAATTAAAACTATCCACAACACTAAACTTTCCACACTTTCACTTCATTCGATTATGATTCGACGTGAAAGGTACTCATCACTAGGTTTGGTTTTGGGGAGACACAAATGGGTGTCTACACGTATGTACACCTCAAAGAGGTCTTTCAAGGGTTGTAATGTGGTTAAGCTGATGGTTTAAGGAAGAAAGGGATAAAAGGCTCAAGACCCGTGAGAAGCCCCCAAGATGTGTAATTGTGAATTTGGACTTTGCAAGTTTTATTTTCAATATTTCTTTTTGTTTTCATTTTTTAATTCATTCTTTTGAATCAATGTGGGAAATCTCAGATCATGCGGTCCATCACTCACTTAGCATTCATGTATCTCAAGCACGGTATTAAGCACTCGATGAGAGACGCAATTTGAGACGTGTTCATATCAAAGACATTGGAACACTTGCCCTTAGACATTGTTTTATTGTTGTTTTGCTATTTTTTTTTTACTTTCTTTTTGAAGTTACACAAATTTCACACTTTCCAATCCCAGGGCTAGGTGAATGTGGGTTGAAAATAAGGCCAAACGTTAGACGAGGCTCAAAGTGGTTGATGAAGAAATGGAATGTGTTCTTGAATGGTTAATGGGGAATGAATGTGTTGTAAAGGTACCTCAAATCATTGGTATACCTTGTGTTCGGTTTGGCAATTGATTTTTTTTCTTTGCTAACCACATGATCGAATGTAAGAAAGAGATGCTCATTTATGAAGAAGGTAAGAAATGTGACACATAGACACATGGATAAGGAGAACCTATGCTAGACTTTTAGGGGGAAGGGTTTGAAACAAAAGAAGAAGAAAACATGAGATCTTGGTGAGAAGCTTGCTTCGTGCTTTGTATTCGTGGCTTTTTATGAGTTACTTCTTGCCGCCTAGTGAGGAAAAAAGTTTGTTGTTTGTAGACACCCATTTGTGTCTCCCCAAAACCAAACCCAGTGATGAGTACCTTTCACGTCAAATCATAATCGAATGAAACGAAAGTGTGGAAATGTCTAGTGTTGCGGAAAGTTTTTATTTCTTTTCTTTTCTCTCTGTTTTTGAAAACTTTATTTTAAGAAAACAGCCAATCCAGTTTGGTTGGTCCATGATATGGGTCCAATAGTGGTGTAGTTGGATGGGGCTTACAAAGACCTTTCCAACGATATATTATAAGCCCAATTCCGATGAATATTGAGGAAATTATGGCCAAATTACCAAACTGGGCCCGGTTTGAGCTTTATGTACGGCCCAATGATCTTGGGGAGGGCCTAATATGATTTATCATTCCTTATGCAATTAGGAATGGTTTTAGTCTTCTAGAATCTTCTAGAAAGTTCTTTTCATTCCTAATTCAATTAGCATTGATAAGTTGACTTTGTTGACTTTTCAGAGTTTTAATCAAAATCAAATAGCATTTTCGAAGAAATTATATTATTTTATCCTCCAGTACGGTAAATTTATCAGATTTTCGAAAACGCGTCGAAATCAAGCTTGGCGTCCAACCCCAGGCCTTGGTGCCTGGCGCTAGCCATTGGCGCCTGACACTAAGGCTGGTGCCTGGCGCCAGCTAGCCAGGGTTGGCGCCAGCTCTGTTTCCTAAGCGTCAGACTCTGTTTTGTTAAATTATCTTTTTTGGCTGATTTTCTCTATAAATACTGTATTAAAAACTCCGTTTTCACTCATCATCTACATCTATCATTCACCAATTCTCACCAATTCTCTTCATTCGCAAGCTTCCATCAACAATCATTGATCCTTTAGCATTCTCTAATTCATTCATCTCCTAAAACATTCATCTTTCTTTCTTACTTTGTTTTCATACAAAATTCCGCATTCACAAGATCAAGAAACACCTAGCCATATTCGAAGTTGCCTTCGCCCTAGACGTGAAAGGTTTAATTTCTGAGGGTTTGGTCCCAAATCTCTATTTCAATCATTTAATTTAATTGTTTGATTATTATTTTTCCTTGAAGTTACTAACGTGTGTATTTTGTTATTAGAAAGAGGTACGAGACATCAAAGTAAGTACTTTATTGGTTTTTATTGATATTATGTGATGTGAATTATTGATCCGAAAATCAACGAAACACAAGGGATATATTTAAGTCTAATTCTATACAGGAAATCCACCAAGAATTAAACAAAAACTAAGATTAATCAATTAAGAATCCACCTAATTAATCAATCCAAACGAATGTTTTAACTAAAACAAGCAAAACAGAAATTGATCGCAATCAACAAAAACTCAAGTATGCAACTTAAGAAATAAATCTGAATATTAATCTCTCTATAATTCGTGTGTTTTACAGCCCTATTTATAGACTTAGTTTACCTAGGAAGATTAGGACAAGTTCCTAATTCAATCCTAATTAAACTAGAATTCTAACTTGCTTGAAGAGCAAGCACCTTGGCGCACAAGCATACCCCAAACTCCTTGGAGAACAAGCACACGCCTAAACTGATTTATTTTGCTAACTAACTGATTTTTAAAGCAACTAAATAAATAAATAAAAATTAAAGAACTAAATAAAGATTAAAGATCCTAATGCTTGAACCAAGAAAAACCCTTTCAAGTGAAAGGTAAAAACTTGTAAGCAAAATCTAAGTAAAGAAAATTCAAGAAAGTTCAAGAAAGTGAACTAGACTCCAAGAAAAACCACTAAGCAAACCGTGGCTTTGCTTTGATATCCAAGAAAGTGTCCATGCAATGCTTGGCTTGAATCAATGTTTAGGGATAAACTATCTTGATGCATGATAAGCAAATCTTCGAAGTTCTCCCCGTGTCTATGATCATGTCACACAACCTATCTTCTACCTTGCACCTTGTAAGAAAGATTTTCTCCCTTTGATTGTTTTCCATAGGTACGGTTTTAGAGTGTAGTGCCCTTCTTAGAACCAAACTTTGACCATGAGTCTCGGGATCAATTTCGTCAATATGCCCCTCCTCTTCTTCAAAGTTTTCCTCTTCGTTCTTTTCTTCATAGTCACTACCCTGCTCACACTTAGCTTGTTCTTGTTCCCACTCTTGAGCAGTCATTACTCTTTTTGATGGACAATTAGTTGCAATGTGACCAACACTACCACACTTGAAGCACTTCCTATCTTCAACAAGCTTTTTAGGAGCTTCAAATTTTGATTTAGTCTCCTTGTAGTTCGAACTAGAACCACTTTTCTCCAAGCTGTTCTTCTCAAAAGGTTTAGTGAAACCTTTTACAAAGGGCTTAGTGTACGTCCCTTTCTTCCCCTTTATCTGTTTTTCAACTTTCAAAGCTACCTTGCAAACATCCTCAAAGGACCAATATTGTTGCAATTCAACTTTTTCAGCAATATTATCATTCAACCCCGAAATAAATCTAGCAATCTTATGCTCAACAATCTCTTCTAAGCCACATAGCATGCATAACTTTTCAAATTCACCAATATAATTCTCAACAGTCATAGAATTTTGTTTAAAAAGTTGCATCTTAAGATAAACATCTTGAATATAATCACTAGGTACGAACCTTTTTTTCATGTGCTTCTTGAGTTGTTCCCAAGTTGAGATTCTTGCACGCCCCTCCTTATGCCTCTTCTTCTTTAGATTATCATACTAAAGACTAGCATAACCGGTCAGTTTTAATTCAGCCAATTTGCATCTTTTCCTTTCATCATACTCCTTGTAATCAAAGAGTGTCTCGGCCCTTCTAATCCACTCAAAGTATTTTTCAGGTTCATTCATACTCCCATTGAATTCGGGAAGATCTAATCTAAGGTTCCTATCATCATCCTTTGGTCGATCTCTCCTCCTAGGCCTTGGTGATTCATCACTTGAGGAATAATTATTTCGTGGCCTCCTTGGGTTCCTCCTTGGTTGTTCTTCCTCACTTGAACCAGAATTAGGGTTATAATTCCCTTTCCTTGAAGAATCTCCAGCAAGAGTATCAAGCCTTTTTAATATCTCATCCATCCTTGCTGCCAACTCGTCAATTCGCCTATCTCTTCTAAGATTTTGAGCCTGTTCTAAGGTTAATCCCCTTGGAACTTGTGGAACCTCCTCGTCACTCATGATTCCTACACAAACCAAGTTAGTTTATGCAAAAATCTTGATTAAAAGATTGAATCTTGAAGGAAAACTAGGCAACACAAAAACCGGACTCCCAACCGCAAATTAGTGCACAAACACCAAACGTTTGAGGCTGTGTAGAACGCGTTACTCAACTAAAAATTATGAAATTTTATATGGTGATAGCTGGACGTTTTTAGAGTTCAATGCAAAAAGAATCAAGTAAAAATTCCAAGCCAATTGTTCCCAGTTTAATTTTTACCGAAGTTGCGCAAACCTGCTCTGATACCAAAGATGATGTGAATTATTGATCCGAAAATCAACAAAACACAAGGGATATGTTTAAGTCTAATTCTATACAGGAAATCCACCAAGAATTAAACAAAAACTAAGATTAATCAATTAATAATCCACCTAATTAATCAATCCAAACGAATGTTTTAACTAAAACAAGCAAAACAGAAATTGATCGCAATCAACAAAAACTCAAGTATGCAACTTAAGAAATAAATCTGAATATTAATCTCTCTATAATTCGTGTGTTTTACAGCCCTATTTATAGACTTAGTTTACCTAGGAAGATTAGGACAAGTTCCTAATTCAATCCTAATTAAACTAGAATTCTAACTTGCTTGAAGAGCAAGCACCTTGGCGCACAAGCATACCCCAAACTCCTTGGAGAACAAGCACACGCCTAAACTGATTTATTTTGCTAACTAACTGATTTTTAAAGCAACTAAATAAATAAATAAAAATTAAAGAACTAAATAAAGATTAAAGATCCTAATGCTTGAACCAAGAAAAACCCTTTCAAGTGAAAGGTAAAAACTTGTAAGCAAAATCTAAGTAAAGAAAATTCAAGAAAGTTCAAGAAAGTGAACTAGACTCCAAGAAAAAACACTAAGCAAACCGTGGCTTTGCTTTGATATCCAAGAAAGTGTCCATGCAATGCTTGGCTTGAATCAATGTTTAGGGATAAACTATCTTGATGCATGATAAGCAAATCTTCGAAGTTCTCCATGCTTAGACTTGCATCATTATGATGTAGAGATCATGTTTAAATTGTTATTATGATATTCCTAGTATCATGTCTAGGGTAATTTTAATAATAAATATGTTTATCATGATTCCTGCGATGCTTTCTATGTTCTTCCTAATATTTATGATTGTTAGTATCATGTTAGGGTTAAAGATTTGATTTTTATTGCTTAGTGACATGCTAGGGTTTGTTATTAATCTTGTTAGTATCATGCCTAGGATCTTGCTATTATTATTATGCTTTAATATTAACATGAACATGATTATGATTATAATTTTTATTATTGCTATAATTTTATTGTCATGATTATTATTATTATTATTATTATTATTATTATTATTATTATTATTATTATTATTATTATTATTATTATTATTATTATTATTATTATTATTATTATCATGTTGCTTGATATTTATTCTTTATTGCTTGATCACCTTTTATTGCATGTTTAAAGGGAATTTTGGTACTTGTCATCACGCTTAATAAGATAATTAATAATCTTGTTAGGTTAACTGTGATTACAATTCAAGTGATCGCCAATAATAGTTTATTTGTGCATTAAATTCAACCAACATAGATTAAACAGGTTTAGGGTTAATCCAATTGATTGCATGTTAATTAAAAAGCGCACATGAATACGATCAGAATAAAGTAGAGGCCTATTATTAGGGCAGGTTCAATCTCTTTTAGGTTGGATTTGTACCATCATCCCCGAACCCTTATTTGGTTCTAGACCTTATGGAGTTGACGATCTCTTGGATCTTTAAGGGGTGTAACCTTCACCTCGTGAACGGTTTACAAGTTCCTTAAAAACTTGTTGGCGACTCTTTTGCTCTATCTTCTTCCCTTTTGGACGCCACCGTACTTTAGTGTATGATCACAGTGGGGTTCAAGCTAGTGAGATTTTAAAGGCTTGAAATTATTCCCTACATTGTTGTTGATGCTTTGATTGGAAGGAAAGAAGGAAGGAGTGATGTTCCCCTTATTCTTCCAACTATTGCCTAGTGATTTTAGATTCAAGTATTGTGTAAGGATGAACTCACTTAATGCATTCACTCAATACTCGGATTGGAAAGGAAGAGTGTATGAAACAATTTTGAAAACTGATGGGAAATACTCCACTCATTCCTATTACAACGGAAAACGATGCATGCATGGTCCTAATATACGATCATAAACAATATAGTGCATTACTCGAAGACAAAGTGTGCAATGTGTGATTAGGTGAGTTTATTAAGACTCGTGGTATGATCGCATGGCTAGATATGAGGACGTTGTGAAAAATGAAGGACCCAATGACCAAATAGCATGGAAGACTAAACGACAAACTAACTTGATTAATTTTGTCCAATTTTAATGTTTATGCTATTTAATAGGTGAAAACGGTCCATTGGCAATCGTTAGTCATAAATAAGATCAACAACAATCAAATCAAAGAACACATGTTAAGGTTAGCACAAAAATCGATCACAAGAAACTAGGAAGAGGACTAGAATTCTAGAAGAGTTAAGACTCATGGATATAAAAAATAAATAAATAAAAATAAAAATCTATAATCCTATGTTATATTAGTTGACACGGATTAAAGTAATTGGCTAAGACTAGCTTGAAACAAAAAGATATATATAAAAATAAAAATAAAAAATAAAAAAAAGTTGACACTAAAAAGACACCTAAACTGGACAGGCTGTAGTATATCGGTTATAAATTTTGATCTGTGACTCTCATTGGCACCAAACCAACTTTAAATGAAATATAAAACTCGGGGATACAGATCCATAGGTGGCACGACACGTAACTCTTTCTAGAACTCCGGCTATGACAAAAACAAGTTGACTCTTATGCAGGATACGAGAATAAAAATTCGGGTTGACTCAGATCAAATTAAAAAAAAAATCTATGACTCGACTCTAAAAAAAAAATAAAAAGGGTTTAGTAAGAGAAAAAAGTGTTTAAAAAAATCCATAAAAAAATGCACATATAAGCACATCGTCAAGCATGATGCAATGAAGTTCGCAACCTAGAGTCAAGATCTATGTTCCACTATGGTCAAGCTTTTGGGTGTTAAAGGGTACCATGGTTAAGAGTTTGGATGTGTTAGCAAGGAAGCCTCCCTTGAGGGTGTATGCCAACGGGCGGCTCCGTGAGTTCGTGATGAAATCGAACTCGACCCCATGGTTTGAGTGGATTTAAAAACTCGGATGAACCCTTATTGCCATGAGCATTTTCGGGTTGATAGAGCATAAATTTCGGGTAGAACATGTACTATTGTGGCAAATAGGTAAGATAAAATGCATATGCATATGTGACAATGCCAATTAAATCGCAGGAATACAATTCAACAATCTTTCAAGTCTCATCCACTCATCTTAATTAAATACCGATCATTCAAATTGATAAGTAACCAAGAATCTTCCCCAGTGGAGTCACCAAATTGTAGGCGTCGTTAAAAGTGCACCTACGTTAAGCATGTTGTGAATATGCTTGGCACTCATAGGAATTTGGAATTGACGTATATGATTAGGGACAAGCAAAGTAGGGAGCCGCCAACAAGTTTTTAAGGAACTTGTAAACCGTTCACGGATCATAAAAGGCAACCACAAAAAGGGACAACGATAGGCAACAACAATTGACCCATGAAGGTTACACCCCATTAATAATCAATGAGATTACTAACTCCATATGGTTCGGAACCACAAAGGAGGATCGGGGATGATGGTAAGAAGTGAGTCATGGAGTCACATTCGCCCGTATTGGCCTCTACTCGATTCTTATAGTGAAAAGTGATTCCTGCGATCTTGAAGGCATGCAAACAAAGATTCAATTTGCTCCAAACTATTACTAAGCTAAATTAGTTGAATATTAATGCAATATATAATTCTAAAATATTAGTGATCACTTGATTAAATAACAAGATTAAAAAGGAACCTAACCGGTTGTCCAAATTATCTTATTACGCGTGATTTTCCATTAAATATTCCCTTTAACATGATCATAATAACAATAATAGAATAAAAATTAATATTGGAAGCAATTAAGCAATAAATTGTTAGTCAAATCAAATATAATAATCCTATCATGATGCTAGCAATATAAAAATAATAAGAGTAATTAAATTAATTACTCACTTTCTGCGTTTCCTTGAATTGCTACATCATGAATAAATTGTTAGTAACTTCAATAAATATAAATCAAATTGAAACTAAATTAAATAAAAGTAGAGTTAATTTGGTCCAAACCCTCAGTTAATTACACCTTTCACGCCTTGGATTAAGTATAGAACTTCGGGTATTGTATGGACTCCTTGGAGTGCTTAGGGGGAAGTATTTTGAGAGAATAGGAAGGCTAGTGTTTAGGCTAATGAGGGAGAAGAGAATGATTTGATGATCAAGCTTGTTGATCATTGAAACAAGGAGATATTACCTCTATTTATAGTGAAAAAAGAAGGGTCGAAAAAACAAGATAAGATCCGAATTAAATCGGAATAAAACTCGATAGACTATAGTTTTTGCAGTTTTTGTTTTTATCATATCTTTTGATCCAAAATCAGAATAAGATAAATAAGATATATTTGGAAAGATCTTGAAGTCTAGTATATAACCCAATTGAAATCAGATTAAAACATTTTTTAGGATAAAAGATATGGTCGAAATAGTGAGACGGTGTCAATTTTGGATAGAGTTTGATATGTTATTCATATCTTTTCCGTTATAGCTCAGAATTGATATTATAATATATCATTGGAAATATAATTTCAAGGTCTATCTAACCATCTAATATTTTGATAAAAAATATGAGGCACGAAAATAATATCTGTCTATCTTTGAACGTCTTTCAATTCTAATAGAAATAGGACTTTCAAAAAGAAAAGTTTTATTCAATTTCAAACTCTTTAATCTTGTTTTTTCAAAAAGGATAATTAAGATCTTTTAGAAACTTATAGAAGCTTCCAATTAATCCTAATTGGTTTAGGAATGGGATTAAAGCTTTTGGATCCTCCACATGATCATTGGGTCATAGATAAGGTGGGCTGAGGTTTTGTTTGGGCTCAGTTTAGTATTTTGGTCATAACTTATTCGTTATAACTCGGATTTGGGCTTATTACATATCGTTGGAAAGCTCTTTTCAAACCCCATCCAACTATTAAATCATTGGATCCAGATTATGGACCAAAATAAAATGGACTAAACGTTTTTATAAAAAAAAAGGATACGAAATGAATGATTTTAAAGGACACGAAATGAATTATTTTGGGTTTAAAGGCACGAAAAGAGGAAAATAAGTTATGGCTTGGGGAAATGGGATAAGAATTGGGTTGGTTTATAAAATGTATTGGGATTTGAATATGGATTTAAGCACTCCAAATATTAAATACTCAACCCGACCAATAATGGCGATGAAAGGTTGTTCATCATCGGGTTTGGTTTTGGGGATACATTTTTCGGTGTCTACAGTAACAGACATATTGTGCCCGTTACAAATAATTTAGTCCAACAGAGGAGCCCATATCCCATTAGCTGGTACTATTAGGGTTTCACTCTTAGCCGTCAAAGTTTGTCTTCCCCCTCTTTATCCTCTCTCCTCACTCAATCTCTCTTTCTCTCTCTTTTCCTCACTCTCACTCTACTTATATTATCTCGTTCTTTCAAAAAAAAACACAAACTCTTAATAACACCCGGTTTACACTAAATTAGTGTAAATCGGGCTGGGCTGGCAACTTCATCACCGAGAAAAATGATTTTGAGGAGAGAGAAAATGATTTAACAGCGAGGTGGTCGTCAATGGAGAGATGATCGAGGATTATGAAGAGGATTTCTTCGTTGAGGAGGTCGAAGGGGTTGTTGTTGTTCTCATGCTTTATCGATTTCGCCATTGAAGGATTGAAGGAGAGAGAAAATGGAGGAAAGTAGAGGGAGAAGTACTGTAGTTGCTAATTGTAGAAGAAAAATGGTTGAATTTTGGAAAGTGAATACTCCTATGATGGAGGATAATTGTATTGAATTGTATTGTTGGGAAGAAGGTGGTAAGGGCAGACTATAATTGATTTCGCCATTAAAGGAGAGAGAAAATGGAGGAAAATACTTGCTAATTGTAGAAGAAAAGGATAACTTTTTTATTTTGATACTCTGTTTTTGTGGGAAAAAAAGGTCACTTTTGTGAAAAAAAAAAGGGTAACTTTTGTGAAAATAAAGGTCACTTTTATAAAAATAAAAATAAAAAAAAGGGTCACTTTTGTAAAAAAGAAAGGTCACTTTTGTGAAAAAAAAAAGGGTCACTTTTGTAAATTAAAAAAAAAAAAGTCACTTTTATAAGAAAAAAGGGTCACTTTTCTTAAAATGTTCAATGTACAATAAAATTATTGTAAATTGGGTGCATGCAAAAGGTTTTGAAAAAAAACCTTCTTTCATCTTAACGTTAACCGCCGCCGCCGCCACCATTGTTGCTTCTTCCACCTACAACACCATGGTAATCTTTTCTCATTTTTCAATTTATATTCCTCAATTTTCGTTGTTTTACTCTTAAATTAGTTATATTTTGTGGGGGATTTTGTGGTATTTGTGGGTTTGTGAGGGTGGTATACATAGCCGAATCTGACTTTCTGGGTTTCTAGCTTCGTGGGTGTGAATTTGGTCGTGAAGTATGGGTGTGATTTCATGGGATTTTGTTTTGATTAATTTTAGTCTGAATTTTTCTATTTCTCAGTTTTTAGATTATTTTGTAATTGTAAATTATTTCTGCGTTTTTTTTTTCTTCTTTATATAATTTTATTCTTGATTTTCTCGTCTTATTATTCTCTTTTGAGATGTAGATCGATTTTTTGTTTTTGATTTTGTGTTACTGATTTATTTTACATTTTTCGGTGGAAGTTCAATTTTAGGTTTTTTGTTGGAATTGATTGTGTTTCTGTAGATTGAATCTGTTTTAGTTCATGATTTATTAGCTTTGTTAGGTTTCTGCTTTATTATGTTGATTTTCTTTATAGTATTTGCTCATTTTTTTTGCTTTTGAGATTGAAAAATTAGGTGATTCAGTTAATTAAAACACCACGAAATTGAAATGTGTTGCCTTTTTCTTCCTTAAAAAATGTTATTGGACTTAATCTTATCATGTGTGTGTTGATGGGCATGTGAATATGTAAGCATATCAGTAGTTAGGGCGCTTACGTGGAGTTCTCAAATGTTTTATGTTGCTTAGATATGACAATTGTCTGAATTATGTTTTCATGACTGCATTTCTTGCGACTAAATTACCTCTCCGTTAAGCCCTTTTTTTGTTTTCTTTTTGTTTGGGGGATTACTAGGAATGGAAGCAGTAGAAGAGATGGTAGCTGTAGGTCCTGGATTAACTGGCAGAAAGGTGGGTGATCTTGTTGCTTATGCTAGTAGTACAATGGGTTCATATGTAGAGGAGCAGATCCTTCCTGCTGAAAGAGTTGTCCCTGTTCCGCCTTATGTTGATCCTATCATTGCAGCATCTATCATGCTCAAGGGATTGACAGCTCAAAATTTAGTTCATAGCAGCTTCAAGGTACACACTCTATGTGACTATTGACTATAGGCCTGTTAAATCGTAAATTTACCATCTTTTAATGAAATTCTGACTAGGACTTGGTTCTCATACTCTTCCCTTATTTTTGGTATGTATTTGTAAATGAAGTTCTACTCGCCCATGATAATGACCTATTTTTATATGTCTAAGCATGTTATTCAACATTTATTCTGAATGAAATTCTTGTTTAACTTGTTAAAGGGTAATCCTTTATTTTTGTGCATTTTTCTGTCGTTTTCTTGGTGTAGAATTTTGGAGGTTTATCTTGTTTTGGGAATTTTTTCATTGATATATGTTTTGAATTATGATTTGGGTATTGAAGAATTGTGTGGTATTTCATTGCCAAACATCAAATTATAATTATAAAAATCAAATTAAAAAAAGCTTGATATTTTAATTTTCAGCACTTTGCATCAAAGATGAATTTCAGTACTACTTGTTTGGGTGTGCATATGAAAATTAAAGAAAAAGGCGACACATTTCAATTTCGCGGTGTTTTGATACCCATATTTTTTTTCTTTTGAGATTGAAAAATTGGGGTGATTCAGTTAATTAGCTTGTGTTTTTATATCATTGTATTGAATCGAGCTTTCAATTTTGTTTTGTAAGTTTCAAGTTTTAGGGAAGTGATTTGATTTCCATTTTGAGGTAGTAACAATTTATGTGATTTTTTTTTGTCTCATTGATTTGAATTTTTGTTCTATGAGAATATGATTGGTTTTAGTGACAAAAATGGGTGATTGGGTTGTTCACCTAATACACTAGAGTTTAGCTAATTGTCCAATTCTTGCCCAATTTTCGTCTTTTGCTCATGATACTCTCTTTATGATGTAGTTGTGTTGCATGATTCACTTTTTGTGAAGTGGGGGGTTGTATATATTAATGTGAATGATCTAGAATGCGTTTTTTATGCTTATTTTGGGATTTTTTGTGGTGTTTGAGATATTTTTGGCTAATATTTTGTTTTATAACTCTTATTGTTAGTTGAATAAAGCTAAACGTTCTGTTTTTAGTTGTGAATTGGGATTTTAAGTCTAAAAATATGCTTATTAATCTTCTTTCAATGGGTTGGTTTCAATTTTCTAATTATTAAATAAGCAATATGGATAATATGTAATAATTTCTATCCTGTGATCTTGTCTCTTAAAATTTTATTCTGACTGCATCTATCAGAGTTTGATCCTTATTCCTGTGTTTTTAAGCTAGCCATATTGCGATATGCCTATAAATAGACATGACAATTATTTCATAGTTGTTCCAATTGATTTCTCATATCCTCTTTCAGGAAATATTTTGTTTAGACAATGTGGTTAGTCTTTGGAGTCCCATTAAAATAGGTGATGAGGTTTAGTCTTTCCCACCTATTCCATTTGTTTTTTTGACAATTATTGTCTTCCTAAATTTTCTCATTTTTTTATTGGTGTAGGAGAAGGAGAAGAGAGCAAAGAGGAAAGGAAAAAAGAAGGGACTTGCATAAGATATTTCTAAAATTGAGCCTGCTCAGCTGCCAGAATCCTCACCTGATACAATCAGGGAGGCTGAAGTTACAGAAAAGCCCGTGACAGTGGCTAAGAAGTCCCATAAGCCTGCGTTATATACAAAGCATGTAAAGAACTACTAAATAAATTTCTTCTCCGCATGCCCCTCTCCGCAATCAGGGTAAGAGAAGGATACTTATAAGTTCTTATTTTATATACTTTATTAGATCATATAATACTATTTTTTGTGTATAAATTATGTTCTTTTATAGATTTTAATGTTTTATTATGAGATTTACATTGTTAAGCTTAATTAATTACTTTAGTTAATTAGGCTATAATATTTTCTCACTATGACATATTTTGTTAAAGCTACACTAAAATCCCACTTATCTTATTGTTTACAGGTTGTTGCAAGTAAAAACAAAACAAAGAAAGCCCACTACTTTGATCTCACGTGCTACCCTACACAATGAAAGTGGGTTGAAAACCCACTAAGGTCTTGTTAAGTTCACCTTATTTTTACTTATTTCAGAAAAAATAAGTTCAGATCAGATCAGAAAAAATAAGTTCAGATTAGATCACATCAGGAAAAATAAGTTCAGATCAGGTCAGATCAGAAAAAATAAGTTCAGATCAGATCATATCAGAAAAAATAAGTTCAGATCAGATCAGATAATTCAAATTAAATACAAATTATTATTATTATTATTATTATTATTATTATTATTATTATTATTATTATTATTATTATTATTATTATTATTATTACATATTATTATTATTACTATTATTATTATTATTACTATTATTATTATTATTATTATTATTATTATTATTATTATTATTATTATTATCATTATTATTACTATTACTATTATTATTATTATTATTATTATTATTATTATTATTATTATTATTACTATTATTATTATTATTATTATTATTATTATTATTATTATTATTATTATTACATATTATTATTATTATTATTATTATTATTATTATTATTATTATTATTATTATTATTATTATTATTATTATTATTATTATTATTGTTCAAACAATAAACGATAATAATTAAATTTTCATTATAAGCTCCAAATCATAAACGTTTACAAATATAATTTCCATCATAAGAAGTTCCAAAATTCCTTCGCTATATTAAGTTGTACTTCGTTCATTAGGCCTTACGATTCTCGTTAAACAAATCATAATCTGCTCTTGGTTCGATTTCTATACCACTATCAATGGGTATATCCATGTCAACTCATGTAATCGAATAAAATTGTGAAGTATGAATGCAGCAACCATAATCGCCAATTGATGTTTAGTGTCCATATTTGGCATCATTGTGAGTATTTTCCATTAAGATTTGAATTGTCCAAAACATCTTAAATCATTCCAATGATTTGTTACTAATTTGATATTGAATTGTTTTCCACATTTTACGATCAAAGTACTCACTTTTCTATCCCAATTAAGCTTTAAATATCCAAATTCTTTCATCTCCAAGCATATGTCCAACAATATCTCCGTACATTCTTCAGACCATGCTACCCAACCAGCCATTACACTATGATAAAGAGCACTTTCATGCATAAATTATAGACATTAATGTTGAATTGGCACCAGGATTATAATCAAAAGGATTCTTTTGAAATAAATGAACTGAAGATAAAATATTAATTGTGCTTTACATTTTCATCGATATTACTTGCATTAGGTCAAATGTAAAATTCATGAAATCAAATAAATTTATATTTTCCTACATTATCAAAAAAACAATGGGCAAATGATAAAATTAATGACATAGAGTGTTGAAGTATTTACCTATGATGGAGATAAAAGACAAACAACCTATTAAACTAATGAATAGAAAAATATTTTAGGAGATTGATTTAGAGTGTGAAAATTATGACACTAATATGTTGTTTTATATAGTAAAATAGAGGTGTTACCCATAGTTGTTCGGAATATTGAAATATGAAATGATAATTTTCAATTTAATTTAGTCAACCATTTTACATTACCAAAAAATTTGTAAAATTCCCTATAAAGCTATGACAAATTTAATCTGCAATTTAGGTTTTTTAGGATCCCATTTTAATACTTTCTTATAAACAAATTCATTTATGATGTTGGATATTGTAAATAATAAAATTATCAAATATTACAAGTATATTACCTTATACTATCTGATAATATTAATACTTTTAGGTTTCTTTTAAAATATTTGTAAGGGATCTAAAATATTTTATAATAATAAAAATAATAATTTTCCTAACAATAATAATAATAATAATAATAATAATAATAATAATAATAATAATAATAATAATAATAATAATAATAATAATAATAAAAAAAAAAAAAAAAACATTAATATGTTTTTTTTTTAAAAAAAACATTAATATTGATTAAAATTAAAGTAGAATATTGAAATAATTAAAATAAGTTCAGATCAGAAAAAATAAGTTCAGGTCAGATCAGAAAAGATAAGTTCAGATCAGATCAGAAAAAATAAGTTCAGTTCAGATCAGATCAGAAAAAATAAGTTCGGATCAGATCAGAAAATATAAGTTTAGATAAGATAAGATAAGATAAGATCAGATCAGACCAGACCAGATCAGCTAAAATCAGGTGAACTAAACAGGGCCTAACTCTAAAAACCCCAATGAGGAGAAGAAGCGGTACACGCACAAAGAAAAGAGAGGAAGCCCTCAAACTAATCTACCTACTGTACTTAAGGGGAAGCAGGGCAGCAGCTACGGGGGAGACACACACACGGAGGGAGACGAGGCAGCGCCGAACAACAACATTGGAGCAGTCGCGCACTACTTCGTGGAACAACATTCGAAATTGGAGTTTATTCTTTCCCTTTGTTTGATTAATTTCGTTCTAATTGCTATACTTTGTGACGTTTGTATGTCAATTATGGATTTCTCGTTATCAAACAGATTGAGTGTTCTTTTAATCTCCATGTCTAGCTAAATCTCTTTGTTCTAGGTTAGGGATGTAGTCTTTTATTTTTCTATCAATGAATTGAATTATATTGTTTGGGTTTGATTTATATAATTGCAATTTGATAATCTTATTTTAATTCATACTTTTAATCTGGCCAATTGATTGTATGTTTAAGGTATTGGATTATTAGCGGAAGTGAACTTTCAATACTAGTTCGTGGGATTATCGAACGTCAAGTAGTATAATTTTAGGAATAGTTATACACTTGGGGTGGTCTTATTGAATTCCTATTCTTAATGAGTTTATTTCAATTGTTGTGATCACGGAAGTAGACATGATATTGATTTGAACATACGTTTTCTACCTTAGGAGAGGAGATAACATACTACTGGTAATTCAATCATTGCTATACTATATTTATTCAACCCTGCAATTAGTTTAATTTCATTATAGGGAGTAATTGGTGAAACCCGAAACCTAGAACTATTTTCTCATACTTGTTTGCAACTTTAATCATATCATTTATAGTTTTAGTAGTACTTTTTCTCACATTTTCTGTCGTCTAAATAATATTTTAGTTTCTTAATTTGGTATTTGAATAGACTTCCTTGTGGATACGATACCTTGCTCACCCTATATTTACTGTAATTGACCCGTACACTTGCGGTAGATTTAGACCCGACCAATACCGCAATGGGCATGGTGGTTAGTGGTAGTGGCATTAGCTGTTGCTTTTATAGATTGTCAAAATAATAATAGCACAACTCTTGGCAATTAAAGGAGGGATGGGTTGGCAATAAAGGATATTAGGAAGCATGGAACTCATGAGCTTGCTGCTATATTGGAGGACATTGGAGAGCTACTCAAAAGATCTTGCAAATTTGACTTCAATTATATTCAAAGAGAAGCCAACGAGGTAGCTCACTACCTTGCACAAATGGCAATTGATATGGAGGGGGATATAATCAAGCACAACACCATTCCGGATTGCACCAAGAATGCCAACGAAATTGATATGGTGGAGAGTTGCATTTAGGCTACAGGCTTTGAGAAACCCTCCTCTCACTTTATGTAATTGTATCTATAGATATCAAGTAGAGCATGCTTTTATTTTATATTTTGTAATTGTTGGGTTTACCCTATTAGAGCAGTTTCTATAACTCCCCTGAACTTGTTGATTTGATTAATTAAGTAATATGAATTCCCCGTTTCCTGAAAAAAAAAAAAAAAAAAAAAAAAAAAAAAAAAAAAAAGATTACCAGCATACGCAAGTATCCCCTACTACATTTTTTTTAAATTTGGCTTCTATTGTATTCGTAACGGGCTGTTAAAATGCCCGTTACGAATAACCCGTTATTCGTAACGGACGGTCTAAATGTCCATTACGAATAACGGGTTTATTCGTAACGAGCAGTTAAAATGCCCGTTACGAATAACCTTAACTGTCGTTACGAATAACGGGTTATTCGTAACGGACATTTTGGGTTATTCGTAACAGGCAGCGCCCGTTACAAATAACATAGCTTTTCCATAACGGCCGCTTTCGTAATGCCCCTTGCCCATTACGGATGAGTTGTTTTTGCCCGTTACGAATAGCTATTTTTTCACTAGTGCCACCTTAACAGTTCGCTCTGGCCAACTGTCATCCAGAGGAATATCAATGTGCTCTCCAGCCGGCTGGGGACAGAGGTCGTCTGACCGCTCATTGGTCAGTGATTGCTATTGCTTTTCTTTTTTGACCGCCACCAGCTGATCATGTTTCTCTTCTTGGCGGCTGGAAGGGTTGGATGGTCATCCTTGATATCATCAAGGTCTATTGGCTCTTTGCTCTAACCGGCTGTAGCTTCCGCAGGCTTGACATCCGAGAGATAGCATTCTCGAGCTGTCTTCTGGTCCCCGTTCAGGGAGCCAACAGTTCCATCATCCTTCTCATACTTGACCAGCATGAGAGCAAGGATGATGACGACCTTGCACTCGTTAAGAATGGGTCGGCCAAGAATGAGATTATAGGCGGTCAACTCTTCAACCACCAGAAATCGGATGGTCATGTGTCGACCGCTACCTTTCTGTCCCAGTCGGATGGGCAGATCAATTTGTCCGACTGGGTGCACAACTCCTCCCCCAAATCCAACATGGGGATGGGAGACATCTGTCATGCTATCCGGCCTGTATTTGATTGGATAGGCATTTACGGCTGATGATGTCTGAGGAGCTTCCTGTGTCTATTAAGATACGACCAACCAACTGGTTGGCCACTTTGCATTCTATGACAACAGGGTCATCATGCCGTCGACAGTCTTTGCCTATGTCCTTTTCGGTGATGATGACTTTGAGGAAGGCAGATGTGCTAGTCGTCTGTCCCTTTTCAACAGAATGGACCATCTTCCTTAGATGGTCCTTGGTGCCCCGGATGATCGAGCCACCTCCGGCAAATCCGCCTGCTATTGTATAGACCGGTTCTTCATCGGTTTCGGAGCTAATAGCAATCTGGGGAGTCTTTTTGCTAGACTACCCCGGATTTGCCTTTGAAGTCACCTTGGACTTCACATAGGACTTTAGCACTCCTTTGTCGGCCAGATGGTCAAACGCCCGCTTGACGCTGAAGTAGTCGTTTGTGTCATGATCGACATCTTCATGGTAATGGCAGTGTTTGTTTTTGTTCTGATTTTCAGCAGAACCTTTCATAGGATTCGGCTTCTCAAGAGTTAGCCAATCCTTTATCTCCATGAGGATGGAGTAGCTGTCCTTGTGGAACTCGTACCTTGGGACGTACGACTTCTAATCTTTCTTTTTCTTCTGGGTCGGTTGATCGGAGTTATCAACCGCCCAGATCTGTTTTTTCTTCTTGCTCTCTTCTGGTTTTAGAGACGGCTGAGCAGGCTGACTCTCCTTCTGTCGATCAGACTTCTTTGAGTCCGACTGCTTATTGGAGGAGCAGAGCTCGATCACCTGTATGTAGGCTTCCGCCTCCATCAGGGCTCCTTGGAGGGTGAATATTTTCTTGCAGACGAGTTGAAAGTCGACCCGTCCTTCAAACCTTTGAAAAAGTTTGTATAAGCCACTTCGTCAGACAGTTCTTGGATCTGGATTCTCACCAGATTGAACCGCTTGACGTAGGATCGCAGCCCTTCTTTATCTCCCTACTGCACATGGCCTAGATCAAGGCTCGTTTTCTTTACAGGGATGTTCATAGAGAAGTTAGAAGCAAACAAGAACGCAAGCGTCTTGAAGCTATTAATGCAACTAGCTCTCGCAGGTTGCCGAACCACTGTTGGGCTATGCCCTTCAGGGTGGCTGTGATTGAGGGTTAGATAGGTCGTTGAACTACTACCCTAATCAAATTACTCATTTATAATACCTAAACTTACACCAAACTAGTTAGTGGAAAGTAAAGGGTCGAACCACTAAGGAAGCTCAGTAATTCAACATTAATTTTCACTAATGCAAGAGTAAAAAGGGGATCGTTTTTGTTGGTTTTTTTAATAAAGAACACTAAAACTACAAATAAGCAAAGAAGATGATGATTAAAATCAAGAGAGAACGATGCTAGGGATACGGGGGTGTCAAATATGATTAGAAAGAGGGGAATAATAATGATTATCATGAAGAACACGCCAAAGAACACAAGATTCTACCTAAACAATTCATTCTCATACAATAGTCTAGGCAAATCAATGAAAAAGGTCTATACTAATAAGGATCATTCTCATGCATCCTATATATTAATTACAATCAAATCAAGAGAATAAAGAAGCACAATCCATAAAACTCCACTTTAATAACTCATTTTCATGCAATCATTAAAATAGAGATGATCTTAATCTAGTTCAAATCACTTTCATGCATTTAAACTAGAAAACATCAAATAAAGTGCAACAATAATCTCAAGCTACCAAAAATCATGTCTTTCATCAATTTATGGCATGAGTTCAATCCAACCATCATTAATCATCCAATATCAACACATATTTTCCACCCCCTTCCCCTAGCTAAGAAATTAGCCTAGAGAAGGGAGATTAGACATAATATCAAAACTTGAAATAAACACAAGAAACACAAAACAAAACATGATTAAGAACAACGAAATCAATAATAACTAGATGAACTAATAAGATAAATGAAAATAAGCAACAATAAAGCAAATAAATAAAGCTAAAGAAAGGATTAGAGATTACTAAAGAAGGGATTAAAGATGAAAACTTTAAAGTATTGCTTGATTGAAGATTAAACTTGACCAAAAGTTGAATACAATGAAGAAAATTGAGCAATAATCTACTTTCTCTCTCTAAAAATTATCTAATCTAACCCTAAAAGAGAGAAGCTCCCTCAAACTAATTAAGAAAATAGCATAATTGATTGTTCCCCTAATTACCCAAAAATGGGTATTTATATAAGGTTAATAAAATAAAAGAGAAATAGAAAATTAAGGAAAGAAAGGGATATAAAAATATATATAAATTAAGAAAAGAAAAATATAATAAAGAAAATAAAACTAAAGAAAGAAAATTAAAAGGAAAAGGAAAATAAAAGAAAAATAAAACAATCCCCCCCCCCCCCCACAAAGCCATCAGACCACCAATCTCTTTCTTCTTCGATTTTTAAGTTGCTTCAAAGGGGAATGATCCTCTGCTTCACGCCACATCAAATACCATCAGCGAGCTTCATCATTCAATCCACACCGTTCATCCTCAACAGCTATAATCGATCATTAAATCAAGGCCATTCGATCTTCATTAAAATCACGTGAGAAGCTAGTGATTGAACCCACATTTGCGCGCCCGCGAAGACGTCGTGTATAGGTCGCGCAAACTTACTGCCTACAATCTGAATTTGGACTCCATTTGTGCGCCTTCTGACAAGGTTGCGCTCCCGCGAAGCTCCAATTAAATTGGAGCTAAATTTAGGCTTGTGGCTATAAGTTGCGGGCTATTCTGTTGCTGCAATTCGTAGGGCTTTTTGCTTGTGTGAATCAGTGGTTGTGCAGCGTTTGATGGGCCGCAAGGCAGTGGTGCACGGTGGCTTGTGGTGGAGCTGACGGTTTGTATGGTGGTTGGACATTGAGGGTGGTTGAAGGTGAATTGGTGGGCTGATTTGGGGTTATTGCGGGGTTGAGAGGGTTGTGAGCCGCGAAGTGGTGAAGGGTGAGCTGTGGTTGCAGCTGTTGTGTGCGCTGGTGATTTAAGCGGCAGTGCGTGTTGGTTTTGGTGGTTTTTGATGGTTGGTGGATGCGATGAATGGTGTTATGAGGGGGTGCAGCAACTCAGTGAATTGGAGCAGGGGAGGTTCTAGGTGGCGCAGTAAGTGAAACGGAGCAGGGGAGTTTGGTTGTTTTGGTGGGGTGAAGGATAAGGAAATGGGTGGTGATGGTTAAGGTGATAGCAGCTAGGTGAATGAGAAAGGCTTGGGAATTCGGCTTGGACCTCGAACTCGAACCTACACACAAACAAACCCGAGGATGAAACCGAGACAAATAAAAGGACATAAATAAAATGGGAATAAATAAAATAAAATAGAAAATAAGAGAAATAAAACTAAAACTAATAAAAAATAAACAAAAACTATACAAGAGAATAAAGTAAAATAAAATAACAAAATAAACATAAAGCTAATTAAAACTATGAAAGTAACAAAGAAAAGGAATGAAATAAAATAAATCGAAAGCAAATAAAGTAGGAAAATAAACTAGAAACCAATTAAATAAAGAAATTAAACTAAAAACATATCAAAATCACTAAAAACTTTATTAACGAAAAACATGAGAATAAATGGGGAAAAAAGATAAAACGAGCACGAAAATGACTCTAAAACTACTCCCTAAGAGTGACATAAAAGTCACTTATCAGGCTGGAAAGCAGCGACACCACGCGGCATCATCCAACCCCTGTAAATACATGAGGTGGTGTATGCCAGGAGGTGGTCTTCTGGGTTGGAGGTACTATCATAGGTCCCAACCATCACATTTTTAACCTTGGCCGGTTGTTTGTCCTCGACTATTGTAGACATCTAAAAATGTCTCCCTAAAACCAAACTCGATGATGAAAAACCTTTCACCGCCATTATTGGTCGGGTTTAGTATTTAATCTTTGGAGTGCTTAAATCCATATTAAAATCCATATTTTCATTTCATAAACCAACCCAATTCCTAACCCATTTCCCCAAACCTTCACTTATTTTCCTCTTTTCGTGCCTTTAAACCCAAAATAATTCATTTCGTATCCTTTAAAATCATTCATATCGTGTCCTTTTTATAAAACGTTTAATCCAGTTTATTTTGGCTCATAATCTGGGTCCAATGATTGAATATTTGGATGGGGCTTTAAAAGAGTTTTCCAACGATATAATATAAGCCCAAATCCGAGTTATAACGAATAAGTTATGGCCAAAATATTAAACTGAGCCCAAACCGAACCTAAGTCCACCTTACCTACGACCCAATGATCATGTGGAGGGTCCAAATAATTTAATCCCATTCCTAAACCAATTAGGATAAATTGGAAGCTTCTATAAGTTTCTAAAAGATCCTAATTATCCTTTTTGAAAAGATAAGATTAAAGAGTTTGAAATTGAATAAAACTCCTTTTTTTGAAAGTCCTATTTCTATTCGAATTGAAAGACGTTCAAATATAGACAGATATTATTTTCGTGCCTCATATTTTTTATCCAAATTTTATATATTTGGATAGCCCTTGAAATTATCTTTCCAATGATATATTATAATATCAATTCAATGCTATAACGTAAAAGATATGAATAAAATGTCAAACTATATCAAAAACTGACACCATCTCACTATTTCGACCATATCTTTCATTATAAAAAATATTTTAAACTGAATCTAATTGGTTTAGAAAGTAGACTTCAAGATCTTTCCAACGATATCTTATTCATCTTATTCCGATTTCTGGATCAAAAGATATGATAAAAACTAAAACCGCAAAAAACTGCTGTCTATCGCAAGAGTTTTATCCGATTCGAATTCTTATCTTTTCTTGATTCTTCGACCCTCTTTTTCCTTATAAATAGAGGTCATATCTCCCCTTTTTCAATCATCCGCAAGCTTGATCATCAAACTCTTCCTCTCTTTTACACCAAAAATCATTCTCTTCTCTCTCTCTCTCTCTCTCTCTCATATTCTAAGCCTTAAACCTATATTCCTAATTTCACCATTCTTCCCTTAAGCACTCCAAGGAGTCCATACAATACCCGAAGTTCTTTACTTAAACCAAGGCGTGAAAGGTATAACTAACTGAGGGTTTGGACCAAATTAACTCTACTTTTATTTAGTTTAATTTAATTTTCATTTGCTTTATATTTTTATTGAAGTTACTAACAGTTTATTCATGATGTAGCAATTTAAAGGAACGCGCGGAATGTGAGTAATTAATTAATTTAATTACTCTTATTTTATTTTAATATTGCTAGAATCATAATAAGGTTATTTTATATTTGATTTGACTAATGATATTATGGTTATATTTCTTCAAATATTAATGTTTATTCTATTTTTGTTATTATGATCACCATATTGCATATTAAAGGGAATATGTAATTGAAAATCACGTCTAATAAGATAATTTGGACAACCGATTTAGGTTCCTTTTTAATCTTGTTGTTTAATCAAGTGATCACAATATTTTAGAATTATGTGTTGCATTAATACTAAACCAATTTAGCTTAATAATAGTTTGGAACAAATTGAATCTTTGTTTGCATGCCTTTGAGATAACAAGAATACTTTTCACTATAAGAATCGAGTAGAGGCCAATACAGGCGAATGTGACTCCATGACTCACTTCGTACCATCATCCCCGATCCTCCTTTCGTGGTTCCGAACCATATGGAGTTAGTAATCTCATGGATTATGAATGGGGTGTAACCTTCACGGGTCAATCGTTGTTGCCTATCGTTGTCCCTTATTTGTGGTTGCCTTTTATGATCCGTGAACGGTTTACAAGTTCCTTAAAAACTTGTTGGCGGCTCCCTACTTTGCTTTGTCCCTAATCGTAATGTCAATTACCACTTCCTATGGTTGCCAAGAATATTCACACATGCTTTAACGTAGGCGCACTTCGAGCGACGCCTACAATTTGGCGACTCCATTGGGAAGGATTCTTGGTTATTTATCGATTTGAGTGATCGGTATTTAATTCAGATGAGTGGATGAGACTTGAAAGATTCTTGAATTGTATTCCTGCGATTTAATTGGCATTGTCACATATGCATATGATTTTTTTAGGTTACCTATTTTGCCACAATAGTACGTGTTCTACGTATGTGGCTAGCCCGGGGGATTTATGCTCTATCAACCCGAAAACGCTCATGGAAATAAGGGTTCATCCGAGTTTTTAAATCCACCCAAACCATGGAGTCGAGTTCGATTTCATCACGAACTCGCGGAGCCGCCCGTTGGCATACACCCTCAAGGGAGGCTTCCTTGCTAACGCGTCCAAACTCTTAACCATGGTACCCTTTGACACCCAAAAGCTTGACCATAGTCGAACATAGAACTTGACTTTAGGTTGCGAACTTCATTGCATCATGCGTGACGATATGCTTATGTGTGCATTTTTTTTATTGACCTTTTTTTAATTATTTTTTTTCTCTTATCAAACCCCTTTTTTATTATTAGAGTCGAGCCATAGATTTTTTTTTTTAATTTTTGAGACACCCGGATTTTAATTCTCGTATACTGCACAAGAGTTAACTTGTTTTGGTCATAGCCGGAGTTCTAGAAAGAGTTACGTGTCGTGCCACCTATGGATCTGTAGCCCCGGGTTTTATATTTCATTTGGCGTTGGTTTCATCTCAATCAGAGTCACAGATAAAAATTTATAACCGATATACTACAGCCTGTCCGGTTTAGGTGTCTTTTTAGCGTCAACTTTCTTTTGTTTTATTTTTAAATTTTTTTTTATATATCTTTTTGTGTCAAGTTAGTATTAGCCAAATCCTTCAATACGTGTCAACTCGTATAACATAGGATTATAGATTTTTTTTATACCCATGAGTCCTAACTCTTCTAGAATTCTAGTCCTCTTCCTAGTTTCTTGTGATTTTTTGTTCTAACCTTAACATGTGTTCTTTGTCTTTGATTGTGGTTGATCTTATTTATGACTAATGATTGCCAATGGACCGTTTTCACCTAGTAAATAGCATAAACATTAAAGTTGGACAAAATTAATCAAGTTAGTTTGTTTTTTAGTCTTCCGTGCTATTTGGTCATTGGGTCCTTTGTTTTTCACAACGTCCTCATGTCTAGCCATGCGATCATACCACGAGTCTTAATAAACTCACCTAATCACACATGTTGACTGATTGCACACACTTTGTCTCTGAGTCATGCACTTTATTGTTTATGATCGTACACTAGGACCATGCATGCATCGTTTTCTGTCGTAGTAAAAATGAATGGAGATTTTTCTCACTTGTTTTCAAATGTCTATTTTTTCCCTTCCTTTCCTATCTTGAGCAATGAGTCGAACAATTAAGTGAATTATTTTATTTCACGGTACTTGGTTAAAGAGCAGGGATAGATTAATACGGTTCGAGTCATTACCGCAACAATCTCTTAGATCTAATAGGCGTTCAAAGAGAACTTTGCCATCTCCACATTACTTATCACCTTTCAATGTCCACTAAAGAAGATATTGAGAACATCAACAAATCCATCGAGGCACTGTCTGCCATGATGCAAACCCTTACCACTAGGATCACTACCATGGAACAAAACAAGGTCACTGTTTCCACCCTTGACAAATTGAAGGAACAAATGAGTAAGATTTCTTAGGATTTCACTTATGTGGGACATCCTCCTACTCCTTTGGATGTGAAAGACAGGCTCCCTGAAAAGTTCTCCACTGCTGATATTCCAAAGTTGAAGCCTACTGACAATCCAATATTCCATTTGAAAGCGTTCTCTACAACCATGGCTCTTAAGGGATTGGACGTAACACTCTTCCCTACGGTGTTCCCTCTCTCCTTAGAGCATGCTTGCCAACAATGGTTTTATTCCCTAGATGCCAAGCGTATTGCGACTTGGCAAGATGTCACCGACAGTTTCATGAATCGTTACAAGTGTAACATTCAAACTAAAACTTCTGAACGTGAACTCTCCATTCTCAAACAGAAAGAGAATGAAGGCTTCACCGCTTATCTGAACAGGTGGAGGGAAACGGCTTCACTCTTGGTAGATCCTCCCAAAGAAAGAGAGATGGTTCTCCTCTTTATTCAAAATCTGACTCACAAGTATAGGGAACATCTCAAATTTCTTCCACTGAACACTTTCGAAGCTGTATACGACATCGACATCAATATCGAGAATGAGCTTATAAAGACTGCTGGTAGTAACAATAATAACACTTGGAAAACAAGAAGAACGACCATCCTTCTTCTTCGTCTTCTAAGCACGAAAATACTACCAACAGTATAAGCCAAGTTGATCTCAATGAAGTGTTAGCTCTTGATGCTCCATTACCCAAGAAGAAAAGAACTTACACTCCTTTAGGAATGACTTATGATGCGGCCTTTGATCGTCTCTACAGTCAAGGCTTGATCACACCTATTAGGCCATTTTCAGAGCCAAAACCTGAAGAAAGGAGCGCCAAATGGAATCCCAATGCCCATTGCAAGTACCATCAAGGAAGGGGGCACACTACTTAGCAATGTTGGAATTTGAAGGACGTCATTCAAGACTTGGTGGATGCAAACAAACTTCCTGTCCCTCCAGGCGGCAAGAAGTAATGAAAACAAGGCGCATAGCAGATCCTTTGTGCAAGATTTCATGATTTCTTTTTTTTCATTCATCTCCATTCCCCCATTCATGTCTAGCATAGGTTTTCCATTTCAAATTTTTATATGTCTCATGTATTTCGTTCACCTTTTCCATTAATAAAATGAGTAAATTTCCTTTACATCTCGATCATAGCAAATTTCATTCACTCATTCTCAAAAAAAAAAAAAAAAAAAAACAATTACCGAACTAAACGCAAGGTTCACCGATGACTTGAGGCACCTATGCAACCCTGTCATTCCCCTTAAACCATTTTTAATCAAATATCCATTTCTTCATCAACCACTTTGAGCCTCGTCTAATGGTTGGCCTCATTTATTCAACCCACATTCACTTAACCCTGGGATTGGAAGATGTGTAATTGTATAACATTCAAAAAGCAAGTAAAAAAAAAACAGAAAAGCAACAATAAAACAATGTCTAAGGGCAAGTGTTCCAATGTCTTTGATATGAACACGTCTCAAATTGCGTCTCTCATCGAGTGCTTGGTACCGTGCCTAAGAAACATGAATGCTAAGTGAGTGATGGACCGCATGATCTGAGATTGCCCACATTGATTCAAAAGAATAAAAAAAAAGCAAAAAAAAGAAGAAAAAATGAAAATAAACTTGCAAAATTCAAAACAAAAAAATATATGAAAATTAAAACTTGCAAAATCTAATGCACAATTGCATATCTTGGGGGCTTCTCTCGAGTCTTGAGCCTTTTACCCCTTTCTTCCTTAAACCTTCAGCTTAACCACCTTACAACCCTTGAAAGACCTCTTTGAGGTGTACACACACTTGTGCAAAGTTCAGTTAGAGCTACGTTCGGCCTGATTCCTAACGGATACGTAGGCAACCTCACATCGAGGTGCGGCCACATTCATATTCATATCCATGCATGATCGAGTCAAAGAATATCCAATGCTTACCCCTACCCATCTAGAGCTAGACTTGGGGGTTTGAACCCACATCATTTAGCCTACCTAGCCTAAAGAGTCATCATCTTTGACTCTTCTCACATCTCTTTCCATCGCCATAACCCTTGCAGCCAGCCTTAGTATCACATTCACACACTTCACTCACACATCCATATCCATATCAATCATCCTTCCCTTTAAGAGCCCTTTATCATGAAATCTTGTTTCAACACTATGCATGTTTCACCATATTTAAAGACAACATTCATTAGAAGAAACATTGTATACCTGCTTAGCTTCCTGACCTGAGCAATATTCATTGTTTCATGCATCGCATAATGTGCTGAGAAACATTTATACATCAATGATTTTTAATCATACAAAGCATATCGTGCTTAGCTCCTTGACCTAAGCAACGTTCATTATGCAATAATCACTTCATCTGTATACGTACTTAGCTTCCAGACCTAAGTGACGTTCAAGATCGTTTCTTTACACCATAAATGATGCTTAGCTCCAAGACCTAAGTTAATTCATATATCGTGTCAATGATGTAATTGTCCTTAGCCTCCTGGCCTAAGGACATGCATCATTCATATATTACTTTCAAGAAAAGCAATTCAATCCATGCGATTCATTTTGTCTTGCTCAACGAGGAAGTTCAAAACTTCTTTCCTTTTTTTCGCGTCTTTTCTTTTGGGGAAGTTTAAAAAAACTTTTTCAAAATTTTCTCATCGAGGGAAGTTCGAAAATAAAAGTTCAGTTTTCACATCTTTCTTTTTCGGGAGAAAGTCGGTACCCTCCACTCATGACAAAAATTGACGGAAAATTTTTGCTTTTGCATCTTCGTTTGCTTGTGTCTGCACACACACACATATACACACACACACTCACAAGTCATACATATGTCATGTCACATCAAGTCAAACTTGGTCAAGTCAGTGGTCAAGTCAATCACAATATATACGAGTCCATTGGCAAATTTATTTTTGCAGGTCTCATCTACAGCCCACGTTCGGGGACAAGCGGACCATCTACAGCCCACGTCTGGGGACAAGCGGACCATCTACAGCCCATGCCCGGGGACAAGCGGACCATCTACAGCCCACGTCCGGGGATAAGCGGACCATCTACAGCCCATGTCCGGGGACAAGCGGACCATCTACAGCCCATGTCCGGGGACAAGCGGACCATCTACAGCCCACGTTCGGGGACAAGCGAACCATTTATAGCCCACGTTCGGGGACAAGCGAACCAACTACAACCTACGTCCGGGGACAAGCGGACCAACTATAGCCCACGTTCGGAGATAATCGAACCACCATCATTTCACGGCGCAAGGTTCTCGATACACAGAGACTTGCAATCTAATTATCTGTCAACTTTCCTCAAGCATGGAAAGTATTATTCGGTGGGTTTCTTCAAGCATAGAAAACAGCCAAATTCATATGTCGGCTTTCCTCAAGCATGGAAAGTATCATCCGTTAGATTTCTTCAAGCATAGAAAGATATCAAACTCGTTAGTCGGCTTTCCTCAAGCATGGAAAGCATTTTAGCAAACGTCATCCGGTGGATTCCTTCAAGCATAGGAAGCTACCAAACTCATTTGTCACCGATAAACTGGTATCAGATAAGCATTCTATCCCTTTAATCTTTTATCTATAGAGCTAACATTTTTCTGCAGGTAACGGCGTATACAGAGTGATTTAGGATCGCAGAACGTCTTAAATCATTCTCAGTCCCTATCGACTACTTTAACTATCGTTTTCGAAACTGACGTTTCTACAAACTCAGTCAAAGTGGGGGCTTCTGTAGACACCTAAAAATGTCTCCCCAAAACCAAACTCGATGATGAAAAACCTTTCACCGCCATTATTGGTCAGGTTTAGTATTTAATCTTTAGAGTGCTTAAATCCATATTCAAATCCATATTTTCATTTCATAAACCAACCCAATTCCTAGCCCATTTCCCCAAACCTTCACTTATTTTCCTCTTTTCGTGCCTTTAAACCCAAAATAATTCATTTCGTATCCTTTAAAATCATTCATTTCGTGTCCTTTTTATAAAAAGTTTAATCCAGTTTATTTTGGCTCATAATCTGGGTCCAATGATAGAATATTTGGATGGGGATTTAAAAGAGCTTTCCAACGATATATTATAAGCCCAAATCCGAGTTATAACGAATAAGTTATGGCCAAAATATTAAACTAAGCCCAAACCGAACCTAAGTCCACCTTACCTACGACCCAATGATCATGTGGAGGGTCCAAATTATTTAATCCCATTCCTAAACCAATTAGGATAAATTGGAAGCTTCTATAAGTTTCTAAAAGATCCTAATTATCCCTTTTGAAAAGATAAGATTAAAGAGTTTGAAATTGAATAAAACTCCTTTTTTTGAAAGTCCTATTTCTATTCGAATTGAAAGACGATCAAAGATAGACAGATATTATTTTTGTGACTCATATTTTTTATCCAAATTTTATATGGTTGGATATCCCTTGAAATTATCTTTCCAATGATATATTATAATATCAATTCAAAGCTATAACGGAAAAGATATGAATAAAATGTCAAACTCTATCCAAAACTGACACCGTCTTACTATTTCGGCCATATCTTTCATTATAAAAAATATTTTAATATGATTTTGATTGGGTTAGAAAGTAGACTTCAAGATCTTTCCAACTATATCTTATTCATCTTATTCCGATTTCTGTATCAAAAGATATGATAAAAACAAAAACCGCAAAAACTGCTGTCTATCGCAAGAGTTTTATCCGATTCGAATTCTTATCTTTTCTTGATTCTTTGACCCTCTTTTTCCTTATAAATAGAAGTCATATCTCCCCTTTTTCAATCATCAAAAATATTGATCATCAAATCATTCTCTCTTCCTCTCTTCCTCTCTTTTACACCAAAAATCATTCTCTTCTCTCTCTCTCTCTCTCTCTCATATTCTAAGCCTTAAACCTATATTCCTAATTACACCATTCTTCCCTTAAGCACTCCAAGGAGTCCATACAATACCCGAAGTTCTTTACTTAAACCAATGCGTGAAAGGTATAACTAACTGAGGGTTTGGACCAAATTAACTCTACTTTTATTTAGTTTAATTTAATTTTCATTTGTTTTATATTTTTATTGAAGTTACTAACAGTTTATTTATGATGTAGCAATTAAAAGGAACGCGCGGAATGTGAGTAATTAATTAATTTAATTACTCTTATTTTATTTTAATATTGCTAGCATCATGATAAGGTTATTTTATATTTGATTTGACTAATGATATTATGGTTAAATTGCTTCAAATATTAATGTTTATTCTATTTTTGTTATTATGATCACCATATTACATATTAAAGGGAATATGTAATTGAAAATCACGCCTAATAAGATAATTTGAACAACCGGTTTAGGTTCCTTTTTAATCTTGTTGTTTAATCAAGTGATCACAATATTTTAGAATTATGTGTTGCATTAATACTAAACCAATTTAGCTTAATAATAGTTTGGAACAAACTGAATCTTTGTTTGCATGCCTTTGAGATAACAGGAATACTTTTCACTATAAGAATCGAGTAGAGGCCAATACAGGCGAATGTGACTCCATGACTCACTTCGTACCATCATCCCCAATCCTCCTTTCGTGGTTTCGAACCATATGGAGTTAGTAATCTCATGGATTATGAATGGGGTGTAACCTTCACGGGTCAATCGTTGTTTCCTATCGTTGTCCCTTATTCGTGGTTGCCTTTTATGATCCGTGAACGGTTTACAAGTTCCTTAAAAACTTGTTGGCGGCTCCCTACTTTGCTTTGTCCCTAATCGTAATGTCAATTCCCACTTCCTATGATTGCCAAGCATATTCACACATGCTTTAACGTAGGCGCACTTCGAGCGACGCCTACAATTTGGCGACTCCACTGGGGAGGATTGTTGGTTATTTATCGATTTGAGTGATCGGTATTTAATTAAGATGAGGATGAGACTTTAAAGATTCTTGAATTGTATTCCTGCGATTTAATTGGCATTGTCACATAAGCATATGATTTTTTTAGCTTACCTATTTTGCCACAATAGTACGTGTTCTACGTATGTGGCTAGCCCGGGGGATTTATGCTCTATCAACCCGAAAACGCTCATGGCAATAAGGGTTCATCCGAGTTTTTAAATCCACCCAAACCATGGAGTCGAGTTCGATTTCATCACGAACTCGCGGAGCCGCCCGTTGGCATACACCCTCAAGGGAGGCTGCCTTGCTAATGCGTCCAAACTCTTAACCATGGTACCCTTTGACACCCAAAAGCTTGACCATAGTCGAACATAGAACTTGACTTTAGGTTGCGAACTTCATTGCATCATGCGTGACGATATGCTTATGTGTGTATTTTTTTTTAGGAAATTTTGACTTTTACCACCAAAAAATTTGGACAAATTGTTTATTACCACCTACTATTTTAAAAGTTGTATTTTACCACCAAATAATGTTCTAAAAATTGTTTTCACCACCTACCGTTAAGAAAACCGTTAAATCTAACGGTGTTAAAAAACATTCTTCGATTTTCGTGCCTGAAATATTTTTTTTTAGGTTTAGGGGGGCATTTTGGCCTTTGGGTCCAATTTGAGGTCAAAATTGATAAAAAATGATCGAAAATACCTCGTTTTGCGTGCACGCAATTCGATGTATTTTTAAACACGCAAAACGAGGTATTTCCGATCATTTTTTATTAATTTTGACTTCAAAATGGACCCAAAGGGCCAAAATGCCCCCCTAAACTTATGAAGAATATATTTTGGGCACAAAAATCGAAGAATTTTAAAAAATTCCGTTAGATTTAACGGTTTTCTAAACGGTAGGTGGTAAAAAATAATTTTTTGAGTTTTATTTGGTGGTAAAATACAACTTTTAAAATAGTAGGTGGTAAAAAAACAATTTGTCCAAATTTTTTGGTGGTAAAAGTAATATTTTCCTTTTTTTTTTATTGACCTTTTTTAATTTTTTTTTTTTCTCTTATCAAACCCCTTTTTTTATTATTAGAGTCGAGCCATAGATTTTTTTTAAAATTTTTGAGTCACCCGGATTTTAATTCTCGTATACTGCACAAGAGTTAACTTGTTTTGGTCATAGCCGGAGTTCTAGAAAGAGTTACGTGTCGTGCCACCTATGGATCTGTAGCCCCAGGTTTTATATTTCATTTGGCGTTGGTTTTGTCTCAATCAGAGTCACAGATAAAAATTTATAATCGATATACTACAGCTTGTCCGGTTTAGGTGTCTTTTTAGCATCAACTTTCTTTTGTTTTATTTTAAAAAAAAAAATTTATATCTTTTCATGTCAAGTTAGTATTATCCAAATCCTTTAATTCGTGTCAACTCGTATAACATAGGATTATAGATTTTTTTTATACCCATGAGTCCTAACTCTTCTAGAATTCTAGTCCTCTTCCTAGTTTCTTGTGATTTTTTCTGCTAACCTTAACATGTGTTCTTTGTCTTTGATTGTGGTTGATCTTATTTATGACTAATGATTGCCAATGGACCGTTTTCACCTAGTAAATAGCATAAACATTAAAGTTGGACAAAATTAATCAAGTTAGTTTGTCTTTTAGTCTTCCGTGCTATTTGGTCATTGGGTCCTTTGTTTTTCACAACGTCCTCATGTCTAGCCATGCGATCATACCACGAGTCTTAATAAACTCATCTAATCACACATGTTGACTGATTGCACACACTTTGTCTCCGAGTCATGCACTATATTGTTTATGATGGTATATTAGGACCATGCATGCATCGTTTTCTGTCGTACTAAAAATGAGTGGAGATTTTTCTCACTTGTTTTCAAATGTCTATTTTTTCCCTTCCTTTCCTATCTTGAGCAATGAGTCGAACAATTACATGAATTATGTTATTTCACAGTACTTGGTCAAGGAGCAGGGATAGATTAATACGGTTCGATTCATTACCGCAACAATCTCTCAGATCTAATAGGCGTTCAAAGAGAACTTTGCCATCTCCACATTACTTAGTTTTATTATTATCTAAAATATTTATATTTTTTAATTACTTATTTAAGTATGATTTTCATTTATTTAAAAAAAAAAAAGAAGAAGAAGAAGTTGGCCGTGTGTTTGAGATTTTTATCTTCAACCTTAATTCCTTAAGTGATATAATCTCCTAATTTGCCTTCCTATCTTATTTCTCTAACCAATTAACACCTATCTAATTTTTTTCTCTAATATCTTTCATTTTTTCACATAAATTAACCTAGACTAAATGGCATTCAAGTTCATTTAACAAACCAAACTTATCTAGTTTTCACACTAATCCTATACCTTCTTGAACTCTATCTTTTCCACCCTTAAACGCTATAAATAGACCCTCAACCCTTCACAAATTCCTCACACCAAAAATCATAAAACTCTTTACTCTACTCTCAATCACATGCCCTCCTCTATTCCCTTCTTGTTTAATTGATTAAACACCGCAACATCAACCAAGTATTGTCACAACCCTAGCCGCCACCTTACTGTCGCCGGAAACAACTTGTCGCTGCCGTCCTTGCTTGACACTATCTGCTTCCAGTAAGGTGCAATACGCACCTTCCCTCTTTACCCCTTGCCAATATATATACATACTACTCTTCATATTCCCTTACTTATCATAAATTATTATTATTATTATTATTATTATTATTATTATTATTATTATTATTATTATTATTATTATTATTATTATTATTATTATTATTATTATTATTATTATTATTATTATTATTATTATTATTATTATTATTATTATGTTTTCTAATACCCATTTATGATACTAAGATTGTTATTTTGATACTAAAATAACTTGTTAACAAGACTTGATCTTATAAAGGTTAATATTTAGGTAGTCCATGCACAAATAAGGTATTATTTATAGTTTTGTGTTAGTTTTGTTAACCTTATATTAATTAAGGTTATTTTAATTGTGTAGAAGGAGTCCCTCAATCGTGGTTAAGTTGTCGTGATCGTACCTTATTTGTTCTCATGATCAAGGTACATATAGGTGGCTAGGTGCTTGATACAATTTTGAATGCATGTTTGGTAAATGTTTGTTTTTAATGATTATACATATGAATATTTAAGTTAATGACTTTTATGACGAGTTAAAATATATGATTTTATGATTTAAAGGTTTGATCTCTAAAAGTGTTGATTGATTTAATAAAAGTTGGTTTAATTTATAAATCATTTGATTGAGTTAATCTAAAATTTGCAGCTCATTATGAGCCTGAGTATTTGATATTTTAATTGTCCCTCTACCCGGGACTGGTTAAGTAAGACCATGAGCTTTGTATGATCTGGTCTTTCCTCGAGTACAGTATAACTTGCTTGGGGGGTGTGCACACTTAGGTGAGGAAAATTGGTTTGGAATTATATTTTAAAATTGGAAGTTTATAAATTGAAAATCTATTGGTTTGGAAAGCTTTGATTGATGAACATTACTACCCTTGGAAGGTTTCATTTTAGAAAGTCTAATTTTGAAAATGACTTATGACAAGTTAAATGGTTATTTCGAAAACATGTTTGACTAATAAAAGTATTTACATGCCTTGCACTTATACGTACTTAGCATTTGTGCTAATCCGTTTTCCTTTTAGTTTTGGTTCGCCCTGTTTACCATTTTTGGTAAGCAGTCTTGATTTCAGGTGTGGAGTTGTTCGTGCGCATACTAGGGTCGGGATTTGGATCACATAGTTAGGAGTTAATTTTATTTATGTGTGGAGTTTTGATTTGATTATTTTGAAACAGTTATTATGGTTACTCATTTTATTATTAATAAAAGTTAGTTATTTTTCCGCTGCAATTTAAGTAATTAGTTATGCCTTACGTTTTCACGTGGCGGTAATACGCCCAAGTCTATATCTACGGTATTTGTACACGTATAAATATAGTATTTACGTAGAGGGAGATTTGGGGGTGTTACAAAGTGGTATCAGATTTCCAGGTCTAAGAAAGATTAAAACTTATGGGTAGACTTAAGGTGGGCATATAGGATAGATAGAGTTTCGAATTCTTCAAAAGAAAAATTATTTTCTATAAAAACTATTTTTTTTGGAAAGATGATTGAGAAAAGGATGCTCGGGTTCTCTTCGGAGGCCTATAATGGGTACGACTCTCTGTCTAGGAAAGGATCTCCTCGACGCTGTAGGTAACTTTCCTGGGAGACGCGGGCTCGACCGTCTAATATCATGAATCGAGTACATTATTATTTTTGAAAATAAAATGAATTGAAACTATTCGATTTTAGAAACAACTTACGTGAATTAGTTTAAGTATAATTAAGGTCGTCTAGTTATTTGTGTGGTTATGGAATTTTGGTTCCATTGGTATTCATTTTGGATTTATCCTTGAGGAAATTTGAATTGCTTACTTAAATAGTTTATGTTATCACAGATGATGGAAACTGTTAGAAGACATTTCTTTAATCAAATGCTAGTAAAATCGGATGCTATATTTGTGTGCGACTTTATAATAGACATTGTTTGGCATGCTACTGATATAAAAAGACACAGGAATATGAAATTTATGATCGGATCGAGGAACCATGGATCATCCTACTGGCCTTAGTTCACTTACCCAACACACCTAAATATAATACATTAATCCGAAATTATAGAAATTTAATTAAACCTAATGGGTTGTGGAATATTGAAGCCTATATGCATGAAGGAAAATGGCTAGGAACCTTGACCAATTTTAAAGCAGACCTACATTTCGCCGAAGTTGACTGGAGCCGAATCCCAAGACCAATAGTTGCTGAAATTCCTCTTCGGCTTACACCTCAAGAAGTCCAAAAGTTAAATAATCTAAACTATGATATGCCACCCTTACCACCTCCACATTTGCATCTTGACTATACATCATCCGATGACTTAGAAATCCCTCACCCAAATGACTTTGAATCCCCACCTCACTCTCTTGAACCCCCTGTCCCAAGAGGTCGAGTATCTAGTCCAAAGCACAGTACAAACCGTAACCCTAGCCCCTATGTTAGCCCAAACTGCAACTCTAGCTATGGCTCGTGTCGTAGCCCAACTTATAGTGAATTTTATCCTACCTTCTTGCTTGAATGTAACCAAAATCCAACCCACATGGCTAAACCTTTAGAACCCAATTCCCCTCAGCTTTCCACAGGAAACACAGGTGACGTGGCCAGAAAGATGATCCGGCAAGCTAAGACCATGAGTAGAACTTCAGAATAATAATTGATTGATTTCTTCCATTAGTAGCAAATTGTTTTGTTTTGTAAGCCAACTAGTGGCCCTTATGAATTTATAGTGACAAGATGCATTAATTATTTTAATAAGCCTATGTGGCTAAATATGGAGTTTCAATTGTTAATAAGAGTTTTATGAAATTTTCTTATATAATAAATGGGTATTTGTTATTTTAAGTTATTGAGGATGTCTCTAAGAGCCGGAAATAGTAGACGCATTGGTTCCAAAATGAGCTTTACTCTTAGGAAGCTAACTACCATTGCTCAAAGCATGAGCCAGCTAGTGAGTCAAGGGAATCGTAGCAACGACTTAGATCAATTTGGGGAAGTTTTTAAGAGAGTAGCAGCTGCAAAGCCACCCACTTACCTTGGGAAGGAGGATCCTGCTAGTTTGGAGAATTGGATAAGGGAATTTGACAAGTTGTTTGATGCCATTAACTATCCTGAAGAATTGAAGGTTAATAATGTTGTTTATTACTTGAGGGAAGAAGCTGACCTGTGGTGGAGTCAAAACCGGACTAGGCTTTTAGAAACCCCTAACTTTGGGTGGAAAGAATTGAAGAAGGCTATAAGAGACAAGTTTTATCCCGCCTACCTGAAGAAGCAGAAATGCATGGAGTTTACCAATATGAGGATGGGAAATATGACCATTAATTAATATTATAATAAATTTATTGAGTTGATGAGGTTTGCACCTGAGGTAGTACCCACAGAGGAGTTGAAAGCCCAAAGGTTCGAGCAAGGTTTGACCCTAAGTGTTCAGGGGAAGTTGGGAGGAGTAACCTTTGAAACACTAGATGAAGTCTATGGGAGAGTTGCCCACCTATATGGGATCCGAGGGAGAGAGTTAGAGAACTCATCTGGAGGGAAAAGGAAGAGTGATGGGGGTTCACATGGAGTTGATAAGAGGCCTAGGATTGGGGAGAGTTCTAGGGGGGAAATGGGCAATTCAACAGGATGGACAATAGGGGAAACATTGGGAAGGGAGCTAATGGACAGGGAAATAACAATCATGGGAATGGAAATAACACCAGGCCTAAGAGAAGTTATTTTTGTAAGAGATGTGAGAAAAACCACCCAGGGAAGGACTGTGAGGGAAACCCTGTGACTTGTCGTTACTGTCAGAAACCGGGGCATCGGGAGTACGAGTGCTACACCAAGGAGAAGGATGTTAAGATGGGGAAAGTCCAGGAGACCAATAACCCACCTAAACCACCCCAGACCAATGAATCGGCTTAGAGGAATGGAACCAGTAGCGGTGTAGGAGGGGCCCCTAAGGGTCGTGTCTTCGTGATGAATCGTCGTGAGGCTGAGTGTTCTAATGATGTGGTAATTAATTGGCACTTTCCTTGTTTGTTCTTTGAATGCTAGAGTCATGTTTGATTCGGGTGCGTCTCATTCTTTTGTTTCAAAATCTCTAGTCCAGAGATTAAAGTTAGAGAGTCCATTGTTAGCGTCTCTAGATGTTTCTATTCCAACTGGGGAAGTGAGGAATTGTTTTAAGTCACATAAAGGAGTACCTATCACCATAGCTGGAGTAGAATTTCCTTCAGATTTAATTGTGTTTGATTTGCAAGACTTAGATGTGATTTTAGGAATGGACTGGCTGGGAAAGTATAAGGCTCACATAGATTGTGCTGCTCAGAAAGTGAGAGTAATGTGACAGTGACTTATAGGAAGGAAGGGAAGAGTTTAGGGATCAAAATCATTTATGCCTTGCAATTTTGGAATTGTGTAAGGAAGGGTTATCCTATATACATGTGTAGTGTTCAGGAAGTGGGAAGGGAGGATGAGAAGAAAGAGAGTATTCCAGTAGTTGAGGAATTTCCAGATGTGTATCCTGATGCCACCAGCAAGGGATGTTGAGTTCACCATAGAATTGCTACCAGGGACTGGACCTATCTCGAAGGCTCCATATAGGATGGCTCTAGCTGAGATGAAGGAATTGAAAACACAGTTAGATGACTTGTTGGATAAGGGATATATTCGACCTAGTTCTTCTCCATGGGGTGCTCCAGTGTTGTTTGTGAAAAAGAAGGATGGAAGTTTGAGGTTGTGCATAGACTATCGTGAGTTGAATAATGTGACAGTCAAGAATAAGTATCCTTTGCCTAAAATTGATGATTTGTTTGATCAGTTGAAAGGGGATGGATTATTTTCCAAGATAGATTTGAGGCCAGGGTACCATCAGTTGAGAATTGCAGAGCAAGACATTGCCAAGAGTGCTTTCAGGACGCGTTATGGTCATTATGAGTTCACAGTTATGCCATTTGGGTTAAATAATGCGCCTGCAGTTTTTATGGATTTGATGAACCGAATCTTTATGCCATATTTGGATAAGTTTGTGGTAGTTTTCATAGATGATATTTTGATCTACTCCAAGAATAGGGAGGAGCATGAAAATCATTTGAGGAAAGTATTGTCAATCCTGAGGGAACACCAGTTATATGCTAAGATGTCGAAGTGTGAGTTTTGGTTAGAAAAGGTAACCTTTTGGGTCATGTGATTTCTAGGGAAGGAATTTCAGTAGATCCCTCGAAGATCAATGTAGTGAGTGAATGGCCAACACCTAAGAATGTGTCAGATGTTTGAAGTTTCTTGGGATTGGCAGGCTATTACCGAAGATTTGTGAAGGATTTTTCGAGGATTGCAAGGCCCATGACGAATTTAATGAAGAAGGAATGTAAGTTTGTTTGTACCTAGGAGTGTGAACAAGCGTTCCAGACCTTGAAAGACAAGTTAACCTCAACACCAGTGTTGGCTTTGCCAAATGAAAGTGGGCAATATGAGGTGTATAGTGATGCATCGAAGTTTGGATTGGGTTGTGTTTTAATGTAGAATCGGAGGGTCATTGCATATGCTTCGAGACAGTTGAAACTGCATGAGGTGAACTATCCAACCCATGACTTGGAGTTAGCTGCGATTGTGTTTGCTTTGAAAATTTGGAGACATTATCTATATGGTGCAACTTGTAAAATTTTCACTGATCATCAGAGTCTAAAGTACATTTACACTCAGCAGTATTTGAACTCGAGACAGAGGCGATGGTTGGAATTTATGAAAGATTATAGTGTGAATGAATATCCAATATCATGAGGGAAAAGCTAATGTGGTAGCTGATGCTTTAAGTAGGAAAACTAGCCATTTGATGAACATGATGATTTTACCAGACCAGCTGTGTGTGGAATTTCAGAAGATGAATTTAGAAGTGATGGAGCACAGAGAGGTCAGTAAGATGTTGAATGCCTTGACAATGAAACCTTCTATTTTTGATAATATTAGAGAAAGTCAGTTGGGAGACTCGAAGTTGAAGGCAATAAAAGAGAAGATTGAGAAAGGGCAGGTTTTATACTTTACTATTGCAGATGAGGGAAGTATTCGCTTCAAAGGGAGATGGTGTGTTCCACAACATCGTGGAGACATCAAGAAGAGACTGATGGAGGAGGCCCATAGCTCTCCTTATTCAATGCTTCCTGGAGGGGATAAATTGTATAAGGATATGAAGAAGGTCTTTTGGTGGCCAAACATGAAGAAAGAAGTAGCAGAGTTTGTGGCAAAATGCTTAACATGCCAGAAAAGTGAAGATAGAGCATCGAAGGCCACAAGGAATGGTTCAATCCTTGGAAGTACCAAAGTGGAAGTGGGATTCGATCGCCATGGATTTTATGGGGGCATTACCAAGGACCAGGGCAGGGAATGACACGATTTGGTCATTGTGGATCGATTGACCAAGTCTGCAACCTTTATACCTATGAAAAACACTTGGTCTATGGATCAGTTAGGAAGGGCATATTTGAAGTTTGTGGTGAAGTATCATGGAGTGCCTACAAATATCATTTCAGATCGTGATTCGAGGTTCTTGTCTAACTTTTGGAAAAGTTTGCAAAAGGCCATGGGAACAAAGTTGTTGATGAGTACAGCTTTTCACCCTGCAACTGATGGTCAGACTAAAAGGACCATCCAGACCTTGGAGGACATGCTGAGAACATGTGTATTGGAGTATCAAGGTTCATGGGAAGACCACTTAGACTTAATTGAGTTTTCATATAATAATAGTCATCATGCAAGCATTGGAATGGCCCCGTTTGAAGCCTTGTATGGAAGGCAATGTAGGAGCCTAGTTTGTTGGAGTAACATAAGTGAAACTGTTGTACTTGGGCCTGAAATGATCGAGGAAACTACTAAGCAAGTGAAGTTGATCCAGGAGAAAATCAAAGCAGCCCAAGATAGACAGAAAAGCTATGATGATGAGAAGCGCAGGGATGTAGAATTCCAAATAGGAGAGAAGGTGTTGCTGAAGATATCTCCTATGAAGGGGGTAATGAGATTTGGTAAGAGGGGAAAGCTGAGCCCAAAGTACATTGGGCCATATGAGATTCTTCATAAAGTTGGGAAAGTAGCATATAAGTTGGACTTACCCAACGAGTTGGATCTGGAAAGGGTGCATAATGTTTTTCATGTGAGCCAGATTCGCAAGTATGTTCTTGATGTTGCACATGTGCTAGAACCAGAGACAATTGAGCTAGATGAGAGTTTGACATATGAAGAAAGACCGGTGAGAATTTTAGATAGTAAAGTTAGAAGCACCAAAAACAAGGATGTGAAGATTGTCAAGGTTCTATGGTCGAACCATAAGGTTGAGGAAGCAACTTGGGAGGCTGAGGCAGAAATGCGTAAAAAGTACCCTAACCTTTTCATGGTGAGTGGTTAAGTTACGGGGACGTAACTTCCTTTTAAGGGGGGTAGAATGCAATAGAGTTTCGCGCTTTCCTTTTTATGTCTTTATTAAGTGAGTCTTTTGAGTAAAGTCTTTAGGTTGTGCATGAACTTACTAAATTTTAACCAATTTAAGATAATTTAGAGTATTAATTCGAGTTATTAAATAATTTTAAGTTTCGGGACGAAACTTCTTTTAAGGGGGGTAGACTGTAATACCCTGATTTTTTAGAAAATATTTTGGAAAGTTATTAAATTATTTAATTTGGAGCCAAAATGAATTTTAAATTTTGGCGCCAAATACAAGTATTTAATCATTTGAACAATTAATTATTTTTGGATTTCTAAATTAATAATATAGGCTTAATTATCTTTTAAAGGTCGGCTTATATTTTATACTAGCAATTTCAAGAGTTTGTAAAGATAATATCTAATATGATTTACAACTAACTAAGTTTTATTATTATATAAAATATTTATATTTGTTAATTACTTATTTAAGTATGATTTTCATTTATTTAAAAAAAAAAAAAAAAAAAGAAGAAGAAGAAGAAGTTGGCCGTGTGTTTGAGATTTTTATCTTCAACCTTAATTCCTTAAGTGATATAATCTCCTAATTTACCTTCCTATCTTATTTCTTTAACCAATTAACACCTATCTTATTTTTTTCTCTAATATCTTTCATTTTTTTCACATAAATTAACCTAGACTAAATGGCATTCAAGTTCATTTAACTAAGGAAAAATGGAAACTAATAATCCCACCTTTGGGTTTTCTACTCAAAACAATCCCACCTTTTCGAAATCTCAAAACAATTCCACCTTTAATCCCCATCTGCTCAAAACAAACCTTTTACCGGTTTGTAAAATTGGTAACCTGTTTCAAAAGGTTACTTGCCACGTGTCGTCTTTTGATTGGTTTTTTTTTTTAAAAAAAAAAACAAAAAAAAATTAAGATTAATTAAAAAAACATGTCTTCTTCCCTCTTCCCCAACTACCTCCCTGCCGGACCAGCCGCCCACTAGACCCAACAACCTCCCTTTGCCGGAGCCTAACAAAGAGTACTCCCAACCATACCCAGGCCACTGATCGGAAAATCCCACCTGACCCACAATTCCATACCACTCAAACTCCACCAATTGCAATTCGCAATTTCATCATACAACTCAAACTCCACAACAGTAACAATTGCAATAAGGATTTGCAATAATAATAATAGCGAGAAAATAAAAGATAATTGGTCAGAAGAAGAATATTCAACAATTGCAAGGTGCTTTAATGGAAGACCCAATTAGTGTTCAAGATTTATTGCGTGGGTCAGGTAAGATTTTCCGACGGTGAAGGTTAGGTGGGTCGCGGGATCGCTAAGGTCAGGTATAATTCTAGTGTTTTGGGGTTGAGTGGGAGGGCTGCTGGACTAGGCGGAGTTCGGTGGGTTAGGTGGTGGACTAGGCGGAATTGGGTGGGAAGGCTGCTGGCAAGGTTGGGTCAGGTGGTGGTGTGGTGGTGTTGATTAGGTGGTGGATGTGGAGGGGTGGTGATAATGGTGGAGCTGACAATGAAGGGGTTAGGGAGGATAGCTTAAGAAATAAAGTTTAAAAAAATAAAACTATTAACCGGTTAAACAGGTTATGGGTAAAAGGGATTGTTTTGAGCAGATGGGGGTTAAAGGTGGGATTGTTTTGGGATTTCGAAAAGGTGGGATTGTTTTGAGCAGAAAACCCAAAGGTGAGATTATTAGTTTCCATTTTTCCTTTAACTAACCAAACTTATCTAGTTTTCACACTAATCTTATACCTTCTTGAACTCTATCTTTTCCACCCTTAAACACTATAAATAAACCCTCAACCCTTCACAAATTTCTCACACCAAAAATCAAAAAACTCTTTACTCTACTTTCAATCTCATGCCCTCCTCTATTCCCTTCTTGTTTGATTAAACACCGCAACCGCAACCAAGTATTGCCACCACCCTAGCCGCCACCTTACTGTCGCCGGAAACAACTTGTCGCTGCCGTCCTTGCTTGACGCTATCTGCTGCCAATAAGGTGCAATACGCACCTTCCCTCCTTACCCCTTGCCAATATATATACATATTACTCTTCATATTCCCTTACTTATCATAAATTATTATTATTATTATTATTATTATTATTATTATTATTATTATTATTATTATTATTATTATTATTATTATTATTATTATGTTTTCTAATACCCATTTATGATACTAACAATACTATTTTGATACTAAGATTGTTATTTTGATACTAAAATAACTTGTTAATAAGACTTGATCTTATAAAGGTTAATATTTAGGTAGTCCATGCACAAATAGGGTATTATTTATAGTTTTGTGTTAGTTTTGTTAACCTTATATTAATTAAGGTTATTTTAATTGTGTAGAAGGAGTCCCTCGATCGTGGTCAAGTTTAGTGATCGTACCTTATTTGTTCTCGTGATCAAGGTACATATAGGTGGCTAGGTCCTTGATACAATTTTGAATGCGTGTTTGGTAAATGTTTGTTTTAATGATTATACATATGAATATTTAAGTTAATGACTTTTATGACGAGTTAAAATATATGATTTTATGATTTAAAGGTTTGATCTCTAAAAGTGTTGATTGATTTAATAAAAGTTTGTTTAATTTATAAATCATTTGATTGAGTTAATCTAAAATTTGCAGCTCATTATGAGTCTGAGTATTTGATATTTTAATTGTCCCTCTACCCGGGACTGGTTAAGTAAGACCATGAGCTTTGTATGATCTGGTCTTTCCTCGAGTATAATATAACTTGCTTGGGGTGTGTGCACACTTAGGTGAGGAAAATTGGTTTGGAATTATATTTTAAAATTGGAAGTTTATAAATTGAAAATCTATTGGTTTGGAAAGCTTTGATTGATGAAAATTACTACCCTTGGAAGGTTTAATTTTTGAAAGTCTAATTTTGAAAATGACTTGTGACAAGTTAAATGGTTATTTCGAAAACATGTTTGACTAATAAAAGTATTTACATGTCTTGTACTTATACGTACTTAGCATTTGTGCTAATCCGTTTTCCTTTTAGTTTTGGTTCGCCCTATTTACCATTTTTGGTAAGCAGTCTTGATTTCAGGTGTGGAGTTGTTCGTGCGCATACTAGGGTCGGGATTGGGATCACATAGTTAGGAGTTAATTTTATTTATGTGTGGAGTTTTGATTGGATTATTTTGAAACAGTTATTATGGTTACTCATTTTATTATTAATAAAAGTTAGTTATTTTCCCGCTGCAGTTTGAGTAATTAGTTAAGCCTTACGTTTTCACGTGGCGGTAATACGCCCAAGTCTATATCTACGGTATTTGTATATGTATAACTATAGTATTTACGTAGAGGGAGATTTGGGGGTGTTACATATGCCGCTTGCCTTTCGAAGAAGGCAGGCTGGATGTAGGGCAAAGCACGCGGCCTGTATAATGGCTGTGCCATATACTGCGCCGAATTAATTACATAGGGCCCCGACTGTACGAGGGGGCCGCTTGACGGGGCCCCTTGTATGGATTGAGAATTCCTCATAGAGGTATTCTGAAAGCTATCATGATAAGTCGACGTAGATGCCGACTCTGACAATTGTTGGGTCTTCTTCTGCTCGATGTACTGTTGAGCATCAGAAAATGTTTTCTTGCTACCATCCGGCTGTACATGCCGGATGGCTTTTCTTGTCACCGATTCTGAAAGCTATCATGATAAGTCTTGAAAGGTCGAACTAGGGTCGAGCCTTCTCCTTTGTAGCAGGATGAGGGGTCGGCTGACGGTCCAGGACCGACTTCTGTTTTCCAACTTAATCTGGTTTTGTGGCCGACTGTTCCTTTCTAGGAGCAGCCGACCGCTTGTTGATTAAATCCTTAATTTCACCTTTGAGGCTGCTCATGAATTTCATGAGTTCATCTCGGGTGACTGGGGCTGACCCTGTCGCCTGGGAAGGATCAGTCGGCTGCTCTGAGGGCTTACTTGACTATCCAGGGGGCCTACTGGACCCGCCTTGTTAGCATTGCGCTCCCGCCTGTCTTTGTGAGGGATGCGCTTAATGATGAGGGACCCGTCTGGGGCCACAAAGGTTTCGATGTCTCCATCGTCACAAGAGTCATGGCCCGACTGGACCACTACTTCTTCCAGGGGCCGATTGGTCTATGGAGGCGGCACAGGTTGATCTTGAGATGCCATCTTAGAGGTACTCTCCCCACATACGGCGCCATAAGTTTCTGGGTTTTTTGTGTCCCTTGGGAGAGTTACAACTCAAAGACTGGATTCGTCAAGGGGCGCCTGTACTTGCAAAACAAACGGAGCTCCGAATGGGCGAAGGCCCCCCTCCGAAGATTAAATTAGTACGAATCGGAGTAAAACGTGTGGAAAGTAAGTTATCTGCTCGGATTCCAAGCTCAGGTGTTCTTTGTTTTAGAGAGCAATAGATGTCTTAATGATTAAGACGTAAAGTTTGAGGTGTCAAAAGACTGTCCCAATAATTGGGGGAATCTCCCTATTTATAGGATCCTAAGAAAATGTGCCCTACTTTAGGGTTTGATGACCTAGGGATTAGGGCAACGCTTTTGCGGCGCCCTTGGAATTTGGGCCTTGAACGCCGCTATTTCCAGGGGGCGTATCCGAGTGACACGTGTCACCCCTCTGGGGAGTCCAATTGGACGCCTCTTAGAGAGACACGTGTCGCTCTCTTATTGGTCCACATAGGGGTATTAAATACCCCAAATCAAGTTCAGTTCAGTTCAGTTTAACTCAATTCAGTAAATATGAACATGCCCTAATTATGTGAATAAAATGATCCGAACCGGCTAGTCCGATTTGGATCTCAGTTCTAAGTAGTTAGATTTTACTTCCATTTCAATTGTAGTAATAGGAAATCAAATACAGTGGTGTTCCGTACCAAGTGCTGCCTAGTCACCATTGCACCAACATCAAATTGGTATTGTTGGGTTTAGTCTCGTCTTCCCGTCCCAGGTTTAGAAGGAAATATGCCACTATGCAAAGTAGGTCTCCAGCATGTTTTACTAACTCTTTGTTTTGCAGGTTAAGTGACTTTAAAAGAATAGCTTCTTGTCCCACTGAGTACATTTGGTTTCCTAAACGTAAGAAGTTGTATGGTCCGACCCCCAATGTTCTATCGTGTATTTCTGTTTTCTGTACTTAGTTTAGGTTGTAATAATACTTTTCATTAATAGTACTCTTTGTAAAAAAAAAAAAAAAAAAAAAAAAAAAAAAGTTCAAAGAACACTCACTACTTCTCCATCCGTACAACCCTCACACAACATGATTCATCATCCCTTCCAATTTTGATTCTCTAATACAACTAAAACAACACGCAGAGCGTGAAATTGTATCATCAAACTTGGCGCCTTTCAAGTTTCAATTTCATTTCAAATATAGTCGATAGCAAAAACCCAAATTTGCAATTCCAAAAACACACAGAACCCTAGGATATCAAACTAAGGAATTGAGTTTTCTTTAGTAGACCCAAATGATATTGAGAACACCACCTCCAAGGAAACGCAGGGCCGAATCCATTCCTCCAGAGGATGATTCTCCCGCGGGCCGCCTTGTCATCTACGAGGATCCTCCTTCGCCGCAACCCGAATCTTCTCCTCTTCCTTCCGATCATCTGCTTTGCACCTATCAATGCCGTCAAATGGTATTGGTTTTTAGTGGAGTATATAACTTTGTTTGTTTTGTCAAATTATATGGGGTTTTTATTTGCTTGATTTTATAGTTGAAGCAATTGTTAGTACTATATACCAACAATTGCATAAAGAAATCAAAATGGTTAATGCCATTTCATATTTTTCTAGTGAGTAGCCTATTTTTATTTGCTTGATTTTATAATTGAAGCAATTATTGTTATATATTACTCCTATATACCAACAATTGCATAAAGAAATCAAATGTAATGTTGATTTTCATGGTTATTGCCAATTCATAATCTCCTGGTGAGTAGTGTGTTTACCAACTTTGAGGTAATAGTAGGATACGAAATGTTCATCATTGCCTTAGCTTATTTGAATAATATATGCTCCTTGGTCCGGATTTAATAGTCACATACGGAGTATATTATTTTAGTATGTTGAGATAAAATTTTACATTTTGTAGAATATGAATATAAATTTTTGGTACATAACCCTTCCCTGAGTAGGAGAGAGATGGAATTTGACAATTTGTGTGACGTATTTTAGCGAGTTTGTGGCGAAACCAGAAGGTTGCAATATGACTGATTGACTATAAGTTCCAGAAGGTGGAACCGTGGAAGTAGTAATAGAAGTCACTTTTCGGTTGCATACTTGTTTGTCTTGGTCTTTTATAGTTTGTAAATTTAGCCGTTGATGGTTTTACAAATTGATCGTGTACTTATAATAGTCTTGTATTGTCTTGCAGGTTAAAGCCGAGCTTTTGGATAATTATGCTAGCATGGAAAAAACAATTGCTGAAAATCAGTCCAAATTAGCTACATTGAACGAGAACCTCTTGACAGCAGGTAGTTTATGAGAAATTTTATTTCAGCAACATATTGTATGTATTGAACTCTTTTATATTCTGAATAAAAGTTGAGCTTCATATTAACTTCTTTTTGGCTTTCGAGTCAAATAATATGGTTCCTTCGTATGGCATTATTGTTAGCTATAGAGATGGAATTGGTTAAAAGAACATTTTGTGATTATGTCTGCTCATAATATCATTTCAGAAGAAGAAGGGAAGAAATATCGAGATCAATTCCTGTATGCCGAGCAGGAGCTTGCTGCTGCTAGAGGCCGTGAGCAGTCACTGCAGGATAAGCTCTTGAAGGAGATCAAGGAATCTCAGGAGCGACTGACAAAACAAATACAACAATGCAATGAACTTGAGGCGAGTACTAACTTAAGATATAGGGGTTGTGATCTAATATGCTTGTGTTTTTGTAATTTAGTTTTTACTTGCTTGAGATGGTTTAACCTGTAATACAAAGAAATAAAGAAGACAAATTTTAGTACAATGAGATATAAAACTTACCTTAATGGTATTAACCTTTGAGCTCTTTTTTTGGTTTTTGGGATTGCATTTCAGGTTAAGCTCCAAAAGGAAGAAAGCCTGCGCAGAAGTTCAGAATCTTCAGCAGCTGCTGCTGAAGAGAAAGCTAACCGTTTAGAGCGGAAGCTAAACCAGCTTTCAGACAGCACAGAAAGAGAAAAGAATCATTTACAAGACGAACTCAAGCATTTGAAAGGAGATTCAAAGCTTTCTATGTCTAGGTTAAGGGCTGAAGTGAGTAGAAATGATGGATTTACATTGTTCCTTTTAAAAATCTATAACATATATTTATCATGTTTCCTCCTAATCTCTTTTGATTTTTTTTTTTTAAAGCTTGAAAGAGCGCAATTTCAATCTAGTAATGCTGTAAAGGAGTCAGAGCAGTTAAAGGAGAAGCTGGAAGATGTTAGCAAACAGCTCAATAAGGTTGGAAGAATTCTTTGTATTTTTTTTTAAACTTCATGTCATCCCATAGATTCTAGCTGAAAGGGGCTTACTGCACTCTTTTTTTTTTTTTTTTTTTTTTTTGGGAAATATTGTTAAGATCTACCAATTAAAGCGCGTGTTTTGAAAACAATTACCTATTAAAAATTTCTTTTAAAAGAACTACCACAAAATTGTAAAAAAAAAATAAGTAGCACTACCACTCTAATAATTCCATCTAGAATATTTGACATGTAGGTTCCACTTTTTACCTTTACCTCATAAAATTACCATGTAAATTGACTAAATTACCCTTCATAAAGGTAAAAAGTGAGACCCAAATGCCGAAAATTTTAGCCAAAATTATTAGAGTGGTAATGCTACTTAAACTTTTTACAACTTTGTGATAGTTTTTTTTTAAAAAAATTTAATAGTTAGTTTTCAAAACACATGCTTTAATTGGTAGTTGTTGACAAAACTTTGTTTTGTCTGCAGTAATGGATTTTTTGTGATTTAGAATCTGGGATCAGGTGGAGTTTTTAGCCTCTCTTTAGAATTTAGACACATCTAATGGGATTATTTATGTCATATCCTTTTTGATGCATTGTGAGATTGGATTTTTTTTTTATCTCTTTGTCTATATCTGCCTCCAGAGTATGATGGACTCCTAGTTCCCTTTTGTAATTTCAGTCTCATATTAATAGAATTGTATTTCTTAACTTACTTGTGTGTGTGTGTGTGTGTATTTTTTATATCTATTGAAATTTGCAATATGGTAACCATTATCCTCTTCCTTGAATTAGTTGAGGTTCTATAAAAGATTAAATTTTTGTATTGAAATTGCTATTGAAATGCTTCATAATTGATTTGTAGACTTTGTAATAAAGATCAAGAATAAAGGACTAAACAGCCCCAATAAGAAAGTGTAGTGTTTTACTTGTATATATTAAAAGAGTTTATTATGTAGTTAATAACTTGCTTTAGTGGAGTCCAACTTGTGATTTTCAGGAGTGTGGTGGCATGGCCTTGTGTTTCTATTCTTTGAATGTTTTTTTTCAAAAGACTCCTTTTCTCTTCTATACTTTTAATTTATAGTATGTTGTGTAATTTGCAGTGTTTGCAAGAGAAGAATGGGCTAGAAACAAAAATATCAAGCTTTACATGCCCAGAGAAGGGTTCTAGTTCTTCTCAGCACGATGTCTTAGTGAAGCATTTGCAGGAGGAGCTAAGAAATTATGTATGTGTAGTGTATTTTAAAGTCATTTCTTGTGCATTTTGCTTTTATTACATGTATAGGACTTCAAAAGTCAAGAATTTTGTCTCATCAAAAGAATTATTGGTAGATTTTGGTAGGAAGGGGGAGGGGCTGGGGCTGCAGGGTAGCTTGGAAATTCTGCAGCTTTAGTTTTACCTGCAAGATGTGGATCAGGCTTGTTCTCTTAAATACATTAAAAGTTGTAGGGACTAACGAGTTTTAGCGTTTTTAGGCCTTCTGTCAATATTGCTTTAGTTAAATGGTGAATCCTTTTCTTTAACTGGTTAAGCTTGGGCAGAGATGGAGTCGTAAGATATTTTAGTTAGTGCTTCTTTTGTTGCGAACTGATTTGGGGTTTGATGGGTGTCACAGCTATAAGACTTGTCAGTGATAATAAAGGACATATTGGGAAAGAAGAAAGATGGATTAAGAATAGCAATTGGAATTTCTGATGGATTATATTTTAGTGGTTCTCTTAATAATTAATCGAGTGGAGTTCTCTGATGACATGAGCAATTGGGTAGAATATGGTTCCTCGTAATTGTGAATGTTTTATGAGGGCTTTGACTTTTCTTTTTTATTTTAATATCTAAATATACAAGGGAAATAATTTGTCGAAAGAGATCAAGGCTAGTATTAGTCAGTCGTGTAGTTGTTGCCTCATTTCCATTATTCAATTGTATGTTCTAAAGATCTCATCATGACCACCTGTACTGGTGTTTGGTTGCTACACCTCTGGACCTGCAGGCTCAGCATGACCATGTCTATTTGCAATGTTTGTATGTCCTCCATCTTGAAAGTACCATGCAGCTTTATCTTTTTGAAGCCCTTTTTTGCTGCACCTAGGTTAAATTATAGTTTTCTCCTCTTTTCTGTTCCTATAGCAACTTAGTTTTAAAAAGTGCGCCTAGGTGCAAGGCTCACAAAAGCGCAGGTCATGGCGCTTTAACCATTGCAGGCGCAAGCACCTACTGAAATCGCGCGCCTTACTGCGCCTCATACCGTCTTTGCCAAGGCGCAAGGCGCTGCGCCTAGGCCGCTTTATGTTCAAACGCGAGAGAAAGAGGAGATTTGAGTTGAATTAATAGAAGGAGACCCAAAAAAATTCAAATTAAATCTTACCCAGACTTTGTTTACATTTTCGAGTAAATCCCCTCAATCAATTGCATGAATAAGCATCGATTTTACCCCAAAATAAAAAACCCTAAATATGAGAAACCCTTATTCGCGAATTGTGAAATAATTGGGAAATTAGTTGTTGCTGCTGCAACAGAAGTTGCCGGTGAGCTTTTCCGGTGGATCCCGACACCGGAATAGTCGCCGCCTTGCCGGCAAACTCTCCCAGGTTAGTCTCTTTCTTTGATCTTTTTTATTTCTCTTCCTTCGATCTTTTTTTTTCCTATCTTTCTCTCTCTTCATCATTCCCTTTTGTCCACCTTTTCCTTTCCTGTTTTCTTTTCTTTTTTTTTTTTTTTTTTTTTTTTTTTTTTTTTTTTTCCTTTTTTCTTTAAGGGATCATTTAAAACATATATCCTCATTTCTGATTTTTTATAAAAAAGTTTTTTTTTACAAAAAAGAATCAGGTTTTAAAAATAAATTTGCTTTTTTAAAAGTCGGTATTAATAATACAAGTGAGTTTTTTTAATCAGTTTTTAAATTTAAATTAAATAGGAGGTTTTTTTTTTAAAAAAAAAAAAAATAAACAAATTTAGTTTCACATATTTAATACCAAGAAAGCAGTTATTTAATATAAGAATTAAAAATAAAAATATTTGCCCCTCTTATACAAAAGGCGCGCCCCTGCGCCGTGCGCCTAGGCTCCGGGGACCCTTTGCGCCTTGGTGCGCCTCGTGTCTTTTATAACTAAGTATAGCAACCTAGATAGCAGAGAAACTGTTACTGGTGGATCCAATTTTTGGTTGCCCTTTTGTTGCCTTAATTTTTTGTAAGAGCAGAGGAGAAATCCGTAGTTTGTAACTCTTCTTCATGTGCTGTATTATTGTTACGAGTGTTAATAGAATTGAGCAGCAGAATTTACTGTTGGTGGCAGCTTATGCGCTACGTTGCTCAGACCCAGGTACCCAATTCTGACACGTACACATGTCCAAGAGTCGACTCAACAATTTTATGAATTTTTTTCAGGATTTTGGTCATAGAGTTAGAATACGACACGTACTTTAATTAAAATATTAAGTCTGAATAACATAGCTTATAAGGGTAAATAATTGAAGAAAGTAACAACAAAGCCTTAGTCTGTTATGGATTCAGCTAGGGGTACGGCCCAGCCCATCAAGGTTTATTTAAGGAGGCCCAAGTCAGGAGTGCACAAGGTTCAACAAGGAGGAACAAGTAACCGTTTGATAGAAGGAGTCAATGATGGGGACATCTAAGGGAGTCAACTTCAACAAAGAGAAGAGACAAATATCATAAAGGATTTATTAGGGAAAGTAGCAGTAGTAATTTATATGTCTTATTTTGGTTGTGCTATTTTTATGTCTAATTGTCACATGTATCTCTTTAGTCATGGAGTAGCTTAGTATTAGTAAGAGAGGAGGGCAGTAAGTCAAGTATCCAGAAATTAAGTAAGAACTTCTTTGACAGTAGTAGCCTAAAGCTACCATGAGATTTATGGCCTCAAGCCATTGACTATCCCTGTAATCGTAAGTTTCCATTAATCAATTGACAACCAAGCTTTCCCTTAATTGCTGTCATTAGTAGTGTAAATTGCTGTGATAAACCGGTGCTGTATTATTGTTACGAGTGTTAATAGAATTGAGCAGCAGAATTTACTGTTGGTGGCAGCTTATGCGCTACGTTGCTCAGGCCCAGGTACCCAATTCTGACACGTACACATGTCCAAGAGTCGACTCAACAATTTTATGATTTTTTTTCAGGATTTTGGTCATAGAGTTAGAATACGACACGTACTTTAATTAAAATATTAAGTCTGAATAACATAGCTTATAAGGGTAAATAATTGAAGAAAGCAACAACAAAGCCTTAGTCCCAAAACGATTTGCGGTAACATGAATTGCCATAAGTTACCGTCAATTGATCGAAGAAAAATGATTGAATAAAACCATTAGGGGTCTTGCGGTAACCCTTTTTGCGAGAGATTAGTGGTTAATATTATTTTTTTAATACTCTATAGACAGATGGGCGCTTGATCACTGGTCTTTCCTGAAATTCCTTACTCAATCAAAGCGAGGCTGGTGTAGTGTTTCATTGTATTCTTGGTCCCTGGAGGATTGACCGTACATTGTCTTAGAATTTCATTTGAAAAAAAATTTTCTTAATCTAAGATAACAAGTGGTGCTTTGGATATGTGTGTTTATGAGGCTGGTATAGTGTTTCTTTCTTGTAGCTCTTATCTGTTTGTAGTTCCTGAGGAGTATATTGTTGTGGGTTCTCTAATTTTTCTGCTCAATATTATTTGAACATCACCTAAATTGGGGATTTGGGGGTGGGGTGAAGAAAGTAAAATCATAGATAAAAGGGTGTTTTGAATGTTATTGTGTCACTAATAAATCTTTAACACAAAGCCAGAAGTGTTAGAGATTCTTTGCATTTAGATAAACTCTTTCATTGTGTGTATAAAGTCGAGGCTTCAGGCATTGGTCTCATTGCCTTTTTGTTGTCAGCTTTTTCTGCTTGTTATCTGTTGATAAATTGACATGTTTGGTATTGATTCTCACCAGATCTCTTTATTTTTGGTTCTGTACATTAATAGGAGTGTGAAGTGCTTGAGGCAAGGAAGTTGAAAGCATCTCATGAGAACATCGAGCTGTTGAAGGAGAAGCTCATAGAAGAAAAAAGGTGGAGGGAAAGGGCAGAGGCAGATCTAACTAAGTTACAAGAGATTCAGTTAAGTATGAATGTACTGGAGGATGAATTGGCTTCTTGGAAGAAAATCTTGAAAGAAATTCCCGGAGTTGAATCTTCCGATGATGTCCCCCTTAAGTTTGTTGCTCTACAGAAGTATGTGCCTAAACTTGCAGCACAATTTTGATTTCTATCTTCTTGTTCAATACATAATTTATGGAAATATGAAGTTAAAACCCTTGGAATTCTAGAATGGCCAAGTACATATGTTTTCTAGTTGCAAACAAAGGCTTTTCTTGCTAAGTTCTCAATAGTTCAGTAGTCAAATTTGAAAGAAAAGCTTCATTAAGTATATTATTGTATGCTTGGAAAATAAGAATTCAATGGAAATTACTACCTCCATTTTCTTAATGTTCTTTACAGTTTCATTCTTGACACTATTCACAACTTACACTTTGACCATCTTCAGTAATTTACTAATTTATACTCCCTCCTTTTATAAATACTTGCTCCATTTCTCCAGGGCACGCATGTCGATGCTAATCTTTGATCAATAGTATTTTTAATTATCAATAAATATAAATTCTAGCAATTGAAAATTAATAACCTATTCATTAAGATTATTCCCACAAGACTATCTTTTCTTATGTATAAATCACAAACATTAGTCAAAGAGGACAAATGAATTGTACAAAAAGTTGAAATGAATAGTGCAAAAAGTATTTAAAAATAGAGGGAGTACAAAAGGATTTTAAGGAAGAATGTATTCATGTGTGGTCTTGTAAGATTCGTCTTGTTATGCACTTTCGGGATCAATTTTTTCATCTTTGTAACAAGTACGTACAATTTTTTCATCAATTTGTCTACTTATCCATCAAGACATAGAGTTGCTTATCTTATAAAAAGGTTTTGATGAACACTGGATATGTTCTGTATATGTATGGAATCAAATCAAGGCTGTTTAGTTACTTGAAGGTCTTCGTATAAAAGATTCTCAGATTAGTGTTATTGTGAAAAATTTCTGGCACATGTGTTTATTGAAATCATGTGCCTTTGTTAATCCATTATGGTCCATTATGTTACTGCTATATTTTGTATGTTTAAGTATAGTTAGTGTTTACTTTCATTATTTAGGCACTGTAAACGTTGAGTACCCTTTTTTTTCCAGTGACTAATATAAAATTATAAGGTCCTATGAAAAGTGTGCTCTTAAAATTCAACAAGTATGTTTCCAACATTCATTTGGTCAATAAAGTGGAATTTCTCCAATTTGTAAATCCATGCCACAATTGCAGTAAAGCTGGCTGTAACACCTTTGAGATGCTGCTTCTATGACACTGACCATTACTGTGATCCTCCCGATAGTTGTGATATTTTATAAACATGAGCACAAGTTTAGATGAAGCTGGACTTTGGGATGTGCCTCTTATGTATCTGCCTTATCTATCTAATTTGTCCATTTGTGCTAATAAGCGTGCCACAGTATGTCATGATTTCATGCTGAGTGCTTTTTTGGTAATACAGGGAGGTGATAGACGGCATGTCAAAGCTAGGAGAGGCAAACACACGCTTGAAACAACTTGAGGTAGCTCTGGAGAGTGCTGAGTCTGATAAGAAATATGTTGAATCAGAAACAGCATTAGCTAAGGAGAGGGAAGAATCATTGAAGTTAGAAATTAAGGAACTAAAATCGAAAGTATGTTTTACTGTATTTCTTTCCTCTGATTTGCTTTTAAGGACTTCTATCCTTTAATCAGATTGTCTGTTAACTAAGATTTTTTGCTTGCCCAAATTTCAATGAATCTTTTAGTTTTCAGTTGATTGATTGTTGGTTAATTGGTATACTGATGTAGAGTTACATGTGGTCGTTTCGTAAGAGGTTATTTTGAGCAAGAAAAGTTTGTGAATTAGAGTTCTAGACTAGACTACGTTTAGAATCTGGGAGACATTTTACCTCTGCTTATACTGTTGCCCCTTGTGCTTTATGCAGTTTCTCTTAAGTGCTCTTGTCAAAAAGTAAAGGAAATAGAAGAAGTCTAATATATTATAATTGGAATGAGTCTAAGAGTTTACTCCAGAATCCAAATAGTAAAATAATGAATTAGAGCTACCAAACCATGACTCTGAGCTTAAAGCTGTTAAACCTGACTGATAAAATTAAAATCATTTGTATGCATCTTTTTTCGTGGTCTGTCAATGCTATGATTGTAAATGAATCCTAAAAGTGAAGTGTATCTTAAGCAGCTATTTATGACAGTAGAATCTTCTTGAAATTTTTTAGAATTGGGCAATGCACTAATGCTATATCTGATTGTAAAGATAATGAGGAAACAAATAGGCCTATGCTTAGCACAGCCTGAATGTTGCAGCCCACCATCTTGTTACTACAAGAGCTGAGTATCATATGTTAAATTCTAGGATTTTTGTTCAGCACTAATGCGCAGCACTAAAAGTTACAATAAGGTATAAGTCTTAACAGAATCACTGTGAATAAAGGTTCTACTATGAAAGGAACTACATTTTGTAATCAGGGAAATAATTTGTTTGTACAAAGATTTTATGAATTAGAAGATTAATCCCCAAATTTATTATGAATTACTTTAATTGCTTTGAATCTTGAAAATTGAGTGAAACTCGAAAACCTCTGTCACCTGAGCCCAAAAGGAAGCTATATAAGTTACTGTATCCTACAGAAAAGATGAATTCTAAAATGATGCTCAAGTTTGGTTCTAACCACTTATATGGATGCACCATTGAATTGATATAAAAGCGTTGTGGCATAGCAATCTCCTCTCCCTAGCCAGTTCCAGACTTTTCAAGCTGCATTTGCTACAGATATGCTATAATTCAGGGGCAAGCTGAAGATTCCACAATCCCCATGCACTGCACTTAAACATGAAAGAAGACTTGCGTATATTGTATCACTATTGGACTCTTCATTTCACCTTAAATTAGTGTCTAACCATAGGACATGCTGATAATGTGTAAGTTTTAGCACTAGGGAATCCTATTTAGTCTCATAAAAGGCTTGCCATCAATTAGATTGAGATGTTGGTGTCTGAGTTTTTACTTGGAAAAGATTTTCGTGTCTGTGTGAGGTTTGCATTTTCTATTTGTTGTACATTAAATACTTTTCATTGGTTTCCTTTCCGTCTTATTTACCCTATTTAGCAATTATGACTTATCCTTTGTTCTTATTTTCATTTGAAAAATGCAGCTATCATCAGTTAATGAAGAAAGAGATCAATTAAGAACTGCTTATAATGAGTTGAAAGAGCAGACGAATGTAGAGCTTGGTAGTGAAGCTGTCGGGAGAGCCTTAACTCAGGTTTTTTCAGTTTCATCATTAGTTTCTAATTACTGTGCACTTGCATGGTTGTCTAATGGTAATTTATTTTATTTATGTTCTGAATTCAGGGGCTTGAATCATCTCTTGCCCAAAAAGACAGTTACATCAAAGAATTGGAGATCAATCTTAGTGAACATAAAGCAGCTGATGATCGTCATCATAACGAGATTAGGGTGCTGAATGAGAAGCTAAACAGTGAAGCACGAAAAATAAAGTCTTTAGAGAGAGAGGGTGACCGTCTTCGTTCTGATATTGCTCTTTTGGAGTCCAAAGTATGATTGCTTATTAAGAAAAAGAAAAAAAATTCTTGCTTTATAGTTTTTGTATATTCTCTACTCTAGTTGAAATTTGCCTAGTTCATTTAGGTGTTCTTGGATGTGTGTCTTGTATTGTGATAATTACATGGAAATATTTTTTTTTGTTGCATGATTGGCCGTCTACGTTCCTCTTGAATGTTTTGTTTGATGTGGTTAGGGTAAAGTGTGTGTCCACCATCTTTTTATGAGGCATTAACATAGTTTGTTTGCTTTAGTATTAGTATTAGAAGTAGTATTAATTGTAGTATTAGTATTAATGTTAGTGTTAGAATTAGTTTTAGTGTTGGTAAAAGTATTAGTGTTAGTATTATTGTTATTGTTAGTATTAGTATTAGTATTAGGCCTACTCACTTCACCTTAAAAAAATAATATACAATAAAAATAAATTTAGTTTAGTAAAAATAAGTTCATCAGTAAAAGTAAGTTCAATTTAATAAAAATAATTTCAGTTGAGTAAAAATCAGTAATTTTAAAGAAAAAATATAACAGGCAATCGGTAAAAATAATTTCAGTTCAGCAAAAATAATTTCATTTCAGTAAAAATAATTTAAGTTTAGCAAAAATAAGTTGAAGTGAACAGGGCCTTAGTGTTAGTGTTAGTAAAAGTATTAGTGTAAGTATAATATTAGTATTTGTATTAGTGTTAGTAAAAGTATTAGTATGAGTATTAGTATTAGTGAAGTTTAGGTAATGGAAGGAAAGTAATGACTAATGAAGGTTACAATTAGTGTTCATAAATTAATATGTCTCCATGCTAAATATGAAAACCTGTGGATGTTACCACTTTAACATAAAGGCAAAACATCATTCAATAATAATTTAAAACTAAAGAGAAGTTCCAAACAATGTAAGTTTGAATCACATGTTGCAAAGTGCAAAAGGATTCTCAAGCGTGGTCCATACTTTCCATAAACAAAGTTCAAAGCTCTATACGTATGGGCTTAGAAAACAAAAAGTTCTAGGACTATTATTATCTGGTCAGGGAAGCTGTAGTGTGATAGAGACATGCTTAGAAGGTTACTGTCAACAGTTCTATGCGTAGCACGTAGTTATAGGTAGTGGTTGGTTACATGTGGTTATCTATTGATGGATGGTGTTATATGCTGTGGGTCTGTGGTCAGTTGTGGGTGGCTATTTTTCTATATTCCTTTACCTCTTTTGTTTTTAGGGTGACATGTATGCACATTATTGAAGTGTAGACTGATACTAGTGGCAACTGAATATTGTTAGGAAATTGCTGGCATCAATTTTCTCTTCTTTGAAGTTGAATTCATGTGGTACACTGGTACTGGACCACAAGCCCAAATTAAGTGTAGGGGCATTAAAAATGCTGTGTAGTGGCAATACCTAGAGCGTCACACACTTCTGCTGATTTTCTTGTATTCTTCTTGGCAAGTTCAATGTATTACTCAAATGCTACTGTACAATTGTATGGCTGATGTACAGCATAGTTTTCATGCAATTTACTCAATTGATATCTCTCTCTCTCTCTTTTTTATTTGGGTGGGTCGGGGGGGAAGGGGGGGGGGGTGTGGTGTGGGAAGATGAGAGAAGGAATGGAGGGTTGTGGGAGCTTACAGTTATTCTTCCCTGATCTAATTGAGCAAGCCCACAAGTTGATTGTGGCTTTCTATTGTCATTGACATTGTCTTGTAATAATGTGTATTCATGATATGTTAAGGCTAGTTGGGGAAGAGCTTTTTGGTAAAGGACAGGTGCAGGTATGTGCATTCTACAACAGAGGATGAAACCATGTTGTTAGTATGCTACCAGGCGTACCAGCTATATAGTGCCCCCTTTTTTTGTTCTTTTTCCCTTTTCTTTTCTTTTCTTGATACAGCGTTATTGATTCATTTGTTTTCTTCTCGGCAGTTAGGACATGGTGATTTTTCGTCTGCTAATACAAAAGTTCTGCGAATGGTGAATCCTCTGGGGGTTGAGAGTGAGGCTAGACAAACTATAGAAGCCTTACATTGTGAACTTCAGAAGGCTAATGAGAAACTTCAGGTTGTAGAAGAACTAAAGAAACAATCAGGTCCAAACTATATTTACTTAACTTTATTGCATTTTATTCTTGCGATGATTTATATAGTTCCTGAAATTAAAATATAAATTTTTTTTTTTTTTTTTCCATATCCTATTCCTTCCTTTGGCTGTCATTTCAATTATTCTCTTTTGTATGTTGCTAAGCTGCTAAAGGATATGAATAACTCAACTTTGGTAGCATTTGAAGCTTTCTATTTTTCAACCATGATTTTCTTATGAATAGTATTTGGGTCAAACAAGTATCCACCATCTGTATCTAGAGAAAGGATCAATTTAATATTGAGGAAACCTTGTTAGCTATGTTGACACTTGGACATGGGTAGGACACTTATTTGACCAAAGTCGTTAAAGTTTGTCACAAAATTGTTGAGTTATATATATATATAAATATATATATATATATATATATATATATATATATATATATATATATATATATATATATATATATATATATATATATATATATTTGTGTGTGTGTGTGTGTATGTGTGTGAGATTTGTGTACCTGAGTCAGAGCAACTTATTGAAAATTTCCCATCAGGTCTCCCTTTCCATGGTATATTACCATGTCAGTCAACAACACAATAAATCCCTTTTTATGGAATAACATATTATAGGTTTCAAGTTCAAATGTTTTAAACTTTGGAAGAATGCATGAGTGCCACGTCATTTGTTGATTCAGCTTAGAAATAAACATAGCACACATGCTACTACTCTTATGTCTATAAAAAGGCTCCTGACACTTGTGGTGTATGGGGCGAGGGTTAGACGCATGCAGTCTGTAATAAGACTCTTTGAAGCTGAACACAAAATTGCAAAGTCTTTTTCGACCTTATCTCTTCAAAAGGAAGGAGAATGTTATTAAACTATTGACTCCCTGACTGTGTATTGCACAAATTAAAGCTTAAGGATTGATGGTTGAGATGGTTGATTTAATAAATTGTAATTGTAAACCAAAGTGTGATTTAGTGAGATAGTTGACTTACTCATTTTACTTTGAAGTTGAAAAACTCAAGTGTTTTTCAATGACTTAGAGAACTAATATTTGCTGAACTTGTGTTTCCCAAACACAATGAACTTGACTTATTTTTGTTAAACCTTAGTGCAAAGCATTACCTGCACCCAAATTCTAGTGCCTGCTAAATGAGTTTGTAGATAAGGTTTTGTTCCTAGCTGGTCTGTTAGATTTTAAGAGAAACTAATAGATAAAATTCATCTCTAGGAAATTTCTTTTTAATTGACCCATTTCTTTTTAGGTAATTTTTATAATGTAATATTCTTATTTACCCTTACTTTAATAACATAAAATTAATTAAAAAACTCCACATTACTCCCTCTATGTTTATGACCCACCCCCCTCTCCATGTCCAAATCCCACTTCTGACTCTTCCACTCCACCAGGGCAGTAACCATTCCCATGTTCTTCATGTTTTTCAATTACAACCTCCATCTCCATCCCCTCTCCTTTTTTACCAGCATTACTACGACTGCCACCTTTACCCTCTTATTTAGGGAACTGAGGAAGTATTAGACACTATGTTTCAGTATCATTTGGTGAAATATGTGTTCTCTCATATTGTTTATTGCTTGTTGCTTCATTCTGTCTACTATATGGGTAATGATAATGAAACATACGTTTCTGAAAAGATTCATTAGGGAATATAATAATTTTTTTATGCTTTAGAGTTTGAACTTATGCTTTCTGGGACCAGGGTCTTACCTTGAATGGTTCTGTCAAATGAAAACAGGATTGGACATTTCTCCTTTAATATTCTTTTTACATGGAATTTTGATCCCCTTCCTCCATAAAGATATTGATTCTTTTATCTGGAAAACATTAAACTGCTAGCAACTAGTAAAGCATGAAAATTACTTAGCTTTTTGTATGTTTATTACAGAACTTACAACAAATTATTAAAAGGCTCCTTGATTCCCCCCCCCCCCCCCCCCCCCCCCCCCGCTCCCCCAAAAAGAAAAAAAAAAAATCATAATTTATAATTTTGACTGTAACTTTTTGATTGTTTGGTCCATCACCAGAGGAAATGACATTGAATGGTATCCTTTTAACTAGAAACAGTTATAGGGTTATAGGCTGATCTTGGTCCATCACCCCCCGTAACAACAATTGGGAGGGGACTGGAACCTAACCATTCAGAATTGATCCCTGAATCAGGATTAGCCTAAAGGGTGAACCGGGTGGAACACCGAAAAAAAGGCTTTGACCTCCCTAACCAAGGCTATGTTTCAATAAAAATGACTAGAAACAGTTATAGGCTAACCTCCCCAACCAAGGCTATGTTTCAATAAAAATGATTCTTTTGTCTCTTTCACCATTTTTTAGGTAGGCATGCTGATTTTATTTTATTGTTTTTAGTTTGTTTTGCTTTGGGCTATTTATTTATTTTTATGAACGTACTTTGCCGTCTATTGTGCAGCTTCGTGCTTTTCCTAAGAAGATGGATCTTTATTGACGGTGGAGCCGTCTTCAGGAATTAACATTGTTTTTTTTTTTTTTTTTTTTATCCTTTTTTTCTTTTTATTAAAAAATGTAACAGCTGATGCGGGGCAGCTAGTGGACTCGTATATTTCTGGTAAAATAGTGCAGTTGAAAGAGCAAATAGCAACACTTGAGAAGCGTGAGGAAAGGTCAGGATTAGTAGCTGATTTGCTAGTCTCCAAATTTCCTCATTTACTTACATGTAAACTATTGATCGACCAGGTACAAGACTGTGTTTGCTGATAGAATCTCAGTTTTCAGGAGGGCATGCTGTGAACTTTTTGGTTATAAGGTATATTAAAGGAGAAATTTCCAAAATATCTATAACTTACCAACTATGTTTCTTAAACTTGGGTACTTGTTTCGGATTACATGTCCATGTGTTCAAGTCTCTTGTGTCTCGAGGATCAAAATTGGTATTTGAGGTGAATTGAAAAGTCCCAAATACCATATCTTGCTAGGAATTAGGTACATATTCTTGATTTTAAATTGTTAAAAATTGAATTTCGTATTATTTTACGATATAAAATTTCCTGGCTTATGAGTCCAGCTCCGGGGTCAAGAATGTCAGTCTCTTTAGCGGCCAGTGACAATATCGTGTTAGTGGCTGTGTTTAGCTTTATAATTATCTCTTAAAAAATTACTCCCTCTATTCCTTATTGATTATTCTATTTAGAATGTACACATTTCTCAATCAAATATTGTAACTAACATATTTTAAGTTATGTACTGCACAAATATATAAATATTATATTATTGGAAACTAAAAATTGTGCCTTATGATTGATTATGTTTTGAAGTAATTCCTCGGTTCCCTCCATATTGCAACAAAGGGGGAAGACACGAGATTTAAGATTAGGAGAGAGAGAGAGAGAGAGAGAGAGAGAGAGGAGAGAGAGAGAGAGAGAGAGAGAGAGAGAGAGAGAGAGAGAGAGAGAGAGAACATGTGCATATATGGTAATGTTGCAATATTTATGAAACTTATTAAAATGGTAATTGTTTTAATATTAGGAGAATAGATGAAATATATGTTTTAATGTTTATCCTTTAAATATTAGGTTCCATTTGCATTGGAATTTCCACTGATTTCAAATTAGACAGTTAAATAAAAATGGAGGGGGTACATATATTCATCTTTCTTTGATTATTATAACTAATTTCCTCTTTCCTTTCTAACATAGTATTATCTTCCGATTGATCAAAAAATAACTTTTTGGTATAGTTTTAGAAAGTGACATATTTGAGATTCAGAGAATGCAAAGATGACTTGGAGAAATTTACTCATCAACCCTTACTTTCTTCTTATAATTTATAATGATAAACAAGTAAATATGTTGTGTTCAAATTCCTACAAATGAAATTCCCAAAATCTCCTTAGGTCTAATTCCTATGGAATACAACTTTGGTTGCTCCTGCAAACAGCAGTTGGAGTAAATCTGTCGCATTAGTAGAAGATGTGTATTATTGAATATCAACATGCAAGTGTCGTATCAAAGAAACTATGATTGCTAAGAAAAAAATTGATGTGATCGAATGAATTGAAACTGCTAGGAGTGCAAAAGGGAGATACAAAAAAGTGTTCATAGGTTTTGAGCTGAGATTCATTTCATATGTAATTTTGTTCAGATCTAATTTATTAAGTGTGGACATTTGATGAGTCTCATTTGCATCTACTCATACATGATTTGACAGATTGTTATGGATGATCGACATCGTCCAAATGGTATTCCTATAACGCGTTTCACGCTTCAATCTATCTATGCGCAAAGTGATGATGAGAAGCTAGAATTTGAATATGAGTCGGGTAACACAAACATTTTGGTAAGGCAAATTATTTTATGATCTTATAATGTGGAAATAAACAGCTTAATACTTTTATGATATTGTGTATCAAATAACAAGTGAATTTACATGAATAGTGAAGCTCTGACAACTGTCTTTGTATGATATGTAATATTCTCCTGCATACACACTATCTTCTACTATTTTATCGGTAGACTTTAATCTTTCACAAACTTTGTACTCCTGTGACTGTGTTTTTCAATTTGATGCTGTATTAATATATGATGTTTGGATCTTGTAGATAAATGACTATGCAAAACAGCGTGAAATATCGCGACAGGTAGATGACAGCTTAAGCATATATAGGTTTTCTCGTTGTATCTTGAGGAACAATTTTCTCTCTTTTTTTGTAGGTTGAGATGTTTATTCGAAAGCTGAACTCAATTCCAGCTTTTACAGCCAACTTAACTATAGAGTCTTTCAATAGGCGCACTCTATCATAATGTAAGTTAATATCTCTTTTATATTTTAGTAATTCAAGATTTTCATTAATTCGTTCTTTGGGTTATCCCTTGTATTACCAAATCTTGAAAAATAGGTTTGCAGTCACTGAAGGTTGCAAAACTTTTTGATCTTAAAAGATGGCATTGTCTTTTTGCGCTTTTGAGCTGCTAGGATACACTTCACAGCTATGTTGTGCAGTTTGCTGAGCAAATGTAGTATATACCCGTGTATCACAATTCTGAAAAATTTTACCTGTGCTGTTGTGTTACTGCTGTTTAGAAAATCTAATGTGGACTCTGCTTGTATTGGCAAGCTATTTTGATTAACCAGTGTGTTGCATTGCCCAATGTTATTCTATTTAGCAATGAGAAAATTCCATTTTTAGAAAACTTTTGTGACAAAGTCATGTTTTGTTTACTATTTTTTTTAACGGAAATGTTTTGTTTACTTAATTTATTGTCATTTAAAAAAAAAAAAATTGGGTGTGGCTAGGGGGAATGAGAAGGAGAAGCTGGGCGCTCCTGGTCTTAACAGCCACAATGTGAGCTCTTGCGACACCTGACCTAGAAAATAGTGGAGTAACTTTGATAACCATGTAATATCCCATGCCAAGTTCTGTTTTTCCAATTTCATGGTCGTAGGGTGTGTTATTGCCTTAGTAGCTTTCATGCAGTTTGTTTAGATCTCTATTCCATTCCATCACAAAGGCAAATAGCCTTTCATCTTTGTTTGTCGTGCCTGTGTTGCTATGATCCTTTCTGAATGTTGTTTTGGTAGATGACCCACCGTGCACCTCCATTCCATCCTTTGGAATCTTTCCTCCGCTCCCAAGCTCTATCCACGTCAATAATGGTAGGATCATTCCCAGCTACTTGTCCTCAGTTGCTTTAGTTTCAAATCACTTCCTTGCCTCATCTATACACTCCATATTCTTGTTCGGGTCATGGCTCAAAATGCTCCATAAGGTTGGGAGGAAATCATTTGCTCTATTATATGATCTTCATTGTCATTAACATGTATCTGACAAAGATTTAATTTAGCAATTGGGTTCCAAGTTTTGATCAGTACTCTGTCCTTGGTTCGAGCATGGCAAAACTCTTCTAGACACCAGACGATTGGAATGTTTGATAGATTCTCTGGTGAGACAATAAGGTTTTTATGATGTTTTAATTTTTTCACCTTAGTATTTAAAGTCCCATAATGCGGGAGTGACTCCATTAATTACCTTCCACCTAGACATTATGGGGGGCATTTAAATTGTTCTTCCAAAATTTTCCAGAAAATATATTTTTGTTCATCACTTTCATTATCCCGAAAGGTTACTAGGTGTTATTGTGTTACCGTCAGTTCAGTGTTCATTAGGGATTCTCCTTGTAATCAAATTAAAGCTCTTTAGAGCAAAGTTATTAAAATCGGGATTCTACTTTGAATCGGAAAGGGCTATCAGAATCGGATCGTAAAATCGAACGTAGAATCGTAAGATTTTATCGACATGCATAATCAAGACGTCAAATATAAATTTAATTAAATATATTGAAATTATGAGTTTGAAACCTAATTATTGATAGATAATAGTTATTTAACCATTAAGCAATTAATACTTGACAATATTTATTTATAAAAACCTATATAAACATGTTTTTTACTTGTAAGGATTTCGCTAGTTAGAAAAATATGTAAAATCAGGTAGAATCGTAAATCGAATCGTATGATATACATGAATCGTAAAATCGTAAGATTCTAAGATTTAAATCGGGATTTTTATATCTTTCAAAAAAAAAAAAAAAAAAAAAAAAAAAAAAATCGGGATTTTTATAACAATGCTTTAGAGGGTGAATGATTAATGCAATCTTAAGCTTTCTACCAAGTGTTGCCTTATTTTTATGCTCGTTTGTTATTAGACCTTTATAGATATTGTGTCTTACTTGCATAATAGCTCCCCTCCAAACCAACTTGATGCACTAAGAACTCGTGATTTGGACCCGCTTGTGCCCGCAGTATTGGCCGTCACAAGCACCAACCACCCACACTCCGTTGCTCAGATAAATGTGAGTGCTCCTGTGATTTAATTGCCCGCTTGTGTTGCTTTGTGCTCACAATCCCCTCTTCCACTCAAGACTACCGTTCTCGCCGCCAAAAGGCTAGAGAGCGCTACACGTTTCGGGGCCCAAATTTCCGAACCGTGACACTAGGGCTTTGCTACCCTGATTTTACAGTTGTTCCCGTTTCCAAAAAGCTCATCATTGTTTTTAGTATAGTAACGGTAAATAAGGACCTCGCCCCCCCTCTTTATTTTATTATTATTATTATTATTATTATTATTTTCTTTTTAATAAATAAGGGTAGATTAGATAAGAGTAAGTAGCCAAAATTACATCATTAGAGTTCGCTGGGACATCACCAGCAATCAAAAGATTAGTGTTCAATTTCCTACACAATGTCATTACTAAGTTCCTTAATACAAACAGGAGGGGGATTGATCAAAATACAAGTTTGGTGCAACACCTCCAAATGACACCTAGCATATTTAGCTAATCTATCAGCTATAGAATCTGACAATCGCCCTCAAAGCGCAAATCCACATGGTGTGCTTCCGTGAGCAGGTCCCTGCAATTATGTATAGCACTCGGAGTCTTGGAGCATTAGTAAAATGGGTTTTTTGGGTTTGAAGACACAATAACATTACTCCATTCCATTTGTTTGATCCAATTTAAACTCATTTCAATAGCACCAACTTCAGCATCGTGAGTGGATGCTTAAAAACCTTTCCACACTATTCTTTGGATCCAATTTCCGCAATGGTTTCTACAAACAGCAACATACCCTGTCTCATATGAGGATACGAGAACGAGTAAGGAGGCATCACAATTAACTTTTAGAGAGTGAGGAGGAGGAGACCAAGCAACAGGAGAGGGCTTTGGCCTTTCTGAGTAGTTGTTCGTGGAAAAGAACTACTTAGAAGCAGACCAAGTGCATTGGTTGACTGATTTGTTAATGGGAATGCTGGACTTGGATAAAATCCACTCATTTCTTCTTTTCCATAAATGCCATGAGCGAAGCAGAAGTAGACATTCCATGGGGCATGGTTGAGAGATGGTTTGGTGCATTTCAAATTGGAAGCATGCCAGTTTAGCCATTGGAGGGGGTCAATGCTGATTGCAGAAGTAGCTTGTGGCATAGTAGCCCACAGAAATCAGAAGCTCTTAGACAGGTAAAGAAAATATGGTATGGATTTTCTGAAGTTGAAGGGCAAAAGGGGCAAGGAGTAATCTGATGGATTCATTTGTGGAGATTCTTATTGGAAGGGAGTCCATCTGATATAGGAGCTTATGCATATTAATTCTTTTATACAAGTTGTTATTTTTGGCGGGAAAATTGGTTAGGAGCTTTGTTTTTGTCGTTTTCCTAGTTTGTTACAAAAGATGCTTTTTGTTGTTTGATTTTGTTACAAGCTGAGCTGTTATAAGGAATTAGTGGTTGTAATAATAAAATCATAATCATAATTACAATCTTATCTCCTCTTTCTCTCTCTCTCTCTCTAACTTCTTCTTCCTCACGTTTCCCCTCTTCTTCTATTTTCCCCTGTTCTTCTGGAATTATTAGTAATCACCAAAACCTCCCTTATTAGTGGTATCAGAGCCAGGTTATTGAAGAAAGGTGCCTTTGATTGAGTTGTTGAAGAAAGGTGCCTTTGAGGGGTCTGATTTGGCTTAATTAGAATTCTTTTGTGCAATTGAAAGCTGCCTTGTGTAATGCACCTGTTCTTGTTGTGCCAGATTTCTTTAAATCTTATGTAGTTGAGACTGATGCATCAAAGGGTGGCATTGGTGCTGTTTTGATGCAGGATAATCACTCTATTGCTTTTATCGAGCTCTGGGCCCTAAGTGGCAGAAGTTATTTGTATATGAAAAAGAGCTGCTTGCAATGGTTTTTGCTGTGCAGAAGTGGGAGCAGTACTTGCTGGGAGCTCATTTCATCATCAAGACTGATCAAGAGCTTAAAATGGCTCTTATAGTAGAAAATTTCAACTCCTTTCCAGTAATTTTGGCTATCAAAGCTCATGGGTTATGATTATGAAATCCAATGTAAAGCTGGAAAAGAAAATTTGGTTGCTGATGCTTTATCAAGGCTCCAAGATGCAAAGATTTTGTTCATGGCAATCTCAGTTGTGGATTCTAACTTGACTCAAGAGATCCAAGCTAGTTATGCCTTGGATGATAATACAACTTCTATTTTAGACAATTTACAAGGTTCAGTCAGTTCTTCATTTTTCCTTAAAGGATGGATTATTGAGAAGAAAGGATAAGTTGGTTATTGGTCCAGATGACAACCTGAAGAAGAAGCTTCTGCAATGGCATCACACTTCTCTAGAAGCTGGCCATTCTGGCAGGGAGCACACTTTGAAAAGAATGTAGAACCTTTTCTACTGGAGGGACATGACAAGAGATGTCAGCCAATATGTTAGAAAGTGCATTGTGTGCCAAGCTTCTAAATATGATACTGCAGCCAAGCCTGGCTCTTTGCAGCCTTTGCCTATTCCTGAACAAGTTTGGACTAACAATTCTATGGACTTCATTGCTGGCTTGCCTATGTCTATGAACAAGAATGTTATCTTTGTGGTGGTGGATAGATTGAGTAAGTATGCCCATTTCATTCCCCTTAAGAATCCTTCTATTGCTGTGGATGTTGCTCAATTGTATTTAGACTATGTCTTTAAGTTATATGGCTGGCCTAGAAGTATTGTAAGTGACAGGGATGCTATCTTTTTGAGTCAATTCTGGAAGGGACTCTTTTATTTACATGGGACAGAGTTTCTCTTATCTTCTGCCTACCACCCTAAGACAGATTGCCAAAATGAGGTGGTCAATAGGTGTCTTGAATAAGGTGTATGAAAAGCGATTATCCTAAGGAGTGGTGCTAGTACCTTCCCATGACAGAATGGTGGTACAATACTCATTTCCACTCTGCTACTCAAATGACACCTTATGAGATTGTTTACAATCAGCCTCCTCCCTCGCATCTCCCTTACTTGGTGCAGAATGCTGTTGTTGACAGTATGTAAAAAAGGGAGGACATGATTCAGGTTCTTAAGGGCAATCTTCTTAAAGCTCAGCATAGAATAAAATTCAAGTTGATAAAAAGAGGTCTGAAAGGGTGTTTGCTTTGAATTATTGGGTTTTGTTGAAGTTGCAGCAGTACAGTAGTAATCTCTGCAATACAGAAGCAACAATAAGCTTGCTGCTAAGTACTTTGGTCCTTTTAAAGTCATTGCTGCTGTGGGCAAGGTAGCTTACAAACTTCAATTACCTAGTTCAGCTAAGATACTTGATGTTTTTCATGTATCTCAACTCAAACCATTCACGGGTGACCTGCCTTAGGTGGCTTAGATTCTTTCAGAGATTGAGCATGATAGTACATGAACTGTCTTGCCTGCTGCCATTATTCAGCATCGGGTATTAGATGTTTCTGGTGTTTCTCAGCAGCATTATTTGGTTCACTGGCAGAATGCTCCAATTCATGATGCTACTTGGATTTCCAAGGACGATTTTGAGGCTCAATTTCCTGGTTTTTCTTCTGATTGACTTGAGGACAAGTCTCTTAAAGGGGGAGGGTATGATATAGGAGCTTATGCATATTAATTCTTTTATGCAAGTTGTTAATTTTGGCAGGAAAATTGGTTAGAAGCTTTGTTTTTGTCGTTTTCCTAGTTTGTTACAAAAGATGCTTTTTGTTGCTTGAGTTTGTTACAAGATGAGTTGTTATAAGGAATCAGTGGTTGTAATAATAAAATCATAATCATAATTACAATCTTATCTCCTCTTTCTCTCTCTATCTCTAACTTCTTCTTCTTCCTCACGTTTCCCCTCTTCTTCTATTTTCCCGTATTCTTCTGGAATTATCAGTAACCACCAAAATCAAACCTCCCTTATCACTATCCCATGCAAGTCGCCAAGAAAAGTGACGGATTTTTGGCTGGGTTGGGGCTTTCCAAATAATATCTCAATCGAAATTCATGGATTTAGTAGTTTGGTCAGAATGGGAGTCTGACAATTAAATTGAAGAGATGAGTGAAAAAAATCTGATTAGAAATCGGGAAGAAAAAGTCCAACTCCATTTCCTTTTTCAAATTTCTTTTCAAAGACCTAAGCAATTTGCTTGAATGACCGGAAGGAATAGGGCTAATAACAAATTGCCGAAGAGACTTGTTAACTAGCTATGTATCTTTCCACAATTCCATTTTACTCCCTTCGTCCCTTAATACAAACCCTCTTTTGGTTTTTGCGTGGGAATTAAGAAAATTTTAAATTCCTTAAAACTAATGATTAAAAGTACATATGTGCATGTGAAGTTAGAGAGAGATAGAGAGAAAGAAAAAATAGTTGGGAATAATTGAAGAGATAGAGAGAGAAAATATTTTTCTCTAATCAGTTTAGCAGCCCATCCTTTATCCGAATGGATGGTCCAATACAATCTAGCTAATGAAATAACATTTCAAATCAGCATGTTTTAAGATGTCTAGACCCCCTTGTGATTTTGGTTTACACACTTTATCCTAGGCCAACCAAGTGATTTATTTTATTTTATTTTTTATCATGTGAGCCACCCCAAAGAAAGTTTGAGCACATAAAATCAAGTTTTGAGCGGAATGATTGAGGGAAATACAAGGTTTGCATGAAGTATCTCAAAATGGCCTAGAGAGTGGATTGGATAAGAGTTTTTTTTTTTTTTTTTTTTTTTTTTTTTTCGGCTTCATACAAGTATTCTGATTTCCAGGAAGCTAATTTGTCCCCTACCTTATCAATGATCGATGACGTGGTCGTTATCTAATCTTCCCTCGGTCAAACTAAATTTATAAACACTTAACAAACCCTAATACGAGTATAGAGACAAGTCAAGGGTCGAACCCAAAGGAACGGTAATGTTCAAGCACTTTCAATTATGCGCCTAAGCTAGGTCAAAGACTGTAGACACCTAAAAATGTCTCCCCAAAACCAAACCCGATGATGAACAACCTTTCACCGCTATTATTGGTCGGGTTGAGTATTTAATCTTGGAGTGCTTAAATCTATATTTCTATTTCATAAACCAACCCAACTTCTAGCCCATTCGTCAAACCATAACTTATTTTCCTCTTTTCGTGCCTTTAAACCCAAAATAATTCATTTCGTGTCCTTTAAAATCATTCATTTCGTGTCCTTTTTATAAAAATGTTTATTTCAGTTTATTTTGGTCTATAATCAGGGTCCAATGATTGAATAATTGGATGGGGCTTAAAAAGAGCTTTCCAACGATATATTATAAGCCCAAATCCGAGTTATAACGAATAAGTTATGGCCAAAATATTAAACTGAGCCCAACCGAACCTAAGCCCACCTTACCTACGACCCAATGATCATGTGGAGGGTCCAAATGATTTAATCCAATTCCTAAACCAATTAGGATTAATTAGAAGCTTCTACAAGTTTCTAAAAGATTTTAATTATCCTTTTTGAAAAGAGAAGATTAAAGAGTTTGAAATTGAATAAAACTCCTTTTTTTGAAAATCCTATTTCTATCCGAATTGAAAGACATTCAAATATAGACAGATATTATTTTCGTGCTTCATAGTTTTTATCCAAATTTTACATGGTTGGATAGAAATTGAAATTATCTTTACAATGATATATTATAATATCAATTCCGAGCTATAACGGAAAAGATATGAATACAATGTCAAACTCTATCCAAAACTGATATCGTCTCACTATTTCGGCCATATATTTTATTCTATAAAATATTTTAATCTTATTCTAATTGGGTTAGAAAGTATACTTCAAGAGCTTTCCAAAGATATCTTATTCATCTTATTCCGATTTCTAGATCAAAAGATATGATAAAAACAAAAACCGCAAAAATGCAGCCTATCGAGTTTTATTCCGACTTAATTCGGATCTTATCTTAATTTTTTCGACCCTTCTTTTTTCTCTATAAATAAAGGTCATATCTCCCCTTTTTCAATCATCAACAAGCTTGATCATAAAATAATTATCTTCTCCCTATTTAGCCTAAACACTAGCCTCCCTATTCTTCCATAATACTTCCCCTAAGCACTCCAAGGAGTCCATATAATACCCAAAGTTCTATACTTAAATCAAGGCGTCAAAGGTATAATTGACTGAGGGTTTGGACCAAATCAACTCTACTTTTAATTTGATTTAATTTAATTTGATTTATATTTTAATTGAAGCTACTAACAGTTTATTCATGATGTAGCAATTTAAAGGAAACGCGGAAAGTGAGTAATTAATCACTTAATTACTCTTATTTTTATTCTTGTTGCTAGTATCATGATTAGGGTTATTTTATATTTGATTTGGCTAACGCTATTATGGTTAAATTGCTTCCAATATTAATGTTTATTTTATTATATTTATTGATCGCCATATTGCATGTTTAAAGGGAATATGTAATTGAAAATCACGCCTAATAAGATAATTTGGATGACCGGTTTAGGTTCCTTTTCAATTTTGTTGTTAATCAAGTGATCACTAATATTTTAGAATTATGTTGCATTAATATTCAACCAATTTAGCATAATAATAGTTTGGAGCAAATTGAATCTATGTTTGTATGCCTTTGAGATCGCAGGAATCACTTTTCACTATAAGAATCGAGTAAAGGCCAATACGGGCGAATGTGACTCCATGACTCACTTCGTACCATCATCCTCGATCCTCCTTTCGTGGTTCCGAACCATATGGAGTTAGTAATCTCATGGATTATGAATGGGGTGTAACCTTCACGGGTCAATCATTGTTGCCTTCGTTGTCCCTTAATCGTGGTTGCCTTAAATGATCCGTGAACGGTTTACAAGTTCCTTAAAAAACTTGTTGGCGGCTCCCTACTTTCCTTGTCCCTAATCGTATTATGTCAATTCCCACTTCCTATGAGTGCCAAGCATATTCACAACATGCTTTAACGTAGGCGCACTTCGAACGACGCCTACAAAGACGAAGGTAAGAGAGAATACTAACAACTAACAAAACAAGTAACCAAGGAAATAAAACACTAGGAATGGGGGTCAACAAGTAATCATGTCAATTGCAACAACTTGGAAAGATCAAGTCAATCAAAGGTTGTGAAGACTAATGATAAGAGCAATCAATTGGAATCAAAGAGCTATCTCCTAATTGTTAAGCTAGGGTTTACTATGAATAACTAACTAAGAGAATCACAATCAAAACCAATCAATAATTGCAATTACTAAATCAATTGTTCGTGTCATTAGCAATTACAATGCAATCTAGCATAATTCTTGAGGCCTAATCGAATTACACACATGCAAACTTTCATTAATCACTTTAATCTCAGCAATCAATTAACACAATTCCCAAATTAATCACAATTAATCAATCATACAAGTTTCACCCAATTCCTAGCATACAACTACTTTAACATCATCATCTAATCAACAATCAACTAAAGAAATCAAGAATTTACAAAATATCAAGAACAATTACACTAAACAAGCATTAAACATCAAAATCAATTCAAACAAACATGAAATTGAATAAAGCAATAAGGTGAGATAGAGTTAAGAATGCTCATTGATAATAGAGAAGATCTTGAACAGAATTGTCACACTTGTATCTTCAATCTCTCAATCACCATTAAAATCCCTCACTTTCTCTCTCTAAAACTACTCCTAAAGTAGCCTAATCTAGAGAGAGAAGCTCTCAACCTAAGAGAGAGAAAACTATTCTAAAACTAAGAATTACATGAATTGAATCCTAATGAAAACCCAAAAACTATCTATAAACAAAAGGAGAAAAGAAGCTTAAAATCGTAAAAGACCCGGAAGCCCACGCCCTCAAAGAAATCGGCCGTGCCCGCAGAGGGGAACAAACACCATGGAAGCCACGCCCGCGGGGCCAAGGCCCGCGCCCGCGGGGAGCTAGTGGCCAGCCCTCGTAGACTTACTGCCCAAAATCGACAGTTTTGAAGTGCAGCAACCCCGCGCCCGCGGCTGCAAGGCAGGGCTGCTGCGAGCAAGGTGCGTGGTTGCTGCGCGTTTGGTGCGTGGCTGTTGTGCGCTAGATGCGTGGCTTCTGCCTTGGGGTTCGTGCTTGCGAGGCTTGCTCGGTTTGGCTTGTCTTGCATGCTTGGCTTCCTAAACTATGCTCCCTTGACTTCCTTGAATGCGCTTGAGCTTCCTTCGTGATGATTAATCCCGGGAAGCTCGACACACCTACAAAACAAGTCAAACAAACGGAGAAGCGAGGGAAATAGCCGAGAAATGAATAAAATAATAAGAAAACCATTAAAAGCACGCGTTTCTCTAAACTAACACACAAACATGCAAATTAAGCATTATTCCCTAAAAACACGACATAAAAGACTAAAAACAAACATAAAAATACGTAGAAAACCTATCCTAAGAGTGCCAAAAATGGCACGCATCAATTAACTGCAGATGTTTTTAGTGGGCTTTTTGGAAGTCAGTGGAAAGCCCAAATACTTCCCGAGACCTGGAATTACAGTAAAATTGAGAGTCTGCTGGAACTCATCAATAATTGATTGAGAAGTATTATTAGAAAAGAAGATTGAGCTCTTATCCTCATTCATTCTCTAACTAGAAATGTGGAAAAAATCATGAAGAGTGGTAGAAAGAGAGGAAAGAGTTTTTCAATCAGTTTGACCAAACATAATCACATCATTTGCGAAGAGAAGGTGTGAAATTTCAGTTGTCCTACCTCTAAATTTAAAAGGGCTCTAGAGTTTGGCTTGACATTAATCATGATTTTTTCTTTAGAGGAACTCCATACATAGAAAGAAGATGTATGGCAACAAAGGATCCCCTTTTCTTATCCCTCTTGAAGGGTTAAAATTTTGAGAAAGTTTGCCATTGATGAGAATGGAAGAAGAGACAGTAGAAATACAACTCATAATTAAGTCAACGGACTCAGAGGAGAATTTGAAGAAAAGAAGGTTGTTTTGGGTGTTTTTGTCCCTCGGGAGAGTTACAACACGAAGTCTGATCCGGCCGAGCTGTACCTGCAAAATAACGGAGACTCCGGGTGATTGGAGCTCCGCCTCCGACGGTCAAGTTAGTAACTTGAAAAGGAATAAAGAGGACGGAAATTTAGGTGGGTATCTGCTCGGATTCCAAGCTCAGGTGTTTCTCTGATGTGAGAGAATGCAAGTGTAATAAATGGTAAAACGTGCCCTCAAAAAGAGGGACATCTCCCTATTTATAGGGTCTTTGGGAATTGTGCCCCTGATTAGGTCCGAACCCTAATCATTGGTGGGCCGCGCCGTTTTGCAGCTTTCTCGGGATTTGGGCCTGAAGGCCGCCTTTTCCCCTTAATTTCTGGAGTGACACGTTTCAAGCAGGGATTGGTCCACTTTGGGCCATCCTGAGGCTGACACGTGTCATCCTCTGATTGGACCACGTGGCGGGGTAAAATTACCCTAAACATTTGCCCCTCACAGATGTGACGTGGCACGCCACGTGGCATCTGTGACACATGTCACGCTCCGGTTGGCGGTAATTTTACCATTAAAGAGTAACCGTTCACCTTCCGAGTAAATTACGGAAATGCCCCCGTATTTACCCTCTATATATAGCCGTTTTACCCTCATAATTTTGTACGTTTACAAAAATTTTCTAGAGAGAAAACTTTGAGAGAGCAGAAGTCATCCGTTTGAGTCAGACGCGAGTAAGAAAGTTTGTTCTCCATCAACCCAGCCGGACCCGCCTACCTTTAGATATCACATCCAAAGGAACCGTCTCTGTCTCTCTCAGCTCTTTTTCTTTTTTCACCGCTTGTACATATTTCTTGCAATAAATGGATGCATCACCAACACACACGGCACAACCTAGGTTAGAGTCCAGCCGGTCACCAGGGACGGCTGAGTCTAGGACTGGGAGTGCCGTCTCGGGGTGTTGGGACCACCCTTTGCCTTGGATTCCGACCAGTTATGTGTCTGTGCAGGACACCATGGCTCGGACAATGCAGACGACAACTGATCCAAATTATAAGAGCGAAGGCTCAGGCGGCCAAACGCCTGAGGGAGAAACGTCTGGTCAGGGAGACCAGACGGCTCTGGAGAGACCCCCTCCGCGCGCCCCTTCAACTCCTGCTGATTCCTTCTTGGAGGAATGCGACCAAGGCGGCGACGAGGCTGTCTCTGCCCCCTTGAGTCAAAGTTAGGAGGAGACGGAGAGCGACAGCTCCGCCTCTACCTCTGAGAGCAGTGACGATTTACCCCCGCTTCCGGATAGCGAGGAGGAAGAAAGGAAAAAGTGGAACGAGAAGGATGATCCCTTCAACATCCACGTCTCCTCCAAGGACCGGATCCAAATGGAGGAAAACTTAAAGAATTTTACTAAAATGCACCCGCTAGGAGACGGGTATAGGATCCGGGTGCCGCCTGAGAATGGCACCGTCGCCTGGGAGGACGATCAAGAGAACGCCAACAGCTATTTTGGCTGTTATGAGGTGGCGTTCAAGGCTGGTCTCCGCTTTCCCCTTCACCAGGCGGTGAAGGCAATTTTGAGAGGCTACGGCCTCGGAGTCTGGCAACTTACCCCCAACTCTTGGACAAACGTTCTGGGGTATGTTGCCGCCTGCGAGTTCCAGGGGCTTAACCCCGGCTGGGAGGCTTTTTCTAGTATGCATTATCTTAGCAGAAGCCCAGATGGCTGGAGGGCGTGGTACACTCTAACCTCGCAGCCCCAATATATGATGACCTTGGACAAGGTCTCGAAATTCGACGGCTGGAAGCACAGGTTCTACCTGATGTCAGCTCCAACCAGACGGGAGAATTATGAATTCCGTCTGTACAATAAGAAGCCCGACTTGTTGGGCCGGAAGTGCGCTCTTCCCCGGATCCTAGAGGAAGATTTTGACAAGATCATTGAGGCAGACTTTTTCGGCCTCACAGACGCGACCTTGTCAACCGGGGAAACAATAAAAGTTCCCAAGAACTGGATCCCCAAGAGCGCATGGTTCAGGGACGAGTGTTTCCTAGCCGCCTGCGGGCTAGGGTATATGTTTACCAAACGTATGCGCCTGAGTTTATACCCGTCTGTAGTATCTTTCTATCGAAATTGATTTATGATATTGACCAATTTCCTTCTTTTTGTAGAAGAAGCATTAAACATGTTGCAGACGGAGAAAACCCCCAATCGATCCTCTGCAGTTATCCGCAAGGCGCTTGCGGAAAAGGATGCGGCTGAGGTCAAAGCCAAGGTAACAAACGCCTGGCCCTTTCATAAGTTGATCTTTTAAAATTATTTTTCCCGGATGCAAACTTTAACTTTGGTTATTTTTGCAGGGAGGAGAGGTTGGAAAGTCGTTTGAGAAACAACTCAAACGGGCTAGGGAGGAGACCCCCGCCGTTCTCAACAAAATAAAAAAATCCACCTCCGCGTCAACCCCAGGTGCCTCAGCCGGGCATCAGCAGATGCGGATAGCGGGGCGAAATGAGAAGATAGGCGGCAGCGTGTGCCTTGATCTCGTCAACCCCTTATCAGCAGCCGCGGGGTTCACCACGCCTGCAAGCGGTTCCCGCTTGGACGGCTTTGAAGGTAAGAACCCTTTTGAATCCCCGATTGAGCTGGGGTGGCCTTTGCGGGTGAAATCCCATTCTCAACAGACGTCATCTTTAGACGGTCGGCAACAAATAGGTGCTTCCTTAGTTTCGCACTCATCACGTATTGATTGTGGTGTAGATCAATCTCCCCGCTGGCAAGACGTCCAGAAGCATGCCAAGGCCATGCTGGAAGCCGTCCGGAAGAGGGATAAAGACAGTATCCCTGGGATAGAGACGTTCAATCTGGAACGCATTCTATCCCTTCTGGCTGAGGTAGGAAACTTGTCAATTCAATTTTATTTTTTCCAAGTGTTTTATCCCGCCTGCAATACTGATACCGCCTGCTTTTTGTAGGCCATGCTGCGGGTGGACGGGCTCAAACGTCCTTATTCTCGCAAACGGGAAGAGGTAAAAAGGGCCAAGAAGTCCGCCATAGACGCTGACAATATTGCTTTACACTCCACTATCGTAAATGAACTTGAAACTAAAGCAATCATAATGACACAGGCGTCTAGAATCCAGCAGCTGGAGGCGGATCTGGAGACGGCCAAACAGCGGGCGGGTGATGCTGAGACGGCCCATAAGAAGGTGGAGGAGGCCCAGAAAAAGGCGGATGAGAGCGCCAAAAAGGCTGATGAGGCGCTCAAGATGGCCCAGACGGACCTTGGCACACTTCAGGGTGTTTCTGAAGAGAACACCAAACTGAAGGCCAAGGTTTAAAAACTGGAGAAGGAGGCTGCTCAGGCTCAGAAGAACTTTGCAGCAACACTGGAGGCGGAGCAAAACCGCCTTGTTGCTGAGAGTGACGCTGACAATGACGCCTGTATGAAGATCGCCTGGGCTGCCTTGTACCCAGACACGGATTACAGCGTCTGGGCACTGGCGCACAGCAATGCCGAGTACGTGGTGTACTTGAGAGATCAAGGTGAGCAAGAGCCTGACTCTTTCGAAGCCTGGGTCAACTCCAACAATGAGTCGTCCGTGCCTCAGCTACCGAGTCCTGGTGAAGCACAGGAGATACCCTCAGATGATGAGGAGAAGGAGGAGGACCAGGAGGCACCGCCTGCAGGCAAGAAGTGACCATTCAGCGGCAGTATGCCAATCTCTTTTTTATTTTTTCCTTTTATTCAGCGGCAGTATGCCAAAACTTGTTTTTTCCGGCTTGCGTGCCGAGTACATTTGTATTTACCGGCTAAGGAGCCGGGTTAATTAACAATTTCTCCTTTCTCCCGGACGGGGTCCGGTTAACATTTAATCCACTACAACCGTTTGGTTGGGTGGAATTTTAATGAATGGACCGACTAAGTCGGTTTTGATCATCTTGCGTTTGCGTTTGAATTTCAATTTTGCGAGTTTTTTAATTATTCATTTTTGCCTAACTTATCAAAAGCATGCGGCGATTTGTTGCTTAACTTATCAAAAGCCTGGCTGTCCTTGCCCCTGGACGGCTGTGTGATTGGTTTCAAGTGGAGTTGGTTGATTGACTTGGTAACGTCTGGTGCTGCAAAGAGCATGATGCGTTTGTAAGTCAATCAATCATAGTAGTGATTGCCCCAAACCAAGTGCACAACCGTACATCAACAGGCGTTCCAGTCACTACTCAGACGGCGTTTATCCGTCTTGGTAGAGATTTCATAGCCATTGAACAACTCTTTTGCCCCAATTGGGATAGAGAGTGCAAAATTGGAATAAATAACCGAAGTGAGAACTTCAGCCGGTGACCGACTGATGCCCCAAGGCATCCGGTATTCGGTAACTTGATCGTTCTTCACAAATCATTCTGGTCAGACGGCTATGAGTTGACCGATTCGGTCATTCAATTTTTGCCGTCTGCATAGGTACGTAGAACCGACAAATAGTCTGTTCTCTGCGACGATTGCACCCGGAGGGGTGTCGCTGGACGCCTTTGTCCATGTTGGGACAGACGATTTTATAAAATGAGCAACCATCCGGCCATTTTAGCCTTTGGTCTTGTTTAGGACCGGTTGTATAGCCACTAAGCGTTTTTGTGCTTAGCTTTTAATCAGTTAATTTACACTAAGTGTCGAACTTAGTTGGTTAAACCAAAAATCCTATCTGGGTATTACCCAGACGGACGGGCAATTATTAAATCATACCAAGTATCAAACTTATGTAGATAAACAAAGGATCCGTCTGAGTATTTTCCAGGAGGTCAAGCAAATGTAACCTTTACTGAGTATCAAACTTAGTTAGGTAAGTGAAGAATCCGTCTGAGTATTACCTAGGCGGATAATAAAAAAGCAACAAAACAATTTTGCAAACCAAGTCTGAATCTTTATTAATTGACCAACTGTTTACAAAAAACTTACATTCTCAGAAGTAGTACTTTTTCAAATTGTCTACATTCCAAGTTCTAGGCAGGAGCCTGCCGTCTGGAGTTTCTAGGCGGTAGGTGCCGTCTCTCACCTCTTCATAGATCCGGTAGGGGCCTTCCCAATTTGGGGTTAGCTTTCCCAGCTCATTTTCCCTACCGGTTGCCTCCATTTTTCGTAACACTAAGTCGTCAACTTTCAAAGGACGCTTGTGTACTTTTTTGTTGTAGGCTCTAGTCATTCTCAGACGGTAAATCTCATGACGCAAGGCGGCATTGCCCCTGCGTTCTGGGAGTGAATCCAATGCCAGGCGCATTGCTTCCCAGTTTGCCTCTTCATCATATAGCTTGACTCTGAGAGTCGGCTCGTAATGTTCGATGGGCAAGACGACTTCAGCACCGTAAAACATGAGAAATGGGGTTTCACCGGTTGCCCCTTTTGCTGTTGTCCGGATGGCCCATAGGACATGGATTAACTCTTCTGCCCATAAGCCACCGACTCTTTCTATTTTCTTCTTAATGCCTTCTGAGATGAGTTTGTTGAAGGCTTCAACTTGGCTGTTTGCTTGGGGCCGGCCAACAGATGCAAAATAGCTTGAGATCCCCTGATCTCCCAACCAAGTTTTTAGCTGAGGCGTCTCAAACTGAGGACCATTATCAAACACCATAGACATAGGTACCCCATACCGGGTGATAATGTTCTTCCAAATGAAGGAAATTACGTCTGAGGTCTTGATGTTTTTAACCGCCTCAGCCTCCACCCACTTGGTGAAATAATCCACAGCCACCAAGATGTAGCGCTTTCCGCCTGGAGCAGGCGTGTAAGGACCTAGAATGTCCATGCCCCATTTTGCAAACGGGATTGGGCTGTGGATGGCCGTCAGATCAGTAGCCGGACGGTGAATGAGTTTGCCAAATTTTTGGCACTTGTCACATTTCTTTACCAACTCCTTGGCGTCTGCTTCAAGAGTAGGCCAAAAATAATGTCTTCTGGCTCTGAAGGCTAGGGACTTGCCGCCTATGTGGGAGGCGCAGAATCCCGAGTGCAAGTCTTCGAGAACTTCCTTCCCCTTTTCAGGGGTGACACATTTCAACAGGGGCTTAAGAAACCCCGCCTTGAAGAGTTCTCCATTTTTCAACTCAAAGCTTGCAGCTCGCTTCTTCAGAACGACTTCTTCCTGTGGCGAATCAGGAAGGGTGCCGTCTGAAAGATAAGCCCGGATGCCATCCATCCAGGTAGAGCTTTGGTCCAGCACTCCAATGGGATATTCATAGATGCTTCTCTTTTCAAGAACTTCCCAAAAGACAGACCGAGGCGTATCATGGCAGGCGGAAGACGCCAATTTTGATAACGCATCCGCCTGGTTGTTTTCCGACCTAGGCACTTGATTCAGCCGGAATTCCTCAAGTGCCCCGGTCTCTTTTTGATTGTCTGAAGATATTTGATCATAGCCGGATGAGTAGCCTCGTAGCTTCCCTCATACTGGCTAATAACCAATTGGGAATCAGAGTAGGCGTCAATTTTCATGGCCCCTGCCTCCTTACACATGCGAATGCCGGCTAGCAGGGCTTCATATTCCGCCTCATTGTTTGAGGCCTGAAACTTGAAGCGTAGTGCATACTCAAATCTGTCCCCTTCAGGAGACTCGTAGATTACGCCAGCACCACAGCCGTTCTTAGTAGAGCTCCCGTCTACATACACTTTTCAAACCTGATCAAGATTATCCGGAGCCACCGGACAGGTCATTTCAACAATGAAGTCGGCAAACGCCTGACCTTTCACTGCCTTTCTTGGTTCGTAAGTGATTTCAAGACTTTGCATTTCAATAGCCCATTTCAACATTCTCCCGGATGAGTCCAAAGTAGACATTGGTCGCTTTAGTGGCTGGTCGGTGTAAATCACCACCGGATGGGCCAAAAAGTAAGGCTTCAGTTTTTTGAATGCCATATACAAAGCAAGGCCAAAATTTTCCTTATTGCTTGGAAGAAGTAGAGGCACTTGTCGCCTGACCGACTGAGGAACCTCCCCAAGGCGGCCAGACAGCCGGTGAGTCTCTGCACTACCTTGACAGAGCGGGGTGACTTCATGTCTATCACCGCCTGTATCTTTTCAGGGTTAGCCTCTATCCCCCTTTGATCAATCAGGAATCCGAGAAACTTCCCAGACTCAACACAAAAGACGCATTTCTTAGGATTTAACATAACCTTATGCCGCCTGAGGGTGGTGAATGTTTTTCGGAGATCAGCAAGGTGATCCGTCTGTAGCTTGGATTTGACTATCATGTCATCAATGTACGCCTCCACATTCCTCCCAATCTGATTAATGAAGACCGTATTAATCATCCGTTGGAAAGTGGCAGGCGCATTTTTCAAGCCAAACGGCATCACAGTATAACAGAATAACCCCTGATCAGTGACGAAGGCCGTCTTCTCTTGATCTTTCTTCCACAGGGGTATCTGATGGAAGCCGGAGTAGGCATCCATAAAGCTCATCAAGGCGTGACCGGCTGTAGAGTTGACCAGACTGTCGATCTTTGGAAGCGGGTAACTATCCTTTGGACACGCCTTGTTGAGGTCTGTGTAATCAACACACATGCGCCAGGTCCCATTCGGTTTCTTAACAAGGACCACATTGGCCACCCAGTCGGGAAGATTACAAGGCCGAATGAACCTGGCGTCTAGCAGCTTTTTGACTTCGGCAGCTGCCGCCTGACTCCTTTCCTCACCGTGGTTTCTTTTCTTTTGCCGGATGGGCTTCTTTTTGGGGTCCACGGCGAGTTTGTGGACAGCGAGATCCGGGCTGACGCCTGGCATCTCTTCCACTTCAATGGCAAAAATGTCTTTGAATTCCTTCAGCATAAGGTGCAAGCTTGCACCCAAAGTAGCATGAGCAACCGTCCCAACCTTTACAGTACGTTCTGGACGGCTGTCATCCAAAACGAGATCAATGCTTTCACCAGCCGGTTGAGGACGGAGCTCATCTGACCGTTCACCGGTCAGTGATTGCTATTTTTTCTCCTTTCTTCACCTCCACCAGCATAGGTGCCTTTCTTTTCTTCCCGGCTGCTGGTGGGACAGGCGCTGGGTCGGCATCCTTGACATTGTCAAGGTCTATTGGTTCTTGGCCGTATGGGGCCACAGTGTCTCTGACGGCTGAGAGATAACACTCTCGGGCCATCTTCTGATCCCCATTCAGGGAACCAACAGTGCCATCATCCCTCTCATACTTGATAGCATGAGAGACAGGATGATTACTGCCTTGGCTACGTTGAGGGTCGGTCGGCCAAGGATAATGTTGTAGGCGGTCAACTCCTCAACGACCAAGAATCTGACGACAATATGTCGTCCTTGGCCCTTCTCTCCCAGCCGGATGGGTAAGTCAATTCTTCCGGTTGTGTAGACCATCCCACCCCCAAAACCAACCAAGGGGTGGGTGACCGGATGCATGCTGCTGACGTTGTATTTCAGCTTTTACAAGCACCGGAGGCTGATGATGTTTGATGAGCTGCCGGTGTCAATAAGGATTCTTTCAACCAGTTGGTTGACAACCTTACATTCAATGACAACCGGGTCATCATGCGGACGGCGGACGCTGCCCCTATCCTTCTCAGTGATCAAGACGTCTGGGAAGGAGGTGCTTGCAGACGCCTTCTCGTCATCATCCTTGTCCATCTTTTGAAGATGGCTCTTGGTGCCCCGGATGGTAGGGCCACCACAGGAGAACCCGCCTGCTATTGTGTAGACCGACTCCTTGTCGGTATCCGAGCTACTAGCAGGCTGGGGGTAGTCTTGGAGGACTGACCCTTGTTTTTCTTTTTTGCCCCGGCTGGGGACTTAGAAATGTAGGACTTTAGCAGCACTTTGTCATCCAGACGGTCCAACGCCCGCTGAAGACTGAAGCAGTCGTTGGTATCATGGCCGACCTCCTCATGGAACTGACAGAATTTATTTTTGTTTCGTGACTGAACAAAACTCTTCATAGGATTCGGCTTCTCAATGGACAACCGGTCCTTTACCTCCATGAGGATGGAGTTGGAGTCTTTATTAAACTTGTACTTGGGGACGTACGGTTTAAACTCTTTCTTTTTCTTCTGGGACGGCTGGTCAGAATCACTAACCGCCCAAATTTCTTTTCTCTTTTTGCTCTCTTCTTTCTTTTTAGCCGGCTGAGCAGGCCGGTTGTCTTTCTGCTTGTCGGACTTCTTAGAATCTGACTGGCTACCAGGCGAGCAGAGGTTGGTAGCTTGAATGTAGCTTTCCGCCTTCCTCAGAGCCGCCTGTAGGGTGAAAGCCCCTTTTCTGACTAGGTCAAACTTAAAGGTCGACCTGTCTCTCAGACCTTTGAAAAAGTCTGTAAAAGCTACCTCATCAGACAGTTCTTAAATCTGAATTCTTATCAGATTGAACCGCCTGACATATGAGCTCAACCCTTCTCTCTCTCCCTGCTTAACAATGCTCAAATCAAGGCTTGCTTTCTTAGCAGGGATGTTCATTGAGAAGTTGGAAGCAAACAAGAAGGCTAGCTTCCTGAAGCTATCGATGGACCCGGCTGGCAGATTACCAAACCATTGTTGGGCAATGCCCTTCAATGTAGCCGGGAAGCACCGACTCCAAGTGGCATCATCCAACCCCTGCAAATACATAAGATTGATGTAAGCCATGAGGTCGTCTTCCGGATTGGTGGTACCATCATAGGTACCAACCAATACATTCTTAACCTTGGCCGGCTAGGCCGCCTCGGTTATCTCCCGGGTGAACGCAGAAGGCTGTTCACCCTGGCGCAGCAAACGAAGCTGCCAGTCCAATGGCTGGAGATTTGGATATGCCGCCTGACCTCCAAAGAAGGTCGGCTGCATGAAGTGAGGGGGATACTGTCCGTAAGCCTGAGTAGGCACATACGGTACAACTCCAATCATGTGAGGGCCAGAATGGACGGTATTTCCGCCTGTCTGGCTCTCATGCAAGGAGGGTGCACTCCCTGCAGAAATGTTGTTGAAGCTGTCTTGAAAGTTCGACGTTGAAGCCGACTCAGACAGCGATTGATTTCTCTTCCGGTTTATGATCTCCCGGGCATCAAGAGTTGATTTTTTACTTCTCACCGGCTGCTGAGTCCGGTGAGTGTTATTGGTGTTCTTCCTAAGAAGGAGAATTTTTTACCAATCAATGGTCCCGGCTTCCTTCTCCTTTGGATGAGGAGTGGGCTGCCGGTCTCTGACTGACTTCCCCTTCTCTGGTGGAGTCTTCTTTGCCGACTGACCTTTACTTGGGCCAGCCCGACTTTTGGTGATCAGCTCTTTAATTTCACCCTTGAAACTTGTCATGAATCTCATGAGTTCGTCTCGGGTGACAGGGGCTGATCCAGCGGCCGTTTGGGTTTCCCCTTCCGGCTGCCCAGTGGGTCGGCTTGGACCCGCCTGGGAGGCACCCCGCTTAAGAATATCTCTGGGCCGGATGCTCTTGATTCTGAGCGAGCCATCATCGGCTGTAAAGGTTTCGACCTTAGGATCCTCATCCTCCTAGTCTGTAAATACTTCTGGGTTATCGCCTAGACGGTTAGGGGGTGGTACAGACTCTTGAACCATCTTCGAGGTACTCTCCCCACAGACGGCGCCAAATGTTTTGGGTGTTTTTGTCCCTCGGGAGAGTTACAACACGAAGTCTGATCCGGCCGAGCTGTACCTGCAAAATAACGGAGACTCCGGGTGATTGGAGCTCCGCCTCCGACGGTCAAGTTAGTAACTTGAAAAGGAATAAAGAGGACGGAAATATAGGTGGGTATCTGCTCGGATTCCAAGCTCAGGTGTTTCTCTGATATGAGAGAATGGAAGTGTAATAAATGGTAAAACGTGCCCTCAAAAAGAGGGACATCTCCCTATTTATAGGGTCTTTGGGAATTGTGCCCCTGATTAGGTCACTGAACCCTAATCATTGGTGGGCCGCGCCGTTTTGCGGCTTTCTCGGGATTTGGGCTTGAAGGCCGCCTTTTTCCCTTAATTTCTGGAGTGACACGTGTCAAGCAGGGATTGGTCCACTTTGGGCCATCCTGAGGCTGACACGTGTCATCCTCTGATTGGACCACGTGGCGGGGTAAAATTACCCTAAACAGCTAGGTGTATCTAGATCTAATGCATGCGGAATTTTGTATATAAAAGCTAGTTTAGAAAAAGAGAGAGAGTAATCAAGAGAATCTTGATGACAATTGGTGGATTGAGAGAATCGGTGATTGTAGATGAATGAAAATTGATTAAAAACTGGTTCTTGATAGAAACTGGTTATTGAAAAAGGATTTTTTAATACGTTATTTATAGAGAAAGTCAGCCAAAAAGATAAAATATCAAAACAGAGTCTGGCGCACAAAAAACTGAACCAGCGCCAGGCGCAAAAGCTGGCGCCAGGCGCCAAGCGTAGCGCCAGGCACTACAGCTGGCGTTTGGCGCAGATTTAGAAAATCACGTGTTTTCTTAAAATCAGATTAAAATTGTCGTACAGGAGGATAAAATCGTATTTCCCTCAAAAATGCTCTTTGATTTTAATTAAAACTCTGAAAAGTCAACAAAAGTCAATTTATCAATGCTAATTGAATTAGGAATGAAAAGAACCTTCTAGAAGAATTTAGAAGACTAAAACCATTCCTAATTGCATTAGGAATGATAAATCATATTAGGCCCTCCCCTAGATCATTGGGCCGCATATAATGTTCAAACCAGGCCTAGTTTAGTAAATTGGCCATAACTTCCTCAATATTCATCGGAATTGGGCTTATAATATATCGTTGGAAAGGTCTTTTCAAGCCCCATCCAACTACACTACTATTGGACCTATACCATGGACCAACCAAAATGTATTGGCTGTTTTCTTAAAATAAGTTTTCAAAAACAGAGAGAAGAGAAAAGAAATTAAAACTATCCGCAACACTAAACTTTCCACACTTTCACTTCATTCGATTATGATTCGACGTGAAGGTACTCATCACTGGGTTTGGTTTTGGGGAGACATAAATGGGTGTCTACACAGGCCGAGCCTTGGCACCCAAGCAGCCTAGCTTGCGCTTGTTGTGCGGGGTTGGCCTACTGCTATGTTTGGCTGTGTGGCTGGCCTCAACACCAAGCATGCATTGCTGCTAGCAGTGCTAGCACGCTCGAGCGCTGCTAGCTAGCACTACTACCCTATTGTTGCAGCTGCCCCGCACATGCTAGCATGGCTTGCTAGCAATATGCTGTCAGCCTTGCTAGCGATGGTGCGCTAGCATGCCGCAACACCTAGCCAGCCATCTTAGGCTCGTATTGGTGCGCATGCTAACCACCTTGCTATACCAAAAGCGCCTAACACTCGGTTTTCGTCGGGCGTTCCGATCGTAGATATATTTCGGTAAATTATTGAGTAACAAGTGATTTTACCGTCTCGTCTTTTATTTATTTGTCTCGACTTGCGATGCTCGATTTCGTTGCTCCTAGCTAGATTTTCGTGTTGGGGTTTGGTAAGTCCAACTTACCGCGGAAACAACCCCGACCCAAAGAACCACTCGCAATTAATAAAACCATAAAGCATAACAAATAAACAGAAAAAGATAAAATCGGAATTTACCTTTGACGCGTGCTTCGCCCACTATGTCGGGCTCTTACTTGAAAGCTTAGCCCCGCTAACACGAGAGCCTCCAACGAAAGTCCACCCGCAAAAACTACTAGCGACTTTTAGGTCCGTTACCTCGAGGTTAGCGAGGTCCGACCAAAACCCGAGTATTATGTGAGTTTAAGAGTTTTTGCCAATGCAATGCTTTATTGAACTCCTACTCAAGCAAAGAACTCTCAAGCCATGCTTTGGCTAATTATAAGGAAGGATAGCTTGTGAATTCCACTCATCTTTCAATGTGGGACTTTTTCACAAAAAGATCCCACATGGAAAGATTGATGAATTCAATCCTTAGTTAAATAAAACAAGGAACAAGTAACAAGTGTCATATGGTTAAGTGAGGACCAATTTCCCACTTGGTCCCCAAGGCACTTCACATGCATTGTGAACTAACCATGTGTCAACCAACCTTGAGCCCCAAGTTGGGTTAAGTTGAGCCATTTTATTTTGGCCCGTGTCCATGACCCATCGCCCCGGATCCACGACCCTTGCCACATGTGTCGCCCGCTACCACGTGGCGTTCTACCACATGGCCCGCTGCCTACGTGGCACACTACCACTTGGTGGCTGCCAACGTGGCTGCCTTGTGTGCTGCCACATGGCGTTTTTCCATGTGTGCGGCCACCTGTCGCGCTCCTATTGGGCGCGCTTTCCTAGCCTTTCGAGTGGTTAGGATTTTACTTGTTACTTGAAGCATTTTTCCGTCTTGCTAAATCCTAAATTTTGGCTCGACATTTGAGATTCTCCGACGCTTGGTTTCGACGCTCCAAGCTCGAATTACTGACGTCTAAATATTTAATACTCGGGCGACGAATTAATTTGTTCCGAATTAATTTGTCGAGTCGGTTCGTTTACTGCTAAGGGTGTGACCCGAAGGGTTCAGTCAAGATTAAGCTGTAATATTGATTATGCATTAATATTACTGATCGGAAGCGGCCTCCACCTAGGCATTCCGATCACTTGACTTTACTTAATATATTAGCTTTCTAGTAATTCTGAACCCACTAACTGAATAGTACATATGTTCGAACGACACCATTCCCTTCAATCTCCCACTTGTCCTTCCGGACAAGTGCGCATTTAGTGTACAACCTTTTTCCTATGTCGCTTAATGTCTATTCATGAACTATATGGTAAGATTATTTTTGTCATCCTTATTAGGTCCAGAAGTGTTTCTCAATTCCGAGTCCGACTGTCAATAAACAGATGATTTCTGAAATCCATCAGAGCACGACCATGCATTTTCACAGTCTTGTCGCTCTACGAGAGGCCTTGTATACAACAAAGACATCTTCCCTATTTTAGTAGGGGGACATACCCAGTCTTGTAATGTAGCTCCTCTTACTGAGAGGACCAAGCCGCCCGAGTGTTGCCGTTATAATCCCCTATTACGGTAGACGTTTGACAACTTCAAAGCGGACTAGTACTCAAACAAGAGAACTCACAATACTCATGGTCGAGGAAATAGGTTCCGATAGCCATAATGAGAAGTATACTTATGACGATTTTTAATCTCTTAAAGTATTCTCATAGGTCGATCCAGTATGGTTCTAAACCAATACCGTGCAAATGATTCATGACAATCATGTCCTTGTAGCACATGAAATGGTGCTATGAATCAAACTACACACTAATCTCAACTGGTCATTAATCGTCCATCGTTTAAATGACCTCGATAGGGATAATTTTTTATTATAATATTCAGCGTTAACTTAATAGGTGTTTCCTTACCAAGACTGGTCTTGATTTCCTATTTTGAATATTCCAAGAATCGAATGGACTCATTATTTAATTCTAAACCACAATTAAATAGCAAACGGAGTGATAAAATTGCATGAAATTTTAAATTACTCTAAAACTTAATGGTTCATCTTATGATAAATGGTTTTTCCGAATGTTTTAAGAGTATCACTCTTTATAAAACATTATAGAAATCACCCCCATATCTAATATGCTTGATTTCATTCATGCAATTATGAATGTTGTTGTTCACTCATTGCATAGGTTTAGTTATAATTACTTTGCTAATCTTAGCATCTTCATTACTGATCACTTTCATAATAAGATGATAAAATTTGAGAGTGTCATGGATTATATGTTGTTTAGGATTTATTGTCCAAGTGATGGCTCCCACTCATTTTCATGATTGAGACCTTCAACTTGACGACCTACAATCATTAACGTTCAGCAACGAACTTTCCTGATGATTATCGCCATTAAGGCAACAATATTCTCAACATATATTTTAGTAGACTTCCTGATGATGCATTTCTTGGGTTTCATTCTAAACGGCTCACAATGATTTGGGATACCCTAATCACTTGTGATCATGGAAATTTTCCTTAAATTCCTGCACATTACACATGGATCCACGTCTATGTTACCAATCTCAAGCCACGACTTATTGTTAGCTCGTGCTTATAAACGGCTTCCTTGTGAAGGATTTAATCCTTGTTAAGGTTTGTGCTTGCAACATCAATTCTCAAATCGTATTTTTCTCCACAAGTCAAGAACTCATCCTGTTACTTATATATGTACTTTGGATGTTCTTGGCCATAATCTAACGATCTATTACATAGATTCAGGTTGATTGGTACTACATACATACTTTAGATGCTCTAAGCAAGTAAGTCGTGTGACGATACCATATCATAGCTTTACATGATGGATTTAATTGTAGAATGATTCTAAATCCTTATCCCATCAATTTGAAATTTTAGCTCATTCAATTTCACCGACTCTTTGCTAAATTGTTCGCTATGTGATATGGTTGAAAGTCTCTTACTAGAGTCTTTCTTGTTTGACTTAGTATTTAGCCTAGCTTATACTTAGTTCAAACATTTACATAGTTTTATACATATGGGTTGAAAGCCTTTCAAAGTCTTTCATGTTTAATATAGTAAATTCCTTTACTCATTTAAACATTTAATTAAGTCTATACCATAGAAATTAATTCCCAAAATGTATACTAAGTATCGCCTTCAGCTTGGTCCATTGTCAAAATACTTTCAAATCTAAACATTTTGCATTTGATAGTTGTTTCACAATAGAGTTCGTAAACTTCTCGTTGGACCTTTACTTTTTCTCCCACTAAATTTCTTATTCATCAGAATTTCAATGTTTTTCCATAAGTCAATCCTCTTATTAACTTTATGAGAAAACACGATCCAATTCCTATATGCAATGCTTCCTTTAATCCCATGACGGATTCCTTAAGCTTGATTTTAAATCTAGCATTTATTTAGATTTTCAAAACCCTTAGACTATTTTCATTGTCACTTCCAAAATCCTATTTTAGGAAGGCGGTTTTGGTATCTATTTTGCCATATTTCATATGAGCAATTTTGCTAAAACAATCACGAAAAGGCTTTAGCATTTCGATTGGTGAATAGGTTTTTATTAAAATCAACTCCGTGAATTTAATTGTATCCTTTCATCCAATCTAGCTATGTATGCATATACATTTCCACATTTGTTAGTTTTCTCCTTGAAAACTTATTTGCAATCGATGGGTCCTTCACCCTTTATGCAAATTAATCAACTTTCACTAGTAGAAAAAAAGCATTAGGCACCCCCCATATGGCACCGGTTCAGCCTAAACCGGTGCCAAAAACCGGTCTAGAATTGGGCGGCTTTTTACCAAAAGAGAAAAGGCACCGGTTCAGCCTGAACCGGTGCCAAAAATAAAAAAGGCACCGGTTTGAACCGGTGCCTTTCAAACCGGTGCCATATTCAAAACAAAAAAAACCGCGTCTTTCCTCTTTTCTTCCTCTCTTTCTCTTTCCTTCCCTTCCCTTCCCTTCCCTTCATTCGTATTCATCCCTTAGCTTCTTTGTCGTGCCTCCACCTTTTCCCTCCACCACAGCCGCCACCTTCACTGGCGCTTTCAGGTGTCGAAAACCACCGCCGTGAATTTCCCTGCCCTACCCTGCCCTCCACCACCTTTCTCTGTGCGAAACAAACAACATCTGCAGCGCGCACCGCCTCCACCTCCACCAGCGCGCACCGCCTCCACCTCCACCAGCGTGCACCGCCTCCACCTCCACCAGCGCGCACCGCCTCCTCCACCAGCGAGGGTCTTTTCATAAACAAACAAACAACAACAACTGCAGCGCGCACCGCCTCCACCTCCACCAGCGTGCACCGCCTCCACCTCCACCAGCGCGCACCGCCTCCACCTCCACCAGCGCGCACCGCCTCCTCACAGCGAGGGTCTTCTTCCACCTCCAACTAATTTAAGGTAAGTTCATCTTTTCAATTTAATGGGTTCATCTTATTTTATTTAGATTAAAATTGTGCTTAGATTGTATATGAAATGCAAAGAAAATTAATGGGTTCATCTTATTTTAGATTAAAATTGTGCTACATTGTTGGGATTAAAATTGTATGTTTGTGCTACATTGCTGGCTGTGAAATTTGTTTATGATGCCTTGTTTTGGGGAGTTTGGTTTTTGATAATTGAATCAGTTTAAGGATTTATTACTGAATTTTGTTGCTTGGATTCGATTTCAGCTGAATTCTGGCAAAGTTCTTGCTGTTGGACCTGGCCTTCGTGACAAGACGGGGAATCATATTCCTGTTGCTGTCAAAGAAGGGGATACCGTGAATATGGAGGAACTACAGTGAAGCTTGGTGAAAAAGAGTGAGTTTATTTTTCTCCATGCACTTTTCTTTTTGTTCCAGATGGTGATTTCTTAGTCAAATTATTGTGATTGAATGCTTTGACTCTTGATCCTCGATTGAATATATTAGTAATTTTGCATTACCTTGTTCCTTAGTCGAGTTTTTGTATGTTTTAATGTGTATATTAGTGACCTTGCTTCTAATTAGTTGTGATTACATTATAGATTTGTGAATAATTTAGAGAATTGTGATTAAATTAGAGAATTGTGCATAAATTAGAGAAATAGTGATATTGCCACTTAATTAGTTGTGAATAAATTAGAGAATTGTGAATACATTAGAGATTTGTGAATATATTAGAGAATTAGTGACGTTGCTAATTTTTGTTTTTTTAATATATAGATTCATATGTGAATTGAAGCAAGAGTTTAATTAGCTTGAGGACTACGTACATATTGAGCTCAAGTGGGTAGTTGCTATATTGGTATGACTACTAAACTTTACTTAGCTATATTTCTTTCTATTCATCCATTTAATAAAAGTTTATTCATGAAATTGCAACTTGTGTATTGTTTAATTGCAAATAAATACAACAATATATAGAATACTTGAATTGCATCATCATATGCTTAGATACCCGTTCAAGGCTTTCTCATTAGGAGAAAGTCTTGAATAGTCCCCGGTTGGGACTGTTCTTGAATGTGTACTCTCACTTAGGTGGTGAATGTATGTTTTCTTTTCGATTTTAAGGAACATCTCGGCTTACCATTTCCTCACTATGTTCTCTGGGTACATATGTGGGTAATTAATTATCTACATCGTGTACTTGGAGAACTAGGGGGAAATGCTGCCGGATTTTCCTTAAAATTGGAAAGTTGACATACATTCACTAGTCAGAGTAGACATTCAAGGATGGGTTAGGTTGGAGTGATAAGGACCCTTTGGAAACATGCATTTTTTCACTATATGAATGGTATATTCACGTTTTGTACTTGAATTTGATTTACATAAAATATGTAGCACTTACACATTATAATTATATGGTGCTATATATATGTTTAGAGACAATTTACTAAATGGAGAAGGATCGTGGTTGGATGTATGGTAGACGCGATACATTGGAATTTTGGAATGGGGTTCAAGAGTTTTGCGAGAGGGCTTTAGCTTATCAACGCACACTGGGAGGCAAAGGCCTTTATTGTCCTTGTGTTGATTGTAATTGTGTGAATGTGGTCGATAGTGTTGAAATCATTAGAGATCATGTATTATGTCGTGGGTTTAGGCAATTTTACCATGTGTGGATTTGGCACGGAGAAAGTGGAGAGTACAGTGGGGATCTTGATCGGAATGATGTGCGTGTTAGAAGCAATGAGATTCATGTGGACGAGGAATACGAGAATGATGAGTATATTGTTGATAATGGTGAGGATGGAGCCGATGAAGATCAGGCGGATGAGGTCGAGGATGAACAAGTGGATGAGATGTTGCAAGGTGTTGAAGGTGAAGTGTTTGAATTATTATCGGAGGCTTCCAAAAAGCCTTTGTATTCCGGGTGCAAAAAATACTCCAAACTATCGGCCGTGCTAACACTTTTCAACATTAAGTCGAAGCATGGGTGGACGGACATCAGTTTTACTTCTTTGTTGACCGCATTAAGTGATATGTTGCCTGATGGGAATGAAATTCCTAAGTCTTATTATTACGCAAAGAAGCTCATGTGTCCCTTTGGTTTGGAGTATAAGAAGATACATGCATGTCCTAATGACTGTATTTTGTATCGAAATGAGTATGAAAAACTGCAGGAGTGTCCACGATGCAAGCGGTCGCGGTACAAGCGCATGAGTTGCAATCCTGGCACGGAGGGACCTCCTGCTAAGGTGTTGTGGTATCTTCCCATTAAAAACTTGAGGTGGCATGTAGAGGGAAGAAAGAAAAACAAAATGCTGAAGCATCCAGCTGACTCTCCATAGTGGAAGAACATTGATTTGAAGTTTGAGGAATTTGGTAATGAAGTCAGAAATTTAAGGCTTGGGTTGTGCACGGACGGGATGAATCCATTTGGCACTCTAAGTACCCAACACAGCACATGGCTGATACTTTTAGTGATTTATAATTTGCCTCCTTGGCTGTGCATGAAACGTAAGTATTTAATGCTTTCATTGCTAATAACTGGTCCTAAGCAACCTGGAAACGACATAGATGTTTACCTTGCGCCGCTTATTGACGACTTGAGAAAGATGTGGGACGAAAGGGTTTCCGTTTTCGATGCTCATCAGAACGAGATGTTCACATTGCGTGCAGCCCTTATGTGGACCATGAATGATTTCCCTGCATATGGCAACTTGTGTGGGTACAAGGTCAAAGGGAAAAAAGCATGCCCCATATGTATTGATGACACATCAAGCGTATACCTGACTCATTCTCACAAAGATGTGTACCTACGGACTCGAAGGTTCCTTAGGTGTGATCACCCGTACCGTAGGCAGAAAAAGGCTTTCGATGGAACCGTGGAAGAGGATACTGCGCCTAGACCATTGACTGGTGCTGAGATTAGTGCTCGGGTGAAAGGGATACAAACGGTGTTTGGAAAATCAGAAAAAACTGTGGTCTCAGCTGCTCTGTTTAAGAAAGAATCAATCTTTTGGAAGCTGCCGTACTGGAGAGAACATGACGTTAGGCATTGTCTTGATGTGATGCATATAGAGAAGAATGTGTGTGATGCTCTTTTGGGGACGCTTATGCATATCCCAGGCAAAACAAAGGACGGAAAGGGTGCACGGTTAGATTTGCAAGAGATGGGGATTCGTCCAGAATTGTGGCCTCAAGAAAAGGTCAGAAAGGGAAAGGAGCCGAGAATAGAAGATGGAAGTGTTTCGAAAAAAGGGAAGGAGAAGAGCAAGGGAAAGGGAAAGGCCAAAGATGCGTCAAAGAAGAAAGTTAAGGGTAAAGGGAAGGATGAAAAGAATTATTTACCCCCGGCTTGCTATACATTGTCAAGGGTAGAGAAGCGTATGTTTTGTGCATGTTTGTACGGCATTATGGTTCCATCAGGGTACTCATCTAACATGAAAAGATTTGTAACCTTAAATGGAGAATTAAAGCTGACAAGTATGAAATCCCATGATTGTCACATTATGATGCAAGTATTCATACCGATTGCAATCCGTGGTATTCTACCAAAACACGTGAGGGAAACGATTACAAGCCTTTGTTCGTTTTTCAATACAATTTGTAGCAAAGTTCTTGATCCTTGTACACTAGATGCTTTGCAAGCTGATGTGGTTATGACTTTGTGCAAATTTGAGATGTATTTCCCACCCTCATTTTTTGACATAATGGTTCATCTGATTCTTCATTTGGTGCGTGAGATTAAGTTGTGCGGTCCAGTGTTCATGAGGTGGTGCTACCCTTTTGAAAGACACATGGGTACATTACAAGATAAAGTACGGAACCGAGCTCAACCTGAAGGAAGTATAATGCAAGGGACAGTGGGTGAGGAAATAGGTAACTTTGTGGCGGACTACATAGCCCTTGCTCAACCTATTGGTCTTTCTACTTCTCGACATGAAGGTAGACTTGATGGTCATGGCACAATTGGGTCGAAACGAATGTCACCAGACCGAGATCAGTTCTTACAAGCACACCTTTATGTGTTGCACCATGTTTCAGATGTGCACCCATATTTAGACAAGCACATGGCTTGTTTGCGTGCCGAATTTCCATTCAAAGGTGAAAGGGCACTTATGCAGTTGCATAATAAGAAATTTGTTGATTGGTTTCGTGAACGAGTAATGAGTGGATTGAATGATACTAATGTGACAGATACAGTACGGTGGCTTGCGTACGGTCCTAGGGATGATGTCCGTTCATTTGAGGGATATGACATCAATGGGTACACTTTTTGGACCGAGGCTCGTGATTTGAAATCTTCCTCCACCCAAAAAAGTGGTGTAACTCTTGTGGCATCGTCAAGGGAGTTTGCAAGTTCTAAGGATAAATCACCTGTCGATGCAGAGTTGTCATACTATGGTCGAATTCAAGAAATATGGGAGCTTGATTATTGTGACTTCACGATTGCTCTTTTCAAGTGTAAGTGGGTTGATAATATCAGGCGTAACGTCAAACATGAGGACTTTACTCTTGTAGATCTTGGCCACTTGAATGATAGTGCGGAACCATTTATCCTTGCATCTCAAGCTAAGCAAGTGTTCTACGTAACTGACCCAATGGATTCAAAATGGTCTATAGTGCTAGCTGGCAAAAGAAGAATCCTAGGCATTGGAGATGTTGAGGATGAGGAAGAATATGATGCGTTTGATGATTCAGCACCTTTCACTGTTCCTAGACCTGGAGTACTAAATGACATAGACAACGAAGCAGGTTATATGCGATCAGACCACAACGAAGGAATTTCAGAATGAGGTAGTTTGATTAAAAGTTAGTAATGGTTTCATTTCAAATATAGTTTAGTTATCATGTATATAGGAGCATAAGTAGGCGAAAATGATATATTTGTAGTTTGAAATTGCCTAAGTGTACTCATTATCATGCATATACAAGGTTATAGGACCATAAGTAGGTGAAACTGGCATAAATAGCTTCTACTTAACCCAACTCCTTTGTTTTGTGTATGAACTAACATTTATTCATTCTAACAACCTATTTTCCATATGTAGATTGAAATTGGCATTTTGTACTCATTATCATGCATATACAAGGTTATAGGACCATAATAAGTAGGTGAAAATGGCTAAAATAGCTTCTACATAACCATAATAACTATCATGCATATACTTTACTATACACTAATATTGTTTTATGATTGCTTTGACAGGTGCTTATATCTCATGGCGGACGATCATGATCCTCGTTTGGTAGAGGACATTGACGATGATGAGTATGAGGACGAGTACGAGGATGACGCCTCCGATGATAGTGATGCTCCTTATGATGTGAATAAGGAGGATGACTTGGGTGAGCCAGAGGATCAGGCTCAAGATGAGTTCGAGCGTAGGCTTGACGATTTTGAAATGTCAGCTGAACGTGCACCGGCCATTGTAAATACAGCACGTGAGATTGTTGGTGAGAACCTGACTCCTGAAAGTCAAGGCCAAGGACAAGATGAAAACAACACAGGTGGTGGAGGGGAGGAAAAGGCACCGGCTGAAAGAAAAACAAGGGGTCCGACGAGAAGCTTTAAGAAACCGGACGGTCCCATGGTCTTGGAGTATGACAACAAAGGCCAACCCGGGCCCAAATGGCGTCAACAATATGCTAATCAAGTTGGCTTATGTTCGCGGAAAATCCCCATTACACTTGTAATGCGGCAAGTACCTCTGGGTTTGATTCAAGCATTTTGGGATGATACAAGGGTAAGTGTGTTTTTGGCACATTTAGACAATTTAAGATACCTTAACCTTATGATTGTTTTTAAATAGAAACTAATAATCAGTTTTAATTTGTGCTTGCAGAGGCAGTTTTCTATTCCTAATGATCCCGAGAAGAAAAGGGTGTTTGTCTCTTTATTAGGGGAAAGATTCAGAGGCTTTAAGACCAAGTTGACTAATCGGTGGATCCATAAGAAGAAGAAGGTGCAAACAAAGAAGAAGAATGCCAAAGAGGATAACCGTCTCCCGTGGCAAATATGGCCGACCGTGTCAAAAGATGATTTGGAAGAGTTCGTTAGAATGAAGAGTCAAAAGAAAGCCATTGTAAGTTTGTGTAAATCTGATGTCAATTGAATAATAGCTTGACACTTTTTGTATTAATGAGACTAACATTTTTTGTTTTGTAGGAACTTCGAGAGCAAAATCAAGCGAATGCAGAAAAGAAGGAATACGTCCATCGTATGGGTCCTAAGACTTTTGCTGAAAAGAGACCTGAGTGGGCCGCTTCGGGTTTATACCCTAAAGCGCTTCTAGTGGCATCGAAGGAACCCTCTAGTTCCACGATCACTACATTGGTGAGTCGTGCTGGTGATTTCTTTTGTTCTCTCCATTCGTTTGATAAGAAAACCGGAAAATGGTTCATCAAGGGTCCGGAAGCCAAAAAAACTGGCGGATTAGCTAGTAAGTTACCTATGAATTGTTGAAATTAAGTCACTTTTACATCTAATCACTGTACAAACCATTAACTGTTTTACTGACCTCATTTTTCCTTATGCTATAGCTTGAGCACACTCAAGAGATGGTGGAGGGAAAATTTGAACCAAGTGTGGAGAATGACCCTTTCACCATGGCTTTGGGAAGGCCATACCATCCAGGACGAGTAGTAGGTTCGGGAGGGTCATTGCTTGGATGGAATAAGGTGATGGGTTCCGAATACACAAAATCGGGTAGATCTCGATCCAGTGTTAACTCACCGGGGGAGTTGGATGCCAAGGTGGCATCAATTAAGGAACAAGTACGCAACGAGTTAGTTCGTGAATTGAATGCTTGGGCGAAGCTGATGAACTTACCGACTTTGCCGTTCCTCACTCGTACCCCGGTCGACTCATGTTCTGAACCAAAAGGACAAGGAGAAGGTGATAGACATGGAGGAGATGAGATACGTGGTGAAGATGTGCCACCTCAGGTAAAATCAATTGGGTTATTAAAAGTTTTAAAATACCGAGTTAATTGAGATTTTAGGTGCAATGATTGATGTACTGTTGTAGGTTCCTACTCCTACACATGCGGACTCGAGGGAGCTTGAAAATCAAACACCGCATGAATTTCCAGAGTTACAGGTGATTTGTAACCCTCTACCTTAATGAATTTTGTTATATCTATGCTGTTGTAAAAGTCCTATTTAACTATCTTCTTTTTATATATATACTTGTGTAGGAAGACACCCGGTGTGCAATTCTAGCCCCGGGGCATGCAAATAGTACCGTGTTGAGTTTGGTGGCGTATGGTAGTGCCCAACCGACGACGGGTGCTACGGCGGGGCCACATCATTACTCGGTTGGGATTGATTCAGTGGTTGCGGGGTTCGAAGACATCCCACTACCCGTACCGATAGAGGAGGTTGAGATAACAGCGCTTTGGCAAGCTGTAGGTAGCTTCGTTGATTGGCCACGTGCATGGGTGAAGTTGATTAATAAGGAGGTAAATTAGCTACTAACTTGGCTATTTTCATCATTTCTCAACTTATAAACTCCTTGCATCTCAAATTAACTCATAGTCACATATTTATAAGTGTTTGTCATTTGAAATTACATAAAAATCGCCAAGTTCTAAGTTTTTGGGTCCAATTCATAAAAAAATGCCAATTTTACCCGAAATGGCTACTCACTTGGCTATTTTCTTCATTTCTCAACTTATAAACTCCTTGCATCTCAAAACAAGTCATAATCACATATTTATAAGTGTTTGTCATTTGAAATTACATAAAAATCGCCAAGTTCTAAGTTTTTGGGTCCAATTCATCAAAAAAAGCCATTTTGACCCGAAATGGCTACTCACTTGGCTATTTTCTTCATTTCTCAATTTATAAACTCCTTGCATCTCAAATTAACTCATAATCACATATTTATAAGTGTTTGTCATTTGAAATTACATAAAAATCGCCAAGTTCTAAGTTTTTGGGTCCAATTCATAAAAAAAAGCCATTTTGACCCGAAATGGCTACTCACTTGGCTATTTTCTTCATTTCTCAACTTATAAACTCCTTGAATCTCAAAAAAACTCATAATCACATATTTATAAGTGTTTATCATTTGAAATTACATAAAAATCGCCAAGTTCTAAGTTTTTGGGTCCAATTCATAAAAAAAAATCATTTTGACCCGAAATGGCTACTCACTTGGCTATTTTCTTCATTTCTCAACTTATAAACTCCTTGCATATCAAATTAACTCATAATCACATATTTATAAGTGTTTTTCATTTGAAATTACATAAAAATCGCCAAGTTCTAAGTTTTTGGGTCCAATTCATAAAAAAAAGCCATTTTGACCCGAAATGGCTACTCACTTGGCTATTTTCTTCATTTCTCAACTTATAAACTCCTTGCATCTCAAAACAACTCATAATCACATATTTATAATTGTTTGTCATTTGAAATAACATAAAAATCGCCAAGTTCTAAGTTTTTGGGTCCAATTCATCAAAAAAAGTCATTTTGACCCGAAATGGCTACTCACTTGGCTATTTTCTTCATTTATCAACTTATAAACTCCTTGCATCTCAAAACAAATCATAATCACATATTTATAAGTGTTTGTCATTTGAAATTACATAAAAATCGCCAAGTTCTAAGTTTTTGGGTCCAATTCATCAAAAAAAGCCATTTTGACCCGAAATGGTTACTCACTTGGCTATTTTCTTCATTTCTCAACTTATAAACTCCTTGCATCTCAAAACAACTCATAATCACATATTTATAAGTGTTTGTCATTTGAAATTACATAAAAATCGCAAAGTTCTAAGTTTTTGGGTCCAATTCATCAAAAAAAGCCATTTTGACCCGAAATGGCTACTCACTTGGCTATTTTCTTCATTTCTCAACTTTATAAACTCCTTGAATCTCAAATAAACTCATAATCACATATTTATAAGTGTTTGTCATTTGAAATTACATAAAAATCGCCAAGTTCAAAGTTTTTGGGTCCAATTCATCAAAAAAAGCCATTTTGACCCGAAATGGCTACTCACTTGGCTATTTTCTTCATTTCTCAACTTATAAACTCCTTGCATCTCAAAACAACTCATAATAACATATTTATAAGTGTTTGTCATTTGAAATAACATAAAAATCGCCAAGTTCTAAGTTTTTGGGTCCAATTCATCAAAAAAAGCTATTTTGACCCGAAATGGCTACTCACTTGGCTATTTTCTTCATTTCTCAACTTATAAACTCCTTGCATCTCAAAACAACTCATAATCACATATTTATAAGTGTTTGTCATTTTAAATTACATAAAAATCGCCAAGTTCTAAGTTTTGGGTCCAATTCATAAAAAAAAGCCATTTTGACCCGAAATGGCTACTCACTTGGCTATTTTCTTCATTTCTCAACTTATAAACTCCTTGCATCTCAAAAAAAACTCATAATCACATATTTTTAAGTGTTTGTCATTTGAAATTACATAAAAATCGCCAAGTTCTAAGTTTTTGGGTCCAATTCATCAAAAAAAGTCATTTTGACCCGAAATGGCTACTTACTTGGCTATTTTCTTCATTTCTCAACTTATAAACTCCTTGCATCTCAAATTAACTCATAATAACATATTTATAAGTGTTTGTCATTTGAAATTACATAAAAATCTCCAAGTTCTAAGTTTTTGGGTCGAATTCATAAAAAAAAGCCATTTTGACCCGAAATGGCTACTCACTTGGCTATTTTCTTCATTTCTCAACTTATAAACTCCTTGAATCTCAAAAAAACTCATAATCACATATTTATAAGTGTTTGGCATTTGAAATTACATAAAAATCGCCAAGTTCTAAGTTTTTGGGTCCAATTCATCAAAAAAAGTCATTTTGACCCGAAATGGCTATTCACTTGGCTATTTTCTTCATTTCTCAACTTATAAACTCCTTTCATCTCAAAACAACTCATAATCACATATTTATAAGTGTTTGTCATTTGAAATTACATTAAAATCGCCAAGTTCTAAGTTTTTGGGTCCAATTCATCAAAAAAAGCCATTTTGACCCGAAATGGCTACTCACTTGGCTTTTTTCTTCATTTCTCAACTTATAAACTCCTTGCATCTCAAAACAACTCATAATCACATATTTATAAGTGTTTTTCATTTGAAATTACATAAAAATTGCCAAGTTCTAAGTTTTTGGGTCCAATTCATCAAAAAAAGCCATTTTGACCCGAAATGGCTACTCACTTGGCTATTTTCTTCATTTCTCAACTTATAAACTCCTTGCATCTCAAATTAACTCATAATCACATATTTATAAGTGTTTGTAATTTGAAATTACATAAAAATCGCCAAGTTCTAAGTTTTTGGGTCCAATTCATCAATAAAAGCCATTTTGACCCGAAACGGCTACTCACTTGGCTATTATAAGTGATTGTGATTTGAAACTTATTATTCCTCAAACTATTTCAGATTTCCAATGGAAGCAAAACTTCAAAGAGAAAGAGGGTGGAGAAGCCTAAAAGAATTGATTAACATAAGAAAAAGCTAAGTGAACAACAGTCCAAGAGTGAACAAGCGTCGAAGTTGCACTCTTCGAAAGGTTCACCCATGCCACCTACTCCACTTGTTGAAGACATTGTTCTTCAATCGCTCTCTACTGACATGACCTTTTTTCACAACCGTGCTTGTCATTTGGTCGATCCCATGGAAGTTGCACTTCCTAAGGCAATGTTCCACTATGATGAGGATGCAATTGCATGGATCAGCAAAGAAGATGTGAAGGAATTTCTACGTGGTGCAAAACTTAACATTTCCCTCATTCAAACATTCATGAGGTACTTCAATGCCCACATAATCTATACTTTTTTCAAGTTATTCAAATTGATGGTGATTATCCTACATCTGATAAATTAATCAATGTTCATGCACGCAGAGCACTACATGAGCACTTAACTGACACTGATTCTCCTTGTAAAGTTGGGTGGTTATACCCCGAGCAGTTATCCACTACTAAAATCATAGGCAACCCCCATGACGTGTTGTACTATGTTGAACAGAGTATAAGGGAATCAGCGCGTGCGGGAGACAAGTTCATATTCGCCCCATGTTATAGAGAGTAAGTCTAACCATGTCAAATTCAATCGATTTGGCCTCATTATATGTTGACTCCTAAATATCGATTTGGCCTCATTACATGTAGAGAGCATTGGAGCCTCATGGTGATTTGTAATTCCACTAACACAATTTATCACCTTGATTCAGCTCGATCATCGGAGAAGTGGCTCGTGAAGTCTATATTGCAAAAGTAAATATATATAGCAACCTATAGTGATGATTATTGCTAATAATAACTAATTTAGTAATCATACGACTAATCAAATTTGATTGTATTTTTTTATACTACAGTGTTATGAAGAAGCTACATTGTCGTGCTCCAAAGGGTCCAACATGGAAGACACCGTTGGTAATTTACATGATATTATTGTGATTATCTTGAAAATCTATGGTAGTAAATATTTGCTCATTTCCTTTGCATGTTTTACTGATGTGATTTGTTTATCATATGCTAGTGCGCACAACAAGAGAATGGACTTGATTGTGCTTTGTATGTGATGAGATTCATGCTTGACATTGTGACTCATTGTACGGACACTCAACAGCTTGATGAGGTAAGTCCTAAAACTTCTTGAAATGCTATATTGATGTGATTTCACGCCTTAGACACTTAATATTACCCAACAATGACATGTTATGAGAAACAAAAAAGCTATTTCACAAGAAAGGTAGAAAATGGGCTGAATAGAAGTCATATGGGCCATGTTAGGGCCATTTTGTGTTAATATGCTCTTTTGATGTGATTTCTTTCCTTATACACATATAACTAGATAATATTGACATGTTATGAGATAAATAAAGTTCATTTAATAAGAAATGTAGGAAATGGGCAAAGTAAGGTCATATAGGCCGTATTCGGGCCATTTTGAGTAAAAAGCGTCGTAAACCTTAATAAAATGCTCTCCTATACAATTTTAGGGCTTACACACATACAACTACCCAACATTGACATGTTATGAGAAAGAAATAGTTCATTTGATAAGTAATGTAGAAAATGGGCTACATAGAAGTCATATAAGCCCTATTTGGGCCATGTTGAGTAAAATGCGTTGTTAAACTTCTTGAAATGCTATATTGATGTGATTTCTAGCCTTAGACACCTAATATTATCCAACAATGACATGTTGTGAGAAACAAAAAGGCTATTTCACAAGAAAGGTAGAAAATGGGCTGAATAGAAGTCATATGGGCCATATTAGAGCCATTTTGTGTTAATATGCTCTTTTGATGTGATTTCTTTCCTTATACACCTATAACTAGATAATATTGACATGTTATGAGATAAATAAAGTTCATTTAATAAGAAATGTAGGAAATGGGCAAAGTAAGGTCATATAGGCCGTATTCGGGCCATTTTGAGTAAAAAGCGTCGTAAACCTTAATAAAATGCTCTCCTATACAATTTTAGGGCTTACACACATACAACTACCCAACATTGACATGTTATGAGAAAGAAATAGTTCATTTGATAAGTAATGTAGAAAATGGGCTACATAGAAGTCATATAAGCCCTATTTGGGCCATGTTGAGTAAAATGCGTTGTTAAACTTCTTGAAATGCTATATTTATGTGATTTCTAGCCTTAGACACCTAATATTATCCAACAATGACATGTTATGAGAAACAAAAAGGCTATTTCACAAGAAAGGTAGAAAATGGGCTGAATAGAAGTCATATGGGCCATATTAGAGCCATTTTGTGTTAATATGCTCTTTTGATGTGATTTCTTTCCTTATACACCTATAACTAGATAATATTGATATGTTATGAGATAAATAAAGTTCATTTAATAAGAAATGTAGGAAATGGCAAAGTATGGTCATATAGGCCATATTCGGGCCATTTTGGGTAAAAACCATCATAAACCTTAACAAAATTCTCTCCTATACAATTTTAGGGCTTACACACATACAACTATCCAATATTGACATGTTATGAGAAAGAAATAGTTCATTTGATAAGTAATGTAGTAAAATGGGCTATATAGAAGTCGTATAGGTAATATTTATTAAAAATACATATTTTTTGCCTAATTAATTATTTTTAAAATAATGTTTTTGTATTTCAAGTTTTGCAAGGTCCAAAAGGATGGTCCGTTCACAATCAAGGAGCTTAATGAAGTTCGTGACATGTTGGCGTCTTTCATCACCTTTAACATGTAAATGACATGCATTATATTGTAATTGTAAATTATTTATGTTAACTTTTGAACTATATATAACTTATTATTCATTATATATGTGTACTTACTATTATTTGTATATGTAAGCAACTGTTTTTTTTTTTTTTTTTTTTTTTTTTGTATTGCGTTTGGGAATATTTATATCTATATATATATATATATATATAATTGAATTCTTGTATCTAATATTATTTTTGTATATAATAATTAATAATATTATTATTAGTTATTATAATAATAAAATTATTAATTATTATATTTAATATAATTGCTGGAATTACAGGTTATTATTATTGCAGGTTTTTTTTAAAAAATATTATTGCACGATTGAAAAAACAAAAGAAACGAAAAAAAAAAAATTATACAAAAGGCACCGGTTAGGCAGGAACCGGTGCCTAAACTATCCACCACCCAAAAAAAAAATGGCGGGAGAGCAGTTTTAGGCACCGGTTAACCGGTGCCATAGGGTGAAATAGGCACCGGTTAACCGGTGCCTATTAAACCCTATGGCACCGGTTTTGAACCGGTGCCAAATAGCAGGTTTTTGGCACCCCTTAAATAGGCAGCGGTTCAAACCGGTGCCTTAGACCGGGTTTGAACCGCTGCCTAATGCCTTTTTTCTACTAGTGTTTCAAACATGATTTTCAAACATGGAGTCTATCTCAGACTTTTTTGGCCTCTAACCATTATTCGGAATATGGATTTGTCGTAGCTATCTTACAAGACATTATTCCTTTACTATCTAATAGTAAATAGTATGCTTGTAAGTCTTAGATTTATTTCTAACTTAATAGAAAATTTATAGGATTCAACCCAAGCCTTTGGTGAATTCTATACCTATACGGGGTTATTGCATCAAACACTGAGTTTCAAAGCGCTTCCAAAGCCCTTTGATATTCTTTATTTTACTCCAACATTTCAAAAGTTTTGTGAGAAATGAATTATCTTTTAAGGCACTTGTAAAGTCCTTTTGGGTATTCTTGATCAAGTATTCTCATGAAGCCCTTTTAAAGTCTTATGAGATTCTCATTTTTGGTTTGTTGCTAAGCTCGATGGTCATCGAGTTCATTTTTCTCCCACTTGTCGTTTTGGAAACGTGTTACTTTCCATAAAGACACCACTTAGAGCAACTAACACTATGTTCTCAATTAGGTTGTGGAGGTAATGCGCATGGTCTCGCTTGAATGCTTACAAAGAGACATGTATATTGTCTTTGGGTAAAAGTTCGTTGTGATGAAACAAACAGTTAGCTCCCACTTGAGCTATCTTAGCCTTTAATGAGCCATTAAGCTCCCACTCAACCACCTAGCTCTTGCTAAGCTGGTGAGCTCCCACTGAGTCACTTAGCTCCCACTTAGCCAATGAACTCCCACTGTGGCTAAGTGTTTTAGATATATACTTGAAAAAACATTTAGAAGATAATTCTATCCATAATTGAATATGGAATCCTTACTTAGCTTCGACATTTTGTTTAGTGTAACATTAGTCCTTCGTGAAAATTTTAAGAACTTTATAGGAAGGGATGTGATCCATCATTCTTCGAGTCATTTCAAATGGCATCGAGGTCTTCGTGGAGACACACTATGTTCTTTGTTGAGTTATTTATGAAAATTTTAATTTCATAACTTTGTGATGGTCAGGCTTGGCTCAAGCAAAACATCGCTCGATCTAATCTAGACATTTTGATATCTTGCAAAGTCGATTCTGTACTTCACTGAACTCTTGAACTATTCAAAGTCAAGTTTGTTCAATTTTGATGAATATAGCCATATTCTTTCAAATTCTTTGTGAGACGTTGAAGTAAATGAATCCTCTTTAGCTTTTGGAGTCAATTATCTAAACCAAGAAGAATAGCTCTTTACTTTGTCGGTTTCAACAAGTAAGACTTGCTTGTCTTAGAATGATTTTGAATTGATTAACTATCAAGAGCCTATCTTATAGAGCCTTGAGTACGTTCTTGTCGATGTGACATTGCTAAAGATGTTCGGAAAGCAAATCATGCCCATAAATTTGAGCTTTTGCTAGTTTATCATGTTAAGATAATGTTTTATAATCAAGCATTCTTGACTCATGGTTTAGACAACCATGCCATTCAAATAGATTTGCAACTATTGCTCATTGATTTGAATGTGAGTCTTTCCGTGTGTAAATGGATCAATTGCTGATTATGGAACACACAACCATTTATTTGTTCCAGCCTTAGCTTAAAGGTCTTTAAACAAAGCATATGTCCTTACAACTGATGTAGCACCACATGCTTTATTTTTAGCTTGTAAGTCGATAACTTAGCTTATCTTCAATAGTTTGAGGTCACTTTCAAAGTGGAATACTCAAGCAGTATCCGATACTTGTGAAGATAACAAATTGCTAAGTTAACTACAATAATATGAACTCATGGGTTGAAATGGAATCTTATTCCTTTTCTTCGTTCCTCGTTTCCTATATTTCTTATCATATTTTATCTCATAATCTTTTAAGAACCATTTCTGTAAGAGTCTTTGACTTTTATACTTTGTTAGGCATAATTAAGCATCTAATGCGCCGTAATACAAAGTTTCATCTTTTCCTTTAATTCACGCTTGAATTACTACATCAATGAGTCCTACTCATCTATGTATTAAGCGAAAAGATATGTTGGTTGTCATTATTGACAATTTGAGTTTGCAACTCAATACTTCATGTTTTATCAAAACTACCTAGTATTTTGAATACATGATGTCCAACCGTCCTTTCGGACTTTGTTATAAAAGTCATTTATGAGAATTTTATTTTAGAAATGCTTTACTTTTCTTTGAGAACCATTTCCTTTACCAATCATGGAAAGCAATACAGTTTGATTTGGAATTCTACAAATATAAGTGCAAAGTATAACCATTTATCAAGTAAATAACATAATTTTAAAATTAAAAGGTATTCATGAAAACTTCAATCTTATTAAACGTCTTATCCACGCATTAAAATTGTCCCCATTTAGCGAGAATAAGTCGATTCCAAGATCCGAAAAAACAAAGAGTGGTTAAGCATGCTTTTGCTTGTCTTAACACTCAATATCCTAAGGTAAGCGACGCTTTGCTAATGGCTCCAACCACTCTTGGTTGAATAAATCGTCGCATCTAATGCTCTCTCAAAAATTTATTCAATTTGCCACGACATGTTAGGACTCCATCACTCATATCGTTGAGTACAACCAAAACCAACTTGCATACCCGGTATGCCTTACGCTCCTAGGAGATGTAGTGATGCCTCGCTTTGGCGTAGCCCACCACTACCCTCGTTCGGTTGGTAAGTGTTGTTTTGGAATGACAAGTTTTACTCAATATTTAGGGACCTAGGGTTTCTATGGTTGTTTATTTAAGTGAACTTAATTAATCATCACAACATTCAAAATCCTAAACATGCATCTAACATATAATTCATATACATAAACACATATATATATAAAAAAACCTAAATAGAGATGCATTTAACAACTAGCATGACCCCTTGAGATCTTCAAATCTTCAAAAGGTCTTCATTTGCAATTTCATGGCTTCGTCTTCCAAGACTTGACCAAAATTAAATGCAATTACTAGTATCTATGATTAGGACTAATCTAAATATTAAGGTGCAAAAATACTCAACAGTTCGCAGACCGTATTTAGATTTGCAAAAATACATCACGGATCGCAGTCCGTATTTTCTATCCTAATCGGGCCCCACTCGTTGTCATTTCATAAAACCTGTGAGAGAATATACATTCCATTCATCCATTCACTATCTATGAATGGCCCATGCATTTTACAACGATAAACAAGTAACAATGCATAAAACACATGCCCGCACTAGTAACTAATCTAGGTGGTTAATCAAATTAACACGCCTAATTAAAACTAGTCAAAATTGTGTTAATCGGTTATGTTAATAAGCGCAATTAATATTTGAAGCTCCCACTAAATTCCGCATCCAACTCAATAAATCCAATTAATTAAGCCGGTAAAACCCAAAATTTGTCAAAATAAATTTTGCCAATGCCGCTCAAAACCCGAGGACTAGCCTCCAAAATTTTAATTAAAATAAATTAAAATAACAAAACGGCCAAAAAGCAAAATTAAAACGAGAGAAAAAATGCATCGACTACCCAAGTCTAGCACCCTTGAGCACTCACACGCACACAAGTGCTAAGCGCTTGCCTAGCAGCCTCGGCCTTACGTGTTGTGATGCTGTTGGGCGCTGCTTCGCAGCGCGCACTCGATGCGCGTCTAGCTGCAGCTGCCTAGCAATGCTGCTACGCCTTGCATAATCTCGCACGCCCCTATGCATTAAGTCAGCACACAGCTCCTCGCACACACCTAGCAGCACACGCACCAAGCGCAGCAGCCTCGTCCCTCGACAGCCACATGTGGGCTGTGCAAGTAGCCCAGCTGGCCGAGGGATGCACATGGCTATTGTGCGTTGGTTTTCGTGCTTGTGCCTCGAGATTAATTCCCGATTTTGTGTGACATCTCTAATCAATACTAAAATAATTTTAGATTTAATTCATTGAGCAAAAATAAATATTTGAACAAGTCAAACTTAAAATAAAATTGTCAAAGTGCATCTAACCAAAAAAATTCCCAAGAGCCATTCTTTAATTAAATTGGTTTAACTTGGTGCAACAAAAATAAGAGGGCAATTACTCACTATTAATTTAATTAATTTAAATTAATCTTGAGTTTTCGACAAAATAAGAGGGAGTTGGAAAAATGAACATAAGTTCAATAAAGATTCCAACTTTAATACTTGTGAATCCTTGAAAAAATTATATCTTCCAATGTGAAGATAAATAATTTTCTATCACAAAGTTTCAAACTTTATGATTCCAATCAACTAAAAAATGATTAAATCAACAAAGTTTAACAAAAATTCACGGAATTTAGTAATGTAGACACCTAAAAATGTCTCCCCAAAACCAAACCCGTTGATGAACACCTTTCACCGCCATTATTGGTCGAGTTGAGTATTTAATCTTTGGAGTGCTTAAATCCATGTTCTGTCCAATATATTTCATGAACCAATCCAATTTCTAGCTCATTTCCCTAAACAATAACCTATTTTCCACTTTTCGTGTCCACATCGCAAAACTGAGAGAAACTGATTTTATGGCTATAAAATTTTGATCCAATTATTATTTTTTTGGATAGGCCTTTAAATAAGCTTTCCAACCATATATCATAAGCCCAATTCCGAGCTATAACGAAAAAGATATGAGCAAAACATTAAACTCGGCCCAAAACCGACACCCTTCTACTAAAACGGCCATATCTTAAAATATTAAATTTTTTTTGACCTGATTTTAATTGGGTTGGAAATTAGACTTGATAAGATTTTCAATGATATATTATATGTTTTATTCCGAGTTACGGATCAAAAGTTATGATGATTTTAAAAACGCGTAAAAAAACTGGAATTACCGCGCAGCAGCTAAAATGCCGCGACGCGGCAAGATCTGACGTGGCACGGGAGAAATTCCCGTGACATGGTAATTTGGAGGGTATTTTCATGTTTTTTAGTGCCCCGTGACTTGGCATAAGTACCGTGACCTGGCGCCATATGCCGTGACACGGTGGACTTTGCCGCGTCACGGCGTTTTCTGCCGTGTCACGGTGGGTTGCTGATGTGTCACGGTGCTTAAAACTTCCCCGCGTCACGGGGAACTGTGCCGCGACACGGGAATCACTGCCGTGTCACGGTAGGAATTCCCGTGTCACGGTGCCAGTGTTGTGACACGGGACAACTCCGTGTCTTTTCCGCGTAATCCCTTCACGCGTTTTTACTCGTGTAGGTAAAATATTTCCCGCGTCACTCTATTTTTCCCTGCGTCACGCTAATTTCCCCTGTGACATGGTAGAATCTGCCGTGTTGCGGTAGAATCTACCGTGTCGCGGTAGCCTTTTTTAGGGTTTTTATCTTTTTAGGGTTCCGTGTGTTCCCTCTGCTCATTTTCCCTATAAATACCCCCCTCCTTTCTGTAGTTCGGGGCACCAATAATCATTCTCTCTCACCTTACACCAAAAATCATTCTCTTCTCCCTCTTTAACTTAATTTCTAACCTCCTTATTCTTCCATAATAATTCCCCTAAGCACTCCAAGGAGTCTATACTTAACCCGAGGTTCCGTCCTTAAACCAAGGCGTGAAAGGTACAAATAACTGAGGGTTTGGACCAAATCTACTCTACTTTTTATTTAATTTAATTTTCATTTACTTTATTATTTTTATTGAAGTTACTAACAGTTTATTCATGATGTAGCAATTTAAAGGAACGCGTGAAATGTGAGTAATTGTTAATTAATTTAATTACTCTTATTTTTATTTATATTGCTAGTATCATGATTAGGTTTATTATTTGATTTGACTTACGCTATTATTGTTAAATTGCTTCCAATATTGATGTTATTCTATTATATTTATTTTGATCACCATATTGCATGTTAAAGGGAATATGTAATTGAAAATAACTCCTAATAAGATAATTTGGACAACCGGTTTAGGATCCTTTTTAATCTTGTTGTTTAATCAAGAGATCACAATATTTTAGAATTATGTGTGCATTAATATTCAACCAATTTAGTTAAATAATAGTTTGGAGCGAATTGAATTTTTGTTTGTATGCCTTTGAGATCGCAGGAATGCTTTTCAATATAAGAATCGAGTAGAGGCCAATACGGGCGAATGTGACTCCATGACTCACTTCGTACCATCATCCCCGATCCTCCTTTCGTGGTTCCGAACCATATGGAGTTAGTAATCTCATGGATTATGAATGGGGTGTAACCTTCACGGGTCAATCGTTGTTGCCTTCGTTGTCCCTTTAATCGTGGTTGCCTTTTATGATCCGTGAACGGTTTACAAGTTCCTTAAAAAACTTGTTGGCGGCTCCCTACTTTCCTTGTCCCTAATCGTATATGTGAATTCCCACTTCCTATGAGTGCCAAGCATATTCACCACATGCTTTTAACGTAGGCGTATGTTAAACGACATCTACAATTTGGCAACTCCACTAGGGAGGATTCTTAATTATTTATCGATTTGAGTGATTGGTATTTAGTTAAGATGAGTGGATGAGACTTGAAAGATTCTTGAAAAAATATTCCTGTGATTAATTTGGCATTTTTGCATCTGCATAGATATTTTAACGTCGCATTCAGGTCTGTCCCGTAGGAAAAATTGGATAACTTGGTTGCGCGCGAAGGAAAACAGGGCACCAGTCAGATCTTTTGACTGCCGTGTCACGGCAAAAATTCCCGTGTCACGGTACTGTGCACCGTCAGATGGTGCACTGTACCGTGACACGGGAATTTTTGCCGTGTCACGGCAGTCCTAAAATCAGTCCGGTGGCCTTTTTTCTTTCCTCACAGTCGACTTCATTCGATTTTTCTGAAAAAACGTATGTGTTCTACATGCGTTTTTGCCCCGGGGGATTTAAGCTCTATCGACCCAAAAACGCTCATGGCAATAAGGGTTCATCCGAGTTATTAAATCCACTCTAACCATGGAGTCGAGTTCGATTTCATCACGAACTCGCGGAGCCGCCCGTTGGCATACACCCTCAAGGGAGGCTGCCTTGCTAACGCGTCCAAACTCTTAACCATGGTACCCTTTTGACACCCAAAGCTTGACCAATAGTTGAACATAGAACTTGACCTTAGGTTGCGAACTATTCTTTGCATCATTGTGCCTACATGTTTTATGTTTGGTCGTTTTGATCCTAACCTTAACGATCTTTTTTTATCTTTGATGGATTATTTTATGACTAACGATTGCCAATGGACCGTACTCACTTAGTAATTAGCACAAAAAAAAAAAAATTGCCGTGTCACGGTACAGTGCACCGTCTGACGGTGTGCCGTACCGTGGCACAGGAATGTTTACCGTGGCACGGGAAAGTTCACCGTGTCACGGCAATTTCCACCGTGACACGGTGGATTTTAGCAAAAAAAAAAAAAAAAATTGTCGTGTCACGGTACAGTGCACCGTCTGACGGTGTGCCGTACCGTGGCACGGGAATGTTTACCGTGGCACGGGAAAGTTCACCGTGTCACGGCAATTTCCACCGTGACACGGTGGATTTTCCAAAAAAAAAAAAAAAAAATTGTCGTGTCACGGTACAGTTCACCGTCTGACGGTGTACCGTACCGTGGCATGGGAATGCCCACCATGGCACGGGAAAAAAAAAAACCGCGTCAGTCAAGTCTTCCGTGTTAATTTGGTCCTCGCGTCAGTCATTTTGGTTATTGTTCACATGTCTAGCCATACGATCATACCCCGAGTCTTATGACATCACTTAGTCACTCACAAGTCAAGTATAGTCCACACACTTTCTTTATGTTCCGACTCGAGTCATGCACTAGGTCGTTTATGATCGTATATTAGGTTCATGCACCCTTTTTTTGTCATAATAAAAAATGAGTGGAGTTTTCTCACCTGTTTTCAAATGTCTATTTTTTTTCCTTCCTTTCCTATCTTGAGCAATGAGTCAAAAAATTAAGTGAATTATTTTATTTCACAGTACTTGGTCAAGGAACAGGGATAGATCAATACGGTTCGAGCCATTACCGCAACAATCTCTCAGATCTAATAGGCGTTCAAAGAGAACTTTGTCATATCCGTTACTCATCACCTTTCAATGGCCACTAAAGAAGACATTGAGAACATCAACAAATCCATTGAGGCACTGTCTTCCATGATGCAAACCCTTACCACTAGGGTCACTACCATGGAACAAAACAAGGTCACTGTTTCCACCCTTGACAAACTGAAGGAACAAATGAGTAAGATCTCTGAGGATTTCACTTATGTGGAACGGCCTCCCACTCCTTTGGATGTGAAGGATAGACTCCCTGAAAAGTTTTCCACTGCTGATATTCCAAAGTTCAAGCCTACTGACAATCCAATATTCCATTTGAAGGCGTTCTCTGTAACCATGGCTCTTAAGGGATTGGACGTAACACTCTTCCCTACAGTGTTCCCTCTCTCCTTAGAACATGCTTGCCAACAATGGTTTTATTCCTTAGATGCTAAGCATACTGCGACTTGGCAAGATGTCACCGGAAGTTTCATGAATCGTTACAAGTGTAACATTCAAACTAAAACTTCTGAACGTGAACTCTCCATTCTCAAACAGAAAGAGAATGAAGGCTTCACCGCTTACCTGAACAGGTGGAGGGAAACAACTTCACTCTTGGTAGATCCTCCCAAAGAAAGAGAGATGTTTCGCCTCTTTATTCAAAATCTGACTCATAAATATAGGGAACATCTCAAATTTCTTCCACTGAACACTTTCGAAGCTGTATACGACATCGGCATCAATATCGAGGATGAGCTAATAAAGACTGCTGGTAGTAACAATAATAACACTTGGAAAAACAAGAAGAACGACCATCCTTCTTCTTCGTCTTCTAAGCACGAAAATACTACCAACAATATAAGCCAAGTTGATCTCAATGAATTGTTAGCTCTTGATACTCCATTGCCCAAGAAGAAAAGAACTTACACTCCTTTAGGAATGACTTATGATGCGGCCTTTGATCGCCTTTACAGTCAAGGCTTGATCACACCTATTGGGCCATTTATAGAGCCAAAACCTGAAGAAAGGAGCGCCAAATGGAATCCCAATGCCCATTGCAAGTACCATCAAGGAAGGGGCCACACTACGGAGCAATGTTGGAATTTGAAGGACGCCATTCAAGACTTGATGGATGCAAACAAACTTCCTGTCCCTCCAGGCGGCAAGAAGTAATGAATACAAGGCACACAGATCCTTCGTGCAAGATTTCATGATTTCTTTCTTTATCATTCTTCTCCATTCCCCCATTCATGTCTAGCATAGGTTTTCCACTTTGAATTTTTTTATACGTTTCATGTGTTTCGTTCACCTTTTCCATTTATAAAATGAGCAATTTTCCTTTACATCTTGATCATAGAATTTTCCATTCATTCATTCATTCACAATTAAAAAAAAAAATCAATTACCGAACTAAACCCAAGGTACACCAATGACTTGAGGCACCTTTGCAACCATGTCATTCCCTATTAACCATTCAATCACATTCCATTTCTTCAGCAACCATTTTGAGCCTCGTCTAACGTTTGGCCTTCATTTCTTCAACCCACATTCACTTAACCCTAAGATTGGAAGATGTGTAATTGTATAACATTCAAAAAGCAAGTAAAAAAAAAGAAAAGAAAAAGAAAGCAGCAAAGCAACAATAAAACAATGTCTAAAGGCAAGTGTTCCAATGTCTTTGATATGAACACGTCTCAAATTGCGTCTCTCATCGAGTGCTCGGTACCGTGCCTGAGAAACATGAATGCTAAGTGAGTGATGGACCGCATGATCTGAGATTTCCTACATTGATTCAAAAGAATGAAAAAAAAAAGTTCAAAGCAAAAAAAAAAAAAAATATGTTGAAAATAAACTTGCAAAATTCAAAATTTTCAAATACACAATTGCATATCTTGGGGATTCTCTCGGGTCTTGAGCCTTTACCCCTTTCTTCCTTAAACAATCAACTTAACCACATTACAACCCTTGAAAGACCTCTTTGAGGTGTACATACACTTGTGCAAAGTTCGGTTAGAGCTACGTTCGGCCTGATTCCTAACGGATACGTAGGCAACCTCACATCGAGGTGCGGCCACATTCATATTCATATCCATGCATGATCGAGTCAAAGAATATCCAATGCTTATCCCTACCCATTTAGAGCTAGACTTGGGGGCTTGAACCCAAATCACATTAGCTTACCCAGCTTGAAGAGTCATCATCTTTAACTCTTCTCACATCTCTTTCCATCGCTATAACCCTTGCAGCCAGCCTTAGTATCACATTCACACACTTCAATCACACATCCATATCCATATCAATCATCTTTCCCTTTAAGAGCCCTTTATCATGAAATCTTGTTTCAACACTGTGCATGTTTCATCATATTTAAAGACAACATTCAGTAGAAGAAACATTGTATACTTGCTTAGCTTCCTGACCTGAGCAATGTTCATTGTTTCGCATAATGTGCTAAGAAACATTTATATATCAATGATTTTTAATCATACAAAGCATATTGTGCTTAGCTCCTTGACCTAAGCAACGTTCATTATGCAATAATCACTATACGTGCTTAGCTTCCAGACCTAAGTGACGTTCAAAATCGCTTCTTTACACCATATATGATGCTTAGCTCCATGACTTAAGTTCATTCATCTATCGTGTCACATGATGTAATTGTCCTTAGCCTCCTGGCCTAAGAACATGCATCATGCATACATTATTTTCAGGACAAACAATTCAATCCATACGATTCATTTCGTCTTGCTCAAGGAGGAAGTTCAAAACTTCTCTCCCTTTTCATTATTTTATTTTGGGGAAGTTCAAAAAACTTTTTCCAAGTTTTCATCGAAGGAAAGTTCGAAAATAAAAGTTCAGTTTTCACATCTTTCTTTTTCGGGAGAAAGTCGGTACCCTCCACTCATGACAAAAATTGACGGAAATATTTTGCTTTTGCATCTTCGTTTGCTTGTGTCTGCACACACACATATACACACACACACACACACTCACAAGTCATACACATGTCATCTCAAGTCAAACTTGGTTAAGTCTTTTGCTTTTGCATTTTTAATTGCTTGTGTCAGTACACACACTCACTCAAGACACACACAATCACAAGTCATACACATGTCATGTCATGTCAAGTCAAACTTGGTCAAGTCAGTTGGTCAAGTCAATCATAGTCTATACGAGTCCCCTGGCAAATTTTATTTTGCAGGTCTTATCTAAAGCCCACGTCCGGGGACAAGCGGACCATTTACAACCCACGTTCGGTGACAAGCGAACCAACTACAGCCCACGTCCGGGGACAAGCGGACCATCTACAGCCCACGTCCGGGGACAAGCGGACCACCATCATTTCATGACGCAAGATTCTCGATACACAGAGACTTGCAATCTCATCATCTTCCGACTTTCCTCAAGCATGGAAAGTATTATCCGGTGGATTTTTCTTCAAGTATAGAAAACCGCCAAATCGGCTTTCCTCAAGCATGGAAGGCATTATCGGTGGAACTCTTCAAGCATAGAATGACACTATATTCATCAGTCGGCTTTCCTCAGGCTTGGAAAGCGTTATCGGTGGATTTTTCTTCAAGTATAGAAAACCGCCAAGTCGGCTTTCCTCAAGCTTGGAAAGCGTTATCGGTGGATTTTTCTTCACGTATAGAAAACCGCCAAGTCGACTTTCCTCAAGAATGGAAAGCATCATCGGTGGATTTCTTCAAGCATAGAATGACACCAAATTCAAACGACGACTTTCCTCAAGCATGGAAAGTATTATCCGGTAGGTTTCTTCAGGCTTAGAAAACTACCAAACTCCTTAGTCGACTTTCCTCTGGCATGGAAAGCGTTTCAACATACGTCATCCGGTGGATACTTTCAAGCATAGGAAGCTACAAAGCTCATTTGCCACCAATACACTGGTGTTAGATAAGCATTCTATCCCTTTACTCTTTTATCAGTAGAACTAACACTTTTCTGCAGGTATCGGCGTATACAGAATGATTTAGGATCGCAAAACGTCTTTAATCATTCTCCGTCCCTATCGGCTACTTTGACTATCATTTTCGAAACTGACGTTTCTACAAACTCAGTCAAAGTGGGGGCTTCTATAGACACCTAAAAATGTCTCCCCAAAACCAAACCCGTTGATGAACACCTTTCACCGCCATTATTGGTCGAGTTGAGTATTTAATCTTTGGAGTGCTTAAATCCATTTTCTATCCAATATATTTCATGAACCAATCCAATTTCTAGCTCATTTCCCTAAACCATAACCTATTTTCCACTTTTCGTGTCCACATAGCAAAACTGAGAGAAACTGATTGTATGGCTATAAAATTTTGATCCAATTATTATTTTTTTGGATAGGCCTTTAAATAAGCTTTCCAACCATATATCATAAGCCCAATTCCGAGCTATAACGAAAAAGATATGAGCAAAACATTAAACTCGGCCCAAAACCGACACCCTTCTACTAAAACGGCCATATCTTAAAATATAAAATTTGTTTTGACCTGATTCTAATTGGGTTGGAAATTAGACTTGATAAGCTTTCCAATTATATATTATATGCTTTATTCAAAGTTACAGATCAAAAGTTATGATGATTTTAAAAACGCGTAAAAAAACTGGAATTACCGCGCAGCAGCTAAAATGCCGCGACGCGGCAAGATCTGACGTGGCACGGGAGAAATTCCCGTGACACGGTAATTTGGAGGGTATTTTCATGTTTTTTAGTGCCCTGTGACTTGGCATAAGTACCGTGACCCGGCGCCATATGCCGTGACACGGTGGACTTTGCCGCGTCACGGCGTTTTCTGCCGTGTCACGGTGGGTTGCTGATGTGTCACGGTGCTTAAAACTTCCCCGCGTCACGGGGAACTGTGCCGCGACACGGGAATTACTGCCGTGTCACGGTAGGAATTCCCGTGTCACGGTGCCAGTGTTGTGACACGGGACAACTCCGTGTCTTTTCCGCGTAATCACTTCACGCGTTTTTACTCGTGTAGGTAAAATATTTCCCGCGTCACTCTATTTTTCCCCGCGTCACGTTAATTTCCCCCGTGACACGGTAGAATCTGCCGTGTTGCGGTAGAATCTACCGTGTCGCGGTAGCCTTTTTTAGGGTTTTTATCTTTTTAGGGTTCCGTGTGTTCCCTCTGCTCATTTTCCCTATAAATACCCCCCTCCTTTCTACAGTTCGGGGCACCAATAATCATTCTCTCTCACCTTACACCAAAAATCATTCTCTTCTCCCTCTTTAACTTAATTTCTAACCTCCTTATTCTTCCATAATAATTCCCCTAAGCACTCCAAGGAGTCTATACTTAACCCGAGGTTCCGTCCTTAAACCAAGGCGTGAAAGGTACAAATAACTGAGGGTTTGGACCAAATCTACTCTACTTTTTATTTAATTTAATTTTCATTTACTTTATTATTTTTATTGAAGTTACTAACAGTTTATTCATGATGTAGCAATTTAAAGGAACGCGTGAAATGTGAGTAATTGTTAATTAATTTAATTACTCTTATTTTTATTTATATTGCTAGTATCATGATTAGGTTTATTATTTGATTTGACTTACGCTATTATTGTTAAATTGCTTCCAATATTGATGTTATTCTATTATATTTATTTTGATCACCATATTGCATGTTAAAGGGAATATGTAATTGAAAATAACTCCTAATAAGATAATTTGGACAACCGGTTTAGGATCCTTTTTAATCTTGTTGTTTAATCAAGAGATCACAATATTTTAGAATTATGTGTGCATTAATATTCAACCAATTTAGTTAAATAATAGTTTGGAGCGAATTGAATTTTTGTTTGTATGCCTTTGAGATCGCAGGAATGCTTTTCAATATAAGAATCGAGTAGAGGCCAATACGGGCGAATGTGACTCCATGACTCACTTCGTACCATCATCCCCGATCCTCCTTTCGTGGTTCCGAACCATATGGAGTTAGTAATCTCATGGATTATGAATGGGGTGTAACCTTCACGGGTCAATCGTTGTTGCCTTCGTTGTCCCTTTAATCGTGGTTGCCTTTTATGATCCGTGAACGGTTTACAAGTTCCTTAAAAAACTTGTTGGCGGCTCCCTACTTTCCTTGTCCCTAATCGTATATGTGAATTCCCACTTCCTATGAGTGCCAAGCATATTCACCACATGCTTTTAACGTAGGCGCACTTCAAACGACGCCTACAAGTAACATAACGTTTCAATCACTTAACATAATTAAATATTGAATCTTTAGTACTTGAAAGCCTCAAAGAACAACAATTTAACACTTAATGCAATTAGTTTGCAATTATGTGAAAAATAAAACCAAGCTTTCAAACACAAATTACCACCAAGTAATCATGCCTAAAGAGGTTTAAAATTGCATATAAAATATGTATTGAACCAATTACATAACCACAATAAATATGCAATTTATTTTCAAGGTTAGAAAGACTTAAAAATTTTCGTCAAAACAAAAAATCCCTCGAAAAGTGCATTTCTGGTCGTTTTTTGGCTAAAAACCGAGTCTTGAATGTTAAAACCATTTCTAGAATGCCTTTTCCACCCAAAATTCACTATTTTTGGGTCAAAATTTGGGTTCTGGGCTGAAGACAGCTTTAATACGAGGTTAAAATAAATAAAATGAGCTACTAATCTAATTAGCAACTCAAAACCAGAAAAATTAAGCCATAAAAACACCTTGAAAAATATTATGATTTTCAAAATAAACGAGCAAGGCTCCGATACCGTTGTTGGGGTTTGGTATGACCAACTTACCGCGGAAACAACCCCGACCCAAAGAACCACTCGCAATTAATAAAACCATAAAGCGTAACAAATAACCAAAAAAGGATAAAATCGGAATTTACCTTTGACGTGTGCTTCGTCTTAAAAGTCGGGCTCTTAGTTGAAAGCTTAGCCCTGCTAACACAAGAGGCTCCACCGAAAGTCCACCCGCGAAAGCTACTAGCGATCTTAAGGTCCGTTACCTCGAGGTTAGCGAGGTCCAACCAAAACCCGAGTATTATGTGAGTTTAAGAGTTTTTGCTAATGCAATGCTCTATTGAACTCCTACTCAAGCAAAGAATTCTCAAGCCATGCTTTGGCTATTTATAAGGAAGGATAGCTTGTGAATTCCATTCATATTTCAATGAAGGACTTTTTCACAAAAAGATCCCACATGGAAAGATTGATGAATTCAATCCTTAGTTAAATAAACCAAGGAACAAGTAACAAGTGTCACATGGTTAGGTGAGAACCACTTTCCCACTTGGTCCCCAAGGCATTTCACATGCAATGTGAACTAACCATGTGTCAACCAACTTGAGCCCCAAGTTGGGTTCAGTTGGGCCATTTTATTTTAGCCCGTGTCCATGACCGATCGCCCCGGGTCCACGACCCTTGCAACATGTGTCGCCACAGTGGCGCGCTCCCACCATGGCGCGCTGCCACGTGGCACGCTGCCACTAGGTGGCTGCCAACTTGGTGGTTGCAACTTGGCGGCTGCCAACGTGGCTGCCATGTGTGCTGCCACGTGGCACGCTCCTATTGGGTGCGCTTTCCTAGCCTTTCGAGTGGCTAGGATTTTACTTGTTATTTGAAGCATTTTCCCGTCTCGCCAAATCCTATATTTTGGCTCGACATTTGAGATTCTCCGACGCTCGGTTTTGACGCTCCAAGCTCGAATTACCGACGTCTAAATATTTAATACTCATGCGACGAATTAATTTCTTCCGAAACAATTTGTCGAGTCGGTTCGTTTACTGCTAAGGGTATGACCCGAAGGGTTCAGTTAAGATTAAGCTATAAAATTAATTATGCATTTATATTACTGATCGGAAGCGGCCTCCACCTAGGCATTCTGATCACTTGACCTTACTGAATATATTAGCTTTCTAATAGTTTTGAACCTACTAACGAAATAGTACACTTGTTCGAAGGAAACCATACCTTTCATTTCGATGTCTAAATATTTATTACTCAAGCAACTCATCAATTTCTTTCGAATTAATTTTTCGTGTCGGATGTTAGTTGCTTGGGTGTAACCTAAAGGGTTAAGTCAAGATTAAGCTGTAATATTTATTATACCTTAATATTACTGATCGGAAGCGGCCTCCACCTAGGCATTCAGATCACTTGACCTTACTAAATAATTAGATTTCTAGTAACTCTGAACCCTTTATCGGAATAATACACTTGTTTGAAGGACACCATTCCTTTGAGGAAATGGCAGTACTTGTTTTTGTTCTGATTTTTGCGGTAACCTTTCATTATAGCATGCTTCTCAATGGTCACCCGGTCTTTGATCTCCATGAGGAAGGAGTAGTAGTCTTCGTTAAACTCGTATTTAGGACTTACGGTTTAAACTCTTTCTTTTTCCTCTAGACGGCTGATCAGAATCAACAACCACCCAAATTTCTTTTCTCTTCTTGCTCTCTTCAGCTTTTTGAGCTGCTTGAGCAGGAAACTCTCTTTTCGTTTGTCAGATTTCTTGGAGTCTGACTGATTGTTAGGAAAACAGAGGTCGATTGCTTGTATATAGGCTACCGCCTCCATCAACGTCTCTTGGAGAGTGAAGAGACTCTTTCTAACAAGGTCAAAATTAAAGGTTAACCCGTCTTTCAAACCCTTAAAGAAGTCTGTGTATGCAACCTCGTGTCTATTTGGGGCAGACGAACCTTGGACCAGTCAATTAAGGTCCGAGCCATCTCTTATGTAGTGGGGTGTGGAGTAGGCTGCAAATCCCTGACTAGCTTGGTTATTCCTGGGACGGATTCGGCTGGTTCTAAGTGACACATCAGAGGCAACATATGTTTTGACTTCAACGTCTTCTTCTATATCATGGTCCGAATGGACCTCTGCCTCAGCCCGAGGTTGTTTCTCATAGAGAGGCGGTACAGACTCTGAAACCATATTAGGTACTCTCTCCAGAGATGGTGCCAAATATTTTGGGGTTTTCTGTGTCCCTCTGGAGAGTTATTTCACTGATACTGGAATCCTAATGTTTGTACATGCAAAACAGAGGAGACTCCAAGCCGCCTCCGACGATCAATGTGCGGAAAATGTGAAAGTGAGATCTTCTCGGATTCCGAGATAAGGTATTTTCTTTGATGTAAGATAATTAGTTGGTTGTAATAAATGAACGTGCCCTTGAAATAGGGGGGAATTTCTTTATTTATAAGATTCTCGGGATTTGTGCCCTTGACTAGGTTACGGAAACCTAGGACTGGTGGGTTCTGCTGTTTTGCGACTTTCTCTAGATTTTGGCCATGAAATCCGCCTTTTCCAAATGACTGAGAGGGACACGTGTCAATTGGGGTATAGGTCCACTTTGAACCTCTCTTAGGGTGACACATGTCACCTTCTGATAGGGCCACGTGTCCTTGTTATGTTTACCCAAAAAAGGATCGGACCTGAAAATGGAGTAGAACCGGACTTGTTGGGACCGAACCTGACTCGGGCTTATAGATTCAGGTCCGGTCCCAGTCCATAAAATTTAAGGATTCAGGTTTCGGTCCGGACCAGGTCTAAAATCGGGGTCATGTCCGGACCTGAAACCCGATACAATTATATTTTTTTAAAAAAACAAAAAAAAAACCTAATTTTTTCAAAAATCAAAATAAGAACTCCATTTTCATTTGGGTAAAGTATTTTTGGTGTTTGAGAATTGAGACTTTATAGACTTTATGTAACTTTTGTGATAGATAATTTGAGATTTTATGTAATTAGAAAATTATGTAACAGGTCTAAAATCATCATAAAATGTCCATATACAGATTCAATGGGTTATTTTAAAAAAAAAAACCGAAAAAATACTAAACAGTTCTATTCAGGTCCAAACCCGGAACCAACAGGTCCGATTTCAGGTCTTCAAAATTCTTTGATTCAGGTCCGGTCTCAGGTCCTCAAAATTCTTTGATTCAGGTCCGGTCCCAACCATGTGAACCTTTGTATTAATAAAAAGTGAGCGGCTACAAGGAAGAAAAAAAAAAAAAAAAACTTCAAGAAATTGCACCGAACTTTCACTATTAATATTTTATTAACCATAGTGTTTTTTTCCGCCGAAAAATGTCAACACAAAATGTTATGATCAGATTTCGTTGACTTCAATCGCACGACTTAATTGGGTGGAAAATAACATCAGAAAAGAAGAGGATCAACAATGTGTGTCTTTGACTGTCAAGCATGTGAATGTGGCAAACATTTATCCATATTTGTAGGCTTTGAAGCTGATTAATTACCCAAAAATGTTGGCTTTTTAAAATAGACGTACTTGCTACATGTCATACATAAAATCTTATATCATTATTAATATCTATGAAATATCCTAGCACATCATTAAGATAAGAAAATCGACTCCCTTAGTTTCAAACTTTCAATTCACAAATTTCCACAAAGGCGGGTGTATGTTAATTTATTATAAGGCCTTGTTCTCTTCATCTTAAAAAAAATAATATTAAGTAAAAATAATTTCAGTTCAGTAAAAATAAGTTCAGTTCAGTAAAAATAAGTTCAGTTCAGTAAAATTAATTTCAGTTAAGTAAAAATAATTTCAGTTCATAAAATTAAGTTCAATTCAGTAAAATTCAATTTTCTTAAAGAATAATTATAATAGAAAATCAGTAAAGATAATATCAGTTCAGTAAAAATAAATTAAGTTCAGTAAAAATAATTTCATTTCAGTAAAATTAAGTTCAGTTTAGTATAAATAAGTTCAGTTCAGTAAAAATAATTTCAGTTTAGCAAAAATAAGATCAATCAAACACGGCCTAACGGATTAAAATTATGTTAAAAGTACTTATATTTTTCCTATTAATAAATTTTATATTACAAAAAACTTATAATGTATTAGATTAATCATATTAGTATTTAAAATATGTAATCACGCATTATAAGAAATTACACATTAAAATAAAATTCAATAACAACAAATAACAAGACTTATTCATTTCAATTAAAACCATCAATTTTATAAGAATATATCAGCAAGAATAACGGGTTTATACTCTTGCTAAAGTCCTTCACCTTTTATTATTTTAACTAGTTTTTGCCCCTGTTTTAAAACACAAATTTATAATCATATGATCCTATAACTAATATATAAAGCAAAATTTTTAGCCAGGTCACGAGGCATTGACAATTGGCGTTCCAACTTTTCGCCTAAATAGATTTCATAAGATTTAAAAAAAGTTAGTTTATAATTTTTTGGATAAAATTTTAGGATAAAATTGTTAATTTAGAGTTTTATTTTCGATAAAATACCAATATTTCAAAGGTACAAATTGAATTATAATTTTATTCAAAAGAGTAATTAGATTATAATTCTAAAAAATTATCATAATTTTTTTTTTAATCATAATATTCTTTTTGAGAGAAGGAAGTAGTCCTAATCGGTTTAATAAGATACTTCACTATCCAGTAGAATTTTATAACTATGAAGACCTGTCAATTAGGGTCGGTTCTTGAGTTATCTCGGTGAGTCACTTTAGATTATGAGTCAAGAAATGTTAAGCCCTTACCTAAAGTTTTGGGTTCGGTTTAACCCAATGGGCTTTGAACATTTATTTTATATAATTTATTTGTTGAGAACTTTTTATTTTTTTAATGTATTAAATTAAATCGAATATTTCCACCAACATTATTATTAGTCATTACATGCCTATTAGATAACAAATCGTCACAAAAACACATCAATTCCTAACTAATTTTGTATCAATGATATATTTTAAAATTTGACTTATAGATTAAAAATTTATCCTATAATTCAATAAACAACCTCGGCATCGCACGGGGCACAAAACTAGTTTATTAATAATGATAGTCAATTTAAATTGTTATCTACCCTTATATTTTTTTTTGAGGAAACCCTTATAATTAAAAAATTTTAATAAAAGAATTTCATTTTTTAAAATGTTTTTAAATAGAAAATTAAATATTTTGGGGGGAGAAATTTTCACAAAATTATGTGTTTAGGGTAAAAATACCCTAGACATGTTGACCAATAAGAGAAGGCCACGTGTCAAACCCAAGCTGGTCCAAGTGGCCCAATAGCCATCTGACACGTGTCCCCTTCATATATCTTCTAAAATTGCCGTAAAACGGCGCAGCCCACTAAAATCTTAGGTCAGTGACCTAGATAGGGGCACACCTTCCAACGACCCTATAAATAGGGAGATATTTTCCCATTTTGGGGACACAATCAATCATTTATTACACCTACTTTCTCTCACATCAGAGAAACACCTGAGCTTGAAATCCAAGCAGATACCCACCTAAATTTCCGCACTCTTTATTCTCATTCAAGTTACTAACTTGATCGTCGAAGGCGGAGCTCCTACAACCGGAGTCTCCGTTGTTTTGCAGGTGCAGCTCAAGCCGGACCAATATTTGTGACGTAACTCTCCTGAGGGAGAAAGAGACCCAAAACAGTTGGTGTCGTCTTTGGGGAGAGTACCTCAAGGATGGTTTAAGAGCCTATACCACCTCCTGAGCGTCCGGTAGACCAGCCAGAGGTCTTTACTGACCAAGAGGACAATGATCCTCAGGTCGAAACCTATATAGCCGATGATGGCTCCATGATAACCAAGCGCATCCGGCCCAGGGACACTCTAGAGTGGGGTGCAACCCAGGCGGGTACAAGTCGACCTCCTGGTCAGCCGGAGGGGGAAACCCATACGGCCGATGGATCTGCTCCAGTCACTCGAGACGTACTCATGAAATTCATAACTAGTTTCAAGGGTGAAATCAAGGATCTGATCACCAAGAGCCGGGTTGGGCCAAGTAAGGGTCAGTTGGCAAGAAAGACTCCTCTAGAAAAGAGGAAGCCAGTTAGAGACAGGCAGCCAACTCCGCATCCAAAGGAGAAGGCAGCCGGGACCCTTGACTGGTCCAAGATTCTTCTTCCCAAGAGGAATACCAACAATACCCGCTGGAGTGAACAGCCGGTGGGAAACAAAAACTCAACTCTTGATGCCAGGGAGATCATCTCCCGCAAGAGGAATCAACAGTTATTTGAGTCAGCTTCCACTTTAAGTTTTCCAGACAGCTTTAAGAATACATTTGCAGGTAATGTACAATCCTTGCATGAGAGCCATATGATGGGTGTCATAAATGGCACCCATTTGATGAACATTTAGGTTGTTTTCTTCCTCTTTTCTTAGCTTTCATGCTCAATAAATGCCTAGTTTTATATATTTAGTATTGGTTTTACCTTTCCTCTTTTTTTTTTTTTGTAGCTTTTTATGCATTTTGTTGGTCTTTCCTACTCTTTTCTCCTTTATTTGATCTATTTTCGTGGTTGTAGGCATTGTAAAGCTCATGGCAATTGGAAAGCTCAAGATGCAAGGAAGTGGATTCTCCAAGTTCTAGCTCTGGCGCTCTCAAGCCGTGCTCTCATGAAGATGGGGTGTTGAACCCACAATAAAATGCTTTTGGGACAACCTCTCTTAGTGTTCATCATCATCATAATCGTGCGACCTTAGCAAACGCACGAAGCCGCGAGAAAGTTGGAGAAACCTAGAGATGCGCGGGCGCGGGCGGCCACCAGCATGCGCGGGCGCACCACCCCTTGGCTCGGGCGCGCCACCCCTGAAGCACTGGCGCGCCTCCCCTGCATCGCGGGCGCGCCTTCCTGGGTATTTGTTTGCTCGGTTTTTGTTTTTGCGCCTCTTTAAATACCTTTGTAAACCCTTTTTTTGGAGTAAGTTTAGAAGAAGTATTATTCTAGTTTTTTAATCATAATTTTAGCTTAGTTGAGAGCTTCTCTCTCTACTTTTAGGGTTAGTTTAGAAGTAGATTTTAGAGAGAGAAAGTGAGGAATTTCAATGGTGATTGAGATATTGAAGATTCAATGGTGATAATTGTGTTGGAGATCTTCTCTATTATCAATGAGCATTTCTAAACTGCATCTCATTTATTGCTTTGTTTGATTTCATATTTGTTTAATTTGATTTTGATGTTTGAGTGTTGATTAGTGTAGTTGTTCTTCATATATTGTTGATTCTTGATTTCTTTCGTTGTTAGTTGATTAGATGATGATGTTAGAGTAGTTGTTTGCTAGGAATGGGTGAAACTTGTATGATTGATTGTGCTTAATTTGGGGATTGTGTTGATTAATTGTTGAGATTAAAGTGATTAATGGAAGTTTGCATGTGTGTAATTCGATTAGGCCTTGACAATTATTCTAGATTGCATTGTGAGTCTACATTGATACCGACTATTGATTTGTAGTTTACATTTGTCTATTGAGCTTGATTAGTGAAGCTCCTAGTTAGAGTCTCTCGTAGTTGGCGCTAGTTTGACCTCTAGGAGATAGCTTGTTGACTCTTTTGATTGAGCTTGCCATTAGTCTTCACAACCATTGACTAGCATGTATTTCCGAGTTGCTACAATTGTCATGATTGCTTGTTAATCCCGTTCCTAGTGATTTATTTGTTTGATTCTTCATTTTGTTAGTTGGTTATAGTGTTTACCTTTTATCCTTAGACTTCGACCTAGCTTAGGCACATAATTGAGAGCGCTTGAACATTACTGTTCCTTTGGGTTCGACCCTTGACTTGCCTCTATACTAGTATATAGTTTGTTAAGTGTTTATAAATTTAGTTTGACCGAGGGCGGAATTAGTTTCAACGACCTAGTTCCACCCCTCATCAAAATGGCGCCGTTGCCAGGGAACGGTGTCTATGTTTGAGTGTTTTTGATTGCTTGAGTCTAGGACTTTGTATATACTTTTCTCTTATTTGATTTTTTTATTTGCTTTGTAAAAAAATGGCATGTCTCTCATTTCCTCAATATGATGATGAGCCTTTTTGTGAATATTTCCATAACCTTGAGGGATTTCTTTACTATTATCGTTGTAGTCTTTGGGAGGTTTGTGAGATTTGTTATTTTGGTTTGAATTAACAAACTAGGAATGAAGTTGAATGCATGCATAACGGTAGATTTAGAGCATTGTCATTTGATGATGCTTGGGATTTTTATGTTTGAATTGCTTGGGATGTTCTTAATAGGGGTAATCATGTTTCTAATTTTGATGTGCAATGCGTTAATTCTTCTAATGCTAGCATGATTTCCCATGATGTGTCACATGATCCCATAGTTGAACCTAGAACAAATGCTTTCAATTCTATTTCCTCTTTTGTTCATGACAATGAGGTGCATGCTCAAGTTGACAAATCTCATATGATTGATTGTGCCCCCACTCCCCTATTTAAATGAAAATGCTCATGTTTGTAATGATGATGATCCTACCTTTGGTTTTGACTCTTCTTGTACTCTTGATCCTCAAACCTCTTCACCTTTTCATTCTCCAAACTCTTGTGATGAGTCTTTGGTCCCCTATAGCTAAAGTGATGAATTTTTGAGGGAGTTAGAGATGAATCCTAATCTTAGGCCCTTGGAGAGACAAATGATAGAAATTTTAATGAGCCAAATGGAGAATATTAGAGAGTGTGAGGGTGTTTTCAATGAATAGTTGAAAGGAAGAAAAGAGTTGGAAAGTCAATTGTAATCTTTGATGCTTGTGTGTGAAAATTTCAAATCCAATGTGTTTGTTGAGGATGATAATGATATTTTAGAGAAACTAAGAGATTGTGAGGATACCTTTGATGAGCATATGAGTGATGGTGAAAGAGTTGAAAATGAAGAGAGAGTTGAATTTGAAAATCCTAACCCTCTTTCCCATCTTGATTAGCATCAAGTGTATGTTTGTGAGCCTTCAATCTATGAATACATAGACTCTTTTGATGTAATGTCCCATTTGTTTTGTGAGAGTCATATGAAAATTTATAGATTTTTGGATGAGTTCATCGAGAAAGCTTATTGGGATTTAGATGAGTTTACGATGACTCTACCTCATCTCATGCACGGTTTTGAGGACTTAGGTTTTGAGTTGGTTGAAGGAAAAGTTGTATATTGAGGTGCATAGGAGGATGAGGTTGATTCCCTTGGAGTTTTTGAGCTTGAGGGAGATGTAGATTGTGAGAGATCTTCATTTGAGGACTCTATGATTGATTTTGATGCCCTCATTGGCGATGTGAGACCTCGTGTTGAGGGAGTAGCTACCCCTTTGCTTATTTCTCATACCCATGTTTGACCAAATCCCCAATTGCCCTATTTTTCTCCCTTCCTACCTCAATGAGCCTATTGGGGAACCCCTTGTCTATGATGATCTTAATGTCCCTCATTCGTCTATTGTTGAGGAAAGGGGGATGTTGCCGCCCAAAAATATTTTAGTGAGGAGGATTTGCCTTTTTCTTTTTCTTTCCATTCTTTTATTCCCCCTTCTACTTCTTCTTCTTCTTCTTCTTCTTCTTCTTCTTCTTCTTCTTCTTCTTCTTCTTCTTCTTCTTCTTCTTCTTCTTCTTCTTATTTTCTTGTTTATCCTTTTGATCCCTCATTTTCTTTCTTTTCTCACCTCCCTCCTCACTTGCGTGCAACAATCTTGTTGCACGTTTTTATCCCGTCATTTTCCTACCTTCTCTCTTACAAAATGTGTAGTAGTGCATTTGACAAGCTCTTGTGTGCATTGAATTATTATTTTACTAGAGCGGTCAAGCTTGGACCTTAAGCAAGCCTTTCTTGGGAAGTAACCCGTGCTTTAGATTTGATTTTCATTTGCTTTTTAGAATAGATTTTCTCTCATGGAAATGTTTGTGTGCCTTTTGCTAGGTACATGACTTGATATACTTTGGTGCTTCGATTTGGATCAAGAATCAAGGAAGGTTGACTCCTATTTTTGCTAGCATATGGAAGACAAGGTTCAATTCTTGAGGAAATTAGCTTTGAAAGGTTTAATTGGGTCATTTGCGGGTATTTACACCCACCTAATATATGATATTATCCTTCCTTAGCTTGCTCTTTCTCAAGTGGATGATGACTTGTTGGATATATGTTGGTTTGTTGGATTGCTCTCCTTGTTTTCCCATCCCATGGTTTATATGATTTCTGTTTGAGTGTGTTGTCTCATTCAAGCTTGGGGGAGGGTATTCTATCATGTTTGATGGGATTTTGATTCACATATGATATGCACCTTTGTATATGCTTTTCCATGTTCTTATATTTTAAAAAAAATCCAAAAAGATTTTTGTTTCTATCAAGGAAAATTTGCAATGTTTCTTTGTTTCGTTCTTGGTTTGGACATAATACTTTTGGACTTGTATAGTTGAATGCTTTTCTTCTTAAATGGTAACAGTGTGCACGGTTTGAGAGTATGCTTGGTTGATTCTAGGATAAAGCATGCTAAGGTAGTTGGTTAGAACTAGTGGGACCATGAAACCGGATTCTACTTGTTTGTGGCATGTTTGTAGTTGCTCCCTATAGTGAATTTTTGCTACATCCATGTGAGGTTCATTAGTTTTCAAGCCTTCAACATATATTTGCATGAGCGGCATGGATCCTTGACTTTTGCGGACCTAATCTAGAATCTTGACTCATAATTCTCAAACTCGAGACCGAGCCATCTAGTGAGGACAAAGGCATCTTTTCGGGGTGGTAATTTTTCTTTTTGTAGATTTAATATTCTTTATTTTAGTTCATTGGGTTTACATTTTCCTTCTTGCTAATAATTTGAGCCTTTTCCCTTCTTTTCAAGCCACATCTTTAGAATTTTGAGTCTTTTGTTTCTTTTTGTTTCATTTTTGGTTTTTATGAAGCAAATGGTCATGTTTTGGAGTTTGTGGTATATAAGTTTGGATATTGGTTCTATTTTTAAGCAAGCATGTCTTTTGTATATATTATGAATAATGGCAAATGAAATTTGGAAAAAGCCGTCCAAAGTCAAAAGAGGCAAGGACATAATAAATGCAAAATTGAAAAAACCGTCCTAAGTTAAAGAGGCATGGACAATTGCTTTGAAAGAAATGAAAATAAGAAAAATAAAAAATATTTTAATGTGATTCTTTTCCCCTTTTCAAGCATTGAGGACAATGCATCCTTTAAGCTTGGGGGAGAAGCGTTTACGCTTTTTGTTTATATGATTGTGGTCATGGCTTTGAATAAGCTTGGGGGTATTATTTTGTTTTTGTTTGGTGTTCTCTTTTTTTTGGCGTTGAGATTTGGCCAATTTTGCTTCAAACATAGGTGTACCTGTAGGGAATAATTTCAAGCCTTAAAAATCCCACTAGCCTGAACCCCACTGTGATCATACACTAAAGTACGGTGGCGTCCAAAAGGGAAGAAGATAGAGCAAAAGAGTCGCCAACACGTTTTTTAGGAACTTGTAAACCGTTCACGAGGTGAAGGTTACACCCCTTAACGATCCAAGAGATCGTCAACTCCATAAGGTCATGAACCAAATAAGGGTTCGGGGATGATGGTACAAATCCAACCTAAAAGAGATTGAACCTGCCCTAATAATTGGCCTCTACTTTATTCTGATCGTATTCATGTGCGCTTTCTGATTAACATGCAATCAATAGAATTACCCTAAACCTGTTTATCTATGTTGGTTGAATGTAATGCACAAATAAACTATTATTGGCGATCACTTGAAATTATAATCACATTAACCCTAACAAGATTATTAAATATCTTATTAAGCGTGATTTCAAGTACAAAATTCCCTTTAAGCATGCATAAAGGTGATCAAGCAATAACAAATATAATATCAAGCAACAATAATAATCATAAATAATAAATAATCATGAACCATTATTATAACAAATTATAATGACCATGAACAATAACGAATATCATAATCATAGCAATCATAGTTAATAATAATCATAATTATAATAATATTCATGTTAAAGCATAAAAGCAAGATCCTAGGCATGATACTAACAAGATTAATAACAAACCCTAACATGTCACTAAGCAATAAAAATCAAATCTTTAACCCTAACATGATACTAACAATCATAAATATTAGGAAGAGAATAAAAGACATCATAGCAATCATATTTAATATCGAAATTACCCTAGACATGATACTAGGAATATCATAATAACAATGTAAACATGAATTCTACATCATAATATCAATAAATCAATTAAAGTACTTACTTTGATGCTTCGTACCTCTTTCTAATAACAAAATACACACGTTAGTAACTTCAAGGAAAATAATAATCAAAACAATTAAATTAAATAATTGAAAGAGAGATTTGGGACCAAACCCTCAGAAATTAAAACCTTTCACGTCTAGGGCGAAGGCAACTTCGAATATGGCTAGGTGTTTCTAGATCTTGTGAATGCGGAATTTTGTATGAAAAACAAGGTAAGAAAGAGATGAATGAAAGAATGCTAAAGAATTAATGATTGTTGATAAAAGCTAATTAAAACTAATTGTTGATGAGAATTCGTGAATGAAAACGGAGTTTTTAATACGACATTTATAGAGAAAATCAGCCAAAAAAGATAATTTAACAAAACAGAGTCCGACGCTCAGGAAACAAGGTTGGCGCCAACCCTGGCTAGCTGGCGCCAGGCACAGTGGCTAGCGCCATGCGCCAATGGCTAGCGCCTGGCGCCAAGCCTGGTTCCAGGCGCCATGGGGGTTGGATGCTAGTCTTGATTTTAACGCGTTTTCGAAAATACGATAAGTTTACCGTACTGGAGGATAAAATTAAAATAATATAATTTCTTCGAAAATGCTATTTGATTTTGATTAAAACTCTGAAAAGTCAACAAAGTCAACTTATCAATGCTAATTGAATTAGGAATGAAAAGAACCTTCTAGAAGAATCTAGAAGACTAAAACCATTCCTAATTGCATTAGGAATGATAAATCATATTAGGCCCTCCTCTAGATCATTGGGCCGCACATAAAGCTCAAACCGGGCCCAGTTTAGTAAATTGGCCATAACTTCCTCAATATTCATCGGAATTGGGCTTATAATATATCGTTGGAAAGGTCTTTGCAAACCCCATCCAACTACACCACTATTGGACCCATATCATGGACCAACCAAACTGGATTGGCTGTTTTCTTAAAATAAAGTTTTCCAAAACAGGGAGAAAAGAAAAGAAATAAAAACTTTCCGCAACACTAGACCTTTCCACACTTTCGTTTCATTTGATTATGATTCGACGTGAAAGGTACTCATCACTGGGTTTGGTTTTGGGGAGACACAAATGGGTGTCTACAGAAGCCCCCGCTTTGACTGAGTTTGGAGAAACGCAAGTTTCGAAAACAAAAGTCAAAGTATCGATAGGGACGGAGAATGATTCAGAACGTTCTGCGATCCTAAATCAATCTTATAACGCCGATACCTGCAAAACTAGCATTAGTTAAACAGACAAAATAGTTAAGAAACGCGTATCTTGCACCGTCGAGCACACGTCTCTGAAAGTAACCGATTGTTTTGATGACCTCCTGCAAGCTAGAGAATGCCATCCCGCTTGAAAACCGCCACGCCTGTAACTGCTTCCAAATTAGAAGATTGATTCGCCTGAAACGATCCTCCTCCGCATTGATAGTATTCCACATCCAAGGGAATACCATCGAAGATTGCTTCTCTTGAAACAATCCTCAGCTGTTTGTGACAACTTTCCACAATCTAGGGAACGCTGTCGAAGATATCTTCTCTTTCCGCTGTGATAGTCTTCGAAAAGATCAGTGCTTCTTAATGTTTGCTATGCCAGTACGTCGGCGCTCTTCTTGTGAACCTGTATGTCGGTGCTTTTGCTGTGATGACAATCCTTTTTTCTTTGGGAATAGTTGCCAAAACAACTCTTGTATGATGAATGACAATCTGATTTAGGGAAAGTTGTCAATGCTTCGTAACAATCCATCCTTGGAAATGTTGCCACGATGAAGCGACAATCCGTATCTCGGAAAATTTGTCAAAATCCAATCTTTGGAAAAAAGTTGCCAATGCTTCGTAACAATCTTTTATAAGAACTTTGCTACGATCGACAATCCACATCTTAGAATATAACTCTTGAAAGCAATCCATCTTGGAAATTTGCCAACGCTATGCGACAATCCTTTTAGGGAAATATTGTCACTATTGACAATCCACTTCTTGGAACATTTGCAAAAAAAAAAAAAAGAGTCGACCGACAATCCACTTCGGGAAAATTTGCCACTTGCTGAAATGAATGACAATCCACGGAACCTTTGCCGAAATTTATGATGAGTAGAGACCTACGACAATCCTTTGGGAGATTTTGCCATAGCGACCTGGGTGCATGATAATCCAATCTCGGAAAACTTGCCAACGAGCCGATGAATGTATGACAATCCGAACTTGGAAAAACTTGCCAAACAGAGAAGGAGCACGACAATCCACGCTTGGAAACTTTGCCAGAGATGACAATCCAATCTTGGGAAAATTGTCGTTGAAGAAGATGCACGACAATCCATTTTTGGAAATATTTTCAGTTGGGGATGACAATCCAATTTTTGGAAAACTTTGTCGTTTAATAATTATGCGCGACAATCCATATTTGGAAATATTGTCGTTTAAGTGCTTGCTTTTGAACCGATGCTTTGGTGCTTGTAATGAGCTAATACTTAGGCGCTTAAGCTAAGTGAGACGATCTTTCGTCAGGTCGATCACTTATTGCAATTGTAATCAAACCGACTACTAATCATGTCAAATTGCTTATAGGGGCTAACTGGCGTACCAAGGAACCCGAAATTGCTGTATGAGGTCGAAATCACCTTTCTGGGAGGCTTCGAGCTCTGTCGTTGCTGAAATATCTCTGGCGCCAAGAATTGGAGTAGGGTCTTCCCTATTCTGCTGCACCTGTATTTATTTTTGACTATAGAACTTTGCCAATTTCTTTAATTATCTTAGGGTTGACCTAAGGCTTAATGTTGCTTGACTCATCGACTTGTCACGACTCAAGGTATAAACTTGACTCGATATGATTGATTGACTTGAGGTTGACTCGACTCGAAGTGTAATGACACATGTGTTGGACTCAAATCAAAGTGATATGGCACGACATGACTCAATGTGTACATGACTCGTGTGTGCATTGTAATGTGATCGTGCGACTTGAAAAAGCAAAAATTTCCGTCACTTTTATGGAGGGTACCGACTTTCTCCCTAAAAAGAAAGACGTGAAAAAAGAATCGAAGTGTTGAAGATGCATGTTGAATGAGCATAGTCAAATGTCATTTGATACTGTCTCTCAAGGTGCAAGGATTAATCCATCCTAAGCTATCTCAATGGTTGACTCAATGATGAAAGTATTTGGGTAACTTAGGCACAGAGGCTAAGCACTTCATACTTCGTGATGCAATGACAATTATGAGGGATTTTGACGAAGCATGCTTCAGCGTTAAGATTTCATGACAAAGGGTTCCTAAGAGAAATATATTTGGTCATGTATGCGTGATGTGTGAAAGTGACACTAAAGTTAGGCCGCAAGTGTGTGGAAAAATATATTGAAAAGAGTCAAATGGTGGTGACTCTTAGGCTAGGTAAGCTAATAATGTAGGGATCAAGCCCCCAAGTCTAGCTCTAAATGAATAGGGATGAGCATTGGAGATCCCTTGATATGATCATGGTGTAAGTATGTGAATGTGAATATGAATGCATGTTTATTACGGCCGCACCTCGATGTTAGGTTGCCTACGTAAACTTTAGGAATCAGGCCGAACGTAGCTCTAGCCAAACCTCGCACAAGTGTGTGTATACCTCAAAAAGGTCTTTTAAGGGTTGTAACGTGGTTAGGCTAAAGGTTATAGAAGAAAGGGGATAAAGGCTCAAGACCCTAGATAAGCCCCCAAGGTGTGCAACTTCGCTTTTGAATCTTTATATTTTTATGCTTGAGTTTCTACTCTTTTTTAGCTCTCTTTGTTTTAGCATTTATTTCATTTTTATAAGCGTGGGCAATCTCGATCATGCGGTCTATCACTCACTTGGCATTCATGTTTCTCAGGCACGATACCGAGCACTCGATAAGAGACGCAATCTGAGGCGTGTTCTTATCGAAGATATTTTCATATCAAAGACATTGGAACACTTACCCTTTTGTACACTTGTTTTCGTTTTTTTTTATTATTGCTTATTTTTTGCTATTGCTTTCTTTTGAATTTGCTCAAGCTTTCTTTAGATTTGCAAAAGTTTCACACCATCCCATCCCAAGGTTAGGTAGATGTAGGTTGAAAAAGAAGGGTCTATCGTTAGACGAGGCTCAAAGTGGTTTATGAAGAAAGGATTTGTTAATTAGAAAGGCGAAAGGAGATATGATGTGGCTACAAGGGGTACCTCAAATCATTGGTATACCTTGTGCTTAATTCGACATGGATTTTTTTTTTAATTCAATATAAAGAAATGATCATATGTAAGGAAATAAATGCTCATTTTATTAAAAAGGGAAAAGAAAAGAAAAAATACAAAAATAATCTAAAGGAAAAGAAAAGGTGCCTATGCTAGACTTATTGGGGAAAGGAAAAAATGAAAAAGAAATAGAAAAAGAGGTCATGAAATCTTGTCATTGAAGCTCGCCTCTTGTCTTGTGTTGTTTGCTCCGACATCATCCAGTCTTCTCGCTAGCTAGAGGCGATGGGATCTTGTTTGCCTCTATGAGATCTTGAATGAGATTTTGAAACCTGTAGCATTCATTAGTGGTACGACCGTTTCCTCGATGGTACTTGCAATAGGAATTTGGATTCCATCTCGAAGATCGATTTTCTGGTGTTGGATCCTCGGTAGGGCCAATAGGTTTGATTAATCCTCGATCATAGAGACGATCGAAAGCAGCATCATAGGTCATTCCAATGGGTGTGAATTCTCGCCTGGGTTTCCTTTTAGATCCTTGATTGTCCATGGCTAAGATACCATTATGGTCAAAGGTACTAACATTATTACTAGAGTGGGCGTTTTCGGAAGAAGAAGGATTGTCGCTCTTCTTTCCTTTCCAGCCACCGTGGTTACTATTGTTAGTAGCTTTTTGTTTTGCGAGGTCGTCTTCGATTTCAATTTCGACGTCATAAACGGCCTTGAAAGTATTCAAGTTGTGTTGATATTTTAAGTGCTTTGAATACTTTTCTTGGAGATTCTTGATAAACATCCTCACAGACTCCTTTTCGGTGGGGACCTCAATTAATATTGGCGGAAGTTTCCCTCCATTTATTAAAGAAAGAAGTAAAGCCTTCATTCTCTTTTTGTCTTAGCATCTCAAGTTGTCTATGGTTGGTTTCAACTTGGATATTTCACTTGTACCTATCAACGAAAGCGTTTACTATTGATTCCCAGGTAGAGGTTTTCTCCTTGTCGAGGGAGAAGAACCATTGTTGGCAAACGGTTTCAAGAGATAGTGGGAACAGAGAGGGGAAAACCTTCTTATCGATACCCTTAATACTCATTATGGTTTCAAAAGCTCTTAGATGAAAATAAGGGTTATCAGTTGCCTTGAATTTAGGGATATCAGTGGCGTTGAACTTATGCGGAAGAAGTTCCTTGTCCAGCGAGACCCCTTTGCGAACTCATGCCCTGAAATTTATAGTCACTAGATAGCTTACTTAGATTATCTTGCATGAGATCCATCTGTTGTTGCTTCATGGGATCATCGACCTTAAGTGCGAGAAGTTTCAGTGTCTCAGTCACAGTAGCCAATTGGTTCTTAAGATCATTGACTTCTTTTTGAGTTGCCATTATCTTCTTAGCCTTCCTCTTTTGACGAATCGGTTTATCAAAAAGCGAGACTTGAATAACGAGGTTGTCCTTGATTAATCGCCCTTCTCTCCTCGACCAAGTATTGTGGAAATGGAATTTGGGGATACTTATTGTTAATTATTGACTCAAACTTTATTCAACATGCAATGGATGGAGGAAGTGAAGAAAGATTGGAATAGAATGTGAAAGAAGATTTAGATGGAGGGATATGAAGAATTAGGAATAGAATGTACCCCCCAACTTAAATGACGGAAAAGACCGACTCATGCATGGACCTACGACATGGTCATGGTGATGTGTACTCAAAGTGTGTGCTAAGATCAGTGAGTGTAGGTGACATATTAAGACTCATGTCATGACCATGTGGCTAGACTATGTGACGAAGACTCGATTAATGACTTGACAAGGTGTTATTGACAGCGAAAATTAACCGAATTAATTAGCAAACTGGTTAATTAGACCCTAGGTGATGACTCGACCAATAATCCGAACTATCGGCCAAGCGACAGGACTGTCGTCACAATGTGGTGGTTGGCGCCAGACAATTTAGCTGTCGTCTGGCGCTACACACCATAGTGTGGCGCTACAGCTCAGACTTTGGCGCCAATAGTGGAGCTTCGGTCTGGGACTGTTTTCGTTATTATTAGTCAACTGGGGTTTGCCTAAAGTCGTACTAGGTCAATTCCGATTGAAAAATTAGACTTTATTGACTCAAATTAATCAATTAATTAATTAATTAGGCAAAGTTCTTTAAGTCATTAATTTATTTATTCTCAACACAAATTAACAAACGGTTAAGAGAAACATAGAATGTATATGCACAATAAATAATGCACAATTAGTCAAGTAGGCACAATATGATGCAATGAGTTTGCAACCTAACCATGGCTCTAGTTCTCTAAAGTTCGGGATATGGTTTAGTCAATAGAGGGTCCATGGTTAATTGTCCGGATGCACCGCGCGGAAGCCTAACCGTGAAGGGTTGGCGCGAGTGGATGGGACACCGCGAGTTTTAAGAAAACTCGCTTCCATGGTTTGGTGAATTCAACATCTCGGATGTACCCTTTGTTGCACGGAGCGTTCAATCGGGTAGATGGAGCATGAATTCCCAGAGGGTTATGTCCATATGTAGAACACATATGGGTTTCAGAAAAGTGAGAAAAAATTCAATCAGGAAGTAGGATCGAGCGAACAATACGAAAAATTGGTCGAAATTAGAACGCATATTTCTGGCTCCGTATTGGGGGAAATTGGCGCCAGCAATCAGAGACTGACGCCAGCTTTTAACTGTAGCGCCTGGCGCCAATACTGGCGTCTGGCGCTACGACTAAAATGCTGGCGCCAAGCTCTGGCCCCTGACGCTACTTCCCACATGCCTCAGCAGCTTTCTGTGCTCGATAAAATTTTCCAGTTTCGCGCGGTGTTATTTCAGTCCTAGTTGTGAAAGATATTCCTCAAATTTCCTACGTGCAAAATCCTATGTTTTTAACTCATTACAGATGGTCTTTCCAATGAGATCTTTTTTATGCATATGACAATAATGTTAATCAAAATTACGCACATGAAATACTTAGAACTTTTCGAGTCTCATCCACTCATTATAAATCATTGCCGAAACAAATTCAGGAATTAAAATAGAAATCCTCCCTAGTGGAGTCGCCAAAAACTGTAGGGAATAATTTCAAGCCTTAAAATCCCACTAGCCTGAACCCCACTGTGATCATACATTTTCTCTCATGGATTTTCTCTCATGGAAATGTTTGTGTGCCTTTTGCTAGGTACATGACTTGATATACTTTGGTGCTTCGAATTGGATCAAGAATCAAGGAAGGTTGACTCCTATTTTTGCTAGCATATGGAAGACAAGGTGCAATTCTTGAGGAAATTAGCTTTGAAAGGTTTAATTGGGTCATTTGCGGGTATTTACACCCACCTAATATATGATATTATCCTTCCTTAGCTTGCTCTTTCTCAAGTGGATGATGACTTGTTGGATATATGTTGGTTTGTTGGATTGCTCTCCTTGTTTTCCCATCCCATGGTTTATATGATTTCTGTTTGAGTGTGTTGTCTCATTCAAGCTTGGGGGAGGGTATTCTATCATGTTTGATGGGATTTTGATTCACATATGATATGCACCTTTGTATATGCTTTTCCATGTTCTTATATTTTAAAAAAAATCCAAAAAGATTTTTGTTTCTATCAAGGCAAATTTGCAATGTTTCTTTGTTTCGTTCTTGGTTTGGACATAATACTTTTGGACTTGTATAGTTGAATGCTTTTCTTCTTAAATGGTAACAGTGTGCACGGTTTGAGAGTATGCTTGGTTGATTCTAGGATAAAGCATGCTAAGGTAGTTGGTTAGAACTAGTGGGACCATGAAATCGGATTCTACTTATTTGTGGCATGTTTGTAGTTGCTCCCTATAGTGAATTTTTGCTACATCCATGTGAGGTTCATTAGTTTTCAAGCCTTCAACATATATTTGCATGAGCGGCATGGATCCTTGACTTTTGCGGACCTAATCTAGAATCTTGACTCATAATTCTCAAACTCGAGACCGAGCCATCTAGTGAAGACAAAGGCATCTTTTCGGGGTGGTAATTTTTCTTTTTGTAGATTTAATATTCTTTATTTTAGTTCATTGGGTTTACATTTTCCTTCTTGCTAATAATTTGAGCCTTTTCCCTTCTTTTCAAGCCACATCTTTAGAATTTTGAGTCTTTTGTTTCTTTTTGTTTCATTTTTGGTTTTTATGAAGCAAATGGTCATGTTTTGGAGTTTGTGGTATATAAGTTTGGATATTGGTTCTATTTTTAAGCAAGCATGTCTTTTGTATATATTATGAATAATGGCAAATGAAATTTGGAAAAAGCCGTCCAAAGTAAAAAGAGGCAAGGACATAATAAATGCAAAATTGAAAAAACCGTCCTAAGTTAAAGAGGCATGGACAATTGCTTTGAAAGAAATGAAAATAAGAAAAATAAAAAATATTTTAATGTGATTCTTTTCCCCTTTTCAAGCATTGAGGACAATGCATCCTTTAAGCTTGGGGGAGAAGCGTTTACGCTTTTTGTTTATATGATTGTGGTCATGGCTTTGAATAAGCTTGGGGGTATTATTTTGTTTTTGTTTGATGTTCTCTTTTTTTTGGCGTTGAGATTTGGCCAATTTTGCTTCAAACATAGGTGTACCTGTAGGGAATAATTTCAAGCCTTAAAAATCCCACTAGCCTGAACCCCACTGTGATCATACAGTAAAGTACGGTGGCGTCCAAAAGGGAAGAAGATAGAGCAAAAGAGTCGCCAACACGTTTTTTAGGAACTTGTAAACCGTTCACGAGGTGAAGGTTACACCCCTTAACGATCCAAGAGATCGTCAACTCCATAAGGTCATGAACCAAATAAGGGTTCAGGGATGATGGTACAAATCCAACCTAAAAGAGATTGAACCTGCCCTAATAATTGGCCTCTACTTTATTCTGATCGTATTCATGTGCGCTTTCTGATTAACATGCAATCAATAGAATTACCCTAAACCTGTTTATCTATGTTGGTTGAATGTAATGCACAAATAAACTATTATTGGCGATCACTTGAAATTATAATCACATTAACCCTAACAAGATTATTAAATATCTTATTAAGCGTGATTGCAAGTACAAAATTCCCTTTAAGCATGCATAAAGGTGATCAAGCAATAACAAATATAATATCAAGCAACAATAATAATCATAAATAATAAATAATCATGAACCATTATTATAACAAATTATAATGACCATGAACAATAACGAATATCATAATCATAGCAATCATAGTTAATAATAATCATAATTATAATAATATTCATGTTAAAGCATAAAAGCAAGATCCTAGGCATGATACTAACAAGATTAATAACAAACCCTAACATGTCACTAAGCAATAAAAATCAAATCTTTAACCCTAACATGATACTAACAATCATAAATATTAGGAAGAGAATAAAAGACATCATAGCAATCATATTTAATATCGAAATTACCCTAGACATGATACTAGGAATATCATAATAACAATGTAAACATGAATTCTACATCATAATATCAATAAATCAATTAAAGTACTTACTTTGATGCTTCGTACCTCTTTCTAATAACAAAATACACACGTTAGTAACTTCAAGGAAAATAATAATCAAAACAATTAAATTAAATAATTGAAAGAGAGATTTGGGACCAAACCCTCAGAAATTAAAACCTTTCACGTCTAGGGCGAAGGCAACTTCGAATATGGCTAGGTGTTTCTAGATCTTGTGAATGCGGAATTTTGTATGAAAAACAAGGTAAGAAAGAGATGAATGAAAGAATGCTAAAGAATTAATGATTGTTGATAAAAGCTAATTAAAACTAATTGTTGATGAGAATTCGTGAATGAAAACGGAGTTTTTAATACGATATTTATAGAGAAAATCAGCCAAAAAAGATAATTTAACAAAACAAAGTCCGACGCTCAGGAAACAAGGTTGGCACCAACCCTGGCTAGCTGGCGCCAGGCACCAGTGGCTAGCGCCTGGCGCCAAGCCTGGTTCAAGGCGCCAAGGGGGTTGGACGCTAGTCTTGATTTTAACGCGTTTTTGAAAATACGATAAGTTTACCGTACTGGAGGATAAAATAATATAATTTCTTCGAAAATGCTATTTGATTTTGATTAAAACTCTGAAAAGTCAACAAAGTCAACTTATCAATGCTAATTGAATTAGGAATGAAAAGAACCTTCTAGAAGAATCTAGAAGACTAAAACCATTCCTAATTGCATTAGGAATGATAAATCATATTAGGCCCTCCCCTAGATCATTGGGCCGCACATAAAGCTCAAACCGGGCCCAGTTTAGTAAATTGGCCATAACTTCCTCAATATTCATCGGAATTGGGCTTATAATATATCGTTGGAAAGGTCTTTGCAAACCCCATCCAACTACACCACTATTGGACCCATATCATGGACCAACCAAACTGGATTGGCTGTTTTCTTAAAATAAAGTTTTCCAAAACAGGGAGAAAAGAAAAGAAATAAAAACTTTCCGCAACACTAGACCTTTCCACACTTTCGTTTCATTTGATTATGATTCGACGTGAAAGGTACTCATCACTGGGTTTGGTTTTGGGGAGACACAAATGGGTGTCTACAGAAGCCCCCGCTTTGACTGAGTTTGGAGAAACGCAAGTTTCGAAAACAAAAGTCAAAGTATCGATAGGGACGGAGAATGATTCAGAACGTTCTGCGATCCTAAATCAATCTTATAACGCCGATACCTGCAAAACTAGCATTAGTTAAACAGACAAAATAGTTAAGAAACGCGTATCTTGCACCGTCGAGCACACGTCTCTGAAAGTAACCGATTGTTTTGATGACCTCCTGCAAGCTAGAGAATGCCATCCCGCTTGAAAACCGCCACGCCTGTAACTGCTTCCAAATTAGAAGATTGATTCGCCTGAAACGATCCTCCTCCGCATTGATAGTATTCCACATCCAAGGGAATACCATCGAAGATTGCTTCTCTTGAAACAATCCTCAGCTGTTTGTGACAACTTTCCACAATCTAGGGAACGCTGTCGAAGATATCTTCTCTTTCCGCTGTGATAGTCTTCGAAAAGATCAGTGCTTCTTAATGTTTGCTATGCCAGTACGTCGGCGCTCTTCTTGTGAACCTGTATGTCGGTGCTTTTGCTGTGATGACAATCCTTTTTTCTTTGGGAATAGTTGCCAAAACAACTCTTGTATGATGAATGACAATCTGATTTAGGGAAAGTTGTCAATGCTTCGTAACAATCCATCCTTGGAAATGTTGCCACGATGAAGCGACAATCCGTATCTCGGAAAATTTGTCAAAATCCAATCTTTGGAAAAAAGTTGCCAATGCTTCGTAACAATCTTTTATAAGAACTTTGCTACGATCGACAATCCACATCTTAGAATATAACTCTTGAAAGCAATCCATCTTGGAAATTTGCCAACGCTATGCGACAATCCTTTTAGGGAAATATTGTCACTATTGACAATCCACTTCTTGGAACATTTGCAAAAAAAAAAAAAAGAGTCGACCGACAATCCACTTCGGGAAAATTTGCCACTTGCTGAAATGAATGACAATCCACGGAACCTTTGCCGAAATTTATGATGAGTAGAGACCTACGACAATCCTTTGGGAGATTTTGCCATAGCGACCTGGGTGCATGATAATCCAATCTCGGAAAACTTGCCAACGAGCCGATGAATGTATGACAATCCGAACTTGGAAAAACTTGCCAAACAGAGAAGGAGCACGACAATCCACGCTTGGAAACTTTGCCAGAGATGACAATCCAATCTTGGGAAAATTGTCGTTGAAGAAGATGCACGACAATCCATTTTTGGAAATATTTTCAGTTGGGGATGACAATCCAATTTTTGGAAAACTTTGTCGTTTAATAATTATGCGCGACAATCCATATTTGGAAATATTGTCGTTTAAGTGCTTGCTTTTGAACCGATGCTTTGGTGCTTGTAATGAGCTAATACTTAGGCGCTTAAGCTAAGTGAGACGATCTTTCGTCAGGTCGATCACTTATTGCAATTGTAATCAAACCGACTACTAATCATGTCAAATTGCTTATAGGGGCTAACTGGCGTACCAAGGAACCCGAAATTGCTGTATGAGGTCGAAATCACCTTTCTGGGAGGCTTCGAGCTCTGTCGTTGCTGAAATATCTCTGGCGCCAAGAATTGGAGTAGGGTCTTCCCTATTCTGCTGCACCTGTATTTATTTTTGACTATAGAACTTTGCCAATTTCTTTAATTATCTTAGGGTTGACCTAAGGCTTAATGTTGCTTGACTCATCGACTTGTCACGACTCAAGGTATAAACTTGACTCGATATGATTGATTGACTTGAGGTTGACTCGACTCGAAGTGTAATGACACATGTGTTGGACTCAAATCAAAGTGATATGGCACGACATGACTCAATGTGTACATGACTCGTGTGTGCATTGTAATGTGATCGTGCGACTTGAAAAAGCAAAAATTTCCGTCACTTTTATGGAGGGTACCGACTTTCTCCCTAAAAAGAAAGACGTGAAAAAAGAATCGAAGTGTTGAAGATGCATGTTGAATGAGCATAGTCAAATGTCATTTGATACTGTCTCTCAAGGTGCAAGGATTAATCCATCCTAAGCTATCTCAATGGTTGACTCAATGATGAAAGTATTTGGGTAACTTAGGCACAGAGGCTAAGCACTTCATACTTCGTGATGCAATGACAATTATGAGGGATTTTGACGAAGCATGCTTCAGCGTTAAGATTTCATGACAAAGGGTTCCTAAGAGAAATATATTTGGTCATGTATGCGTGATGTGTGAAAGTGACACTAAAGTTAGGCCGCAAGTGTGTGGAAAAATATATTGAAAAGAGTCAAATGGTGGTGACTCTTAGGCTAGGTAAGCTAATAATGTAGGGATCAAGCCCCCAAGTCTAGCTCTAAATGAATAGGGATGAGCATTGGAGATCCCTTGATATGATCATGGTGTAAGTATGTGAATGTGAATATGAATGCATGTTTATTACGGCCGCACCTCGATGTTAGGTTGCCTACGTAAACTTTAGGAATCAGGCCGAACGTAGCTCTAGCCAAACCTCGCACAAGTGTGTGTATACCTCAAAAAGGTCTTTTAAGGGTTGTAACGTGGTTAGGCTAAAGGTTATAGAAGAAAGGGGATAAAGGCTCAAGACCCTAGATAAGCCCCCAAGGTGTGCAACTTCGCTTTTGAATCTTTATATTTTTATGCTTGAGTTTCTACTCTTTTTTAGCTCTCTTTGTTTTAGCATTTATTTCATTTTTATAAGCGTGGGCAATCTCGATCATGCGGTCTATCACTCACTTGGCATTCATGTTTCTCAGGCACGATACCGAGCACTCGATAAGAGACGCAATCTGAGGCGTGTTCTTATCGAAGATATTTTCATATCAAAGACATTGGAACACTTACCCTTTTGTACACTTGTTTTCGTTTTTTTTTATTATTGCTTATTTTTTGCTATTGCTTTCTTTTGAATTTGCTCAAGCTTTCTTTAGATTTGCAAAAGTTTCACACCATCCCATCCCAAGGTTAGGTAGATGTAGGTTGAAAAAGAAGGGTCTATCGTTAGACGAGGCTCAAAGTGGTTTATGAAGAAAGGATTTGTTAATTAGAAAGGCGAAAGGAGATATGATGTGGCTACAAGGGGTACCTCAAATCATTGGTATACCTTGTGCTTAATTCGACATGGATTTTTTTTTTAATTCAATATAAAGAAATGATCATATGTAAGGAAATAAATGCTCATTTTATTAAAAAGGGAAAAGAAAAGAAAAAATACAAAAATAATCTAAAGGAAAAGAAAAGGTGCCTATGCTAGACTTATTGGGGAAAGGAAAAAATGAAAAAGAAATAGAAAAAGAGGTCATGAAATCTTGTCATTGAAGCTCGCCTCTTGTCTTGTGTTGTTTGCTCCGACATCATCCAGTCTTCTCGCTAGCTAGAGGCGATGGGATCTTGTTTGCCTCTATGAGATCTTGAATGAGATTTTGAAACCTGTAGCATTCATTAGTGGTACGACCGTTTCCTCGATGGTACTTGCAATAGGAATTTGGATTCCATCTCGAAGATCGATTTTCTGGTGTTGGATCCTCGGTAGGGCCAATAGGTTTGATTAATCCTCGATCATAGAGACGATCGAAAGCAGCATCATAGGTCATTCCAATGGGTGTGAATTCTCGCCTGGGTTTCCTTTTAGATCCTTGATTGTCCATGGCTAAGATACCATTATGGTCAAAGGTACTAACATTATTACTAGAGTGGGCGTTTTCGGAAGAAGAAGGATTGTCGCTCTTCTTTCCTTTCCAGCCACCGTGGTTACTATTGTTAGTAGCTTTTTGTTTTGCGAGGTCGTCTTCGATTTCAATTTCGACGTCATAAACGGCCTTGAAAGTATTCAAGTTGTGTTGATATTTTAAGTGCTTTGAATACTTTTCTTGGAGATTCTTGATAAACATCCTCACAGACTCCTTTTCGGTGGGGACCTCAATTAATATTGGCGGAAGTTTCCCTCCATTTATTAAAGAAAGAAGTAAAGCCTTCATTCTCTTTTTGTCTTAGCATCTCAAGTTGTCTATGGTTGGTTTCAACTTGGATATTTCACTTGTACCTATCAACGAAAGCGTTTACTATTGATTCCCAGGTAGAGGTTTTCTCCTTGTCGAGGGAGAAGAACCATTGTTGGCAAACGGTTTCAAGAGATAGTGGGAACAGAGAGGGGAAAACCTTCTTATCGATACCCTTAATACTCATTATGGTTTCAAAAGCTCTTAGATGAAAATAAGGGTTATCAGTTGCCTTGAATTTAGGGATATCAGTGGCGTTGAACTTATGCGGAAGAAGTTCCTTGTCCAGCGAGACCCCTTTGCGAACTCATGCCCTGAAATTTATAGTCACTAGATAGCTTACTTAGATTATCTTGCATGAGATCCATCTGTTGTTGCTTCATGGGATCATCGACCTTAAGTGCGAGAAGTTTCAGTGTCTCAGTCACAGTAGCCAATTGGTTCTTAAGATCATTGACTTCTTTTTGAGTTGCCATTATCTTCTTAGCCTTCCTCTTTTGACGAATCGGTTTATCAAAAAGCGAGACTTGAATAACGAGGTTGTCCTTGATTAATCGCCCTTCTCTCCTCGACCAAGTATTGTGGAAATGGAATTTGGGGATACTTATTGTTAATTATTGACTCAAACTTTATTCAACATGCAATGGATGGAGGAAGTGAAGAAAGATTGGAATAGAATGTGAAAGAAGATTTAGATGGAGGGATATGAAGAATTAGGAATAGAATGTACCCCCCAACTTAAATGACGGAAAAGACCGACTCATGCATGGACCTACGACATGGTCATGGTGATGTGTACTCAAAGTGTGTGCTAAGATCAGTGAGTGTAGGTGACATATTAAGACTCATGTCATGACCATGTGGCTAGACTATGTGACGAAGACTCGATTAATGACTTGACAAGGTGTTATTGACAGCGAAAATTAACCGAATTAATTAGCAAACTGGTTAATTAGACCCTAGGTGATGACTCGACCAATAATCCGAACTATCGGCCAAGCGACAGGACTGTCGTCACAATGTGGTGGTTGGCGCCAGACAATTTAGCTGTCGTCTGGCGCTACACACCATAGTGTGGCGCTACAGCTCAGACTTTGGCGCCAATAGTGGAGCTTCGGTCTGGGACTGTTTTCGTTATTATTAGTCAACTGGGGTTTGCCTAAAGTCGTACTAGGTCAATTCCGATTGAAAAATTAGACTTTATTGACTCAAATTAATCAATTAATTAATTAATTAGGCAAAGTTCTTTAAGTCATTAATTTATTTATTCTCAACACAAATTAACAAACGGTTAAGAGAAACATAGAATGTATATGCACAATAAATAATGCACAATTAGTCAAGTAGGCACAATATGATGCAATGAGTTTGCAACCTAACCATGGCTCTAGTTCTCTAAAGTTCGGGATATGGTTTAGTCAATAGAGGGTCCATGGTTAATTGTCCGGATGCACCGCGCGGAAGCCTAACCGTGAAGGGTTGGCGCGAGTGGATGGGACACCGCGAGTTTTAAGAAAACTCGCTTCCATGGTTTGGTGAATTCAACATCTCGGATGTACCCTTTGTTGCACGGAGCGTTCAATCGGGTAGATGGAGCATGAATTCCCAGAGGGTTATGTCCATATGTAGAACACATATGGGTTTCAGAAAAGTGAGAAAAAATTCAATCAGGAAGTAGGATCGAGCGAACAATACGAAAAATTGGTCGAAATTAGAACGCATATTTCTGGCTCCGTATTGGGGGAAATTGGCGCCAGCAATCAGAGACTGACGCCAGCTTTTAACTGTAGCGCCTGGCGCCAATACTGGCGTCTGGCGCTACGACTAAAATGCTGGCGCCAAGCTCTGGCCCCTGACGCTACTTCCCACATGCCTCAGCAGCTTTCTGTGCTCGATAAAATTTTCCAGTTTCGCGCGGTGTTATTTCAGTCCTAGTTGTGAAAGATATTCCTCAAATTTCCTACGTGCAAAATCCTATGTTTTTAACTCATTACAGATGGTCTTTCCAATGAGATCTTTTTTATGCATATGACAATAATGTTAATCAAAATTACGCACATGAAATACTTAGAACTTTTCGAGTCTCATCCACTCATTATAAATCATTGCCGAAACAAATTCAGGAATTAAAATAGAAATCCTCCCTAGTGGAGTCGCCAAAAACTGTAGGGAATAATTTCAAGCCTTAAAATCCCACTAGCCTGAACCCCACTGTGATCATACATTTTCTCTCATGGATTTTCTCTCATGGAAATGTTTGTGTGCCTTTTGCTAGGTACATGACTTGATATACTTTGGTGCTTCGAATTGGATCAAGAATCAAGGAAGGTTGACTCCTATTTTTGCTAGCATATGGAAGACAAGGTGCAATTCTTGAGGAAATTAGCTTTGAAAGGTTTAATTGGGTCATTTGCGGGTATTTACACCCACCTAATATATGATATTATCCTTCCTTAGCTTGCTCTTTCTCAAGTGGATGATGACTTGTTGGATATATGTTGGTTTGTTGGATTGCTCTCCTTGTTTTCCCATCCCATGGTTTATATGATTTCTGTTTGAGTGTGTTGTCTCATTCAAGCTTGGGGGAGGGTATTCTATCATGTTTGATGGGATTTTGATTCACATATGATATGCACCTTTGTATATGCTTTTCCATGTTCTTATATTTTAAAAAAAATCCAAAAAGATTTTTGTTTCTATCAAGGCAAATTTGCAATGTTTCTTTGTTTCGTTCTTGGTTTGGACATAATACTTTTGGACTTGTATAGTTGAATGCTTTTCTTCTTAAATGGTAACAGTGTGCACGGTTTGAGAGTATGCTTGGTTGATTCTAGGATAAAGCATGCTAAGGTAGTTGGTTAGAACTAGTGGGACCATGAAATCGGATTCTACTTATTTGTGGCATGTTTGTAGTTGCTCCCTATAGTGAATTTTTGCTACATCCATGTGAGGTTCATTAGTTTTCAAGCCTTCAACATATATTTGCATGAGCGGCATGGATCCTTGACTTTTGCGGACCTAATCTAGAATCTTGACTCATAATTCTCAAACTCGAGACCGAGCCATCTAGTGAAGACAAAGGCATCTTTTCGGGGTGGTAATTTTTCTTTTTGTAGATTTAATATTCTTTATTTTAGTTCATTGGGTTTACATTTTCCTTCTTGCTAATAATTTGAGCCTTTTCCCTTCTTTTCAAGCCACATCTTTAGAATTTTGAGTCTTTTGTTTCTTTTTGTTTCATTTTTGGTTTTTATGAAGCAAATGGTCATGTTTTGGAGTTTGTGGTATATAAGTTTGGATATTGGTTCTATTTTTAAGCAAGCATGTCTTTTGTATATATTATGAATAATGGCAAATGAAATTTGGAAAAAGCCGTCCAAAGTAAAAAGAGGCAAGGACATAATAAATGCAAAATTGAAAAAACCGTCCTAAGTTAAAGAGGCATGGACAATTGCTTTGAAAGAAATGAAAATAAGAAAAATAAAAAATATTTTAATGTGATTCTTTTCCCCTTTTCAAGCATTGAGGACAATGCATCCTTTAAGCTTGGGGGAGAAGCGTTTACGCTTTTTGTTTATATGATTGTGGTCATGGCTTTGAATAAGCTTGGGGGTATTATTTTGTTTTTGTTTGATGTTCTCTTTTTTTTGGCGTTGAGATTTGGCCAATTTTGCTTCAAACATAGGTGTACCTGTAGGGAATAATTTCAAGCCTTAAAAATCCCACTAGCCTGAACCCCACTGTGATCATACAGTAAAGTACGGTGGCGTCCAAAAGGGAAGAAGATAGAGCAAAAGAGTCGCCAACACGTTTTTTAGGAACTTGTAAACCGTTCACGAGGTGAAGGTTACACCCCTTAACGATCCAAGAGATCGTCAACTCCATAAGGTCATGAACCAAATAAGGGTTCAGGGATGATGGTACAAATCCAACCTAAAAGAGATTGAACCTGCCCTAATAATTGGCCTCTACTTTATTCTGATCGTATTCATGTGCGCTTTCTGATTAACATGCAATCAATAGAATTACCCTAAACCTGTTTATCTATGTTGGTTGAATGTAATGCACAAATAAACTATTATTGGCGATCACTTGAAATTATAATCACATTAACCCTAACAAGATTATTAAATATCTTATTAAGCGTGATTGCAAGTACAAAATTCCCTTTAAGCATGCATAAAGGTGATCAAGCAATAACAAATATAATATCAAGCAACAATAATAATCATAAATAATAAATAATCATGAACCATTATTATAACAAATTATAATGACCATGAACAATAACGAATATCATAATCATAGCAATCATAGTTAATAATAATCATAATTATAATAATATTCATGTTAAAGCATAAAAGCAAGATCCTAGGCATGATACTAACAAGATTAATAACAAACCCTAACATGTCACTAAGCAATAAAAATCAAATCTTTAACCCTAACATGATACTAACAATCATAAATATTAGGAAGAGAATAAAAGACATCATAGCAATCATATTTAATATCGAAATTACCCTAGACATGATACTAGGAATATCATAATAACAATGTAAACATGAATTCTACATCATAATATCAATAAATCAATTAAAGTACTTACTTTGATGCTTCGTACCTCTTTCTAATAACAAAATACACACGTTAGTAACTTCAAGGAAAATAATAATCAAAACAATTAAATTAAATAATTGAAAGAGAGATTTGGGACCAAACCCTCAGAAATTAAAACCTTTCACGTCTAGGGCGAAGGCAACTTCGAATATGGCTAGGTGTTTCTAGATCTTGTGAATGCGGAATTTTGTATGAAAAACAAGGTAAGAAAGAGATGAATGAAAGAATGCTAAAGAATTAATGATTGTTGATAAAAGCTAATTAAAACTAATTGTTGATGAGAATTCGTGAATGAAAACGGAGTTTTTAATACGATATTTATAGAGAAAATCAGCCAAAAAAGATAATTTAACAAAACAAAGTCCGACGCTCAGGAAACAAGGTTGGCACCAACCCTGGCTAGCTGGCGCCAGGCACCAGTGGCTAGCGCCTGGCGCCAAGCCTGGTTCAAGGCGCCAAGGGGGTTGGACGCTAGTCTTGATTTTAACGCGTTTTTGAAAATACGATAAGTTTACCGTACTGGAGGATAAAATAATATAATTTCTTCGAAAATGCTATTTGATTTTGATTAAAACTCTGAAAAGTCAACAAAGTCAACTTATCAATGCTAATTGAATTAGGAATGAAAAGAACCTTCTAGAAGAATCTAGAAGACTAAAACCATTCCTAATTGCATTAGGAATGATAAATCATATTAGGCCCTCCCCTAGATCATTGGGCCGCACATAAAGCTCAAACCGGGCCTAGTTTAGTAAATTGGCCATAACTTCCTCAATATTCATCGGAATTGGGCTTATAATATATCGTTGGAAAGGTATTTGCAAACCCCATCCAACTACACCACTATTGGACCCATATCATGGACCAAACAAACTGGATTGAATGTTTTCTTAAAATAAAGTTTTCCAAAACAGGGAGAAAAGAAAAGAAATAAAAACTTTCCGCAACACTAGACCTTTCTACACTTTCGTTTCATTCGATTATGATTCGACGTGAAAGGTACTCATCACTGGGTTTGGTTTTGGGGAGACACAAATGGGTGTCTACAGTACCGCAAAATTTAAAAATTTTTGCCTACCTGTAGACACCCAAATGTGTCTCCCCAAAACCAAACCCAGTGATGAATACCTTTCATGTCATTTGATTATCGAATAAAGCTAAAGTGTGAAAAGTCTAGTGATGAGGATGTTTTTATTAAAATATCTCTTCTTTCTGTTTTTGAAAATATTTCTTTTCTTATTTTATTTATGAAAAATGTGCATTCCAGTTTAGTTTGGTCCATGATAAGGGTCCAATAATAGTGTAGTTGTATAGGGCTGGAAAAGACCTTTTCCAACGATATATTATAAGCCCAATTCCGATAAATAATGAGGAAGTTATGGCCAAAACACTAAACTGGCCCCAGTTTTGTTTTTATATGCAGCCCAATGATCTAGAGGAGGGCCTATTATTAATTATCATTCCGAAACCTATTAGGACTGATTATAGTCTTCTAGAATATTCTATAAGGCTCTCTTAAATACTAATGGAGTTAGGATTGATAATTATGTTTCAAAGAGTTTGAAATTGAATGAAACTACTCCTTTTTAGAATCCTTGTTTTGTACGAAGTGGAAAATATACAGATTTTATTTTTGTGCCTCATAATCTTTATCCAATCTTATATGGTTGGATATATATTGAAATTATCTTTCCAATGATATATTATAATATTTAATTCGAGCTATAGCAAAAAAGGTATGAATGGAATATGAAACTCTATAAAAAACTGACACCATTCCACTATTTCGACAATATCTTTTTATCTACAAAATATTTTAAACAGATTCTAATTGGGTTAGAAATTATTCTTCAAGAGATTTCCAACAACATATTATATGACTTATTTGGACTTTTGGAACAAAAGATATGATAAAAACAAAATCCGTAAAAACTGTCTTGCAACGCCGGACGACAGGCATGGCGTCTGGCGCCAGACCTGGCGTTTGGCGCTGCAATCTAGCGTTTGGCGACAGGCGCGTGTTTGGCTCTGCGATCGTGTTTTATTGTTTTCGAAACTCTTATTTTTTTATCATATCCGCCTGATTTTCTCTATAAATAGCTTCCTAAAACCTCCATTTTCAATCATCAACAATCAATTCTTCTCACCGATTCTCATCAAGAAATTCTTGATATTCTCTCTCTCTCTTCTAAACTAGCCTTCTCTCAAATAAAAAATTCCGCACTCACAAGATCTAGACACACCTAGCCATGTTCAAAGTTGCCTTCACCTTAGACGTGAAAGGTTTTAATTTCTGAGGGTTTATTCCCAAATCTCTATTTCAGTTATTTAATTTAATTGTTTATTTTATTATTTTCCTTGAAGTTACTAACGTATGTATTTTGTTATTAGAAAGAGGTACGAGACATCCAAGTAAGTGCTTTAATTATTTATTGATATTATGATAAAGAAATCATGTCTGGGTTGTTATTATGATTCCTAGTGTCATGTTAGGGTGTTTTGATCTTCCTAGTATCATGTTTAGGGTAACAATTATAATTTCTAATATCAAATATGACAATTGTGATTCCTGCGATGCTTCCTATTCTCTTTCTTAATATTCATGTTAGTATCATGTTAGGGCTATATATTTGATTTTTATTGTTTAGTGACATGCTAGGGTTTGTTATTAATCATGTTAGTATCCTGCCTAGGATCTTGCTATTATTATGCTTTATCATGATTGTTATTTGGATTATAATGTTTATTATGATTATTATGTTGCTTGATGCTTATTAATGTTATTGCTTGATCAGGCTTTTGATGCATGTTTAAAGGGAATTGGTACTTGTAATCACACTGAATAAGATAATTAATAATCTTGTTTAGGATAATATGATTATAATTCAAGTGATCGCCAATAATAGATTTATTTGTGCATTAATATTCATCCAACATAGATAAACAGGTTTAGGGTAAGCCTATTGATTGCATGTTAGTCAGAAAGCGCACAAGAATACGAGAAGAATAAAGTAGAGGCCTATTATTAGGGCAGGTTCAATCTCTTCTAGTTTGATTTGTACTTTCATCCCCGAACTTCCAGTCATGGTTCTAGACCTTTTGGAGTTAACGATCTCATGGATCGTTAAGGGGTGTAATAAGCTTCACCCTGTGAACGGTTTACAAGTTCCTAAAACTTGTTGGCGACTCTTTTGCTCTAGCTTCCTTCCCTTTGGACGCCACCATGCTTAAGTGTATGATCACAGTGGGGTTCAAGTTTGAGGTAATGCTTGAAATATTCCCTAAAGTTTTTTGACGACTCCACTGGGGAGGATGTCTATTTTAATTCCTAAAATTTATTTTGGCTATGATTTAGAATAAGTGGATGAGACTCGAAAAGATCTAAGTATTTCATGTGCGTAATTTTGATTAACATTATTGTCATATGCATAAAAAAGGTTCACATTGGAAAGACCATCTGTAATGAGTAAAAAACATAGGATTTTTACACGTAGGAAATTTGAGGAATATCTTTCACAACTAGGATCGAAATAATGCTGCGAAAAACTGGAAAATTTAAGAACACAGAAAGCTGCTGAGGCATGTAGCAACTGGCGTCTAGAAAATAGATCCTATCGCCGAAGATATGGCTCTGTTGGCGAGCGAAAATTCTGTCGCCAAGCGACAGGGCTATATCGCGGCGAAAGTCCCTGTTGGCTGGCGCAGTGTTCTTCCAATACCGAGCCAGAAATATGCGATTTTATTTCGACCAGTTCTAACACTGTTGGCTCGATTCTACTTCCTGATTGAGTTTTTCTTATGTGTTCTACATATGGACATAACCCTCTAGAAGCTTCCGCGCGGTGCAGTCGGACTCATAACCATGGACCCTATTTGACTAACCCATATCCTTGACCTTTAGAGAAGTAGAGCCATGGTTAGGTTGCAAACTCATTGCATCATGTTGTGACTACTTGACTACTTGTGCATACTTATTATGTGACTAAACTAAGCGTTTGGTTTGAAATGTGTTTGTAAATAAGTCTTAATAAACTAACAAATGACTAAAGGGTTTTGCTTAATTAATTGGTTAATTAATTTGAGCTAATAAAATATACCTTAAAATCGAGTCATAGTTCCTTTAAGTCAACCCGAATTTTTATTCCCGTATACTGCACAAGCGTCAACTTTTTTTGGTCATAGCCGGAGTTCTAGGAAGAGTTACGCGTCGTACAACCTATGGATCTGTAGCCCCGAATTTTATCTTTAATTTGAGTTGGTTTTATCCCAATCAGAGTCACAGATCAAAAGTTATGACTAAAATACCACTGGCTTTCTAGTTTAATGCATATACATGAAGTCTTAACTTAGTCTTTGCTTGAGTCTAGTCACATAGTCTAGCCACATGGTCATGACACAAGTCTTAACATGTCACCTACACTCACTGGTCGTAGCACACATTTTGTGTATATGTCACCATGACCATGTCTTATGTTCATGCATGAGTCGGTTTTTTCCGTCATTTGAGTTCGGTATACATTCTATTCCTAATCTTTTTATATCTCCCCATCTACATCATCTTTCCATTCTCTACATGCTTTCTGCATATCACAACCTTCATTCTTCCTACCTTCTTCCATATATGCATGTTGAATCGAGTTTGAGTCATGTGATTGACAAACAAAAAAAATGAGGGTGATGATGAAACAAATGCACAAAACAAACTTCTCACTAAGATTTCTTGCTTTCTTCTTCTTTTTTTTCAAACCCTAATCCCAACAAGTCTAGTATAGGCACCCTTCATCCTTCTTGAATTTATTTTTTAGAGTTTGATTTTTACCCTTCACTTTTTAAATAAAATGAGCATTTATTTCCTTGCATATGATCATTGCATTGCATTGCAAAAAAAAAAAAATCCATGTCAAACTAAGCGCAAGGTATACCAACGATTTGAGGCACCTCTTTTAGCTATATCATACCTTTCACCCTTTCAAATATACAATCCTTTCTTGATACACAATTTTGTGCCTCGTCTAACGATAGACCTTTATTTCTTCAACTTACACCTACCTAACCTTGGGATTGGATGGTGTGTAACTTATGCAATTTCAAAAGCTTTAGTGATTTCAAAAAATAAAAAAGAAATTAAAAAAATTAAACTTGTACAAAAGGGCAAGTGTTCCAATGTCTTTGATATGACAATATCTTTGGTATGAACACGTTTCGGATTGCGTCTCACATCGAGTGCTTGGTACGGTTCCTGAGAAACATGAATGCCAAGTGAGTGATAGACCGCATGATCGGGATTGCCCACACTTATAAAAATAAAATAAAGGCTAAAGCAAAAATGAGAGAAAAATATTAACAAAAAAAAAAAGAGAAAAGAGAGCTAAAAAAAGAGTTAAAAGCCTCAAGCATAATAATACAAAGATTCAAAAGCAAGGTTGCACACCTTGGGGGCTTATCTATGGTCTTGAGCCTTTTATCCCCTTCTTCTTCAACCTTTAGCCTAACCACGTTATAACCCTTCAAAAGACCTTTTTGAGGCATAAACATACTTGTGCGAGGTTCGGCTAGAGCTACGTTCGGCCTGATTCCTAACGGATATGTAGGCAACCTCACATCAAGGTGCGGCCGTAATAAACATGCATTCATTTTCACATTCACACACTCACACCATGATCATATCAAAGGATCTCCAATGCTCATCCCTATTCATGTAGAGCTAGAATTGGGGGCTTGATTCCTACATCATTAGCCTACCCATCCTAAGAGTCACCACCATTTGACTCTTTTCAATATATATATTATCCACACACTTAGCCCTTGCGGCCTAACTTTAATGTCACTTTCACACACATCACAGATACATTATCAAATATACTTCCCTTAGGAACCCTTTGTCATGAAATATTAACACAACGCTGAAGCATGCCTTGTCATATCAACATCAATCGTCATTGCATCACAAAGTATGAAGTACTTAGCCTCCGCGCCTAAGTTACCCAAATACTTTCATCATGGAGTGAACAATTGAGATAGCCTAGGATGAATTAATCCATTACAAAAATTTTGACTAAGCTCATTCAACATGCACCTTCAAAAACTTCGATTCTTTTTCACGTCTTTCTTTTTCAGGAGAAAGTCGGTACCCTCCACAAAAATGACGGAAATTTTTTGCTTTTTGGCATTTTTGAGTCGCACGATCACATTACAATGCAACACGAGTCATGTACACATTAAGTCATGTCGTGTTATCACATTGAGTCAACACTATGCACACATGAGTCACACGAAGTGAATCATCATTAAGTCATGTTTATACGTTGAGTCGTGTCAAGTTAATGAGTCAAGCAACACTAATACTTAGGTTAACCCTAAGATAATTACAGAGATAAGCAAAGTCCTATAGTCGAAAAAATAAATGTAGGTGCATCCCAGCAAGCAAGAACATTCCCGGATTTTTTTTTTAAAAAACCGCGAATATGACACTAGAGATTATTCCAAGATGATAAGAATTTGAGCAAAATTACATGGTTCAGTAAATTAGAGATGAAGAGCTTTAATTTACAAATGATTTGAGCGGATTTGGTTGAAAGGAAACGACCAAGTTCAAAGTTCGAAGCGAAATTGAGCAACGAACAGCAGCAGCAGGAGAAAAATAGGGAAAACCTGACTCCAGCGCCAGATGACGAGGCTGTCGCCTGGCGCCAACATTTGTCGCCTAGCGACAGAGCAAAATCGCAGCGCCAGAGGCTTTGCAGCGACGACAAAACTCTAAGCCATTCAGAACGGTTATTTCGACCTCGTACAGCAATTTCGGGTTCCTTGGTACGCTTGTTAGCCCGTATAAGCAATTTGACATGATTTAGTAATCGAATCGGTTACTTTTACATTAAGTGATCGACCTGATAAATTATCGTCTCACTTAGCTTAAAGAGCCTAATTATTGGCTCACTGCTAAAAACACCGACATAAAGGTTCACAACACAAAGGCACCGACATACTGTTTCAGAAGCACTAACATACAAGTTCACAATTCAAAGCACCGACATACTGGTTTACAAGCAGCAGAAGCGCCGACGCACCAGCTAAAACAAAGTTCAAGCGAGCTTTAAAGATCAACAAGCGTTGGTCTTCGGTAATTTTTCTTCAGAATATTATCGCAACAACTAAGGATGACTTCAAGTAAAGTTATTTTCGACAGCATTCGCTAAGATTGTGGAGGTTGTCACCAAGATTTGAGAAGATAACACGAGATGGGTGGTCTTCGACAGCATTCTCTAAGATTGTGGAGGTTGTCACCCAAGATTTGAGGATGAGATGGGCGGTCTTCGACAGCGTTTTCTAAGATTATGGAGGTTGTCACCAAGATTTGAGAAGATAGCACAAGATGGGCGGTCTTCGACGACATTCGCTGAGAATGTGGAGGTTGTCACCAAGATTTGAGAAGATAGCACGAGATGGGCGGTCTTCGACGGCATTCGCTAAGATTGTGGAGGTTGTCAGCAAAATTTGAGAAGAGCGGTTCGTGATGTAGAGGTCTTCAACGACTTTTTCAATGATTGGGAAGGTTGTCACTATGATTCAAGAAAAAGGCTCGAGATGTAGAAACATTGATCGACGGCGCTCCCTAGATTGTTGAAGGTTGTCAACAACAGCAATGCAACACAAATCGGGTACCTACAGAGACGTGTGCTCGACGGTGCAAGATACGCGTTTCTTAACTCTCTTATATGTTTTAACTAACGCTAGTTTGCAGATATCAGCGTTAAAAGAATGATTTAGGATCGTAGAACTTTCTGAATCATTCTCCGTCCCTATCGCTACTTTGACTTTTGATTTTGAAACTTGCGTTTCTCCAAACTCAGTCAAAGTGGGGGCTTCTGTGGACACCCAAATGTGTTTCCCCAAAACCAAACCCAGTGATGAATACCTTTCATGTCATTTGATTATTGAATAAAGCGAAAGTGTGAAAAGTCTAGTGATGAGGATGTTTTTATTAAAATATCTCTTCTTTCTATTTTTGAAAATATTTCTTTTCTTACCTTATTTATGAAAAATGTGAATTCCAGTTTAGTTTGGTCCATGATAAGGGTCCAATAACAGTGTAGTTTTGTAGGGCTTGAAAAGACCTTTCCAACGATATATTATAATCCCAGTTTCGATGAATAATAAGGAAGTTATGGCCAAAATACTAAACTTGGCCCGATTTGTTTTTATATGCGGCACAATGATCTAGAGGAGAGCCTATTATTAATTATCATTCCTTAAGATATTAGGATTGATTATAGTCTTCTAGAAATTTTAGAAGGTTCTCTTAAAACCTAATGGAGTTAGGATTGATAATTATGTTCCAAAGAGTTTGAAATTGAATAAAACTACTCCGTTTTAGAATCCTTGTTTTGTACGAAGTGGAATATATTCAGATTTTATTTTTGTGCCTCGTAATATTGTTCCAAATCTTATATTTTTGGATAGATCTTGAAATTATCTTTCCAATGATATATTATAATAATAAATCCGAGCTATAACGAAAAAGATATGAATGGAATATGAAACTCTATCCAAAACTGAGACCCTTCCACTATTTCGGCCATATATTCTTATCTACAAAAGATTGAAATTCTATTCTAATTGGTTTAGAAAGTAGACTTGAAGATCTTTCCAACGACATATTATATGACTTATTTGAACTTATGGATCAAAAGATATGATAAAAACAAAATCCGCAAAAATTGTCTTGCAGCGCCGGACGACAGGTATGGCGTCTGGTACCAGACCTGGCGTTTGGCGCCGCACTCCAGTGTTTGGCGACAGGCAGGTATTTGGCGTTGCAATCAAACTTTTATTCTTTTCAAAACTCTGATTTGTTTTCTATCATATCCGGCTGATTTTCTCTATAAATAGCCTCCTAAAATCTCCGTTTTCAATCATCAATAATAAATTCTTATCACCAATTCTTATCATGAAATTCTTAATATTCTCTCTCTCTCTCTTCTAAACTAGCCTTCTCTCAAATACAAAATTCTGCACTCACAAAATCTAGACACACCTAGTCAAGTTCGAAGATGCCTTCGCCCTAGACGTGGAAGGTTTTAATTTCTGAGGGTTTGGTCCTAAATCTGTATTTCAATTATTTAATTTAACTGTTTGATTTTATTATTTTCCTTGAAGTTACTAAGGCGTGTATTTTGTTATTAGAAAGAGGTACGAGGCATCCAAGTAAGTGCTTTAATTATTTATTGATATTATGATATAGAAATCATGTCTAGGTTGTTATTATGATTCCTAGTGTCATGTTAGGGTGTTTTGATCTTCCTAGTATCATGATTAGGGTAACAACTATAATTACTAATATCAAATATGACAATTGTGATTCCTGCGATGCTTCCTATTCTCTTTCTTAATATTCATGTTAGTATCATGTTAGGGCTATATATTTGATTTTTATTGTTTAGTGACATGCTAGGGTTTTTTATTAATAATGTTAGTAACATGCCTAGGATCTTGCTATTATTATTTTTTAACATGATTGTTATTTGGATTATAATGGTTATTATGCTTATTATGTTGCTTGATGCTTATTAATGTTATTGCTTGATCACGCCTTTTATGCATGTTTAAAGGGAATCGGTACTTGTAATTACGCTTTATAAGATAATTAATAATCTTGTTTAGGATAATATGATTATAATTCAAGCGATCGCCAATAATAGATTTATTTGTGCATTAATATTCAACCAACATAGATAAATAGGTTTAGGGTTAACTTATTGATTGCATGTTAGTCAGAAAGCGCACATGAATACGAGAAGAATAAAGTAGAGGCCTATTATTAGGGCAGGTTCAATCTCTTTTAGTTGGATTTGTACCTTCATCCCCGAACTTCCAGTCATGGTTCCATACCTATTGGATTTAACGATCTCATGGATCGTTAAGGAGTGTAACCTTTACTCTATGAACGGTTTACAAGTTCCTAAAACTTGTCGGCGACTCTTTTGCTCTAGCTTCCTTCCCTTTGGACGCCACCATGCTTAAGTGTATGATCACAGTGGGGTTCAAGTTTTGGGTAATGCTTGAAATATTCCCTACACTACCCCTAACCCTTTTTGCCCTTACATTACAACCATTGGGAAAAACCTTTCGACCTAGAGGTTGAGTCAAATTTCGGGGGAGGGAATTATGAGTTAAAGCCAAAGGAAAGGGGATGCATTGTCAAGACGTCGAGTAGCCCAAAATTATCTCTTTTTCCGATTCCTTTGTGGAACTTTTGAGATGCTCACTAAGGGAAGATATGAGACTAGTAGGGAGAACGCGGTAAGACCGTTTGGGATGAAAGTGGATTGCGTTTTTCTAATTCCTATGCTTAGCATATTTATGTTTCAATCAACCTCGAGTATCTTGGAACGTGCACTCCCTTACATGTTTAGAAATATTTGCATTCATTTATGCGTGTACATTTGGAAAAGTCCTTTCATGAAAATTTGTTTGCTTTTCTAGTATTTTGGTTTCTTTTTCGTGTTTTGCCTTGTTTGTATTATTATGAGAGTTATAGGTTAATCTAATAGGAAACCTTTACGAGAGGATCACTCGTCCTCTAGGGTGATCTAGGGGTTTAAATGGCTTGTCTCTAGTGGCTAAAATTGACCGTGATTCCTAGAAAGTGAGTTAGTGTTTATTCTTATCTCTTCCCTTCTTTTTGTTTGATTAAATAAGCTCATCATTTCTCCTTTGGTTTTGTTTTGCTTGAGGATGAGCAAAAGGTAAGCTTGGGGGTATTTGATGGGTGTCATAAATGGCTCCCATTTGATGAGAATTTAGGTTGTTTTCTTCCTCTTTTCTTAGCTTTCATGCTCAATAAATGCCTAGTTTTATGCATTAGGTATTGGTTTTACCTTTCCTCTTTTATTTTGTAGCTTTTATGCATTTATTGGCTTTTCTACTCTTTTCTCCTTTATTTGCTCTATTTTCGTGGTTGTAGGTATTGTACGAGGTTCGGGTCTTGATATTGGTGAATCACTAAGGTGGGAGATGCTTTTGGAGCAAGGTCATGGAAATTGAAAAGCTCAAGATGCAAGCAAGTGGATTCTCCAAGTTCTAACTCTTTCGCTCTCAAGCCGTGCTCTCATGAAGATGGGGTGTTGAACCCACAATCAAGTGCTTTTAGGACTGCCTCTCTTAGTGTTCATCATCATCATCATAATCGTGTGACCTTAGCGAAGGCACAAAGCCGCGAGAAAGTTGGAGGAATCTAGAGATGCGCGGGCGCGCCACCCTTGCAGCACGGGCGCGCCTTCCTAGGTATTTGTTTGCTCGGTTTTTGTTTTCTCGCTTCTTTAAATACCTTTGTAAACCCGATTTTTTGAGTAAGTTTAGAAGAAGTATTATTCCAGTTTTTTATCATAATTTTAGCTTAGTTGAGAGCTTCTCTCTCTAGTTTTAGGGTTAGTTTAGGAGTAGATTTTAGAGAGAGAAAGTGAGGAATTTCAATGGTGATTGAGAGATTGAAGATTCAATGGTGACTATTGTGTTAGAGATCTTCTCTATTATCAATGAGCATTTTTAAACTATATCTCATTTATTGCTTTGTTTGATTTCATATTTGTTTAATTTGATTTATATGTTTGATTGTTGATTAGTGTAGTTGCTTTTTAATCATGTTTCTAGTGCTTTATTTGTTTGATTCTTCATTTTGTTAGTTGGTTATACATTTTGCTAGCCAGAATCCGCATGTGTAAGGCGACAGGGGCAACAAAAATTGATGCCTACTCTGATTCGCAGTTGGTCGTAAGCTAGTATGAGGGAAAATATGAGGCAACTCACCCAGCTATGATCAAATATCTTTAGGCAGTCAAAGAGGAGGCTGGGGCACTTGAAAAATTCCAACTGAGTTAAGTGCCCAGGTCAGATAACAACCAGGCGGATGCATTTTCCAAACTAGCATCTTCCGCCTGTCGTAATATGCCTTGGTCAGTCTTTTGGGAAGTTCTGGAAAAAAGAAGTATATATGAAGAACCCATTGGAATCCTGGACCGAAGCTCTACCTGGATGGATGGCATCCAGGCATATTTAATAGGCGGCACGCTCCCTGATTCACCATAGGAGGCAGCCGTCATAAATAAACGAGCAACAAACTTGGAGATGAGAAACGGAGAGCTCTTCAAGGAGGGTTTCCTTAAACCTTTATTAAAGTGTGTTACCCTAGAAAAGGGGAAAGAAGTTCTCGAAGAATTACATGCGGGATACTGCGCCTCCCATATAGGTGGCAGGTCCCCAGCCGTTAGAGCCAGGCGACATTATTTTTGGCCTACTCTTGAGGCAGATGCCAAAGAGTTGGTGATGAAATGTGACAAATGCCAAAGGTTTCGCAAGCTTATTCACCGCCCGGCTACTGATCTGACGGCAATCCACAGCCCAGTCCTGTTTGCTAAGTGGGGCATGGACATCTTGGGTCCTTATACGCTTGCACCAGGCAGAAAGCGTTATATTCTAGTGACTGTGGATTACTTCACCAAGTGGGTGGAGGCGAAGGAAGTCAAGAACATCAAAACAAAGGATGTCATCTCTTTCATTTGGAAGAACATCATCACCCGGTTTAGGGTACCTATGTCCATGGTGTTTGATAATGGCCCTCAATTTGAAATGCCTCACCTTAAGACTTGGTTGGGAGATTGAGGGATCTCACATTGTTTTGCATCAGTTGGCCGACCCGAAGCAAACGGCCAAGTCGAAGCCTTCAACAAACTTATCTCAGACGGCATCAAATAGAAAATTAAAACAGCTGGTGGCTTATAGGCAGAAGAATTGATTCATTTCTTATGGGCCATCTGGACAACCTCTAAAGGGGCAATCGGTGAAACACCATTTCTCATGGTATACGGTGTTGAAGTTGTCTTGCCCATCGAACGTTACGACGCGACTCTTAGAGTCATGCTGTACGATGAAGAGGCAAATTGGGAGGCCATGCAGCTAGCATTAGACTCCCTCCTGGAACGCTGGGGCAATGATGCCCTGCATCATGAGATATACCGTCTGAGAATGACGAGAGCCTACAACAAGAAAGTACACAAGCACCCTTTGAAAGTTGGCGAATTCGTGTTATGAAAAATAGAGGCAACCGGTAGGGAAAATGAGCTTGGAAAGCTAAACCCGAATTGGGAAGGCACCTATCGGATCTATGAAGAAGTTAGGGATGGCACCGGCCGCCTGGAAACCCCAGACGGCAGACGCCTGCCTATAACTTGGAATGCAGATAACTTGAATAAGTACTACTTCTAAGAATTTTAAATTTTTTGTTAACAAAAAGTCTATTAATGAGAAATCAGGCTTTGTTTTCAATTGTGTTGTTATCTTTATAATTACTATTTCATCTGGGCAATGCTCAGACGGATTATTTGCTAAACCAACTAAGTTCAAAACTTAGTGGCGAACTCAACGCCCAAATAACATGCGGCCAATGGCCAGATTGATAAACTAGGCACTAAAACGCTTAGTAGCTATACAACCGGTCTCGAACAAGACCAAAGGCCAATGGCCGGATGGTTTCTTATTTTACAAAATCGCCAGTCCAATATGGACAACGGCGTATGGCAAAACCCCTCTAGGTGCAATCGTCGTAGAGAGCAGACTATTTGTCAGCTCTACGTATCTATGCAGACGACAAAGATTGAACGACCAAATTGGTCAACTTATAGCCATCTGACCAGAATAGTCTACAGAACGATTAAGTTTACGAAATACAGGATGCCCTAAGGCATCAGCTGGTTCACAACCGAAGTTCTTAGTTAGATTATTTATTCCAAAATTGCACAGACTCTCCCATTGGGGCAAAAGAGTTTTGTGTAATGGCTATGCAACAACCCCAGACGGAATTTTACCGCCTGCGTAAGAGGCTTGGAGCACCCGTTTTAATGGCCGGCTGTGCACTTGGTTTGGGGCAATCACCATTGTGATTGATTGGCCTAAAACTTCTCATATTTCTTAAAGTATCAAATGTTTCCAAGCGAATCAATAAATTTGAAATGAAACCAACCACACAACCGTCCAGGGGCAAGAACAGCCGGATTACAATCTGCCGCATGCTTTTTATAAGTTAGGAAAAATATCAAAGAATTGCAGTATATACGCAAATTTCAATTCAAAAAATTTAAACACAAATGCAAACATGTATAAAAAACCGACTGAGTTGGAATAATTCATTCATTAAATTAAAACTGGCATAAAGGCTATACTGATTGTTAATAGGAATCACATCCGGTGAATAAACAAAAGAAAAATTTGTTAACCCAACTCCTTAGTTAGTAAAAGTACAACATACTCGGCTAACAAGCCAGAAAAGAAAATAAATGGCATACTGCCGCAGAATTTGGGGAGGCTGGTTCAAGGCTGAGGAGGAGGCTGCTGACCCAGCTGGTCTTAACCGGTAGGGAGGGCTTCTGATTGATTTTCAGCCGCCTAAGGGTGGTTGTCTTGGTCTTGCTGGCCCTCCGCCGGCTCCTCTTCATTGTATGAGACTTCATATCCCAGCTCAGCAGCCCAGTCTTTGAACCGAGGCGGAGCTGCCTCTCCTAAGGGCATCATACACTGAAGTGGCGTAATCATACCTAAGCTTGTAGAATTCAAAGTTAACATCCGGATAGAGGAGCCCCCAGGCTATCTTCAGGTGGGCCGCATTGTCCCCCTCATTCTCCTCCATAAGTTGGGTCTGCTCCTTTGCAATTTCATCCTCCTGCTGGTTCCGCAAGTTGACAATATCCACACCCAACCGGGCAACGTCTGCCCGGAGCTTCGTGTTCTCCATATAAGCTTCCTCTAATGCCTTGGGATCAGCTTTAGCATCTGTCATTTTTTTCTCAAGGTCATTAGCTCGGCTGTTGGCTTCATCGTTAGTAGCCGTTAGGCTCCAAATCAGCTCCTCCTGTTTCAACGCTACTATTTTAATCTTTAATTCACACATATAATTAACATATTGAGCAGAGTTGAGGTTTTGAGTGGCCCTCCGTTTGGCGTCATTTCCCTGTTCTTGTTTCCGCCTGAAGGGGCCTCGGAGTCCATCCACCCTCAGCATAACCTAAAAAAGGGCAGCCGAAATATCAAATACTTGGTAAATATAGAAGAAAAATATCAGAATCAAGTTGGAGAATAGTTTACCTCAGCCAGTTGGCCCATTATTCGGTCGAAGTCCACAACCTGCAGATCAGGTATAGAGTTCTTCTTAGACCGGGTGAGGGTCCTCACCATCCGTTTTTCAAACCCTGGAAGATCCGGCTAGTCAGATGTAAGATCTACACCATAAGAATTACTTGATAAGAGGGATGCAGCGTAGTTGGCATTCATTCGTTGCCGGATGCTGACTGAACCCCCCGAAGAAGTTCAATCTTGTTCTTACCTTGGGTTTGAGGATGGGGCTTTGAGGCATCCTCCTCCCAGTCGTTGACGCACCGGCTGCAACATTGGTTGGCTTGCCACCCTTCGATGCCGTAGAGGTATCCGATGCTTTCTTCCCAGAACTTTTTGAGCTTTCACTCAGAACCTTTATGACAGATGGTGATTTACCGTCGGTCGTAGGACGATCCGGAATGGCAGTGGAAGTTGACTTGGAAGGATTCTTCCTTGCGGCCTTGGCAGCCGGAGTTTTGTCCAGCTCCTCTCCTTGTCTTTTGAAAAGCTTGGAGATGAAGCGTGGAACGCGTTTGCTGGCATCCTGCAAATAAAGAACTAAAAGTTACTAGCCAGCAAAAACACTTGAAAGAAATTTAAAGGAAACAGGGCAGGTCAGGCGTACTTACCCCGCCTTTATTGGCCTCTTTGGCCTCGACCTTTTGATCTCTTGAAGAGCGCGCTCTCTTTGCGCAGCTGCGCAGCAGACTTAGACGGGGTCTTCTCCTGATCCACTATCTTCAAGGCATTGGCTGCAAGGAGCAAATAAGGAGTTAGTGAAAAAGAATAAAAAGTTGAAGTACAAAAACAAAAAAACAAAAGAATTGCCGGATGCCAAGTGGATCTACCCTTGGGAAACGTGGTGCTTAACCCGCAGGAGGACGGGAATCTTTCATCCTTGAAGAAGTCCGGATGGGGGATCCAGTTCTTAGGCACAATAATATGAGTCCCATCCCCCAAGGGCTCAGTTGTGGTTTTGAAGAAACCCGGGTCCATTATTTGCTCCTAGGCTCTAGAAGAGAGTGCCGGGAGAGGACATATCCTGCTTAGGAGAGCCGGTTCCTTATTGTACCGGCATAGCGCCTGGTTGTGTCTAAGAGTGGGGGAGGAGACAAAATAAAACTTCTCCTTCCACCCGAACCATTTTTTGTCCAAGGTCATTAGATATTGGGGAAAAGTTGTAAGAGTATACCACGCCTCATGACCGCTTGGGGCCTTGCTCAGATAGTGCATATGAGCAAAGGCGGAAAAGCTGGGGGCAATATTCTAGAGCTCGTAGGCGGCAATGTAACTCAGAATATTCACCCACAAGTTTGGGGTGAGCTGCCAAACACCCAAATCATACCCCTTCTGGATTTTCCTAATCCCAATATGGAGGGGGAACTAGAGGCCGGCTTCTATTACCGCCTCATAGTAGACAAAGTAGTTGTTTGCATTTTCAATGTTGTCCTCCCAGGCCATAACCGCGTCCCCGGGCGGAACTATAATATCCCACCCCTTTCCAAAGGGATGTTTCTCTTTGAAAGCCCTGAATCCGCTCTTCAGCAGAGCTATATCACCCGGAAGCATTCTAATCTTCTTTGGGTCAGGGTTGGCTGAAGCTTTAGCTAGGTGTTGATAGTCAGCCGCAAAATTATCTTGATCGGAGCCAGATGCCTCGGCTCCCGATCTTTCGGCGGCATCATTAACGTCTTTCTCTTCCTCGGAACCATTAGAGGAGGCGGCCTCTTCACCGTCTACCTCTCTCACGCTTGAGCTCCCGGAGGATGAGGGAGCCTCATTGTCAGAACTACTTCTCTCCTCCGAATCCTCTTGTTCCCCATCTGGAACAACCTCGTCGACGGGCACTTCCATAGCGCACCAGATTTTAGGCTTAGTAGCCGTCGGTTCAACTCTAGCCATTGTGTCCTACACAGACACAAAAAGGGAGGAATTCGAGGATGAGCACAGCAGTTCCGATAGTCCAGAAAAGGCACCCCCTATTCTAAATTTAGTCGTTCCGGGAGATCGGCTGAATGTCCTAGGCAGTGCCGAGTGTGTGGATTGAGAGCTCATTTTATGTTTAAAGATTATGTATAAAGACGGAAAAAATAATGTATACAACTGGAAATGAAGGAAAAGCTAAAAAAAATGTGTAGGCGGTTACCTTACTTTAGCTCTGAAAACTCTGAAAACTGCTACAGACGGGTGACCGGGTGTGGTAAAAGTGAGCAGACGGAAATCATGAGAACCTGACGCAGACGGGATCAGAGTATCTCTCTCTAAGAATCTCTCTTTCTCTCTCTAGAAAGTCAAAGAAAAGGAAATAGTGAGAGAAGGGAGGGGTGGTATACTCCTATTTATAGAGGGGTGAAACGGGGGCATCCCCGTCATACCCCAGATTTTACTAGCCGTTTTAACTGTTCACCTCTCATTGGTGGACACGTGTCACAGGCGTCACGTGGCAGCCACGTGACCCCTGTGAGGGGCAAATGTTTAGGGTAAAAATACCCTAGACATGTGGACCAATAAGAGAAGGCCACGCATCAAACCCAGGCTGGTCCAAGTGGACGAATAGCCATCTAACACGTGTCCCCTTTAGATATCTTCAGAAATTGCGGCCTTCAAGGGCCCAATTCCCAAGAAATGCCTTAAAACGGCGCAACCCACTAAAATCTAGGTCATGTGACCTAGATAGGGGCACACCTTCCAAAGACCTTGTAAATAGGGAGATATTTCCCCATTTTGCGGACACAATCTATCATTTATTACACCTACTTTCTCTCACATCAGAGAAACACCTGAGCTGGGAATCTAATTACAGATACGCACCTACTTTCTCTTTCAAGTTACTAACTTGATCGTCGGAGGTGGAGCTCCTACAACCGGAGTCTCCGTTATTTTGCAGGTGCAGCTCGAGCCGGACCAATCTTTGTGACGTAATTCTCCCGAGGGACAAAAAGATCCAAAACATTATGCCAAGTGTCCTATACTGTGATTACTTTATACTTTTTTTTTTTGAAAAGTGATTACTTTATACATTAAAGGTGGATGAAGTATGAAAATAGATTGTAGATTGTGTGTACTAAATGTATTTTATGCTTCTAACGAACGTTGAATTTTTGTTTTTAATAGTAAAAACAATCTGCTTCTTCGTCCAATAATACTGTATCCAATTTCCATTTTTGTCTATTTTAAAATACTTGGCATGTTACTAAATATAGAATGAGTAGACCAATAATGAAAAAAATAAATAAAATTTTCCACATTTTTTCTCTCCTCACCTACCCCACTCTCATCTGATTTGTTGTTTTCTTGTAATATAAAAATATAAAAGAGAATTTTCGTATAATAAACAAATATTTAAAATTGATTCACTTGTAGTTCGTTATCTTAAATTACGTGTCCATCCCAACGTCCCAAGTACTATGACACATAAGGAGCAGTAATAACTCATACACCATTAGTTAAAGACTAGCTTTGTACCTCGTGCGACACCCGAGTTGTTTATTGAGTTTTAAGATTAATTTTTAATCTATTTATCAAATTTTAAAATACGGCTATTTCACCAAATGCCACTGAGCACTTTAAAAATTCACCAAATGCCATCGGACTTTTCAGAATTCACCAAATGCCACTGAGGTTTTAAAAAATTCACCGAGTGCCATTAATGACTAACGGTCATTAGTCATTAAGGCTAATTATGCCACGTGGTGGCTTATGATTGGTTGCTTATTAAATTAGTAAATTAATTACTTAATAAAAGACTTTAAAAAATAAAAAAATAAAAAAAAACACCACCCACCATGACCCAACCCCAACCACCGTTTGTCACTGCCACCACCATATCCCCGCCTCCAGCCAGTCCCCACCGTGGCGGCGACCATCCCTGAAGAATCGCGCCGACGACCCAGGCTAGCCAGCCCGCACCGACGACGCAACCCAGCCACCATTCCTGCGATTCACAAACTCTATTAATAACAAAATTAGTTAGGAATTGTTGTGCTCTTGTGACGATTTGCTATCTAATAGACATGTAATGACTAATAATAATGTTGGTGGTAATGTTCGATTTAATACTTCAAAAAATAAATTAAATCCACAACCCTTAAAATCCAAATTCAAGGTTTAAGGTTGCACTTTTTTTACTTTTGCTTATGAACAGTAAAGTACCGGTTATGCCTTTAATTCATGCCTTTTTTTTTTTGCTCAAAATCCTTATGAACAGTGATTTGGCATTCCTGCCCTTCTTCTTTTTATTTTCTTTTGGGCTTTTTTTTTACTTCTTCTTGATTTTCTAATTATTATTTTCTTTTTTTTTTTGTTTTTTTTTTATTAAATGCATGTTGCACATGGAGCTGTTGGTTGATGTATTTGATGAGCTGTTAGATTGTGCAGATGAGGGAGGGATTTTGTAAATATTTTGGCAAAGGAGATTGTTAAGTGGCAGTTGTAATTAGATAGATTAGTTTTGGGTTTTTTTATCATAATAATAGTTGGGTTGTAATTAGTTAGTTACATGCATTGTAATGAGAGTGTGTGAATTCTTAGTTAATGTAGTTTAGTTTTTAAAAATTAGTTATTGTGGGTATTATTGTCGGATTACTGTCATACATTGTACTAGGAATTTGTGGATAATTTTTAATATTAGTTGCTGCTTCATTTATTAGATTGGAGTAGTGGTTTTTAGTGTGTAGAGGGAAATTGATTACATGAGTTTCTCTTAATGTTGATTAGCAAGTTTACAATTATATAAAGGGTGCTGTGGGACTGATTTTACATCATCAAAACAAAAGCAATTTAACTAAAAATGTAGACGGAGGGGTTTAGAGATAGGTAAGAAGCTTATCAGCTTAATTAGATGAATTTATTTTTGGTTAAAATATGCGGAGATTAATATACGGTCGTCATATTTTTCAACTAATTGCAATGGATTGTATAACCAAAATATTGTACTAAATCTTAACAAAAAAAACTTGGACATTGTATGCAAAGATCAGACCAGATTTATTAAATAGCCCATGGATTGTATTTAAGAATTGTAAAGATCAGGACATATTGGAGTAATTTTGAGGTTGAAATTGTAATTTGGATTTTAATTAGTGTCAAAACTGTTATGATTTTGAATACAGTGAAAATGATGATAATGAATTCTTTAAAATTACAGTATTCTGGTTGTAATGGTCTTCATGCTGTTTGGGATAGCTAGAAATTAGATTGTGTAATGCAGAAAAGGGACAGACAAAAATTAGATTATATGGTGTTATGAATTAATAAAATTTAATGTTTGTGTTTGGTTTGAATGTTTTATATCTTATTAGCTGTGTTGATTAGAGGCTTGAGATATTTATTATTATTATTGCAGCTACCTAGGATATGTGATTGTTGGTTTCAAATGGCTTGTTATGAATTTTTGTGGATGTTAAAGAATAATTTTGAAATTTGCAGGGTGATTAATTATTTAATTTTGAATCTATTTTGATTTCTTGTGTAGGTTTTATACAGGTGTTGATTCTTGCTATTGTTGGAGAATCTGTTGTGAGTGTTCATGATCATTTCTTTTTTTATTTGTTTAAATTGTTGGGAGATGTTTGTTTGAAATATTATTGTTTAGTTTGTGCATGTGTTGTTGTTGTGGCTGGGTGTGGTTTCTTTTTTATATTATTGTTGTGTGTTTTGTAGTTTGTTTGTTGTATGTTTGTATAGAGTTGTAGTTGTTGGTGTTGTGGGGGTGTTAGGAGGGTGTATGGTCATTGTGGTTAGTGTAGTTTAAATTATTGACTTTCAAGTTGGTATTGGGGCACAGTAGCAATAGCTTTTGTTATTAGTTTAATATACTTGTAAGGCCTGATAGGGTGTAAGGGGTAATAGGCGGGTTCCGTAACTTGTTGTCATGGTGCGTTGTAGTTACTAAGGTTCTGATGGTATATATTGGTTATGCACACAGGTTATGAGGCCAGAATCGTTGAAATTTACCATTTCGTTTCAGTGCTTGCTGAATCAGGTTATTGGGTTCTTGAAGCTGATAGCCCCTACTTACAGTTTGGCTGGTGTTACTGGGAATGTTGTTAACCTTACTTTGGTTACTGATTGTGTTCTTTCTCCTTACATTTTTTAGGGTGGGCCTGCTGTTACCCTTGATGCTTCTCGTGAGAGTGCTGCTGAACAAGCTACTTGCTTCCTGCGTGTAGAATATGGACTGCAGATATTTGATCTTAGTTTAGAGGTTATGTACAGGCTTGATCTTTGTAGTTTTTTGTATGAGATGAAGCGTATAGCTGTTGAGTCGTTGAACAAGCCTTCTCCTCTAAAAAAGAGCAAGTGGCATGTTCCACCAGTTAGGCTACATGGTGATAAATACATATGCATTCATTATGTTGATGTGTTTCATGTTGTTGTTGTTGCAACTAAGGCCAGGGTTTCTGCAATTGAAGTGGCTAAACTTGCTGCAGCAAAGTGGGTTGCTTGGTTGACAGTGTATCCCCTTGGTAGCAATGGAATGGAGTGTATTTATAGCCAAGTTGTCAGTACTTGTAAGGGTGCAAAGCTGGATGCTGCGAAGCGGGCTATTTAGTTCTTACGTGTTTGCTATAATGTAGACATAATTGATTTGAACTATGAGAAAAATGTCTATTCTGGTATTAAGTGTGCATTATCTAGGGAGAGCTACATGTCTGTTAGGGAGCGTGTTATAGGGAAGTAGGGAGATTTGCATATGGCTCCTTATATTGGTGGGGATTAGTGCTTGACACCTAGGTCTGGTTATCACAGGATTCCATCTCCGGCATTGCCTCCAACAGCTCCTCGTAAGCCTAAGGCTTCATCTTCGTTTGGTGAACATGTTGTTCAGCGTTCTGTGCTAGTTCCTGATGAGTTATTTGTTCTAGTTCTTGATAACTTAGAGGCGGTGTTTAAGCGTAGGAAGAGGTAGCTTGATTCAGTTAGCTCTAACTAGCTTAGTAGGAGTCTATTGGTATTTCAGTATATCAGTTCAAGCTTAGTTAGCGTTATTTTGATTTTCAGCTAGATGTGGCTGATTTGGGTTCAAGTTGAATTTGCCTTTTTTGTAATGTTGTGCCATGATATGTAATGCTTAGAATTTTATGCTATGTACTGTGATGGTTTGAATGAAATGAATTATGGAACATTTCTTTTGTTTGGTTATGTTTTCGTGATTGCTTATTATTAGTCTGAATTTATTTGTTGTTTCATATTTAATTTCTTACTTAATGACTTTCATTCTGTAATGTGTTGCAGCATACAGTTTATGTTAGTTTGTAGCATTTCAAGTTATTGGATTTTTGACTTTTGAAATGGATATGTATTGAGTCAGTTGTGAGGTGGGCACCTCTTTCAAAATTATTTATTAAAAGGATGTAATTTTTATTAGAAAGTGAAACATTTGTTTGGAAGTAGCTATGCAGTATATATTGCTGATTCTTATGTAATGTATGGTTCCATTACAGATAAGGTTACAGACTATGGGATTAATGTGAAGCAGCGTGCTAGCAAGCGCTCACGTGCTATTAGTGCACTTTTGGAGTCAGATAAACACAGGTTGTGTTAGGTTAATATGAATGTTTTTTTTAATTGTTAGTTTTTTGTATGTTAATAGGTTGTGGTTGTTAATTAGGAAGGTGATTTATAGTAGTGCAAGAAAGGCAAGTAAGAGCAGTGGTGAAAGTAGGTCAGTTCCTGGCAATGATGCAAAAAATTGTGTAAGAGTAGTAACAAGGCTGAAACATGGTCAAGGGAAAAATATGAACATGCTGCTTTAGAGAGAGATGGTAAGCATGTCTTTCTTATTTTGTTCCTTGGTTTAATATTATTATATTTTTGTAATGAAATAGTGTTTAGAATACCTAAGTCAATTGTTGAGGATATAGTTATATTATGAGGCAATAAACATGGTTTTTCTATCATAATAAAAAAAAGTGTATTGCAAAAAAACATATCACTATGATGTGGATTGCTGATCTTAGTGCTTTGTTATGGTTAATTACAGATATGTTTGGAAATGGTGGAAATTATGTCAGACAGCGTGCTAGCAAGCGTTCACGTGCAGTTGGGGCACTTTCAGATGTAGATATAACGTTGGAATAGGTTCTTTATAGTGTGATTTTGTTTGTTGGTTCTAAAATTGTTAATAGTTTATGGTTTTGAATTAAGTTTTGTTATTGACAATGATGCTAGGCAAGGACAAATAATCAGTGGTCAAACTAAGACAATGCAAATTACAATGCGTAAACAGCTTCCTCCAACAAAAAATAGTAAGCACGTTGCTCTTATAATGATTTTGAATATTCTATGATCTGTTTGTGGTGTTTAATGTGCATTTTCAAAACAGAAGGAGTGATAGTTGCTGTTACTTATTTAGAGCGGATAGATGGACTTTCAAAAATCAATTCAATCAGGTTGGGATAGTCATACTTTCTGTTAGATTTGTTTTTGGGATATGATAATGCTTAGTTATTTAATCTGTCCATTTTGGTGTGGTTAGTGAAGTTGGTGAAAGTAGTGCACAGGGTGCGCGAAGGAACAGTAAGAAGAAATCACAGCCAAAGCAAAAATTGCCAAAAACTACAGCTCCAAGAAAGAAGAGTAAGCTTGTTTTCATTAGTTATTTTTATTGTAGATACATATGTGTTGTATAGTGTGTGATTTTAAAAGTTGTGTTGTATAGAAGAGCCAGCTGCTGTTATTGGTCAGCCTCTTCCACAGGCTCCTTTATAGTTAGAGCCTACACATGATTGTGTTAAATGCGGAGCTAAGAAGTTTCAGTCTGAATGGCTTCATTTTTGTTGTGGGAATGGAAGTATTCAGAATGCTACAAATGCCTTGCCTGCTGAACTTCATCCCATCTTTACATCTCAAGATGATGATGCATTGCATTTCAGATAGTATATTCGCATGTACAATAATTTATTTGCATTCTACTCTCTTGGTGGCGATTGTAATGCTAAGACATACAAAGGAATCTATGTTTTCTTATTGCATGGTCAGATTTATCACAACTTGCCTGATTTGTTACCTGAAAATGAAAAGCCTAAGTACTTGCAGCTGTATTTTTATGATGCACATTTTGAAGCCTAGCATAGAACAGAAGCTTTTCCTGAGGTTAGGAAAGAGATAGTTGACATTCTAATGCGTGTCACAAGTGCAAATCCATATGCCTGGTTTTCAGATCATTGAGTGAGTTAACCATAACTCATAGTACACAAATAGCTATTAATCAGAGCACAGTATTAGATCAGCGAGTGTATAATGCACCATCTACTGATGAAGTAGCAGCTATATGCCAGACAACATGTCTTCCAGTGATTACAGCAGTCCTCATATTGTTGTAACCGGCAAGTCCAATGATCCTCATCGGATATATCATTATTATGGATGTTATGATCCTTTACAGTATCCTCTTCTATTCCCATATGGTGAGCGTGGGTGGACTCAAGGTATACAGAAGATTTATAAGAATTCGCAAAATGAGGCTTTAAAGGATTTCGATCCTATTGCTTCATGTGTTGTGCATTCAGAGGATAACTTTATAGAAGAAGAAGTGAAACGTGAGTGGTTAGTTATGGGCAAATTGATTTATTAAATAAGTGCCTTAAGGTTGTATAGTTGCATTTTAGATCTAATTTAGTATCTTATTTTAACATACAGGTGCAGCAGACTCGTCGGGGAGCTCTAAGAGACATATTTCTGCCGGGGAATATTATGCTTACAAGTTGCAGATTAGGCTAGTGAATATGCTTCTTCGTGGAGGACGATGCTTTCAACAATACATTGTTGATATGTATGTCAAGATTGAAAACACAAGGCTTGATTTTTTTAGGAGAAATCAACAAACAATACGAGCAAATTTGTATCAGGGGATTTTTGATACTGTTGAGGATGGGGAGAAAAGTGCCAGCAATGTTGGTCGGCATGTTATTTTACCACCAACTTTCATTGGTGGACCTCGTGATATGAAGAAGCGATACTTAAATGTTATCGCTCTTGTGCAGCGATTTGGTAAGCCTGATCTCTTTGTTACTATGACATGTAATGCTAGATGGCCAGAAATAACAGTTGAGCTTTCTGAAGGAGAAGTTGCAGCTGATTGTCCATATCTCATTGCTCGTGTTTTTAGAGCCAAGTTAATTGCTTTGAAAAATAAGATAATAGAAGATAAAGTTTTTGGAAAGGTGGCAGCCATGGTATATGTTGTTGAGTTTCAGAAAAGAGGTTTACCACATGCTCATTTTCTTATCATTTTAAAAAATGGTTATAAACTTTCTGGTCCTTCAGATTATGACAGGTTTGTAAGTGCAAAAATCCCTTCAACTGATTCTCCAGAATTGCGTAAAATCACTCTCAGGCATATGATGCATGGACCTTGTGGTAGTTTACATCCTAACTGTGGATGCATGAAAAAGAAAATTGGAGATCAAATTGTCTGTAAATATAACTATCCTAAGTCTTATTTAGAAAAGACCACTACTAATGAAGATGGTTTCCCATCGTATAAAACCCGGAATATAGGAGAACATGTAAGGATACATGGTGCTACTCTTGATAATCGATGGGTTATTCCTTATAATCCGTATTTATCAATGTTGTATGATTGTCATTTAAATGTTGAAGTATGTTCGACTATTCAGGCAGTGAAGTACCTTTATAAATATGTTTACAAGGGCCATGATAGGGTGTCTTTCAATATTGGTGGGAAAAATAATCAAGGTGTTGATGAGATTGAGAATTTTCAAGCTAGTAGATGGGTTTCTCCATGTGAAGCAGCTTGGAGGATATTTGGTTTTGACTTATTTTAAATGACTCCATCTGTTATGGCGTTACCAGTGCACTTGCCCAATATGCAAACTATTTATCTAAGGTCTCATGAAAATCATGATTCAGTAATTCAAAATGAAAAAGAAGCCAAACTCCTTTAACAGAATTCTTTAGCCTGAATGCACGCATTGCTGGGGGCACAGGTTTACGATATACTGAAGTGATTTCATAATATAGGTGGGATGGCAGCAAGAAGGTGTGGATTAAAAGGAGCTATAAAAAAATGTTGGTCGAATGGTCTTTGTGGTTCCTGCGGAAGGAGAACGTTTTTTCTTGCGTTTGTTGCTTAGTAAAATTATTAGTCCTGTGTCATTTGAACATCTGAGAACTGTTAATGGATTTTTCTACCCTACTTTTCAAGAGGCTGCAATCAAACATGGTTTATTTCAGGAAGACAATGCCACTACTACTTGTTTGGAAGAGGCAGCAGAGGCACAAATGCCTTCAGCAATGCGTCAGTTATTTGCAACACTGCTCATATTTTGCCAGCCAAGTAATCTAGGTGCACTTTTGGAACGCTTTTAAAGTTCTTTTTCTGAAGATTTTAAGCATAAGTATCCAAACTGTCAGGCTAAAGTTGTGAGATTAACTGTTAGGGAAGTTGAAAGCAGTTTAGAAGCCATGGGTAAGTCATTGGAAAATTTTGGGTTGGGTCACTTAATAGAGGAATCAGATGATGGGATTCGCGTTACAAAAGATATTGTAGATGCTAGGCAAGCACCCATCCCTCCAGAGTGCCTTGATTGTCGAGACAGGTTAAATGCAGCTCAAGCAGATGCATTTAATAACATTATGTGTCATGTTCAAGATGGCAAGCCTGGATGTTTTTTTTGTGGATGGACCAGGTGGAACTGGGAAAAATTTCTTGTATAATGCCTTGTATGCTGAGGTACGCTCATCAGGGAAAATTGTGTTGCCAACAGCAACATCAGGAATAGCTGCTTTTAACATTCCATCTGGGAGGACAACACATTCTAGGTTTAAAATACCTTTGGATTCTGAAACATCTCTTTGCGTGTGATGTTCCTAAACAAGGGAGTTTGGCTGCTTTAATAAAAGAAACTGCTCTTATCATTTGGGATGAAGCTTCCATGGCACGTAGAGAAAATATTAAATCTTTAGATCTATTGCTGCAGGATCTCTGAAACCCTGGTATGCCTTTTGGTGGGAAAGTGGTTGTTTTTGGAGGAGATTTTAGGCAGGTCCTGCCTATTTTTCCTCGTCGAACCCAAAAAGAGGTTGTTGGTGTAAGTGTGGTTAGTTCTCATATTTGGCCTCTTCTGATCAAATTTCGATTAACAGAAAACATCAGAGCTAGAGAAGATCTTGTGTATTCATCATTCCTATTGTCTCTTGGCAATGGACAATTACAGTCAAGTGAAAATTCTTATGTTCAGCTTCCAGAGCACATAATTAGATACTATGCTCCTAATGAAGATTCTATTTCTATACTGGCTGCAACAATATTTCCTGAAATAAATGTCCTAGGATTTGATAGCAACATATTTAATGAAAGAGAAATTATCACACCTATGAATGAAGATGTTGATATCATAAATGAACATCTGATTAGTATGTTTCCTGGTATATCTGCTATATATGAAAGCTATGATTCAGTTGTTGATGATAGTTGCACACTCTATCCTACTAAATTTCTCAATTCACTTTGCCCGGGGGGAATGAGTCCTCACAGACTTGAGTTGAAAATAGGCAGTCTTGTTATTCTATTGCGCAACTTGGCGCCCTCTAAAGGCATGTGCAATGGAACCCGTCTTATTTGTAGACGGTTCCTTCCTAATTCTATTATATGTGAAATATCATCAGGTCATTATGAAGGCACGTTTTACTTTGTACCTCGTGTGAATTTAAGGCCTTCAGTTTCTTCTAAGTATCCATTTCAGTTTGAACGTGTTCGATTTCAATTGAAATTAAGCTTTGCAATGACAGTAAACAAGTCTCAAGGTCAAACATTAAATCGAGTGTTAGTGTATCTTCCACATCCATGCTTCTCACATGGACAACTATATGTTTCTCTTTCACGTGCTAAACGGTCTGCTATGGTTACTGTCTGTACACCTCAGCCACCAGTTGCTATTCCTAAATCAAGTGTTAAGAATATCGTATCATATGATGTTTTACGATTAGCAAATATTATTTAAGGGTAATTTCCTAGGTATGGTGAGGTGTTTTAAAATTGCTTTAAATGTTTGAAATTCATGCAGCTTACTTTATCAAGTGTCATTTTGTTTTTTACATTCACTTAATCTTACTGTGTTGTTTTGCAGCCTTTGTGAAGGTCGGATTGTACAGGTGTCCTGTTTTTCTAGGAATTTGGCTTATGCAAATTATAGTTGCTGTGTTTAATGGTATTTTGAAAGAGGCGTCACAAGTTATACATATTTCTTCAATTAGTAGAAGAATTAAGTCTTTTTTTGTAGACATGATAAGGTAAAATGTTGATACATGTGTTTTTGTAAAAGTGCTCATTGTATTTAAATTCTAATTAAAAGCTCACTATTATATGTTGTCAGTTTCTTTATATATATTATTATTGTGTATGCATAGCAACTTTATATACACAGTGATCATAAATAATATATTTGAGTATGTAGTACGTTTCTAAGTTATTCTTTACAAAAAAATGAAATCAGAAAAAGAAAAAGAAAGGAACACTTTTTAAAAGAGAATTGTAGCTTCATATGTCAATATAGAAGTCAAAGTCACATTGGTTATGTATATTTGAATTAAGTAGTTTACAACTATGTTACTTGTGTCATTGTACAGCTTGAGGTATAAGAAACTTTCTATTATCTAGGTAAAGTGAATACATGTTTATATCCAGTGGATATTGAACAGTTTCTTCTTCTGACCAATCAATATCTTACAGCTATACAATTAAGCCAGTTTTAAGGTTTTATTCCCTCTATTTAAAGATCCCTCTTCTTAGTTAAAATGTATTTCTAGGTTCTCTTTAGGAGCTAAGTTTGTTTGCAGATTATTCTTCTAATATCCAGCAACAAAGGTCAGTGCATTAATGGATGAATTCTGATGTTCTATAGTTGCTAGTTTTATGTTGAGTTGCATTTATTGGTATGTTGTGCTAAATTTACTTTGTTGTCATGTCTTATTATGTATGATTGTTGCTGATCTTTATAATGTGCAACGGATTTTAAGTGAACAACAACAAGTTCAAAGTCAATAATGTTAATTGAATTAGGCAAGAATAGCATGTCATATTTAATGTGCTTTAGTACAGTGGGTGCATTTGAGTCTTTGCCATGTTATTGTCTACTTTACAGTATATGCAGTTATTGTTGTCTATATTTATTGTATTGGGTGTCTTGTACATCTTGTTTATTAACACTGACTTCAACAATGCTTTTTTAAAGGTTCAGTTGTTATTTTCTTATATTTCTTAGTACTGCATCAAAGTCTTCTCTGCTAATTAATTATAATAGTTAGCTTTAAATGCTTTTTCAGACATCTTTTTTACATTAAATGATGTTTCCATTTTTATTTTATGGTTAGGATTATCTAATTCTATCAACTAAAAAATTCCTTACCAGTACTTTCTATACAACCTTCAGTTAATAACATGATATGTTAAATATGCTTTAGTATAGAATGTGAATTTAAGTGCTCATTAGGTTGTTTCTTACTGTACAGGGTGTGCGTTTGTGATTGTTTAGGTTATGCTGAATATGTTATGGACTTTGTCATTTGCAATTGACTTGAGCATCAACTTTACCTAAGCTACAATGATATTGTTTAGATTTATGATCGGAATATTGATGTTTTGATTACTGATTTATTGTAATAGTGAGCTTATCATTATTTTTAAAACATGCTCTTATGCTAGATGAAGCCTCAGCATGTTCCTTTGGACAAGCTAACTCCTAAATCTAAGAAATACAAGATCAAAGTTAAAGTCAAGGAAAAGTCTCCTGCAAAATACCCTGAAAACAAAAAAGCTTTTCAAAAACTTATATTTGACGATGATGAGGTATAATGCTATGATGATACATCTTTAATGTTAGTAAATAAAATTGCATTCAATCTAAATTCATTTATGCTATCTGTACAGGGCAACAAAATCAGGGGTACTTTGTTTGATGATGAAATAGAGAATTTCCAGAATATATTGGAGCATGAAAAAGAGTATATCATAGCAGATGCACCTGTGAGGAACACTAATCCAATGTATCGTCACAAAGAAGGTGAGTACTACTTGTCATTTGGAGGGTCAACTGCAATTCAATCACTGAATCCTAACACTGGTCCTGTGTTGCCAAACTACATTCCTATTACTGAAGTTCCACCAACAAGTAGTCCTGATGATCGTTTTGGTATACTTTTCCTTTTGCTTTGCTTTATCTAATGCATCTATATTGTTAAATGTTCATTAACTTGGTGATTTTTATTATAGACATCCTTGGAGTTGTTGTCTAATTGGAAGAGACAAAAAATAAGAAAGTTGCTGGTGGTTATGAATTTGATGTGCGCGATGTTATTGTTGTTGATGATAGTGTGCAAAAGTTACTTTTCAACATTATATGTAATTATATGTATTACATATCTTTTGTTTAATTATTTGTAACAGTGATAAGTTATTGCATCAGTAGGGTTGGTGATGGGCTTGTGATTTCATTGTACGGAGAACTTGCTACTAAAGACTATGCTCAACTATTAGCTTGGTGTGAAACTTTCATGATAGTGAGCTTCCGGCATCTGCAGCTAGCAACCCATACTGGTTTAGTGCTGTCTTTTTACTGTGCATATGTTTGATAAACTATATATATGCCTTAATTGATATTTTGTGATTCAGGGTTCTCATTGTCATCATCTATGCAACTAATATTGACATTAATCCCACTGGTCCAGAAGTTAATGCGTTAAAGGCTTGGTGAGTTCATATAATGTGTAGACTAAACAAATATTGATTTAAATGATGACTACATGGTTTCTGTTTAATGTGATATAGGATATTAGAAAACCAGGACCGGGTTTCTGTTCATATGGGGCATCACCTATCAATTAGGGAGGAAAGCAGCTCTGATGTTATTATGAGTGTTAAGGACCTGAATAAAAAAACAGTAATTATTCTCTGCTTTAATATATATATAATTTAATTATGTTTACAAACATTCCTATAATTGGTATTGCTTGTAGTCTGCTACAGCTACTGCATATGAGCGCCACTGGATCCATGTTACAATTCCAGGCGCTAAGCAGGAAGATGTGAGTGCCTTTATTGGATGAAGTGGATGCAGAAAACGCTGCGAAAATGTGGATACTGTTAAATTCTATTGTGATGTATGCAGTGTTCAATGCATTGCAGAAAAGAGGTAAAAATATCATATATAAAGCACTTGATGTAAGTACTTCAAATCACTAACTGAATATGGTTCTTTTTCAAGGTTAGTGTTAGCTTCACTGCAATGGATGATACCGGTAGTATTCGCTTAACTGCATATGGAAAACAATGTGAGGCATTGTTTGGCCTTAAAGATGCAGAACTTGTACAGAAAAAGGTACAGAATTTTAATTCAGTACTTGCAATTATCATCACTATATTGCAGTGTTGTTCCTAATATCAATGTATGATATTTTTATGTTAATTAACAACTGTGATGTTACATGCAGATGACAGAATGGCGTGAGTTTGAATCTATTGCTGCTAATTTGAGAGAAAAACCAATTAAGCTTGAAGTATGTCCAACTGGTGCAATTAAGAGGGTTGGTTATCTAAAGTGGGTTGTGAAATATGTTTCAGTGTAGTGAAGTTGCAACTGGGTAGACATTGGGCTTCCGGTAGGAACATGCTTCTTTGGGATCGACTGATTTGTCATTTTGGACGTGTTCCTACTCGACACCTTTTGCAACAATGTTATATTTTCAGCATTTATTCCATGTCCTTATCTATTCCCTAACTTTTGCTGATTTAGAACTACTCTAATCATCCTATTTGGTTGTCTTTTGGATTCTGCAAGGTTACTTTTATGTTCATATGGACATTGACTTCTTCTTGATGTATTTGCTATCTTATAAATTTTCTGCTGTAGGAATGTTCATCATGATTACTGCTGATGTATTAATTTATCAATGGATCATGATTTGCTATTATGCACCCTTGAAAGATTAGTTTACTATAAGCTTGTGAAACAATTTATTTGCAAATTGCTAGAATTCAAATGCACATCTTATAAATACCAGCTGAATAACATTAATTTAAAGATAGAAATCTCATACTTTACTACATGGATTCTTATATAAGCATTCATTACAACACAATGTTCCACATAATCTACCAACTCTTATCATAATTAACTTACATGTGAACTTTTCATACCATTATTAATACTAATCTAAAAGCTTTACCAAAACCAGTAATCAACACTACCTCCTTCATTGTTTTTTGAATTTTTATCCTAATCCTGGTTGATTGGTAATTTTTCATTAGGTTCTTCTGTTGCCTGAGCTGCATCATCTTTGGCTAACATAGTCTCTTCAGTACCATCTGCTCTGCATATTAGAGTTTCCTTTGCTTCAGCTTTAATCTTTTTCTCTTTTTTAAGCACTCTGATTTCAGCAATCTCATTTTCAATTTCATGCAATTGCATTTCTATATTGTCTATTCTTTTCCCAACATCTAAGCAGATGATCCTTGCATCTGATAATTGACCCTGTAAATGAGCTTCTCTATATAAAAGTTCTTGTAGTTTAGGTTCTAAATTGCGTTTCTGGCAAATAGAAGTTTGCATGTGTATTGAAGACACATGCTTTTCTGCCATGTTAAGGGATAAGGTTGAGATGAAAAAACAAGTTTCTCTAGATTAAATAGCATTATATGTATAGTACAAGTTATTTTTAGATGCATATATAATAGCATTTATATTTGAAGCCATTCAAATCTAAGGAGTGCATCAATTTATTATCTGGAAGATAAACAATATCATTTATACTACACCAGCTTTATACACTAGAACTTCAATCAAGCTGATTGTAAGTGAAAAAAGCATTTGTTGTGTCACACAATAGCTCTTTGTTATGTAAAAAAAGCATTACATTATCTATTGGATATTTAAGAAAACCATCACTCAAGTAATAACAGATATCAATATTGATACACAGGGTTCTAAAAAAAAAGTTGACCAAGCCTACACAAATAATCAGAGTAGTGGATTACTCTTTAAAAAAAAATTGCTTTTCTTTTGGCTTATGTAAAACTCTTTTTTAGATATATTTTACCTTTCAATTTCAATAGGTGCATATTTTAGTTGAATTTTTTCCCCTAAAGAGCAATTAAATTAGAAATGCATTACAAATATCTTGTAGATAAGCTTCTCTTAACAGATGTCCTAAAACCTAATCTTACATGCTATTCTAATGCACTAAAAAATGCTGCTAATATAAGCTTTAAAAATTCATGCTTTTCTGCCATTTTATACCTTGTTGCAGTAGATTAATTGTATGTTTGAAGAAATCAACTTATTATCCATGAGATAAAACACAAATTCCCACATGTAGAAGCATAGCTAATGTAGTATATACACATTGCTTTGTATCTAACTAAGATGTAATTTAGGTAAAGGTAAAATTCATATCATTTTTCAGAATACATAGAATCAAAACCATATTAACTTATTAAACCAGGGACCCAAGGCAATATTATAGCCTTGGTAGTTTTATAAGCTACACATTGAACTTATTTCTTTTCAACCCAAAAAATCACTTAATATGTAATACATTGATGCTAAATCATATAGTGAATGAAACAATTCAAACCATAATGAATATTCAAACAAACTTATATTTTGAATATCAATATATAGAACATAATATGTATCTAATATGTATATAACCACAATATCTTTGTTTAGATACTTCCTTTTCATCCATATGAAAATTTATATATATCTTAGTTAAATTTGTATTTTTTTAAATTCATATAGTACATTAGCAGTTAATTATATAACAACAGAACACTACATGATAATCAAGAAGGTCATATTGATAATATAATCTACTAAAGATACATGCAATAATAAAATATAATTAATCATACTTTAATGACATCATTTTACACTTAATATGTATCAAATAGTTACTGCCAACATATAGGAGATCATGAGACTAATCTAAGCATTAGAAGAATATAGCCATTATAAAGATACAAAAGAAATCATGAAGAATTACTCATGATCTGTACATGGCTTTGATTCCTAAGATTTAATTATGTAACTCATAATTTATACTTTCTCATTATCATTTTTCAATCCTTATGAAATTTCTATTATTTTGCATCATTACTCATATAGAGTATTTATATCATTGAACATTGTAAACAATCCCTGCCAATTAAACTCATTCACAATTGCATAAAAACAGAATATAAAGTAATTCAATAATCGACACCATATAATATATAAAATTGAAATTGTAAAATTTCATAAACAATAGTTATAGAGATAATTAAGTTTAAACAAGATATACTAATTAAAACCTACTAACCCATAAATCTTAATTGTTAGCTTACAGAAATTGCAATCCAAATAGATAAAGACCAAATCTTCCAAAATATTTAACAACTAAATGGCCTTTAAATTTATATATATTCTACTTAAATGTTATAAAACTTAAACACATTAATTAATCGGAATCAAAAGCATAAGCACCACTATCAGAGTGAGAAACTTCAAGGGAGTGATAGTGGTATGGATAACCAAAATCCTCCTCTAAGTTATCATTGTACCATGAATCTTCTTCTTCTTCGTTTTGCTCCTTCTCGCTTTCTTCTTCCTCCTCCTCCTCTGACTCTCTTTCTTCATTAGGCACGGGTTGCTGTGGCTCCTGCTGCACCAGACCAGCATCTTGTTCAGGAACGACTGCTTGCCGCTGCACCTGCTTAGCCTGAAGAACAATTGTTGCGTCAATAACGTGCTTTACATAATCATCTTCATCGCTGATTTCCATATCAGCCTCACCTTCCTCGACGCCAACACCCAAATTTCCCTTTACTTGATTCGCCCTTGCATTTAGATGACTCGCCTCTCAACCCCACAAATCTTCTCATTCTAACTGGTTCATCAGCATCACTGTCGCTATCAACTTGTATAGCAGTATCAGAATTGCTACCAACTCAAGGCCTTTTTCTGTTCTTTTTGAATTGCTCAACTTCCTCACACTTTTGCACATGTTTATCAGCTTCATCCATCTTTTTCTGTAGCATTCCCATTTTCTGCGTAGCATCTAGACGGACATTCGCATATGCTGCAAATTGACCTTGAAGATTTTCCTTCATTTTCACCCAGAAATTCTTGCACCAAGTAGAAAATGAAGGCTTATCACCGTTGTTAGCCATAGTTAATTGTTGAAGATATGATTTTAATGGAAGAAGAAAGGATATCAAAATACGGAGCAGAATAGATTTTTAGAGAATGATTTTTAGATTTTCTGAATTGAAAGAAACTTCATATTTTTATGCAAAGCAAACCGTCACTTTGTATTAATGTCTTTTCAATGTCACTAATAACATGCAGAATATGAAGATATGCATTGCTTGACTCATTTCACGTTGATCGAGGATGTACTTGAGTATTTTTTATTAAAAAAAACAAAAAAAAAAATTGTACAAATAATCTTATGTTTTAATTGATGTTTTGTATAAATGCTACATATGAATTTGAACGTACTTGAAAATTTACCATGTAATAAAACAGATAAAATACGAGATATTAAATATAAATAACGAAATAGTAATTATATTTGTTTTGCTATTGGTATTACACAATAAGGTAATAGTTTACTACTATCCTATAATAACTTAATTTCTTCCACAAACTTCATCTTGTATCTTCTCCTTATTATTTAGTTTTTTCAAGGTTTGATCAAAGAATTTTAATCAAGTTATTTCGAACTTAGTTAGATCTTATATTAAGCTAATCATGTAATTTCGAAATTGGTTAAATCCACCATCTTTACTAAAATATTAAAAAAAAATTATGAACTAATTAACTCATAAATTTTGGATTTGGTTAGTAGGACTACGAAAAATTTTGAATCGCATAAAATCCATTAAGTAAGAACAAGTATTTTCGGGTATAAATGGTTTTGAAACATTTCATTTTTTGGTTAAATTGAATCACAGTCTTCAATTGTCATGTATAATTGATTTCGAATATATAATTAGTCTATATTAAATCGAGATTGAATAGTTAATTTTTAAATAAAATCGGTATTAGATTAGCTTCACATTGATTCTACACCGAATATAAATGAAATCTTTTCAAGTTCAATTTATTTGAAAACAATTTATTTTGAAATAATCCTTTTGGGTTAGGTAAGGTTTTCACATGCTTATCAATTATTATAGGTACCTATAATATTTTTCGTTCAAAGTAGCTTATAAATTGAAATTCGTTAAGTAATTATATCTAAATAGTGTAATTATTATAGCATTGTATACTACATCAAAAGTCATTATTATTCATTATTTTTTTGTTAATCTAATTTCCTTACAAATTTACTATTATTGATCAGGATTAACAAAGAAACATGAAAACATTAATTTCTTACAAATTAGTCATTGTAAGGGAATTGGACATCACTTTTGCTTTTTGAGTTTACTTTCAATATTTTTTTATGTGCATTTAAAATAATTTTTTGTTTGTATGTGTAAAAAAAATGTCAGTTTTTCTTAAATAAAGGTTGTTGATTTCATGTCAAAAATAGATTGTAAAAAATTAATATGTCACTTTCAACCTTTATCTTTAATATGAGATCAAGGCATACTTAATAGAACTTTACAGGTATCTAAGCAAGATTCATACACATGCAATATGGTGCATTTAAAGTGCTTTAAATATAAAAGAATACCAATCCCTAAATAAGTCCATGTGGTTAAGGTGACCCACACAACTTTAATACATTTAATTTTCACTAAAGAAACAATAAAATTAGATTTAAGTTTAAAGTAATAATCTCTACACTACTAAACTTTTAATAGTAATTATTAGAATACACGTGAAAGAACAAATGAGATTAAAAGACGAGAGCAAAGAGAAGGTTGAAGGAGAGAGAAAACACTGATTAGTGTTTCTAAGCTAACAACTCCATATAAAAAAAATTGGGATCTTCAGAAAAAAAAAAAAAAAAAGCATAAATACAAAGTCTGTGAGGACTCATTTTATGTGTAAAGCACATAATATCATCAGGTCATTATACGGACTCCATAGATTTAAATACAAAGTCGCCAAATCAATTTCCATACGGATTTTCAGGAAAAAAAAAAAAAAAAAAAAAAAAAAAAAAAAAAACCATAAATTAAGGGCTAAATCGATACTATTATGTCTAAAAAAATAAATGCCATCTTTACTTAAATAAAGGTTGTTGATTTCATGTCAAAAAAAAATTGTCAAAATTTATATATCACTTTTGACCTTTGAGTTTAGAATGAGGTTAAAGTATACGTAATAGAATTGTAGAAGTATCAAAGCAAGTTCACACATATGCAATTTTGTGCATTTTAAGTGCTTTACACATAAAATAATATCAATCTCAAATTAAGTCTATGTGATCAAAATAACCCATGCAACTTTTATACATTTAATTTTCGCTCAAGAACCAGTCAATGAGTTTTAAATTAAAAGTACTAATTTATGCATTGCTGAATTTTAAAAAATAATTAATAGAATACTTGTCAAAAAAACAGACAACACAAGCAATAAACTCCATTTTTGAGCAATGAGCTTTGCATTAAAAATGTTAAAAGTAGAAAGAAGAAAGAAAATGGTGGTATGGAAGAGGAAAGATGAATGAAGTGAGATTAATGGAGAAAGAAAGCACCACCGTCCATATGAATGGTGAAATAGGAAGTCAGGAAATAAGTAAAAGCACCAATTACATTAGTAAAAAGAAAAAGGGAAAACACAAAATAGTGAAAGCACAATATGTACTTCACATTTTGTACCACTTAGTTATTATAATGCCTGTATAAATTGATTAAATGCATGTTCTCGTATTCTACTAATTCACACAAAGAAGAAAAAACAAAATTTAAAATAAAAATAAAACAAAAACAAGAGAAAAATCGCCAAATCACTGTTCATACAACATACCACCGCTTAATATGATATTTATTAGAATCTCTACATTGTATATTTATTACTTTTAATGCTTTTTTACCATTATATTATTCATGATTTTTTTTATTATTACTATTTATGGTATTATAAATCAATCTATATTAGTTATGTTTATTATAAATTTACAACATTATATCATAAATCTCATGACTTTTACTGCTAAATTCATAGTCAATGATTTAAACCTTTTTTTTTTTGTTTTGGCTGTTTTTTCTAATAAACAATACTTAACATCTTTTTAATGCTTTTGTAAATGATATTTGGTGATTTATTTATCTACTTATATGACATGGTGTGAGTATATTCAAGATTTGCCTCTAATGTAAGAGAACAAATGGAACTTGGTGAAGTAAAGAAAGAGTATGATATCAGCCTATTAAGAGTATGGAATAGGCTACTGATTTTCTAGCTCGGACAAGTCCAAACACTCCTTCTTGGGTACCTATTCCCATAGTTAGGCTGCATCTACTCTTTGATATTGAAGTAGATACTTGAGAAATCCAGAAATAGGTTACTGATTTTCCAGTTGACTATCATGCAAACATCACAAATTCAATTGCATCATAAAATTTCCTTTAATACATTCTTCAAAGACACATCTAAGTTCATATATAGCGAGTAACATGAGGAGCATAACTAATTAACTTATACTTACTAAATGCTTAAGAAAGAACACACTAGAATAGCTAACAAAGCTTACAATCCTGGACTTTTACTACTAAATTATGCCAAGCTAGGCAAGTATAACAAGAAAACTAGCTAAGCCTTACACATACAAGTAGCATAGTTTATATAATAGATCATTATAACTTGTAGAGTATCTTTAAATTTAAAATGAACCACCATATGAGGCATCACTTCCAAGTGAGTATGATGGACTGGAGTGATGATGAATTTCAGTACCAGTACCAAGAATACTGGTTTTACCATTGTATTTACTAGTTTCTCCTTCAGATTTCTTTTTTGTTTCATTCTCAGCAAGTTAAGTAGCACAATCTCTCTTAGGACTAGATGGCTTGAGAACTGGTTCACCAAAACAAAGAGCAACAACAACACATTTAAGCTCTTCTACCTTATGTTCTAGATAGCTAACGCGTTTTTCAACCACTACTAAAATGACATGTTCATCTACTCCACATTGCACACTGCTATCACATTTTCCTTTATCTTTACTTGCCATGATCAATGGACTTCTTCTTTCACAGTAAAGTAGTATTTAGAGATAGAGAATAAATGCAAGTTAAGAGTGACATTTCTAACACTCTTTTCTCCTTTTATAGAAGCCAATAATGTGACAATATAATACCTAAAGGTCAATTGAATGTGTCTTAAAATAACTTTAGTTCACACTTAAACAATATAACTAATGGATAATAGTTTTCATTCTTCCTATTTATAAGTGACAACATTATACAACATACCCTTTAAATCAAATTTATTTATCTATATATAAGATGCTTAAACAGCACACTACCAAGGCACAATCAATCAAAGATGATTACTATGATTGTAAAAATTATAATAAATTGCCAGAGTAATAAATAAACCTGAAATATAAGAAAACATTTAATTTAATATTACACAGTTTATTAGAATTCATAGTAAGGTTTTCAGTCATAAAACAACCATTACAATACTCTTATCTTGATCTTCTCAAATGCATAATATGATGTATTATACTAACACAAGGTCTACATAAAAAATTGCAGGGTTCCCTCTGAGATATTTGATTAATGCACCTTCATTTGTCTGAACCTTATACTGAGCAATAAATTCCTTCACACTACTAACTAATTCACATTTAGTCACCAAACCATCCTTCTTGATAACTTTCAGCTTTGTAGGGAATTGCTCATTAATATTCTGAAGCAGAACTTTAGTTGATTCACCAAATTCACTAAACCAATAATTAGCAAAATCAAGAGGTACATTCTGCAAATAAAGGCAACAAAGTGAATATAATTTCTACTTCAGCTAAAATGTTTAATAGCATACATATATTATATAATAACAGAATTGGTGATTATTAGTAATAATACTTACAATTTCTCCTTTCGTAAGATAAGCTTTAGTGAAAATGAATTTGAAATGTGGATATGGACAAGTACGAGCAAGGTCATCGATCTACTCATTTGTTTCAATTATCTTTTCTGATTTGCCATGTTAAGCAGGTGTACGCCCACGCTTTCTTTTTGATTCACTGCTGCTCTTGCTAGCACTAAGACCACCTATGTTCTTGCCTTTTGATGATCTGAAAATCTGCACACTTAAAGAGCTATTCCCTATATATGTAAATTTTAAACCATCACCAGCATTTATCCCATTACGTATAACAAAATTAATCCAACCATCTCCGAACACAGTAACCCACTTATCTCTGTCTTCCTCATGTGTCATAGTAACTTTCCATATTTTAGAGTCACCATGTACTTGGAGATCAACACCATTGCAACCATCACACAAAATATTGCTAAATTCATCAGGAATGCGCTAAAATGGAAATGTGTAAGCAAATGAAAGAGCAACTAAAATCATACAAAAATTAGACAATCCAAATCATATACATATATATTTTTTCAATAATAACAACAATAACAACTTAAAAATGTATATTCCATACCAGCTTATCTTCTTGATTTACTTCATAACATATTGTAAACGGGGGTGCAAAATTAGCCATCCAAATGAACAAATAGATAGCTAATGTATATGTCTCCACTTAGCTTGTAATCAAAATTTAGTGGCTGGTTTCTATATGATAACAGATAACAAACAATTCTATTTATAAAACTCTAACATTAATAGGAATTCATATAACATTAAATACAATTAAATATATCATTGACAAGAAAAGACCTAAGTAATAGTCTGTTATCAGAAACTGAAGTAGAGCTAATATTCAATATTCTTTTCCAACAGTCTTACAAGCCATAATGACAAGTCAATTATATAGAAAAGAGGTATAATTTTTTGTATGAATATAGAATTAACTAATATTTCTCTTGGCATACTACAAATTTGTTCAATATGCTATGTAGATTTACATGAATAATACTTGTTCATACTTGTTGACTACTATTACTTTACTACTGAATTTTATAAACAAAAGTAAAAATCTATGCATACAAGGAAGGTAATGTTCCTGATGATTTAGATAAGACTAAGTGATTACAATCTATGCATGGATTGTTATCACTTACTATTATGTGTTCAAATAAATAATTAACTTACCTATTAAATAGTGATTATCTAATTAGCTATACACATCACACTTTTAACTCACCATGTAACCACAAGGGTTAGAGGATATAAGACATGCAATATTTAAAAGGTGTTACAATAATACTAAAACAATTCGGCTATTTCATCAAATGCCCCTGAGTAATTTTTTTATTCACCATATACCCATAACAATTTTCAAATTCACGATATACACTTGAGTTTCACATAATTATCACCAAATGCCCTTATTGACTAACGACAGTTAACTCCGCTAGTCATTAAGGCTAACTACACCACGTGGCGGCTTATAATTGGTTGCTTATTAAATAAGTAAATTAATTATATAATAAAAAAATTTAAATAATTTTTTTAAAAAAAAACTAATCCACCACAACCCACAACCACCGCCACTGCCACCACCAGCCTACCCCCACGCCACCACCAGCCTTCCCCCACGCCGCCACCACCAACCTGAAGCCCCACGATAGCGACCTTGCCCAGCTGCACCGCACCGGAGACACAACCCAACCACCTTTCTCCCTCAAAAATCCACCCTCTTCTCCCTCGAAAATCCCTCCCCTCTCCACCACCGGCGTCCAAACCTCCCTCTTTGTACAGGCGAACCTAAACCGCGTCTTCCCCTGCCATCTCCACCCCCTAAACCACCTCACTGAAGCCCCCCAAAAAATAACCCCCCCAAAATCGAAACCCTAGGTTTGATTTTTAGGGTTTCGATTTTGGGGTTTTAAGGTTTCGGGGGTGGTATTTTTTGGCTAAGGTGACCGACGGCGACGTGAAGGATGAAATCTAGCTGCTGGTGACGGGTTTCAGGGAATGTTGGTTGCGAATTTGGGGTTTTGGAATTGAGGGTTGCGAATTTGGGAGTTTGGAATTGGGGGTTTTGGGGTGGTTGGTTGCCGGAGAATGGGTTTTGGGTTAGGGAGGGGAAACGGAGGAAGAGGGGGCTGGGGGTAGGGGAGGGGGTGTCGAGGGTAGTGGGGCTGGCCTCGCCGGCGACCGGCGCCGTCTGGCAGGGGCTGGTGGTGGGGCGGGGTGGGTCTTGGGGGTGGTGGGGGTATTTTTTTAATATTTTTTTTAAGTTTTTTTTTATATTTTAAAAGTTTTTTTAATAATTAATTTATTTATATTACAACAACCAATTAGAGGCTGCTACGTGGCATATTAGTCATTAATGACTAACGGTGTTAACCGCCGTTAGTCATTAAGGGCATTTGGTGAAATTTTTTTTAAACTCAGGAGTATTTGGTGAATTTAAAAGTTTTGATGGGTATTTGGTGAATAAAAAAATTACTCAGGGGCATGTATTGAAATTTCCGTAAACAATTTATATTGAAATCTATTAAATAATGACTATGTAAATTGTTCACTTACTTGAGCAAACAATACTATATGATTTCAATTTACACATGCAAGAAAAGCTATGCTAAACAAATTTCAAATTTAAACAACTTCTTCTAAATACATATCTTGCAACTTTCAAACACAATATAATAATACATAATCCAAATATATATTTAGTGCTTCCTAATTAGCATTCTCGATTTGATTAACAACATTAGTCAAAGAACTTAGTTATGAGTAATTTATATTTACATTTAAAGCCAATGAAGAAAGTTGAAATTTTTAATGACATTAAGTGCATTTTTTGACTTGTTTTTGAACTTTTTGTGTATATATATACCAAGGAGCAGTTATGATTTTATACATAAATAGTTGGTGCAAAATGGTGAATAGAGGTGGTAGGAGTTCTGGAAGGCGTGGACGTAGGCCTTTTGAGAAAGGGTCTCGAGAAATAGTGGCTGAAACACATGCTTGGTTGAATGACATTACAACAAAATGGGAAGGATCGTATTTTAAATTTGTGTTTTCTAAGGCATATCATTCAGAAGGGATTATTGTATGGTTCTTCTTTTTAATCTGATTTATATAGTGAATGTTTATTATGAATTAGTGTTTTTTCATTATAATGATAATTAATATTTGAATTGATGTAGAATGTTCCATTGGATTTTGCTAAAGCACACTTTGGTTCGTTTCCAAAATCAACCAATGTTATTGTGCAGCTTTACGATACTCGATTTGATGCTCGGGTGAAAATTAAGAGACGCGATGACAAACTTATCCAATGTTTTATTAAGAATAGAGTTGTTGTGGTTGACTATTATGAAATCCAAATGAATGAAGGGGCTATTGTAAATTATAACCATGGAAATCCTATAGTATTTGATGTAACATTACAATTGAGTGCTGATTTTTAATGTATTTGTGCTATTAGAAGAATAAGCCCCAAATATTGGGTTAAGTGAAATAAATATGATATGTTGAATTTTTGGTTTTCTATATAAGGGACAAGTTTTTAAGAATATTGATTAGTTAGAAGTGTGTATTGTTGATTTAAAGTTTATTTAGAACATTTGTGTAATTACTATATAATCCAAATATATTTTAAAATTATTTTTCAATTAGCATCTAAGGTTTGATTAACAACGTGGTGCGCGCGCAGTGCACCCGACTAGTAAAATAAATGTTCAAAGCCTGTTGGGTTGATCCAAAACCAAAACTTTGGGCAATGGTTGAATATTTCTTGACTCATTATCTAAAGTGACCCAATCCGAGATGACTCATGACCTGATCCTTATTGACAGGTCTACATAGTAATAAAATTCTATTAGATTGTGAAGTACATTATTTTCACCGATTAATATATATTTGTAATGGATGTTTTACGCTTTACATTATTTTCTTTTGTCAAAAATATATTATGATATAAAAATAAATTTTTATGATAATTTTTTCGAATTATAATTTACTAATTTTTTGAATAAAATTATAAATTAATTTGTATATTTGAAATGATATCGTATCGAAAATAAAACTCTAGACAAACAATTTTGTCCTAAAATTCTATCAAAACAGAATTCTAAAATAACTTTTTTATCTTCTGAATTCTATTTAAATCTATTCAACATGGAGCGACAGTTGACGAAAAGTTGGAGCTCCAAGTGTCGATGCCTCGTGACTTGGCTAAAAGTTTAGTTTTATATTTTAGCTACATGATATTTCAATATTACATGTACATAACATATCGATGAATCAAACAAAGAATTCTTTTTTATAAACTACGATCATCGAGTAAATCTATCAATACAAAACATTTCACTCTTATATCATTGGATATTCATCATATCCTTTTAAAATACACTGGATATTCATCCTTTTCAAATACACAATCTCACGATTTGTTTGTAACCTTGATGATCATTTTTTATCTAATTCGTCCGGCTATATTCGAGAATTTTATAAATTTTGTGATCTCACATATCAATGATATAATTTCACAGTAGCCCGTCAAAACAGAAAGCAAATCCCCCCTCAATTGAGGAGAAGAAAAATCATGTCTTTCTAAAGAGAAAATACTCTCCTACACATTAAGAAAAACCCTTGTCTTTTGAGGATGTGAAGATCTTTCTAGAAGAGAAATATTTATATAAATAAAAAGAAACAAAGATAAAAGAACACAAGAAAAAAAAAATGGTTGAGGCTTTTCAATAGTTAATTCAACTTATGAAAGCCGCTAAAAAAAATCAACAATGAAAGCAAGAGTTTTAGAAAGCGGTTTAAAACAAGAATATCTATATTGTATTTATTTATATATTAAAAGACGTTTCGATTGAATTCCACATGTCACGTGACACTCTCCCGACTTCTTTATTGGTAATTATTTCATGTCATTACACATGTAAAAATTTAAGAAAATGATGTGTTCACGATTCGAACTTTTGATCTTAAGATTAATTAATAGAAACTTAACCATTAAACTATGTCTTAATGTGTCTTCATGGAAAAAAAATTATTACACAACAACACAATAAACGAAATTCAATAAAAGTAGGGTTGAATCTTGAATTCCATGCACAATTATTATTATACGAATTTTAAATCATGAATACCATTCAAAATTATTGTAATACATGTAATAATTCCAGACATTTCCTGGATCCAAAAACTAGTAGAAATTTAAAACGTGCAAGTATAAGTTTTTACAATAAATAATTTGTGACTGGACCATGCCCTAGGTTGTTAATACAATTTGGAATAACTTTTTGGTCGGAGTACCTAATCTTGACTAATGTAATTTACAAATTGTGTTTAAATAGTTTCCAAAATTTTAAATTTTATTTGATTGACAATTTATGGCAATGAATTTTTTCAGTCTTTTTTATAATTTTTAAAGCAATAATTTATGGGGAATTAATTATCCAAATCCCTTAATCCAATAATATCTAATGAAAATTTAGTAAGGATATGTGTAACATACCAAAGTTTTTGAAATGAAGTTGTTGAAATTGTTGAGGGTAAAAATACCTCGTATACGTGGACCAATCCCATAGTGACACGTGGCCCAGTCATAGGGTGACACGTGTCACCATGGGAAGATGCCACGCAATTCAGAGCCCTTAAGGCCTCAGGCCAGTCTCGTCGCGACACGTGGCCCAGCCAGAGGGTGACACGTGTCGTCATGAGAAGATGCCATGTGTTAATGGCATGTGTTCCCTCAATAATCAGCACGCCAGAAAACCCTTACAACGTCAGGGCCCAAATCCCGAGAGATATCAATGAAAGCCGCAAAACGGCGCCCCCAGAGTAGCGCGTGGCATTCACTGATTGCGCAGCCAATCACGCCACGCAAATCTAGGGTACAAACCCTAGAAAGGGGCACGAGTTCCACTCCTATAAATACCCCAATCATTTATGAAGGGGCGGATCAAGACATTTACAAACAACAAAGCATTAAATAGCTCCAACTTCTCTCTACTTTCTCTCTCTAGCCTTTTCCGTTCTGATCACTAACTTGATCGTCGGAGGCGAATATTCCGTTGATCGGAATATTCGTTGTTTTGCAGGTTGGACCGTCTCGTTGCCAGAAGAGCGTGACCAGTATCCCAGGAAATCCAAAAAACACCCGAAACATTTGGCGCCGTCTGTAGGGATACTCGTACGTTATGGCGATAGACGGCTAGACACCTAATGCAGGCGAGGATGGGCATGTAGAGGAATTAATCCCTACGATCCGTACTAGCGATCCTCTGATAGCCACATCTGAAGAAGCTGATGACCCTCCTGTTACCGCAGCCTCTCTTAAGGCCGCGCTTAACAAACTTAGAAAAGAAATTGAAAACAATGGAGCCTCTACCTCTAGGCATCCGCCCAGGAGAGAGGAACAGAGGGCTCCAAAGAAGACACACAACAAAGCAGTCCATGCAACGGACGCTGGAAACACTCCCTTTCGAAGGCCAACTGGAAGGTCCCCGAGAGTACCGCGGACTAATTTCTCTGACTTGCTGGCGAAAACGCAGTCGACTGGGGGGAGGGGTAGGCAGCCTCGAAGAGAGGAGCCTGAGCCGTCCAGACGATGGAAGGACACAAGAGATTACCTTCGGCATAAGCAGCGGGAGCGCGCCGCCTACTCGGACACGACCTCAACCCCAACTATGCCGGATGATTTTTCACATCATTCTCTTTCCCAACATACCAACACGGCCATCTCTAGTGAAAGTCAGGCAGTTCGCACCCCAACTCCTATTCCAGTCTTCCATTCTCCAACCCCTATTTCAGCCCAATCACTGCAATATCAACCTCCTCAGGGGTTCAACGGCTTGATGCAGCCGAACCCCCAGGCATACGGACAATATGGGCCATACGGGCAGGTGTACGGACAGGCTCCTTACTTGGCTGGACCGTCCGTGCAACCACAGCCCATCGATTGGCAGATGCGTCTACTTACTCTAGGAGATAAGCCGCCCCGTTTTCGCAAGATATTTTAAATGCCTCTGAGCCGCCGAAGGTGAAGAGTGTACTTGTGGGAGCCTATGATGGCACGGGCAACCCAGAAGAACACATAACCTCGTACAAGAACCTGATGTACTTGCAAAGCGTAGACGACGCTACTTGGTGCAAATGTTTCCCGACCACTCTGAAAGGTGTGGCGCAGGATTGGTTCAACAGTTTGCCGGCCGGGTGTATCAATTGTTTCACTACTCTTAGTTTGCTGTTTGTGGTAAATTTTTCATACAACATACCACCTCGAAAGACTAGCCTTAACTTGGCGACAATCGTCCAAGGAAAGAATGAGGGCCTACGCTCGTACGTCCAACGATTTAACCAAGAAAAAGCTCAAATTCATAATCTTCCGGACAAAATGGCTTACTCTGAACTTCTCCGAGGATTAAGGCACAATGGTTTTAAATTTGACCTGGTAAGGAAAAAGATTCGGACATACGCGGGTGTTTTGCGGGAGGCCGAAGCTTATATTGAGGCAGCGGACTTTTGTTCGCTCACGAAATCAGAAGCGCCGGCCAAGGGGGCTGAGAAAAAACCTTCTCAACAAGACTCGGCCGGCCAAAAGAAAGAAGGAAAAAAGAGAAAGGAAGTCTGGGTGGCTGATGCCCAGCCACAGAAGTCCAAGAAGGTCAAGGCGTACGAGCCTCAGTTTGAATTCAACAAGGATTGTTACTCTATCTTGATGGAAATCAAGGATAAGTTTGAGTTTGAGAAGCCACAGCCGCTGAGAGGCCCGGCTCAGTATAGGAACAAGAACAAGTACTGTCATTACCACAAGGACGTGGGACATGACACAAACGATTGTATCAACTTGAAGAGACTGCTGGACAAGTTAGCCGAGAAGGGCATGCTGAATTCGTATGTAATGAAGTCCAAATTCACTTACACACGGACAAACAACACGTCCGAGGAAAGACAAAAGAATGATAAGAGCAAAGATAAAGAAGATGATGGCAACAACACTGATTCAGGCTTTGTGGCCGTGATATCAGGAGGATTTGCCTCAGGCGGTCCCACTATGAAAGGGATCAAGATGGACGCCCGGAACCTGGGATAGGTGATGCAAATGGACTCAGTGAAGGCTGAACCCTTCCTCGAAGTAATCATCAGTGAGGCCGATCGGGGGGAAGTTAAAGCCTTGCACAATGATCCCATGGTATTCATTATGAAGATAGCCAATTTGAAGGTCAAACGAATATTGATAGACACGGGTAGCGCGGCTGATATCATCAGCCTGGCCGCCTTGAAAAATCTAAGCTTCCCAGAGGATGCTCTCCAGGACATCACTCACCCGTTGGTCGGATTTGGGGGGAATGTCATCCACCCGGTAGGCCGGATAGACTTACCTGTCCGATTTGGGCTAAAAGGGGAAGGAAGGGATATGGTTGTCCGCTTCTTGGTTGTGAAAAAACTGACTGGATATAATGTCATACTCGGCCGTCCTACACTGAATGCAGCAAAAGCAGTCATTGTGCCTCACCTAATGCTGCTAAAGTTTGAGAGGACGGACAGGAAAATAGGTACAATCCAAGGAAGTCAGAAGATGGCAAAGGAATGTAATCAGTTGGCGGTTAAGCCCACAGCGCGTGGACCAAAGTCGTCCAAGCCAAAAGAAGAAGAAACCTCACTCCCAACACATCAGGTCGGCCAGAAGCGTAAGGCGGCCAAGATAGAGCAAGCATAACAGCTAATGAATGTCGGTCGGCCAGAAGAGTTACGACCCCGGCCGGCCGGCAGTCACCAGGATATAGTGCTTGACCCCGATCAACCAGGTCGGACGGTTAGTGTGGGCACTATAGATTTGGGTGTGCTTGGGGATGAGTTAATTCAGTTATTGAGAGAGTTCAAAGATGTATTTGCATTTGATGTTGGCGAGATGCCAGGTATAAGCCCTAACCTAGCCGTGCATAAGTTGGCTGTAAACCCGGCCATTAAACCTGTTCGCCAGAAGAAAAGGAATCATGGAGAAGAGAGGAATCAGGCGGCAGCAGCAAAAGTCAAAAAGCTTCTGGACGCCGGTTTCATTCGGCAGTGTTATTACCCAGAATGGGTGGCCAATGTGGTCCTTGTGAAGAAGCCGAATGGAACTTGGAGAATGTGCGTGGATTACACCGATCTAAACAAGGCATGCCCGAAGGATAGCTTTCCCTTGCCCAAAATCGACCGCCTGGTTGATTCGACGCCGGGCATGCCCTGATGAGTTATATGGACGCATACTCTAGATTCCATCAAATTCCATTATGGGAAGAAGATCAAGAGAAAACAGCATTCGTAACTGAGCAGGGGTTGTATTGTTACAAAGTTATGCCATTAGGCCTTAAGAACGCCCCAGCTACCTTTCAACGACTTGTTAATACAGTCTTCAGAGATCAGCTCCGCCGAAATATGGAGGCGTACATTGATGACATGATTGTCAAGTCAAGAGAACCGGCCGACCATTTGGAGGACCTACGAGAAAATTTCACCGAACTCAGGCGGCATAGGATGATGTTAAATCCAAAGAAATGTGTCTTTGGTGTTGAGTCCGGTAAATTTCTCGGATTTTTAATTGATCAGCGTGGAATTGAGGCCAACCCTAAAAAAATCCAAGCCGTCATGGACATGAAGTCACCAAGGACAATCAAAGAAGTCCAAAGATTGACCGGCTGTTTAGCAGCACTTGGTAGATTTCTGTCAAGATCAGGGGATAAGTGCCGCTATTTCTTTCAAACCATAAAAAAGAAAGTCATGTTTGAGTGGACAGAGGAGGCTGAGGAAGCATTTGTACAGCTAAAAGGCCATCTACATACATTGCCTCGGCTTGTCAGTCCACTTAAGAGCGAGAAGCTATTTATTTATCTTGCCATCTCAGAACACTCCTTAAGTGTCGTCCTACTTGCTGAACGGGACGGCCACCAGATTCCTGTCTACTTTATTAGCCACGTACTCCATAACGCCGAGCTAAGGTATCCCCCTATTGAAAAATTTGGCTTGGCATTATACATGGCATTGAAAAATCTGCGGCCATACTTCTTGGCACATTCAATTGTGGTCTACACAGACCAACCTCTGAAGAAGCCATTTACAACCTTAGAGGCAAGCGGCCGTATGCTTAAATGGGCCTTGGAAATGCGAGGCTTTGACATTGCGTTTGAGCCAAGAAAAGCAATTAAGGGGCAAGCCTTTGCTGATTTTTTAGCTGAAATGACTTGGCCGGATCTTCAGACGACCGGAGATCAGATCTGGAAAGTTTTCGTGGATGGTAGTGCAACAGCTACTGGTTGTGGTGCAGGTGTTATATGTCAGTCTCCTGATGGAGATAAGTTTGAGTATGCTCTGAGATTCCAGTTTTAAGCCTCTAATAATGAGGCCGAGTACAAAGCCCTCTTGGCCGACCTTAGAATGTGTAAGGCGGCAGGAGCGGCAAAAATTGATGTATGCTCGGACTCCCTACTTGTAGTCGGCCAGGTGAATGGTGACTTCGAGGCAAGGGAGCCGGCTATGATAAAACACTTAAAGATTGTAAAAGAGGAGGCTAAGAGCCAAAATCATTTTACTCTACAGCAGGTTCCTCGTTCGTCCAATCATCAAGCGAACGCCCTCTCTAAGTTAGCATCCTCGGCATCATGTGATACTCCCAGGTCGGTATTTTGGGAAGTAAAAGAAAAGAGGAGTATTGATGTTGAGCCAGTACATAACATTGATAGAAGCTCCACTTGGATGGACGGGATCATATCTTACCTAAAGGACGGATTACTCCCAGCCGATCCTAAAGAGAGCTGGCTGATGAAAAAGAGAGCGGCCTGGTTTGAAATTAAGCAAGGAGAGTTGTTTAAAAAGGCATTTGTGAAGCCATACCTGAAATGTATCACTCCTGAGAGAGGGAATAATGTCTTGGACGATCTTCACCAGGGGCAGTGCGGCTCTCACATTGGAGGACGAGCTTTGGCTAAAAAGGTTGCCCGTCTGGGTTACTACTGGCCGAGCTTAAAGTCGGACGCCGTGGAAATGGTAAAGAAGTGTGACAAGTGCCAGAGGTTTGCAACCTTGATCCACCGACCCGCCAACAATCTTTCGGCCATCAGTAGTCCTCTCCCCTTTGCCAAATGGGGGATGGACATCTTAGGACCGTACACACCAGCGTCTGGCCAAAGGCGGTATGTGTTTGTAGCGGTAGACTACACAAAGTGGGTAGAGGCTGAGGTTGTCCGGGGCATCAAGTGGACGGATGTTTCAGCTTTCATATGGAAGAGTATCATTACACGCTTTGGCGTTCCTCACTCTATGGTGTTCGACAATGGTCCCCATTTCGAAACGCCTCAACTCAAAGAATGGTTGAAGGACCAAGGTATAGCTTATTGCTTTTCCTCAGTCGGCCGACCACAGGCCAATGGGCAGGTAGAGGCATACAACAAGTTGATCTCCAATGGAATTAAGCGCAAGCTTGAAAGGGCAGGCGGCCTATGGGCTGATGAGTTGTTCAATGTGCTATGGTCCATACGAACCACGACCAAGAGTTCCACAGGAGAAACCCTATTCCGCGTAAATAGAACACTGACAATATGAAGAGATATTATGTTTAAGTTTAAGTACTTAGCCAAAAGCTGTGTATACAGCTAGGTCTGTTGACCGAGCAATGTAAGCCGTACGGCCCCAACAATGTAATTTTGACAAATTAATGAAAATTCAAACATTGTTATATTATTTTCCATTTAATTTATGCTTATTTGCATGGTCATAACCTATACAGATACGCCGCATGAAATTTGCGAGTAGGTTGCTTGCAACATAGCAACTCGGTCGGTGAACAAAAGTAAATTAAATAAAATAAAAACGGGCAACTCGACCCCGAGTCATATATATGCGTCCGCCCATAACTAAGGCGGACGAAAAAGGTAAGGTACCCTGTGAAACCTATTTAATGGGGCAAGGGCGTACCTAGGCATTCCAGCCCGGCCAAACTTAAAAATTTTAAGTTGAGATCATACATGAAATTTTCTAAGTGCGTTCGAGCGATAGTTTCAACGGACAAACTCACATAAAGTCAATTGAACGGTAAATAATGTGTTGATTCGGCGTACCACCTAGTCCAAGGGCAATCATTACTATGATTTGATTAACTTGTTAGAAGTCATACCACCTAAGGTATAAATTCTACCAAGTCAATCAAACCACCCAAAATATGGACTAGGCGAACGCTGAATAAAGGGGCATACCCCCCAATTGTACGAAGATACAAAAACGTGAAAAAGTACGTGTACGAAAATGAAAAAACATAAGTGTAAAATTTGAAGCAAAATCTGAAAAGATGAATTTATAAAAGACCGCTCAAAGGGCGGCAAAGTGCTTTACATAAAACCGCACAAAAAGGCGGCAGACACAAAACAAAAATAAAATAATTGACAAAGGCAGAAAAAGGCTGAAATCACGGGGCGACTGGAGTAGAAGCTGGACTCTGGCCCGGGTCGAGCTCTTGAACGGCGGCAGGAGACGCGTCATCAGCAGGCGTCCCCTTGCTCTCAGCCTCACCATCTTTGCTGGCCGCCACTTCTTCGATTTCCTCCTCTTCTGAGGTAGTTGGTGTGACGTCTAGCTCAGGTGAAGGTTGCCCGACCTTCTTAGCCTCTTCTCTGAGGCAGACAAAGTTGAGACGCTTGGTGAAGCGTTCCAGATAAAAGGTCGCCTCTCCCTCGTCCACCATAAGCTCAAAAGCCTCAAAGAAGTGGCTCTTCAGCCTGTCTTCAGCATTCTGCTCAATGCGGACCACCTCGTCCGCATTGGGAGCCCGAGGTGTTTGCAATTGGAGAGCTAAGTCCTCAACGGACTTCTTTAGATTTTCCACCTCGGCTCTCAGAGTGTCCGCCTCGTCCAAGGCCTCCTTCAAGTGTTTTGGGCCAAGGCCACATCACTTTGAAGCTTCTCGGAGGCCTCGAACCCTTCCCTCCAGCGCTGGCTGTCCAGCAGGGCCTGATCCCTCTCCTGTCTCATGGCATCTCTGACCAAGGACTCATGCTGAAGGGCCTCGCCCAGCTTCACCAAATCTTTAGCCTGCCGTGCCGCCTTGTCGGACAGGGCGTTGATTTGGGTTTCGAAATACCGGCGCTGGGCGGCCGTTTCCCTAGTAATGGCATCCTGGGCCTTCTAAATTGCGGCCCAGGCATGCTTCAGCCGCTCATTCTCCCAGTCCTTCCATTCTAGGAAGGCATTCAGCCGCAGGAAGAGCTGCGTACAGGGTAGTCGTGTAAAGCAAAGTAAGAATGAAAAATTGACTAAGTGCATGAGAGGGTAAAAGTTACCTCAGCGCTGAAATTGATCATGGGGCCGAGGAAGCCCTCATGTATCCCCCGCAGCTTATCTCGCTGCTCAGCAGGGACGACCCGGGCCATGGCTTCCCGCATAGCCTTCTTGTCCGCCCTAGTAAGGGACTGGCCGGGCACCTTCATTTGTAGCTCCTTTGCAATATCTGTATGCGGACGCAAAGAGTTTAATGTAACTCAGTAATAAAGAGAGAAGAAACAAAATAAAAAGTTACTTGGACTGACCGTCAGAGAAGCTTGGAGGGGTAGGAAGGTTGAAAGTGAAGGGCGGAGGCGGCGCAGGCTCGTCACCCTCTTCCCCCGTCCGGCCAGGCTGGCCGCCGGCCGACTGAGTGGCCTCCAGCCAATCAGTTTCTTTGAGTCTTTGAACGGGCGGAGTCAATTCAGGCCCGGTCGGTTTTGCCGGGGTCGACTTACCCCTATTGTCCGATTTCTCGGACCTAACATTACCTGGCATGGCGGCCGGATCTATGAACTTGGAGGCCCCGCTATCGCTCATCCGGGGTTGTTCTCCATTGGATTGCTTAGAGACAGTCCGCGACGTCGTCTTGGCCGCAGAAGTGGAAGTGGTCTTGGACGCGACCGTCTTCCTTTGTTTGGACGCCTTACCGTCCTGGTCCTTTAGATTGCTTGTACAGCTTCTGGCGAGCCTTGTAACGAGCCAAGTCAATCTCGGTCATGTTGACCTCCCCTTTATGCTCTGGGTCATGGATCTTGTCGTCCTGGTCCTTTAGATTGCTCGTACAGCTTCTGGCGAGCCTTGTAACGAGCCAAGTCAATCTCGGTCATGTTGACCTCTCCTTTCTGCTCTGGGTCATGGATCTTGTACGCCTCAGCTCAAATAATCTGTGTATGTGTAAGAATATGTGTCCATGCGTCCACCTTGGGGCAGGTTCTTGTACAGGCCATAGGCGGACATAAATGTGGGATCCCGCAGCCAGCTGGATAAAGGGACCCAGTTACTTGGAACGCGCTTAGTTTTGTCGTTCCTTTTCACCCGCTTGACTTTGAAGTATTCAAGTTAGTACTCCTGGCTGGGGTGGACGGGTGGCTTATCAGGCTTGAGGTCCCCGCGTCCAAGTTGAATTGGCTCAGCATTGAACCGATTCATCCGCAAGTTGAATGCAACATCCTTGGTTTTGATGCGGTAGAATCGGTGCTTCCAGTCGCGCCACTTAGAGACGCGGTCCACCACCATCATGTAGTCTCTAGTGGTGCTCAAGATGAACCAGTCGTCCGTGTCCGCGTCCAGCTTAGTAAGTGAGTGCATCTCATAGAAAACTGCAAAGTCTGGCTTGAAGCCTTTGCATATGCACGTCACCAAGTACCCAAAAATGTTCAACCAGCTGTTTGGCATCAGCTGGAAGAGGGCTATGTCATACTCGTCCAAGATTGTGCGGACGAAAGGATGGAGGGGGAAGCGCAGTCCGACGTCTAAGGCCGCCCTGTAGACTCTAAAGGATCTTTGGCGCGACCTCTCTTCTTCCCAAGCGGCCACGGTGCGGGACTTCCGTGGGGGCTGAATCTCGAATCCCTCCCTAAGGTGGAGGAATGCCTTGTAATCCTCAAATTTGTAGTTCAGGTAGCCCAAGGCTGTGCTACCCACTGTGCAGGCGTACGGATCCTTGAAGTTGTCAATGTTGGCAACATCTTCCTCGGCCGCCTCCTCGCCCTCTGCGGCCGCATTCTCAACTTCATCCTCTTCTCGCTGAGGAGCGCTCCCAAACTCGGAAGACAGCACTCTGTCAAGATCGGCTGCCTCCGCTGAGCTGCGGCTCCTAGAACTATGGCCGCCTCGGGGAGAGATAATGTCTTCAAGTAGCCTTTTGCCTTTATCTTTGGCACCGGCCGCATGACTCCCAGTAGGAGGTGCTTTGCGAGGGGGCAGGTCGGACGGTTCATTAATTGAAACCCCCGTTCTTGGTTTGTCTGACCTGCTATATCGGAGATAGAGTTCTGAGGGGGTGGGGACGGACGTATCAGCGTCCGTCCGAGAAGAAGAAGGAGGTCCTTCACAGAGTAGCAACTCGGCCCCATCCATGACCGAGCTGGCATATTGGGGGAACCTCAACCCCGGAGTTCGCCCGGACGTTCCCCCCGTAGTAGAAGCGCCTTGGGTTCTTTGGCGCTCCTCGAACGAGGAAGTTACTTCCACGGCTGAGCAGTGAGTGCCCATGGAAGCGGTCGTAGGAGTGGTAGAAGGGATCTCTAAGTTACCATTATTTGGGTCATAAGGAGGCCTAGGGTTTACCAGACTTCCGTCTGGATTTCTGGCCGCATGACGATCGTACGTTTGCATCGTCTGTGCCATGTTCGACTGCAGGGACAGAGAAGAATGGGTGGATGTGAGTTGGTACGCACTAGAAATGGACCCACTCCATGAAGGAGACAACTCGTCTCCGTCCACTCTAGACTCCTCAGTCCCAGGCGAACGACCGACCTCATGAGGAGAAACGGACGAAGCCGAGTGTTAAGCCAGCTTTTAAATAAACAAAGAAATAAAAATGCAAGGAAAAGAAAACAGGCGGCCTACCTCTGTACGTGTTGAAAACTTGGAAGCCTTGAAGTTAATTTTTTTTAGAATTAAATAATATATATGACACATAAGCACAATTGGCGAATGTGATTTCCCAGTTTAAACTAATTAAATATAAAATATTATCATTTGATATTAAGAAAATTCTCTAAATATATAACAAATTTTAGCACATAAATATATATAAAATAAATATTTTAAAAAATTCAAACAAATCGTACGTGCATCGCACGGGCTTCATCTAGTTAGTTTGTAAACAAGACCTTAATCTTTAAAATTTTTTTTTTTTTTTCGTTTTTTTCACTTTAAAATAAGAATGTTATTGTGCTCACTTTAGTATTGCAACCTTGTTTTTTGCTCACCCTAAATTTTAGGAAAAATTAGAAATAACAATCCCAACTTTGATCGATTTTGTTCCAATAATCCCAACTTTGGATTATTCTAAAATAATCCGAACTTTAGGGACTCCTCTTTTTCTTCAATCCCAAACCGGTCAATGAAAGTCAATGACCTATTATATCAGGTCACTTGACACATGTCAAGTCCTAATTGGTCAAAAACTTAAAAAAAACAAATAAAAAACAAATAATAAAAAAAAAACCAGTAGCCTCCATTTCCCCCCACCAACCGTATACCGCCTTTGCCGCCCCTTCCCCCACCAGCCGTATGCCGTCGCGTCTCCCTTCCCACACAGAACCGCCGCATCTCCCCCTGCCACATAGGACCGCCGGATCGACGTTTCCCCCCTCCCCGAAACCCCCTCCCATACCTCCACATAACCACACATGAAACCCCTCCCCACTGCCAAAAATCCGAAATTGCTCCTCCCACCACCTCGAAACCCTAGTGACTAGAGTTTTCGATGGTGGGAGATGGGTTTTTGGTGATTTTCGAGAGTAATGGAGGTGGTCTTAAGGGGTTTTCGAATGGAGGAGGAAGAAATTTCAAGGAAAAGAGTGGTTGCCAGAAAACGGGAAAGGGAAGAAGAGGGAGGTTGGGGGATTGCAACACGGTGCATAGGGAAGGGAAACCGGCGGAAAGGAGGGGAATCAACGGCGTGGGGGGGGGGGGCGGGTAATAGCAGCAACCGGTGGTTTTTGGGGTTTGAGAGGTGGCCGAAATTGGAAGGGATTTTATTGGTGGTCGGGGTTGGGGTTTCAGGGAGGTTCTTATTGGTGGTTGTATAGGGTTTTAGGGACGGGGGACGGTGATTTAGAGAGGACGCCGGAGCGGCTACTCTGCTGGTTGGGGAGAGGCGGCGGTCTGGCGAGGGAGGTGGCTGGCTGGGCGGGTTGCCGAACTGGATGGGTTTCGAAATGGGTGGTTTTTTTTGTTTAGTATTTTAACCAATCAAATCGCGACACGTGTCACTTAAACAAAAATAAATTAACCCATTCAACAGGTAACCGGTATTTGGGATTTAAGAAGAAGAAGATCCCCCAAAGCTCGGAGTGGGATTATTCTTCCAAAATTGATGGAAGTTGGGATTATTTTTTCTAATTTTTACTAAATTTTATTATCTCATCTTTATTTTCAATAGATTTTATCTTGTCCCTATTATTCATTCATTTTAAAAGCGTTATAATACTAATTAGACATCTCTCTCTCTCTCTCTCTCTCTCTCTCTCTCTCTCTCTCTCTCTCTCTCTCTCTCTCTCTCTTTTCCCAATTATTCATTCATTTTAAAAGTGTTACAATAGTAATTAGAAATCTCTCTCACCCTTTCTCTCTCCCTCCCATTTTTTTGGGTTTTTCTAAATTATGCCCCCAAACTTCTTTAGTTTCTAAGCTGTGCCCATGCTTTTTCAAACGTCCAATCTGTGCCCTCAACCTCACTAATTTTTATTAAGAATAACCTTTAACCTTTGACATTAACAATAACATTTTTTTTATTATTTTATTTTTAAATGTTTTAATTTTTTTAAAGTGTTAAACCAATTAATTTAAACGGGACACGTGTCAAATTAATAACGCCACGACACCATTGTTGATAAAATAACTTAATTTTCGTTCTGTCAAAGGGTATTGTTGATAAAATATCGTGAGGTGGAAGACACAGTTTATAACTTTGAAAAAGTATGGGTGCAGCTTAGAAAAAGAATAACTTTGGGGCATAGCTTAGAATTTATTTATTTATTTTTTTTTTGTAAGAACTATCAAGTCTCAACCTTTCTCTTAATGGTTGTCATGCTTTACTTATAAGCTCACCAATTGCATGCTAATAGAGACCTAAGTGCATGTCTCATACATAAATAGATAATCATGGACAATCAGAGTATGAACTTGATAACTTCAAAAATATTTAACCCTTAGCAGATAGCTACTATTTGTTAGTAAACAAATAGGATGAAAAAATGTACCACTATATGCATATAATCGGAGATAGGTGGTAAGAATTTTGGGGGAAAATATTCAATATATAGGTTGGTAAAAAGTACTACTATATGCATAATAATTAGTGCTGTCAAATTTCAAACCGAAACCGTTTAACTGCCCGTAACAAACGACCCAAATGAGAACCAAACCGATTAAAAACCGTTTTTTGAAACCGAAAACCGACCCGAACCGTATGTGAATGAACACGAAACCGAACCGATTCGAATAACTTTACACCATAAAAGAACCGAACCCGTTAATGAACTGAACAAGTTCTTAACTGAACTGAAATCAAACCGAACTGTTTCTAACCCGAAACCGCTTTCAACTCGAAACTGTTTGAACCAGGATAAAAACCGTTTACACCGAACCATTAACAACCCGCGACCTGTTTGCACCAAAATGTATATAAATCGAACCGTTTATAAAATGAACCGCTTGCAAAGAGAATCGTTTATGAACTGGATCGCTTATAACGAATCGGCTACAAACTGCTTACTATAAAGGGAATATTAAAATCGAGTTAAAAGGTGTTTTAAATGAAATTTAATTATCATAGTACAAACATTCTTCATGCCAAATTAATATTTATTGAAAATTTATTATCATAGTATAAAATATCTTCCTGCCAAATTATTATCATAGTATATAATATCTTCCTGCTACTAAAAATCCTCCTGCCATAAACTGAACCAAAAAAGAACCGAACCAGTTATAAACTGAACCGAAAAAGAACCGAACTGTTTCTAACCCGAAATCATTTCCAACCCGACACTGTTTGAACCGAAATAAAAACCGTTTACAACGAACCATTAACAAACAGCAACCCGTCAGCACCGAACCGTTTACTACCCGGACAGTTTACAGCCCGAACAGAATTAAAAAGCGCTGAAGAATAAACCGAAACCGAATCGAACCGATAACTATTTAAACCGAACCGGAATCGACCCGCGAGACACTTAAACCGATTTCAAACCAACCCGATTTAATACCGAATCGATTTCAATCCGAACTGAACTCGTACTGTCAAACCGTTTTGATATTGCTAATAATAATACACAAAAAGTACTATTAAGACAACTTATACTTTAATGATACATTATACATGCAAAATGGTACATTATAATGTACCAATGTAGAGTCAGCTTTTTTTCTTGTCAAATTTACGTTTTTATCCTTTTATATGCTTTGTAAATACATAGCAGCTATGCAATTAGATACACTCATGAAAAATCAGAGTGCCCTCATATTTGGTCAATATAGTTGCCTAGTTACTCGATTTATGTGTTTTTAATGTTAAAACAAACTTAGTCCTTGCGCCTCCTGCAATTATGAATTTGTTAAATGGTTGTTGCTAATTGGGTTGTGGTATTATATTGTGTCAATATTGAAGCAACGTAAAGAGTGCTTAATGAATTGTTCTCTTAGAAATAATTATTTTGATTTTTTTTTACCCTTTTCATTTCCTTTTTTTTATCTCATTTCCAATTTAGTACCTACAACCATCTTTGAGCCATATTTCTCGTTTATTAGTATAGGACATAACATGTTCTTTTTAGGTCTTATTTGATCCGTATGAATGATTAATTTATTACTATTTAATTTTTTTTACTAATATGCACCGTCAAAAATAGAAAGAGCTTTTAGAAACAGAGGGAGTATTCATCATCTACTTATTTCTAAATGAAAGATTATAACAGTGGACCTCACATAAAATCTAAATAACTATAAGCACATATACGTCATAGTTCACTCACAAAATGAGTGCAATTCTGGGACCTTTTATTCATTTACATTATACATATATTTGTACTTAGCATTTAAATCATGCATTATGATGCCATATATCTTATGAAACATATGCTAAATCCAATAAATACTTTTATAATTATTACAACTCAACTTGGTAACAACCAAATTTTAATAGGGATATGTGGTCGAGTCTTGAACATGAAAAAGGACAAAATTAAAAAGCAAATCAATGAAGAAAGAAGAAAGAAGAAAGAAGAAAGAAGAAGGAAAGGCCCCTACCAACTTTTGAGTTTAGTGTTATGAAGGGTTCCACTCATGATATAGAGTCTTTTTTCCACTTGGTCTCCCACTGGTTTCTATCAAAAGCTTCTAATTCAAAACTCTCTTCACGATTTGTTCCAAACTCCAATGGTAGTAATTAGGGACTTGCTTGCAATTTTAAAAAAATTTCTAACTACCAGCATGACTATTGGAGTTAAAAATATATATAATTAGCTTGACCAAGCAAATTAATTTAGATAAGCTAATTTACTTGAGAAAAAAGTTTTCAAATTTTTTGGATATTAATATATTAAATTATTAAATTAATAAAGCTAATTGAGAAGTCAAGTTTATTTAAATAGCAAGCTATTAGCTAACCATTTAGGCATAAAACAGCTACAAAGTGGTTTTGCTTGAAATTATATGTGTCATAACAAGCTAATTTACTAATTAGCTTACCATTGGAGATGCTCTTAGTAGTTAACAAGCCGGTGTTATGTACAAGTTATTCAGAATATTGCATTGAAAGATGGATTAAGAAATATCAATAAGCCATTATGGTTATAATGTGTACGTAATCGGAAACATGATTAAAGGAGAAATTTATTGAAAATTAGGATTAAATAAAGAAGTGGAGGGGATAAAATTAAAGAGAGAAAAACAAAAGATTGAATTGAAGAGGGGAGATGGAGATGAAGATGAAGTGGCCATAGAGATGAAGTATAAGTTTAATTAAAGAATTAAAGAAAATTAGTCTAATAAAAAAATAATAAAGTTACTGTAGAAGACACGTGGCACTTGGGTAAGAAAAGAAGATATTGAAGTTTAATATGATAGAGACATGTGTTTTTCTCAGATAGAGTTTTCAAATAATAAGTATAGATTAATAAAATTGAATATGCCAATGACTTAAATGAAAATTTCAAAAATTATAATTGAATGAAATTTTTAAAGATTTATACTTCCTCCGTGAAATAATAATTGCAACAAATGAATATTATATATCTCAAAAATAATACCCCTTTATTGCAATTAATATTTAAAGGATATTCAAAAAAAAAAAAATTAATATTTAAAGGAAGTGTTTAAATTGTACTCCTTTTGTTTTAAATACTTGTTCCACTCTTCATTTCCAACCGTTTTTACCCACTAGCTCCACTTCTTTATTTGGAAACCTTTTACAATATTTAATTCATTTTTCTCACTTAATAGACCCACAATAAATCATACGTAGTAGTTTATAAATTTCATATTCTCTTTCATGTAATTCTCTCTACTACTTTTGGTTTTTACAATTTTTTATTCTTCCATCTACCTCACTAACATCATATTTTATTATTGGGAAATTCTACATGGTGGCCTCCTACTTTTAAGTTTTCCACGTGGGAGACACACTTTTTTCCAACTCTCTCAAGTGGCACTATGGTTTTGCAAAATTATGTATAGTGTCCTTTTTTTTAGTTTATGGCTAACTTTTATAATTAAAATGGTTAATCTTAGGTTTTTTGGTTTAAAAATTAATTAAATTATATTTTAAAATAATAAAATTAAAAAAAAAGAATTTTTTTTTAAAAAAAAACATCCCAAACCCAGGACCACCCTCCCACCACCACGTCCACCCACCCACAACCACGTCCACCATCCACAACCCCAACCCCCATACACCACCGGCACCCAGAATCCCTTATTACCGCGCCAGCGCCGGCGGCCCCGTCCCCCTACCCACCGAACCCACCACGACACCACCTGAACCCCATATCCCATACCCGAAATCCCCAAATACCCAACTCGAAACCCCTTAAAAACCCTATCCCACCACTCTAAACCCCAAATTAGACTCTCCCCCACCCTCGAAACTCCGACGCCCAAGGTTTTGAGGGTGGGAAAGGTCCTTATTTTGGGGTTTAACGTGGCGGGGGTGGGTTTATTCAGGTTTCGGGTCGGATATTTGGAGGTTTCAGGTGGTGGGTTTAGTGGGTAGGGGGACGAGCTGGGTTGTCGGAATGGTAAAGGTTGTCTGGGTGGCGGCGAAGGGTGGGGGAGGGCTGGGTTGTCGGAATGGTGAAGGTCGCCGCCTTCCGGGATGGTGGTGGTGGGGAGGGTGGTCGTAGGTTGGGGGTTGTGAATTTTCTTTTCTTTTTTTTTTTTTTTTTTTTTTGGAAGAATTTGATTGTGGTTAACCAAAAAATCAAAAGGTTAGCCATAAAACCTAAAAAAGGGCACTGTACGTAATTTTTTCAAAACTTGGATGCCACTTGAGAGAATTGGAAAAAAGTGTGTCTTCCACGTAGAAACATTAAAACCTGGAGGCCACCATGTAGAATTTCCCTTTATTATTTTATTACTTTATTTAATTTTTTCTAAAACTTTGCGAATGAAATAATAAAGCAAGTATTTTAAAACAAAGGGAGTAATAGTCAATATGTTTAATACATATATACGTAGTACTTTAATTTGTATAAAATGTTTAATAAATTACAGCATATTTGTACCAATTGGTTGTTGGTGTAGTGGTGATTGAGACTACACTTAGTAGGGAGGACCCGTGTTCGATCCCTCGCAACAACAATCGGGAGAGGACTGAAACCTAACCACCCAGAACTGATCCCCAAATCCGGATTAGCCCAAAGGGTGAACCGGATGGAACACCAAAAAAAAAATTACAGCATATTTGTCACCGTGAGTACAGGTTCAACAATATGTTTAAAAGTCTGATGAAATGGGATAAAATGTAAAACGCCGGCAATATTTCAAGAACCAATAATTATTTATTTATTTAATAATTGTTTTAGATTTGGTGCTTTTTAATGAATTATTATAGCATACTTAGTATAACATTAATTATATATTTGATTTTTTTTTTTAATTTATATACTCCCTCCGTTTCAATTTGTTAGTCACATATACTATTTTGGGCGTTTCAAAAAGATCTACCCATATTGAATGTATTCTACTTTTAACTTAGTTTTTATTTCCTATTTTATACATATTAAATTATGATTGGTTAAATTAATGATTGTGCATTGATGACATGAGTCTAAGTAAAGAAATTATTCCCTTGAATTATGCAATTATACTTGACGGTTTCCTAAAAAAACAAAAAAGTTTAAATAAGGCAAAACTATTTATGAATTGTTTTTTTACTTTAATGTTAGATTCCAAATATTCTTCTTTTTCTTATTTTATGTGACAGATTACATGTGGGACTATCATATTAAAACAGAGGGATTATATTTTTTTGAAACAAATATACATTGGTTTATTATAGCTTTAAAATTTATTATTTACAAATTCTTATATATGGTGGACCAAGGCCTGAATAAGCCCCCGGCCCCTTGGATATGTCTTATGTACTAAGTATGAGCGTTTGTGTACATTAAAATGACTTGGAAATCTCTCTTTTTTTTTTTTTTTTTTTTTTTTTTTTTTTTTTTTTTTTTTTTTTTTTATCTCAAAGATGCTAATGGTGAGAAAGAAATTATGCTAAAGAACATTATAATAACCTCAAAAATAGTAATCAAGTATATAAATATATTATTTGGATTACAAAACCAGGCTCCATAATTTACTTTGTTCCTAATCAAAATAACACGTTGGATTATAAATATTAATCGATAAAATTTGAACTAAAATAGCCAAATATTGACATTCAAAACTTGTGCCTTGTAATAACTTGGGGATTGGACGGGAGACGTCTTAGACTCCATAATATCCGATCTCATTTGTGTAGGTTTTTGGTGAAGACATTTTCATTTTATGAAATAACACGTATTCTTGATCCAACGAAATAACATTAATAACTTTACAAAATATTTGTTGTAGATTTTTTAGCTCACAAAATTTTACCACTACACTATTTGTTACTAAAATTCTTGATAATTGTACACCTAAAAATGTCATCATAAAACCAAATCCGATGATGAACAACCTTTCAGTGCTTAAAATTCAAATTCAGTCATATGAATTCAGTCAACATATCAGTCAAACAATTTATTCAAACTCAGTCCAACTCATATCCTAACCAAACCCTTTTTAATCCATTTCGTGTTATTTTTTAATTGAGCCCGATTAATAAATATTAAAAACTTTAGGCCTGAAATTATTTGGAATAGCTAAAACGGCGCAAAAAATATCACATACTTTTAAGGGGGAAAAAAAGCAAAAAAGTCTAGACAATTTTCAGGAAAAGGGAAGTTTCCGTGTCACGACAGATATGTCACTTGATGGTATTTATTGCCGTGTCATGATATATTGTTCCATGTCATGTTATTTCGCGCCATGTCATGGTACACATGCCGTGACATAGTGTTTTCCTAGGGTTTCTCTGCGGCGCATTTAACTTCTATGGTTCCGTGCTTTGCCCTCACATTTTCTTTATTCCCTACAAATACGAGGCTGATTTCCTCAATTTCGGGGCGCCAAAAATCATTATCTTTCTCCATACGCAAAAAATCATTCCCTCTTCTCCCTCTTACGCTCTATCCAAAATACTAGCCATCACCCTATGCTCTCACTATACTTCCCTTAATCACTCCAAGGAGTCAATACTTGACCCAAAATTCTATATTTAAACCAAGGCGTGAAAGGTCTGAGGGTTTGGACAAAATCTACTCTACTCTTTATTTAGTAAAAATTCAATTAGATTTATCATTTATTGAAACTAAATACAATTTACTCAAGATGTAGCAATTCAAAGAAATGCGGAATATGAGTAATTAATTCACTTAATTACTCTTTTTATTATTCTTGTTGCCAATATCATGATAAGGTTTATTATTATTTGATTTGACTAACATTATTATGGTGAAAATGCTTCCAATGTTGATGTTTATTCTTTTATTTATTATTGATCACCATAATACATGTTTAAAGGGAATATGTGACTGAAAATCACGACTAATAAGACAATTTGGACAACCGATTTATGTTCCTTTTTAATATTTTTGTTTAATCAAGGGAAAATTTGCAAATTGCAGCCATTTAAAGTTTGTATTTTGCAAATTGCACCCATTTAAATTTTTTTTTTGCAAATTGCAGCCCAAACATTCATATAAATTGTAAATTGCTGCCCGATTCAATTTTTTCATCGGTTTACATGTTGAAAAATCTTCGATTAAGGTTTTAGGGGTCATTTTAGGCCCTTGGGGCCCGAATTGAGCTCGAAATTAGCAAAAAAATAACGTAAATGTCTCATATTTACAGTTTCCCACAAATCGATACACTTTTATTACACAAAACGAGATACTTGCGTTATTTTTTTGCTAATTCTGAGCTCAATTCGGACCCCACAGGGCTAAAATGGCCCCTAAAACCTTAATCGAAGATTTTTCAACTTGTAAACCGATGAAAAAGTTGAATCGGGCTGCAATTTACAACTTATATGAATTTTTGGGCTGCAATTTGCAAAAAAAAAAATTAAATGGCTACAATTTGCAAAATACGAAGTTTAAATGGCTGCAATTTGCAAATTTTCCTTAATCAAGTGATCACAATATTTTAGAGTTATATGTTGCATTAATATTTAACCAATTTAGCCTAATATTAGTTTGGATCAAATTGAATCTTTGTTTGCATTTTTTGAATGTGACTCCATGACTCACTTGTACTATCATCCCCGATCCTCTTTTCGTGGTTCCAAACCATATGGAGTTAGTAATCTCATGGATTATGAATGAGGTGTAACCTTCACAGGTCAATCGTTGGTTCCTATCGTTGTCCCTTATCGTGGTTGCGTTATAACGATCCGTGGAAAGTTTACAAGTTTCTTAAAAAGTTATTGGCGGCTCCTTACTTTGCTTTGTTCCTAATCGTATGTCAATTCCCACTTCCTATGAATGTTAGGCATATTCACAACATATTTAACGTAGGCGCGCTTCGAATGATGCCTACAATAATATACTCTTTTCGTCCCATAATATAGTTCTTGTTTTCCCTATTTTGGAGAACCATAATGTTGATCCTATTTCTATTTTTGGATAGTTCACTCTTTTTTTAACTTTATTCATTGTACTTCCTAAATTAACTTTGAATTTTGCACATGTGTAGACACCTAAAAATGTCTCCCCAAAACCAAACCCGTTGATGAACACCTTTCACCGCCATTATTGGTCGAGTTGAGTATTAAATCTTTGGATTGCTTAAATCCATGTTCTATCCAATATATTTCATGAACCAATCCAATTTCTAGCTCATTTCCCTAAACCATAACCTATTTTCCACTTTTCGTGTCCACATCGCAAAACTGAGAGAAACTAATTTTATGGCTATACAATTTTGATCCAATTATTATTTTAAAACCTAAAACCGACACCCTTCCACTAAAAGGCCATATCTTAAAATCTACATATCATTTTGACTTGATTCAAATTGGGTTAGAAAGTAGACTTGATAAGCTTTCTAATGATATATTATATGTCTTATTCTGAGTTAGGGATCAAAAGTTATGATTATTTTAAAAACGGGTAAAAAACTGAAATTACCGCGCAGCAGCAAAAATGCCGCGACGCGGCAAAAGCTGACGTGTCACGGGCCTTATTCCCGTGAAACGGTGCCCATTTTTGTAATTCTGCACAATTTTCTCCCGTGTCACAGGATTTTGCACCGTGTCATGGTGCACTTTCCCGTGTCACGGTGCCCATTCCGTGACACGGGGATATTCCGTGTAATTTCCGCGTACTTTTTACACCGTGACACGGCATACTGCACTGTGCCACGGTGGACAATGCCGTGTCACGAAATTTCTTCCCGTTTCACGGAATTTCTTCCCGTTTCACGGCATTTCTTCCCGTGTCACGGTGCACATCACGTGACACAGGATTGCTCCGTGTTTTCTCCGCGTAATCCCTAAACGCGTTTTCACTTCCCGTAACCTAATTATTTCTCGCGTCACTCAGTTTTTCCCTGTGTCACGGTGCTCTTTGCCATGACATGGTATTATTTTTTAGGGTTTTTATCTTTTTAGGGTTCCGCGTGTTCCCTCTGCTCATTTTCCCTATAAATAGGACCCCCCTTTCTGCAGTTCAGGGCACCAATAATCATTCTCTCTCACCTTACACCAAAAATCATTCTCTTCTCCCTCTTTAACCTAATTTCTAGCCAACTTATTCTTCCATAATAATTCCCCTAAGCACTCCAAGGAGTCTATACTTAACCCGAGGTTCCGTCCTTAAACCAAGGCGTGAAAGGTACAAATAACTGAGGGTTTGAACCAAATCAACTCTACTTTTTATTTAATTTAATTTCCATTTGATTTATATTTTTATTGAAGTTACTAACAATTTATTCATGATGTAGCAATTTAAAGGAATGCGCGGAATGTAAGTAATTAATTAATTTAATTACTCTTATTTTATTTTTATATTGCTAGTATCATGATTAGGTTAATTTTATATTTTATTTGACTAACGCTATTATTGTTAAATTGCTTCCAATATAAATGTTTATTCTATTTATTGATCACTATATTGCATGTTTAAAGGGAATATGTAAATGAAAATCACGCCTAATAAGATAATTTGGATAGTCGTAGGATCCTTTTTAATCTTTTATTAATTCAAGTGATCACAAATATTTTAGAATTATGTGTTGCATTAATATTCAACCAATTTAGCTTAATAATAGTTTGGAGCAAATTGAATATTTTTTTCGTATGCCTTTGAGATCGCAGGAATCATTTTTCACTATAAGAATCGAGTAGAGGCCAATACGAGCGAATGTGACTCCATGACTCACTTCGTACCATCATCCCCGATCCTCGTTTCGTGGTTCTGAACCATATGGAGTTAGTAATCTCATGGATTATGAATGGGGTGTAACCTTCACAGCTCAATCGTTGTTGCCTATCGTTGTCCCTTATCGTGGTTGCCTTTTTTTTATGATCCGTGAACGGTTTACAAGTTCCTTAAAAACTTGTTGGCGGCTCCCTACTTTCCTTGTCCCTAATCGTATTTTGTCAATTCCCACTTCCTATGAGTGCCGCACATATTCACAACATGCTTTAACGTAGGCGCACTTCGAGCGACGCCTACAATTTGGCGACTCCACTGGAGAGGATTCTTGGTTATTTATCGATTTGAGTGATCGGTATTTAATTAAGATGAGTGGATGAGACTTGAAAGATTCTTGAAAAATATTCTTGTGATTAATTTGGCATTTTTGCATATGCATAGACGTTTTAATATCGCACTTAGGTCTGTCCCGTAGGAGAAATTGAATAACTTGATTGCGTACGAAGGAAAACAGGGTACCAGTTAGATTTTCTGACTGCCGTGCCACGGCAGAATCTGCCGCAACACGGTACAGTGCACCGTCTGACGGTGTGCAGTACCGTGGCACGGGAATCTCTGCCGTGTCACGACAATCCTAAAATTAGTCCGATGGCTTGTTTTATCTTCTCACAGTCACTTCCTTTGATTTTTCTAAAAAAACGTGTGTGTTCTACATGCATCTTAGCCATGGGGGATTTATGCTCTATCAACCCAAAAACGCTCATGGAAATAAGGGTTCATTCGAGTTATTAAATCCACCCAAACCATGGAGTCGAGTTCGATTTCATCACGAACTCGCGGAGCCGCTCGTTGGCATACACCCTCAAGGGAGGCTGCCTTGCTAACGCGTTCAAACTCTTAACCATGGTACCCTATTGACACCAAATAAACCTGACCATAGTCAAACATAGAACTTGACCTTAGGTTGCGAACTATTCTTTGCATCATTGTGCCTACGTGTTTTATGCTTGGTCATTTTGATCCTAACCTTAACGATCTTTCTTTGTCTATGGTGGATTATTTTGTGACTGACGATTGCCAATGGACCGTACTCATTTAGTAATTAGTAAAAAAATAAAATAAAAAAATTTCGTGCCACGTCAGAATCCACCGTGTCACGGGAAAGTCCACCGTGTCACGGGAAAGTTCACCGTGTCACGGCAATTTCAACCGTGGCACGGTGGATTTCCAAAAAAAAAAAAAAAAAAAAAAAACCACCACTTTACGGCAGCTTGTACCGTGACACGGTACAGTTTTCCGTGTCACGGTGCCCTTGAAATAAGTCCAGTTAGCTTTTTTAAGTTTTTCGTGTTAATTTGGTACTCGTGTCAGTCATTTTTGTTATTGTTCACATGTCTAGCCATACGATCATACCACGAGTCTTATAAAATCACTTAGTCACTCACGATTCAAGTATAGTCCACACACTTTCTTTATGTTCCGACTCGAGTCGTGCACCAGGTCGTTTATGATTGTATAATAGGTTCATTCACCCTTTTTTCGTCAAAAATAAAAAAATGAATGGAGTTTTCTCACCTGTTTTCAAATGTCTATTTTTTCCTTCCTTTCCTATCTTGAGCAATGAGTCAAACAATTAAGTGAATTATTTTATTTCACAGTACTTGGTCAAGGAACACTGATAGATTAATACGGTTCGAGTCATTACCGCAACAATCTCTCGGATCTGATAGGCGTTCAAAGAGAACTTTGCCATCTCCACATTACTTATCACCTTTCAATGGCCATTAAAGAAGATATTAAGAACATAAACAAATCCATCGAAGCACTGTCTGCCATGATGCAAACCCTTACCACTAGGGTCACTACCATAGAACAAAACAAGGTCATTGTTTCCACCCTTGACAAATTGAAGGAACAAATGAGTAAGAATTCTGAGGATTTCACTTATGTGGAACGACCTCCCACTCTTTTGGATGTGAAGGACAGACTCCCTGAAAAGTTCTCCACTGCTAATATTCCAAAGTTCAAGCCTACTGACAATCCAATATTCCATTTGAAGGCGTTCTCTGCAACCATGGCTCTTAAGGGATTGGACGTAACACTCTTTCCTATGGTGTTTCCTCTCTCCTTAGAACATGCTTGCCAACAATGGTTTTATTCCCTAGAAGCCAAACATACTGCGACTTGGAAAGATGTCACCGACAGTTTCATGAATCGTTATAAGTGTAACATTCAAACTCAAACTTCTGAACGTGAACTCTCCATTTTCAAACAGAAAGAAAATGAAGGCTTCACCGCTTACCTGAACAGGTGGAGGGAAACAACTTTACTCTTAGTAGATCCTCCCAAAGAAAGAGAGATGGTTCGCCTCTTTATTAAAAATCTGACTCATAAATATAGGGAACATCTCAAATTTCTTCCACTGAACACTTTCGAAGCTGTATACGACATCGGCATCAATATCGAGGATGAGCTAATAAAGACTGCTGGTAGTAACAATAATAACACTTGGAAAAACAAGAAGAACGACCATCCTTCTTCTTCGTCTTCTAAGCACGAAAATACTACCAACAATATAAGCCAAGTTTATCTCAATGAAGTGTTAGCTCTTGATAATCCATTGCCCAAGAAGAAAAGAACTAACACTCCTTTAGGAATGACTTATGATGCGTCCTTTGATCGCCTTTACAGTCAAGGCTTGATCACACCTATTGGGCCATTTCAAGAGCCAAAACCTGAAGAAAGGAGTGCCAAATGGAATCCCAATGCCCATTGCAAGTACCATCAAGGAAGGGGCCACACTATGGAGCAATGTTGGAATTTGAAGGACGTCATTCAAGACTTGGTGGATGCAAACAAACTTCCTGTCCCTCCAGGCGGCAAGAAGTAATGAACACAAGGCGCACATCAGATCTGTTTCGGGTCTTTTTTGGATCTCCTGGGATACGGAAAAAGGGCTAGAGAGAGAAAGTAGAGAGAAGTTGGAGCTATTTACTGCTCTGTGTTTTCAATTGTCTGCAAAAATCCCCCTCCCATCATAAATGATTGGGGTATTTATAGGGGTGGGATTCGTGCCCCTCTCTAGGGTTTATACCCTAGATTTGCGTGACGTGATTGGCTGCGCAATCAGCGATCGCCATCTGCCCCTCTGGGCGCGCCGTTTTGCGGCTTTCAGCGTCATCTCTCGGGATTTGGGCCCTGACGTTGTTAGGGCTTTTTGGCACGCTGTTTATTAGAAGGGTCATATTGCCTAGACACATGGCATCTTCCCGTGGTGACACGTGTCACCCTATGACTTGGCCACGTGTCACTATGGGATTGGCCTGAGACCTTAAAAGCTCTGGATTGCGTGGCATCTTCCCGTGGTGACACGTGTTACCCCATAATTGGGCCACGTGTCACTGTGGGATTTGTCCACGTATACGAGGTATTTTTACCCTCAACATTTGCCCCTCAGAGGGGATGGCTCGTACGCTTATAGGCCGGCTCCTCTGACCTTTAATAGCCTTGGCGCGTACAGATGTATTAGAGTTTTGTCAACTTTCTGTCCGCCTGACATTTTTAGGGCGAACGCCTGTCTATTCAAGCGACGCGGACGAAACTGGGCCGTTGATTTTTGCGACCGTCTTGCCATTTCGGGAAGAGCCTTAGTTCTGCCAGCTTTCCCTTGGACGAGCCGTTTATTAGGTCGTCCTTTTCGCCTAGTTTAACGGAGTTACTCCTTGTCCTTCCAAATTCTAGGTCACTTTTTTCAAATTGTAACCGTTTAGCTAAGTTGGGCGGGAAAGTTGAATTTACTATCTTACCCCCACAAATTTTTCCTATATATACAAGGGGTTTGACTTTATTTTGGCACTTTGGAACTTTACATTTTCTAGAGAGAAGTTAGAGCTTCTAGAGAGAGAAAGTGTTTTTCCCTTTGAATCTTCAAGTGCTCCGCCGTGCGTTTGAGTTTTCCGGTGACATTGGTTGAGTTTTCCGATAAATCTTCAAGTTTTTCCAAGTTTTCAACACGTACAGAGGTAGGCCGCCTGTTTTTCTTTTCCTTGTCTTTTTATTTCTTTGTTTATTTAAAAGCTGGCTCAACACTCGGCTTCGTCCGTTTCTCCTCATGAGGCCGGCCGTTCGCCTGGGACTGAGGAGTCTAGAGTGGACGGAGACGAGTTGTCTCCTTCATGGAGTGGGTCCATTTCTAGTGTGTACCAACTCATATCCACCCATTCTTCTCTGTCCCTGCAGTCGAACATGGAATGGACGATGCAAACGCACGACCGTCACGCGGCCAGAAATCCAGACGGAAGTCTGGTAAACCCTAGGCCGCCTTATGACCCAAACAGAGTTAACGCTGAGACCCCTTCTACCACTCCTACGACCGCTTCCACGGGCACTCACTGCTCGGCCGTGGAGGTAACTTCCTCATTTGAGGAGCGTCAAAGAACTCAAGGCGCTCCTTTAGTGGGGGGAACGTCCGGGCAAACTCCGGAGTTGAGGTTCCCCCAATATGCCAGCTCGGTCATGGATGGAGCCGAGTTTCTACTCTGTGGGGGGCCTCCTTCCTCTTCTCGAGCGGACGCTTGTGCGTCCGTCCCCACTCCTTCAGAACTCTATCTCCGATATGGCGGGTCGGACAGACCAAGAACGGGGATTTCTCTTAACGAACCGTCCGACCTGCCCCCTCGCAGAGCCCCTCCTACTGGGAGTCAGGCGGCCGGTGCCAAAGATAAGGGCAAACGGCCACTTGAAGACACAATCTCCCCCCGAGGCGGCCATAGTTCTAGGAGCCGCAGCTCGGCGGAGGCAGCTCACCTCGATAGAGTGCTGTCCTCCGAGTTTGGGAGCGCTCCTCAACGAGAGGAGGGCGAAGCTGAAAATGCGACCGAGGGTGGAGCGACGGCCGCAGAGGGCGAAGAGGAGGAGGTTGCCAACATTGACAATTTCAAGGATCCGTACGCCTGCATGGTGGGTAGCACGGCCTTGGGGTACCTGAACCACAACTTTGAGGAATACAAGGCATTCCTCCTCCTTGGGGAAGGATTTGAGATCCAACCTCCAAGGAAGTCCCGTGCTTTGGCCGCCTGGGAAGAAGAGAGGCCGCGCCAAAGATCCTTCTGCGTCTACAGGGCGGCCTTAGACGTTGGACTGCGCTTCCAACTCCATCCTTTCGTCCGCACGATCTTGGACGAGTATGATATTGCTCTCTTCCAGCTGATGCCGAACAGCTGGTTGAACATTTTTGGGTACCTGGTGACGTGCATCTGCAAAGGCTTCGAGCCAGACTTTGCAGTTTTCTGTGAGATGCACTCACTGACTAGGCTGGACGCGGATACGGACGGCTGGCTCATCTTGAGCACCACTAGGGATTACATGGTGGTGATGGACCGCGTCTCCAAGTGGCGTGACTGGAAGCACCGATTCTACCGCATCAAAACTAAGGACGTCGAATTTAACTTGCGGATGAATCGGTTCAATGCTGAGCCAATTCAACTTGGACGTGGGGATCTCAAGCCCGATAAGCCACCCGTCCACCCCAGCCAGGAGCACCAGCTTGAATATTTCAAAGTCAAGCGGGTGAAAAGGAACGGCAAAACCGAGCGCGTTCCAAGCAACTGGGTTCCTTTATCAAGCTGGCTGCGGGATCCCACCTTCATGTCCGCCTATGGCCTATACAGGAACCTGCCCCAAGGTGGACGCACGGACACATATTCCTACACTTACACATATTATTTGAACTTGAAAAACTTTCTAACTCTTTTTCTTCCTCTTTCAGCTGAGGCGTACGAGATGCTGGACAAGGAGCAAAAAGGGGAGGTCAACATGTCCGAGATTGACATGGCTCGGTACAAGGCTCGTCAGAGACTGTACGAGCAAACTAAAGGAGTAAGTAGGCTCGCCATCTAGCTTTCTTCCTTACGTCTGTGTATGCATTTTGGAAGAGATCTTCTTCCTAACTAGGCTCAACCTATTATATTATCTTGCTTTCTTTTTCTAACTTTTGTTTCTACAGCTGGCCACTCCAACCCCCAGATCCAAACGGAAGCAGTCGTCTCCTGCCTCCAAGACGGATCAGGACGGCAAGGCCTCCAAGCAAAGGAAGACGGTCGCATCCAAGACCACTTCCACTTCTGCGGCCAAGACAACGTCGCGGACTGTCTCAAGACAGTCCAAAGGAGAACAACCCCGGCTGAGCGATAGCGGGGCCTCCAAGTCCATAGATCCGGCCGCCATGCCGGATCATGTTAGGTCCGAGAAATCGGAAGATAGGGGTAAGTCGACCCAGGAAAAACCGACCGGGCCAGAAGTGACTCCGCCCGTCCAAAGAGTCAATGAATCTGATTCTTGATGCTAATCAATCGGCCGGCGATCAGCCCGGCCGGACGGGGGAGGAGAGTAATGAGCCTGCGCCGCCCCCTTCATTCACTTTCAACCTCCCAACTCCTCCAAGCTTCTCTGATGGTCAGCTTTAATAACTTTGGATGTTTTTTTTTTGTTTTTTTTTTTTTTTTTTTTTTTTTTTTGCTTACGTTCAACTCTTTGCGTCCGCCTACAGACATTGCAGAGGAGCTACAAATGAAGCTGCCCGGCCAGTCCCTTACTGGAGCGGACAGGAAGGCGATGCGGGAGGCCATGGCCCGGGCCGTCCCTGCTGAGCAGCGAGATAAGTTGCGGGGAATTCATGAGGGCTTCCTCGGCCCTATGATCAATTGCAGCGCTGAGGTAAATTTTTCCCTCAAATACACTTAGCCAATTTTTCGCTCATTTTGCTAACACATTTACCCTGTACGCAGCTCTTCCTGCGGCTGAATGCCTTCCTGGAATGGAAGGACAAGGAGAACGAGCGGCTGAAACACGCCTGGGCCCAGATTTAGAAGACCCAGGATGCCGTGACTGGGGAGGTGGCCGTCCAGCGCCGCTATTTTGACACCCAAATCAACGCGCTGTCCGACAAGGCTGCGCGACAGACGGAGGATTTGGTGAAGCTGGGCGAGGCCCTAAAGCAAGAGTCCTTGGCCAGGGAGGCCATGAGACAAGAGAGGGACCAAGCCTTGCTGGACGGCGAACGCTGGAGGGCAGGGTTCGAGGCCTCTAAAAAGCTTCAGAGTGATGTGGCCTTGGCCCAAAAACACTTGAAGGAGACCTTGGACGAGTCGGACACTCTGAGGGCCGAGATGGAGACCTTGAAGAAGTCCGTTGAGGACTTGACTCTCCAGCTGAAGACACCTCGGGCCCCTAGCGCAGACGAGGTCGTCCGCATTGAGCAGAACGCTGAGGATAGGCTGAAGAGTTTCTTCTTCGAAGCATTCGAGCTCATGGTGGAGGATGGGGAGGCCGCCTATTTTCAAGAGCGCTTCACCAAGCGCCTCAACTTCGTCTGCCTCAGGGAAGAGGCTAAGAAGGCTGGCCAGCATTCTCCTGAGCTGGACGCCACACCAACAACCTCAGAGGATGAGGAAAATCAAGTGGCGGACGGCAATGATGGTGAAGCGGAGAGCAAAGAGGTGCCAGCTGAGGACGCCTCTCTTGCAGCTCTTCAGGATCCCATCCCAGTCCTTGATTCAGCTTCTGCCCCGGCCACCCCCTGACTTTCAGCTTTCTCTGCTTTTAAGCTATATTTATGTATAGTTTTCTTGACTTTTCCAACCGCCTTTTTGAGCGGTTTTTATGTAAGATATTTTACCGCCTTTTGAGCGACCCTTTTATTAATTTGAGTTTGATGATTCTTCTTCACACTTTGCATAGTTCATACTTAACGAGTTTTTTCCATTTTTATACGCGTACTTTTCTGGTTTTTATATCCTCGTACAATTGGGGGGTATGCCCCTTTATTCGGCGTTCGCCTAGTCCATACTTCCGGTGATTTGATTGGCTTGGTAGAATTTATACCTTAGGTGGTATGACTTTTACCAAGTTAATCAAATCATAATAATGATTGCCCTTGGACTAGGTCGTACGCCGAATCAACACATAAATTGGCCGTTCGATTGGCTTTATTTGAGTTTGCCCGTTGAAACTATTGCTCGGACGCACTCAGGAAATTCCAAGTGTGATCTCAACTTAAAATTTTCATGCTCGGCTAGGCTGGAATTCCTTGGTATGCCCTTGCCCCACTATGTGGGTTTCACAGGGTACCTTACCCCTATCGTCCGCATTAATTTAGGGCGGACGCATTCGTGCGAATTTTGGGCTCAAGCTGACCATTCTTATTTTATTTAATTTATTTTTGTTCTGCGACCGTGTTGCTATGTTGCAAATAACCTACTTGCAACTTTCACGCGGCCTATCCGTATAAATTATGACTTGTACAAATAAGCATTAATAAAATGGAAAAATGATTATAACAATGTTTGACTTTTTCATTAATCTGTCAAAATTACATTGTCATGGTCGTACGGCTTACATTGCTCGGTCAACAGACCTAGCTGTATACACAACTTTTTGGCTAAGTAATTAAACATAATATTTCTTCAGATTATCGGTGTTCCATGTATGCGGGATGGGTCGGCCGTTCATGGCTTCAAGACGGTAAGTCCCATCTCTGACCTCTTCTCTTACTCGATAAGGCCCTTCCCAATTTGGGGTCAGCTTGCCATCCTCATTTGCTCGCCCGACCGCTTCCATCTTCCTTAGGACCAAATCTCCCAATTTTATCGGCCGCTTTGACACTAGTCGATTGTATGCCCTTGTCATCCGAAGACGATAGATTTCATGCCTAAGCGCCGCATTGCCCCTAGCTTCAGGAAGGAAGTCTAGAGCGGTCTTCATGGCTTCCCAATTGGCCGCTTCATCATATAGCATCACCCTAAGAGTGGGCTCATACATTTCAATGGGAAGGACCGCCTCAGCACCATATACTAAGAAGAAGGGAGTTTCTCCTGTGGAACTTTTGGCAGTGGTTCGTATGGACCACAGCACATTAATCAATTTGTCAGCCCACAAGCCACCTGCTTTTTCTAGCTTGCGCTTAATTCCATTGGAGATCAATTTGTTGTATGCCTCTACCTGACCATTCGCTTGTGGGCGGCCGACCGAAGCAAAGCAATGAGCTGTGCCTTGGTCTTCCAACCATTTTTTGAGTTGAGGCGTTTCGAACTGAGGTCAATTGTCAAACACCATAGACTGGGGAACGCCAAAACGCGTAATGATACTCTTCCATATGAAGGCTGTAACATCTGTCCACTTGATGCCTCGGACGACCTCGGCCTCTACCCATTTTGTGAAGTAGTCAACTGCTACAAACACATACCGCCTCTGGCCGGACGCTGGTGTGTATGGACCTAAGATGTCTATCCCCCATTTGGCAAAGGGGAGCGGACTACTGATGGCCGAAAGGCTGTTGGCGGGTCGGTGAATTAATGTTGTGAACCTCTGGCACTTGTCACATTTCCTCACCATTTCCATCGCGTCCGACTTTAAGCTCGGCCAGTAGTAACCCAGGCGGGCAGCCTTTTCAGCCAAAGCGCGTCCTCCAATGTGAGAACCACACTGCCCCTGGTGAATATCATCTAAGACATCATACCCTCTCTCAGGAGTAATGCATTTCAGGTACGGCTTTACAAATGCCTTTTTTGTACAACTCTCCTTGCTTAACTTCAAACCAAGCCGCTCTGTTTTTCATCAACCAGCTCTCTTTAGGATCGGCCGGGAGTAATCCGTCCTTGAGGCTTAACAGGATCCCGTCCATCCGAGTGGAGCTTCTATCAATTGCATGCACTGGCTCAACATCAATGCTCCTCTTCTCCTTTACTTCCCAAAACACTGACCTGGGAGTATCACATGATGCTGAGGATGCTAACTTAGAGAGGGCGTCCGCCTGATGGTTGGACGAACGTGGGACCTGCTGTAGGGTAAAATGATCTAGGCTCTCAGCCTCCTCTTTTACAATCTTCAAGTACTTTATCATGGCTGGCTCCCTCGCCTCGAAGTCTCCATTCACCTGGCCGACTACAAGTAGGGAGTCCGAGCACACGTCAATTTTTGTTGCTCCTGCCGCCTTACACATTCTGAGGCCGGCCAAGAGGGCTTCGTACTCGGCCTCGTTATTAGAGGCTTGGAACTGGAATCTCAGGGCGCACTCAAACTTATCTCCTTCAGGTGATTGGCATATAACACCTGCACCGCAACCAGTGGCTGTCGCACTGCCATCCACGAACACTTTCCAGATTTGATCTCTGGCCGTCTGAAGATCCGGCCGAGTCATTTCAGCTAAAAAATCAGCAAAGGCTTGCCCCTTGATTTCTTTTCTTGGCTCAAATGTAATATCAAAACCTCTCATTTCCAAGGCCCATTTAAGCATACGGCCGCTTGCCTCTAGCGTTGTAAATGGTTTCTTCAAAGGTTGGTCTGTGTAGACCACAATTGAATGTGCCAAGAAATATGGCCGCAGCTTTTTTGATGCCATGTACAATGCCAAGCCAAATTTTTCAATGGGGGGATACCTTAGCTCAGCGTTATGTAGGACGTGGCTAACAAAGTAGACAGAGATCTGGCGGCCGTCCCGCTCAGCAAGTAGGACGGCACTTAAGGAGTGCTCTGAGATAGCAAGATAGATGAACAACTTCTCGCTCTTAAGTGGACTGACAAGCCGAGACAATGTATGTAAGTGGCCCTTTAACTGTACGAATGCTTCCTCGGCTTCCTCTGTCCACTCAAACATGGCTTTCTTTTTTATGGTTTGAAAGAAATAGCGGCACTTATCCCCTGATCTTGACAGAAATCTACCAAGTGCGGCCAAACAGCCGGTCAATCTTTGGACTTCTTTAATTGTCCTTGGTGACTTCATGTCCAAGACAGCTTGGATTTTTCAGGGTTGGCCTCGATTCCACGTTAATCAATTAAAAATCCGAGAAATTTATCGGACTCAACACCAAAGACACATTTCATTGGATTTAACATCATCTTATGCCGCCTGAGTTCGGTAAAAGTTTCTCTTAGATCCTTCAAATGGTCGGCCGGCTCTTTTGACTTGACAATCATGTCATCAATGTACGCCTCCATATTCCGGCCGAGCTGATCTATGAAGACTGTGTTTACAAGTCGCTGAAAGGTAGCTGGGGCATTCTTAAGGCCGAATGGCATGACTTTGTAACAGTACAACCCATGCTCAGTCACGAACGTCGTTTTCTCCCGGTCTTCTTCCCATAACGGAATCTGATGGAATCCGGAGTATGCGTCCATAAAGCTCATCAGGGCATGCCCGGCCGTCAAATCGACCAGCCGGTCGATTTTGGGCAGGGGAAAGCTATCCTTAGGGCATGCCTTGTTTAGATCTGTGTAATCCACGCACATTCTCCAAGTTCCATTCGGCTTTTTGACAAGGACCACATTAGCCACCCATTCTGGGTAAAAGCATTGCCGAATGAAACCGGCGTCCAGAAGCTTCTTAACTTCTGCTGCGGCCGCCTGATTCCTTTCCTCTCCATGATTTCTTTTCTTCTGGCGGACAGGTTTAACGGCCGGATTTACCGCTAATTTGTGCACAGCCAGATCTGGACTTATGCCTGGCATCTCGCCGACCTCAAATGCAAATACATCCTTGAACTCTCTCAATAATTGAATTAACTCATCCCCAAGCACACCCAAAGCTATAGTGCCCACACTGACTGTCCGATTTGGTTGATCGGGGTCGAGCACTATATCGTGGTGACTGCCGGCCGGCTGGGGTCGTAACTCTTCTGGCCGACCGACAGTCATTAGCTGCTATGCTTGCTCTATCTTGACCGCCTTACGCTTCTGGCCGACCTGGTGTGTTGGGAGTGAGGTTTTTTCTTCTTTTGGCTCGGACGATTTTGGTCTGCACGCTGTAGGCTTAACCGCCAACTGATTACATTCCTTTGCCATATTCTGACTTCCTTGGATTGTACCTATTTTCCCGTCCGTCCTCTCAAACTCTAGCAGCATTAGGTAAGGCACAATGACTGCTTTTGCTGCATTCAGCGTAGGGCGGCCGAGTATGACATTATAGCTAGTAAGCTCTTTTACAACCAAGAAGCGGACAACCATATCTCTTCCTTCCCCTTTTTGCCCAAATCGGACGGGTAAATCTATCCGGCCCACCGGGTGAATGACATTCCCCCCAAATCCGACCAACGGGTGAGTGATGTCTTGGAGAGCATCCTCTGGGAAGCTTAGATTTTTCAAGGCGGCCAGGCTGATGATATCAGCCGCGCTACCCGTGTCTATCAATATTCGTCCGACCTTCAGATTGGCTATCTTCATAATGAATACCATGGGATCATTGTGCAAGGCTTTGACCTCCCCCCGATCGGCCTCACTGATAATTATCTCGGGGAAGGGTTCAGCCTTCACTGAATCCATCTGCATCACCTTTCCCAGGTTCCGAGCATCCTGCTTGATCCCTCTCATAGTGGGACCGCCTGAGGCAAATCCTCCTGATATCACGGCCACAAAGCCCGAATCAGTGTTGTTGCCATCATCCTCTTTTTCTTTGTTCTTATCATTCTTCTGTCTCTGCTCGGACGTGTTGTTTGTCCGTGTGTAAGTGAATTTGGACTTCATCACATATGAATTCAGCATGCCCTTCTCGGCCAATTTGTCCAGCAGTCTCTTCAAGTTGATACAATCATTTGTGTCATGTCCCACGTCCTTGTGGTAATGACAATACTTGTTCTTGTTCCTGTACTGAGCCGGGCCTCTCAGCGACTGTGGCTTCTCAAACTCAAACTTATCCTTGATTTCCATCAAGATAGAATAACAATCCTTGTTGAATTCAAATTGGGGCTCGTACGCCTTGACCTTCTTGGTTTTCTGCGGCTGGCCATCAGCCACCCAGACTTCCTTTATCTTTTTTCCTTCTTTCTTTTGGCCGGCCGAGTCTTGCTGAGAAGATTTCTTCTCAGCCCCCTTGGCCGGCGCTTTTGTTTTTGTGAGCGAACAAAAGTCCGCCGCCTCAATGTAAGCTTCGGCTTCCCGCAGAACACCTGCGTATGTCCGAATCTTTTTCCTTACCAAGTCAAATTTAAAACCATTGTGCCTTAATCCCCGGAGAAATTCAGAGTAAGCCATTTCATCCGGTAGATTATGAATTTGGGCTTTTTCTTGGTTAAATCGCTGGACGTACGAGCGTAAACCCTCATTTTTTTCTTGGACGATTGTCGCCAAGTTAAGGCTAGTCTTTCGAGGTGGTATGTTGTATGAAAAATTTCCCACGAACAGCAAACTAAGAGTGGTAAAACAATTGATACAACCGGCCGGCGAACTGTTGAACCAATCCTGTGCCACACCCTTCAGAGTGGCCGGGAAACATTTGCACCACGTAGCATCGTCTACACTTTGCAAATACATCAGGTTCCTGTACGAGGTGATGTGCTCCTCTGGGTTGCCCGTGCCATCATAGGCTCCCACAAGTACACTCTTCACTTTTTGTGGCTGAGGGGCATTTAGGATATCTTGCGAAAACGGGGGCGGCTTATCTCCCAAAGTAAGTAGGCGCATCTGCCAATCAATGGGTTGCGGTTGCACGGACGGTCCAGTCAGATAGGGAGCTTGTCCTTACACCTGCCCATATGGCCCATATTGTACGTATGCCTGGGGGTTTGGCTGCATCAAGCCATTGAACCCCTGAGGTTGATATTGCAGTGATTGGGCCTGAACAGGAGTTGGAGCATGGAAGACTGGAATAGGAGTTGGGGTGCGAATTGCCTGACTTCCACTGGAGGTGGCCGTGTTGGTATGTTGGGAGAGAGAGTGATGTGAAAAATCATCCGGCATAGTTGGGGTTGAAGCCGTGTCCGAGTGGGCAACGCGTTCCCGCTGCTTATGCCTAAGATACTCTCTTGCGTCCTTCCATCGTCTGGACGGTTCAGGCTCTTCTCTACGAGGCTGCCTACCCCTCCCCCCAGCCGATTGCGTTTTCGCCAACAAGTCAGAGAAATTAGTCCGCGGTACTCTCGGGGACCTTCCAGTCGGCCTTCGAAATGGAGTGTTTCCGGCGTCCGTTGCATGGACTGTTTTGCTGTGTGTCTTTCTTGGAGCCCTCTGTTCCTCTCTCCTGGGCGGCTGCCTAGAGGTAGAGGCTCCGTTTTTAATTTCTTTTCTGAGTTTGTTAAGTGCGGCCTTAAGAGAGGCTGAAGTAACAGGAGGATCATCAGCTTCTTCAAATGTGGCTATTAGAGGATCACTAGTATGGATCGTAGGGATTATATCCTCTACATGTCTATCCTCGCCTGGATTAGGTGTCTGACCGTCTATTGCCATAATGTACGAGTATCCCCACAGACGGCGCCAAATGTTTCGGGTCTTTTTTGAATCTCCTAGGATACTGGTCACGCTTTGCTGGCAATACGTTGGTCCCACCTGCAAAACCACGAATATTCCGTTCAACGGAATATTCGCCTTCGACGATCAAGTCAGTGATCAGAACGGAAAAAGGGCTAGAGAGAGAAAGTAGAGAGAAGTTGGAGCTATTTACTGCTCTGTGTTTTCAATTGTCTCCAAAAATCCCCCTCCCATCATAAATGATTGGGGTATTTATAGGGGTGGGATTCGTGCCCCTCTCTAGGGTTTATACCCTAGATTTGCATGACGTGATTGCCTGCGCAATCAGCGATTGCCATGTGCCCCTCTGGGGCGCCGTTTTGCGGCTTTCAGCGTCATCTCTCGGGATTTGGGCCCTGACGTTGTTAGGGCTTTTTGGCGCGCTGTTTATTAGAAGGGTCATATTGCCTAGACACATGGCATCTTCCCTTGGTGACACGTGTCACCCTATGAGTGGGCCACGTGTCACTATGGGATTGGCCTGAGACCTTAAAAGCTCTGGATTGCGTGGCATCTTCCCGTGGTGACACGTGTCACCCCATAATTGGGCCACGTGTCACTGTGGGATTGGTCCACGTATACGGGGTATTTTTACCCTCAACACCTTCATGCAAGATTTCACTATTTCTTTCTTTTTCATCTCCATTCTCCCATTCATGTCTAGCATAGGTTTTCCATTTTGAATTTTTATACGTTTCATGTGTTTCGTTCACCTTTTCCATTAATAAAATGAGCAAATTTCCTTCACATCTCGATCATAGAATGTTTCATTCATTCTAAAAAAAAAAATAAAAAAAAACCAATTACCAAACTACACCTAAGGTACACCAATGACTTGAGGCACCTTTGCAACCCTATCATTCCCTGTTAACCGTTCAATCACATTCCATTTCTTCATCAACCATTTTGAGCCTCGTCTAACGTTTGGCCTTCATTTCTTCAACCCACATTTACTTAACCTTGGGATTGGAAGATGTGTAATTGTATAACATTCAAAAAGCAAGTAAAAAAAGCAGCAAAGCAACAATAAAACAATGTCTAAAGGCAAGTGTTCCAATGTCTTTGATATGAACACGCCTCAAATTGTGTCTCTCATCGAGTGCTTGGCACCGTACCTGAGAAACATGAATGCTAAGTGAGTGATGGACCGCATGATCTGAGATTGCCTACATTGATTAAAAAGAATGAAAAAAAAAGAAAAAAAATAATCAAAGCAAAAAAAAATGTGTTGAAAATAAACTTGCAAAATTCAAAATTTTCAAATTCACAATTACACATCTTGGGGGCTTCTCTCGGGTCTGGAGCCTTTTACCTTATTCTTCCTTAAACCATCAACTTAACCACATTACAACCCTTGAAAGACCTCTTTGAGGTGTACATACACTTGTGCAAAGTTCGGTTAGAGCTACGTTCGGCCTGATTCCTAACGGATACGTAGGAAACCTCACATTGAGGTGCGGCCACATTCATATTCATATCTATGCATGATCGAGTCAAAGAATATCCAATGCTTATCTCTATATCCCTACCCATTTAGAGCTAGACTTGGGGGCTTGAACCCAAATCAAGTTAGCTTACCCAGCCTAAAGAGTCATCATCTTTGACTCTTCACATATATATTTCCATCACCATAACCTTTGCAGCCAGCCTTAGCATCACATTCACACTATTTACTCACACATACATAGCCATATCATCTTCCCCTTAGGAACCCTTAATCGTGAAATCTTGTTTCACTACTGTGTATGCTTTATAATCTTTCAAGACAACATTCATTAAAAGAAACATTGTATACTTGCTTAGATTCTTGACCTGAGCAATGTTCATTATTTCATGCATCACATAATGTGTTGAGTAACATTTCTATATCAATCACTTGTAATCATACAAAGCATATCGTTCTTAGCTCCTTGACCTAAGCAACGTTCATTATGCAATAATCACTTCATTTATATAAGTGCTTAGCTTCAAGACCTAAGTGACGTTCAAGATCGCTTCTTTTTTTTTTGGTAAGTAAGAAAGTATATTACTATAAAAAAACTATACAAATGTACAAAGAATACAAGCCTGACAGTAGGCAACTCAAAAACTACACAAGACCTAAAACAAAGGCCACCTCCCACCTCAAGCTTTAAACTCCTCAGTTGCCACCTTCTAGGAAGGGTTCACCTGAAAGAGAAAAAAGCAAACCTATCCAGAAGCAGTCTGCTGCCTTCTAGGAAGGACACAGACCACAACTGAAAAGGACTAACAAAAAAATAAGCAAAAAACAAAAAACAACACAGCATCAAACCAAAATGAACTAATTTGGGATGCTGCTGTACATTTCCTGTATCCATTTGCACTACAATCTACTCCAATTCTTGTTTATAAGCTGCTTGACTCTGTCCATGCTTACCCTACAAATAACCTTACAAAGCTTGGAAGGGTGAATAACAACTTTCTGCTAAAAAGCTGTATTCCTAGCAAACCAGATGTGATAAACAACACAAGCCAGAACTGCCAGAACCACCTTTTGCTGTACCTTATCTTTCACTGCTCTGAGCCAGTTCTTCCAAACCTCATCAATGCAGAAATTCTGATTTGGAATATGGAGCCAATGGGCAATTCTCATCAAACACTCTTGACTGTATCTACAATTAAAGAACAGATACTGCCTGTCCTCAATATTAGCACCACACAGCACACATCTATCCTCAGCACAAGCATCATATTTCAAGAGTTTCTCTCTTGTTCTGAGTCTATCATGCATAGCAAGCCATAAAATGAAAGAATTTTTAAGGATATTGAACTTATTCCAAACCTATTTACACCAATCCACCTTTGTTCCAGCTCCCTACAGCCATTTGTAACACCCAGAAATTCTATAAGTGCCATTCATCCAACTATTTTGCTCAAAACCTTCTTTTAGCTGGTCCTTAACTGCACATAATCTCCTCCAAGCCCATCCTGCAGACCTTTTAGGACTATAATTCCACCAGTCTTGGTCTTTAATGTACACAGCATGAACCCATTTCACCCACAGAGAGTCCTCTTTTTTAGCTATTTTCCACACATACTTCCCCAATGCTGCCCTGTTCCACATACCACAATCTCTAATACCCAGGCCACCCTCAGCTTTGCTTTTACATACCCAATCCCAGGCAATTAGGGGAGCCTTAGACAAAACAACATCTCCACACCAAAGAAAAGCTCTGCACAACTGAGTAATCCTCAAGATAACTAACGTAGGTAAAATCACACACTAAGCCCAATAAGTATGCAAACTAATCAGAACAGAGTTCACGCACCAGCACAACTCTTGCAATATAAGACAGATTTCTGCTAGACCAGCAGGTAGTTCTAGTCAGCATCTTATCAACTATAGCATCAAAGTCAGATACTCTCAAATATTTAGCATTCAGGGGGATGCCAAGATATCTAAAAGGATTTTCTCCTATAACAAACCCAGACTCAGACACAATTTCCTACTGCATTTCAGACTGCACACTCCCAAAGTAGATAGCAGATTTGTCAGCATTAGCTTGTAAACCAGAACAACCCTCAAAAGCTTTCAAAGCTCTTACTAGGAGGGAGATAGACTTCTTATCAGCATAGGAAACTAACATCAAATCATCAGCAAAAATTAAGTTATTTAATCTTAAGGATTTGCATCTTTGGTGAAATCTAAAGCCTCTCTTTGCTCCCACTCTTTTAAGCAGTCTTGAAAGGTACTCTATCACAATGACAAACACCAATGGTGACATAGGATCACCTTGCCTGATTCCTTTCTTACCCTTGAAAAAACCATTCAGACCACCATTAATCATAATAGAGAAAGAAGGGGAAGTAACACATTTCATAACCCAAGATATGAACTTGCTGGGGAAGTTTAAAGTCTGCAGCATATCATGGATAAAGGACCAGTGCATAGAATCATATGCTTTACTCAAATCTACCTTAATAGTACATCTAGGAGACTTTCTCTTGTTATTGTACTCTTTTAACATATCCTGACACACTAAAATGTTGTCCAGAATAGATCTCCCAGCAATAAATGCACTTTGATTCTCACTAATTAAGCCTGGCAGTACCTCTTTGAGTCTTTCACATAGAATCTTAGAAATGATCTTGTACAGCACATTATAACATGCAATTGGTCTAAACTGAGTGACTTTAGTAGCATTGTCCAATTTAGGAATCAGAGTCAAAGTAGTTGCATTCACCTGTTTCAGCAGCTGACCGTGCTCAAAGAACCCTAAAACTGCCTTACATACCTCATTCTTCACCACTCCCCAAGCATTCTTGAAGAATTTTCTAGAAAAACCATCAGGGCCAAGAGCCTTGTCATCCTCAATACTCCAAACAGCATTTCTCACATCATCCTCAGTAAACACTCTGCAGATACTCAGATGTTGCTCATCATTCACAATAGGACCAACATCTATAACAGCTTGATGGACTTGTCTAGAAGGGGTCCCACCAGTGCCTAACAACTCTTTATAGGAACTAATAAAAGCTTCAGCAATTTTATCAAGGTCCTGAATGATATCACCATTCTCAAGATGAATGCTATACACATTATTATGCATTCTTCTTTTCCTAATACAAGCATGAAAGTAAGAGGAGTTAACATCACCTTCTTTCATCCAATGTAACTTGGCTTTCTGCTTCAAAAACTTCAGTTTTGCAGAATGAGCAGCTAAGAATCTTTCCCTGGCATCACTTTCCATTTGAACCAACTCCAAATTCTGAGGATCCTTGTTTAATTGACACTGTACCTTTGCTAAATCAGCATCAGCTATAGCATCTGCACTCTCCACTGAGGAGAAATTGGTCAGATTTAACACCTTGAGAGCTTCTTTTACCTTTTGCAGCTTTCTTACCACAATGAACATATCAATTCCTCTCACATCACTATTCCAAGCCTGTTGAACAACTTCCTGGTATCCTGGAGCATCAATCCACATATTAAAAACCTTGAAAGTTTTCTTAACATCCCATTACACCCAAACATCCTTATAATACAAGGACAATGGTCCATTAAACCCTCAGGCAAGAAATCAGCTCTAAACTGCCTGCAGTTTTCAGTTAATAGATCATTAACCAAGATCCTATCAATCTTTGTACACACTCTGTCACTCCCTTGCTGCTTGTTATTCCAATTAAAGAACAGACCCCCAACTTTAAAATCCTTTACACCATTTTGCCTAACACATTGTCTGAACTTGCCAATCTCAGCAAAAGTAACTGGGGAACCAATTCTGTCCTCAGTATTCAGAACATTATTGAAATCACCCCCCAAGATCCATGGACCCATAATGTCCTTTTTTATCTCCCCAATCTGATGCCACAACACCTCTCTTTCATCTGCAGTATTCAGCCCATAAACAACTGTATACAAGAAAACAAACTTAGAAGCCTTGTGAACAACTTTCACATGGATTAACTGAGTTTCAACTCTATCAATCTCAACCTGAAAGATATCAGGTAACCAAACAATCAAAATTCTCCCTCTAGGATGCTTACTATAATTTGCAGTCACAGACCACTTACCACCAAAACCAGTGAAGACCTTACCAAAATTCCTAGCCTTCACTTTTGTCTCCAGGAGCCCAAACAAACCAATTCCTTGGTTCTTCAAAAACCAAAGAACATCACAAACTTTATTTAGTTTGTTAAGGCCCCTGACATTCCAAAAACCCCAATTATCCATGGAGGGTGTATGAGCACTTCCCTGTCTCCCAGTCACCAAACATAACCCTCCCATTTGTTGTTCTGCAAACTGATCCCATAGAACATTTATCCCCATCAGCTATCCCAGAAACAATATCTGGATCAACATCAACAACAAACTTATTCTTATCCACTCTGATGCCTTGAGGTTGTTCTGCCTGCTGATTTTGCTGAGCCTTAGGCATCCAAACCTTCCTTACCACAGGTTTCTTCTGCTGCTTTTGATGTTGATTCTTAGCAGGAGGCTTCTGAGACTTAACTCTGTGATTAGGACAATCCCTATCTCCATGTCCCATACCTCTACAGACACTACAAATAATAGGCTTCCTTTCATATATCACTTTCTACTTAACATCAACACCACATTCATCCTGAAACTTAATCTCATCAGGTAGCTCACCATTTATTTTAACCTTGACCATTATCCTAGCATACTCAACCATTTCCTTGGTAGTTGTGCTTCTATCAGTCTTAACTGGTTCCCCAATTAGCCTAACTATTTTCATTAAGGAAGATTGACCCTAGAATTTTAAGTTTAATCCTGGCAACCTGACCCAAGTGGGTACTTCAAACACCTTCTCATTTCCCAGATCCAAACCTGGCTCCCACCTCTTCATCATTACAGGTCTACCATCAAACAAGATAGGTGCAGAGTTCATCACCTTTTCCCTTCCTACCACTGTCTTGAATCGAACCAGAAAAACCCCATTATTCATAGCAGAGATTCTATCTACTCCATATTTGCCCCAAATTCTTCGCACAAACCCACTCATTACAGACAATGAAGGTTTACCACAAAGAACATAACAAACAATTGCTGACTTCCAAAACTTAATTTCAGGTAGAACATCTTCCTCAGTTAATTTCATTTTCACCTCTTTCTTATTATCCATTTTGCAGCATGAATTACAATCAACTCCATTACTACCAGCAAGATTTAAACCCTCATCAGTCGTATTCTTAAACATGCTACTCCAGCTAATACCACCCGATTCATTAGGGATTGCAGAAACAGGGGTTTCAAAAACTGGGTTCCGAAATTGGGGGTTCAAAAAGTTTTCCTCTAGATTCACATGAAAATCATTTCCTAACCCATCATGTTCATTAATCATCAACAATGGAGTCGGATTAATAGACCCTATACAAACATCAGAATCTAATGTTCCATTGAAATGCATAGGATTAGGGGTTCGAATTACCTGTAGCCATCGATTAAATTCTTCACTATGAAGAGCCTTATCCTCCTCCGTCACCATTCTCACCGGCATCTCCTCAATCGCCTCCCCATCCAGCCAGCTTTCAACCGAGACATCATCCATGGCCATACTATGTTTTTGCTCGTCGAGGTTCCTCGTTCTTGGCTTCGTTTTCTTCTTCCCTTTCAATTTTGAGCCCGAGGATTTCTTTCCCTTTCCTTTCCTCCGTTTTGCAATGGAAATCGGCTTCCAAAAAGCTCAAAAATCAAGTTGAAAATGGCGGGTATCTTTCTCTCTCTAGAGTTTCTCTCTTTCTCTCTCTACTTTCTTTTGATTCTAACTTTCATTTGATTCAGATTAGATCCAAGATCGCTTCTTTACACCATATATGATGCTTTGCTGAAGGAGTTATGTCTTCGATAAGTGCAATTACTAAATATATCAAGGATCACTACTATGGAGATAATAAGTTCATTCTATAGGGTCGTCAATGTTTGGTGCTAGATATGACAATTGATCTTTGGGCTAGCTTAATGGCCCAAAGCCTTATAGAATGGATCCTACAAGGTCACACATAAAAGTATTGGGTTAAACAAGTTAGAGGCCTTGTAGACACCCATTTGTGTCTCCCCAAAACCAAACCCAGTGATGAGTACCTTTCACGTCGAATCATAATCGAATGAAGCGAAAGTGTGGAAAGTCTAGTGTTTCGGAAAGTTTTATTTTCTTTTCTCTTCTCTCTGTTTTTGAAAACTTATTTTGAGAAAACAGCCTATACAGTTTGGTTGGTCCATGATATGGGTCCAATAGTTGTGTAGTTGGATGGGGCTTGCAAAGACCTTTCCAACGATATATTATAAGCCCAATTCCGATGAATATTGAGGAAGTTATGACCAATTTACCAAACTGGGCCCGGTTTGAGCCTTATATGCGGCCCAATGATCTAGGGGAGGGCCTAATATGATTTATCATTCCTAATGCAATTAGGAATGGTTTTAGTCTTCTAGATTCTTCTAGAAGGTTCTTTTCATTCTTAATTCAATTAGTATTGATAAATTGACTTTTATTGACTTTTCAGAGCTTTAATCAAAATCAAATTGCATTTTCGAAGAAATTATATTATTTTATCCTCTAGTACGGTAAACTTATCAGATTTTCAAAAACGCGTTAAATTTAAGCTTGGCGCCTGGAACCAGGCCTAGCGCCTGGCGCTAGCCATTGGCGCCTGGCGCCAGCTAGCCAGGGTTGGCGCCAGCTCTGTTTTCTGAACGTCAGACTCTGTTTTGTTAAATTATCTTTTTTGGCTGATTTTCTCTATAAATATCGTATTAAAACTCCGTTTTCATTCACGAATTCTCACCATTCATCAACAACCGGTTTTCATTCACAAGTTTTTTTCTTTAGCATTCTCTAATTCATTCATCTCTTTCTTTCATTCTTTCTTACCTTGTTTTCATACAAAATTCCGCATTCGCAGGATCTAGAAACACCTAGCAATATTCGAAGTTGCCTTCGCCCTAGACGTGAAAGGTTTTAATTTCCGAGGGTTTGGTCCCAAATCTCTATTTCCATTATTTAATTTAATTGTTTGATTATTATTTTCCTTGAAGTTACTAACGTGTGTATTTTGTTATTAGAAAGAGGTACGAGGCATCAAAGTAAGTACTTTAATGGTTTTAATTAATATTATGATGTAGAAATCATGTTTATATTGTTGTTATGATATTCCTAGTATCATGTCGAGGGTAACTTTAATATTAAATATGATTCCTCTGATGCTTCCTATGTTCTTCCTAATATTTATGATTGTTAGTATCATGTTAGGGTTAAAGATTTGATCTTTATTGCTTAGTGACATGCTAGGGTTTGTTATTAATCTTGTTAGTATCATGCCTAGGATCTTGCTATTATTATGCTTTAATATTAACATGAACATGATTATGATTATAATTGTTATAATTTATGATGATTATGAATAATATTATTATTATTATTTTGATGATTGTTTTATTTATGATAATTATTATTCATGATAATTATTATTGATGATTTTATTATGTTTCTTGATGATTATTGTTATTGCTTGATCACCTTTTATGCATGTTTAAGGGGAATTTGTACTTGTAATCACGCTTAATAAGATATTTAATAATCTTGTTAGGGTTAATTATGATTATAATTCAAGTGATCGCCAATAATAGTTTATTTGTGCATTAATATTCAACCAACATAGATTAAACAGGTTTAGGGTTAAACCTATTGATTGCATGTTGATCAAAAAGCGCACATGAATACGATCAGAATACAGTAGAGGCCTATTATTAGAGCAGATTCAATCTCTTTTAGGTTGGATTTGTACCTTCATCCCCGAACCCTTATTTGGTTCATGACCTTATGGAGTTGACGATCTCTTGGATCGTTAAGGGGTGTAACCTTCACCTCGTGAACGGTTTACAAGTTCCTTAAAAACTTGTTGGCGACTCTTTTGCTCTATCTTCTTCCCTTTTGGACGCCACCGTACTTTAGTGTATGATCACAGTGGGGTTCAAGCTAGTGGGATTTTAAAGGCTTGAAAATATTCCCTACAGTTTTTTGGCGACTCCACTGGGGAGGATTTCTATTTTAATTCCTGAATTTGTTTCGGCAATGATTTAGAATGAGTGGATGAGACTCGAAAAGTTCTAAGCATTTCATGTGCGTAATTTTGATTAACATTATTGTCATATGCATAAAAAACATCTCATTGGAAAGACCATCCGTAAAGAGTTAAAAACATAGGATTTTAGACGTAGGAAATTTGAGAAATATCTTTCACAACTAGGACTGAAATAACACCGCGCGAAACTGGAAAATTTTATCGAGCACAGAAAGCTGATGAGGCATGTAGGAAGTAGCGTCAGGGGCCAGAGCTTGGCGCCAGACTTTTAGCCGTAGCGCCAGACTCCAGCATTGGCGCCAGGCGCTACAGTTAAAAACTGGCGCCAGTCTCTGATTGCTGGCGCCAATTTCCCCCAATACCGAGCGAGAAATATGCGTTCTAATTTTGATCGGCTTTTCGTATTGTTTGCTCGATCCTACTTCCTGATTGAATTTTTTCTCACTTTTCTGAAACCCATATGTGTTCTACATATGGACATAACCCTCTGGGAATTCATGCTCTATCTACCCGATTGAACGCTCCGTGCAACAAAGGGTACATCCGAGATTGTTGAATTCACCAAACCATGGAAGCGAGTTTTTTCTAAAGCTCGCGGTGTCCCATCCACTCGCGCCAACCCTTCACGGTTAGGCTTCCGCGCGGTGCATCCGGACAATTAACCATGGACCCTCTTTGACTAAACCATATCCCGAACTTTAGAGAACTAGAGCCATGGTTAGGTTGCAAACGCATTGCATCATATTGTGCCTACTTGACTAATTGTGCATCATTTGTTGTGCATATATATGTTTCTCTTAACCGTTTGTTGACTTGTGTTGAGACTAAATAAATTAATGACTTAAAGAACTTTGCCTAATTAATTAATAATTTATTTAATTTGAGTCAATAAAGTCTAATTTTTTTAATCGGAATTGACCTAATACGACTTTAGGCATACCCCAGTTGACTAATAACACCGAAAACAGTCCCAGACTGAAGCTCCACTATTGGCGCCAAGGTCTGAGCTATAGCGCCACACTATGGTGTGTAGCACCTGACGACAGCTATGTTGTCTGGCGCCAAGCTCCACAGTGTGACGCCAGTCCTGTCGCTTGGCCGACAGTTCGGATTATTTGTCGAGTCATCAACTAGAGTCTAATTAGTCAGTTTTCTGCTTAATTCGGTTAATCTTGCAGTCAATAATATTTAATTGAATCAATGATCGAGTTTAGGCACTAAGTCCCATGGTCTTACACAAGAGTCCAAGCATGTCACTTACACTCAACGCACACACCAATACACATACTTTGACCATGATTAAGAGAGTCTTGTGTGCGCGTTTTTCTGTCATTTTTTTAGGGGGGTAAGTTGGATATTAATCCTTAAACATAAAAATAATAATACTTAGTTCCCTAAAAATATGTACATTATTTTTGCCAAAAATATGCACCCTTTTTTCTTCTTTTTTTCTTTTTTCCCTTAAAATAAACCATAAAGTCAAGTGGATTTGAGTCAAGTAATTAAAACGCAAAATGGTTTAATTTACAGCGCGTGGTCAAAAAAGGAAGGACGATTAATCAAAGATAACCTCTTCGTACAAGTCCAACTTTTTGACAAACCTATAGCTCGCAAGAGGAAAGCAAGGGTTATAATGGCAACTTAAGAAGAAGTCAATGATCTTAAGAACCAACTGGCAACTGTGACTGAGACACTGAAGCTTCTCGCACTTAGGATCGACGATCCCGTGAAGCAACAACAAATGGACCTCATGCAAGAGAGCCTAAGCAACTTGTCCAGCGACTACAAGTTTCAAGAGCTTACATCACAAGGGGTCTCGGTGGACAAAGATCTTCTTCCGCAGAAGTTCAACGCCAATGACATCCCAAAATTCAGAGCAATTGACAACCCTTACTTCCATTTAAGAGCATTCGAAACAATAATGAATATCAAGGGTATTGATAAGAAGGTCTTCCCTTCTCTTTTCTCACTATCTCTCGAGACCGTTTGCCAACAATGGTTCTTTTCTCTCGAGAAAGAAAAGACCTCTACCTGGGAGTCTATAGCAAACGCTTTCGTTGATAGGTACAAGTGCAACATTCAAGTCGAGACTGACCGTAGAGAACTTGAAATCCTCAAACAGAAAGAGAATGAAGGCTTCACCTCTTTCTTTAACAAGTGGAGAGAAACCTCAGCTAAAATGATTGAGGTGCCAAGTGAAAAAGAGTCTGTGAGACTGTTTATCAAGAATCTCCAAGAAAAATATTCCAAGCATCTTAAATATCAAAATAATCTCCATACCTTTAAGGCTGTTTATGACATTGGGATCAATATTGAAGATGACTTGGCTAAGTCAAAAGCTGCCAACAATAACTCCAACAGTGGCTGGAAAGGGAAGAAGAACGACAATCCTTCTTCTTCCAAAACCGCCCACTCAAATAATGTTAGCACCTTTAATTTAGGAGAAGTTCTTGCCATGAACAACCAAGGACAGAAGAAACCATTTAGGAGGAACTTCACTCCTATTGGCATGAGTTATGACACCGCGTTTGATCGATTAAATGCAAAAGGTCTTATAACTCCCATTGGACCATTTGGGGACCCACCAGTTGAGAAGAGGTCGGTTAACTGGAACCCCAATGCACACTGCAAGTATCACCAAGGTAGGGGCCATTCCACTGAAAGTTGTTGGAAGCTTAAGGAAGCTATCCAAGACCTAATCGACAATAACAAACTGCCATTGCCCCCTGCCAGTAAGAAGCCAAGCATCGACAATGCACCTCTAGCTCATACCCTGGCTATCTCCGATGAAGAAAACGAGGCTGACCCCTCATCTCTCATTAGACCTGTATGTTGAAGAAATCAATGCCATAGAGAAAGAAGAGGAGATCTTTTTCGATGTCAAAGATAACCTTCCAGAACCGGCACATAAAGAAGATATACAACTGCTCACACTGTCTATGAAGGAGGCATCGCAACTACTATATATGTGAAGCTCTCAAAGTTATGAACGAACTCCACAGGAAATATGATGAGCTTCCATTTCCGAAAGAAGAACCTAAAAGAGAATTCACACTAGTGAGAACGACTTATGAGGCAAAGCACTTTCCCTTACAAGTCACTGAAAAACCCAAAAAGAGCAATAGAATCTACACTCCAATTGGGATCCCATATGCGCGAATGTTCGAAATTCTCTCCGAGAGTGGCGAGGTCAAACCTCTCGAACCGAGACCATTCGAGTCATTAAAAAGGACATATAGATATTACTGTCAGTATCATCAATCAGGGGGGCACACTATAGAAAACTGTTTCAAATTCAAGGATTTGGTACAGAAAATGATTGATGAAAAGAAACTAGTCCAAATTCAACAAGAAGAGGATATAACCATTAATGGAATTTGGGACAGTGATGAAGAAGATGTCTATCTAAAGGACATAGTAGGACCTTCACCTTCTGTATCATACACCACAGATGACATTTGGGCTGAAGAAGATTCATCAATAGATGTCCTCACAAGATCCGGGAGAATGCAACCTCCCGTTTCAACACAACCTATACCCACCATACATTAAGTTCCCATACCTATCATCGAAGACAATGACATTGTTAAACAGTTTAAGAAGACAAAAGTTGAGATGAATGTGTGGAAACTTCTGGCAACATCTCAAGAACATAGGTTGGCTGTAATGAATGCCTTGGATAAAATCGGGATAGATTCTGACACTACTCCTGAGGGACTAGCCAACTTCCTCACAAGTGACCTTCCTAGTCCGATTAATTTGATCACCTTTTCTGACAAATATTTACCCCCAGAAGGTGACAAACATTACAAGGCATTAAACCTCACGGTAGTCTGCAAAAGGATGAATGTTCCCATGACTCTTGTAGACAATGGATCGGCTATCAATGTCTGTCCACTTAGAACTGCAAGGATGCTCGGCATAAGGGATGAGGACTTAACTTTGTCCACACAAGGAATAAGGGCCTACGATAATACTCACCGTCAAGCTCTTGGCAAAATAACCCTAAATGTAACGGCAGGAGCAATAGAACATGCTACTACTTTTCAAGTAGTGGACATCAAAGCCTCATGCAACTTGTTGTTGGGACGCCCTTGGCTTCATGATCTAAAGGACATCCCTTCATCTCTCCACCAACAAGTAAAATCCATAGTCGGAGGAATTCCAATCACTATCGATGCTTTGCCTATGAGAATAAAATCCATAGAGAATCCAATTATTAATGTGGAGCACGACGAAGATGACGAAGACCTATGGGGCTTTAATGAAGAAGTCTCCTTAATCCAGGAGGATGAAAGGACATCTCTTTGCCATGACCCCCATTCCAACATGATTGTCAACACCATGCTGAAGAAACAAGGACATTTCCCTGGGATGACCCTAGGAAAGAAGAAAGGGATAGCAAAATCGCTGGAGTCACCTGGCCTCCCTAAGTTAGATACTTTCGGACTTGGTTTCGAACCGACTCGGAAAGATCTCAAGCGAGCCCAGGATAAGTTGAAAGCACGTAGGGACGCTCGCATTCAAAAGAAAGCAATTCCAATGGATCAGTACACTCTTACGCTTAATGGTCAGTTCATAAAATAAGGAGAGGACTATCCATCCCATGAATTTCCCGAACCATTTGTTGTAAACGGCATACGACAACCGGGATTCGAGATTTTCTTGGATTGCCACTTCACTGATGAAATCCCAACTCCCGTCCACAAAGAGAAAGCACCCCCATGCTTTGACTTTAACGTCATAGGATTACTGTTTGGGCGAGAAAAGAATGAGCCAACTTATAAAGAGGATAACTCGCCACTCATTCAAACAGTCCTACAAAGTGAAAGCTTCGACCCCTCGAAGCTAATTACTTCAGCCGAAGGATCACTACAAGGGTGGCGCAAGACTATCAAAGTGACTACTCCAAGCAGAAGGAAGATATCAATCACGACGGGGCAAGGACCGATGTTTGAAGAGTCGTCTGAGTCAGAGTCCGAGTCAGAGTCTTCCCCTTTAGAGTCTTCTAAGTCTTTGGTAGTAACACCTCCCCCTCCTATTTCTTCTCCTAGGTTAGTTAGTGATCCAGTCCCTGAGGACATATCACTCTTTGATGTAATGATCTCAGAGTATAATAATATTTCTCATTCTCCTTACTTCTCGTGTTCTTCTCTAACCCAAGATGACGAGCATTGCTTAGCTAACGATGAAAAAGACAAAGAAATTATTAAAGCAATGGAAACACTCGAAAAGAAAACACCGGTAATTGAAGAAATTGAAACAGTTGACATCTCGAATGATTCAACTCATAAAAAAGAAGTTAAAATCGGACTAACATTAAATAAACAAGAAAGAACCGATTTAATTAACTTACTTAAAGAATTTATCGATGTATTTGCTTGGTCATATGAAGATATGCCGGGCATTAATAGAGAAATAGCTCAACACACTATACCACTAATTCCAGGAATGAAACCTGTAAAACAAAAGTTGCGTCGAATGAAACTCGACGTAGCACTTAAAATAAAAGAAGAAGTTCAAAAACAAATAACTGCAGGTTTCATCAAGGTATCCAAATACCCCGAATAGGTCGCCAACGTCGTCCCAGTTCCAAAGAAAGACAGAAGGGTAAGGATGTGTGTCGACTATCGAAATCTAAATAAGGCAAGTCCAAAGGACGACTTCCCTTTGCCACACATCGATATTCTGGTAGATAACACGGCAAATCACGCGCTTCTCTCATTCATGGATGGATACGCAGGGTACAATCAGATTCTCATGGCAGAAGAAGACATGGAGAAAACAACCTTTATAACACCATGGGGCACTTACTGCTACACGGTAATGCCATTCGGGTTGAAAAATGCGGGTGCTACTTACCAACGTGCAGCAACTGCCTTACTCCATGACATGATGCACAAAGAAGTCGAGGTATATGTCGACGACATGATTGTAAAATCAAAAGACTGTCCAGGCCATCAAGTAGCCTTAAGGAAATTTTTCGAAAGGCTAAGAAAATATAACATGAGGTTGAATCCATCAAAATGTGCTTTTGGAGTCACCTCAGGCAAGCTCTTAGGATATGTCATAAGCTCTAGAGGAATAGAGGTAGACCCAACCAAGATTAAAGTAATCATGTCAATGCCACCGCCCAAGACTGAGAAGCAGATTCGAGGATTTATTGGCCGGTTGCAATACATAAGTAGGTTCATATCAAAACTGACGATGATAAGTGAACCAATCTTCAAGAAGCTCAAGAAGAATGTACCAGTAATATGGGATGACGAGTGTCAAAAAGCCTTTGAAAAGATCAAAGCCTAGCTCGCAAATCCTCCCGTATTAGCACCAGCACTTCCCGGAATACCTCTTAGGTTATATTTGACGGTTACCAAAGAGACAATGGGAGCCATGCTAGCACAAGAAGTAGAAGGCAAAGAGAACGCAATCTATTACCTAAGTAAAAAGATGCTCGAATACGAAACACGCTATACACCGCTCGAGAAATTGTGCCTCGCCTTGGTGTGGGCCACAACTAAGTTAAGACATTACATGTTGGTGCATACCGTTTTCGTAGTCTCCCGATTAGATCCACGCAAGTATCTATTCGAGAAATCTACGCTTAATGGACGCATATCAAGATGGATAGTCAATCTAGCCCAGTTTGATGTACGGTTTATGCCACAAAAAGCTATTAAAGGATTCGTGGTGTCAGACTTTCTAGTAGATTTTCCAATAGAAGACTCGACGCCAATACAAGACAATGACTTTCCAGATGAAGACCTAATGGTCACTGAAGATGATACTTGGACCTTGTATTTCGACGGAGCCTCAAACCAAAAGGGATGTGGCGTCGGAGTGCTACTAGTATCACCTAAAGAAGTGCACGTTCCAATCTGAATAAAGCTTGATTTCGACGTTACCAACAACGCTGCTGAATATGAAGCATGCGTGGTAGGCCTTGAAACAGCTTTGGCATTGGGAGTAAAGAAGTTAAGGATATTCGAAGACTCTTCTTTGATCATCAATCAGATATCTAAAAGATGGAGAGTAAGGAGCGAAAGCTTAGCCCCTTACAAAACCTATCTAGAAACCCTTACCGATCAGTTAGAGAAGGTAGAATACACATATCTACCTAGAGAAGAAAACCAATTTGCTGATGCCTTGGCAAGATTAGCCTCAATGGTAAGGATTCCCACAGAAATCGAGCAAATGCCTCTAACTATCAAAAAAAGGGACAAACCAGCATACATCCAGGCTATAGAAGACGACGACTTAGTCCAAGAAGAAGAAGAAGAAGAAGAAGAAGAAGATGATGAGCCGTGGTACACGGACATACTTAATTATGTCACCAATGGAGAATACCCTCCTCATGCTGACAAAAGAGCAAAGCGAGCGTTGAGACTTTTGGCTTCTCAATATGTACTCATAGACAACGAGCTACATAAAAGGGTACCTAAAGGTCGAGCTCTCTTATGTGTAGGAAAGATGGATGCACAAAGAGTAATGAGAATAGTTCACGAAGGAATATGTGGCACTCATGTAAATGGCGAAATGTTAGTCCAGAAAATAATGCGAGAAGGATATTATTGGACTACAATGAACAGGGATTGCCATCAATACGTAAAAAGATGCCCTAAGTGCCAAATTTACGCCAACTTACAACATGTCCCTCCATCTTTGCTCTACACCTACACATCGCCATGGCCATTCTCTACATGGGGAATTGACATAATTGGCAAAATCACTCCCCCAGGAACAGGAGGCCACGGATTTATCCTAGTAGCAATCGATTACTTTACAAAGTGGGTCGAAGCGCAATAATACGCTAAACTCACTGCAAAACATGTAGCACTCTTTATCGAAAGAAATATTATCTGTCGATATGGAGTCCCACATGAGATGATAAGTGACAATGGAACTCACTTTCAAGCCGAATGTGAAGAATTGCTACAAAAATACGGCATTCAACATCATCATTCTTCCCCTTATAGACCTAAAGCAAACGGAGCAGTCGAGGCAGCTAACAAAAACTTAAAGACTATCATTGAGAAAATGACAGAAAATTATAAGGATTGGCCTGACAAGCTTCACTTTGCATTGTGGGGTTATCGCACGTCAATCCGTACATTATCAGGAAATACGCCATTTTCCTTGGTATATGGAATGGATGCCGTACAACCTGTCGAATTAGAAATACCATCTCTACGCATCGCGCTAGAGAGTAAACTCGATGAAGTTGAATGGATTAGGGCAAGATATGAAGAATTGATTCTACTCGACGAGAAACGACTAGAAGCTCTACATCATTCTCAGTGTTACCAAACTCGTATGACTAGGCATTTTAATAAGAAGGTCAAGACAATAAATATCAAAGTAGGAGATTTGGTATTAAAAGCACTAAGGAAAAATGTTTTAGACCCAAGGGGAAAATTTAGACCTAACTTGTCTGTCCCCTATATTGTCAAAACAATCCTGTCAGGAGGTGCAACAAAACTAACTGACATGGATGGCAATGAATTCTCAAACATGACCAATCTTGACCAACTTAAAAAATACTACCCATAATTACTTGAGTAGGATACTCAAGAGAGCTACGTTCGGCCTGATTCCTTAAGAAAGGATATGTAGGCAACCCTTTACGGGTGCGGCCACATTATTTTTCGACATCTCCGCGTTCCAGAATTAATTAATAATTCAACAGAAAATCGGCGAATTGTTGGCGTCGCAGAACAGAGCCTGGCGCCAGCCATAAGTCATCAGCGTCAGCCGATGAAATTGGTGCCTGGCGCCAAACTTCAATGGCAGGCGCCAAATGCCAATAACTGGCGCCAATCTGGAAACAAGCTCTGGGCGAATTACAGTGTTTTTCGGAAAATTTTCGACTTCTGTACTCGAAGAATTTCTGGAAAATTTAATTTTTTTCGATTTTCATTGCTTTAATAAAATAAATTTAAAGTAAATAATTTAATTGAAAGCTAAAATTTCATTAATAAAATAAAATTACATTGTTGATGGAATTTAAATAAAAGCTGAAATAAATTAACTTTAAATAGAAATAACAATCTAAGTCTAATAAATCTAAAGCTAAGCAATGCTCTTAATCTTTCTTTTCCTTTCTAGCTCTTTTCCAATTCTTGTATGCTTCCTCCTCTTCATCCATTACTTTAGCTAGTAGGCATCCTTTAGAGGACCTACATTCTATTTTGGAGTAGATGGTCTCCCCTTCAGCTAGCACTCCATGCTTCTTTTCCACCCAAGCTTTTTTGTCTGTGGTGTTAGCTTTCCTTTTTCCTTTGTCTTTGGTAGTATTTTTCTTCCTAAGCATTGTAGGTGTTTTGAATTCAATTCTTGCACCTAAGCGTTCTTTGGCAGGAGTCACCCTTTCACCTAGACGATTCTTCACATCGGTTCTACCCTGATCAATCGAAGATTTCTTCAGCAACCACTTCTTTACATCATTAGGCAAAGAAGGAGGAACCTTTTGGGTAATCACCACAGGGTACTCATAGTGCTCCAGTAAGCATCGAATCTATCTACTTCTTGAGATACAGGGTACTCATTGGGAGGACGAAGATCCCCGGAAGGAATATTCTGCAGCAAGCCGTATTGTCTTTTTACCCTGCAGGGATAATAATAAGTTACACGAGACAAGCTTGAATTGGAAGACGGCAGAAAGGTTACTTGTTAACACCAACCATCCTTTCTATTTTCCACCATGGGATGACCCACTTGATAGTGAAATCACGTGATTCAAAGACTTTTTTCCACCCATGGCGTCCAATTTTAGGGATGCGCTTCTGCCTTCTCACGAAGCAATTGGGAGTATATTTTTCAATGTCGTCCGGAGGGCTAACTAATCCTAGCCTCTCCATTAGCCACATCTGTAAATAAAAAATTGCAATGCAAATAAATCATTATTACAATACAAAAATATATTTTTTGATATCTGTAATTAAAAATATTATTTTTTCTACCTGTAATAAAATTGGAGAACCGCGAAGAGGCGCTTTTGGGTCCCTTTTCAATTCATCTAGACTAATCATAGTCTCTCCAACTATTAATGGCATTGGATTTCTCCCTGATTCAATTTGTTCTAGTACAGTTGTTATAATTGATTGACCTTCGTTACTTTTACCTCTACTAAGAAAAAATTGATTAAGCATGCAAAATAAGAACGCCCTTCTTCTATATATATGAAAAGATTCAGAAAGAGGTTTATCAAAATAATGGCGTGCGAATTCTTTCAAATTAACTATGTTGCCATCCACTATTTTCAATAAATCCCTTTCTTTTAAATTAAAGAAGCGCTGAAAATCCTTATAATAGTATGCATCTACTCTAGGGATTACCACGAGGTCTATTGCAGGGAAGCCTAAGATAGCAACAAATTCCTCTGGCAAAGGGCTAATCTCATCATACCCTATTCTGAAACAGTGAGTATCAACATTCCAAAATTCTAAAGCGGTATGTATGAAGTCTAGGTCTAGATCTACCCCTTTGATGCCATAAATTCCCCCCAAGTGAAATAAATCTAATTCTTTTTTGTCTCTAGCGTTAAGAGATCGACACCATTCATGAGTGTATTGGGTGAAGGTTTTGGTGACTAAAGACATGATTATTATTTTTTTCTAAAGAAGAGAATTGTTTTATTCCCTGGAATTATGAGAAGATTCGGCTGGGCAGGGGGGCTATTTATACAAAAATTGTGAAGAATTTTAATCAGAATGAAACACGGAGTCCGCGTCAATTGGCGTCAAAACCCCGTGATTGGCGCCAACCGCCACACGCTAAGTGTAGCGCCTGGCGCCACGCGCCATAGTGTGGCGCCAGCTGGCGCCAAGTTGCCAGACCAACCGCGCATGCTCAACTTGTGTTTTTAATATTAGACTCGAGTCGGTTAATGACTTTATGGCTCCGTTTAATTTTCCTAAACATCTTTTTTATCCTTATTTTCCTAATTAATTAAATATAGCTATTATTTTTTATTATTCTTTTTGGACTTTATTTTAATTTCCAAACACCCGACATTTCATTCGATTTTTTCCTTTTTTATTTTTTCTTTTTGGCGGAGAGAGTCGGATACCCTCCATCAATAATAAAAATAACGGAATTTTTGCGCAAAATTATTGTCACACTTTTCTTGCACACACTAACATACACATAATAATAACAATCAAATAAACTTATAATGGCACAAATATACAAAATGTGTCTATAAATAATGAGTCTAAGGCAAATTTCTATAAAAAGTCAATATAAATTATACACAGGAACAAACTACAGCGCCGGAGGACGTAGGCCCATCATATCATAAAATTGCGCCGTACGAGGAGTCACCTCTCCACTAGCTCCAGTCCCAGCTCCAGTCTCCGTAGGACGAGGAAGACTCAATATAGGACCACTCCAGCCAGGATCAACCTGAGGTTGAGGCCGCGGAGGCTGCTGCGATGACGAGCCAACCTCGTACATTCCACCACCTCTGAAAGCCGAGGTAGCCTCTCCTACCGGTGCAGCGTGAACACCCTCAAAAGAAGATCCTGAGCCCTCTGCAACATCAGCTCGAGCAGCCTCAGAGCGACCGCCTCTACCCCCTGACGAAGTGCGACGACGTCTCGAGCTAGACCTCGCTAGATCCCTCCGCCCCTCAAGTCTCGTGCGGGTGTGAGAAGCGATAGGCTGACCCTGCAAAAAAGAGTTAAATAAAAAACAAAGTAAAATTGAACCAGCAATGCAAAAATAATGAGCAAAGAAAGGTTACCTCTCGGATGACGTCATCCCGACGGCAAGTGGCCGCGTTCCTCATCCGGACGAGCTCGCTCCGGGAGGCATCTATGCATCGTGCCATCGCCTAAACCACCTCGCGTGAAAACTGTCAGAAAAATAAGTCAGTAAATATACATGATATATGAACACAAGATACTAAAAATAACTAGGCTTACTCTAGTCTGGTGGCGAGGAATCGACCGCTCTACGAAGCGCTCGCCCTCGGGAGCCGGAGAAATCATCTTCTCGATCGGCCTGTACATCCCCTGGTAGTGGATGGACATACGGGGTGGCACGAACTCAGCAGAACCATCCTGATAAAACGGAAAAAATCAGTAAAGTATTACTTGGGGGCTACTTAGTGAAAAATAAAAGCTAAGAATCTTACCCTCACATCCTCAGCCGGAACAGGGGCTGGAGCTAACAAAGGTAGTAGCTCCTCAGCATAGCACCGCCCGAGGATCAAATGGGACCGCCAAGGGGTACCAGCTCCCTCAAACATGCTCGACAACCGCGCCTCGTCGAACATATGACGTGGTGGAGCAGCGGGAACGACGAAGACATCATAAGAATGCTGTCTAGCGACCCTCTCTCCCAAATACGCGACCGCTCCATAAGTCCCCAGAAAATAGCGACGCTCAGCAGAGTATTGTGCGGCTAATCCAGGGACTTTCCAACTGCCCCACGGTCGGTATACCACCTCAGGTCCTTATAAAAAGCATTAATCAGGCAAGAATAAATCTAAAACACCGCGGAAAGGAAAAATAAATAATAAACGTCGTACCGAGATTATCCAGTTCCGGACACGTGCAGTAGACATATCCACATGATGGCCGCCCCAAGAGGCGCTTACTGGAAATCCTCGCGGCGATGGTCTCGCCTGCGCAACGGAAGGAAAGTACTCGTAGAACAAGATCTTTAAGGAGTTAAAAGTGTGAGTAAATGCTAACTAATATGTAGGGCTAAACTTTATAGGGAGTAAATGTTTACCTCTACGACCTTCCAAAAAGAAGACAAAGCAACGTTCTTCCCAAAGGACCGGTGACGACACGAGTCCCTCAGCGCACGAACGAAGTCAGCATAGGCCAAGCTGGCCCAGTCATAAGTCCCGATCCGCTGGAGATCACGGACAGCAGGGAGGTAGTAAGGCAATGCCCTACTACCCTTGTCAGGGGAGAATGTCCCTAACAACAACATCAGCACAAAGATGCGTACCCGCTGCTCTCGGGTGGTCGCATCGTCATCAAGAGCCGCTGCCAGCGTCGAGCAGCAAATTCCTCTAGCACTGAACTGAGTCGTCTCGACCTCAGCTCGGGCCCGAATAGCAATCGGCCCCAACAACTCCTCGACCTCCGAAGAGAAGACGTCGATTCCACTGTCGAACGGTAGTGGCACAGAAGTGAACTCCAGTCCTGTGATGAGACTGAAATCCGTAGGGGTGACCATCATCTCGCCCCAAGGGAAATGAAAAGTGTTGGTGGTGTCCCAGAAAAACTCCACCAAAGCACGCACTACGTGGTGACCCCCGCTGGAGGCAACCATAGCCTCGGAGGTCTCGAACAAAGTAGCAAGCCCGCAAGACTCCCATAGAAGTATCGTCCCAAGATCCCTAGCGATGTACATCCTGTACAAATTGCCTAAACCGTGATGCCGCGTCCTCCCGGGCTCGGTGCCCTGTCTCATCCTCTCTGAAATGTGGTGGACAGGGGCGAAGAACAGAGTCCGCTCATCCCACTCTGGAAGTCGACCAAGCGAAGTGGACGGCATGGCGTCGTCCTCCACGGGCTCATGCTCCCGTCTAGTGTTTCGGGACCGTGAACCCGAGCCTCGTTGTCTAGCCATGCTACATTGTGTAGAATCATCATAAATTAAGGTTCTATAGTATCTAGGGTTCGCCTGGCCGCATGATACTATGTTCGCAAAAACAGAGTACGTAGTACTAAAACAGAGCACAAATCCAAATTGAGCATGACATCATTTTTCAAGCAATCAAACAATTTCTTGCAACACTATAGTGATTATTGTGACAAATTGAACAAGAATTGCTAGAAAAAACATCAAGAACAAGCCACATTGTTCTTCACGACCTTAAGATGTCCAACAATGGCAAATTGCTCATTTCTTCACCAAATTGAGTCAAACAAGTCTCAAATTACTCCCAAGGCAATATACAAACATAATCAAGCAATTTCATGGCATAAAACTTGACAAACGAAGCAAATTGAGCATTATAAATTTCGAATTTTCATGAAATTCATGAATAAACATGCCAAGAATTCATAAAAACTGATGTGAGTTTGAAAAAAACTTAAATAGATCAGGAAAATAGATGAAAAGAGCTTTGATTTGCAACAAATTTGAGCAAATTTGGTTGAGAAACGAGCGAGCAATGAGCAATTGAAGTTTCAGACTTCTTTCGAACAGTTCGCGATGAACAGAGCAGCAAAATGAAGAGGAAAGGGGTATTTTAGGAAGTCCCCGTGCTGGCGTCAGGCCCTATGCATTGGCGTCACAAATTAGGCTTGGTGCCTGGCGCCAACATCAGCGCCTGGCGCTAACGCTAAATAGGTGGCGCTGATGGTTTTTCAGCGACGCCAAAGCACCCAGCCACCTGTTGAGGTTGTGCTAGTCTTCTGCAACATATTTTTGGGTTCCTTGGTACGCTAGTTAGCCCCTCTAAGCAATTTGACATGATTTAGTAATTGGCTTGATTACATAAAGTGATCGACGTGATAAGAGATCGTCTCACTTAGCTTAAAGCGCCTAAACATTGGCTCATTAGCAAAAAATCACCGACATATAGGTTCAAAAGCAAAAAAGCACCGACATATAAGCTCAAGACAAAAAGAGCACCGACGTACAGGTTCAAAGCAACGGAAGCGCCGACGTATAGGCATAGCGGGAGCAAAGTTCAGGCGAACTTTTAAAGATCGACAGGCATGGATCTTCAGTAATTTCCTTTGGAAAATTATCGCATCAAATGAAGGTGACTTCAAGAGAAGATATCTTTGACGGCATTCCCTGGCTTGCGAAAAGTTGTCATGAACAATTGGAGGTAATTTCGGGCGAAGTTATCTTCGATGGTATTCCCTAGGATGTGGAATATTATCAATGCGGATGGAGATTGTTTCAAGAGAAATAATCTTCGATGGTATTCCCTAGGATGTGGAATATTATCAGTGCGGATGAGGATTGTTTCAAGAGAAATAATCTTCGATGGTATTCCCTTGGACGTGGAGTACTATCATTGCGGGGAGGATCGTTTCAGGCGAAGAAATCTTCTAATTGGAAGCAGTTACAGGCGTAGCGATTTTCAAGCGGGATGACACTCTCTAGCTTGTAGAGGTCATCAAGATAATTGGTTACTTTTAGAGACGTGTGCTCGACGGTGCAAGATACGCGTTTCTTAACTCTTTTATCTGTTTAACTAACGCTAGTTTTGCAGGTATCGACGTTGCAAGATTGATTTAGGATCGCAGAACGTTCTGAATCATTCTCCGTCCCTATCGATACTTTGACTTTCGTTTTCGAAACTTGCGTTTCTCCAAACTCAGTCAAAGTGGGGGCTTCTGTAGACACCCATTTGTGTCTCCCCAAAACAAAACCCAGTGATGAGTACCTTTCACGTCGAATCATAATCGAATGACGCGAAAGTGTGAAAAGTCTAGTGTTGCGGAAAGTTTTATTTTCTTTTCTCTTCTCTCTGTTTTTAAAAACTTATTTTGAGAAAACAGCCAATCCAGTTTATTTGTGCATTAATATTCAACCAACAGAGATTAAACAGGTTTAGGGTTAATCCTATTGATTGCATGTTAATTAAAAAGCGCACATGAATACGATCAGAATAAAGTAAAGGCCTATTATTAGGGCAGGTTCAATCTCTTTTAGGTTGGATTTGTACCATCATCCCCGAAACCATATTTGGTTCATGACCTTATGGAGTTGACGGTCTCTTGGATCGTTAAGGGGTGTAACCTTCACCTCGTGAATGGTTTACAAGTTCCTAAAACTTGTTGGCGACTCTTTTGCTCTATCTTCTTCCCTTTTGGACGCCACCGTACTTTAGTGTATGATTACAGTGGGGTTCAAGCTAGTGGGATTTTAAAGGCTTGAAAATGTTCCCTATAGGCCTATTATTGGGCTTCATGAGTTCATGACATACCATATTGATAATTGGGCTTGGATAATTAGAAGAGTCTAATGGGTTTTGGACTTGACATGGTTTTATTTCTAGATATGATCTATAAGTATAAACCATGCCTAGGCTTGCATGAGACAATAATTGACATACAGTGAATTGTCACACAAGCAACCAGTTTTCCTAAAAACCCTAACTCTCTCTCTACTCGGCCCTCTCTCTCTCTCCTCCCTGTCTGTACGACCCTCCTCCCCGGGTGGCGTGTGGGTGGTGTTGTGGTGTTTTCGTGGCTCAAATCTCCGTTGAAAGTTGATTGAAGTGTTCAGTCAGAACTAACTAGCATTAGTGGAGGTTTAATCCATGCTCGTGGACTAAGTAGAGGAATCACGCTTTGGGTTCTTTATCTCCCATTGTTCTTGTTCGATCGCACGTGGAATCACGCTTCAAAGGTACGATTATATGTTCTTTATGTTTTATGCATTAGATCTTGGGATTAGGTACTATATGAATATGATTCATGTTTTTCCGCTGCGTAGTACCTATATTTCCCTACATTAGCTCCATAACCTAAGTTCATTCATCGTTTCACATGATGTAATTATCCTTAGCCTCATGGCCTAAGGACATGGATCATGCATACATTATTTTCAAGATAAGCAATTCAATCCATATGATTCATTTCGTCATGCTCAAAAAGGAAGTTCAAAACTTCTTCCATTTTTCATGTTTTTTCCTTGTAAGGAAGTTCAAAAAACTTTTTCAAAATTTTCTCATCGAGGGAAGTTCGAAAACAAATCTTCATTTTTCATGTCTTTCTTTTTCGGGAGAAAGTCGGTACCCTCCACTCGTCTCATGACAAAAATGATGGAATTTTTATTGCTTTTGCATTTTCGGTTGCTTGTGTCTGCACACACACACACTCAAACTATACACACACAATCACAAGTCATACACATGTCATGTCATGTCATGTCAAACTTGGTCAAGTCAGTTGGTCAAGACAATCATAGTCTATACGAGTCCCTTGGCAAATTTTATTTTGCAGGTCTCAATTACAGCCCACGTCCGGGGACAAGCGGACCATCTACAGCCCACGTCCGGGGACAAGCGGACCATTTACAGCCCACGTCCCGGGATAAACGGACCATTTACAACCAGCCCACGTCCGGGGACAGGCGGACCATTTACAGCCCACGTTCGGGGACAAGCGGACCATTTACAACCAGCCCACGTCCGGGGACAAACGGACCATCTACAGCCCACGTTCGGGGATAAGCGAACCATTTACAGCCCACGTCCGGGGACAAGCGGACCATCTATAGCCCATATTCGGGGACAAGCGAACCAACTACATCCCACGCTCGGGGACAATCGAACCACCATCATTTCACGACGCAAGGTTCTCGATACACAGAGACTTGCAATCTCATCATCTATCGACTTTCCTCAAGCATGGAAAGTATTATCCGGTGGATTTCATCAAGCATAGAAAACCGCCAAATTCATACGTCGGCTTTTCCTCAAGCATGGAAAGTATCATCTGGTAGATTTATTCAGGCTTAGAAAGCTACCAAATTCATCAGTCGGCTTTCCTCGGGCATGGAAAGTGTTTCAACAAACGTCATCCGGCGGATTCCTTCAAGCATAGGAAGCTACCAAGCCCATTTGCCACCGATACATTAGTGTTAGATAAGCATTCTATCCCTTTACTCGTTTATCTGTAGAACTAACATTTTTCTGCAGGTATCGACGTATAAAAAATGATTTAGGATCGCAGAACGTCTTAAATCATTCTCCGTCCCTATCGGCTACTTTGACTATCGTTTTCGAAACTGACGTTTCTACAAACTCAGTCAAAGTGGGGGCTTCTGTAGACACCTAAAAATGTCTCCCCAAAACCAAACCCGTTGATGAACACCTTTCACTGCCATTATTGGTCGAGTTGAGTATTTAACCTTTGGAGTGCTTAAATCCATGTTCTATCCAATATATTTCATGAACTAATCCAATTTCTAGCTCATTTCCCTAAACCATAACCTATTTTCCACTTTTCGTGTCCACATCGCAAAACTGAGAGAAACTGATTTTATGGATATACAATTTTGATCCAATTATTATTTTTTTGGATAGGCCTTTAAATAATATTTCCAAACATATATCATAAGCCCAATTCCGAGCTATAACGAAAAAGATATGAGCAAAACACTAAACTCGGCCTAAAACCGACACCCTTCCACTAAAACAACCATATCTTAAAATCTACATATCATTTTAACTTGATTCTAATTGGGTTTGAAAGTAGACTTGATAATCTTTCCAATTATTTATTATATGCCTTATTCCAAATTACGGACCAAAAGTTATGATTATTTTAAAAACGGATAAAAACCTGAAATTACCGCGCAACAGCAAAAATGCCGCGACGCGGGAAAAGCTAATGTGTCACGGGGCTTATTCCCGTGACACGGTGCCCATTTTTGTAATTCTGCACATCCCATGTCACAGCATTTCTTCCCGTGTCACGACATTTCTTCGCGTGTCACGGTGCACATCCCGTGACACGGGATTGCTCCGTGTTTTCTCCGCGTAATCCCTAAACGCGTTTTCACTTCCTGTAACCTAATTATTTCCCGCTTCACTCAGTTTTTCACCGTGTCACGGTGCTCTTTTCCGTGACATGGTATTATTTTTTAGGTTTTTTTATCTTTTTAGGGTTCCGCGTGTTCCCTCTGCTCATTTTCCCTATAAATAGGACCCCCCTTTCTAAAGTTTGGGGCACCGATAATCATTCTCTCTCACCTTACACCAAAAGTCATTTTCTTCTCCCTCTTTAACCTAATTTCTAGCCACCTTATTCTTCCATAATAATTCCCCTAAGCACTCCAAGGATTCTATACTTAACCCGAGGTTCCGTCCTTAAACCAAGGCATGAAAGGTACAAATAACTGAGGGTTTGGACCAAATCAACACTAATTTTTATTTAATTTAATTTCCATTTGATTTATGTTTTTATTGAAGTTACTAACAATTTATTCATAATGTAGCAATTTAAAGGAATGCGTGGAATGTAAGTAATTAATTAATTTAATTACTCTTATTTTATTTTTATAATGCTAGTATCATGATTAGGTTAATTTTATATTTGATTTGACTAACGTTATTATTGTTAAATTGCTTCCTGTTTCGGAGTATTTTTACCCCCTTTTTATAGACAAATGAGAGGCCAACAAGTGGCCCGATTATCAGCCGACACGTGGCATCCTGCTCAGCTAAATAAAGGCCAATAAGAGCATGACACGTGGCCTAAAGAGAGATATCAGAAAATGAAGGGCTCAAAGCCCATTAAGGAAACATGCCTAGCATGAAGGAAACCCTAATACACGTGTCAACCACGTATAGGGCAGCCAATCTTCCTAGGTTATGAAACCCTAGGAGCATGATCTCCCATTTTCCTATAAATACCCCATCATTTCATGATGGAGAAAGGACACACAATTCCAAAAGGCACAATGCCCTAAATATGCTCTCACTTCTCTCTACTTTCTCTCTCTAAAATTCTATTTTCCGGTCACTAACTTGATCGTCGGAGGCGGATCTCCGGTAAATCGGAGTTCCGTTGTTTTGCAGGTGTTCGGGCCGTACGAGTGTTGTGTCCCAGATCTGTCTCCCGCGGGAATCCATACCCCCCTTTCAGGTTATCCAAAAAATACCCGAAACATTTGGCGCCGTCTGTGGGGAGGCACATCTGGAATGGCACTTAGCCATAATCGAACACCTTTTCATGAAGTAGAACTCTTCCGTACAAATGTAACCCATTGTGAGGGCAAAATTGTAATTCTTAAAGAACGTCGTCAGTCTTAAGAGAATGAGACGAACTCTTGTATGAAGGATAAGACTTAGGCGGCACTAAAACCCAAAGTCATGATCATTATTATGATTATAAAAAAAAAATCATCAAGCTACATTGTTGGATGTGTGCTTTTGACCTAGTCAAACAACTAGTCAAATTGATGAGCAAAAGCAAGAAGCTCGTGGACACGAGCATAGCTACTCGTACAGGGCAGCCAAGTAGCCTGTACGAGCCAAAATCGAAAAGCTTGTTTATACGAGCATAGCTTCTCATACAGGGCAGCCAAGTAGCCTGTACGAGCCAAAATCGAAAAGCTTGTTTATATGAGCATAGCTACTCGTACAGGGCAGCCAAGTAGCCTGTACGAGCCAAAATCGAAAAGCTTGTTTATACAAGCATAGCTACTCGTACAGGGCAGCCAAGCAGTCTGTACGAGCCAAAATCGAAAATCTTGTTTATACAAACATAGCTACTCGTACAGGCCAGCCAAGCACCCTGTACGAGCCAAAATTGAAAAGCTTGCTTACACAAGCATACCTACTCATACAGGCCGAGTAGAATGCCAATCAGGGGCACCCTTAGCTAAATTACTCGGCCATGAAGACCACACGGTAGACTCATCCATCCGACCTTATAACGGGCGGACGGATGAACATCAGGACTTCCTACGAATTGCCCAAGGTATATTTTACCTAAATAAGGCAGGAACGCTCCTAGGCGTACAAGCCCTTAGAAATTTGCAAGTTGAGAAAATACTTGAAATTTCATGAGTACGTCCGAGAGATAGCGTCAAAGGATAACTCAATACCATACAAATAAAAAAAAAGAGTATATACAAAAGTATATATTAAAAAATAAAAAAGTATATACAAAAGTATATATTAAAAAATAAAAAAGTATATACAAAAGTATATATATATAAAAAATAATAATATATATAAATATATATATATAAGCCGAATGGCCAATTTTTGAATAAAAAAAAAAGGAAGCTTGACCGAGTAGCCTAATAGATGGCCGAAGTCAAAGGCAATCCATGCCCTTCAAAACATAGGTGCTCGGCCTTAACTTAGAAGAAAGTATGAGGTTGGCCGAGTACACTAGCAATTACTCCAAGCGTCCATGTGTCCGAGCTGCCCGTTCGAGTGAAATGGGTAAGCTCACCCTTACAAGCAATGATGGTCGACCAACCAGAGCTGAGTGTCCGGGTTGCCATCATGCAAAGCCCCATGTTTCATATTTTATACGGCCAAGAGCAGCTGAATTGAGCTGGACGAATGAAATAGGAAACCACACCCTTGCAAGCATAGCAACTCGGCCAAGCATAGCAGCATGGCTGAGTAGCAAGCAGCATGGCCAGGCGCCGAGTTGCATCTCAAACACACATCAAGTTCTTGATTTTGGGCGTCCAACAATATGTCCAAGTTGTTGTCCGAGTGAAATCGGAAACCTCACCATTACAAACATAACAACTCGGCTAAGTAGCTGCCTGGACAAGTAGCAGTGTGGCCGAGCGGACTCGGCAGCAGCAGCGTACAGCAGCGACCAATATGCCGAGCTGCCAGCAAGCCTAATTGAGCAACAAGTTACCTTGCCGAATTTCCCTTGAAAGAACCACCATGTTCCCAAAAATAGGCGGCCAGCAACCTTGCCCAGCAGTATGTCCGAGTTGCTCAATAGGCCGAGTAAAAGCTTGAAGATGGTCCTCGCAAGAATAGGTGGTCGGACGGGAGCCAAGTTGGGTGTCCGACTTGCCTTTGAGCAAGGGATAATGTAATGAATTTCAGTCGGACAGCTAAGATAGAAGCTCGTCCTTCATCTACTTGACGACGAAGAAAATAGTCCAAAATAAGGGAAATGATTTATACTAGTCGGGCTCACGGTGTCAGAACGCTTAATAAAATACCTTTTCGGAAATGGAAACGGGCCAATGAGTCAGCCCGAAAATGACCTTCAAACATTTTTTCAAGACAAAAAAGATGAAAAAAATTTAGTGGTGGCCGTATAAAAAGGCAAGGAAGTTGGCCGAGCTGCAGCTTGGCCGTGTTGCCCTCAAACTGCCCCTCTATGTTCCTATTTTCATGCGGCCAGCTGCCCGTATTAGCTGCCTGGATCAGCCGCCTAGCCAGGCCGAGTTGCATATCAAAGAGCCACCATCTCTTTACTTTTATGCGGACAGAAGCTTGGCCGAGTTGAGTATATGCCGAGCTAAATGGCAAGCGAAACCCCTCCTGGTATAGATAGTCGGCCAGCATGGGGCAGGGTGTACGAGTAGCCCATCAGATAAGCACCAAGTTCTTGCTTTTATGCGGCAGCAATAGCACCACAACAGGTCGAGTTGCACATTAGAGAAGCATTGAATTCCCAATTTGGTGCGGCCATAATTTTTTACCAAGTCAAGAATAGCAGCTGGCCGAGTAGACAAATGATGATTTGCATTACAATCATAGCAGGTCGGCCTTAGCAGAAGACCGAGCTGCTATCACGCAAATCACCAGGTTCTTGCTTATATGCGGCCAACAACCTGGCCGAGTTGCCCTTCAAAGAGCCCCCATGTTCTTAAATCTGAGCGGCCTGCAACCTTGAGTTACTCTCACATGAAGCTTCATGTTCTAAATTCTATACGGCCAAGGTAAGTTGGCCGAGAGAAATGGGTAAGCTCACCCTCAAAGAGCATAGCAACTCGGCAAGCTAATCAAACGGACTCACGATGCCGAGTAAAAATGTGATGATGGGCATCGAAAACATAGCAGGTCGGCAGCAGTAGAAGGCCGAGTTGCACTTCAGAGAACCACCTCCTCTTTCACTTTTGTGCGAACAGAGCTTGGCCGAGCTAAGTATGGGCCGAGAGAGGGGCAAGCTGGCCGAGTTCAAAGGCAATCCATATACAATGATAATAAGTTATCATAATTAATACAATCGTCTTTACATGTTCGATGTGAAGAGTACGAGTGAAGAAAGATGCTAAATTTTTAGTGGAAATGTAGGAGCTGCATTCCTACATAAATTTCCTCTTCTATGAGCTTAAAGTCAAGTGGCATTCAAGTTCACTCGGCCAGACCATTTGAGAGCAATCTTGAGTTCTTAATATTCGAGCAAAAATTAGAGAGCAAGCGGACCATCTGATCTGTCACTCCTTGCAGACAATAGGCTGGCCGAGTTTAATGAATAAGATCGCTCTCCGAAGCACAGCAGTTCGGCATAGCTGCTAATCATGAATGTCGAGCTCCATGTGAGGGCAGCCTCATCTCTTTAATTCAAGGCGGCACTGAAAGCGGAATAGACTAAGTAATTATAATAATTTGGATATATATATATAGAAATTTCCATGTCCAAGCTGCTATATGCACAAACAGCTGGTCGGGCAGCACCCTGGACAACCTTAAAAGAGTGTCTGACCTGCCTTAACTTTCAAACCTGTTCGAGCTACCCAAGAGGCCGAGTAAAAACTTGAAGATGGTCGGACGGGAGCCGAGAGTTGGGTGTCTGACCTGTTGTATAGCAATAGCCCATGTTCCTAAATTCAGACGACCTGTAATATGGTCAAGCACAAGCTGTCCGAGTAGCCTTTGATTTGGCACATTCCTTTGACTTCAGTGGAAAAATCAAGCATCATTATTATGATTGAGAATATTGATTTCAAAAAAAAAAAGAAAAATTCTCATTTCAGGCGGACAGGTACTAAGTCGGCCATGGCTAGGTGTCCGAGTTGTTATTGCGCAAGGGACCTCTTAACCAATTTCAGGCGGACAGGTTCTTAAGCCGACCATGGCTGGGTGTCCGAGCTACTATTTAGCAAGGGGCATCCTAACCGCTTTGAGGCGTACATGGAATGAATTGAAAGAGTTAAAGTGTCGAACAGCTAATGAGAAAGCAACCTTCCTTTAGAAGGATAAGCAGCAATTGTGAAAAGCCAAGTGGACGAGGATCATTAGGCCTCGACTTATTACTAAAAACTGCAAGCGGCAACAAATTTCTAAATCCTAGTGAAATTAGGTTGAGTAGGCCCTCCATGAATTCAAGATGCCTACTTAGTGTTTGACCATCTACATAAGCATTAATTGCTCACAAGATAGCTTCAAGGTCGGGTATCATTACAATATAATCAAGATGATAATCGAAGATAGAAGAAAGCTTCAAGGTCGGGCAGCTCCTTCTAGCTTTTGAGAGGCCTAATTACTATAATAAATGCTAAGTCGTCACATTTTATTCAAGTATTTGAAATACAAGCCACCCCGTTAGGGCAATAAGGAAAGACTAAGGTCCAAACGTTCCTTATTGAGTAGCCACTTCATGAATTAAGGACAAAGGTCCCTTATTATAAGGCCTCGGCCAATAAACGTATTAATACCTTCGGATAAGCCTCCCTTAATAGGGCAATGTACAGATCTTTATATGATCCAAGTGTACATTGAATGGCTCCTTCATCCAAACAAGTACAGAAACTCTAGAAGAGGTTGAGATGTTCATACATCACCCCCCAACTATGAGTCTATGAGTAAGACTTACCATACAAAAGAACAAAATGGCACATGTGCCGAGCTCCCATGCAAGGAGAAAGCCAAGATGGAAGATACATACGGCAACATTGCCAAGTATAATTTCCAATACAATGGTAAAACACCGAGTATAATCCCGAAGATTTACCCGGAAAAACACATTGTATAGCTTAAACCTCCAAAGTACAAAGATTCTAGGCGACAGAAATGTCGAATAGAAATCTCAAAGGTACTCCAAAATGCAGGAATTCTAAGCCCATGCGCCAAAAAGAATTCTGAAAGCAAGGGCAAGAAGTGACAGATGGTCAACTTTCGCCCAACTAAGTCCAAGCCCAATTGAGTCATAAGTGACAAGGGCATAGGACGAAAATTCTTGTTAATAAGAACTTGAAGTTATTGAGAGGGCTAAAAAGATAATGTCAATTGACCTCTCAAAGGTTAGTCTGAACAACTAAAAAGTCGTTGGACGCCTAGAAAAGATAAAGGAAAATCCATCCCACGTGGCATAGAGACGAGAATAAGAATCTCGGCAAATGCTATATCTAATTCGGCATAGACATGAGGCAAAGCCCCTCGGCAAGTGTTAAATGTTTCTCGGCATTATCCTAGTCTAAGTTAATTGAAACCTTCAAGACTAAATGCCGAATGAATGCAAAAAAAAAAAAAAAAAAAAAAAAAAAAAAAAAAAGCATCTAAGCCTAATTGGCCAATAAAGAAAAAATGTCTAATTGACAAATATCTTGTAACAAGCCTGGGTCCAAAATAATCCTTAGAAGGATAGACCAAATAAGGCAAACCTCATGAATAAGAGGAATTGAAAAAGCTTAATAGCTAATCAAACCTTGTAAGAAAGGTACTTTAAGTAACCCATCAGTCGCAAGACAATCAAAGTGGGGCTTAAAAAGCATAATGATTGACATCTGTCTAGTTCAAGGGCAATCATTATTATGATTGATTAACTTAGAAAATATCATACCGGCCAAGGTATAAAAATTTTCCAAGTTAATCAAACCTTTTTTTGAACTAGACAAGATGTCGAATTCAAAAAAGTTATAAATTCATTTTCGAGAGGTATAATCCCTCTTGAGAAGAGAAATCACCCCTCTCGAGGGGCTTATGTTTCGGGGTATTTTTACCCCCTTTTTATAGACAAATGAGAGGCCAACAAGTGGCCCGATTATAAGCCGACACGTGGCATCCTGCTCAGCTAAAAAAAGGCCAATAAGAGCATGGCACGTGGCCTAAAGAGAGATATCAGAAAATAAAGGGCTCAAAGCCCATTAAGGAAACATGCCTAGCATGAAGGAAACCCTAATACACGTGTCAACCACGTATAGGGCAGCCAATCTTCCTAGGTTATGAAACCCTAGGAGCATGATCTCCCATTTTCCTATAAATACCCCATCATTTCATGATGGAGAAAGGACACACAATTCCAAAAGGCACAATGCCCAAAATATGCTCTCACTTCTCTCTACTTTCTCTCTCTAAAATTCTGTTTTCCGGTCACTAACTTGATCGTCGGAGGCAGATCTCCGGTAAACCGGAGTTCCGTTGTTTTGCAGGTGTTTGGGCCGTACGAGTGTTGCGTCCCGGATCTGTCTCCCGCGGGAATCCATACCCCCCTTTCGGGTTATCCAAAAAATGCCCGAAACACTTCCAATATTAATGTTTATTCTATTTATTGATCATTATATTGCATGTTTAAAGGGAATATGTAAAAGAAAATCACGCCTAATAAGATAATTTGGATAACCGGTTTAGGATTCTTTTTTAATCTTGTTATTAATTCAAGTGATCACAAATATTTTAGAATTATGTGTTGCATTAATATTCAACCAATTTAGCTTAATAATAGTTTGGAGCAAATTGAATATTTTGTTCGTATGCCTTTGAGATCGCAGGAATCATTTTTCACTATAAGAATCGAGTAGAGGCCAATACGGGCGAATGTCACTCCATGACTCACTTCGTACCATCATCCCCGATCCTCTTTACGTGGTTCTGAACCATATGGAGTTAGTAATCTCATGGCACTAGTACATAACTGACCTTAAGTAACACCCAAAAAGTGGTACGTTAAGTGGTAAAAGTGTTATCATAGACAATAGGTAACACTTTAGTGGGTGATACATCCGCCCATGTTACCGTAGGTCTTATGTAACACTTTAGGTAATGTATGGTAATACTTTTAAAAGTGTTACTACAAACCCTCTTATGTAGCACTTTTTCATATTATTAGTATCATTTTTAAAGTGTTACTTTTTATTGCTTATGTAACACTTACTTATCCTTAGTCACATTTTTCTATCATATAGTAACATTTTACTAGACATTTTGTATCACTTATGCAAACTGATGTAACACCTTGTTGGTTATTAGGTTACATTTTTCAATCCTCTTTTGACATATAGTATCATTATATTCGACATTATGTATCACTTTTTGCAAACTAATGTAACACCTTGTTAACTAATAAGTAACATTTATTATTATTATTATTATTATTATTATTATTATTATTATTATTATTATTATTATTATTATTATTATTATTATTATTATTACTACTACTATTACTACTATTTTTATTATTATTATTATTATTATTATTATTATTATTATTATTATTATTATTATTATTATTATTATTATATACAAAGTTAAACGATTTACAATAAATTAGCGGGGAGACTTTTTTAATTTTGTAAATATATAAAAGTAATATTAACATGGACAACAACAACCACAATTGTGAAATTAACATAACTGATAGGCAATAATATGAACTAATATAATTTCATTTTATCTTAAAAAAAATCATAAACACCAATTTTTTTGTGTTTGGCTAAACAATCTAATGATCTAAACAAAAAGAAAATCAACTTCGGTCTTTAGACAACAGCAAACAGCAGTAGCACCAGTAACAACAGTAGACAAGAGTAACAGCAAACAACAACAGCAACAGTTAGTGATAACAGCTCACGTCTTCTAGCAGCGACATTGTTGTAGTTGTTTCTCTAGTTGCTCTTGGGATTCTGATGTCTTTCTAGAGCTTCTCTTTCATCACAACTTACAAAAATTCATGGGGGCTCACCTACAACGAGTGAATCAAATTTTAACCCTGTATAGACTGACAAATAATTACATTTGCAACTGAAATCCAATTTATACATGTCCCGTAAATTTTCTTGCATGCCATATTTTACGATTGAGTTCCCCAAAACGATGAACCAAGGAAGATTACAGTGTTTGTAGTTCTCTTGTAATAGGGGAAAAAACCTCAACGGTGTAACCGCATAAGCGCTTGATTTGTAACATTAACAAAATCACACTAGTAGAAAAAGGCTTATTTGCGTCGCTCATTTATAGTGTATTTGCGTCGCTTCTATGAGCGACGCAACTGCTCGCGACGCAAATGACTTTTAAGTCATTTGCGTCGCTCCTAGGGGCGACGCAAATAAGAGTCATTTGCGTCGCTCCTTTATAAACAAGCAACGCAAATGACTTTTTTTATAAACATATTTTTTGTCATTTGCGTCGCTCCTTTATAAACAAGCGACGCAAATGACTTTTTTTAAAAACTTATTTTTTGACATTTGCGTCACTCCTTTATAAAAGAGCGACGCAAATGACTTTTCTGATAAACTTATTTTAAGTCATTTGCGTCACTCCTTTATAAAAGAGCGACGCAAATGACTTTTCTGATAAACTTATTTTAAGTCATTTGCGTCGCCCCTTTATAAACAAGCGACGCAAATGACTCTTTTGCTAAACTTTTTTTGTTATTTGCGTCGCTCCTTCATAAACAAGCGACGCAAATGACTCTTCCAATATATGCATTTTTTGTTATTTGCGTCACTTGTTTATGTAGGAGTGACGCAAATAACTGAGTAGACAATACAAAACTGTTGTATTTGCGTCACTTGTTTGTTTAATGAGTGACGCAAATGAGGTGAATTTTTTTTTTTAATTATAATATAATAATTGCCTTGTATATGTTTGTAGTACCTGTTTTCCTAGGTATAAAGTAATATGCTAACGCTAATATAATTGAAATTAAAATGCAATATTATTGAATAATGCAAATGTAAATTTCGGCAGAGTCTCCTTTGTAATTTGGCCTACCCATAAAATTGGGAATGACGGCATTATATTAACAACCTGTCCAATAAGATTACATCTCAATATCATAGACATTATACTCATAATCCCAACACCAATTAACCAAATTACTTCATTTCAAGCCTATAATCCAAAACAAGAGTCAAACATGCGCTAAGTGGTAAATCTAAAGTTCAACATTACATATAAAATACTCTGCCCAAATATCTCGGATCTCATTTATCTCCTCCTCGGTGTACGGTGTAGTTCTTGAAAAATCCTATCAACACAACAAATATACAAGAGGAAAGTTTTAATTCAAGATTGTAGCTAACATCAAATTGTATTTATCAAACAAAAAATGAAATATTTGACAACTCATACCTGAATAAGATCTTCACTGCTATGGTGATGTTCAAGTATTTCGTACATATAACGCATGACGTAGTAGCCACACTCACGTCCACCCAATTGTTGAGGACACTACATGTAATATATTTGTAAGTTAAATTAAATTGCTATACTTCAATTATTAAGAAACTAAAATTTAGGGTCAGAAATTAAGGTAACCTGTCCCAAATGCCATGTCAATTTACTTCCCCTAGATTGTCCACTTAATGCCTTAAAACTTCGAAAAGCACTACACATTTGAAACAAATAGCATATATATTACCCTTACACACATAAAATCATGACATTAATAACAAACTAGACTTACTTTGTCATTGCAAACTTAATTGCTAAATTTCGCTTCTGCCTCAAAGAATCAAAGATGATGACTTCACGCTTAGCCATGCATAAGACCAAAAGAACCCAATGATTCCTACATAATAAATTAGACACACATTTGTAAAAGAGTAAAATAATATCAACAATTTGCAAAGTTCAAATAAATACAAGTTCAAAGTTTATACTTTTCATGGTATGGGCATAAGATGAACTGCTTAGATTTTTGTTTTTCCATCACATGTGTCATGTATAGTAGGATACGATCAGCATCACTATGCAAATAGGTTTCTGAAATCATTTCCGGACACATGAATCCAATGGAAGCCACTTCCTCCGTATCGAGTAAGTCACTCAAGGCCCTACATATATATCATGTAATAACATTATAAATGGTAATAAATAAGTATATGGGAAGAGTGAAATTTGAATATCTTACATCATAAAAACTTGCAAAACTGAAATATTCAGCCAAGCTCCTGTGAGAAGTTGATTGACATCTTCACGTTTGATAATGATGTCCTTATTGTCTTCATAACTAAAGGTCCAAGCATCAGCCTTAACCTTAATAGTTTCACTAATAACTACTTGTAAAGTTTGGTTCTAAAGAAAATCCGGCAGCATTTCCCTACAGTTCTCCAAGCACACAATGTAGATAATCGGCTATCAACATATGTACCCAGAGAACAATCGGGAAATAGTGAGCCATGATCTTCTTAGATCCAAAACAATTCAAGTAGTTATCACCTAAATGAGATAGAACATTCAAGAACAGTCCCAAACCGGGGACTATTCAAGACTTACTCCTAATGAGTAAGCCCTGAACGGGTATCTAAGTCAATGATGCAAGTATTATTGCAATTCCAATCAATTATATCACAATTAAAAATCTCATACAATTCACAATAATTATACCAACCAGAACAAATAAGTTAATATTGCAAAGAATGGTTCAGATATATATACCACAAGTGAAGACAATCTCGTATGCGTACTACCGCCTTAATCGTTTGTCCACAACCAGAACCTCGAGCAACTTGTGGAATTCACTTCCGCATAATTAAGAATCTGCCATAAAAAATTACATATATTAAACCAACATAGTTGATTCAACTTAATCTACCATGTATGTGACATAAAAGTTGTTATTCGGCATTGATTCTATTCTTTAATCCTCTTTTTGTTTTCTTTTCTGATCAAATTTGACTTTATTACATATCTTTATAAGTAAAGGTGGGGGTGCATAACTGCATATGTAATAGTCAGGTGTGACGGGGTTCAAGCAATGCAAAGAGCAGGAATCTTAGTGGATCATAATTTTCACCAAAACCTTACCTAATTAATTAATCATACTAATAATTTTCTTCATAAAATCAGATCAAGCAACCCATTCCTAAGAGGTATTCACAATATTTGACTCACGTGACGCCATGTGAGTCCGTAGGAGCAATTTTTTTATTAATGGCAGATCTATTGGTACCGTACTCACCCCCTTTCCTTTATATCTTATTGTTTATAGTGGACAGGAATACATACAACATATACTATATATGATGATCACAGAAAGTGACCAAACCAAAAGGGACAGTCCAAATATTAAGTATCTTTGTCCCTGTGATTATGATAATCACTTTGTCTGACCACGTATTTGCGTGTGTGCTCGTGATCCTAAATCTCATAGAACAAGAGCGAGCACGAGAGAAATAGAGTTCAGGACATTACTGAAAGTGCCTAAGTAGAGGTACTTGTTCTCATAAACGCACCCAATTCGTGCTTCCCATCGCCCATTATGATGATGCCCACAAAAAAATTAAATGATAAAAAATAATTTTAATAAGACATTCAAAGAATCATAGATGTCAACCAGTAGTATATTGCAAAACAGCAATTGTAAAAATCTACAGACTAAATGCAAACAAATTTGCAGAACAAATGGAGCACTAACAATTATCCATAGTAAAAGAACACAATCTATTAAATTACTTTAGTTTGAAGTTTGAAACTTCAAAGAAACCATGGTATTTCAAAAAAAAAAAAAAAAGGCCCCAAAAACTTTTACCGCAAATTGTATCCAGGCTTTGAACAGTGCAATAGTATTTCACTGGGTGGAAGAACAGATTGCATAAAAGCAGGCTTTGCAGGTGAACAACTATGTCAAGTTGACTGCACTCCTACGCCAATAACATGAAGTAATAATAAGCTCCTTACTTAACTAAACTACATAGAGAAAGTAAAAGACAATTTCCTACACGCCAGAGAAAAACTAAGGCTGAGTACATAACCTGTGAGGCTGTGATACCTTCACAAGTATCCGCCTACTTCTAAAGGTCAAAGACCCAAAGAGAAAAAGTTCAATATTTGCTCCATAATTATACCGTACATAATATTGAAAAGATCCCAGATGATTAAGCCTAGCATTCCAATTACAATATCACTTCTCTATTAGGACATAAGCTAGAGGCCTGGCTTATCATGCAACATTTTTAGGGACTATGCAATATGCTCAAATGACTATGCTATTCTACAGACTGTTCAAAGATGCAAACAAGCAACCAGTAAAATATTGCAAAACAGCCATATAAATTCAATGACTATGCAATATGCTCAGATGAAAATTGACTTCAAAAATTCAATGACTGAAATTCACAAGTATGCAATATGCTCAAATGAAAATTCAATGACTGAAAATTATAAAAATTCAATTAAATCTGCCATATAAATTCTAATTAGTGAACTAACACTAAACCTGAAATTAAACTAAGTCCGAGCCGAAATCGATTGAACATAAAAGATTGAACATTCTAATTAGTGAACTAACACTAAAAGTTCAAGTTAAATGCTACATTCTATCTACCATGAAAAGATTGAACATAAATAGAAGCAATCTTACCATAGGTGAAATTGATTTCTAAAATTCAACAATGTCGAGCCGAAATCGATTTTTGGGGGCGAAATTAAGCAATTTTTCCACTCGAAAATTCAAAAATTCAACATTGCTGTAATTTGCTTGAACTTCCTCGGGTTTTTGGGGGCGAAATTAAGCGATTTTTCCACTCGAAAATATCAGATATTGCTCGAATTTTTTCAGCAGGATTTTTAATTGAATTTTTTTGGGGTTTCTAGGGTTCGAATTCGTATGGAATTGAGTACATTTTTTGCTCGAAATGGGGGATTTTTGGTCGAAAATAATCAATTTTTCTGGGGTTTAAGGGTTCGAATTAATTAGGGTTTTTGGTCTAAATTTTAGCTCGAAATTGCTCGGATTTGCTGCCGATTATGGGTTTTGAACTTGATTGCGATTTTGGATGTTGAATTTGCTGGGGATTTGCAGTTTTTTGGGCGAATTTGTGGGTGTTTTTTGGGCGAATTTGTTGGATTGAAGGGTCGAAATTGAAAAGCTGGGGATTTGCAGTTTAGTGAATTAGTGAAAGTGAAAAGCTAAGGTCAAAAGCGCAGAATGGGTAACCTAAAGCAGAGTTATTTGCGTCACTTTATAATAAAAATGCGACGCAAATAACAATATCTGAAATGCTGAAAATTTGTTATTTGCGTCGCTCATTTATTAAAAGAGTGACGCAAATTATTCAGTGCCTTATTTGCGTCGCTTGTCAGTAAATGAGTGACGCAAATAATAAACTTATTTGCGTCGCTTTAATAAATAAGAGCGACGCAAATGATAGAAAGCTAACATACATTTGTTTTTTGCGTCGCTTCTTTATTAACAAGCGACGCAAATAACTTTAAAGTATAGTAAAAATACACATTTGCTTCGTTCTTTAGAATGAGTGACGCAAATATGGCGACGCAAATGAGGCTTTTTCTACTAGTGTCAATCTCCTTAAATTAATGTGATTAAGCCCTACCTGAAAACAGAATGATTCAAATGGTCAACCGATCTTCTATAACATAACATTACAAATTATATTCTTACTTAGCAGATAAATGAAGAGCAAGAAGAAAAAAAAAATTTAGTCAGTCAAGAGAGCAGAAATACTAGTAGGTAATCAGAACCATCAAGAGCTCTTACCCACAACTTACTTCTATCTAGCTAACTTGTTCCCTGATAAACGTGAGCACCAGATATACTAGCAAAATGTTGTTATCTTCTGCAAAACACATCTTTCAGGAGAAATGAACTCGACATAACAACCATAATAAAATACATTATAAAAGTTTAGGCATACAACAAGTATATATCATTATCAAACAACACTAGGTTGTTCATTTCTTCCTCCCACATTCCCTTACTCCACTTATGCAAACTAATATGCTTTAATTATATGCATAATCATGTTATAAGCTACTTAATATAATAATTTCTTTAAGCAAATATGCACAGGTCACTTGATCATATCTATAAATGGCCACACCTAGACAAAATACAAGTAGGCAATTAACTTATGCAAACTCTTGTGCTTTAATTTTTATGCACAATCATGGCATAAGCTACTTCATAAAATAATATGTTTAAGCAAATATGCATAGGTCACTTTATCATATCTATAAATGGCCAATGTAGACACCCATTTAAGTCTTCCCAAAACCAAACCCGGTGATGAGCAACCTTTCGCGTCGAATCATAATCGAATGAAGCGAAAGTGTGGAACGTCTAGTGTTGCAGATAGTTTTAATTTCTTTTCTCTTCTCTCTGTTTTTGAAAACTTATTTTAAGAAAAATAGCCAATCCAGTTTGGTTGGTCCATGATATGGGTCCAATAGTAGTGTAGTTGGATGGGGCTTGTAAAGACCTTTCCAACGATATATTATAAGCCCGACCAATTCCGATGAATATTGAGGAAGTTATGGCCAAATTACTAAACTGAGCCCGGTTTGAGCCTTATGTGCGGCCCAATGATCTAGGGGAGGGCCTAATATGATTTATCATTCCTAATGCAATTAGGAATGGTTTTAGTCTTCTAGATTATTCTAGAAGGTTCTTTTCATTCCTAATTCAATTAGCATTGATAAATTGACTTTTGTTGACTTTTCAGAGTTTTAATTAAGATCAAAGAGCATTTTTGAGGAAAATATACGATTTTATCCTCCAGTACGACAAACTTATCAGATTTTCGAAAACGCGTCAAAAACAGGCCTGGCGCCTGACTCCAGGCATTGGCGCCTGGAACCAGGCCTGGCGCCTGTTGCTAGCCATTGGCGCCTGGCGCCAATTAGCTGGTGCTGGCGCCAGCTCTGTTTTGCGTGCGCCAGCTTTGTTTTGCGTGCGCCAAGTGCTCTGTTTTGATATTTTATTTTGTTGGCTGATTTCTATATAAATAACGTATTAAAAACTCCGTTTTCATTCATCAACAATCAGTTTTAATTAATATTCACCTACAATCAGTTTTCATTCTCTAATTCTCTCTTAATCATTAACCAATTCTCATCAAGTTTTCTTGATTATTTCATCTCTCTCTCTTTCTCTTTTCTAAACTTTGTTTTCAAATACAAAATTCCGCATTCATTAGATCTAGAAACAACTAGCCATATTCGAAGTTGCCCTAGAAGATTTAATTTATGAGGGTTTGGTCCCAAATCTCTCTTTCAATTATTTAATTTGATTGTTTTGATTATTATTATCCTTGAAGTTACTAACTTGTGTATTTTGTTATTAGAAAGAGGTACGAGGCATCAAAGTAAGTACTTTAATGGTTTTAATTGATATTATCATGTAGAAATCATGTTTATATTGTTATTATGATATTCCTAGTATCATGTTTAGGGAAAAGGTTATAATATCAAATATGCTTATTATGATTCCTGCGATGCTTCCTATGTTCTTCCTAATATTTATGTTTGTTAGTATCATGTTAGGGTTAAAGATTTGATTTTTATTGCTTAGTGACATGCTAGGGTTTGTTATTAATCTTGTTAGTATCATGCCTAGGATCTTGCTATTATTATGCTTTAATATTAACATGAACATGATTATGATTATAATTGTTATAATTTATGATGATTATGAATATTATTATTATTATCTTGATGATGATTATTTTATTTATGATTATTATTGTTTTGATTATGATTATAATTTTATAATGATGATTATTATTATTGTTATGATTATTATTATTATGATTAATTTATTATGTTGCTTGATATTTAATGTTATTGCTTGATCACACCTTTTATGCATGTTTATAGGGAATTGGTACTTGTAATCACGCTTAATAAGATATTTAATAATCTTGTTTAGGGTTAATTTGATTATAATTTCAAGTGATCGCCAATAATAGTTTTATTTGAACATTAAATTCAACCAACAAAAATTAAACAGGTTTAGGGTTAAACCTATTGATTGCATGTTAATAAAAAAACGCACATGAATACGATCAGAATAAAGTAGAGGCCTATTATTAGGGCAGATTCAATCTCTTTTAGGTTGGATTTGTACCTTCATCCCCGAACCCTTATTTGGTTCTAGACCTTATAGAGTTGACGATCTCTTGGATCGTTAAGGGGTGTAACCTTCACCCTGTGAATGGTTTACAAGTTCCTAAAACTTGTTGGCGACTCTTTTGCTCTATCTTCTTCCCTTTTGGACGCCACCGTACTTTAGTGTATGATCACAGTGGGGTTCAAGCTAGGGGTTTAACGCTTGAATTTATTCCCTACAGCCACACCAAGATAAAATACAAGTAAGCTATAAAACTACTCTGAATTCTACGAAATAAGATAAGAAATTAAATAAATATAAGATATTTCAAAAAATTTAGTATACTTTTAATATGTTCCTAACTAAATATACTATTCTACTTATAAGAATATCTTGAATTCACGCAGTAGTTAATATAAGTAGGACTTTCATAAGCTTTTTAGACAATAGCTAATTTAATGAGAAGTTGATGGACACCTTTACGCAATTTAATCAACTAATAGCTAATTAGCAACTATGTACCTTTCAAACAAAATTTAATGGCTTATATATTTGTCATCATTAGAGTTTTGACTAATACTATATATAAAACCAATTTTTCAATTAGTTAGTAGTCTTAATATGCAAATCAGAAATTATTGTCAATTACTTCATAGTAGCAGGCACCCAAACTGTTTGAGCATGGATATAAAACTCCCATTCCAATTATATACCTCTTTAAATGGCCAACTTATACACAATCAAGGTTCAAAATCAGCAATTATTGTGACAAACGGGTATTTGCCTAAACCTTACCATTATCAAGCATATAAGAGTATAGTCAATTGACAATTATATAAACCATTAATTTGGTATTGGTTGATAACTCTTTGTCAATGCCTTTGCAGGAGCTTACCTGAAATGCTCTTTGTCAGAATCTTAGGTAATTAACTCAAAAGTAAATTTACTACTCTCATTAAACTTTATCGATTTCACAAACAAAAAAAAAATACGAATGAAGTCATAATGTCAAATTAACTATAATGTTGACATCAAAGTATCAAACAGCTTGATAGAATAACTCATAGTCTAATGCTGACGCATGATTGCAATTAAAACAAAATTGAAGACAAACAATGTAAAAATTCCAGAAATTATAGATATAGTTCAGAAATTAAACGATTGATTAAGAAAAACAAACCAAACATAGAAATCGTCTCTTCTTTCTTATTTTGGGCGTCTTTTGCAGCCTTTTCTATGATTTGTTGAAGCACAGAGAAAATTCCGTTGATCTCATTGAAAATAAAGCCCAAATTTCACAAATTAAGAAGAATTTTAAGAAATAAACCACAAATTTTATCAAACCGTATAATACCACGTTAGAGGAGAAAAAAAGTGAGAATTGTAGAAGAAAAAAGCTGGAGGAGTGAGAAAAGGAAACGGGAGAGAGAATTTTACCCGGTGGTGGTTGTGGTTGCGGCTACGGCAGTGTGGCAGTGCGGCTGCACCTTCATGTTTAAGGAGAGAGGAGAAATATCTGAGAGAGAATGAAAGGAGATGATAGAATGAAAAATTATTAAAAAAAAAAAAGGTAAAGGGTACCGATAAGTTTTTCATTGATTCGGTCCCAATCCCCATGTATAAATGTATTAACAATGAGATTACACTACTACAAAATGCGTATATTTTTTACGCTATTTCCTCAACGCTATGGTAGGGGCGTCAGCTAATTATTTTAGTGTGCGTGTTTTCTCGATGCTATTCTAAGTCTAAATTTTATTTTGACACTAAAAAGCGTCAAAAAACTTCACGTGTGGAACACGTGATATATTTTTTCTTAACCTACATCTTCATCATCATTCATTTTAGGCAAAAACATAACCGCCGCTCTGACGAAACCCTTGTTCTTATCATTCTTCTTGATATCGTCATATTTTCTTTTCTAATATTTAAAAAAATTGCAATTCATCAAATTCAGATTAAGATTTACTTTTACTTTGTGAATTACGTTGCGGAATTTTCCTTACTCATCATCAATTATAATCAAATTCATCTTTCTGTTCTGATCGATTATTCTGAGGTAATTTTTTGTCCTATTTTTCTTTTAGAATTGTTTATTTCAGATCAATTTAAGGGTTACAATTTTGAATAATATTTTGATAAGAGATGGGTTTGGCACCTGAAGACACTTTGAGGGTTTTGTTGATGCTTCTATTTGTGCTAGGAGGCAGGCTACAGTGTTATCTAATTCACCACTTAAGATACAGGATTAGTCGATTAATGGTTTTTCTCAGTTCTCTGCTTCTGTAATTCTAAATCTATTTCATTTATAGTTAAATGAAATTCTATGTCAAAGGTTTTGTCAGTCAATTTTTATAGCAAATAGAAAATGAACACCAATTATTTCAAGTATCAATCTTTTGTTTTTTTTGTTTTTTTTTGTTTTTTTTTTTTTTTTTTTTATATTCTAAATGTTATTATCATTTAAGTTCTGAATTTCTAGAATTTAAATCTGCTATAGGTTCAACTGTATAGGATTTAACGAATGTTTTCAGTTGAATGTTTTCTTGTTAGTTATTGGAACAATTGAAATTTAAAATGGCAATTAGAACACCGATATTGCTGATGTATATGATCTAATTTTTGTTGTGGGAATAGATCAATTAGAACACAGATATACCTCTGCTATATTATGTGAACTTCAATTTATAACAACATATACTTTTGGTAATTTTATCTTGGATGACTACATTGAAATATGTTTGATGGAGTCAAATTGAAAGACATATATCAAGTATATACGAAGTATCTTAAGTCTTTATTGACATTGCTCTTTTCATGATCTTAAGTCTTTACCACAATACTTGGAATATTCCACTATTGGTTGCACACGTCTTAAGTCTTAATTGAGATTTTATTTTGTGCTCTTTTTTCATAAAAATTGGTTGTGTTTATCTGAGTGTGAGTGAGTGAATTTTAGTTCATTAAAGATTACCCGATTAAAGTAAAGAATAAATAAATAACACATAATTGAAGAGGTAAAATACAAAAATGCTTGACTTAGTACTTTGTATAAATAATTAGATATTTAAGCAATAGTCATGCTGGTTATTACTTATTGTCTTTCTCTACTCAATTATTTAACAAACTTTCTGCCTTGATCAAAAAAGATGAATTAGATGGTGATAGTGACGAGGTCATCTTATCCCTAGGTGGAGAATATTGCAAGAGATGGCTATCTCTTACAAGTTACAACTCAAGTATGTTAATTGCAACTCCTTATGTTGCATACTATGTCATAATCTCGGAATGACTTTCGTATGCTTTGGTCTTCCTATTAGTATTATATCCATATTTGTGTAGTGTAGTCATTATATGTATATATCTCATTATATTTCTCATACTCGATCTTTTGATTTGTTATTTTATCTTTTCCTTTAGTTTTGTACAACTTTCATCAAAAACTATGAACTGATCGTATGACCTAGGACCTAGCTAGTCAATTAACTTTTGAAAATAAATAAAGTAATTATTTGTAGAATGAATTAACTTATACTCGTATAATATAGTGTATAGGGTAATGAATGGTATACAATTATAATGAAATGGACTAAGTGATTGTTTAATGAAACGATTGCATACAATATCTTAGCTTCTTTCAATTCATAATTATTAATACATTAAGATGATAAAATTACATAGTATATGAATTGAATCTACAATTATACACTTTTGTAGGGCTAAAACTTCTTTTTTTTTTAGATTGATTCTCTTTTTTTCATCTTTCTGTACTCAAATTTCATATGGCACAAGATATAAGGTTTGTCAATATTTAGCTTAATTGGAGGTGGTACACGTTCTGGTGTGGCTATGTGGGAGTGGGAACTTTCTTTAATTCCAAAGTAAAAAAAAGTGTGCCCAGGTAAGATAATTTTCACCTTTTCTAGCTTTCCCATTAGTGAAAGAGTGTTAGACCATTGTTGATTTAATACTAGATTTTCGCTCCACTAAATATTGATTGAAATGGTTGAGTTTCTTAATTTAAATAATGAAGCTCTCTATTTTCTTTCAGGAATTTATAGATCAATGATGCAATATGTAAGCGTACTTTTCCAAGGTATGATACTTCGTATATGATTATATATACTTGTAAGAATTGTTTGTTGTTTACAAGTGCAATATGTCTCATTTAATTTGGTATTTGTTAAACAAAAAATGTATGTACTTTGCTTCAAGTACCCCCCACTAATGCACCTTGTTTGTTTATGTTCAAGTGCAATGCACAATATGTAATGTGCTTTAGATACCCCCACTAATAATGTACCTTGTTTTTTCTATGTTCAGGTGCTATGCAGTGATGCACTAGTCCACAATATGAACTTTGCTTTACGCCCCTCGTGCAAGCAGATTAAGGAGCCACTAAATTGAAGATTGATTGAAGTTTTTTTGTGAAGAAATGAGCAGAGTTTTTTTGCTGCACAGCAAATCAACTCATCGATTAAGATGAAATCTTTGAATTCAAAATGTGTCGTCAAATTTTATCATCCGGTGCATTAGTTGTAATATTATAACTAATTTTTTAGAAACATTGTTGTGCTAGTTTTGCTTGTATGAATATTCGTGTAAAGGAAGATATTATATTATATCATTTTTTTAAATAAGAATGAGATTTGGTTTATAAATTATGATAATAGATTTTTTTTTATACCACCCAAATATTATATCAGGAAATTCATTTTGTATAATTAAGAATTAATTTAAATGAAATGGACACAACAAAGCGTCGCCAAATTCGAAAATTTAGATAGAAAATGAGGTCTACAAATTATATATTAGGATCTAAGGATACGAAAAAGAGTCGATAATTTTTTGATTGCAGACATGAAAAAGCGTCGCAAACTCTGAGAAAGTCCGTGAACCAATCCAAGTTTGGACGCTTATTATAAAGATTTGGACACAAGAAAGCGTCGAGATTCTCGACGCTTTTAAGTGACATGCAAAATTCTCGACTCACCTTTTTTCGACGCTTTTTAATAGCGCCGAGAAAAAAATTCTCGACGCTTTTCGGCGTAAAAAATCAGCCTTAAAAGCGTTGCAAAAACAAGGAAATTGTAGTAGTGTTAGAAGAGAAAAATATTTAATAAGAAGAAAAAGGATTTAAGCATATCAAATTAAGTGTTACAACTAAGTGATACTCAATATCAAAGTGTTACATAATATTAATGTGTTACAAAAAATGTTACCTAATACCACAATGTTACAAAAGTGTTACGTAAAAATCAAACAATCTTGATATTTTTAAAGTGTTACCAATGGGTGTTACTTAAGGCCAACTTTGTAGTAGTGTGGATTATGAATGGGGTGTAACCTTCACGGGTCAATCGTTGTTGCCTATCGTTGTCCCTTATCGAGGTTGCCTTTTTTTTTTTTTATGATTCGTGAACGGTTTACAAGTTCCTTAAAAACTTGTCGGCGGCTCCCTACTTTCCTTGTCCCTAATCGTATTTTGTCAATTCCCACTTCCTATGAGTGCCAAGCATATTCACAACATGCTTTAACGTAGGCGCACTTTGAGCGACGCCTACAACATGCTTTGTACTTTTTTCCATTTTCTCTCTCTAAATTTTTTCTATGATTGTACTTTTATTTTTTATTAATGTACTTTTATGCACTTTCTCCTCGTATTTCTTAGATACCATGATATAACATAAACAAAAACTATCTTATGGGACGGAGAGAGTACTAGATTTAGTTTGTAATCAATTTGTCCTTTATTTTTTTGTGTATATAGTAATGTTACTTTATTAATTTTTGATTGAAAGAAAACAATAAGAGAAAAACGTAGTTAGTTAATGGAGTGGTTGTAAGAGTAAGACCCTGTTCAATTAACATTAATAAAATAATATTAAGAAAAATTAATTTTAATTCAATAAAAATAATTTCAGTTCTGTAAATATAAGTTCAGTTGAGTAAAAAAAATTCCAGTTCAATAAAAATCAATAAATGTAAAGAAGAAATATAATAGAGATTTAGTAAAAATAATTTAAGTTCGGCAAAAATAATTTCAATTCAGTAAAAATAATTTAAATCTAGCAAAAATAATTTCAGTTCAATAAAAATAATTTCAGTTCATTCAACAAAAATAAGGCGAAGAGAATGAGGCCTAAATGTATGATTCTATATGTTAAAAAATAAAACAAGATAAAACTAAAATGACGTACTATAAAGGAAATTGGGGCAAAAATTAACAGACACAACTCACACAAGGAGAATATTTTAGACGGAATACTTTAATAAAGTTTGATTTAAGCCATGGCAATTTAATTATATAGTTTATGGTTGTGGTTGTGGTTGTGGTTGTGGTTGTGCAAGACACTATATGAGATAAAGGAGATCATAATTATTATAGCATGTTTATGTCTGGCTACAATAATAAATAAAAAAAAAAGGAAAAAGAGATGAGGCAGAAGTATAAAAGGTTGTCGGCATTAAGCAACCTATGACAATAACGGGGATGTTTTAGTGCTTACAATTTTAGTGCTGAATTTTTAGTCTAAGTTCCCTTATTTATTTATTTATTTATTTATTTATTTATTTATTTATTTATTTTGTTTTAAACTTTCATTATTTTTACTTTTCCTGTTAATATAGTATGATTCCATGACATTACATCTAACCTGCTTCATGCAAAGTAGACAATTCAACACTAGTCATCATATAGTAACATTAATATTGCATGAAAAATAATTGATGATATAAAATGTCAACCTACTAAAGAAGTCAAAGGGTTGGCATAATGCTTCTTTTTACATCTTTTTTTGTTTCTTCATTTATAAGTGCTTATTGTAGCCTCTATTATTGTGTGGAATACTTTACAAGAAGCTGGCATAAAGCTGCTCAAGCAATGCAACCACACGTTCCTTAATGACCCAATAAGTTATGTGCTAAGCTAACACATACAAAATGATAACTATTAGAGATCACCATGAGTTGGCTTGTTAACAACAGTGGCAATAAGGTTTATCAAAAAAAAAAAAAAAAAAGTACTACTTTCATTTCTATTGTTTGTCTGCTTTGCCCCACTTTCATTTCTTTCTTGTTTCTTGAACCAAACAAACCCTTACTCCCTTTGTTTTTAAATACTTGGTACATTTCTCCTGGACATGTATGCAGAAGCCAATCTTTGATCAATAATATCTTTAATTATCAATAAATAATTATGAGCTAATTGAAAATTAATAATGTATTCATTGAGAAAATTCCAACAAATACCCACAAGACTATTTTTTTCTTATGTATAAATGACAAACATTAGTCAAAGTAGGACAAATAAATAGTGCAAAAAGTAGAAATGGAGCAAGTACTTACAAACGAAGGGAGTACAATGTAATATGTTGATCTATATTGTTGTTTTTTTAGTACTTCTATTTCCTCCATTTTTTTTAATTAGACGAAATTGCGTCTTCCTAGACAAATTTATAAGTGCTTATTGGATATGAGAGAGATTCAGAGAATAAAAATATGGGCCCATTTGATAGGAAAGAGAAAGAGAGAGTTTGTTAACTAAAAAGGATAGTGATGCAACCAATTTGAAACTTCTATTTTAGGAATGTGAAGCAACTAATTTAAAACTTTCATTTTAGAAAAGTGATGCAACTAATAAGATTCGCACCATTTTGACATTTACATTTGCTAATTCTAAGGGAGGATATGTAGAAAGGTTGGGGTCAATTAACACCACTTGGGTTTTCAAAATCTTGTACAAGAATCGGTTTTTCTTTAGGAAAATTAAACTAATAATATTACTACATTTTGGAGATATTGAACCCATCGTATATTACAAAAAAACGAAAAAGTAGGGCTTGTTGGGGATCGTTTTTAGTTTTCTTTAAATGTTAAAACAAAAACCAAAAATAAGAAACACAAAAAAGTTGTTTCCACTTCTTGTTGTCAATTTTTAATATTTTCATGATTTTAAAAAGTTTGACCAAATTTTGATTTATTATACCTTAAAGGTTGGTAAATCCATAGTCAAGAAATTTTCTGGGAGAATCTTGCCATTAGGTGGTGGTGCAAGCTCAAGTTTCTCCAATATTGCTTTGTCACCCATGATTGGAGTAGGATGCAAATGTGGAATATGATAGAGTAATGTGTATCATGAAAAATTTAGCGCATTCACTTAAACTTGTTCTGCCAAGCATTCAAATAAAGAACAAAAGTCAAAGATGATTGTTTTGTTTTTTTGTAAAAAAATCCTTTTAATACAAATTAACTTTAAGCAAGAATGTAGATGACGAATCTAAAAAAAAAATCACAAACAATCATTAATTTAAATCATGATTTGTGTTGATTTCAACAAGGTAATCATCTAAGGATTTTACTTTAGGTGAATTGTTTTCGAAAAAGGTAGAAGAGAAAGAAAAATAAAGTAGGATTGAAAATACACATCAAATTTTAGAAATATTAATCAACCTGAATACTCCCCTTAAAATGATTAATACAGTACTTGATCATTTAGATTACAATAGAGATCTTTTAGATTCTCATATTATTACTCATCTTTAAAGGATAATTACTACTATGTATTGGTTTAAAAAGAATGGTTGCCTTTGAACATAAAATCCAACAATTGATCATTTTCTCAGATTTATCATTCATTATTTTTTTTTTAATTATTTTTTAGGATTTTTTTTGGTGTTCCTCCTTTTAGTATCATACTATTTTAGAAATATTGCTCAAATTCATTTTTTTTGGCTCCATTTTTTTTGTGAGCAATTATCCCGAGTAATGTTCTTGGGATTTTCTTTTTAAACCATAGAAGAGTTGAATAAATTATACTCTTAAATAAAGGTTAGTTAATTACAACTAAAAGATGACAATCACAAAAATAGGCACGTTTAGGAACAAGAATATTGTTGACGTCTTATTAGGAGATTCAAACTTCTAATGAATAACCTGATAAGAAGTAATGTCATTAGTTCAATAAAAAAATCATGTAAACAAATCATCCTAATTGAAAACAGTATTGCACGTAATTTTTCGTCTTGCGCTAAGGTGGAAAGTGCAACTTTGAAAGTAGTGCTTGCCACTTTTTTTTTTAAGAGGAACAAAGTACAAGTAGTTTAGGGTAAAAATATCCCCAACACGTGGTCCAATCCCATAATGACACGTGGCCCAAATTTAAGGGCGACACTTGTCCTTATAGGAGATGACACGTGGCCAAAACAAAGATCACCTAAATGAGAAAAGGCCCCCTCCTTACATCAGGAGGCCCAATTCCCTAGAAAGTTGCAAAACAACGCCCTCATCTAACACGTGCCGTCACCTGATTGCTCAGCCAATCAAAGGACGGAAATTTAGCGTGCAAAGGGGCACAACTTTACACCCTTATAAATACCCCAATTACTTATGATGGAAGGGGGGGATTGTGATATAACATTAAAAAAGAGCATTAAGAGCTCAAACTTCTCTCTACTTTCTTTCTCTAGTTTTCGTTTTCCAGTTACTAACTTGACCATCTGTCCGAGAGCGTGACCAGTATCCCAATAGAACCACAAAATACCCCGAAACATTTGGCGCCATTTGTGGGGATACTCATCCGATTATGGCATTAGATGGTGATGTGTCTAATTTATTTAGTGTTTTACCCCGTCCCTTGGTCATAATTAGTAGTGTTTTTTGCTTTTTAGAGCCACTATTATTACTAATTGGGGCTTTCTAGTGTTTTCGTAGATTTGGTTGACTTTTCTAGGGATTTGCACTTTTGGAGCATTTTCCCGAGATATTATGGAGTATCTACGAGCATTGGAGGACCATGACTATTTTTTGTAGTACAGGGCCGGTTAGAGTCATCGAGCCAGTGATTAAGGGCTTAACATTTGAGATTCTAAGGCATTTGGACCGAGTATTCAAGACCCTAAGAGGAAATCCTGATTGGGGTGAAGAAGTGGAGCCCAATCGAAGTCCAAAACGTGCCCAAGGGCCCGGGCCTGGCCAAGAGAGCTCCTGCCCGAGTTCGCGCCCGGCCGGGTGCGAGAGAAGAAATAATTGAAGAAAAGGCGGGCCCGATCGGGCGCGAGATTTTTAGTGCTAATTCCGGCGTTTTATTTTAGTTTAATTAGGAGTAATTGTTTTGAGATATAAGTACGATTTTAATGCTTTTGCTTAGTACTTATTCTCTTAGACTTTCTCTCTTTACTTAGCTTTAGATTAGTTTTCTCTCCCTACAACTTTGTTCTTAATTCAACTCCTTAATTCTAATTACTTTGGTAACGATTTCTTCTACTTTAATCTTATTTATTTTACTTTAATTCTTTCATCATGTGTCCTTTAATTGCTTTGTTTAGTTTATATTTAATTATGTCTGAGTAGTTTCCTTTCTAGGGTTTATGGGAATCCATAAATAATACGAATGGGTAATTTATTGTTGTTGATTATCAATGCTAGATTAATTTCCTATTGGTTGATTTAATGCTTTGTGACTAGATTAGGCCTGATCTTTTATGCATGAGTTTGACAATATTGATTCGAGATTCGAGAGATGAGAATTGATGTTTAGGTTTAGTTTCAATAGGTAGGTTAATTTATAAATTGTTAAGTCGAGAATCGAGAGATGAGATTTAACACCGGTAAATTAATTCTATGATTGTAATACGTAGCGAAAGCCCTTTATAATCTGATTAATTGATAAATTGATGACTGATTATTCAGTTTTTACCTTGAATGTTGTTTATTGGTGAACATATGCCCTAGGTCTTTTATTCATTGATTTTCTCAATTCTTATTCTTCTTACTTTTATTCTTAGTTGTTTAGTTTCATTTCACCAATATATTATTTTGCTACTTAATAATGTAGATTGCTTTAATTAATTAGGAATAGAAAGACCAGTTTCCCCGTGGATTCTACCCTACTTCCCTATCTGCATCAGTTAGAGGATTTAGGCATTACTTTTTATTGGGTGATACGACTTTAGCCTGTTAAAATTTGGCGCCGTTGCTGGGGAGATGGCTTAATTTTTATTTCTGATTGTTTTCTGTAGTTTAGGTTATTTCTTCTTGTCTAAGAGAATGTTAGTTCTTAAGGGAAGTCTCATATTTGCTTTTAGTTCTTTGTTTATGCCCAGGTGTTCCAGATTTGCTTAGGGCAACTATTATTTTATTAATAACCGGATTGAATTATTTTTATGTAAGAATAATAACCGGATTTGCTTGGTTTTTGTTTCCTCTTTTTATTTATTTTTTATTTTATTGTTGTTGCTGCTGTCGCCGTCACCAGAGGTCGCCGCTGCTACTGCCGGAGTTCCGTTACGTCCCAGGCTCACCGTGACACGGGACGTTGTTACCGTGTCACGGTTGCTGCTGACCGTGTCACGGCGGTCGTGCTGCGGTCTTCACGGCTTTTCGAGATTTTGGAGCTCAAATCTTCATCAATTATGCTCTAATTTTTTTGCTACTTTCCTCATTTTCGATTCTCCACAAGGATCCATGTAAGTTTCCTTTGATTTTTCTCTCGAATTTGCTTCAAACGAATAATTTCATGTAAAAACCCTTAAAAATCAATTTGGGGATTTTTTTTTATTTTGAGGTTTATGTTGAAATTCATGCCATGAATTTACTTGCATATGTGTGTATGTGTGTTTGTGAGCGATTTGAGACAAAAATAGCATGATTTGGTGAAGAATTGAGCAAATCACCGTTTTTGGTACTACTTGTAGTAAATGGTGTTCTTTGTTGTTCATGTTGTTCTTTTGCACTTGAAATGATGACATATTGGTTGTAGATCTTGTAAAATATGCTATGATGCGTCGATCTATTGTTTTTGTGCAATTTTGAGACATGTTTTGTGTTGTGTATGTACTACACTATCATGGAGACCATAGTATCATGCAATTAGGAGAACATAGTATTAGTTCGTCATGGAGAAACTGAATACTATAAATAATTCCATTATTTTGCTATGTTTTAGCCTTGAGGTAAAAATTTAGCGTTTAATGCAATAAATAACTAAACAACTTAGGAAATGATGCCAAGCATTTAGATTTTTTTATTAAAATGCAACTCGATATAAATAACTAAATGTCTTAGGAAATGACGCTAAGCATTTAGATTTTTTTTTTTATAATAGCATGCCTAGACGAAGGGATAGCGATCTTTCCACTCATGGCCGGCGCCAGGATTTTCGGGAGGACACTCCCACGATTCCCGAGGGTATGGACTTGCCGGCATAGTTGACGGAACGCTTCGCCATCACAGTTCTGGAGCCAGAGATTTGATTCCTCGACTTCATCGGATTATCACGAGGGATCTTGCTACGAACGCCTTTTGGGAATCAGTTTGTTTAGTGGACTTTTATTCGGCGATCGTATGGTTTCGCAGCCCCCGGGGTTGTGGTGCGACAGTCGTTCGCGCGTTGTTGGAGTATTTTTGGGATACTACCAACACCTTTCACTTTGCTTGGGGGGAGATGACAGTGACCCCTCTAGACTTTAGCATGACTAGTGGTATACGCTTCACTGACCGGGCCGTAGCACAGATGTCTGATCTTTCTTAGGGAGCGGCTGAGGCAGCTGATTTGTTAGGTCCGATCGTTCAGCATATCAGGACCCAGCCAGTGTCTCGAGGTGGTCCTAGGAGCGGGCAATCAGAGTTGGCTTCGGTTCTAGCCCGTGGTTTTGACATGGAGGAGATATCACCTGAGCAGCGAGTGCGGATCTTCATTTTGATTCTCATTTCCATGACTCTTTCTCCTGATAGGAGTTTGCGTGCACTCCTTTGCTACCTTCCTTCTTTAGTCAGGATCAGTGAGATAGGATCCTTTAGCTGGGCCAGCCTCGGATATGCCGACCTTGTCTTGTCGTTACGTCATGGCTGTAGGCAGCTGAACGACGAGTCCCCTGTCACTGTCTACGATTTATGGAGAGTCGTAGAGGTGACAATCCTTTCCTCTTCTTGTTTTATTTTAATTTGTTCGACTCATGTGCTCAAAGATTACTTTTCATTGCAGCTATGGTTCTACGAGTACTTCCCAGGGTTGGCTCCTCGACGGCGTCGTGGAGCGGTTCATGACTTCCCAGTCGGGGGCAGCTGGTGTGACCAAGGAGAGTCACGGGTGGAGTCTGTTTCTGCGTTGCGCGGGCTGCTACGCTGAGACACCTCTTCTGTTGGCGTAAGAATTTACTTATGTGGCCTGTTATTTTCTCTCTTACCGTTATTTCTGGTGCTTCATTGCAACTTTTTATGGTTTTCAGGTTGCTATTGATGTCCAGTATCGTCCTTGGGCTGGGATGACTAATCTTCCCGAGGCCTTGCAGCCTTTAGCGTACCGCACTGTTTTGGTTGGTACCGAACGCTTTGTCTGGTATCTGGGGGAGCGTGTTGTTCTTCAGCACAGTGGTGATCTCTTTGTGGTGCCCTTGTCTCCAGCGGAGTCGATGCTGGACTCGCGCTTGCTTAGGGAGTTGATAAACAGGGGAGAGCGTTACACTTTTCCTTGGCAGGAGCTTATGCGCATGAAGGGTGATTATGCGTAGGACTTGCTTCCCTCTCTGGCTCCTCCACCCCGTCTTCCTGAGGTATGATTTCTTTGGAGGAGTTTTGTCGCTAGTCTCTGTTAAATAGTCGAATAACTTCATTATTCGATTGTATTTTCAGACGATAGTTCGCCGTGTGGGGAGGATTGAGATTTCGCCTCAATCTGTCCGCTACCCAGGTCCGATTGGTATTACCGAGGACCATATTGCTGACGCGTTAGAGGGTTTCAGGCAGGCGCAGGAGTCTCTGCCTGAGGTTTTTGAGCCGGTAAGCATTTGATGCATTATTTATCCCTTTTAACACTACTTGTTACTGATTTTTCTTTGTTTTGTTCTCAGCCTAACCGCCCGGAGATGATGGGATTCATGAAGCTGGTCGACGCTCTGAAGTACTGCATCATCAAGCTTCGGCGTGGTGCGAGTTGTCAGAGCAGTTCTGGCGATGTTCTTGAGGTATGTTCACTTTTTCCCATTTCAACCATTTGTTTTATTTTGCATTGTTGACGTCTTTTTTTTTTTTTTTTTTTTTTTTTTTTTTTTTTTTATCTTTCAGGAGCAACGGAAGTCCCGCTCGCGCTCGAGGCATAGAGGCTCGGACGAGGGAGAGCCTAGTCGTGGTTGACAATCTCCTGAGGTTCATCGGCATTCTCAGTCTCAGCGGGAGCCTAGATTTCCCAGCCGTTTCAGGAGGCTTAGTGGCAGCAGCCTCAGACTTCCCAGCGCCTTCAGGGTCAGGGTCAGTGGCAACGACAGTCGTTTTCACAGCCTTTACAGCCTAAGTTTAGGCCAGTTTTGACTCCTGTGGATCCTGACTTATTTTCAGCTCCATCGTCTTGGGTTCCTCCACCGGTGTCAGGCTTGTTTTCAGTTCCAGTGTATGGGACGATGCCTCCACCGACGATTCCCATTGTTTTTAGTCAGTCTACACCGTTTGCCAGTTGGACGGGTCCTGCTTTGTGTTTGACTATTGCTGGAGTTACAGGGACTAGTAGGGATACTACTCCTCGTACTCGGATGATGGCGGGACAAATTCCCGTGACACGGTGGGAATTCCCGTGTCACGGTGCGCGTATTCTACAACGGTGTGGTTTACGCGTATAGAAAGATAATTTCTGAGTAGTTCCGAGCGTTTTTGCTATAAAAAAGGACCAATATATTCGTGATATGCATAATTACGAAACACAAAATAATTAGAATTTCATATTTCAATAATAATGTCTCATAATTTTGATAATACATTGCGCGACTGGTCTTATTCTTTTACCAATGTTTACAAAAGAGAATTAGAATTGTTTCATGTTAGGGGTTTACTAGCCCTGAGACATGTAGCGATTGAACATGATTTTCTTATGGCAACATTAGACTATTGGAGTCCAGAAACACATTGTTTTAAATTTGATTACGATGAAATTTGTCCCCTGCCGGAGGAATTCGGTGCCATCTTTGGATTTCCTACTAGAAATCTTATTGCCATGCCTACCCTACGTGAGTATTATTACCAAGACTTTGAACGCCATCTGAATCTAACAGATCCAGATTTAAATAAAATTGTGTGTGGTAATGAGGTAGACTTAGAAAAACTTGCAAATTTATATTTCAATCGCCCTGTCTCTGAGCCTTATCATGTATACTGTAGAAGGGCATATATTTTTTGCATGTTTAGCAAGCTTTTATTTGCAAACGGTAGGGTAGGACATGCTTGTCTAGCATCTGTGCTTGAACATGTTGAATCTGGGAGGTCTCCTATGCCTACGTGCCTTGGACAAACTTTACGCGGCCTTTACGAAGCAAAAGCTGACCGGAAAGCCGTCAGGATGGGCTCTCTGGTACTGCTGCAGGTAAAAAAATGCTCCGAATAACCCCCGTGACAAAAAACAGGTACCGAGTCACGGTGGCCTTCTGCCGTGACACGGTGGAATCTGCAAATTTTTTTTTTTAAATATCCGAGTCAAGGAGTCGGACGCAATGGAAGAATGAAAATAAAAAAACATCGAACAAATAACTGAATTCGCAAAAAACTACGTCACTAAAAAAAATCAGAAAGTCTGAAATTCCACCGTGCCACGGTGGAAAATGCTGTGACACGTTGGAATCTCCCGTGTCACGGCAAATATTTTTTTTTTTTTGCAGGTCCACCGCGCCACGGTGAAAATTCGCCGTGACATGGTGCAGTTTCCCGTGGCGCGGCAAACCCCCCCCCCCCCCCCCTTTTTTTTGGCAATTCCACCGTGCCACGGTGGACTATGCCGTGACACGGTGGATAGTCCCGTGTCGCGGCAACCCGTCCTTTTTTTTTGCTCTGTTTTTGTGACGCAATGCTGAACTGGCGCGTATACTTGATCGACGGAGGAAGGATTTTATATTTTAAAGCGGTCGGGCCCCCTTGAGGGGTTGCCTACGTATCCTTAAAAAGGAATCAGGCCATACTTAGCTCTATTGGGTCATGAACCCATGCAACTAGGCATAGAATTTCTTGAGTTGATCCAAGTTGGTTAAATTGTGGAAACCGTTACCGTCCATGTCTACCAATTGTGCCGCTCCGCCGGACAAGATGGCTTCAACAATGTACGGGCCTGACCAATTTTGTCTGAATTTTCCTTTTGGATCCAACACATTTTTGCGAAGTGCCTTAAGCACCAGGTCACCTTCTTTGATGTTCCTAGTCTTGAATTTTTTTATTAAAATGTCGCGCCATACACTGTTGGTAGGTTTGGACATGATGCAAAGCTGCCACGCGTTTTTCATCGAGTAAGACTAGTTCATCATATCTCGCTCTACTCCAGTCGACTTCATCTAGTTGACTTTCCAACGCGATTTGGAGAGAAGGGATTTCGAGCTCTATTGGTTATACAGCTTCAACTCCATAGACCAAAGAGAAAGGGGTGGCCCCCGTTGATGTACGAACAGAGGTTCGATAACCCTAAAGGACGAAATGTAGCTTATTTGGCCAATCCTTGTAATTTTCTGTCATCTTTTCGATGATAGTTTTCACATTTTTGTTGGCCAATTAGACCGCACCATTTGTTTGTGGTCTGTAAGGTGATGATCTGTGATGCTTGATATGATATTTCTGTAATAATTCTGCGAATTTGTCTTGGAAATGTGTTCCATTATCACTGATCATCTCATGAGGTACCCCATAGCGGCATATGATATTTTTCTCAATGAATTAAGTTACGTGTTTTGCCGTTAGCTTAGCATATGAGGCAGCTTCGACCCATTTGGTGAAATAGTCGATTGCTACAAGGAAGAATTCATGCCCCACTTGTCCTGGTGGCGTTATCTTTCCAATGATGTCGATGCCCCAAGTGGAGAAAGGCCATGGAGAAGTATATGTGTAGAGAAGCGAAGGTGGAACGTGCTGTAAATTTGCGTAGACTTGACACTTCATACATTTCTTGACGTATTCGTGACAATCTCTCTCCATAGTAGTCCAATAATAACCTTGTCGTTGATTCTTTTGGACTAACATCTTCGCATTCATGAGCGTTCCACATATAGCGGCATGAAGGTTTTCCATGGTTCTGTGTGCTTCTTTCTTGGCTATGTATAAGAGATTTCTCCCCATTGCAGTCCTCTTGTGGAGCTCTCCCCTGATGAGCACATACTGTGAGGCCACGAGCCTCAAAGCACGACGTGCCCTTTTATTAGTAGTAGGAGGGTATTCTCTTCTTGTCACATAATTAAGGATATCTGTATACCATGGCTCTTCATCTTCTTCCTGTTCATCGTCAAGTGTGTGAACATAAGCCGGTTCATATCTTCTTTCTATGGTCAATGACGTTCTGATTGTGTCCGTTGGAATTCACACCATTGATGCTAATTTAGCTAGTGCGTCGGCAAACTGGTTTTCTTCTCTCGGCAAATACGTATATTTCACTTCATCTAGTTGCTCCGTGAGAGTTTCTAAATGAGCTTGATACGTAGCGAGACTTTCACTTCTCATCTTCCATCTCTTGGAGATTTAGTTAATGATTAATGAAAAATCACCGTAGATTCCGAGCTTCTTAATTCCCAAGGCGACAGCTGTTTCTAACCCCAAAATACATGCTTCATATTCTGCGGCATTGTTGGTGACATAAAAGTCGAGTTTCATGGAAATTGGGATATGCTCTTCATTGGGTGATACAAGCAAGACTCCTACACCACAACCTTTTTGGGTTGAAGCTCCATCGAAATAGAGAGTCCAGCTATCATCTTCGGTCATGAGTAAATCTTCGTCAGGGAAATCATACTCATCTTCTTCTTTCTCAACTTCTTCTAGCGGAAAGTATGCTAAGAAGTTAGAAACCGCAGAACCTTTGATGGCTTTTTGTGGTACAAATTTCAAATCGAACTGAGCAAGATTGACTATCCACCTTGATAATCTGCCGTTGAGTGTTGCTTTTTCGAACAAGTATTTGAGAGGATCCATTTTGGACACAGCATGCACTGTATGAGTGAGCATGTAATGTCTTAGTTTCTGTGCGGCCCACACAAGTGCGTGACACAACTTTTCAAGTAGTAAATTGCATTCTCCTTGCTTTCAATCTCTTGTGCTAGCATTGCCCCCATCGTTTCTCTTGTGACCGTAAGGTAGAGTCGAAGAGGAAAGTCAGGTATTGCTGGCGCTAGCACGGGTGGGTTTGCCAGGTACTCTTTAATTTTGTCGAAAGCTTTTTGGCAATCGTCGTCCCATGTGACTGGGACATTTTTCTTAAGCTTCTTAAATATAGGTTCACATATCGCTGTGAGTTTTGATATGAACCTACTTATATATTGCAACCTTCCAATGAAACCTCGAATTTCTTTCTCATTCTTGGGCGGTGGCATGGCCATGATCGCTTTGACTTTTGTAGGATCTATTTCAATCCCTCGAGAACTGATCACCTATCTAAGTAATTTGCCTGACGTGACTCCGAATGCACACTTTGCTGGATTTAATATCATGTTGTACTTGTGGAGTCTTTCAAAGAACTTGCGAAGTGCAATGATGTGGCATGGGCGATCTTTAGACTTAACGATCATATCATCGACATAAACCTCCACCTCTTTGTGCATCATATCATGTAACAATGATGTGGCTGCTCTTTGGTAGGTGGCACCCGCGTTTTTTAACCCGAATGGCATTACCGTATAGCAATATATACCCCATTGTGTGATGAATGTGGTTTTCTCCATATCTTCTTCAGCCATTAATACTTGATTATATCCCGCGTAGCCGTCCATGAACGATAGGAGTGCATGGTTTGCTGTGTTATCGACCAGAATGTCAATGTGAGGTAGAGGGAACCCATCTTTCGGGCTTGCTTTATTGAGGTCCCTGTAATCAACACACATTCTGACCCTTCCGTCCTTCTTTGGAGCTGGAACAACATTTGCTATCCATTCTGAATACTTGGATACTTTGATGAAACTTGCGGCCAACTGCTTTCTGATTTCTTCTTTGATTTTGAGAGCCATATCCGGTTTCATACAGCGCAACTTTTGTTTGACAGGCTTCATACCTGGAATGAGTGGTATCGTATGCTGAGCTATATCCCTGTCAATTCCTGACATATCTTGGTATGACCAAGCAAATACATCAACAAATTCACTAAGCAAGTTAATTAGCTCTTTGCGTTCATCTTGACTTAGTGTTAATTTAATTTTTACTTCTTTAATAGTCGTATCATTGGAAATATTAACTGTTTCTGTATCTTCAATAACTGCCGTTTTATTTTCATGTTCTTCCATTGCTTTTATTATTCCTTTGTCATTTTTATCATTAGCAAAGCAATATTGATCAGGGTTAGGGGAATGACATGCATCATAAGCAAAGGTAATCATTTTATTGAATTCATCGGTGAATACATCAAGAGGGGCAAGGTCAGCTGCGACCTCACCGGAAAGAGAAGACTCAAAAAGAGACTCAGGATTGGACTCTATAGCAGAAAGTGGGTCGGCCTCAGACTCTAAGGGCTCGTCTACAGACTCAGACTTAGACTTGGACTCAGACGACTCAGACTCATCGAACATAGGACCTTCGCCAGCGGTTATTTCCAACTTCTCTCTGCTTGGCGTAATGATCCTCAATGTCTTGCGCCATCCCTTTGAAATATTATCAGCTTGGATGATTAACTCGGAGGGGTCAAAATCCTTGTTTGCTATAACAGCTTGAATGAGCTCGGAATTATCATTGCAGACAGGCTTAGATTCATTCTTCTCCATTCCAAAAACAAGGTTAATGCCTAGATCATCAGAGCTTGGGCTAGCTGGTTTCTCAGTTGTGAAGAGCTCTTCACCTTCATCGACAAAGTCACAATCGAGGAACATCTCGAATCCTGGTTCACGCTTCCCATCGTGGACGAAAGGCTCAGGAAATTCATAGCATGGGAAGTCTTCCCCTTCTTTGATGTACTGGCCATTGAGAGTGAATGGATATGGATCCATGGCCATTTCCGTCTTAATGATTCAAGCGTTATTGCGAGCCTTCATTTTCAAGAGGGCTTGTCTCACATCTTCTTTGTTGGCTTAAATCGCAAGCTAAAAGTATCCTTCTTGAGTGCACCAGGATGGCCCCAAAGTTCAACCATTTTCTTTTTGAGCCCGAGGGTCATTCCAGGGAAATGCCCTTGCTTCTTCATAATGGCATTTATGTTGGTGTTTGAATAGGGATCGAAGTCGAGATGACACTTCTCCTCTTCTTCGATCATGAGAACATCATTGAGTGAAAACCCCCAAAGATCTTCGTCTTCTTCGTCATGTTCGACATGGACGATAGGAGTGTCGATAACTTGAATGCGCATGGGAGAGACATCAATGGTAATTGGAACCCCTCCAGCTATGGCTTTCACTTTTTGGTGCAACGATGATGGAATCGCCTTTAGCTCATGAAGCCAAGGGCGTCCTAACAACAGATTGAAAGAGGCCTTAATGTCTACCACCTGAAACTTGGTGCAATGTTCAATGGCCCCAGTAATTATGTTTAGTGTGATAGTACCCACGGCTTGACGGCAAGTATTATCATAAGCGCGAATCCCTTGAGTAGAGGTAGTCAGTTCTTCATTCTTTATGCCCAACTTCTTTGCAGTGCGGAGTGGGCATACATTGGTGCAGAGCCATTATCAACCAGGCTCATAGGAACATTCATCTGCCTATACACCACAGTGAGGTGTAAGGCCTTATTATGTTGGTCCCCTTCCGAGGGCAGATCCTTGTCAGAAAACGAAATCAGATTGCTAGTACTTGGCAACTTAGTAGTGAGAAAGTTGACCAATCCTTGAGGAGTAATATCATCATCAACTCCTATTTTCACCAGAGCATTCATCACAGCCTTTCGATGCTCGTGAGAGGTGTCCAAAAGCTTCCATACATTCATATCCACCTTGATCTTTTGTAATTGTTTGATCACATTGTTGTTCACAAGGTCGATGGGATCAACTATCGGATGTGATTGCGGTGGAGGTGGAGGTGGACTAGGTTGTTGCAACCGTCCACTTCTGGTGAGAAACTTGACCTTAAGGTCTCCCCAAACATCTTCACTTGTGCCAAGAGATGAACAGGCTATATCTTTGAGATAGACGTCTTCATCATCACTATCCCAAATTCCATTCACTTCTTCATAGCTCGAGACAAATACCACTTCCGGCAAAGGTTCATTCACAGGTTGAATGAGTATTGACGGATCAAAGGAGACTTCATCTCCCATGATAGCCAAAGCATCAGAAAGAGGACCTGTTTGAATGTTAGGCTTCTTGCCCCCTGGAGGGACAGGAAGTTGATTAACATCAATTAGATCTTGGATCGTATTCTTGAACCTCCAACACTTCTCAGTATTATGACCTTTGCCTTGATGAAACTTGGAATAAGCATTGGGGTCATAGCTAGAGGTTCTATTCTCTGGTCGAGGTTCTGGAAATGGTCTAATTGGCATAATCAGTCCTTAACCATGCAAACGGTCAAAAGCAGCATCATAAGTCATTCCCAAAGGCGTGTAAACCCTCCTTTGCCTTTGGAATATAATCTTTGAGGAGGAGCATTAAGGGCCAGCACATCATTGATATTGATATTGTTGGTAGCATTATTGGGCTTGGAAGACGAAGAAGAAGGAGTGTCGTTCTTCTTGTTTTTCCAAGTGTTGTTATTATTGTTGCTACCAACAGTCTTCATCAGCTCGTCCTTGATATTTATCCCAATATCGTATACAGCTTCAAAGGTACTCAGACCCAGAAACTTCATGTGTTGCTTGTACTTATGAGTCAGATTGGCAATGAACAAGCGAACCATCTCTTTTTCCTTGGGGGGATCCACCAAGAGCGCAACTGTTTCCCTCCACCTGCTTAAGTAAGTGGTGAAGCCTTCATTCTCTTTCTGTTTGAGAATGGAGAGTTCCCGTTCAGAAGTCTTGGCCTGAATGTTACACTTGTAACGATTCATGAAGCTTTCAGCAACATCCTCCCAGGTCGCAACATGCTTGGATTCTAAAGAGTAGAACCATTGTTGACAGGCGTGCTCTAAGGAAAGAGGGAACACCGTAGGGAAGAGTGTCACATCTACTCCCTTAAGAGCCATTGTTGTAGAAAAAGCCTTCAAATGGAAAAGCGGATTATCAGTAGGCTTGAACTTGGGAATGTCTGCAGTGGAAAACTTCTCAGGAAGTTTGTCACTTATGGACGAAGAGGCGACAGGTTGCTCCACATAAGTGAATTCTTCAGAAATTTTACTCATCTGTTCCTTAATCTTGTCCATTGCAGCGGCAGTGACACTGTTGTGATTGTCTTGCTCTACCGTGTTGACTCTAGTGGTGAGTGTTTGCAACATGTTAGACAACATTTCGATTGTCCTGTTAATGTTCTCGATATCTTCCTTAGTAGCCATTGGTTGAAAGTAGACTGGCGATGGATCTTGTGGAGATGATTGTGGTGGTTTCCTTGTACGCCTATTTGGTATAAGAGGTTGTTGAGGTATTGACTCGAACCGTAACAATCTACCCCTGCTTTTTGACCAAGTGTTGTGACACCGAAACAAACACACCTTTAATGACCAAACTTAACCTAAACCCATCCGAAAAAATAAAGAATAAAAAAAAAAATTGAATTTTAAAAATCTAGAACTTTGAAATTCTATTTATTTTTTTTTTAAATATGGGAGGATACTATCCGACTTACTCCGAAAAAAAAAACGACACAAAAAAAAGACTACCCTAAAAACCGGTCAAAAAGTGGTGCACGACTAATGAAAAAAAAAGTGTGTGAACACGACATGTGAGTGATTAAGTGAGGTTATGGACGTGTGTTATGACCGTACAGCTAGACATGACACCAAACTGGACACACACGTACGCACAAAAACCGAAAAAAGACTGTCAGGACAATTTTCCTGGGCATCGTATCACAGTGCTGACTATCGTGACACGGTGCAGTCTACCGTCAGACGGTAGAAAGCGCCGTATCACGGCACTGTTCACCATGGCGCGGCAAGACTTACCGTGACACGGTGCGCAGTTCCAGGTCATTTTCGTGATTTTTTCAGAGTTTAGTCGATTTTAGGTCTGTACTAATTACTATGTGGAAATAAAAACCCTCGGTCATGGGTTAAACAAAAAGAGTAAACACATGAAGGTTAGCACCAAACAACCATGTAGCATTTAGTCACGATGATGTAAAAAAAAAGTTCGCAACCTAGAGTCAAGATCTATGTTCAACTATTGGTCAAGCTTTGGGTGTCAAAAGGGTACCATGGTTAAGAGTTTGGACGCGTTAGCAAGGAAGCCTCCCTTGAGGGTGTATACCAACGGGCAGCTCCGCGAGTTCGTGATGATATCGAACTCGACTCCATGGTTTGGGTGGATTTAATAACTCGGATGAACCCTTATTGCCATGAGCATTTTTGGGTCGATAGAGCTTAAATCCCCCGGGGCTAAGACGCATGTAGAACACACACGTTTATTTAAAAAAAAATCGAAGGAAGTTGACTGTGAGAAGATAAAACAAGCCACCGGACTGATTTTAGGACTGCCGTGCTACGGTACTGCACACTGTCAGACGGTGCACTGTACCGTGACACGGCAGATTCTGCCGTGGCACGGTAGTCAGAAAATCTGACTGGTGCCCAGTTTTCCTTCGTACGCAATAAAGTTATTCAATTTCTCCTACGGGACAGACCTAAATGCGACGTTAAAACGTTTATGCTTATGCAAAAATGCCAAATTAATCACAGGAATATTTTTCAAGAATCTTTCAAGTCTCATCTACTCATCTTAATTAAATACCGATCACTCAAATCGATAAATAACCAAGAATCCTTCCAGTGGAGTTGCCAAATTGTAGGCGTCGCTGGAAGTGCGCCTACGTTAAAGCATGTTGTGAATATGCTTGGCACTCATAGGAAGTGGGAATTGACATAATACGATTAGGGACAAATAAAGTAGGGATCCGCCAACAAGTTTTTAAGACACTTGTAAACCGTTCACGGATCATAAAAGGCAACAACGAATAAAGGGACAACGAAGGCAACAACGATTGACCCGTGAAGGTTACACCCCATTCATAATCTATGAGATTACTAACTCTAAATGGTTCGGAACCACGAAAGGAGGATCGGGGATGATGGTACGAAGTGAGTTATGGAGTCACATTCACCCGTATTGACCTCTACTCGATTCTTTTAGTGAAAAATGATTCCTGCGATCTCAAAGGCATACAAACAAAATATTCAATTTGCTCCAAACTATTATTAAGCTAAATTGGTTGAATATTAATGCAACACATAATTCTAAATCATTGTGATCACTTGATTAAATAATAAGATTAAAAAGGATCCTAAACCGGTTGTCCAAATTATCTTATTAGGCGTGATTTTCAATTACATATTCCCTTTAACATGAAATATGGTGATCATAAAAATAATAGAATAACACCAATATTGGAAGCAATTTAACAATAATTCTAACAATACAAAATCGTTAGAAAAATAATAGAAATAAAAGGAACATAATTCTTACTTTGATTCTGTTTGTTTGCAACTTGAAAATAATAAACGAGTTAGTAACTTCAACGAAATAATAATAAAACAATAATTAAATTAAATTAAATAGAATTGATTTGGGGCCAAACCCTCAAACAGTTCTACCTTTCACGCCTTGGCTTAAGGACAGAACCACGAGTAAAGTACTCCTTCGAGTACTTGAAGAAGGAATTTTGAAAGAATAAGGGTAGGCTAGTGTTTAGGCTAGAGCATAGAAGAGAGAAAAACTAGAGAATTAATTGATGCCCCGTACATCAGAAATGAGGGGGTATTTATAGAAAAAATGTGCTAAGGGAATACATCGAACCGTAAAATGATAAAAACCCTAAAAAAGTATCCCGCGACACGGCAAAGTGTACCGTGACACGGAAAATCCCACCGTCAGACGGGAAACATTCCCGTGACACAGTGCACATTTTTTGTGACGCGGGAAATATTTAGTAAATAGGGGAGAAAACACGTTAAGGGTTTACGCGGAAAGGACACGGAAATTCCTGTGTCACAGCAGGTTTCCCGTGTCATGGGAAATCCCACCGTCAGACGGGAAAGTTTTTCCGTGACACGGTGGACTGTTGCCGTGACGCGGGAATTTTTAGTCTGCTTTTACGTCTAAATTCATTTTTAACCCTAATTTCGTTCAGCATTTTAAATGCCGGTTGATAATTTCGGGCCATTTTATGATTTTATTATTATTTGGGCTAAAATAAATAAAAAGTTTGGGCCAAAAAAAAGGTTTGGGCTAAAATTAAATAATAAGTTTGGGCTGAAATTAAAACTATGCTTTGACCAGACATCAAGACTAATCCATGGACAATTCAAAAATACGAATTTAAGTAAATACGATTTTTTAAGCACTCTCGGGATTAAATAATGAACCCGACTAATAGTGGCGGTGAAAGGTTGTTCATCATCGGGTTTGTTTTTGGGGAGACATTTTTAGGTGTTTATACCCTCCTAATACTGATAAAAGGGCACGCCGTGCTTTGAGGCTCTTGGCCTCACAGTATGTGCTCATCAGGGAAGAACTCCATAAGAGGACTGCAATGGGGAGAAATCTCTTATGCATAGCCAAGAAAGAAGCACACAGAACCATGGAAAACCTTCATGCCAGTATATGTGGAACGCATATGAATGCGAAGATATTAGTCCAAAAGATTCAACGACAAGGTTATTATTGGACTACTATGGAGAGAGATTGTCACGAATACGTCAAGAAATGTATGAATGAAGTGTCAAGTCTACGCAAATTTACAGCACGTTCCACCTTTGCTTCTCTACACATATACTTCTCCATGGCCTTTCTCCAATTGGGGCATCGACATCATTGGAAAAATAACGCCACCATAACAAGGGGGGCATGAATTCATCCTCGTAGCAATCGACTATTTCACAAAATTGGTCGAAGCTGTCTCATATGCTAAGCTAACGGCGAAACACGTTGCTCAATTCATTGAGAAAAATATCATATGCCGCTATGGGGTACCTCATGAGATGATCAGCGATAATGGAACGCATTTCCAAGCCGAATGCGCGGAATTATTACATAAATATCATATCAAACATCACATATCATCACCTTACAAACCACAAACAAATGGTGCGGTCAAATCGGCCAAAAAAAATGTGAAAACTATCATCGAAAAGATGATAGAAAATTACAAGGATTGGCTAAGTAAGCTACATTTCGCCCTTTGGGATTATTAAACCTCTGTTCGTACATCAACAGGGGCCACCCATTTCTCTTTGGTCTATGGAGTTGAAGCTGTACAACCAATAGAGCTCGAAATCCCTTCTCTCTGAATCGCGTTGGAAAGTCAACTAGATGAAGTCGACTGGATTAGAGCAAGATATGATGAACTAGTCTTACTCGATGAAAAACGTTTGGCAGCTTTGCATCATGTCCAAACCTACCAACAGCGTATGGCGCGACATTTCAATAAAAAAGTCAAGACTAGGAACATCAAAGAAGGTGACCTGGTGCTTAAGGCACTTCCCAAAAATGTGTTGTATCCAAGAGGAAAATTCTGACCAAATTGGTCAGGCCCGTACATTGTTAAAGCCATCTTGTCCGGCGGAGCGGCACAATTGGTAGACATGGACGATAACGGTTTCCACAATTTAACCAACTTGGAACAACTCAAGAAATTCTATGCCTAGTTGCATGGGTTCATGACCCAATAGAGCTACGTTTGGCCTGATTCCTTTTTAAAGGATACGTAGGCAACCCCTCAAGGGGGCCCGGCCGCTTTAAAAAATAAAATCCTTCCTCCGTCGATCAAGTATGCGGGCCAGTTCTGCATTGCGTCACAACAAAACAGAGCAAAAAAAAAGGGGAGGGGGGGTTTGCCGCGCCACTGGAAACGGTACCGTGTCACGGCAAATTTCCACCGTGGCGCGGTGGACCTTCAAAGATATATATATATATATATATATATATATATATATATATATATATATATATATATATATATATATATATATATATATATATATATATATATAATTAAATAAAAAAAAATTCGTCGTGACGCGGGAATTTCCAACGTGTCATGGCATTTTTCACCGTGGCACGGTGGAATTTCAGATTTTCCGATTTTTTTTTTTTGTGACGCAGTCTTTGCGAATTCAGTTATTTGTTCTTAAAATAAGTTTTCAAAAACAGAGAGAAGAGAAAAGGAATTAAAACTATCCGCAACACTAGACTTTCCACACTTTCACTTCATGCGATTATGATTTGACGCGAAAGGTACTCATCACTGGGTTTGGTTTTGGGGAGACACAAATGGGTGTCTACCGAAGCCCCCACTTTGACTGATTTTGGAGAAACGCAAGTTTTGAAAACAAAAGTCAAAGTATCGATAGGGACGGAGAATTATTTAGAACGTTCTGCGATCCTAAAACACTCTTATAACGCCGATACCTGCAAAACTAGCGTTAGTTAAACAGATAAAAGAGTTAAGAAACGCGTATCTTGCACCGTCGAGCACGCGTCTCTAAAAGTAACCGATCGTTTTGATGACCTCCTGAAAGCTAGAGAATGTCATCCCGCTTGAAAACCGCTACGCCTGTAACTGCTTCCAATAAAGAAGATTGTTTCGCCTGAAATGATCCTCCTCCGCTATGAAGTATTCCACGTCCAAGGGAATACCATCGAAGATTATTTCTCTTGAAACAATCCTCAGTTTTTTGTGACAACTCTCCATAATCCAGGGAACGCCACCTTGTTGTTTCAATGTTCACTCGTCTCTGAACAAAGAGCTTCTTTTTTATATGTTCACACGTCTCTGAACAAAGAGCTTCTTTTTTATATGACTCCAATTTCCGTTGTGATAGTCTTCGAAAAGATCACTGCTTTTTAATCCTTAATGCTGCTATGCCAGTACGTCGGCGCTTTGCTGCTTGTGAACCAGTATGTCGACAATCCTCTTTTATTTGGGAATAGTTGCCAACACAACTCTTGTATGATGTATGACAATCCGATTTAGGGAAAGTTGTCAATGCCACGTAACAATCCATCCTTGGAAATGTTGCCATGATGAAGCGACAATCCGTACCTCGGAAAATTTGCCAAAATCCAATCTTTGGAAAAGTTGCCAATGCTTCGTAACAATCTTTCATAAGAACTTTGCTACGATCGATAATCCACATCTTGTAATATAACTCTTGAAAGCAATCCACCTTTGAAATTTGCCAACGCTATGCGATAATCCTTTAAGGAAAATATTGCCACGATTGACAATCCGCGTCTTGGAACATTTGCAAAAAAAAGAGTCGACCGACAATCCTTTTCGGGAAAATTTGCCACTTGTTGAAATGAATGACAATCCACGTTGAGGAACCTTTGCCGAAATTTATGATGAGTAGAGACCTACGACAATCCTTTGGGAAATTTTTTCATAGGGAATTGGGTGTATGACAATCCTATCTCGGAAAAATTGCCAGCGATCTATGAACGTATGACAATCCGAACTTGGAAAAACTTGCCAATCAAAGAAGGAGCACGACAATCCACGCTCGGAAACCTTGCCAGAGATGACAATCCAATCTTGGAAAAAATTGTCGTTTGAAAAAGATGCACGACAATCCATTTTTGGAAATATTGTCAATTGGGGATGACAATCCAATTTTTGGAAAACTTTTTCCTTTAATAAGAATGCGCGACAATCCATATTTGGAAATATTGTCGTTTAAGTGCTTGCTTTTGAACCGATTGTAATGAGCCAGTGTTTTAGGCGCTTAAGCTAAGTGAGACGATCTTTCGTCAGGTCAATCACTTACTACGATTGTAATCGAGCCGACTACTGATCATGTCAAAATGCTTATAGGGGCTAATTGGCGTACCAAGGAACCCGAAATTGCTGCATGAGGTCGAAATCACCTTTCTGAGAGGCTTCAAGCTCTTTCGTTGCTGAGATATATCTGGCGCCAGGAATTGGAGTAGGGTCCTCCCTATTCTGTTGCACCTGTATTTATTTTGACTACAGAACTTTGCCAATTTATTTAATCATCTTAGGGTTGACCTAAGGTTTAACGTTGCTAGACTCATCGACTTGACACGACTCAAGGCATAAACTTGACTCGCTGTGATTGACTCGAGGTTGACTCGACTCGAAGTGTTTGACACGTGTGACTCGTGACCCGTGTGTGCATTGTATTATGATTGTGGGACTCGAAATGCAAAAAAGAAAAAATTTCCGTCATTTTTGTGGAGGGTACCGACTTTCTCCCGAAAAAGAAAGACGCGAAAAAAAAAAGAATCAAAGTTTTCAAATGCATGTTGAATGAGCTTAATCAAATGTCGTTTGATACTATCTCTCAAGGTGCAAGGATTAATCCATCCTAGGCTATCTCAACTGTTGACTCCATAATGAAAGTATTTGGGTAACTTAGACACGGAGGCTAAGCACTTCATACTTCGTGATGCAATGACGATTATGATTGATGAGTGATGTTGATATGACAAGGCATGCTTCAGCGTTATGTTAAGATTCCATGACAAAAGGTTCCTAATGGAAGTATATTTGGTCATGTATTTGTGCAGTGTGTGAAAGTGACACTAAAGTTAGGCCGCAAAGGCTAAGGGTGTGGAAAGATTATTATTTGTTAAAAGAGTCAAATGGTGGTGACTCTTAGGCTAGGTAAGCTAATGATGTAGGGATCAAGCCCCCAAGTCTAGATCTACATGGATAGGGATGAGCATAGGAGATCCCTTAATATGATCATGGTGTAAGTGTGTGAATGTGAATATGAATGCATGTTTATTACGGCCGCACCTCAATGTGAGGTTGCCTACGTATCCGTTAGGAATCAGGCCGAACGTAGCTCTAGCCGAACCTCGCACAAGTATGTATACCTCAAAAAGGTCTTTTTAAGGGTTGTAACGTGGTTAGGCTAAAGGCTGAAGAAGAAGGGGATAAAGGCTCAAGACCCTAGATAAGCCCCCAAGGTGTGCAACCTTGCTTTTGGATATTTGTATTTTCATGCTTGAGTTTCTACTCTTTTTTTAGCTTTTTCTTTTTTCTTTTGCTTTAGCATTTATTTTATTTTTGCAAGTGTGGGCAATCCTGATCATGCGGTCTATCACTCGTTTGGAATTTATGTTTCTCAGGAACGGTACCGAGCACTCGATAAGAGACGCAATCTGAGACGTGTTCTTATCGAAGATATTTTCATATCAAAGACATTGGAACACTTGCCCTTTTGTACACTCCTATTTTTTTTTTGCTTTTATTTTTATTTTGATCTTTTGAAATCACTCAAGCCTTTTTAGAATTGCATAAGTTACTCACCATCCCATCCCAAGGTTAGATAGATGTAGGTTGAAAAAATGAAAGGTTTATCATTAGACGAGGCTCAAAATGGTTTATGAAGAAAGGATTGTATAATTTGAAAGGTGAAAGATAATATGATGTGGCTACAAGGGGTGCCTCAAATCATTGGTATACCTTGTGCTTAATTCGACATTTATTTTTATTTATTATTATTATTTTTTTATATTTAATGCAATATAATGAAATGATCATATATAAGGAAATAAATGCTCATTTTATTTAAAAAGGGGAAAAGGAAGAAAAAAAAACAACAAAATTAATCTAAAGGAAAAGAAAAGGTGCCTATGCTAGACTTATTGGGGAAAAGAAAAAAATGAAAAAGAAATAGAAAAAGAGGTCATGAAATCTTGTCGTTGAAGCTCGCCTCTGCCTTGTGTTGTTTGCTCCGACATCATCCAGTCTTCTCGTTAGCTAGAGGCAATGGGATCTTATTTGCCTCTATGAGATCTTGAATGAGGTTTTGAAACCTATAGCATTCTTCAGTAGTATGACCGCGCCCTCGATGGTACTTGCAATAGGAGCTTGGATTCCATCTCGAAGATCGATTTTCTGGTGTTAGATCCTCGGTGGGCCAATAGGTTAGATTAATCCTCGATCATAGAGACGATCGAAAGAAGCATCGTAGGTCATTCCAATGGGTGTGAACTCTCGTCTGGGTTTCCTTTTAGATCCTTGATTGTCCATGGCTAAGACACCTTTATGGTCAAAGGTACTAACATTATTACTAGAGTGGGCGTTTTCGGATGAAGAAGGATCGTCGTTCTTCTTTCCTTTCCAGCCACCGTGGTTACTATTGTTAATAGCTTTTTGCTTTGCGAGGTCGTCTTCGATTTCAATTCTGATGTCATAAATGGCCTTGAAAGTATTCAAGTTGTGTTGATATTTTAAGTGCTTCGAATACTTCTCTTGGAGATTCTTGATAAACATCCTCACGGACTCCTTTTCAATGGGGACCTAAATCATCTTGGCGGAAGTTTCCCTCCATTTATTAAAGAAAGTAAAACCTTCATTCTCTTTTTGTCTTAGCATCTCAAGTTGTCTATGATCAGTTTCAACTTGAATATTGCACTTGTACCTATCAACGAAAGCGTTTACTATCGATTCCCTGGTAGAGGTTTTCTCCTTGTCAAGGGAGAAGAATCATTGTTGGCAAACGGTTTCAAGAGATAGCGGGAACAGAGAGGGAAAAACCTTCTTATCGATACCCTTAATGCTCATTATAGTTTCGAAAGCTCTTATATGAAAGTAAGGGTTATCTGTTGCCTTGAATTTTGGGATGTCAGTGGCGTTGAATTTATGCGGAAGAAGTTCTTTGTCCAGCGAGACCCCTTGTGAACGCATGCCCTGAAATTTATAGTCACTAGATAGCTTGCTCAAACTCTCTTTCATGAGGTTCATTTGTTGTTGCTTCACAGGATCATCGATCTTGAGTGTGAGTAGCTTTAGTGTCTCAGTTACGGTAACCAATTGGTTCCTAAGCTCATTGACTTCTTCTTGAGTTGCCATTATCTTTTTAGCTTTCCTCTTTTGACGAATTGGTTTATCAAAAAGCGAGACTTGAACAAAGAGGTTGTCCTTGATTAATCGCCCTTCTCTTCTCGACCAAGTGCTGTGGAAAAGGAATTTGGGGATACTTATTGTTAATTATTTGACTCAAACTTTATTCAACATGCAATTGAAGGAGTAAGTGAAGAAAGATTGGAATAGAATGTGAAGGAAAATGATGTAGATGGAAGGATATGAAGAATTAGGAGTACAATGTACCCCCCAACTCAAATGACGGAAAAAACCGACTCATGCATGAACCTAAGACATAGTCATGGTGATGTGTACTCAAAGTGTGTGCTAAGACTAGTGAGTGTAGGTGACATGTTAGACTCGTGTCATGACCATGTGGCTGGACTATGTGACTATACTCAATTAATTACTCGACAAGGTGTTATCGACAACGAAAATTAACCGAATTAATTAGCAAACTGGTTAATTAGACTCTAGGTGATGACTCGACCAATAATCCGAACTGTCGGCCAAACGACAGAACTGGCATCACACTGTGCAGCTTGGCGCCAGACGATAGAGTTGTCGCTAGGCGCCACACTCCAAAGTGTGGCGCTACAGCTCAGATATTGGCGCCAATGGTGGAGCTTCAATCTGGGACTGTTTTCGGTGTTATTAATCAACTAGGGTATGCCTAAAGTCGTACTAGGTCAATTCTGATTAAAATTTTAGACTTTATTGACTCAAATTAATTAATTAATTAATTATTTAAGCAAATTTCTTTAAGTCATTAATTTATTTAATCTCAACACAATTCAAACAAACGGTTAAGAGAAACATAGATCATATGCACAACAAATAATGCACAATTAGTCAAATAGGCACAATATGATGCAATGAGTTTGCAACCTAACCATGGCTCTAGTTCTCTAAGGTTTGGGATATGGTTTAGTCAAAGAGGGTCCATGGTTAATTGTCCGGATGCACCGCGCGGAAGCCTAACCGTGAAGGGTTGGCGCGAGTGGATGGGACACCACGAGCTTTAGAAAAAATTCGCTTCCATGGTTTGGTGAATTCAACATTCTCGGATGTACCCTTTGTTGCACAGAGCGTTCAATCATGTAGATGTAGCATGAATTCCCTTAGGGTTATGTCCATATGTAGAACACATATGGGTTTTAGAAAAGTGAGAAAAAATTCAATTAGGAAGTAGGATCGAGCAAAAAATACGAAAAACCGGTCGAACTTAGAACGCATATTTCTTGCTCGGTATTGGGGGAAATTGGCGCTAGCAATCAGAGACTGGCGCCAGTTTTTAACTGTAGAGCCTAGCGCCAATGTTGGCGTCTGGCGCTACGGCTAAAAGTCTGGCGCCAAGCTCTGGCCCCTGGCGCTACTTCCCACATGCCTCAGCAGCTTTCTGTGCTCGATAAAATTTTCCAGTTTCGCGCGGTGTTATTTCGGTCCTAGTTGTGAAAGATATTTCTCAAATTTCCTACGTGTAAAATCCTATGTTTTTAACTCATTACGGATGGTCTTTCCAATGAGATCTTTTTTTTATGCATATGACAATAATGTTAATCAAAATTACGCACATGAAATACTTAGAACGTTTCGAGTCTCATCCACTCATTCTAAATCATTGCCGAAACAAATTCAGGAATTAAAATAGAAATCCTCCCTAGTGGTGTCGCCAAAAACTGTAGGGAATAATTTCAAGCGTTAACCCCTAGCTTGAACCCCACTGTGATCATACACTAAAATACGGTGGCGTCCAAAAGGGAAAAAGATAGAGCAAAAGAGTCGCCAACAAGTTTTAGGAACTTGTAAACCGTTCACATGGTGAAGGTTACACCCTTTAACGATCTAAGAGATCGTCAACTCCATAAGGTCTTGAACCAAATAAGGGTTTGGGGATGAAGGTACAAATCCAACCTAAAAGAGGTTGAACCTGCCCTAATAATAGGCCTCTACTTTATTCTGAAAGTATTCATGTGCGCTTTTTAATTAACATGCAATCAATAGGATTAACCCTAAACCTGCTTATCTATGTTGTTTAATATTAATGCACAAATAAATCTATTATTGGCGATCACTTGAATTATAATCATATTAACCCTAACAAGATTATTAATTATCTCATTAAGCGTGATTACAAGTACCAATTCCCTTTAAACATGCATAAAAGGTGTGATCAAGCAATAACAATAAATATCATCAAGCAACATAATAATAATCAATAATCATGATAATAAAATTATAATCATCATCAAGATAATAATAATCATAAAAATAATAATCATAATAATAATAATCATCATAAATAAAATAATAATCATAATATTCATAATCATCATAAATTAAAACAATTATAATCATAATCATGTCCATGTTAATATTAAAGCATAATAATAGCAAGATCCTAGGCATGATACTAACAAGATTAATAACAAACCCTAGCATGTCACTAAGCAATAAAAATCAAATCTTTAATCCTAACATGATACTAACATGAATAAATATTAGGAAGAAAATAAAAGGCATCATAACAATCATATTTAATATTAAAATCACCCTAGACATGATACTAGGAATATCATAATAACAATATAAACATGATTTCTACATCATAACATCAATTAAAAACCATTAAAGTACTTACTTTGATGCCTCCTACATCTTTCTAATAACAAAATACACACGTTAGTAACTTCAAGGAAAATAATAATCAAACAATCAAATTAAATAATTGAAATAGAGATTTGGGACCAAACCCTCAGAAATTAAACCTTTCACGCCTACGGCGAAGGCAACTTCGAATATGGCTAGGTGTTTCTAGATCTTGTGAATTCGGAATTTTGTATGTAAAAGCAAGTTGTAAAAGAGAGAGAGATGAATGATTAGAGAAGAATAAGGATTGATGATTGCGAATGAAAACTGGTTGTAGGTGAATATAATTGAAAACTTGTTGTTGATGAATGTTGATGAGAATTGGTGAATGAAAACGGATTTTTTAATACGTTATTTATAGAGAAATCAGCCAAAAAGATAAAATATCAAAACAGAGCATTTGGCGCACCTAAAACAAAGCTGGCGCCAGCACTAGCTGATTGGCGCAAGGCGCCAACACTAGCGCCAAGCGCCAATGGCTGGCGCTAGGCGCCAGGCCTAGCTCCAGGCGCTAGTCCTATTTTTGACACATTTTCGAAAATCAGATAAGTTTGCCGTACTGGAGGATAAAATCGTATCTTTTCCTCGGAAATGCTTTTTGATTTTAATTAAAACTCTGAAAAGTCAACAAAAGTCCATTTATCAATGCTAATTGAATTAGGAATGAAAAGAACCTTTTAAAAGAATCTAGAAGACTAAAACCATTCCTAATTGCATTAGGAATGATAAATCATATTAGGCCCTCCCCTATATCATTGGGCCGCATATAAGGCTCAAAACGGGCCCAGTTCAGTAAATTGGCCATAACTTCCTCAATATTCATCGGAATTGGGCTTATAATATATCGTTGGAAAGCTCTTGTCAAGCCCTATCCAACTAAACTACTATTGGACCCATATCATGGACCAAAAAAACTGGATTGGCTGTTTTCTTAAAATAAGTTTTCAAAAACAGAGAGAAGAAAAAAGGAATTAAAACTATCCGCAACACTAGACTTTCCACACTTTCACTTCATTCGATTATGATTCCAAGCGAAAGGTACTCATCACTGGGTTTGGTTTTGGGGAGACACAAATAGGTGTCTACAAGCCCTCACAATAGCATAGAACTCCTTGTCATAGGTACTATATCTCATTCTTGCTCCACCAAGATTCTCACTAAAATAGGCAACCGATCTCCTTCCTTGCACAAGAACCGCTCCAACTCCAACCCCACTAGCATCACATTCAATTTCAAAGGGTTGATCAAAATTCGGAAGAGCTAAGATTGGAGCCTCACACAACTTCTTCTTGAGGGTCTCAAAAGCCCTTTGAGTTGATGGTGTCTACTCAAAAGTACCCTTCTTCATGAATTCGGTAACCGGGGCCAAAATACCGCTAAAATTCTTCACAAACCTTCGATAGATGGAAGCTAGACCATGGAAACTCCTAACTTGAGTGAGAGTAGTAGGAGTAGGCCAAGATTGAATGGCCTCCACTTTACTAGGGTCCATTGTGATTCCTACATTCGAAATCACATAACTAAGAAAAACAATACTCTCCACCATAAAAGTACACTTTACCAACTTGCATAAAGCCGCCTACTTCTCAATAATTCAAATAATTGCCTCAAATGTTTAACATGATCAAATTCACATTTGTTATAAACAAGTATGTCATAAAAATAAACAACAACAAATTTACCAATGAAGGGGAGATGTACCTCGTTCATGAGCCTCATGAAAATGCTAGGAGCATTAGAGAGCCCAAATGGCATAACTAGCCACTCATACAAGCCTTGCTTTGTCTTGAAAGCGGTCTTTAACTTATCTCCTTCACGCATGAGAATTTGATGGTACCCCATCCTCAAGTCAATCTCCGAAAACACCTTGGAACCATGTAAGTCATCAAGCATATCATCAAGTCGGGGAATAGGGAAGCGATACTTGATGTTAATGTTATTGATGGCCCTAATATCCACACACATCCTCCATGTACCATCCTTTTTCGGAACCAAAAGAGCCGGAACTAAACAAGGGCTAAGGGATTCCTTCACAAATCCTCTTTCAATCAACTCACTAACTAGACTTTAAAGCTCTCTTGCTTCATCGGGGTAACACCTATAAGCATGTCTATTAGGGAGTTGTGATATGAGAATAAGATCGATTTGATTCTCAATTCCCCTAATAGGTGGAAAACCGGGTGAGAGATCATCGGGAAAACATCCTGGTACTCAACCAATACTTCCTTTACAAGGGGGTGGATTGGGTTCTCTAGCTCATTCTCTTATATTTCGCTAAGAAAACAAATAAAGACAAAGTGTCCTTGATTTATCTCCTTTCCCATCTCATTTTCCCCAATGAGAAGGTTCTCTTTGATTGTGTTTCCCGTACCTAAAGGTTCTTTGTGTTTGATGGTGGGGGACAAGGGGTCGAGTATAATCTTCTTCTTATCCATCATGAATGAATAAGTGTTCTTTCTTCCATCATGCATTACATCTCTATCAAATTGCGAAGGTCTACCATGAAATACATGACAAGCATCCATAGGCAATACATCACAAAGCACCTCATCCTTATATAGCTTGCCAATTGAGAAAGAAAGAAGTGTTTTTTTCGTTACCTTCACCTCATTGTGATTGTTAAGCCATTGAAGCTTGTAAGGAGTAGGATGATCGATAGTTTCAAGATTGAGCTTGCTCACGGATTTTGTTGAACCCACATTATTGCAAGAGCCACTATCAATGATAAGGTTGCCAACTCGATCCTTGATGGTGCAACGAGTTTGGAAGATGTTTCCCTTTGCTCTTCCGCCAAAGGGGTAGAAATGGACTGAAGTGCCCTCCTCATAACAAGGATTTGACCCTCATTGACTTCAACTAGAATCTCATCCTCTTCATCATATATAGGGTCTCCAAATCCCTCTTCTTAACTTCGTACTCATCATCATCATCCATTTCACGAATCATCATAGCTATACTATTTGGACACTCATTAGCAAAATATACATAACCTCTACACTTGTATCAAGTCTTCCGATTGCTCATCTTATTGTGATCATCTTTGCTAGAAGAGTGCATAGGAGCCTTGCCTCTGTCATCCTTGGCAATGAGCTTGCTTGTCTCACCTTCTGTAGCAAAATAACTCTTGAAGGTAGGCTTAGTATACCCACTAGCACTACTCACCTTGTCATACTTCTCAAACTTCAAAGTCTTTTTGCACCACTTGATCAAAACTTTCATGGGCATGCACATCAATCATTTGCCCAAGCTTTCTTTCAAGCACTACTACAAAATTGGCCAAAGAGACCCGTCCAAATTAGCCAAAGAGACTGCCTTAGAGGCGGTCTCTAGCGCAGCGGTCTCTTTGGCAAAGAGACTGCTTTTTAGAAATGGTCTCTAGAATGAGAAAGCTGAGACCGCCTTTTAAAGATAAGCGGTCTCAATTTTGAGAAGATTGAGACTGTCTTTATAAGAAAAGCGGTCTCTATTTTCTTAAAACTGGGGCCCCCTATCTTAATTAGGCAGTCTCTTTTTGATAAATTGAGACCGCTTTTTCAAGCTAACAGGTCTTTATGGTCTCAATTTAAATAAAAAAATTATGTTATTTTATTTTTATAATAACAATTCATTAATATTAACCTATTTAATTGAATTATTGTTTCCATTATTAGATACGGAGATAAAAAAAATGTATTTCATAAACCTTAAAAATTATGGCATACATAGTACATACATGATACATCAATGAAAATTGAATACATAAAAATAAAAATTCTGTAAATGACGAATTAAAACTTTAAAGATCTTCAATTATAAGTTTCTTCTTTTCAAACTTGAAACTTGATTGATCATTACCTACAACCACAAATAAAGACATGTAAAAAAATAATTAAAAAACAGATATTATTAACTAGAAAATAAATTAGAATACAGGAAAAAATAAAATAAATTTCGTTTACAATTTTTATTAAAAAAAAGAAGAAATTGTTCAATTTTACTAATGAAATACCAGATGTAAAATAAAATTCGTTTAATATGATGATTGAACAAAAAACCAAAGCAAAGGAAAAAAAAAAACTAATTTCACAAACAAGCTACACAACAATTTGTCAAGAAAATCACAAAAAGATGTTTAAAAATAAAAATAAATATACCATAAGTTAAATCTAAAGAATTGAAATTGAAAATGAAAAAAAAAAATCAAAAACGAACTTAATTATAATGAAAAATATAAGATCTTCTTTAAAAATAAAATAAAATATAAGATCTGACTCCATATGAAAGTGAATGATAATAACGAAAAATTCTAGATCTGAATATATGAAAGATGTAAGCAAAAAAAAAAGTAAATAACCACATAAAAGGGAATGAAAAAAACCTCCAAAGTCCAAACAAAATTGGAAACACATATCAGATTCAGATTTTACAGGCGAAAAAAGTTGTTAAAACGAATTCATTAACATGCAAAATACAGAAACAAATTGTTTCAAAAAATAAATACAGAAACAATCTTTTATCATGACTAAACGAAAAACCAACAAATTTTTTTAACACAAAAAATGAAGCTAAAAAGCAATTATTATAAAAAAAATTCAGGTTTTTCATTAAAAAACGAAAAAATTAAGATCAAAACTTAATAGCGAAAAATAATACAAACTCACTGTAGTGATAGATCTATAACTTCAAGAAATTGAGAAAGACATAAGGAAATTAAGTAGTATAGGTTGAAATTTGTATTTCTTGCTGTCCGAGATTCTCTTTAAAAAAAAAATGAGACAGCTGAGAGGAGGGAGAAGAAAGAGAAGATTAAAAAAAGAGAGATGAGGTGAGAGTGGAAGCTGTGAAGAGGAGGTGGGAAAGAGAGAGAAAATGAAGAGATTTTAGGGTTATAGGCTTTTATTGTTGCCTACATGTGGGAAAATCAATTCGAGAGACCTGTTATTTAGATTGACGGGTCTCTCTAATTTCTCAATTAAAATAATAAAATTCAAGAGACTGGTTATTTTAAATCACGGGTTTCTTGGATATTACTTGAGACCTGTCATCTAAGATGAAGGGTCTCTCTGTATTCCTCGATTTTCTAAAAAATTCCAAGAGACCTATTTTCTTAAATGACGGGTCTCTTTGATATGTCGAGAGACCTGTCGCCTATAATAATAGGTCTCTCCTCTAAAAGAGACCCGTTATGCACTTAACCGGTCTCTTATATTGGGTCTCTTTGGCCAATTTTGTAGTAGTGAAAACCACCAATATACCTAGCAATCTTATGCTCCGGTGCTTCTTCAACTCCACTCATGTTTCTCAAACTCCCTAGTATACTTCTCTACCGACATAGTTCCTTGCTTAAGAGAGTTCAATTTAAGATAAGCATCTTGCAAATAATCGTTAGGCACAAAGGCATTGTTCATATGTTTCTTCAATTTCTCCTAAGAAGTGATTTTTTTTATTTTCCATCTTTCCTCCTACGATTCTTTAAGTTCTCATACAACAAAGAAGCATGTTTTTTGAGTTTAAGGATGGCCAATTTGAAACGTTTTTCATCATTATAACCCTTATATTCAAACACAGTCTCCATACTTCTAACCCAATCAAGAAATTCATTAGGATCAAGATTACTTTCAAAGTCCGAAAATTCCAACTTGATATCTCGATCACGGTTGTCCTCATGCTGTCGTTGGCGGTGTTCCCTTTTTCGGTGCGGAGAGTGAGAGTCATCTTCTTCACTAGGGCTTCTCTTCTTCTAGGACTTCTTCTATTCTCCAAATCCTCAAGAAGTCTATCAAACTTCCTTTCTAAAGCATCCAATCTAGAATGTTCATTGTAACTTTCATCATCTTCATAATAGTATCTACCACCCATGTTTCAAGATAGAAAGCTTGTATTTTTTAGAGAAATTTTAAATATTTGTTGGAAAAGATGAGATCTTTTGAGAGGGGGAAAGAGAAATTCAAAAAGGTAGGATCTTTTTAGGCTAATAACCTAGGATCTTGATACAAAATGAAATGAAATAACCAACAAAACCCAAGAAAAAAGGAGGAGAAATCAAGTGACAATAAGTTCAAACCAACAAAATAAGGCAAACCTATCTCAAAATCACCAAGATAATTAAAATAGGGGTCTTAATCAAAGTCAACACCAAGTAAAGCTAGGATTAAGGTGTCACCATAAAAATTACAAGGTAGCAATCACAAAGAAAGCAAGATAATCACAAATATTATGGTAGAGAGAGAAAGTCTCTTTGATTACAAAATCAAGCGAAGTTCAACATTTATTAAAATGCAAAAACGTCTTAAAACAACTTAAATAGTTCGAACAAGCTAACAGAAAAACGGGAAAAGGTTCGGCCGAACTCAGGGTATGTTCGGTCGAACTTGTGTGTAGGTTCGGCCGCACCTGGGGATGGTTTGGTTGAACTATTTTGCTCCTGGTGCGGTCGAACCTTTGGAGTTCGACCACTGCTGCAAAACTGACAAAATCAGGTTTAAAACTGACAAAATGGTTCATTCGGACTTCCTTGGTTCGGCCGAACCTCTTCAATTCTTCTTGTCTTCAAGTGATGATGGTTAGTCCCAAAAGGTGACCTCCAAGAAGCTTGGCTCGACTTCGTGTCATGACACGTGTCAAGTCTTCCACTTCTTCCACTATCTTCCATGCACCCGCGACAAAGGATATAATTAAATTCATGGAGTTAATTTTAATAAAAACCTACTCACCAATCGAAATTCTCAAGTCTTTTCATGGTTATTCTAGAAAAATTGCTCATATGAAATATGGCAAAAGAGATACCAAAACCGTCTTCCTAAAATACGATTTTGGAAGTGATTATGAAAATAGTCAAAGGGTTTTGAAAATCAAAATAAATGCTAGATTTGAAAGCAATCTCAAGGAATCCATTATGGGATTAAAGGATGCATTGTATATTGGAATTGGAACGTGTTTTCTCATAAAGTTAATGAGAGGGTTGGCTTATGGAGAAACATAGAAATTTTGATGAATAAGAAGTTTAGTGGGAGCAAAATTAAAGGTCCAACGAGAAGATTACAAACTCTATTGTGAAATAAATATCAAATGCTAAATGATTACATTTGAAGGTATTTTCGACAATGGACCAAACTAAAGGCGATACTTAGTACATATCGGGAATTAGGTTTTATGGTATAGACTTGATTAAATGTTTAAACGGGTAAGGAAATTTACCATGTTGAACATGAGGACTCTAAAACGCTTTCAACCCATATGTAAAAAGCTAAGTAAAAGTTTGAACTAGGTATAAGCTAGGCTAAATACCAAGTCAAACAAGAAAGACTCTAGTAAGAGACTCTCAACCGTATCACAAAGTGAACAATTTAAGCAAGACTCAATGAAACTGAATGAGCTAAAATGTCACACGGATGGAATAAGATTGAGAATTACTCTGCAACTAAATCCATCATGTACGCTATGATATGGAATCGTCGCACGACTCACATGCTTAGAGCATGTGAAGTACGTATGTAGCACCAATCAACCTTAATCTATGTATTAGATCGTTAGATTATGGCCAAGAACATCCAATGTACTTGGATAAGTAACAAGATGAGTTCTTGACTTGTGAAAACAAATACAATTTGAGAATTGATGTTGCAAGCACAAGCCTTAACAAGGATTAGATCCTTAACAAGGAAGCCGTTTATAAGCACGAGCTAACAATGAGTCGCGGCTCTAGATTGGTAACATGGATGTGCATCCAGGTGTAATGTGAAGGAACTTAAAGTAAATTTCCATGATCACAAGTGATTAGGGTATCCCAAGTCGTTGTTAACCGTTTGGAGTGAAACCCAAGCAAAGCATCACAAGGAAGTCTACTAAAATATATGTTGAGAATATTGTTGCCTTAAAAGCGATAATAAAGAAGATGTTCTATGGAAAGTTTGTTGTTGAATGTTAATGATTGTAGGTTGTCAAGTTGAAGATCTCAATCATGAAAATGAGTGGAAGCCATCACTTGGACAATAAATCCTAAATCACATATATTCCATGACACTCTCAAAATTTATCATCTTATTATGAAAGTGATTAGTAATGAAGATGCTATGGTTAGAAAAGTAATTATAACTAAACCTATGCAATAAGTGAACGACAACATTCACAATTGTATGAAAGAAATCAAGCATATTAGATATGGGTGTGATTTCTATAGATTTTTTTATAAAGAGTGATACTCTTACAATATTCGGAAGAACCATTTATCATAAGATGAACCATTCAGGTTTAGGAGTAATTTAAAATTTTTCATGCGATTTAAATCACTCCATTGCTATTTAATTGTGGTTTAGATTTAAATATTGAGTCCATTCAATTTTTGATAATATTCAAAATAGGGTATCAAGACAATGTCTTGGATAAAGAAACACCTATTAAGTGAACATTAAATATTTTAATCGAAAACTATCCCTGATTGAGGTCATTTAATTGGTGGGCAATTAATGACCAATTGAGATTAGTGTGTAGTATGATTTATAGCATCGTTTCTTGTGCTACGAGGACATAAATAATTTGCACAGGTATTGGTTTAGAACCATAATGAATCGACCTATGAGACTACTTTAAGAGATTCAAAATCGTCATAAGTATATTTCTCATTATTGCTATCGGAACTCTTTTCCTTGACAATGAGTATTGTGAGGTCTCTTGTTTCAGTATTAGTCCTTTTTTATGTTGGTCAAACGTCTGCCGTACATGGGGATTATAACGACGACAATCAGGCGGCGAGGTCCTCTTAGTAAATGAAGCTTACATTACAAGACTGGGAATATCTCCCTACTAACAATAGGGAATATGTCTATGTTGTTTACAAGGCCTCTCGAAGAGCGAGACTATGAAAATTCATGGGCGTGCTCAGATGGATTTTAGAAATCATCTGTTTATTAACAGTCAAACTCGGATTCTGAGAAACACTTCTGGACGTAATAGGGATGAAGAATAATCTTACCCTATAGTTCATGAAGAGACATTATGTGACGTAGGAAAAGGGCTATACGCTAAAAGCTCAATTGTCCGGAAGGACAAGTGGGAGATAGAAAGGAATGGTGTCCTTCAAACAAGTGTATTATCTTGATAGTGGGGTCATAATTATTAGAAAGCTAACATATATTCAGTAAGGTCAAGTGATTAGAATGCCTAGGTGCAGGTCGCTTCCGATCAGTAATATTAATGCATAATTAATATTGTAGCTTAATCTTAACTGAACCCTTCTGGTCACACCCAAGAAACTAACGAGCCGAAGTGACGAATTAATTCGGAAGGAATTAATGAGTCGACCGAGTAATTTTCATTTAGACGTCGGAAATTCGAGCTTGGAGCAACAAAACCGAGAGTCGGAGAATCTCAAATGTCGAGCTAAAATTTAGGAATTGGCGAGACGAGAAAATGCTTCAAGTAATAAGAAAAAACCCTAGCCACGCAAAAACAAGGGAAGCGCGCCAAATAAGAGCGTGCCATGTGGCAACACACATGGCAGCACGACATGTGGCAACATACATGGCAACCACGTTGGCATCCACCAAGTGGCATCAGCCACATTGGAAGCCAATAAGTGGCAGTGTGCCACTTTGGCAGCGCGCCATGTTGCAGCATGCCACTTTGGCAGCGCGCCATGTGGCAGCGTGCCACGTTGGCAGCTCGCCATGGTGGCAGCGCATGTAGCAAGGGGGCCGTGAACCCAGGTGAAGGGTCATGGAGACGGGCGAAAAGAAAGTGGCCCAATCGAACCCAACTTGGGGCTCAAGGTTGGGTGACACATGGTTAGCTCACGATGCATGTGAGTTGCCTTGGGGACCAAGTGAGAAAGTGGTCCTCACCTAACCATGTGACACTTGTTACTTGTTCCTTGGTTTATTTAACTAAGGGTTGAATTCATCAATCTTTCCATGTGGGATCTTTTTGTGAAAAAGTCCCACATTGAATGATGAGTGGAATTCACATAGAAGCTTTCCTTATAAATAGCCAAGGCATGGCATGGGATTGTTAAATTGAGTAAGAGTTGCAAAAGGCATCACTAGTAGTGAAAACCTTTGAACTCAAGAGTTAAAAAAGACATCACCTTTGTGAAAACCTTTGAACTCGATTACTCGGGTTTCTGTCGGGCCTTGCTAAATCCAAGGCATTGGACCTAGTCGGTGTTCGAGTTGTGGGTGGATCATCGTTGGTGGCCTTCGTATTTTCGAGGCTATCTTTCAAGTAAGAGCCCTAGTGGTCGGGCGAAGCACGCGTCAAAGTTGTATTTATTATCTTAATCTTGTCATTAAGTTAATTATGTTTATGGTTTTATTTATTACGAGTGCGGTCTTGTTTTTAGTTTGTTTCTGCGGTGAGTCGGAATCACCATACCCCAACCATAACCTCATATAGGTATAGAATTCACCAAAGGCTTGAATTTAATCCTATAAATTTTCTATTAAGTTAGAAATAAACCTAAGACTTACAAGATAGTAAGGGAATAATGCCTTTTAAGATAGTGACGACAAATTCGGATTCCAAATAATGGTTAGAGGCCATAAGATCCGTAACAGACTCCATGTTTGAAAATCATGTATAAACTTGATTAATTTGCATGAAGGTTGAAAGGCCCAACGATTACAAATAAGTTTTCAAGTATAAAACTAACAAATGTTGAAATGTATATGCATAGATAGCTAGATTGGTTGAAAAGGATATAATTAAATTCACGGAGTTGATTTTAATAAAAACCTATTCACCTATCAGATTGCTCAAGACTTTTCGTGGTTATTCTAGCAAAATTGCACATATGAAATATGGCAAAATAGATACCAAAACCACCTTCCTAAAATAGGATTTTGGAAGTGAAAATGAAAATAGTCTAAGGGTTTTGAAAATCTTAATAATGCTATATTTGAAAGCAAGCTCAGAAATCCATTATGGGATTGAAGAAAGCATTGCATAAAGGAATTGGAACGTGTTTTCTCATAAAGTTAATAAAAGGATTGAGAAATGAAGAAACATAGAAATTCTTATGAATAAGAAGTTTAGTGGGAGCAAGAGTTAATCTTGTAGGGTTCAACAAGAAGTTTACGAACTCTGTTGAAAATTAACTATTAAATGCTAAATGCTTAGATTTGAAAGTATTTTTGACAATGGATCAAGCAAAAGACGATACTTAGTACACATTGGGCGTTAAGATCTATTGCATAGAAATTCTTATGAATAAGAAGTTTAGTGGGAGCAAGAGTTAATCTTGTAGGGTTCAACAACAAGCTTACGAACTCTATTCAAAATTAACTATCAAATGCTAAATGCTTAGATTTGAAAGTATTTTTAACAATGGATCAAGCAAACGACAATACTTAGTACATATTGGGCATTAAGATCTATTGTATAGACTTAATAAAATGTTTGAACGTGTAAGGGAATTTACCATGTTAAACATGAATTGAAGGACTTTGAAAGACTTTCAACCCGTATGTATAAAGCTTAGTAAATGTTTGAACTAAGTGTGGTGCTAGGCTAAATACAAAGTCAAAAAATAAAGAATCTAGTAGAGACTTTCAACTATATCACATAGCAAACAGTTTAGCAAGACTCGGTGAAACTGGATGATCTAAAATGTAACGTACGTGGGTGGAAAAAGGTTGAGAATCATTCTACAATTAAATCCATCGTGTACTCTACGATATGGAATCGTCACAAGACTTACTTTCTTAGAGCATGTGAAGTATTTATATAGTACCAATCAACCTAAATCTATGTAAATAGATCGTTAGATTATGGCAAAGAACATCCAAAGTACTTGGATAAGTAACATGATGAGTTCTTGACTTGTGGAACCAAATACAATTTGAGAATTGATGTTGTAAGAACACACCTTAACAAGGATTAGGTCCGTAACAAGGAAGCCATTTATAAGCACGAGCCAACAATGAGTTGTGGCTTAAGAATGGTAACATGGACGTGCATCCATGTGTAATGTTTTGGAATTTAAAGTAAATTTCCATGAACACAAGTGATTAGGGTATCCCAAATCATTTTGAGTCGTTTGGAGTTAAACCCAAGCAAAGCATCATCAGGAAGTCTACTGAAATATATGTTAGAATATTGTTGTCTTAAAGGCAATAATAAGGAAGATGTTCTATGGAAAGTTCGTTGATAAACGTTAATGATTATAGGTTTTCAAGTCGAAGATCTCAATCATGAAAATGAGTGGGAGCCATCACTTGGACAATAAATCCTAAATCACATACAATCCATGGCACTCTCAAATTTTATCATCTTATTATGAATGTGGTTAGTAATGAAGATGCTAATATTATCAAAGTAATTATAATGAAACCTATGCAATAAGTGAACGACAACATTCATAATTGCACGAAAAAAAAGTCAAGCAAATTAGATATGGGTGTGATTTCTATAAATGTTTTATAAAGAGTGTTACTCTTAAAACATTTGGAATAACCATTTATCATAAGTTGAACCATTCAGGTTTTAAAGTAATTTAAAATTTCATGCAGTTTATCACTCCGTTTGCTATTTAATTATGGTTTAGCATTAAATAATGAGTCAATTCGTTTATCAGAATATTCAAAATAGGGTATCAAGACCATTCCTTATAAGGAAACACCTACTTAGGGGAGAAAAAAGTTTGAGGATTGACTTTTGTTGACTTACTTTATTCTCTCTCCTCTCCTTGGTTCTTCGATTTTGATGGTTTTACTGCATCAAATATGATCTCCAATGGCTCGAAAGAGAAAGCAGAATACTCCAGCACCTCAACAAGCTACAAAATTGACTCCGCATGAACCTTTTGATACAATTTTGAGGAATTTGAGGAACTTTGACACTACTTTTTCACCTAGCCCGATTCATGAAGAGGATGAGTTGGTTACTCCGGCGCCGGCGCTTTTTAATCCGGCGGTGGGGCCTATTCCGAGAAGTGATGCGGAGACTATTTCCCTATTTGCTGAGAATTTTGGTAAATCCACAACATCAGAATATAATAGAACAGTAACTCAAGCTTCTAGGGTTACTATTCCATTGATTTCTGGAAAATTTGGGGGTCAACCTAATCCTACTATTCCTGATCCTCAACCTGCACCTATTCAGGGGGATAGATTGTTCCAAGGAAATGAATGCTTAAGGTGCTTCTCTGACCTATGTTGCCCCAAGAGTGGAGGATGGCAAACAGATTGCGTAATTGTAGGAATCTAAACTCTCTGCAGGTAACTTGAAATGGCTAAATGCTTTAGTTTTCTATGTTATTTGGTTTTATCCTACTATTGCTGCTGTCCAACACTATATTGGTCAACAATGGAGTACTGTGCAAAAGCCAGAAGTGTTCTGGCATGATTATGGGTACTTTATTGTTAATCTGTGCTTAGTTGATGATAAAAACATTGTTCTTTATGCTGGACCTCACATGTTTTATGGCAAACCTGAAATTATTAAACCTTGGAGTGATAAATTTGATTTTAATGCTGAGATTTTAAGGACAGTCCATCTTTGGGTCAAATTCCCTAATCTGCCATTAAACTGTTGAGGGGCTGAAACTCTTAACAGGATTGGTAATCTCTTGGGAGTTCCAATTTGTGCTGATGAATGTACAACGAGGCATCTTAGGGTATATTTTGCTAGGGTTCTTATTGAGATAGATGTGACAAAGTTTCTTCCTATGACTGTTTTTGTCAAAAGCCCTTCAACTTAGTTGCTGGAATTGAAAGTAGTATATGTATGGACTCCTCCTTTTTGTTCTAGCTACTGGCAACAAGGTGAGACATAATTGCACTGCTAAACCTGTTCTTGCAAAACAGAACCAGGCTACAAAACCAGCTGATCCTAAACCTGCAAAACCAGTTACTAAACAGGTTTGGGTTCCTAAACCTGCACACACTGCTGCTTCTGATCTTGTTCTTGACAAAACTGTTCATGGAACAGCTATCACACCTGCTGCTACATATGCTCATCATAACTCAGATGATAGGTGGAGAATGGTGGGTAGAAAAACTAAAACTCAGGGCACTAGAACTCAGGCTACAGTTGCTGCTACTTCTAATGCTTATGTTGCTCTGATGACTGATGAGGTTGAAGGGACTGGAGATTTCACTATTAATCCTATCGGGGGTGATGGTAATCCCCCTCTGGTGTCATGAATATCATCACATGGAACATTAGGGGTCTTAATGACCTCAATAAAGTAGATGTTGTCAAAAAGCTACTTTCTCATAATAACTATGAAGGAATTGTTCTTTTTGAAAATAAAGTCAAGTTGAAGAATGTTGTTAATGTGTAGAGGAAGATTGGTATTGGGTGGTCTTGGATCACTAACCTATCTCATTCTCCCAAAGGTAGGATTTGGGTTGGCTGGAAAGATGATAGGGTTACTTTGGATGTGCTTTCTACTCATGAATAGTTTATTCACTACTTATTCAGTACTAAGGATTAGGCTACCCAAATCAGTTGTACTTTTGTGTATGGGCTTCATTCTATTCATGATAGGAAAGCTCTATGGAATGGAATTAGGAGTCTATCTACTCCTAGGATTTTTTGGTTATGTGCTGGTGATTTCAATTATGTTCTTTATTCTGAAGATAGGATTCATGGGAATATTGTTACTGATTATGAAACTAGGGATTTCCAGCAGCTTATTGATGAAATGGAGCTGATTGAGATTAAGAGTAAAGGGTTGCCTTTCTCTTGGTCTAATAAATTAAATCTCATTATGGGCCTAGAACTTGTACCAGGATTGATAGAGGTTTGGTTAATCAAGCTTGGATTGATCAATTTAGGCATGTTGAAGCTTTTTATCTTCCTCCTTCCCTTTCTAATCACACTCCTCTTCTCTTTGAGATATTCTCTTCTTCTCCTAGTAAAGCTAGACCTTTCAGATTTCTGAACTAATGACAAGAGGAAAACTAGTTTGTTATCTAATCTTCCCTTGGTCAAACTAAATTTATAAACACTTAACAAACCTAAATACGACTATAGAGGAAAGTCAAGGGTCGAACCCAAAGGAACGATAATGTTCAAGCACTTTAAATTATGTGCCTAAGCTAGGTCGAAGACAAAGGTAAGAGAGAATATAATATTAACAACTAACAAAACAAGTAACTAAGGAAATAAAACACTAGGAACTGGGATGAACAAGTAATTATGTCAATTGCAACAACTTGGGAAGATCATGTCAATCAAAGGTTATGAAGACTAATGATGAGAGCAATCAATTGGAATCAAAGAGCTATGTCCTAATTGTTAAGATAGGGTTCACTATGAATAACAAACTAAGAGAATCACAATCAAAACCAATCGATAATTGCAATTCCTAAATCAATTGTTCGTGTAATTAGCAATTACAATGCAATCTAGCATAATTCTCAAGGCCTAATTGAATTACACATATGCAAACCTTCACTAAGGACTTTAATCTCAACAATCAATCAACACAATTCCCAAATTAATCACAATTAAAGCATCATACAAGTTTCACCCAATTCCTAGCCAACAACTACTCAAATATCATCATCTATCAACAATCAACTAAAGAAATCAAGAATTCACAAAATATGGAGAACAACTACACTAATCAAGCATCAAACATCAAAATCAATTCAAACAAACATGAAATTGAATAAAGAAATAAAGAGAAGAGAGAGTGGGAAATCGTCATTTATTGATAACCTCACAAGTAATCATTGAAATTCCTCACTTTCTGTCTCTAAAATCTACTCCTAAAACTAACCCTAGATCTAGAGAGGGAAGCTCACTAAGCTAAGAAATATGTGGTCTAATTCTAATTCTAATTCTAATTCTAATTGTGATTCTAATTGTTTCTTTCTCTAACCCAAAAATAGGTATTTATAATTACAAGGTTAAAAGAAAAATAAAAGAGAAAAGAAATAAAAGGAAACTAAAAGAAATTAAAAGAAAGAACAAATAAAAGAAAAACAAAACATGCGCATCATGAAAAAGGGAAAACGAAGTCCACTAACTTTGATAATTTGAAGCTCAAGAAAATGGGAAATTATCCCCTGCTTCTCACTCCACCAAATCATGCGCATCACAATTTCTTGATCAATAAATTAATCAAGATCAACAGTCAATTGGAAGTGCGAAAGGTGGTGGTTGCTCCGGAGTAATTGGTGCTGGCTGGAGCGGCTATTGCGGTGAAGAGAGGTGGCAGAGCAGGGACTGACTTATGCGGCTGGAGGGTGGTGCGAAGGTGGTGCGTTAACTGGGTTGGAGTGAAGGTTTTTTTTTTAGGGAGATGGAGGTTTGATTCAGTGTTAATTGCGGTTTGTGCTGCGCATGATTTGGTGAGTTGTGGTGGCTGGTTGCGGCTGCTACTAGTGGATGATTGTTGCGGGATAATTAGTGGTGATTGGAGGGTGGTTATTGCGGCTGTGAATTTGGAATCTGTTGCGTGATGTGATTTGTTACATGATGTGAACAGAACAGGGGAGCTGCGAGAAACCGGGCACAAAGGGTCCGCGCCCGCAGTGCTAGAGCCGCGCCCGCGGTGAACCCGCAGCCAAACCGCGGGGAGTTCCTGGTCAATTTTGCTGTTTTGGTGCAACAAAGACTGCGCCCGCGGCTATCATGGTTGATGGGTTGTGATGAGACTTGTTGGTTTGTTATGTTGCAACACTTAATTGATTTTGGGTGGTTATTGCGGCTGTGAATTTGGAATCTGTTGCGTGATGTGATTTGTTACATGATGTGAACAGAACAGGGGAGCTGCGAGAAACCGGGCACAAAGGGCCCGCGCCCGCAGTGCTAGAGCCGCGCCCGCGGTGAACCCGCAGCCAAACCGCGGGGAGTTCCTGGTCGATTTTGTTGTTTTGGTGCAACAAAGCCTGCGCCCGCGGCTTGTAGACCCACGTCCGCGGCTATCATGGTTGCTGGGTTGTGATGAGACTTGTTGGTTTGTTATGTTGCAACACTTAATTGATTTTGAATCTAAAACCACGAAACATAAAGCTTGAACATCGGAACTCCAAATATGACAATTTGAATCGTATCTTGTCCCGAGAAATCACCTACAAGAACAACCGAACATGAGGAAGAAATAGGAGACAAATAAAATAAAATAAATAAAATGGAAATAAATAAAGTAAAAATAAAAGAAATAATAGAAATAAAACTAAAACTATGAATTAAGGACTAAAATCATAAAAAACTAATAAAAACTAATCAAAACCCAAAATGAGTTATTAAAATGTAAAACCAAGGAAAACTAAGAAAATTATATAAAATTATACAAAAAAAATATAGAAATAGAACCTAAATCTTATTCTTTTGAGCGCCATAAATGAACCTCGTCAACTGTCTTGCTTTTCATGATCTTTTTGTCGATTCTGTTAAGGCTGCTTGGCAAGGCTCTATATCTGGTAATGCCATGAAATGTGTTTGGTCAAAATTGAAGCTTTTTAAAGACCAGATGAAGAAGCTGAATGCTAAGCATTTGAGCAACATTATTGAGATTAGAATTGATAATGCTCACAACTCTCTTCTTGAAATTCAAAGCTTGCTTGCTAGGAGCCATGATCCTGATTTGGTTGCCATGGAAGCTGACTGTATTCAGCAGATCAAATATTGGGGACATGTTCAAGAAAGTATTTATCAGCAAAAAAACTAGATTTGATTGGGTGAAATTGGGTGATTCTAACAGTCATTACTTCTTTGATGTTATGAAGACCAGGAACAACAGGAACAAGATTGATTCAATTTTTGATGGAAATCATGTTCTTTTAAAGAAACCAGGAGAGATTGAGCATGAGATTACAGGCTTTTATAGGAACCTAATGGGAGCTAGAGTTGATTCCTTACCTGTTGTTGATTTGATTACCCTGAGAAAAGGGAGGTAGCTTTCTAGAGAGGCTCGGCAAATTCTCATTGCCCCTATTTCTTTAGATGAGATTGCTATGGCTCTGAAAGGAATTGATACATCAAAAGCTCCAAGTATTGATGAGTTCAATTCTTTCTTTTTCCAAAAGGCTTGGGATATTGTTAAGCATGATATCTATATTGCTATTCTGGAATTTTTGTAGACTGGTGTGATTCAGAGAGAGTAGAATTGCATAACTTTTACTCTTGTTCCTAAGGTGCATAATCCCTCTTATGCCAAGGATTTTAGACCTATTGCTTGTTCTTCTGTTCTTTACAAGATTGTTTCTAAAATCTTGACAGCGAGGTTAGCTATAGTAATTGGGGAGGTTATGGATGATGCTTAGGCTGGTTTTATCCCTAAGAAGCACATTGGTGATAATATCCTGCTGGCAATTGAGCTTATTAAAGGGTATAAAAATAAGTTCATAACCCCAAGGTGTATGCTCAAAGTGGACTTGAAAAAGGCTTATAACTCCATTGAATGGAGTTTCTTGAAAACAGTCATGGAAGAGTTAGGTTTTCCTGGTATCTTTGTTTCTTGGATTATGAGTTGTCTTTCTATAGTCTCATTTTCTATTCTTATTAATGAAGGACATTCCTAGTCTTGTAATGTAGTTCCTCTTACTGAGAGGACCTAGCCGCCCATGTGTTGCCGTTATAATCCCCTATTATGGCAGACGTTTGACAAAATCAAAGCGGACTAGTACTCAAACAAGAGAACTCACAATACTCATGGTCGAGGAAATAGGTTCCGATAGCCATAATGAGAAGTATACTTATGATGTTTTTAATCTCTTAAAGTATTCTCATAGGTCGATATAGTATGGTTCTAAACCAATACCTGTGCAAATGATTTATGACAATCATGTCCTCGTAGCACAAGAAACGGTGCTATAAATCAGACTACACACTAATCCTAAACCACAATTAAATAGCAAACGGAGTGATAAAATATTGCATGAAATTTATAATACTCAAAAACTTGAATTTTTTTTCTTAGTGTCTTACATTAAATGTTCAAAATTTTAACTAAAACACTAAACAAGAAAATCAAAGCCAGTCTCCTACATGCTTGATTCCCATTGCCTCAACGTGCTTGTTGTGCTTCCACTTGAGGCAAAGGTTTAGTAAGTGGATCGGCTACATTATCATCCGTTCCAACTTTGCAAATTCTGATTTCACCTTCTTATTTCCATTCTCGAATCATGTGAAACCGCCGTTTGACATGTTTGACTTTCTGATGTTTCCTTTGCTCTCTTGCCTGAGCAATAGCTCCATTATTGTCACAATAGAGGGCTATTGGACCCTTTATGGAGGGTACAACATCAAGTTCGCCAACGAACTTTCGAATCCAAATAGCCTCTTTAGCCGCTTCAGCAGCTGCTAAGTAATCGTCTTCAGTTGTAGAATCTGCAGTCGTACTCTGCTTGGCACTCTTCCAACTTAACGCTCCTCATTTCAGACAGAACACATATCTAGATTGCGATTTGAAATCGTCTCTGTCTTTCTGGAAGCTTGCGTCGGTATAACCTTCAACAACTAATTCCTCTGAACCACTATACACCAAGAATTTATCCTTGTTCCTTTTCATGTACTTTAGGATATTCTTGGCCGTAGTCCAGTGGCCCTCTCCTGGATCTGATTGGTAACGGCTCGTAGCACTCAAGGCATACGATACATCTGGCCTAGTACATATCATGGCATATATGATCGATCCAATAAGAGAAGCATATGGAATCTAATTCATTCTTACCCGCTCATCAAGTATCTGTTGACACTGCTTCTTGCTTAGGGTTATGCCATGTGACATTGGCAGGTAACCTCTCTTGGCCTCCTCCATGCCAAAACGAGCAAGTACCTTATCAATATATGTACTTTGACTCAATCCAATCACCCTTTTTGATCTATCCCTATAGATCTTGATGCCTAGTATGTACTAAGCCTCTCCTAAGTCTTTCATTGAGAAGCATTTTCCAAGCCAGGCCTTTACTGACTTTAACAACGGAATGCTGTTTCCAGTGAGCAATATGTCATCGACATATAAGACTAGGAAGGCGATGTCACTCCCACTAACCTTCTTGTAAACACAAGATTCATCTCGATTCTTGATAAAACCAAATTTATCGATGGCTTCATCGAATTGCAGATTCCAACTTCTGCTTGCTTGCTTTAGTCCATAAATGGACTTCTTAAGCTTACAAACCTTTCCAGTATTGTTTTGGTTAAAAAAACCTTCAGGCTATGTCATATACACAGTTTCTTCCAAAATACCATTAAGGAAGGCGGTTTTGACGTCCATCTGCCATATTTCATAATTGTAATATGCAGTAATCGCTAGGAGGATCCGAACGGATTTAAGCATTGCGACTGGTGAAAAGGTTTCATCGTAATCAATACCATGAACTTGTCTGTAACCTTTTGCCACCAATCTAGCTTTGTAAATGAATACATTTCCATCTTTGTCGGTTTTCATCTTTAAAATCCACTTACTACCGATAGGTGTATAACCCTTGGGTAAGTCAACCAAGTCCCAGACTTGATTTTCAAACATGGAATCCATTTCAGATCTCATGGCCTCATGCCTTTTAGTAGAGTCGGTGCTTGCCATCGCTTGCTTGTAGGTTGCCGGTTCATCTCTATCCATAATCAGGATGTCCTCTGAGATCTCGGTTAATACTAAACAAAGATATCTATCAGGTTGAAATCTCGGCAACTGAGACCTACGTAGGGTAATGGATTGAGCATTTGCATTGTTGGTTTGACTTTACGTATTTTGATCATTTTGACCTGCGTCAACAGATGTTGTTTGAGCACTTTGATTGTCATTCTGATTTTGTTGCTCATCCTCACGAACTTCGTCGAGTTCGATTTTCCTCCCACTTGTCATTTTGGAAAGGTGTTCCTTCTCCAAAAAAGACATCATCGCGAGCAACAAACACTTTGTTCTCCGATTTGTTGTAGAAGTAATACCCTTTGGTTTCTTTTGGGTAGCCCACAAAGTAAACCTTGTCAGATTTTGGATGAAGTTTGTCAGAAATCAATTTCTTGACATTTGCTTCACATCCCCATATCTTTAGAAAAGACTACCTATGAGGTTTCTTTGTCCATAATTCATATGGAGTCTTTTCTATAGCTTTTGATGGTGCACGGTTAGAAGTGCGTGTCCCTAGAAAGAGATAAGAAGATTACTAAGACCCATTGTTGATCGTAACATGTCTAACAAGGTCCGATTTCTCCTTTCGGATACTCCGTTCCATTGTTGAGTTCCTGGAGGTGTCAATTCTAAAAGTATACCTTTTCTTTTAGATGGTCATCGAATTCTTGGCTCAAGTATTCACCACCTCGATCCGATCGAAGGATTTTGATTTTCTTGCCAAGATGATTTTCAACTTCACTCTGAAATTCTTTGAATTTTCAAACGATTCAGATTTATGCGACAGACATAACCATATCTACTATAGTCATTTGTGAAGGTGATAAAATATCGGTGTCCATTTCTTGTGGTGGAGTTCATTGGTCCTCATGCATCAGTGTGTATTAGACCTAGTAAGTCTCCTACCCTTTCTCCCAACTTGGAGAATGTATGTTTAATCATCTTGCCTAATAAACATCCTTCGCAATTCTCAAACGATTCTAAATCGAAAGAGTCAAGAACACCTTCTTGTAGAAGTCTCTTGATGCGTTTGATGGTAATGTGGCCAAGACGACAATGCCACAAGTAAGTTTTGTTTGACTCCATGGTCTTAGCTCCTTTGGTATTATCATAAACAATTTTGTCTAAAAACACAAAAGGTGTAATTTCCATAAATATAAGCAAGACATTTAAACAAAAGGTCTTGTGATCAAGGTTAAAATGACGTCCAACGTCGCAAGATCAAAGTATGGTAGATAAAACTTAACAAGCTTTAGAATATAGACAAAATACATGAGATTACAAGCTTTCTTTGGATAGAGTTTCTTCATCTTCCACTTGTGTACTCATGACCATTTTAAAAACATCGCTCATTTCGTTCCTGAAATAAGAGCATAAAATGAGTCAATTTTTCGGTATCTAATACCTTACAAATTGCTTATTTTCAAGTGTCTAGATGATAACTGAGATTAAGGCTATCTTTCCTCTTGCCTTATCTTCCAGATACTTGCTACATTCTCTTTTGTAGTAGCCTTGATTACTACAATAGAAGCAGCGCATCTTTGCCTTGTTTTTGAACTCCTTTTTCTTGAGCCTTAGAGCTAACTTAGCCGCCTTGCAAGAATAGGTTTTCTGGAGCTCTTGAACAACTTCCTTGTAGGACAGTTTGTTCCGATTGATGGTAAGTTGCATCTTAATTGCAACGTATCACGAGTGGAGTGAGCTTAAAAGCATATGAGCCGCTTGCTCATCCTCCACCGGTTTACCAATCAGTTCTAGATGGTTAAATAACCTTGTCATCTTTTGCACATGGGCTTGAAGTGGCATCCCGGGTCTAAGTCTTGCACTATAGACCCTAACCCATACTTCTTGCCTTTCTTTTCTAAGACATCCATCTTGCGGTGGCTTGATCCTCATGTTAGAAAATGACCTAGTCACATCTTCCATGAGTCCATCATAGTTGCCCTTATCGCTCTTTGTTACCCTCAAATTGACCACATCTTCTAAAGCCTTGAGAAGTACATCTGGAAGGTAGTTGGAGAATTACTTCTTCCACTCTTCCGGAATGGAGTTTGCCATGAGTCGAGAGACTCTCTTGCAATCATAACTCTACTCCTCACGAGCCATATCGCTCATAATCCCTTTGAAGTAGAAACTAGGGATGGGCGTATCCAAGATATGCTATAGGTAGCAATTGCGAAGGGTCAAACAAAGTTCCTCTTCCCATTCCTTGAAGTTTACCAAAATCAAGATAAATGATAACTTCTCGAGAAGTTATGGGAACATAAGATTGTTGTCGATAGTTGAAGACATGATTCTACATTTGAAAGAATTTTGATATGAAAAACCATTCATAATATTTAAATAAGATTGAATTCATGCATTTTTAATCAAACTTATTTAAAAACGTCTTATTCACACATTTAAAGTTGTCCCCAATTTGGTGAGAATAAGTCGATTCCAAGATCCGAAGAACAAAGAGTGGTTAAGCATGCTTTGGCTTGTCTTAACACTCAATCTCCTAAGGTAAGAAACGCTTTGCTAATGGCTCCAAGCCACTCTTGGTTGAATAAATCATCGCAACTAATGCCCTCTCAACAATTTATTCACTTTGCCACGACATGTTAGGACTCCATCACTCATATCGTTGAGTACAACCAAAACCAACTTTCATACCCGGTATGCCTTACGCTCCTAGGAGATGTAGTGATGCCTCGCTTTGGCATAGCCCACCACTACCCTCGTTCGGTTGGTAAGTGTTGTTTTGGAATGGCATGTTTTACTTAATATTTATGGACCTTGGGTTTCTATGTTGGTTGATTTAAGTGAACTTATTTAATCATCACAACATTCGAAATCCTAAACATGCATCTAAGATATAATTCATATACATAAACATATATATTTATCGAAAAACATAAATATAGATACATTTGGCAACTAGTATGACCCCTTGAGATTTTCAAATCTTCAAAAGGTCTTCATTTGCAACTTCATGACTACTTCTTCCAAGAACGTCCATCTTCAAGACTTGACCATAATTAAATGCAATTAATAGTATCTACGATTAGGACTAATCTAAATATTAAGGAACAAAAATACTCAACGGTTCCCAGGCCATATTTAGATTTACAAAAATACATCACGGATCGCAGTTCGTATTTTCTATCCTAATCGGGCCCCACTAGTTGTAATTTCATAAAACCTTGGAGAGAATATACATTCCATTCATCCATTCACTATCTGTTAATGGCCCATGCATTTTACAACGATAAACAAGTAACAATGCATAAACACGCGAGAACTATTAACTAATCTAGGTGGTTAATCCAATTAACACGCCTAATTAAAACTAGTCAAAGTTGTTTTAACCGGTTATGTAAATAAGCGCAATTAACAATTGAAGCTCCCACTAAATTCCGCATCCAACTTAATTAATCAAATTAATTAAGCCGGTAAAACCAAAAATTTGTCAAAATTTTTTTTGCCAATGCCGCTCAAAACCGTGGCCTAGCCTCCAAAAATTTATTAAAATAATTAAAACAAATTGATTAATAAAATAATTAAAACGACAATTTAAATAAATAAAAAAAAATTACGTAGTCCAAAATGTCTAAGTGCCTAGCACTCAGACATGGAGTGCTCACATTCCACACAACCGTTTGATGCTCAATGAACGTGGGAGTGGGCCCGATGTCACTAAGCGTTACACAGCCAACATCAGCGAACTTTCACACATCAATAACGTGGCCCTTGATGGCCATGTTGTACGAACTCATTGCACTACATTGCTTTGCAAGCAACGTCTACGCATATTCTCTATTACACGACGCATGCACCAAGCCCCAAGCCACGCACCAATATGCTTTTGCTTACACTAGCCGCAGCCAGCCAAGCAAGGCAGCACGCACAGCGCGCACAGCAAGCAGCAACCACGCATATGGCTTGCACGCAAGCACGGGCAGCATCCTTGGCAGCCACATGCGGGCTACTATGCAGCCCGGCTAGCCAAGTGATATTCTTGCCTCGTTTTGCGTGCCATAGCCTCAGGATTATGATCCCAATTTTACGTGACATAATTACTAATTCTAAATTAGTTTTAGAACTAATTCATTGAGCAAAAAAAAAAAATTTAAACAAGTCTAACTTAAAGTAAAATTTTTAAAGTGCATGTAACCAAAATAATTCCCAAGACCCATTTTTTTAATTAAATTGGTTTAACTTGGTGCAATAAAAAAAAAAGAGGGCAATTACTCACTATTAATTTAATTAATTTAAATTAACCTTGAGTTTTTGAAAAAATAAGAGGGAGTTGGAAAAAATGAACATAAGTTCAATTAAAGAATCCAACTTAAATACTTGTGAATCCTTGAAAAAAAATTATATCTTCCAATATGAAGATAAACAATTTTCTATCACAAAGTTTCAAACTTTATGATTCCAATCAACTTAAAAATGATTAAATCAACAAAGTTTAACAAAAATTCATGTAATTTAGTAACATAAAGTTTCAATCGCTTAACATAATTAAAGATTGAATCTTTAATACTTGGAAGCCTCAAAGAACAATAATTTCACACTTAATGCAATTAGTTTGCAATTATGTGAAAAATAAAACCATGCTTTCAAGCACAAATTACCACAAAGTAATCATGCCTAAAGATGTTTAAAATTGCATATAAAATATGTATTGAACCAATTACATAACCACCATAAATATGCAATTAATTTTCAAGGTTAGAAAGACTTAAAATTTTTCGTAAAAACGAAAAAACCCTCGAAAAGTGCATTTCTGGTCGTTTTTTGGCTAAAAACCGTCCCTAGAAGATTAAACCATTTCCAGAACACATTTTCCACCCAAAATTCACTATTTTTGGGTCGAAATCTTGGTTCGGGGCTGATGATAGCTTAAATACGAGGTTAAAATAAATAAAACGAACTACTAATCTAATTAGTACTTCAAGACCAGAAAATTAAGCCATAAAACACCTTGAAAAAATATTTGGATTTTAAAATAAACGAGCGAGGCTCTGATACCACAATTAAGGTTTGGTAAGTCTAACTTACCGCGGAAACAACCCCGACCCAAAGAACCACTCGCAATTAATAAAATCATAAAGCATAACAAAAAAACATAAAAGGATAAAATCGGAATTTACCTTTGACGCGTGCTTCGCCCTTAAAGACGGGCTCTTACTTGAAAGCTTTAAGCCCCGAAAATACGCGAGCCACCAACGAAAGTCCACCCGCAAAAACTACTAGCGACTATTAGGTCCGTTACCTCAAGGTTAGCGAGGTCCGACCAAAACCCAAATATTATGTGAGTTTAAGAGTTTTTGCTAATGCAATGCTCTATTGAACTCCTACTCAAGCACTCTTCCCAAAAACCCAAGATGGGTATTTATAGGCAAGAGGGAGAGTGGGAATTTATATCCCATCAATGTGGGAGTCATGAAATTTCACAAATTATTTTAAAGTTCAATTAAAATAAATAAGCAAATTAATAATAAATCTACAAGTGTCACTATTATATGTAAAGGGAAGTGAGGACCACTTGGAGAGTATGGGACCATACTTGCTCCCCATTCCATTCTCTCCTTGTGACACATGTCCCTCACCTTTTACCCTCCCTTTACTTGCTTCCCCTAAAGCACACGGTCCACCACCCGCACCAAGGTGATGCGGGCTGCTGCATCTCGCAGCTAGCAAGCCGCGCACACTCGTGCGGGCTGCTACTGCTTGCGGCCAGCAAGCCACTAATGTGTCTATTTTATATAGTATTTTACCCCGGTCCCTTGGTCGTAATTAGTAGTGTATTTTGCTCTTTAGAGCCACTTTTATTACTAATTGGTGTTTTATAGTGTTTTCGTAGATTTGGTTGACTTTTGTAGGGATTTGCACTTTTTGAGCATCTTCCCGAGATATTATGGAGCAATCACGAGCACTAGATAAGCACGACCAGTTTTTATAGCCCAGGGCCGGTTAGAGTCATCGAACTGGTGATTAAGGGCTCAGTATGTGTGATACCGGGGCATTTGGACCGAGTATTCAAAACCCGAAGAGGAAACCCAGATTGGTCCGAAGGATTGGAGCCTAATCGTAGTCCAAATAGTGGCCCAAGAGAGCCGCCCGGCCAAAAAGGATGGCGCCCGGAGGCGCGCCCAGCCGGGCGCGAGAATCATACTAACGAGCGAAAAGGCGCGCCCGATCGGGCGGTGCCTCGCCCGATTGGGCGCGTGTTATTATTAGGGGTTAATTTCGTCGTTTAAGTTTGTTTTAGTTTAGGATTTGTACGGAGTATAAATACTTATCCGTAAAACGATTTTAGCATCTTCTTACCGATGAGTGTCATTTATGGCACTCATAGGGTAGTCTTTTAGGATGATTTCATCTTCCTTTTTATGCTTTCTTATCTTATTTTTGGTCCTTTTTCCTTTAATCCCTTTCTTTTTTTCTTTCGTTGTGTTTTTCGTGTTTTCTTCGTGCTTTCCTTTTATTTGGTTCTTTTTCCCTTTTATTTCTTTTCTTTGTTTGTTTTTGTAGGTACATAGGATTTGTCTCTGCAAGGGAATCAAGTTGGGCTATATGGACTAAGCAAGGAGGAAATAATCGGCTCGGAGAGGGCTTAGAGAGGTCATGGAAAGGGCATCAAGCCCTGCCAGTCTACCGCGGGCACGGTAATGAAGGCCGCGGGCCCGGGCTCTTATGCACCAAATTGGCGGATTTCGACCAGGAACTCTCCGCGGTCTAGCCGCAGGCTTGCCGCGGGCGCGGGTAGATTGGAGAGCCCACTCGTACTAGAGAGACCGCGACCATCTGATCATCCTTTGGGAGCTTGGGATTCGCCGCGCTTTTGCTGCGGGCGCGGGCTAGAAGACCCGCGGGCGCGGATGTTGCCCAGAAAGCCCGCAGAATTTTTAATGGGTTCCGTACCCATTTTTCTGCGGGCACGGGGTTTATTGGAGTGGGCGCAGGAATCCCGTTTTTCTTCTTTGCCTATAAATACACTTGTAATTCCATTTTTAAGATAACTTTTAGATAATTTTCATTATCTTCATTTTAGAGAGAGAAGTTAGAGAGAAGTTCTTGGTATTGGATTTGTAATTCAACATTGGATCAATTGTGCTTGGATTTCTTCATTTTCAATCAGTAATGTTAGTAAGATTTTCTTCTTCTAGTTCATCTCTTACTTGATTGATTTAGTTTCATCTTTGATTGTTTGTATTGCTTGGATTTGAATTGGATATTGTAGTTGATATTGCTTTCTCTTGATTTTGATTTAGAATGATGATCAATGCTAATTGTAGTGATTTGTTCTTGAGTTACACCATGATTAGTGAGTAGATTAGTGGCTAGGGAGAAGGGGATGCATGCTTGATTGATAATTTGTGCTAGTTGATGATCTTTGATTGATTGAATTGTTGCAATTAAATTGGTTGACATAGTTTTGCATGTGATTAATTAGATTAGGAATGATCAACCTATAAGATTAATCTAGATTGCATTGCATTTCTTAATGACATGACCCATCAATTTGAGAATTGCTTTAATTGATTGAGTTTGATTGTGAATTTCCTTTATTAGCCATTCATAGTGACCCCTAGTTTGGCCTCTAGGAGATAGCTCTTGAATTCTCTTGATTGCTACTATTGTTTGTCCTTTGCAATGCTTGAATCAAACGAAGAAATTGTCGATTAGCATGATTATTGAATTAGCATGTGGAACCAATATCCCTAGCATTTAGCTTATTGAATTACTTGGTTAGTCTAATTTTGCTATCATAACACCAACAATTTTCTCACTTCAATCTCCGAAATAGCTTGATTTAGGCTAAAGAGAACACCAACTAAATTCTTTGGTTTTGACCCTATACTTACCTATACTTGTTTTAGGTTGGTTTAGGATTTTATAAATAGTGTTTGATTTTGGGATAAGCAATTAACGACTAGTTTATTCCTGTATCAAAATGGCGCCGTTGCCGGGGAGTGAAATTGGTGCTTATCTTTAGTTGTTGAGTCTATTTCATTTTAATTGAAAAAAAATACAAAAAGATTTTGTTTCTTAAGGTTACATTTGTAGCCGTGCTACTAATATTTTCATTGAAGTTTTGCATGCATAAAGCTCGTGATCGATCCATTGTGCCTTTTGACCCGGAAATCGAAAGGACTCTTTCAAGGAGAATAATTGCTAGTCGATCCTTTGAATTTAGTTCTTCAAGATAAGAAGGATTTGAAGAGGAACTAGGCATGGGAAATCAACCAAGAGTTGCTTTGAAAGAATTGGGAATTCCCGGTGCGTACAAGTTTGAGAGTGGAATTGCTCCACCTACAACACCGACGAATGACTTCAAAATTAGGCTGGCTATGATCGCTTTGATCGAAAGGAGACAAGATAGCGGAGCTAAGAATGAGAGTCCGTTGAACCATCTCAAGGAGTTTGAAAAGTATTGCTACACTATCAAAGTGAACGGAGTTTCTTAAGAATTCATCCGGCTAAAGTTGTTTCCATTTTCTCTCATAGGCCGAGCCTTGGAGTGGTTGGATAAGGAGGTAAAGACAAATTCCCTTCGAACATGGGACGAAGTCACCAAGGAATTCTTGTCCCGATTCTACCCACAAAAAAAAACGGCGGAGGCTAGAGCTTTGATTCAAGTGTTCAAGCAAAGACCTAATGAAAGCCTCTACGAAGCATGGGAGAGGTATAAAGAGTATCAAAGGGAATATCCCCATCACGGAATTCCAACTTATCAAGTCATTTAAATTTTCTATGGTGGCCTAAGTACTCAAGGCAAATCATGCCTTGATGGGGGTGCCGGAGGTCCCCATAATGAATCGGACGGAAGAGAAAGTGGTGGACATTATAGAGGACGTGGTTAAGTACTATAGAGATTGGCAAGATGGTGAGAGGGATTCAACTAGAAAGAGTGGTTCTTTGGTGTACTCTATAGACCATCTAAATGCGATCAACAACTTATTCTCACAAATGACAAACTTGGGGAAAGAAATGACCGCAATCAAGGCCAAGTTGGAAGGTCCCTTTTCTTCTCAAGCTTCGAATTCTCCCTCCCAATTTAAGGGGAGAGGTACCTTTTCTAACTCTCAACCCCCTCACTCTTCAAATAATATGCCTAGTGGTTGCTTGTTTTGTGATGTATGTGGATCTTATGATCATGACTCTTGTAATTGCCCTCATGCTTCTCCGGAATGTGGTAATGATTTTGATAATAGTGAGAGTGACCATGTGAATTATGTGTCAAATAATAATGTGCAAAGGTTTGATAATCAAAGAGGTTAATGGAATAGGAATTACTAAAACCAAGGTAATTTTGACAACTATAACCAAGGTGGTGGTTATAGGAACCAAGGGAACCAAAGTTCTCGTGGCAACTATAACAATCAAGGTTATAGTAGTCAAAATCAAAACCAAAATTATTTTAATCAAAACCAAAGTTATGGAAATCATAACCAAGGTAGTGGAAACCATAATCAAGGTTATGGTCAAAATCAAAATAGGGGTAATTGGAACAATCAAGGTAGGGGAAATTTTCAAAATAATTCTCAAAGAGGTCCCCCACCCGGATTTGTTCCAAAGACTCAAGGTGAAAATTCCTATTCACAATCTTCTTCTTCTAGGACCAATTTGGAGGAAATAATTGAAAATCAAACCAAGTTGTTGAACACATATATGGCCGTTAGTGACAAGAAATTCAATGAAATGATGACCCACAACAAAATGCTCGGAAACCAAATTTCTCAACTTGCTAGTGCTTTGAAAGACCAAGCAAGCCCTTCTTCTTTACCTTACCAAGGCCTAGATCCCAAGAAACCCTTGAATGCTATTTTTACAAGGAGTGGTAAGGTTCTTGAGGAGAGATTGCCAAGGAGGAGTGATAACAAGGAGGTCCCAAAGGAGGTTTTGGTTGAGAATGAGAGAAGTAGAGCATCTTTAGATGAGGTTGTTGTTGAGACACTAAGAGAGGTGAGAGTAGAGAAAGAGATTGTGAAACCCAAGCTCCCTTATCCCCAAAAATTCATGAGACACAAATTGGATGAGAAATTTGGGAGATTTATTGATATGCTTAAACAACTTCACCTTTCTCTACCTTTCACCGATGTGATCAACCAAATGCCTAATCATGCCAAATTCCTCAAAGACATTTTGAGCGGAAAGAGGACTTGTGATGTTGTGGAGACAATCAATTTGACTGAAAATTTTAGTGCGATCATCATGAACAAAATGCCACCTAAGTTGAAAGACCCCGGAAACTTTTCCATCCCTTGTGCTATTAACAAGATGAAATTTGATAATGCCTTATGTGACTTAGGAGCTAGTGTAAGCTTAATGCTATATTCGGTTTATCAAAGACTTGATCTAGGAGACCTCTTACCTTTTAACATTACCTTGCAACTAGCCGATAGGTCAATCAAGTTTCCAAAAGGTACAGTGGAAGATGTTCCATTGAGGGTTGGGAAGTTTGTGTTCCCGGTGGATTTTATTGTTTTAGAAATGGATGAAGATGCTACCATTTCAATTATTCTAGGTAGACCCTTTCTTGCTACCTCGGGTGCTATGATAGATGTAAAGTGTGCAAAGATTTCCCTTAAGGTAGGAGATGAGGTCATAGAATTCGATATGAATGAAAGCATGAAATATCCAAGTTCTTCTCTTGAAAATTGCATGATGATTGACTCTCTTGATCATGTTGTGTCTTCCATGCATGAGCACTTGCTCACCTCTAACGATGCTCTTGAGAATGTTTTGTTGAAAAAAGACAAGCTAGGTGTACCATGCAAGGAGTTAGCATTGTATGAGGAATTGCTTAATGGAAGCATGGAGGAAGTGGATGAACGATTGTGCTTGAAGATCTCAAGTGATGAAGCTTTGCAAGCGGCCGCAACAAAAGAAGGTAAAGGTGTGCCTATGGTAGAGCTCAAAGCTCTACCATCACACCTTAGGTATGAATTCTTAGGCCAAAATTCCACTTACCCCGTAGTTGTTAGTGCATACTTGAGCGAGAGCCAAGCTCAAGCGTTATGTTGTGTCTTGAGAAAGTGCCAAGGTGCTTTGGGCTATACTATCGATGATCTTATAGGTATATGCCTCGCTTTGTGTACGCACCACATAACGTTTGAGGAAGGCACCCTTCCTTCTATTGAACGACAAAGAAAGCTACAGCCTTAAATGGGAGAGGTAGTGAAAAAAGAGATCACCAAGCTCTTGGATGCGGGAATCATATTCCCCATCTAAAGATCTAGGTGGGTTTCTCCCGTTCATGTCGTTCCTAAGAAGGGGGGTATGACCGTAGTCAAGAATGAGAGTGGTGAGCTCATTCCAACTAGGACGGTCACGGGTTGGAGGATGTGTATAGACTATAGACGTCTAAATACATCCACCAAAAAGGATCACTTTTCCCTTCCATTCATTGATCAACTGTTAGAGACACTAACAAGGCACAAGTTCTATTGCTTCCTTGATGGCTATTTGGGATTTTTCCAAATTCCAATCCACCCCGAAGATCAAGAGAAGACAACATTTACATGCCCCTATGGGACCTTTGCCTATAGGAGAATGCCCTTTCGCCTTTGTAATGCCCTCGCAACTTTCCACAGGTGCATGATGAGCATTTTTGGAGACATGTTGGAGGAAGAAATGGAGGTATTTATGGATGATTTCACCGTAGGTGGGGTTTCATTAGAAGAGTTCTTAGTTAATCTTGAGAAATGTTTGGCTCGGTGTGTAAAGGTTAATCTTGTCTTGAATTGGGAGAAATGCCATTTCATGGTTGAGGGAGGGATAGTGCTTGGGCATAAGATCTCTCATAAAGGAATAGAGGTGGATAAGGCCAAAATTGAGGTTATTGAGAAGCTTCCACCTCCGGTGAATGTTAAGGGAGTGAGATCATTTTTGGGTCATGCGGGTTTCTATAGAAGATTCATCAAGGATTTCTCACTCATTGCCAAGCCCCTTAATGATCTTTTTCAAAAAGATGTTGAGTTCGTTTTTGATGATAAATGCTTGGAAGCATTTGATAGATTGAAGAAGGCCCTAATCTCTACCCCCATTGTTCAAGCCCCAAGATGGGATCTACCCTTTGAATTGATGTGTGATGCTAGTGATTGGGCAATTGGAGGTGTTTTGGGACAACGTGTGGACAAGAATCTTTATGTCATTTACTATATGTCTTAGACACTAAATGGGGCCCAAAAGAATTACACAACAACGGAAAAAGAATTCTTGGCCATTGTTCACTCTTTCGAGAAATTCCGGTGTTATTTGTTTGGTTCCAAGACCATTGTCTTCACGGATCATGCGGCTCTCAAATATCTCTTTGCCAAGAAAGATTCTAAGCCAAGGTTGATTCGTTGGGTTCTTGGATTACAAACTTTTGAAATATAGATTAGGGATAAGAAGGGTGTGGAAAATGTTGTGGCGGACCATCTTTCTCACCTTGAGGGTGATCAAATTCATGATGATGGTCTACCAATTGAAGATAGAATGCTTGATGATGTCTTGTATGCAATTAAGGTTAAGGATCTCCCATGGTATGCCGAATTTGTGAACTTTCTAGCATGTGGGGAGTTTCCACCTTCTTTCTCCAAGAACCAAAAGAAGAAGCTCAAGAGGGAGGCAAGACATTACTTGTGGGACGAACCAATCTTGTATAAACGCGGGGTGGATGGCTTGCTTCGGCATTGTGTCCCGAATTAAGAGGTGCCAAGTGTTCTAAAGATGTGCCATTCGGATCCAAGTGGCGGTCATATGGGAGTTTCATAAACCGCCACTAAGGTTCTTCAATGTGGTTTGTGGTGGCCACATCTCTTCAAAGACTCGTGGGGCTTTGTTAAGTCATGTGACCGATGTCAAAGGGTTGGGAATATATCCAAGAGGAATGAGATGCCTCAACAGCCTATTCTTGAGTTAGAGGTATTCGATGTTTGGGGGATTGACTTCATGGGACCATTCCCATCTTCATATGGTAATCAATTCATACTTGTGGTTGTGGACTATGTTTCTAAATGGGTTGAGGCCATTGCCTCCCATAATAATGACCACAAAGTAGTGTTGAAGTTGTTCAACAAAATCATCTTCCCAAGGTTTGGCGTGCCTAAGGCTGTGATAAGCGATAACAGATCTCATTTTGTTCACAACGCCTTCCAAAAGATGTTGAGGAAACATGGAGTGCATCAACGGTTCGGCCTCCCATATCATCCTCAATCGAGTGGCCAAGTCGAGGTCTCCAATCGTCAAATAAAGCTCATTCTTGAGAAGACGGTTGCAAGGAATAGAAAGGATTGGTCGGACAAGTTAGATGATGCTCTTTGGGCTTATAGGACGGCTTTCAAGACACTTATTGGTACGACTCCATATTGCCTTGTCTATGGCCAGTCTTGCCATCTCTCGGTGGAGCTTGAACACCGTGCTTTATGGGCAATCAAAAAGATAAACTTTGATTTAGAAAGTGCGGGGGAAAAAAGGTGGTTGGATCTTCATGAGCTAGAGGAGCTTAGACTTGATTCTTATGACCGTGTTAGCACCTACAAAGCTCGTTCCAAAGAAGCTCATGATAATCTTATTGAGAAGAAGGAGTTTTGTGTGGGTGATAAAGTCCTCCTCTACCACTCGAGAATGAAGTTATTTCCCGGAAAGCTCATGTCAAAATGGAGTGGTCCTTTCTTGGTGAAAGACGTTTTTGCTAATGGCAGCGTGGAGATTTCTCCTTTGGATTCCTCATCTTCTTTCAAGGTTAACGGTCATCGGCTTAAGAAATATTTTGATGGAGTGCTTGTTGGTCTTATTCATAAAATAATTCTTTTCAAACCACCTTGAGTGGGGTGGTAAACGTCGAGCTAACGATGTTAAACAAAAGAGCTTACGAGAGGCAACCCGGATCCTCACCTTTACTCTCTTTTCCTTTATTTCTTTTATTTTTGGTTTTTTGTTGATTTTTGCTCTTACCCTTCCTTGTGTTTTTGGTTTGTGTTGTAGGGTGCCTTTATTCATCATATATGGACAAAATTTGTTTGTTGAGGGTGATAAGAGGTTTTAGAGTGCAGGGGAGAGGGCACCCCGCGGACTTGGAGAGGCCTCGAGTGCCCTTGCTTTCAATAGTGGGAATCGGATCAGTAGGTCTCCGCGCTCTCTCCGCCGGCGCGGGTGCCTTAGAGAGAGCCCGAGGGAAATTCAGAGAGGGTGCGGCTCATTTTCTAAAATTGAATCATGAACTCTCCGCGGTCTCTCCGCGGGCGCGATAATTTTGGAGCGGGGCGCAGCCCATGGTCAGGTATGAAATTTCCGAATTTTTCCACCAACTCTCCGCGGTTGCCCCACGGTCTCTCCGCGGGTGCGGCAATATTGGAGCGGGCGTGGCTTTGTCTAGAGAGGGCGCGGGGATATGGGTTTTAATTAGCCCGGTTCCTCTCTCTTTCTCTCTCCTCTCTTATTTTCCCTTTCACTCTTAATTTTCCCCATTCTCTCTCTTCCTACTCTCAAACCCTAACCCCCAAATCATCTCTTTCACTCAATTATACTCAAATTCACCCTTATTTTCTCTTAAATTTCCATCCAAACATCCTTCATACTCCATTTTCATCAAGTTTGCTTTTCTTTCTCGTGGTTTTCTATGGGAATTTCGAGTCTACTCGGTTTTGTGCTTGCTTTGAGTCTTCAATCTTGGTATACTTCTCACCTTTGTTTTATTTTTGTTAATTTCAATTGATTTTTATTCATAGGTTGTGAGTGGCCTTGATTAAGCTTGAGTATGTTGTTTTTGGTTGTTTGTATGGTGTTTTTGGAATTATCTTGGATGATTTTGTGCTTCTTTTTTGTGATAGATTGTTAATATTGTTGGTTGTTGTTGGATTTCTGGTTGTTTGTTGCTTGTAACAGGTACTTTGTAGTTTGTGGTGGTTTTGGGTGGTCTTGTGAACGGAGGTTTGTTCACGTTGGTGGTAGTGTTGCATATTGTGTTGGTTGAGCTTGAAACTATGGATTTCTTGAGGAGAGTTAAGAGTAGCAAGAGAAGTTCAAACCAATCACCTGGCCAATCCTCTCGTGGCCAACCTTCAAACACCGAAACCCCTCAAACCCAAACTACTCAAGATAATGCACCACCTTCTCCTTTACGCGCTCTCAAATTTCATAACCGGGCTAAACACACCCCTATCTATAATAAAATGAAATCCCGGAAATTTAGACCGTCCCGCAACTATTTTCTTGAGGATATGGAAAAATTGGGTGTTGATGCCGACCTTCACATTTTGCTCCATAATCTTGGTTTGGTTGAGTTTGTAAGGTCATCCCCCCGAACTTATTTAAAACCATGCATTGAATTTTTCTCCACCTTTGAGTTTAATATGATGGGGGATACCGACTACATCATCTCTTTTTAACTTTTCAATTCCAAGCATACAATGAACCTTGCGGAATTCAACAAAGCCCTTGGTTTCAACCCAAATACCGACATCTTTGAGCCCTTGGTTGCCCTTCACAAGACCGAATACAATGAGGTTGCTTGGTGGAGAGCCATATCTAGGAAGAAGTCGTTTGACTCTAAGGAATCGCTTGCTAGCGAGATCATTCACCCGGCTCTTCGTATTCTCCATCGGATTCTTGGGTATACAGTGTTCAGTAAGCAAGATCTTGGGAAGCTTTCGAGGGAGGAGATCTTGGTGCTTTGGATGGCTACAAGGCCGGATTTGGGGCCAAGGTTGAATTTTGGTATCTTTTCATGAATTGTTGTAAGTTGATCGCCAATGGGAAGAAGACGGGTGAGATTCATTGTGGTGGTATGATTACTAGATTGGTGTTTTATTTCAAGCAAGAGTGTTTCCTTAGGTCTTGCACTCCGATAGGAAAGAGTGAAGACATGTATTTGGATATGAAGCAACTTAACACCTTGCGCTTCGTTTCTAAGTGTAAGGGAAACGGTGGGTACTCTTGGCTAGTGCGTAATATGCACCATTGTATGCTCCCAAACCCAGCTGCCACCTTAATCACTCGAGAGGCTAGGATTGTTTGGAGGATTCCCGAGGATGACGAGAGAGTTGAGAATGTTGTGGAGGAGGATGATGGTGATGAGGACGATGATGATGATGATGATGGGCATGATGGTGAAGGTGGAGAAGGAGAAGGTGGTGAAGATGAAGAAGATGAAGAAGAGAAACAACAACAACAACCGCAACAAAGAGGAAGAAAAAGACAACAACATCACCAACAAGACAACCAAGGAGATGCATATCTCCGTGAGATGGAGGCTATGCGTGATCATATGGAGCGCATGCAATTGAGCATGCAAGGTTTGTATTCGAACCATCAAACTTTGTCTTTTCAAACTAGCGCCCTATATGACGCTAGTGTGCGTAAGGGGGAGGTCACTCCTCCGGTGAACTACCCTTATGTGCCGCCCCAACAAGGGCCGATGCCATCTTGGGTTGGTGACAACCTCCCCACGTACCCATATTGGCCCGGGGTTGCAAACCCCGATAAGCCAAGGCGTGATTTTCCAGATGAGTCCAGTCATTATGACTACCGGGTCTGGGGGGGAGTGATTATTGGGGTGACCCCGACTATTACTATGTTCACCCCACTCACCCCGAGCTCTATATGCAACCGGAGCCTTTTGACCAATTATACACATCTCAACTTGACCTTTTTAAGGGTCGCTATGGGTTCCCTCCCGGTTATACCGGAGGTTGGGATGTGGATGATGGTGGTGCCGGCCCTAGTGGCCAATAGTTTCCCACTTGGTTGTTTGATTCCCTTTTTATTTCCTCCCTTTTAGCTTTGAATGTTTTTAGGCATCGCGGTTGATGCCCTTATTTTGTACGGGGGGAATCAAATAGGATGTTTTAGGGTAGGTTTTTGGGGAAGCACCTTGGACTCTTGGGGATGTGTTTGAAAGGGCTTTGATGGATTTCTTTTGCTTCGCTCTTGGTAGTCTCGTTGGTATGTTGTTTATCTTGGTGTCTTGGTTTTTGATGATGATGTTTTCTGGTCCCTTCTATTGATGATGATGATGGTTTCTCTGGTTCTTTGTACATAGTTTTCGCGTAAGTTTACTTTTTTTTGCTTTTGTTTGGAAGTTACTAACAATTTCATTTTATATATAGTCTTTTTCTTTTCTTTTTCTCACCTTGCTCATAGCCACTGCTTTGGTCTTCGAAGCTTCTTAGAGGAGGTCGTTCTTGCTCCTTTATTATTGTAACATAGCTTGGACGCTTGGTGAGACCTTTCTTGTTTTATCTCTTTACTTTTATCCCTTTACTCTTCTTGGCTGCTTAGATTAGGATTAGTTTTAGGAAAGTTAAACGGTTCGAGGATGTATGATTATAACACCTAGTATGTTTGGGGTCTTTGGCGATATGGCCATTTGACCGCTTGTTTGTCGATTGGGAATTACATGTTATGATTGCATATTTGTCCTTTTCTTTGTTCTCCTACTTTTCCTTTATCTTGGTTTTCCATATTTTATTTTCTTTTCTTTTCTCTTTGTTCTTGGTTTTGTACATAGCTTTTTGAGGCTTAATTTTTCACTCTTTCTATTTTGACTCGGACTTGTAAACATTGGACTCTTGCTTTTGAATAATAACCTTCCTAGGTGGTCTTGGTATGCACGGTTTGAGAATACGTTTGGTTGATTCTAGGATAAAGCATGCTAGGGTATTTGTCTAGAACTAGGGGGATCATGAAGCCGGATTCTACTTGTTTGTGGCATTTTGGTAGTTGCTCCCTATCTTCGATTTGACAATCTTAGTGAGTTTTTGCTACAACCATGTGAGATTCATACTTTTTCAAGCTTTCATCATATCCTTGCATGAGTGGCATGGATCCTTGACTTTCGCAAACTTAATCTTGAATCTTAACGTACGATTCCTAAGACCGAGACCGAACCACCTAGGGAGGACAAAGGCGTCTTTTCGGGGAGGTATTTTTCCTTTTTCTAGGATAGTTTCCTTATTTTAACTTTTGGGTTTGGGGATACATTTGCCTACTTGCTAACCCTTTGAGCGTTTTTCCCTTCTTTTCAAGCCACATCTCTAGATCTTGAGCCTTTTGTTTCATTTTCATTTCCATTCTTTGTTTTTGTAAAGCAATTGTTCATTATTGTTGGAGTTTGTGGTGGAGGAGTTTGGATATTTGGTTCTCTTGAAAGCAAGTTTGTGTTGTGTATATCTTGTGAATAATGGCAAGTGAATAAATGAAAAGGTCGTCCAAAGTAAAAAAAAGGCAAAGACAAAGCAAGTGCAAATTTGAAAAAGTCGTCCAAAGTTAAACGAGGCGAGGACAAAGCACTAATAAAGAAATATGAAAAAAAAACAAAAAAAAAGTGAAAAATGCAAAAATATTTTTATGTGAGTATTCTTCCTTTTTGAGCATTGCGGACAATGCTCCATTAAAGCTTGGGGGGGAAGCGTTCTCACGCTTTTTGTGTATATGTTGGTGATCTTAGCTTTGAATAAGCTTGGGGGTGTTTGTATTTTTGTTTGGTGATTACTTGGTTATGGTGTAAAGAAATGCGCAATCTTTGCTTCACAATTTAGGTTAACCACCAAATTTTAAATTTAGCCTACCTTTACCCTTTTTGCCTTACGTTACAACCTTTGGGAAGACCTTTTGACCAAGGGTTTGAGTCATTCATCGGTGGAGGGAATCATGGGTTATAACCTAAGGAAAGGGAATGCGAAGTCAAGATGTCGAGTAAGCAAAAAATTCGATCTTTTTCCGGTTCCTTCGTGGAATCTATGAGACGCTCACTAAGGGGAGATATGAGATTAGTAGGGGGAACGCGGTAAGATCGTTTGGGATGAAAGTGGAGTGTGACAATTAATTCCTATGCTTAGCATATTTATGTTTCAATCAACCTTAGGTATCTTATAACGTGCATACCATTACTTACTTTAGAAAGGTTGTTATTCATTTTAACTATAGTCACTTTGTAAAGTCCATTTCACAAAGATTGTTATTTTTGTGTTTGTTTTTCATTATTTGCTCTTTATTCTTGTATTTTGCCTCATTGTTACCTTCTTTTTGTTTGTTTAATATGAGTTATAGGTTATCTCTAGGAAACCTTTACGAGAGCATCACTCGTCCTCTAGAGCGATCTAGGGGTTTAAATGGCTTGTCTTTTGTTGCTAAAATTGACCGTGATTCCTACGAAAGTGAGTTAGTGTATATTCTCACCTCTTTCTTTTTCTTTTCTTATAAGCCCTTCTTTTTCCTTTTTAGCCTTTGTTTTGCTCGGGACGAGCAAAAGTCTAGCTTGGGGGAATTTGATGAGTGTCATTTATGGCACTCATAGGGTAGTCTTTTAGGATGATTTCATCTTCCTTTTTATGCTTTCTTATCTTATTTTTGGTCCTTTTTCCTTTAATCCCTCTCTTTCTTTCTTTCCTTATGTTTTTCGTGTTTTCTTCGTGTTTTCCTTTTATTTGGTTCTTTTTCCCTTTTATTTCTTTTCGTTGTTTGTTTTTGTAGGTACATAGGATTTGTCTCTGCAAGGGAATCAAGATGGGCTATATGGAGTAAGCAAGGAGGAAATAATCGGCTTGGAGAGGGCTTAAAGAGGTCATGGAGAGGGCATCAAGCCCTGCCAGTCTACCGCGGGCGCGGTACTGAAGGCCGCGGACGCGGGCTCTTATGCACCAAATTGGCGAATTTCGACCAGGAACTCTCCGCGGTCAGGCCGCGGGTTTGCCGCGGGCACGGGTAGATTGGAGAGCCCGCTCGTACCAGAGAGACCGCGGCCCTCTGATCATCCTTTGGGAGCAGGGGATTCGCCGCACTTTTGCCGCAGGCGCGGGCTAGAAGTCTCGCGGGCGCGGATGTTGCCTAGAAAGCCTGCGGAATTTTTAATGGGTTCCGTACTCATTTTTCCGCGGGCGCGAGGTTTATTGGAGAGGGCACGGGAATCCCGTTTTTCTTCTTTGCCTATAAATACACTTGTAATTCCTTTTTGAAGATAACTTTTAGATAATTTTCATTAGCTTAATTTTAGAGAGAGAAGTTCTTGGTATTGGATTTGTATTTTAACATTGGATCAATTGTGCTTGGATTTCTTCATTTTCAATCATTAATGTTAGTAAGATTTTCTTCTTCTAGTTCATCTCTTACTTGATTGATTTAGTTTCATCTTTGATTGTTTGTATTTCTTTGATTTGAATTGGATATTGTAGTTGATATTTCTTTCTCTTGATTTTGATTTAGAATGATGATCAATGCTAATTAATTTGTTCTTGAGTTACACCACACCATGATTAGTAAGTAGATTAGTTGCTAGGGAGAAGGGGAAGAACGCTTGATTGATAATTTGTGCTAGTTGATGATCTTTGATTGATTGAATTGTTGCAATTAAATTGGTTGACATAGTTTTGCATGTGATTAATTAAATTAGGAATGATCAACCTATAAGATTAATCTAGATTGCATTGCATTTCTTGATGACATGACCCATTAATATGAGAATTGCTTTAATTGATTGAGTTTGATTGTGAATTTCCTTGATTAGCCATTCATAGTGACCCCTAGTTTGGCCTCTAGGAGATAGCTCTTGAATTCTCTTGATTGCTACTATTGTTTGTCCTTTGCAATGCTTGAATCAAACGAAGAAATTGTCGATTAGCATGATTATTGAATTAGCATGTGGAACCAATATCCCTAGCATTTAGCTTATTGAATTACTTGATTAGTCTAATTTTGCTATCATAACACCAACCATTTTCTGACTTCAATCTCCGAAATAGCTTGGTTTAGGCTAAAGAGAACACCAACTAACTCCTTTGGGTTCGACCCTATACTTACCTATACTTGTTTTAGGTTGGTTTAAGATTTTATAAATAGTGTTTGATTTTGGGATAAGCAATTAACGACTAGTTTATTCCTCTATCACTTACTACTCTTTCTTTACTCTGTTAATTATTTTCTTAGATTTTCTCTCTCTAACTAGCTTTTAGATTAATTCTTTCTCTTAAACTTTTACTCTCAACTTTATTCTTAATTCCAGATTTATTTTGGTAACGATTTCTCTTCTCTTAATCTTAGTTGTTTACTTTATTCTTTTGATCATGTCTTGTTTTATTGCTTTGATTAGTTTAGTTTTTATTATGTGTGAGTAGTTCTATTTCTAGGGTTTATGGGGATCCATAAATAATATGAAGGGGTGATTTATTATTGTTGATTGTCAATGCTAGATTAATTTCCTATTAATTGATTTAATGCTCTGTGACTAGATTAGGCCTGATCTTTTATGCATGAGTTTGACAATATTGATTCGAGATTCGACAGATGAGAATTGATGTTTAGGTCTAGTTTCAATATGCAGGTTAATTTATAAATGGTTAAGTCGAGATTCGAAAGATGAGATTTAATACCAGTAAATTAATTGTGTGATTATAATACGTAGTGAAAGCCCTTTATGATCTGATTAATGTATGCATTGATGATTGAATATTATGTTTTACTGTGGAGTATTATTTATTGGTGAACCTATGCCCTAGATCCTTTTATATATTATTTTCTCCTTACTCTTAATCTTCGTAATTTATTTTCAAATTCACATATTGGTTACTTTATAATTTAGATTACTTTAATTGATTAGGAATAGAAAGACTCGTTTCTATGTGGATTCGACCCTACTTCGCTATCTACATTAGTTTGAGCTTTTAGGAATCACTTTTGATTTGGGGATACGACTTTACCCTGTCAAAATTTGGCGCCGTTGCCGGGGAAATGGTTTTATTTTTATTTCTGATTATTTTTATAGTCTAGGTTATTTTCTTTTTGTCTCAGAGAACGTTAGTTCTTTGAGGCAAATCTCATATTTGCTTTTAGTTTTTTTTGTTTATGCCCAGGTATTCCAGATCAGGGTACAACCCATTCGATCCTGAGATCGAACGATCCTTTCATAGATAGAAGAATTTCTACATGCAAATTCTGGCGGACTCTGGTGATAATAATAATCCCCGCGATCCTCCTACTGGTTTTAGCGATTCAGAGGTACCATCAGATACAGAATCAGAGATGACGGCTCCAAAGAAGCTTAGTGACTACTCACAACCAAAGCTTACCGATTTTCCATATCTCACTCCCACTCCGGCTCTTGATGGGGTACATGATCCGTGCCATTTATGGCACCTTTAGGCTATGTTTTCTTTATATTTCTATGCTCCTTTTTAGTCGTTTATGTCGTGTATTTAGGGAATAATTCTTGATTTGTGTGTTAGTTAGAGAAATGCGTGCCTTTAGTGGTTTTCTTATTATTTTATTCATTTCTCGGCTTTTTCCCTCGCTTCTTCGTTTGTTTGACTTGTTTTGTAGGTGTGTCGAGCTTCCCGGGATTTAATCATCAAGGAGGGAGCTCAAGTGCATTCAAGGAATTTAACGGAGCCAAGTTAGGGAAGCCAAGCACGCAAGTCAAGCCAATCCAAGAAACAAAGGAAAATGAAGGCTTACAAAGTATCAAAAAGGACCTTTGTGCATTGTATAGGCCATATATCGAGTTCTACAGATTGGATTAAGGTGATTCAAGTTGGTTTGGAAACTTGACTTGAAGAGCTTTCCAATGATAGTTCGCACGCCTTCATGCGATTCTTAGATCGTGAGTTACAGCCTTCCAAAGATGGCCCTGCAAATCTGCCGCAAGCCATTTCTGCCGATTTTGGGCAGTAACTCTCCGCGGGCTGGCCGCGGGCTCCCCGCGGGCGCGGGCTTTAGCCGCGGGCGCGGCCGATTTCTCCGAGGGCACGGGCTTCTGGGTCTTTTTACGATTTTAAGCTTCTTTTCTCCTTTTGTTTATAGATTGTTTTTTAGGATTTTTATTATCATTCATTCACATAATTCTTAGTCTTAGAATAGTTTCTCTCTTAGGTTGAGAGCTTCTCTCTCTAGATTAGGCTAGATTAGGAGTAGTTTTACAAGGGTGACAATTGTGTTCAAGATCTTCTCTATTATCAATGAGCATTCTTAACTCTATCTCACCTTAATGCTTTGTTTAATTACATGTTTGTTTGGTTTAATTTTGATATTTGATGCTTGATTAGTGTAATTGTTCTTGACATTTTGTTGATTCTTGATTTCCATAGTTGTTAGTTGATAGATGATGATTCTTGAATAGTTGTTTGGCTAGGAATTGGGTGAAACTTGTATGATTGATTAATTGTGATTAATTTGGGAATTGTGTTTATTGATTGCTTAAATTAAAGTGATTAGTGAAGGTTTGCATGTGTGTAATTCAATTAGGCCTTGAGAATTATGCTAGATTGCATTGTAATTGCTAATGACATGAACAATTGATTTAGGAATTGCAATTATCGATTGGTTTTGATTGTGATTCTCTTAGTTTGTTATTCATAGTGAACCCTAGCTTAACAATTAGGAGATAGCTCTTTGATTCCTATTGATTGCTCTTATCATTAGTCCTCACAACCTTTGATTGGCATGCTCTTCCCAAGTTGTTACAATTGACATGATTACTTGTTGATCCCCATTCCTAGTGTTTTATTTCCTTGGTTATTTGTTTTGTTAGTTGTTAGTATTCTCTCTTACCTTCGTCTTCGACCTAGCTTAGGCGCATAATTGAAAGTGATTGAACATTACCGTTCCTTTGGGTTCGACCCTTGACTTGCCTCTATACTCGTATTAGGGTTTGTTAAGTGTTTATAAATTTAGTTTGACCGAGGGAAGATTAGATAACGACCTAGTTTTCCCCTAGTCAGTACAATTTGAAATTAAACCCCAATTTGCCCAAGAAGCCGATGAATCTTTATATGAGGCTTGGGAGAGGTTCAAGGACCTACAAAGAGAATGCCCCCACCACAATTTAGCAGCATGGCAGTTAATCCAAGCCTTTTACAATGGCATTTGAAATTCTTCTAGAATAATTTTAGATTCTGCAGCTAGTGGGAGATTTATGAATCTTAATGTTGATGATGCATGTCAAGTTATTGAAGATATGGAGATACATAATTCCCAATATGGGAATCCTAAGGGCTTTGCTAACAAGGGGAAGCATAGTGTTGACTCTGTATCCTTTTTGCAAGCTCAATTGACCTCTATCTGCCAAAAATTAGATAATCATAGCACTGCTAATATAGCTAATGTTTCTGCAATTAATAATAATGCTAATGAGGCTTTCTGTGAAAATTGTGGAATTATTGGTCATTGGGAACAAGATTGCAGGAGTTTCGTGGAGCAAGTTAATGCCTTTCAAGCTTATAGGCAGAATAACCCATACTCCAACACATACAATCCTGGGTATCGGAATAATCCGTACCTTTCCTACCGGAGTACTAATGTTCAAAATCTACCACCAGTAGAACCACAGGCGCCACAGCAACAGCAGCAGAAATATTACCATCCCAATGCTGGCTAGAAAAACCAACCACAACAATCCTCCTCATCTGCCGACCCTTCTTTGGTTGAAATTAGAGCGATGCTAGTTAATATGCAAAAGCATATGGAGAGTAGAGATGCGCAAATTGATTCAATTCTAGCACATAATAAAATTGTATATAATCAAATTGCGCAACTTTCCGCTACTCTACAAGCCCGCCAACAGGGAGCCCTGCCGGCACAGCCGACCAGGCCTACGGATCAAGCCTATGCAATTACTCTAAGGAGTGGTTCAAACTATGAAGGGCCCCCTATGCCCAAAGTTGATGAACATGTTTTATTAAATAATGCTAATCTTGATTCCGTTAAACCTGACAATGTAGCTAATAACCCTGCAGGGCTAAAGAATAGTACTAATATATGTAATTCTACATTGCAGGGTATGACTCCAGAGAAGGTGGCCACTCCGGATAAGATCAATAATGCTCCAAAGCCAATTATCAAACTTCCATTCCCCAATCGTCAACTGAAAACAAATTTGGATAAGCAGTTTGGTAAGTTCCTGGAGATGGTAAAAGATTTGAAGGTAACAGTTCCCTTCACTGAATTAATCTCACAAATTCCTTCATATGCAAAATTTATGAAAGAAATATTGACAAGAAAAAGGTCTATTAGTGAGGTAGAGACAGTAGCTTTCACTGCAGAGTGTAGTGCCGTACTTCAGAATAAATCTCCACCTAAATTAAAAAATCCGGGTAGTTTTTCTATCCCTTGTAATATAGGCAATCTAATGATTGATAATGCATTGTGTGATTTGGGTGCTAGCGTTAGTGTTATGCCATTATCTGTGTGTTCCAAGTTGAATATGGGTAAATTAAAAGATACTAATATTACTCTACAAATGGCGGATCGTTCTTTAAAATACCCCTTAAGTGTTTTAGAGGATGTCCTTGTTAGAGTAGGTAAATTTTGTATACCCGTTGATTTTGTTGTTCTTGATATGGCTGAGGATATGCAAACCCCGATTATTTTGGGTAGACCATTCCTTAACACTTCAGGAGCAATCATTGATGTGAGAAGTGATAAATTAACATTATTAGTAGGGGACGATAAAATTATTTTTAATCTTAATAATACCCCTAAAAGCCCCATGATACAGGAGAAGTGCTTTAGTGTTAATGTGGTTCATAATTATTCTCACAAGCCCCAAGCTCTTGAAAAAGATCCCTTGGAGGCGGTATCTTGTGTTGCATCCCTTTCAGATGAGATAGACAAATGGCAGAAGGAAGTTGATGCAATAGAAAGAGCCCTCTACACTGTTGGTCTTGGTTTTGAGGACGAAAAGGTGGAATCAATCAAGCAAGTTGTGCAATTTGAGCCTACGGGAAGTGTTCCGCCAGATCGAGTTACAAGTGTTAAATGCAATGACAATTTGAAGCAACCCTCGATCAAAGAAGGATCTTTAGTGCGTATCATTGAAGAACCCCCAACCCAAGTCAAGGAGGATCCACCAGATAAGGTGAATTGGCGTCCCACAAGGCATGTCAGGAAGCCGCGTCGCAGCCAAAACACCGCTAGACCGGGTGAGAAACCGCCCGATCAAGCATTAGGCCAAGGGTCCTAGTTTTTGTACTTAGTAAGAAGGTCGTGCGGGACCTAGATAAACCAGCGCTTTGCGGGAGGCAACCCGTATTTTAATGCTTTTTAGACTATTTTCTCTTTCTTTTTCTTATGAGAGGAGAGATGAGGGAATTTAATGAGGTTTATGAGTTTTTGTACAGTTTTGAAGGAAAAGAGTTAGCCAAAAAATTGAAGAAAAGAAAAAACAAATAATCGTCAATTTGTCTCGGGCCCGATCTGGCAAAGCTCGCCCGACCGAGCGCGAGAGCTAGGCTTCAAAATCAAGTATTTTCGCCTGACTGAGCAATGGCGCCCGACCGGGCGTGAAACTCGTCGTATACGGACATATTTAACCGCTTGATCGGGCGAATCTCGGCCGACAGGGCGCGAGAAGAGGCGAAAATTTGAGCGTTAGATCGCCTGACCGGGCAAAGGGCGCCCGACCGGGCGGGCGCGAGAGTTGAAGCAAATAAGGTACATTAGATCACCCGATTCTCTCTACCTTCTATCTAAGATTTCTTCTCCAATTCTCACCCAAATTCAAAACTTTTTACATATTTTTAATCTTCTCTTCATCCTCTACATTTCTATATAAAAAATTTCAAATTCCATTCAAATAAATTTTCATACCCATTTCTACTATGGCTTCAAAGAGGGCTCGATCTATTTTCGGTAGGGGTTCTAGCTCGAGGGAGGAGTATGACCCGGATTTGCAACTCCCGTACCGGCCGACGATCCGTATTGCTAGCCAGGAACAAAAGGAGCGGCTAGAACACCTAATAGGGCGCGAGGTAATTCCTTCACGGTGGTTACACCGCCCTACTTTAGAATCGTATGGTTTATATGATTTTGTGAAACTATTTTTGAATGACATAGGCATGAGAAAATTTGTTGATATGCACTATCCTACATACCGTGAATTAACTTGTAGATTCTTGTCTTCTTTAAAAGTTGTAAATAGTAGAAATGGACCGAATTTAATTTTAGTCTGAACAATAGAAATATTAGTTTAACATTTGTGGAATTTTGTAAATTATTTGAATTAAATTCTGAATTACCATTCCATTGGCATGCTGATTACAAAATGGGTGACATTTATCATGCTCTGACTGGTTTGCCTACTCTCGACTCCCAACATGCTAGTACCAAACCTATTCATCACCCTGTCCTAAAAATCTGGCAAACCCCATAATGCCCAAACTAATGAACTAGCTATTATAGGTCACTATGTGTCCGAGTTTGGGAAATTGAACATAGGTAGGTACATTATTCACCATTTGAGCAGGCATGCCACGGCCAGTACCCAATCTCGCACCCCCATTCCTATAGGAGGCCTTATTACTAGAATAGCAGTGAAAAAGGCCGGTTTTATTGAGGACGGACCCCACCAACCTACCAACTGTGGACTAGATACCTATATGACTGCTAGGTATTTTGAGGAGTTGGGGTGGGTACGACCGGATACTGAGCAGACACCCCACTGGTGTATTAGGACTCAGACCGAGCAGCCTTTGCCCATCTTTCCCCTACCTAGTCCTGACTTGACCGCCTTTCCCCCAGAGCAACCATCCTATACGTATGACCTTTTAGTTGCCAACGCTAGGGGGCAAGCACCACCAGTTCCACCACCCAAGCCTCAGCCTCAGCCCGAGGTGGCGTTTTCTCCACCTCTCACTCCGTCCCTCATGTTGACTCTGACCTAGTTTGGAACCTTCAGAGTATAGGTCAGGCCTTAGGACGTATCGAGCATTCCCACACTGACATTAGGAGGTTAGTAGGCTCTATAGACCAGAGGTTAGGGTACCTGGAGAGGAACTAGGGTAGAGCCCTCTACCCTATGTACGATGATTATGCTCGTCGGGGCAACATTCCCGACGATGCTATTTACCCTGACTGGTTTCAGCCTTTACCCCAGGGATACAATAGGGATCCCATTGCCCATGGTATTTACACTGACTATTCTTCCTTCCATGGGTACGGCCAGGACATTCCTATCGGGGGACCGGCGTGGGGGAATTTTTATGCTGATTATTTTAGTGGTAGCTCTTCTGGTGCAGGTGGTGCAGGTGGCAGTGGAGGTGCAGGGTTCGGCCACATGGATGAGGATGATCAGGACTAGCTATGCTGGGCTAGTTCCCGAGCCAATAAGGACATTGTCTGATTCTAGCTTGGGGGAGATTTTGGATTTGGTATCTTTCTTTTTCTGTTTTCTTTTATTTATTGTGTGTTTTCTTAGGTTAGATTTATTGCTTTCTAGGATAGTTTTATTGCTTTCTTATATATGAAAAATACAAAAAAATTGAAAAATAAAAAAATGCCGAATTTCTCTACCATTTTCTTCTTTTTCACTTTAGCCAATATGAGTTTACCTGGTACTAGCAGCTTTATCGGGGAATTTCTTGAGAAAATTTTTTTGATTCTTGGTATATGATGATAAGCATTGCGGATTAGTTGATCATGATTTGATGTTTGATTGCCTTGAAACTTTAAAATGCGTCAATTTTGTCCAACTACTTGTGAATATAGTGCTTGACTAGTTGATTTGGTTAGGAATGTGTGATAGTTTCTGGTATGTCAATGAATTTGAGTATTGGTTTGCAACTATAAGTAATGTTTATATGATTCATTATTATGCACATTGAGGAGGACGAAGGCGTTCATTCTTTTAGGTAACCTCCAGATGATTGTAGATACATTTGTTCCCTTCTTGCTACCCATGTTGTTGCCTTGACTTTTTATTGTTTATTAGCCACATTACAAGCCTATTTTGCCCCATTGGTTACTAACCCAAGCTTGGCTTGGGGGAGCTATTAGTGAGTGAGGTGAGGGAGTTTGTAGTGTGCTTATTATTTGCACGACATAGGTGGGATTTGAGAAGTTGTTTGTTTTTTATCATGTTTATTTTTGATGAATTTGAGAGTTATATTTTCTTGAGAAAAAAAATAAAGCATGAAGTTATGAAAAAAAAAGAGAAGTTCAAGAAAAAAAAGTGAAAAAAAATAAGTGAACTTCGAAAGAAAAAAAAAACAAAAAGAAAAAAAAAATGTTCAATGTTGAAATGTTCTAGTTGGAGGTTGATCAAAAGAAAAAAAAAAGAGCTTGAATGAAAAATTGAAGTTTGGAAAATAAAGTTTGTTTATTCACTCCACTTCTTCATTATAATATCTTATGAGTGAATTGTAAGTGTTGGGATTGTTTATTATGATTGGAGTATATTTGGTTGATGATAGAGTTGGTTATGTAGGAGTTGTTGATCATTATTTATTTTGATCATGGGTTTTATTAGGATTTGCTCCCTTAAGCATAGCTTTTCTCTCACTTGTTTTCAAATGATTCCTACCCTTTACCCTACCCTTACATTACAAGCTTTAAAGACTTTCCGACCTTTGTGCATAGAGTTGTATGAATGTGAAAGTGTTGTTTATCAATGCAAGTTATGATTTGGCATATTTCGAGTTGACTAGTAGGTTGAGCGTTCATTGTTTTATACACATGAGAGTTTCAGTTGGGTGGGCATTGTTCACATATAGAGGTTGGTTGGAGAGCGATCGAGTATATCTTTTACTCGCCACATAAATGAGAGTTGAGTGTGTGAGCACTAGTCTTGAATTCTATATGCTCTTGTGGTTTGCTCTATTTGACAGTTGTTAGGGAGGAAAGGTGGATAGATTTGATTGAATGATTTTGAAGCATGTTTATTTGATTTACCCTGAATCGTTTGTGCTTGATTTTTACTTTTTGGGGTGAAGCCTATTTATTGATTCATTGATGAGATCTTTGCTTAGGGACAAGCAAAGGTTTGGCTTGGGGGAGTTTGATGTATCTATTTTATATAGTATTTTACCCCCGTCCCTTGGTCGTAATTAGTAGTGTTTTTAGCTCTTTAGAGCCACTTTTATTACCAATTGGTGTTTTCTAGTGTTTTCATGGATTTGGTTGATTTTTGTAGGGATTTGCACTTTTGGAGCATCTTCCCGAGATATTATGGACCAATCACGAGCACTGGAGAAGCACAACCAGTTTTTATAGCCCAGGGCCGGTTAGAGTCATCGAACCGGTGATTAAGGGCTCGGTATGTGTGAAAGCGGGGCATTTGGACCGAGTATTCAAGACCCGAAGAGGAAACCCAGATTGGCCCGAAGGATTGGAGCCCAATCGTAGTCCAAATAGTGGCCCAAAAGAGTCGCCCGGCCAAAAAGGCTAGCGCCCGGAGGCGCGCCTGGCCGGGAGAGGGAAGCAAAGGTCGGCGCCTGGTGACGCGCCCGGTCGGGTGCGAGAAGCGTACTGACGAGCAAAAAGGCGCGCCCGAAAGGGCGGTGCCTCGCCCGATCGGGCACGTGTAATTATTAGGGGTTAATTTCGTCGTTTAAGTTTGTTTTAGTTTAGGATTTGTACGGAATATAAATACTTATCCGTAAAACGATTTTAGCATCTTCTTACTATTCCTTCTTTACTCTCTTAATTATTTTCTTAGATTTTCTCTCTCTAACTAGCTTTTAGATTAATTCCAGATTAATTTTGGTAACGATTTATCTTCTCTTAATCTTAGTTGTTTACTTTATTCTTTTGATCATGTCTTGTTTTATTGATTTGATTAGTTTAGTTTTTATTATGTATGAGTAGTTCTATTTCTAGGGTTTATGGGGATCCATAAATAATATGAAGGGGTGATTTATTGTTGTTGATTGTCAATGCTAGATTAATTTCCTATTGATTGATTTACTGCTCTGTGACTAGATTAGGCCTGATCTTTTATGCATGAGTTTGACAATATTGATTCGAGATTCGACAGATGAGAATTGATGTTTAGGTCTAATTTCAATAGCCAGGTTAATTTATAAATGGTTAAGTCGAGATTCGAAAGATGAGATTTAATACCGGTAAATTAATTGTGTGATTATATTACGTAGCGAAAGCCCTTTATGATCTGATTAATGTATGCATTGAAGATTGATTATTATGTTTTACCATGGAGTATTATTTATTGGTGAACCTATGCCCTAGATCCTTTTATATATTATTTTCTCCTTACACTTAATCTTCGTAGTTTATTTTCATATTCAAATTCCCATATTGGTTACTTTATAATTTTGATTACTTTAATTGATTAGGAATAGAAAGACTCGTTTCTCTGTGGATTCGACCCTACTTCCCTATCTACATTAGTTAGAGGATTTAGGAATTACTTTTGATTTGGGGATACGACTTTACTCTGTCAGCCACACACACCTTGTGCGGGCTGCTGCTGCTTGCTTGCGGTCGTGGCTGCCTTTGGATGCTAGCGTTGGTGCCTTAGCATGCCCCAGCTAGCCTAGGCTTGGCTTGATGCGCATGCTAGCCACCAATGCTTAGCACATTATGCCCCTAGCACTCGGATGCTCCGGGCATTCCGATGCTTGGGGTATTTTGGGAAATATTGTTGATTTATTATTATTTGCGCGTCTTGTCATTTACTTTTTTTTTACTCGTCTTCCGACCTTGGTTTCGACGCTCTAAGCTCGAATTTTAAAAGTCTAAATATTTAATATTACAAATCGGAAGCGACCTCCACTTAGGCATTCCGATCACTTGACCTTACTGAATATATATTAGCTTTCTAATAATTCTTATCCCACTAACGGAATAGTACACTTGTTCGAATGACACCATTCCTTTCAGAAGAACCATTCAAGCTTGATCCATATTCCACTCGGATAGTAAACAACATCTTACTCAAGAGTAGTTACTTTCCTGGGATGCCTTTGGGAATAGGAATGAAGAAATCTCTCTTACTTCCTATCCCAAAGACAAGCTTCTCCTTTGGATTGGGATATAAACCAACCAAAGAAGAATTGGGTTCTCATGATGCAAAAAACAAAGCATGCAGAGACAATAATAAGAAAGGAATAATCACTTTACTCCCATCCTATCAACAATCCCTTAATGGTCAATTCATTAGGGAGGGAGGAGATTACCCATGCTACGACTTTCCAGAACCATTAGTTCTGGAAGGAATCAAGAAGCCTGGATTTGAAATATTTCATGCTTACTACTTCTTGGATGAAGATTTTAGTATCGTTAAATAAAAACACCCAACTCCAGGGTTCTATGATGGGAAAGCATTTAACTTGCTATTTGGACTAGAGCAAAATCATATTGCTATAATGACCAATCAAAACGCCATTCAAGATGAAGCTTTTGACCCAACCTTATTGATCACCCCTTTAAATGAAACTTTTAAGCATGGATGGAGGAAATATTTCAAATTGACCAATTACAAAGGCGATAAGCTAAATATCGTCACAGGCGAAGGGAAGATGTTTGAAGAATCGGATGATGAATCTACTATAGACCCTAGGGAAGCTGAAAATCTAGGCCTTGTGGCCATTACTGAGTCTTTATTTTCTATTTCAAGGACGAAGATCCCAAAAAGGATTTTTCTCTTGATGTACTCTCTTTTGATTTTAATAATATGAGTTCTATTTCCAAGTATATGCCTTCTCTTGAATCTTTCGAATGCTATAACAATCAATCTAATGAAGATGATAACATTAATATTGGTTGAGCTAATGAATGAACGAGAACAAAAGAACCCTATCGTTGAAGAAACTGAAATAATTGATATAGGAACTAACAAAAATAAATGAGAAGTCAAAATTGGCTTAACTATAAATCCAGAAGAGCGATCCACCCTTATATCGACGCTCAAAGAATTCGAAAACGTGTTTTCTTGGTCATACAAGGACATGCCTGGAATAGATAGGGAAATTGCGGAACATATCATTCCCTTGAACCCTACCTCTAAACCAGTAAAACATAAACTTCGACGAATGAAACCTGATGTCGCATTAAAAATAAAAGAAGAACTACAAAAACAGTTGGACGCAGGTTTTATTTGTGTATGTAATTACGCAGAATGGGTAGCGAACATCGTCCCAGTCCCTAAAAAGGATGGACGAGTTCGCATGTGTGTCGACTTTAGGAACCTTAAAAAAGATAACCCTAAAGACGATTTTCCTCTACCACATATTGATATATTGGTAGATAACACAGCTAAACATGCGATGTTATCCTTTATGGATGGATATGCAGGTTACAACCAAATTTTAATGGCAAAAGACGAAGAAAAAACATGCTTTATTACCTCTTGGGGTACGTATTGCTACACAGTCATGCGATTTAGTTTTAAAAATGCAGGAGCTACATACGAAAGAACGTGTACGACTCTCTTGCATGATATGATGCATAAAGAAATAGAAGTGTATGTGGTTGATATGATCGTAAAGTCCAAGGATAGAATGGGACATATAATTGACGAGGGTCGGACTAGGTCGTTGGACTAATCCTCCCTAAGCCAAACAAAATTTATAAACACTTAACTAACCTAAATACAAGTATAGAGGTAAGTCAAGGGTCAAACCCAAAGGAACGGTAATGTCTAAGTGCTTCCAATTATGTGCCTAAGCTCGGTCGAAGACGAAGGAAATGAGGTGACACTAAGAACTACTTAAACGAAGAAACTAAACAAATAAAGTGTTAGGGATTAGGATTCACATATAATAGCAATGAACATAGCAAATTGGGATAGGAAGTCGACTAAGTCAAGCAATGTGAGGGAAGATCAATCATGCAACCAAAAAAGCATATCAAGCTATTCTCCTAGAGGTCTAACTAGCGTCAACTACGATAAACTCTGGCTAGGAAACATCACAAGACACCTCAATCGTGTAAATTCAAGCCACAAATCAATGGTCCGTATCAATGTGAACTTACAATGCAATCTAGTGTGAATAACTAGGGTGATCAAGCCTAAATCAAACACACACAAGCACATAATCAATTAACCAATTTAATCACATCATCAACTCCATCAATTTCCCCCAATCTACATCAATCCATCACATAATACAAGCTTCACCATCACCTTAGCAAGGAAATTATTCTAACAACATCATCAAATCAACAAACAACTAAAGGAATCAAGAATCAACAAAATATGAAGAACAATTACAGTAATCAAAGATCAAACATCAAAATCCAATCAAATCAAATCAAACAAACATGAATAAACTAATCAAAACAATAAATGAGATAGAGTTAGAAATGCTCATTGATAATAGAGAAGATCTCCAACACAATTGTCACCATTGAATCTTCAATCTCTCAATCAGCATTGAAATTCCTCACTTTCTCTCTCTAAAATCTACTCCTAAAACTAACCCTAAAACTAGAGAGAGAAGCTCTTAACTAAGCTAAGAATATGATCAAAATCTAATATGAAACTTGCTTCTAAACTTACCCCAAAAATCGGGTTTACATAGATATATATAGAGGCGCGAAAACACCAAGAACCGAGCATAAAATACCCACGAAGGCGCGCCCGGGCAGCAGAGGAGGTGCGCCCGCGCCACCCTGTTGTGTGCCCGCGCCTAGCTGGGTTCCTTCGAGATTCTCGCGGCTTGGTGGGTTCGCTAAGGTCGCATGACTTATGATGTTGATGAACACTAAGAGTGGCAGTAGCTAATGCTCTTGATTAGTGGGTACACCACTTCTTAATGGTAGCACGACATTAGAGCGCAAGAGCCAAAACTTGGAATCTTCACTTCCTTGCATCTTTAGCTTTCCAACTGCCATGAGCTTGCTCCAAAAGCTTCCTCCACCTAAGTAGATCACCAATATCAAGACCTAAACCTCGTACAATACCTACAACCACGAAAATAGAGCAAATAAAGGAGAAAAGACTAGAAAACCAATGAAATACACGAAAGCTACAAAATAAGAGAGGAAAGGTAAAACTAAGAGCAAAAGCATAAAACAAAGCAATTATTGAGCAAGAAAGCAATGAAAAGAGGATGAAATCAACCTAAGTGCTCATCAAATGGGTGCCATTTATGGCAGCCATCATATGCCCCCAAGCTTATCTTTTGCTCGTCCTCGATCAAAACATAACCAAGGGAGTGAAAATGACGAGCTTATTCAAACAAACTAAAGAAGAAACGAGATGAGAATATACACTAACTCACTTTCGTAGGAATCACGGTCAATTTTAGAAACTAAATACAAGCCATTTAAACCCCTAGATCATCCTAGAGGACGATTGATGCTCTCGTAAGGGTTTCCTAAGAGTTTAACCCATAACTCTCATAATAATACAAACAAGGCAAAGCATGAAAATAAATCAAGAGAAAAACAAAACAAACACATGTTCATGAAGGACTTTTCCAAATGTACAAGCAAAAATGAATGCAAATCTTTCTAAACAAGTAAGGGAGTGAACGTTCCAAGATACCCAAGGTTGATTGAAACATAAATATGCTAAGCATAGGAACTAGCTTTCACAATCCTCTTTCATCCCAAATTATCTTACCACGTTCTTCCTAATAGTCTCATATCAACCTCTAGCGAGCATCCCAATGATTCCTCGAAGGAATCGGAAAAAGAGAATTTTTAGGCTACTCGACATCTTAACTATGCATCCCTTCTCCTTAGGCTAAAACTCATATTTCTCTCCCCCGATGAATGACTCAATCACTTAGGACAAAAGGTCTTTCCCCAAGGTTTTAACGTTAAGGCAAAAGGGTGAGGGTAGGCTAAAATTTAAAATTTGCTGGTTAACCTAAATTGTGAAGCAAAGATTGCGCATTTCTTTACACCATAACCAAGTAATCACCAAACAAAAACAACAACACCCCCAAGCTTATTCAAATCTATAAATGACAAATATATACACAAAACGCGTGAGAACGCTGCCCCCCAAGCTTAAATGAAGCATTGTCCTAAATGCTCAAAAAGGGAGAATACTCACATCAAAATATTTTTGAAATTTTTTTTTTCTTGTTTTCTTGTTTAAAAGTGCTTTGTCCTCGCCTCTTTTAACTTTGGACGGCTTTTCCAACTTTGCATTTATAATGTCCTTGCCTTTTTTAACTTTGGACGGCTTTTTCATTTATTCATTCGCCATTATTCACATAATATACACAAAACACAAGCTTGCCTTCATTGTGAACCAATATCTACACTAACATACCACAAATTCCAAAATATGACCATTTGCTTCACAAAAACCAAAAATGGGACAAAAAGAAACAAAAGGCTCAAGAATCTAAATATGTGGCTTGAAAAGAAGGGAAAAGGCTCAAATGGTTAGCAAAAAGGAAAATGTAAACCCAAAAACTAAAAGTGAAACAAACTATCCTAAAAAGAAAAATTACCACCCCGAAAAGATGCCTTTGTCCTCCCTAAATGGTTCGGTCTTGGTTTTAAGAAATAAGTGTCAAGATTCTAGATTAGGTCTGCAATAGTCAAGGATCCATGCCGCTCATGCAAATATATAATGAAGGCTTCAAAAACAATGAACCTCACATGGATGTAGCAAAAACTCACTATTGGTGTCAAATCGACTATAGGAAGCAACTACCAAACATGCCTCATACAAGTAGAATCCGGCTTCATGGTCCCACTAGTTCTAACCAACTACCTTAGCATGCTTTATCCTAGAATCAACCAAGCATACTCTCAAACCGTGCACACCGTTACCATTTAAGAAGAATAGCATTCAATTATACTAGTCCAAATGTTATTATGTCCAAAGCAAGAACAAAACAAAACACATTGCAAATTTGCCTTGATGGAAACAAAAATCTTTTTGGAGTTTTTCAAAATATAAGAAACATGGAAAAGCATATACAAGGGTGCATAGCATATATGAATCATCATCCCACCAAACATGATAGAATACCCTCCCCCAAGCTTGAATGAGACAATACACTCAAATCATAAAAGCATGGAAACCATGGGAGGGGAAAACAAGGAGATCAATCCAACAAACCAACATACGTCCAACAAGTCATCATCCACTAGAGAAAGAGCAAGGAAGGATATTACCGGATATTAGGTGGGTGTAAATACCCGCAAATGACCCAATCAAACCTTTCAAAGCTAATAACCTCTAATATTGAATCTTGCCTTCCATATGCTAGCAATTGTGATGTCAATCTTCTTTGAGTCTTGATCCAAATCGAAGCACCGAAGTATATCAAGTCATTGATATGTGACTTTTATGTCACTTTTAGGGGTGTTTATTGAATACTTTTCCGGCTTATTTCAATAATTAAGCTTATTTTATCGTTTATATCTATTATTTGCTTATTCTCGTCTTTTATCTTTTTATTTGAGTATTTTGTAGTTTTTAGTTTAATTTCGTAATTTATTTATGTTTCTTATTCTCTTATGTTCTTAGTCTAAATTCTTGTTAATATTTTTTCTTCTCGTTTCCTCTTATTTTTCTTTAATTTTCAAGTTTGTTTTCTTTATTTTGTTTTATTTATTTTATTTTGATTTTATTTAATTTCTTTTAGTTTTAGTATTTTACTTTACTTTATTTTATCTTTATTTTATTTTTATTTTGTTCTTGATCCTACCCTCGTGTTTTTTTTTTTGTTGTAGGTGTGTTCGGGTTGACGCTTAATTTCCATGTTCAAATCAAGTTCGAAATTCCGGGTTTGAGTCAAATGTGTACAAGCTAAGCATCACGGGTTCATGGCTGCTGCCCCAAACTGCTACTTGCTACTGGCCCATATCCTGCTGCCACGCAACCACGCACATCAATAACAACCACCAGCTCCACCACTGTTGCCCCCTTCACCACACAAAACAGCAGCCACCACTCACCTCCAATACACCAACACCCCGCAACATCCCTCACATCACCACTCTCACCAGCCACGCAACCACCGGGAACCCCTACTCCCTCATGCAAAACCGCCAGCAATCACCACCACACTCCCCTGATTTCCCTCTCCTCTTCTCACTGACCCGCAACTCCAATCAACCACCACGCAGCCACAACAGCCACCCAAACCACCTGAACCACCAATCACCCCCGTAACAACCACCACCTCCACCTACAACCTTCACCACACCACCACACAATCCGCAACAGCAATCACCACCACAATCCCCTGCTACCTCACGCAGCTCTCAGCCCACCAACAGCAGCAACCTCACCAAACCACGACTCCGACCACCGCAGCCACTCAATTCCAGCCATCACCCTACCAATTCGCGCAAGAAATAGAGCAAAATCAGAGCAAATGGCAATTAATCAAGTTCGAGAAAACCAATAAGAGTTCGTTCAAAGTACGAGTCAGAAACTTTAAATTTTTTGTAAATTGAAGAGGTGTGGTCGAACACACCCATGGTTCGACCGAACCAACCCCGTAGTTCGGCCGCACCAACCCATGGTTCGACCGAACCACTTCACGAGCCTCGCACATGATAATTAATGAAATCGAACGGTTAATATTGAAGGTGAAGGATGATTCTTGATGATTACCGTTGATGATTGTTGTTGATGGTTGATGGAGGGTGATGATGCATGGTGATGGTGATGAAGGGAATGAGAGCAGCAAGTGAATGGAGAAAGTGGTGGGATTTTGTGGGAATTTTGGGGGATTTGGGGTTTCCTTTTCAATTTCATTTTCTTTTATTTTATTTTATTTTAGTTTAGTTTTTTAATTTAGTTTTATTTATTTTTATTTTATTTTGTTTAACTTGTATTATAAATACCCCCTTCGGGGTTATTTTCTAATAACTTTCAATCAACATTTTTATTACCTAGATTAGATTAGTTTAGCCTATTTTATTTTCTCTCTCTTAGGGTTAGATTAGGAGTAGTTGTAGAGAGAGAAAGCTTGAATTTCCATGGAGTTTTTGAGAGGTTGAAGAAGAAACTTTGTGGAACTTCTTCTCATCAATTCAATGAGCATTTTATAACTTTCTCTCATCTTTATTTCTTTGCTTAATTCTTAGTTTTTTCTTTTTGTTTGTTGATTTGAGTAGATTAATTAGTTTGTTTGTTTAATCTTTTTTTATTCTTATTTTACCTTGTTTTCCATGTCTTTCTTCATAATGTTAGCTTAGGTCTTGTTCTAGGGAATGGATGACGGTTACATTAATGAATTGAATAATTGATTGTGATTAGTATGAAATTGTTTCATGATTATTTTGTATGGGTGATGCTTTTATGGATTAGAATCTTTGTAGCTAATCAATTCTATGCTCTTAATTGTGCTTTCAATCAATTGTGCGAGAGTGAGTTGGTTGAGAGCCCTAAACTCTTCCATACCTTTGCTAGGCTAGTTGCACGAGAGTGAATTAGTTTAGTAGGATAATTAACATGCTTAATTGTGCGAGAGTGAGTTAAATGTGTTGATGTTCCTAATCGAGGTCATTTTCATTTATTTGTATGATGTTGTTTAATACATTGATGTGATTGGATTCCACTTTCCCTAGTTTAAGTTATTTGTTCTTAGTCGTGTTTAGTTTAACCTCTCTCTATCTCACGACCTTTCCTAGTAGTCTAGTTGGCACAAATTAATAAACTTAGTCCTTTTGGGTTCGACCCTTTACTTGCCACTAACTAGTTTAGTGTAAGTTTAGGTATTATAAATTTCTAATTTGGTTAGGGTTAGTAGTCCCAATGACCTACTTTTGCCCCTGATTAAATTTTGGCGCCATTGTCGGGGACTAAGGCGTTCATTAGTTTGTGTTGATTAGATTAGCTAGGTTCTTGTATATTATTTGATTTTTGTTTGCTTTTATTTGTTCTTTGTATAAAAATGGCATGCTTATCTTTTCCTCAATTTGATGGTGAACCCTTCTATGCTTACTTTGAAAGACTAGATGGTTTCCTTAGTTACCATGGGTTTTCTCTTAGTGATGCTTGTGGTATAGCTTATTGGGGAATGAATGAGTATACTAGGGGAATGGTTAAGGACATGAATAATGGTAGATTTTGTCATTTGTCTATGCATGATGCTTGGGATTTCTTCACATGGCTTGCTAGGGATTCTTTTGATAGAGAATCTCATGTTTCTTGTTCTGATTCTCAATGCCAAGATTCTTTTAATTTTTCCATGAATTCTCTTGATACTTCTTATGTGCCTTGTGATGATCCAAGTATGCAAGTTGTCCCCTTTCCCTCTTATGCTCATTGTGATGAGGTTTGTGCTAATTTTGATGATATGCAATTTGATTTTGATCACGAACTTCAACCCAATAACATTGATGCCCAAATTCTCTCTCAAATGCATTATCTCACCCAACAACTCCAAGAGCTTCAAGAGGAACAAAAATTGAGAGAAGTAAGGCTTTCCCAAGTGATGAGTGCTATGATTGATTTTGATGGACGTGAGGCACCTCACTTGGAGTGTGAGAGTGTTGTTGAGGATGATGTGGGGCAAGGGTGTGAAGGTGAGGGGAGATTTTCTTATGATGAGAGGATTTTTGAGGATTTTGATCCTTTTCATTCCCCATTTGAGCTTGAATGCCATCCTTCCCCTTATTCACCCCTTTTGAGAGCTTCCTTTGGTGAGGATGTGAGTGAGCCATCTTCATGTTTGAATGAGGGAGTTCATGAGGATGATGATGGTGAGTTTGAGAAATCAAGAGAGATTGAGAGTCCCTTGAGTGATGGTGGAAGAGTTGTGAATGAAGAAAATGTCAATTTTGAGGATTCCAACCCCCTTCCCCATCTTGATGAGTCTACCTTGCATGTTTGTGACCCTTCTATCCATGAGTCTTTGGACTCATTTGAGGTTATGGCTAGTATGTTCATTGAAGGTGTAACAAAACATTATAGCCTTTTGAGAGAGTTCATTGGCAATGCTTCATGGGAAAGGGATGAGTTTGAGAGAAACCTTTATCCTTTTATGCATGGTTTAGAGACTCTAGGCTTTGAGGATCTTGAGGGATTTGTTGTTCATTGTTGTGATATAGAGGAGGATGAGGTTGTTTATATTGGAGAGTTTTTGTTTGAGGGAGATGTGAGTCATGAGTGTTCTTTTGAGGATTCTATGATTGATTTTCATGCCCTCATTGATGATGTGAGGCTTTGTGAGACCATTGTTTCTCCTCCCCTTCCTCATGTCCCTTTCTCAAGGAAATTTGACCACATCTCCTACTATCCCATGTTCCTCCCTTCTTTTGTCACATAGCCTGTTGAGGACCTTCTCTTGTTTGATGAGATTCTTCCTTTTAATCCTCCTATTATTGAGTAAATGGGTGATTGTGCCACCCAAAAAGATTTTGAGGAGGTTTTGCCTTTTTATTCTTTTCCTTATTTTTCTTCTTCTTTCTCTTCTTATTTTCTTGATTTTTCTTTTGATTTTTCTTCCTTATTTTGGCATCTTCCTCCTCACTTACGTGCAATAATCTTGTTGCACGTCCTCCTCCCGTCATTTGCCTACTTATTATCATATGAAATGTGTAGTAGTGCATTTGATAAGCTCTTGCGTTCGTTGGAATATTATTTACTAGAGTGGTCTCGCTTGGACGTTAAACAAGCCTTTCTCGGGAAGTAACCCGAGGTTTTTATTGCTTTCATTTTCTTCTCTTTTTAGATTAGATTTTCTCTCATGGAAATGTTTGTGTGCCCCTTGCTAGGTACATAACTTGATATACACTTATGCATTGGTTTGGATCAAGATTTAAGGAAGTTTAATGCCTATTTTTGCTAGCATATGGAAATCGAGATTCAATTCAAGAGGAAATCGGCTTTGAAAGGTTAAATTGGTTCATTTGCGGATAATTACTGATTTGGGTATTTCATACCCGGCCAGGTGGCCCAATCAAAAAGCGCCACGTGTCCTCCGTATAGGTGCTATTTGGACCTATGGAATGATGACACGTGGAGGGTGGACTCTTCTCCGTCCTACGTGGACTGAAGGTCCATCAGGGACCATTCAGGTGGCGACACGTGTCACTCAAAAAGTGCTTCAGAATCCTTTTGGGCACAATGACACGTGTCACTCAGGCATTGGCCCTGGGATGGCGGCCTTCTAAGGCCCAAATCCCAAGGCGCCGCAAAACGGCGTGACCTAATTCCTAGGTCACCAGATCCTAGGAAGGCACACTCTTCAAAAGGACCCTATAAATAGGGACATTATGTCATTTATGACAGAGAGAGAGAATTTTGACACGCAATACGAGACAATACGTCACTTATCACACTTTACCTGAGCTTGGAATCCAAGAAGATAACTTTACTTCCGCACGTTTTATTTCCGAACGTTTGCTGACTTAATCTTCGGAGGCGGACCCCCAACCATCCGGAGGTCCGTTTACTTTGCAGGTACAGGCGTCCTCATTTGAATCCAGTTTCAGTGTTGTAACTCTCCCGAGCGACAAAAACCCCCGAAACATTTGGCGCTGTCTGTGGGGAGAGTACCTCTGAAATGGCTTCACAAGAACCTGTACCAAATCCGGAGGCCATTCGGCCTCCAAATGATGTACTGGTCCAAACGGACCATGACTCGGGTGACGACGCTGATGTCGAAACCTATGTGGATCCAAATGGATCCCTCATCTCTAAACGCATCCGCAGTAAGGAACGGCGGGAGCGTCCCCATGTTCAGGCAGGACCAAGCAAAACTGCTGGTCAGCCAAAGAAGCCCTCGGGGCGGCCGGTTGATCCTTTCCAGGCGGCAGGATCAGCTCCCGTCACTCAGGATGAACTAATGACTCTCCTGAGCAGTCTCAGGGGAGAAATCAAACAACTCGCCTCTAAGAAGTCGCCTGCCCCTAGAAAGGAGCAGTCGGCCAAGAAGCCAGCCCAAGCTGGCAAACAGAAGTCGGTCAGGGACCGTCAGCCAACTCCTCATCCTGCCCCTAAGGAGAAGGCCCGGCCCCAATTTGATCTCACTCGGCTCCATTTCCCAGAAACGAGCACAAGAAAGCCCATCCGGCATGTACAGCCGGATGGCAGCAAGAAGACGTTCTCTAACGCTCGGCAATACATCGAGGAGAAGAGAACTCATCTATCAGAGTCGGCTTCAACGTCGACTTATCATGATAGCTTTCGGAATACCTCTGTGAGGTGTTCCCAGTCTGTACATGAGACCCCAGCAAGCAGCCAAAGGGTTCAGTCTGGGCCTCATGTGATTCAATCCGCCCAGTACATGGCACCGCCACTGTACCAGGCGCTAGTAGTACCTTACATGCAGCCTACCCTCTACGGGGGACAGGCGGCATACGACTATCAGCCGATGGACTGGCAGCTTAGGCTGCAGCACCTTGGAGACCAACCCTCTGCTTTCTCCAGAGAAATAACTGAAGCCGTGCAGCCGGCTAAAGTTAAAAACGTTCTGGTTGGAGCCTATGACGGGACCTCCAACCCAGAGGACCACCTGTTGGCATACACCCACCTCATGTATTTACAGGGGTTGGATGATGCCGCATGGTGTCGTTGCTTTCCAGCCACCCTGAAGGGCATAGCCCAGCAGTGGTTTGGCAACCTGCCGGCTGGCTGCATAAATAGCTTCAAGACGCTTGCGTTCTTGTTTGCATCAAACTTCTCTATGAACATCCCTGCCAAAAAGACAAGTCTTGACTTGGGCAATGTACAGCAGGGAGATAGAGAAGGTTTGCGATCCTACGTCAGGCAGTTCAATCTGGTCCGAATCCAGATTCATGGGTTGTCTGATGAGGTCGCCTACACAGACTTCTTTAAGGGTCTGAAGGACGGGTCTACTTTTAAGTACGAACTCGTCCGCAAACAAATTTTTACCCTACAAGGAGCCTTGCGAGAGGCGGAAGCCTACATACAGGCGACCGAACTCTACTCCTCCAATAAGCAGTCGGACCATAAGAAGTTTTACCGACAGAAAGAGAGTCGGCCTGCTCAGCCGGCTCCTAAGCCAGAAGAGAGCAAAAAGAAAAAGCAAGTCTGGGCCATTGATAACTCTGATCAACCGGCCCAGAAGAAGAAAAAAGAGTGGAAACCGTACGTCCCAAGGTACGAATTCCACAAGGACTGCTGCTCCATCCTTTTGGAAATTAAGGATCGGCTAACTCTTGAAAAGCCGACTGCTATGAAAGGTTCCGCTGAAAATCGGAACAAGAACAAGCATTGCAATTTCCATGAGGATGTTGGCCATGACACGAACGACTACTTTAGTCTCAAGCGGGAGCTCGACCGTCTGGCCGACAAAGGACAGCTGAAGTCCTATGTGAAGTCCAAAGTGACTTCAAAAGCAAATCCGGGGCAGTCCAAGAAAAAGACTCCCTAGCCTGCTGTGAGTGCCGAAACTTATGAAGAACCGGTGTACAACATAGCAGGCGGATTTGCCGGTGGTGGCCCGACCATTCGGGGTACCAAGGACCATCTGAGAAAGATGGTCAATTCTGTTGAGGAGGGGGATGCAGCTAGCACATCCACCTTCCCTAAAGTTGTCATCACCGAGCAGGACAGAGGCAAAGTCCGTCGGCCGCATGATGACCCTGTTGTCATTGAGTGCAAAGTCGCCAACCAGCTGGTTGGCCGAATTCTGATTGACACAGGAAGTTCCTCTGACCTTATCAGCCTCAAATGATTATCCAATCTCAAGTACAAACCGGATAGCATGATGGAGGTCACCCACACCTTAGTTGGGTTTGGGGGAGGACTTGTGCACCCAGTCGGACGAATTGACCTACCTGTCCGTCTGGGAAGCAGAGGAGACGGTCGGCACATGACCATCCATTTCCTAGTGGTTGAAGAGCTCACGGCTTACAACCTCATCTTTGGCCAACCAACTCTTAATGAGTGTAAGGCCGTCATCATCCCTTCTCTCATGCTACTCAAGTATGAGAAGGATGATGGAACAGTTGGTTCCCTTGATGGGGACCAAAAGACGGCTCGAGAGTGTTACCTCTCGGACGTCAAGCCTGCGGCCGCAGCATCCGGCCGGGGCAAGCAAATTATTGACCTCGACGATGTCGAGGAAGAACAGTCGGCCCCACCAGCCGGAAAGAAAAGAAAGACTGATCGGATGATCTACGTCCCCAGCCTGCTGGTGAACACATTGATATCCCTCTGGATGACAGCCGTCCAGAGCGGACTGTTAAGGTGGGGACGATTGCCTTTGCAAAGCTGGGTGAAAACCTTCACCAGCTGCTCAAGGAATTCAAAGACATCTTTGCCTTTGAAGTGGAGGAGATGTCAGGCATCAGCCCGGATCTCGCTGTCCACAAACTCGCCGTGGATCCTAAAAAGAAGCCCATCCGGCAAAAGAAAAGAAACCACGGTGAATAAAGAAGTCAGGCGGCAGCTGCCGAAGTAAAAAAGCTGTTAGATGCCAAGTTCATTCGGCCGTGCAACTTCCCAGAGTGGGTAGCTAACGTTGTGTTAGTAAAAAAGCCGAATGGAACTTGGCGGATGTGTGTTGATTACACAGACCTCAACAAAGCATGTCCAAAGGATAGCTATCCACTGCCTAAGATCGACAGTCTGGTCGACTCAACAGCCGGACATGCCCTGATGAGTTTCATGGACGCCTATTCAGGTTTCCATCAGATCTCCCTGTGGAAAAAAGATCAAGAAAAGACGGCATTCGTCACTGATCAGGGGTTGTTCTGTTATATGGTGATGCCGTTTGGTTTAAAGAATGCGCCTGCTACCTTCCAACGAATGATTAACACGGTCTTCATAAATCAAATCGGAAGGAATGTAGAGGCGTACATTGATGATATGATAGTCAAATCCAAACAGCAGGCGGATCACCTTGCTGATCTCCGAGAAACATTCGCCACACTCAGGCGGCACAAGGTCATGCTTAACCCAAAAAAGTGTGTCTTTGGTGTTGAGTTTGGGAAGTTTCTCGGATTTTTGATTGACCAAAGGGGGATAGAGGCCAACCCTGAGAAAATACAGGCGGTGATCGACATACAGTCGCCCCGTACTGTGAAGGAAGTGCAAAAACTAACAGGTTGTCTGGCGGCACTAGGGAGATTCCTCAGCCGGCCAGGCGACAAGTGTCTCTACTTTTTCCAGGCAATCAAAAAGAAGACAAACTTTGAATGGGGGGATGATGCAGAGGCGGCCTTTCAAAGGCTAAAAACTCATCTGCACTCTTTGCCGAGGCTTGTCAGCCCTTTGCCTAAAGAGAAGCTCTTCATGTACTTAGCAGTCTCTGATCATGCCCTCAATGCCGTCCTCTTAGCTGAAAGAGACGGCATCCAGCTCCCGGTGTATTTCATAAGCCATGTTTTGAGAAACGCGGAGCTTCGGTACCCCATGGTTGAGAAATTCGGCCTTGCCCTTTACATGGCCATCAAGAAGCTTAAACCTTACTTCTTGGCGCATGCGGTAGAGGTCTATACTGACCAACCGATCAAACGGCCACTCACAACCTTGGAGTCTTCTGGACGAATTCTCAAATGGGCGATTGAAATGCAAGGATTATAAATCACTTACGAACCAAGGAAGGCAATAAAGGGACAAGCATTCGCTAACTTTATTGTCGAAATGACAAGGCTGGTTGTTCCGGACAATACAGACCAGGTTTGGAAAGTGTATGTGGATGGGAGCTCCACTGTGAACGGCTGTGGTGCGGGGATTATCTGTCAATCTCCTGAAGGAGATAAGTACGAATATGCACTACGGTTCAAGTTTCAGGTCTCTAATAATGAGGCCGAGTATGAGGCCCTGCTGGCCGGCATCCGGTATTGCAAGGCGGCAGGGGCGAAGAAGATATCCGCCTGCTCTGATTCTCAACTGGTCGTACTCCAAGTTAATGGAACGTACGAGGCCACTCATCCGGCCATGATAAAATATTTGCAGGCGGTCAAGAGTGAAGTTGGGTCACTTGACGAATTTCATCTAACTCAAGTGCCCAGGTCTTCAAACAATCAGGCGGATGCTCTGTCCAAGTTGGCATCATCCGCCTCCTGTGAAACGGCTCGGTCAGTTTTTTGGGAGGTCATGGAAAAAAGAAGTATATCTGAGGAAGACCCCATTGGAATTCTTGACCGAAGCTTAACCTGGATGGACAGCATCCAGGCCTATCTTGCAGACGGCACGCTCCCTGACTCACCACGGGAGGCGGCTGTTCTAAAAAAACAAGCAGCTAACTTCGAGTTGCGACAAGGAGAACTCTTCAGGGCTGGCTTTTTGAAACCCCTGTTGAAGTGTGTTACCCCTGAAAAGGGGAAGGAAGTCCTCGAAGAGTTGCATTCGGGATTCTGCGCCTCCCATATAGGCGGCAGTTCCCTCGCGGCCAAGGCGAGGCGGCTTTACTTTTGGCTAACTCTGGAGTCGGATGCCATGGAAATGGTAAAAAAATGTGACAAGTGCCAAAAGTTTGGCAAGCTCATCCATCGTCCGGCTACAGACCTGACGGCCATCCACAGCCCAATGCCCTTTGCCAAATGAGGCATGGACATTCTGGGACCATATACAACTGCACTAGGTAGCAAGCGCTATATATTGGTGGCTGTGGATTACTTTACCAAGTGGGTAGAGGCTGAGGCAGTCAAAAACATCAAGACTAAAGACGTCATTTCCTTTATTTGGAGGAACATAATCACTCGTTTTGGGGTGCCCATGTCTATGGTTTTTGACAATGGTCCTCAATTTGAGATGCCTCAACTCAAGACTTGGCTGGGAGACCAGGGGGTCTCAAGCTTCTTCGCATCAGTCGGCCGACCGCAAGCAAATGGCCAGGTCGAAGCCTTCAACAAGTTAATCTCAGACGGGATTAAAAAGAAAATTGAGCGGGCTGGTGGCCTTTGGGCGGATGAATTACCACACGTCCTTTGGTCCATCAGAACGACTGCTAAAGGGGCAACGGGAGAAACCCCATTCCTAATGGTGTATGGTGCAGAAGCTGTTCTGCCCATTGAGCACTATGAGCCGACCCTTCGAATCATGTTGTATGATGAAAAGACGAATTGGGAGGCCATGCGCCTAGCATTGGACTCACTTCCAGAGCGTAGGGGCAATGCTGCCTTGCGTCATGAGATATACCGTCTGAGAATGACTCGGGCTTACAACAAAAGAGTACACAAGCGTCCTCTCAAAGTGGGGGACTTTGTGCTACGGAAAATGGAGGCAGTCGGTAGGGCGAATGAACAGGGAAAGCTAACCCCAAATTGGGAAGGCCCCTACCGAATCTATGAGGAGGTAAGAGACGGCACCTACCGCCTGGAAGAACCAGACGGCAGGCAGCTGCCCAGAACTTGGAATGTAGACAACTTGAAAAAGTACTACTTCTAAGTACGAATGTAAAGACCTCAATTTGGTAATCTCAAGTTTTGTTAATGAGAATATGCCTTCATTTCCCAACTTATCTTTTTATTTAAGTTTTTTAAGTGTCGCCTGTACCAAATACAGACGGCCAATATGTTTGGAAAGCGTCTGTCCCAACAGCAGACGCCCCAATCCCTATGAAGGAGCCGATTGTTTTAGAACAGTCGTTCCTACGAAATTCATGAAGTTTACACCAACACTTGACGAATATTTACTTAATCATTTAAGAGGCCTAAGGCCAGATAAAATCATGATGAGGCCCATGGCCGGATGTTATAAACAAAAAGAGACCGAATGGTCACATTCTGCTCCAACATGAGTATGACCGTCTGCTCCAACATGAGTCAGATAACCGGCGACGTCCATTCGGGCGAATTCGTCGAGGAGAAGCATCTCCCATTTGGGTGGCACATTGCTCTACGAATATATCAAGCGGCCCTACCGAATGCTAAGGCAGCATTCGCAGTCGTTTGTTTTAATCGAAAGTGAAATCTAAAAGACTTGAATTTTCTATCTAGCGCAGTTCAGAAATGGTCACTGTTTCATAAGTAGAGGCTAAGCGAGGCATAAAGCCGGATGCGCCTGTTATTGCTCAGGGGCAAAACAGGCGGAATATTTGATTAATATACAAGTTAAGTTAACTACTTAGCACTTATTGAGGCTATTGGCCAGATGAAGCCTGATCCTTGCCTATGGGGCAAGACAGGCGGACAATTATTTATAAAGAAAATTGGTTAAGTTACAAACTTAGCATTTTATCTCAAAGAGGCCTATGGCCGGAGGCGCTTGTTTTTGCTTATGGGGCAGAACAGGCGGAGGTTTACCCTTAGCAAATTAGCTAAGTTGGAAATTTGAGTTAGTTCGAGCCAATGGCCGAATGAACACTTATGTTTGCCGATTCTGGATGGACGTCTGCCGCGTGGTTTGGGGCAATCACCATAGTGATTGATTGACTTAGAAACCATGCATGCTCTTCTAAGTATCAAAAATTTCTAAGTCAATCAATCCAATAAACCGAAACCACTCGACATCCGTCCAGGGGCAAGAACATTCGCATGGTATACAGGTTATAATACTTAGCCAAAAACATGCAATGAAAAATTCAAAATGCAAAGGACAACAATATGGATAACTTCAGCCAAATGGCCGAATGATTCAAATTAAAAAGACCAATCGTCACCAGACGATTAGTTAAGATTGTTATCTGGCAAAGCCAGAAAGATTGTCAAATTACCCGACCCCTTGACGGTAAAGATACAAATACTCGGCACGTAGGCCGGAAAAGAAAAGTACATGGCCATTCGGCCGCAGAAAAGCATAAAAGCTTCAGTGATCAGGGGAGAGCCTCTTCAGTGGCAGCCGGCCTGTCGTCCTTCGGCTGCTCTTCATCCTTTTTCTCTGGCTCCTCCGCTTGATCCTCCTCCTCGCCACCAGAGGACGACTCCCCAGAAGAGTCGGACCCAGAACTTTCCTCGGCCTCAGCATTCTCAGCCTCTTCAATAAGGCGAGCGTCGAATGCTTTGTTGGCTTCGTCAAATTTGGATTTCCAAATCTGATAGTCCGAGTCCGGCTGTACAGCCGCCCAAGTGTCCCGCATGATGGCTTCATAATCGCTCATCATTTGCTTAACAAGAGCCTCTCTCTCTTGATCAGCCACGGACTCAAACTTGGACTTCAGCTGATGCTCCTGGTTGCTGAGGCGCTGCTCCAGGCGGCCCACCTTCTGCTTGGCTCTCTCGGCCTCTTCTTTGGCATCTTGAAGAGGCTCGAGCTTCTCCTTAAAAGTTGTAATCTCTTTCTTAAGGGAAGTGATGCGCAGGCGGGCCGAGTCCAGGTCCTTCTTCACTTGCATATTGGCTTCCGCCTGCGAATACATCATATCAAGCGTCAGATACTCGTTCTGAGCAATATCAAATTGAGCTCGATCCAAGGCGGACTCGGCCCGAGCTTTAGCGGCTGTTACCTCTTTGGATTTCTCCTTGAGGGGTTGCCTGAGCCCTTGGACGCGCAGCATGGCCTGCAAAAGAGCCGAATGGTTAAAGCCAGGCGAAAAAAAAAAAAAAAAAAAAAAATTGCTTGAGCTAAGATGTCATCCAAGTCAAGGGTGCCGACTCCTTTGACAGACGCCTTGTCGTCAGGATCAACTGCCCTCAGCATGGACTTGGCCATCTGGACTACAGTCGGCCTCTGCACAGGAACTGAGAAGGAAAGAAAGTTAGAAAAATAACTTAAAGTACATCTTAATGGAAGAACAATAGAGGCGAATGGGTTTTACCGTCGTCCTTCTGTTCCTCCTCTCTCCCCAGGCTCCTCTTCTCTCCTGCTGAGCCGACATCAGTGGTGGGTTGCTTGAAGCCACCCTTCGATGCCCTCTGGGCATCCGGTTTGCTGATCTCCTTTTCAGCTTCGAGAGAAGAGGCGTCTGGGCCCTTCTTGGGCTTATGAGCAACGTGCTTCCGGCCGCCCTTGCCGGATGCGCTCACGTCACCCGCCCTAGTCTTTTGGATTTTAGGGTCGGATGGTTTTGAAGGAGATTTGGAAGGCGCACCCTACATCAATACAAGACAAACGCAAGTTAGAAATCATTCGGGCAAGTTAAATATTGGCCAAGAATGAAAGTATAACAATTTCCTACCTTGGAGGTGCTGCCAGTTCTCTGCTCATCCACTTTGGTGTGAGTGGTTGCTTCTGCCCTATTTAGGACATTCGACCTGTATCGAGCAGCAGATACAGCCGGTTTCCTTGTGGCCGAGAGCTTCTCCATTGCTTTGTCTTCAAAAATGAACAAGTGTTAGCACCATTAAACAGGTACTGAAAAGCAAAAGTAAATTGCATATAAAACAGACGGCCGACTACCTCTCGGCATTTCAGAACTTAGCCCACAAGCGGCTAAGAATGTCCCTTCTTCAAAGCACTTGTACAAAGGGAGATAGCATTGAGGGGTGACCTCCTTGTCCCCCTCATCATTCGTCCACACGGACACGGTAAACAACCCTGCGTCCATGATCTCCTCCTTTGCCCGCCTGGGAATAGGCGGCAATGCGCTCCTGCCTGCTAGGAGAGGTGGATCCTTATTCCACCTGTTATACTTTTGGTTCAGGCGGCTGTCGGCAGACTTGACTATGTAAAACTTAGTCCTCCATTCTTTCCACTTGTTCTCTTTGCCAACAGCCATCATGTACCCCTTGCAAGTGGTCAAGGTGTACCAGCCCTCGCCGCCCCTAGCAGGCGCCCTGCTCAGATAGTGCATGTGGGCGAACGCTTCAAAGCTCGCCTCCACCTGCAGCATCTCACAGGCGACAACGTACCCCAGAATATTGATCCAGGAGTTGGGTACAAGTTGCCAGATACCCAGTTGGTATCCGTCCAAGATCCTCTCCACGGCCGGATGGAGAGGGAAGCGGAGGCCAGCCTGGAAGGCCGCTTCATAGCAGCCGAATGCTTTGTCTTGATAGCTGGCCAGGCTCGGCCAGGTTATGGTGTCGCCCTCGTTAGGGACCGAAAAAGTGTAGCCATAGCCTAGGACGACCTTGCGCCTAAAATTGGCCAGGCCGGATGCCATGGCGCTCCGCCTGCCTGGCGGAACATGCTGATAGTAGGGGGCTCTCTCCAAGCGCCTGGAAGCGCTCGGCTCGGCCCAGCTTTCCCCCCTATCCACTGCCAGGGACTCTCTGGCAGAATCTATTTTTGATCTAGCCTCCTCTGAAGTTACGGAGACATTCTCTGAAGAAGATGACGAGGCCGACTCGTCATCAGAGCTCTCATCAGAGCTAGGGGACCGCCGACTGGTGCCAGCGGGGTCCTCCCCTAGACTCTCTTCCGGCGCCTGTCCAGAATGCCCGGGTTGATATTCTTCATCCGCCTCCCCCAGGATTCCATCACTGGGAGTTCCACTAGATGTGGGCGAATGGTAATAGGTGGGGGTTGGAGGAAGATAAGAAGGGCTGTCAGGGTGTTCCGACAGCTCACTTCGAGGCACTCTTATTGAGCCGTCTGAATAAACAGTCGACCCGTCCGAATGGTAGAAAACTCCATCGGAGCTACACTGCCTTGCTGTTCTTTTGGTCCGGGCCATAGTGTCCTGCACAGACACGGAAACGGTCGGATTCGGAGAAGTTCGCAAAGCAGGGTCTTTGGCCAAGCATTCGGCACTGCTAGTTCTAGATTCAGCCGTCCCCGGTGACCGGCTGATCACTATCCTACGTCATGCCGCATGCAATTGGGGAGACATTTTTTCTAAAACAAAGAAAAAATGAAGAGTAAAAATAGAAAAAAACAGGTGTTACCTTAGAAGAAGGGAGAAAGACGCCTGGTTGATTTAAGAACGGTCGGATTGTTGGCCGAGTGCCGGATGCTTGAAAAACGCTTAGGGAATTTTGAGATTCTTTAAGTCAAAAAGTCCAAGATTCTCCAGAGATTCGCCAAGGTGTGAATCCAAAGGGGGGTCAAACCTCACTATTTATAGGGGGGTAAAACCCTAATTTTTTCCCTCCAGTAATTTTTGAATCTGACCACTCAGATACTGACACCTGTCACTGGAGTAACGTGCAATGCACGTGACCCCTGTGAGGGGCAAATGATTTGGGTATTTCATACCCGGCCAGGTGGCCCAATCAGAAAGCGCCACGTGTCCTCCGTATAGGTGCCATTTGGACCTATGGAATGATGACACGTGGAGGGTGGACTCTTCTCTGTCCTACGTGGACTGAAGGTCCAGCAGGGACCATTCAGGTGGCGACACGTGTCACTCAAAAAGTGCTTCAGAATCCTTTTGGGCACAGTGACACGTGTCACTCAGGCATTGGCCCTGGGATGACGGTCTTCTAAGGCCCAAATCCCGAGGCGCCGCAAAACGGCGTGACCTAATTCCTAGGTCACCAGATCCTAGGAAGGCACACTCTTCAAAAGGACCCTATAAATAGGGACATTATGTCATTTATGACAGAGAGAGAGAATTTTGACACGCAATACGAGACAATACGTCACTTATCTCACTTTACCTAAGCTTGGAATCCAAGCAGATAACTTTACTTCCGCACGTTTTATTTCCGAACGTTTCCTGACTTAATCTTCGGAGGCGGACCCCCAACCATCCGGAGGTCCGTTTGCTTTGCAGGTACAGGCGTCCTCAGTTGAATCCAGTTTCAGTGTTGTAACTCTCCTGAGGGACAAAAACCCCCGAAACAATTACACCCACCAATATCCGGTAATATCTTTCCTAGCTCTTTCTCTAATGGTTGGTGACTCGTTGGACTTGTGTTGGTTTGTTGGATTGATTTCTTTCTTTTCTCCTCCCATGGATTATTTGGTTTATATTTGAGTATATTGTCTCATTCTAGCTTGGGGGAGGGTATTCTATCATGTTTGGTGGGATGTTGATTCATTTAAGCCATGCACTTGAGTATATGCATTTCCATGTCTTTTCTTTAATTTTGAAAAATCCAAAAAGATTTTTGTTTACTTTTAAGGTAATTTTGGAAAAATGTGTTTTGTTTGTTCTTATTTTGGACATTTTGTTTTGGGACTTGAATCCTTGAATGTTTTTCTTCCTAAGTGGTAAATGTATGCACGGTTTGAGAGTGTCATTGGTTGACTCTAGGATACTATATGCTAAGGTAGTCGGGTTAAGAACTTTAAGGGGTCCTTGAAGCCTTAGTTCACGGGAATGTGGTAAGATGGAGTTGCTCTCTATAGTGGATTTGAAACCCTTGGTTGGTATTTGTTTGGTTCTAATCCCTTGTGAGCTTCATTTGTTCTAGCCTTCATCACCTTGTTGAGTGGCAATTTAGGATCCTTGACTATGCATGTATTAATCCTTGTTTTGACCTCTAGCTCCCAAGATCGTGACCGAGCCACTCTAGGGGAGGAAAAGGGCACCTTTTCTTATTTTTCTTTATCTTCTTTTTTTTTGTTACAAATTTGGTTTTCTATCTTGCATCGACCTACTTATTAACCAATTTGAGCCTAATGTTTCCCGCTCTTGTTTAAAACGCGTTACAAACCCAATGGCCTATGTTTACTAACCCTTTTAGTTAGTAAAGCATTGGCATGTGAGGTTTGAGTTTTGAGAGTGTTTAAATTGAACAAGACATTTTGTGAATTGGTTTAAGTACGGTATTGAAAGTTGAGCTTGAAAAGAAAATGCAAAAAAAAAAGTTTGAGAAGAAAGATGAAATTCAAGAAAATCAAATGAAGTTTCAAGAAAAAGTCGTCCGTAGTTAAAAAAAAAAAAAGGCAAGGACACAAAATAAGAGCTAAAAGAAAAATAAAAAAAAAATTGAAAAAGAAACAAAAAACAAAAAAATATATTAGTTTGGTTTCGTTTTCTTCCCTAGTTTAAGCATTGAGGACAATGCTTCGTTCAAGCTTGGGGGGGAGCTTTACTTCGGTTTTGGTATATATTGTGTTAGTGTTGAATAAGCTTGGGGAGATGGCATTATTGGTATTTTTGTTTGATATTTTGTGACTTCTTGAGTTTGTTTTTGAGAGTTGGCCACTCTTTTTCTTCACTTAGGAAATATCACCAAAATTTTCAAATTTTTACCCCGCATTAACCCTTATCCTTACGTTACAACCCAATAAAAGACCCTTAGACTTTAGTGGGGTTAGGATAAAGAATGGTGGAGGGAGATAGACTTCAAGCCTATGGAGAGAGTATGCATAGTTGAGATGTCGGGATTACCTTCTCAAAGTTTTTCATTTCTTTATCTTTTTTCGGTTCCTTCGTGGAATCATGAGAAGCTAGCTTAAGGGTTGATTTGAACCTAGTGGAGAGAACGCGGCCCGATTGGTTGGGGCTAGGGTGGATTGTGTCCCCATTAGTTCTCTATGCTTAGCATATGTTATGTTTCATTCAACCATTGACATCTTGGAACGTGCATACATTTGTCTATTTAGAAAGGTTTGCATTCATTAGTGCTTATTCCTATCTCTTGTCCAAATATGAACTTTGTGTTTTCTTTCTCTTTTTATGTTTCTTTTTCTTTTATTTTTATTTCCTTGCCTTGGTTTTTATTTAGAGTTGTGGGTTAAACTCTTAGGACACCCTTACGAGAGCACACTCGTCCTCTAGGGCGACCTAGGGGTTTAAAGGGCTTGTCTTTATTTGCTAAAATTGACTGTGATTCCTACGAAAGTGAGTTAGTGTACATTCTTGTCTCCTTTAGTGTCTTAGATTTGCTTGAATAAATCACTCTCCTTCTCCTGTGTTTCATGTTAATTTGCTCGTGGACGAGCAAAAGGTTAGCTTGGGGGAGTTGGAGCAGGGGTTGCTGGTGGTTGCGTGGCTGGTGAGAGTGGTGATGTGAGGGATGTTGAGAGCAGCAAGTGAATGGAGAAAATGGTGGGATTTCGTGGGTCTGGTGGGAATTTTGGGGGTTTTGGGGTTTCCTTTTCCATTTCATTTTATTTTATTTTTTTTTATTTTAGTATTGTTTTTTATTTTAGTTTTAATTAGTTTTATTTATTTTTATTTTATTTTGTTTAACTTGTATTATAAATACCCCATTTGGGGTTATTTATTTTCTAATAACTTTCAATCAACATTTTTATTACCTAGATTAGATTAGTTTAGCCTATTTTATTTTCTCTATCTTAGGGTTAGATTAGGAGTAGTTGTAGAGAGAGAAAGCTTGGATTTCCATGGAGATTTTGAGAGGTTGAAGAAGCAACTTTGTGAAACTTCTTCTCATCTATTCAATGAGCATTTTCTAACTTTCTCTCATCTTTATTTCTTTTCTTAGTTCTTAGTTTTTGCTTTTTGTTTGTTGATTTGAGTAGATTAATTAGTTTGTTTGTTTAATCTTGGGAAAATTTGCAAATTGCAGCCATTTAAAGTTCGTATTTTGCAAATTGCAGCCATTTAATTTTTTTTTTGCAAATTGCAGCCCAAAAGTTCAAATAAATTGTAAATTGCAGCCTGATTCAATTTTTTCATCGGTTTACATGTTGAAAAATCTTCTGTTAAGGTTTTAGGGGTCATTTTAGCCCTTTGGGGCTCGAATTGAGGTAGGAATTAGCTAATCGATTATATGCTCTTAATTGTGCTTTCAATCAATTGTGCGAGAGTGAGTTGGTTGAGAGCCCTAAACTCTTCCATACCTTTGCAAGGCTAGTTGCACGAGAGTGAATTAGTTTAGTAGGATAATTAACATGCTTAATTGTGCGAGAGTGAGTTAAATGTGTTGATGTTCCTAATCGAGGTCATTTTCATCTATTTGTATGATGTTGTTTAATACATTGATGTGATTGGATTCCACTTTCCCTAGTTTAATTTATTTGTTTTTAGTCGTGTTTAATTTAACCTCTCTCTATCTCACGACCTTTCCTAGTAGTCTAGTTGGCACAAATTAATACACTTAGTCCTTTTGGGTTCGACCCTTTACTTGCCACTAACTAGTTTAGTGTAAGTTTAGGTATTATAAATTTCTAATTTGGTTAGGGTTAGTAGTCCCAAAGACCTACTTTTACCCCTGATCAGTCATGTACCTAGCAAAAGGCACACAAACATTTCCATGAGAGAAAAGCTATTCTAAAAAGAAAAGGAAAATCTAATCTAAAACATGGGTTACTTCCCGAGAATTGCTTAAGGTCCAAGCTTGACCGTTCTAGTAAATAATATTGCAACGAACGCAAGAGCTTGTTAAATGCACTACTACACATTTCATAGGAAATTAAGTGTGCACATGACAAAAATAAGGCGTGCAACAAGCATAGTGCACACCTATGAGGAGAGAGATACCAAGAGAAGGAAGAAGAATCAAAAGAAAATTTAACAAAATAAGAAGAAAAAGAAAAAGAAGAAGAAGAAGAAGAAGAAAAAGAAGGCAAACTCTCCTCAAAATATTTTTGGGTGGCAACATCACCCTTTTCCTCAATTGGAGACAAATGAGCCTAATACAAATCATCGTAGAGAAGGGGGTCCCCAATAGGTTCACTAACAAAGGAAGGAAGAAAAATAGGGCAATAGGGGATGTGGTCAAACTTTTGAGAGAAAGGGGTATAAGAAATAGGCAAAGGGGTAGCAACTCCCTCAACACAAGGTCCCATATCGCCAATGAAGGCATGGAAATCAATCATAGAGTCCTCAAAAGAGGAACACTCATGATCACCATCTCCCACAAACATCCAACTCCCAAGAGGAACCACAAAATCACCTCCACTACCTTCATGAACAACAACTCCCTCAACTTCCTTAAATCCTAGAGTCTCAAAACCATGCATGAATAGATGCAAGTATAACTCAAAATCATCTCTCTCCCATGAATCATCCTCAATGAACTTGCTTAAAAGGCTATGGCTATTCCTTATACACTCAATAAACACATTTGACATAACCTCAAACAAGTCCAAATACTCATGGATAGAAGAGTCACATTCATACACTTGAGACTCATCACAATAAACAAAGGAAGAGATGTCTAGACTTAAATTATCATCAAAATCATCGTCACTCTCGACTCTCTCTCCTTCACTCCTATGCTCAACAATAGGATCCTCACACACTCTTGGTTGCTCGAAATTACCATCATCACCCTCAACACACACATTTGATTTGAAATTTTCCCACTCAAGTGTCAAAGATGACAATTGGCTTTCTAGCTCTTTACCTCTGTTTCTTCCCACCTCAAGATGCTCCTCACTCTTTTTCATCATCTCCAATTAACTTCTCAAACAATTAAGAGTCGACTCCTTTTTCGGCCCAAGATCATCACTAAGCTCAACATGCCTAATTTGTGTTTCCAAAGTAGCAATAAGATATTCAAAAGGTGTAGAGGATTGAGGCTCAACAAGAGATGAAGAATTACAACCAATGGTAGGATCATCATCATTACAAACATGAGCATTTTCATTAAATAGGGGATTGGGAGCATTTTCAAATGTATGAGATTTGTTAGCTTGAACCTGCAACACATTATCATGAACAAAAGAGGAAATATAATTGGAAGCATTTGTTCTAGGTTCAACTATGGGATCATGTGACACGCACTACAAGAAAATAACCTTTTCGTAACGATTATTTTAACCTTTAGTATCGATTGTAATTGCAACAAAAAGCTTTCCCAACGAATGGTCATTCGATACAATATCCCCCGTTGCCTTAGCCTTTAGTAGTGGTTTTCAATATCGCTGGGGTTGGCCTCAATAATCGATACGAAAAACTACATCCAATCGTGGTGATTATTGTAGCGATTACAATCGCTATAAATGTTCAACTCATTTTCTTCAAAAAAAAAAAAAACATGCGTATGATCTTTACAAGATTCGAACATGCAACCTCAAACTCTTATATTAAATGTTTCACCAATAAGCTATGACATATTTTATGTATTCTTTTTCAAACAATATTTATATATCTAGTGTTGAAAAGGCTTTTCGTATCGATTTTTAGGATTTAGTGGTGATTGTAAATGATACGATTTCTCAAAATTATATAAATGTGTAAAAAATAGTGTGGATATGTATTATTATGCTTTTTGTATCGATTTTAGATGGGAAAACCATGGCGATTATAAAAATGATACGACATCCTTAATTATTTCACAAACATACTTGCATATTGTAGCGAATGAACAATCGCTACGAAAAGTGATTTTTCTTGTAGTGACATCATGGTAAATCATGCTAACATTGGAAGAATTAACACATTGCACATCAAAAATAGAAGCACACTTACTGTAGGTAATAAATTTTAAGCGTTAATCCCCTTGCTTGAACCCCACTATGATCATACACTAAAGTACGGTGGCGTCCAAAAGGGAAGAAGATAGAGCAAAAGAGTCGCCAACAAGTTTTAGGAACTTGTAAACCGTTCACAGGGTGAAGGTTACACCCCTTAACGATCAAAGAGATCGTCAACTCCATAAGATCTTGAACCAAATAAGGCTTCGGGGATGAAGGTAAAAATCCAACCTAAAAGAGATTGAACCTGCCCTAATAATAGGCCTCTACTTTATTCAGATCGTAATCATGTGCGCTTTCTGATTAACATACAATCAATAGGATTAACCCTAAACCTGTTTATCTATGTTGGTTGAATTTAATGCACAAATAAATCTATTATTGGCGATCACTTGAATTATAATCAAATTACCCCTAAACAAGATTATTAATTATCTTATTAAGCGTGATTACAAGTACAAATTCCCATTAATCATGCATAAAAGGCGTGATCAAGCAATAAATATCAATATCAAGCAACATAATAATAATCATAATAACAATTAAAATCATGATAATAATTATAATCATAACAATAATCATCATAAAGATAATAATAATCATAAAAATAATAATCATAATAATAATAATAATCATCATTATAAAATTATAATCATAATCAAAACAATTATAAAAATCATGATAATAAATTATAATTAAGATAATCATGTTAAAGCATAATAATAATAGCAAGATCCTAGACATGATACTAACAAGATTAATAACAAACCCTAGCATGTCACTAAGCAATAAAAATCAAATATTTAACCCTAACATGATACTAACAATCATAAATATTGGCAAGAACATAAAAGGCATCGTAACGATCATATTTGATATTAAAATTACCCTAGAATGATACTAAGAATCAAAATAACAAACTAAACATGATTTCTACATCATAACATCAATAAAACCATTAAAGTACTTACTTTGATGCCTCGTACCTCTTTCTAATAAAAAAATACACACGTTAGTATTTTCAAGGAAAATAATAATCAAAACAATTAAATTAAATAATTGAAAGAGAGATTTAGGACCAAACCCTCAGAAATTAAATCTTTCACGTCTAGGGCGAAAGCAACTTCGAATATGGCTATGTGCTTCTAGATCTAATGAATGCGGAATTTTGTATGTAAAAAGCAAGTTTAGAAAGGAGAGAGAGCGAGATGGTTAAGAAGAGAATGAGAGAATTGAAAACTGGTTGTAGGTGATCTGATGAGAATTGATGAAAACTGGTTTTTAAATGAATGTTGATTAAAACTGGTTAATGAAAACGGAGTTTTTAATACGTTATTTATAGAGAAAATCAGCCAAAAAGATAAAATATCAAAACAGAGCATTGGCGCACCTAAAACAGAGCTGGCGCCAACGCTAGCTTATTGGCGCCAGACACCAACATAAGCGCCAGGCGCCAATGCCTGACGTTAGGCGCTAATCCTATTTTTGACGCGTTTTCTAAAATCAGATAAATTTTGCCGTACAAGAGGATAAAATCGTATATTTTCCTCAAAAATGTTCTTTGATTTTAATTAAAACTCTGAAAAGTAAATTTATCAATGCTAATTGAATTAGGAATGAAAAGAACCTTCTAGAAGAATCTAGAAGAATAAAACCATTCCTAATTGCATTAGGAATGATAAATCGTATTAGGCCCTCCTCTAGATCATTGGGCCGCACATAAGGCTCAAACCGGGCCCAGTTTAGTAAATTGGCCATAACTTCCTTAGTATTCATCGGAATTGGGCTTATAATATATCGTTGGAAAGCTCTTATCAATCCCCATCCAACTACACTACTACTGGACCCATATCATGGACCAACCAAACTGGATTTGCTGTTTTCTTAAAATAAGTTTTCAAAAACAGAGAGAAGAGAAAATAATTAAAACTATCCGCAACACTAAACTTTCCACACTTTCGCTTCATTCGATTATGATTCGACGCTAAAGGTACTCATCACTGGGTTTGGTTTTGGGGAGACACATTTGGGTGTCTACAGAAGCCCCCACTTTGACTGAGTTTGGAGAAACGCAAGTTTCGAAAACAAAAGTCAAAGTAGCGATAGGGACGGAGAATGATTCCGAACGTTCTACGATCCTAAATTATTCTTGTAACGCCGATACCTGCAAAACTAGCGTTAGTTATACAGTTAAAAGAGTTAAGAAACGCGTATCTTGCATTGTCGAGGACACGTCTCTAAAAGTAACCGACTTGCTGCTGCTTTTACTGTTTTGATGACCTCCTGCTAGCTAGAGAATGCCATCCCACTTGAAAACCGCTACGCCTGTAACTGCTTCCAAATTAGATGATTACTTCGCCTTAAACGATCCTCCTCCGCTATGATAATATTCCACGTCCAAGGGAATACCATCGAAGATTGCTTCTCTTGAAACAATCCTTAGTTGTTTATGACAACTCTCCACAATCTAGGGAACGCCATCTTGCTGCTTGTTTTGACGATCTTCCGCAACCTAGGGAACGCCATCAATCAATGTTGCTACATCTCGAGCCTTTTCTTGAGTTATAGTGACCACCTTTCCAGTCATAGCAAAAGTCGTCGAAGACCGCCTCATCATGAACCGCTCTTCTCATATCTTGGTGACAACCTCCACAATATTAGCGAACGCCGTCGAAGACCGCCCATCTTGTGCTATCTTCTCAAATCTTGGGTGACAACCTCCAAAATCTTAGCGAATGCCGTCGAAGACCGACCATCTCGTGCTATCTTCTCAAATCTTAGTGACAACCTCCATAATCTTAGCGAATATCGTCAAAGACCACCCATCTCGTGCTATCTTCTCAAATCTTTGGTGACAACCTCCACAATCTTAACGAACGCCGTAAAAAATAACTTTACTTGAAGTCATCCTCAGTTGTTGCGATAATATTCTGAAGAAAATTACCGAAGACCAACACTTGTCGATCTTTAAAGATCGCTTGAACTTTGATTTAGCTAAAACCAGTATGTCGGTGTCTCCGTGATGAGCCAATTCTTTGGCGCTTTAAGCTAAGTGAGACGATCTTTCGTCAGGTCAATCACTTATTTGTGGTTGTAATCAAATCGCCTACTCAATCATGTCAAATTGCTTATAGGGGCTAACTGGCGTACAAAGGAACCCGAAATTGTTGTTCTGTCGCTGCTGGAATATCTCTGGCGCCAGGACTTGGCTCTGTCGCAAGACGCTGTGATCTAGCGCCAAGCGCTGAAATCTATTTCCAGACGCTAGATGTTTTCGTCTGGCGCTGGAGTAGGGTCTTCCCTATTCTGCTGCACTTGTATTTATTTTTTACTATAGAACATTACCAATTTCTTCAATTATCTTAGGGTTGACCTAAGGTTTATCATTGACTCTACTCATTGACTTGACACGACTCAAAGTATAAACTTGACTCGCTGTGATTGACTCGAGGTTGACTCGACTCGAAGTGAAATGACACATGTGTTAATCTCAAATCAAGGTGATATGACACGACATGACTCAATGTATACATGACTCGTGTGTGCATTGTAATGTGATCGTGCGACTCGAAAAATGCAAAAAAACGCAAAAAATTTAATGCAAAAATTATTCCATCATTTTTGTGGAGGGTACCGACTTTCTCCCAAAAAAGAAAGACGTGAAAAAGAATCGAAAGTGCATGTTGAATGAGCTTAGTCAAATGTCATTTGATAATGTCTCTCAAGGTGCAAGGATTAATCCATCCTAGGCCATCTCAATGGTTGACTCCATGATGAAAGCATTTGGGTAACATAGGCACGGAGACTAAGCACTTCATACTTCGTGATGGAATGAAAATTAAGAATAATTTTGACGAAGTATGCTTCAGCGTTAAGATTTCATGCCAAAGGGTTCCTAAGGGAAAGTATATTTGGTCATGTATGTGTGATGTGTGTGAAAGTGACACTAAAGTTAGGCCGCAAGGGCTAAGTGTGTGGATAAAATATATTGAAAAGAGTCAAATAATGGCGACTCTTAGGCTAGGTAAGCTAATGATATAGGGATCAAGCCCCCAAGTCTAGCGCTAAGTGAATAGGGATGAGCATAGGATATCTCTTGATATGATCATGGTGTAAGTGTGTGAATGTGAATGCATTTTTATTACGGCCGCACCTCGATGTGAGGTTGCCTACGTATCCGTTAGGAATCTGGCCGAACGTAGCTCTAGCCGAACCTCGCACAAGTATGTGTATACCTAAAAAAGGTCTTTTTAAGGGTTGTAACGTGGTTAGGCTAAAGGTTTGTAGAAGAAAGGGATAAAGGCTCAAGACCCTAGATAAGCCCCCAAGGTGTGCAACCTCGCTTTTGAATCTTTATATTTTTATGCTTAAGTTTCTACTCTTTTTTAGCTCTCTTTTATCTTTTGCTTTAGCATCTGTTTCATTTTTATAAGTGTGGGCAATCCCGATCATGCGGTCTATTACTCACTTGGCATTCATGTTTCTCAGGCACGGTACCGAGTACTCGATAAAAGACGCAATATGAGACGTGTTCTTATCAAAGATATTTTCATATCAAAGACATTGGATTACTTGCCCTTTTGCACACTTTTATTTATTTTTGTGCTATTTTAATCTTTTGAAATCACTCAAGCTTTTTTTTTTTTTGAATTGCATAAGTTACACACCATCCCATCCCAAGGTTAGGTAGATGTAGGTTGAAAAAAGAAAGGCCTATCGTTAGACGAGGCTCAAAGTCGTTTACCAAAAAAGGATGTATAATTGAAGGGTGAAAGGTAATATGATGTGGCTACAAGGGGTGCCTCAAATCATCGGTATACCTTGTGCTTAATTCGACATGAATTTTTTTTTTTATTATTATTTTTTTTTATTAATGCAATAGAATGAAATGATCATATATAAGGAAATAAATGCTCATTTTATTAAAAGAAAATATATAATGATCCTACAAAATAAATCTAAGGAGAATAAAAAGGTGCTTATCCAGACTTATTAGGGAAAGGGTAAATAAAAAATAAATAAAAAAAAAGGGGTCGGGAAATCTTGCCGTTGAACCTCGCCTCTTGTCTTGTGTTGTTTTCTCTATCATTACTCGCTCTTCTTGTTAACTGGAGGCATGAGAAGCTTGTTATCATCAATCAAATGTTGGATAGCCTCCTTTAGCTTCCAACAGCTCTCAGTATTATGACCCCTACCTTGATGGTACTTGCAGTGTTCGTCTGGATTCCAACTAGGCAATCTCTTTTCAGGTACGGGATCTTGAATAGGTCCAATGGGAGTAATGAGTCCTTTGGCATGGAGTCGATCGAAGGCAATATCGTAGCTCATCCCAATGGGGGTGAAGTCATTCCTTAGTTGCTTCTTAGATCCTTGGTTATCCATGGCTAAAACTTCACTGAGATCAAAGGTACTAAAATTGTTACTAGAGTGGGCATTTTCGGAAGAAGAAGGGTTGTCGTTCTTCTTTCCTTTCCAGCCACCGAGGTTACTATTGTTAGTAGCTTTTTGCTTTGCGAGGTCGTCTTCGATCTCAATTCCGATATCATAAACGGCCTTGAAAGTATTCAGATTGTGTTGATATTTTAAATGTTTCAAATACTTCTCTTAGATATTCTTGATAAACATCCTCACGGATTCTTTTTTAGTGGGCACCACAATCATCTTAGCAGAAGTTTCCCTCCATTTATTAAAGAAAGAAGTAAAACCTTCATTCTCTTTTTGTCTTAGCATCTCAAGTTGTCTATGGTAGGTTTCAACTTGAATTTTGCACTTGTACCTATCAATGAAAGCGTTTACTATCGATTCCCAAGTAGAGATTTTCTCTTTGTCAAGGGAGAAGTACCATTGTTGGCAAACGGTCTCAAGAGATAGTGAGAACAGAGAGGGGAAATCCTTCTTATCGATACTCTTAATGTTCATTATAGTTTTGAAAGGTCTTAGATGGAAGTAAGGGTTATCTGTTGCCTTGAATTTAGGGATGTTAGTGGCGTTGAACTTATGCGGAAGAAGTTCCTTGTCTAGCGAGACCCCTTGTGAATTCATGCCCTGAAATTTATAGTCGCTAGATATCTTGCTCAAACTTTCTTGCATGAGGTTCATTTGTTGTTTCTTCACGGGATCATCGATCTTGACTGTGAGTAGCTTCAGTGTCTCAGTCATGGTAACCAGTTGGTTCCTAAGCTCATTGACATCCTCTTGAGTTTCCATTATCTTTTTAGCCTTCCTCTTTTGACGAATCGGTTTATCGAAAAGTGAAACTTGAATAAAGAGATTGTCCTTGATTAATCGCCCTTCTCTCCTCGACCAAGTACTGTGGAAAAGGAATTTTGGGGGTATTTATTGTTAATTATTTGACTCAAACTTTATTCAACATGCAATGGATGGAGGAAGTGAAGAAAGATTGGAATAGAATGTGAAGAAGAATGATATAGATGGAGGGATATGAAAATTAGGAATAGAATGTACCCCCCAACTCAAATGACGGAAAAGACCGACTCATGAATGAACCTAAGACATGGTCATGGTGATATGTACTCGAAGTGTGTGCTAAGACTAGCTAGTGAGTGTAGGTGGTACGTTAAGACTCGTGTCATGACCATGTGGCTAGACTATGTGACTAGACTCACTTAATGACTCTATAAGGTGTTATTGACAGTAAAAATTAACCGATTTAATTAGCAAACTGGTTAATTAGACACTAGGTGATGACTCGATCAATAATCCGAACTGTCGGCAAAACGAGAGGACTGGCGTCACACTGTGTAGCTTGGTGTCAGACGACAGAGATGTCGCCTGGCGCCACACTCCACAGGGTGGCGCTACAGCTCAGATTTTGGCGCCAATGGTGGAGCTTCAATCTGAGACTGTTTTCGGTGTTATTAATCAACTGGGGTATGCCTAAAGTCGTACTAGGTCAATTCTGATTAAAATATTAGACTTTATTAACTCAAATTAATTAATTAATTAATTAATTAGGCAAAGTTCTTTAAGTCATTATTTTTTTAATCTCAACACACGTCAAACAAACGTTTAAGAAATCATAGAATATATGCACAACAAATAATGCACAATTAGTCAAGTAGGCACAATATGATGCAATGAGTTTGCAACCTAACCATGGCTCTAGTTCTCTAAAGTTCGGGATATGGTTTAGTCAATAGAGGGTCCATGGTTAATTGTCCGTATGCACCGCGCGGAAGCCTAATCGTGAAGGGTTGGCTCGAGTGGATGGGACACCGCGAGTTTAGAAAAAACTCGCTTCCATGGTTTGGTGAATACAACATTCTCGGATGTACCCTTTGTTGCACAGAGCGTTCAGTCAGGTAGATGGAGCATGAATTCCCAGAGGGTTATGTCCATATGCAGAACACATATGGGTTTCAGAAAAGTGAGAAAAAATTCAATCAGGAAGTAGGATCGAGCAAACAATACGAAAAACCGGTCGAAATTAGAACGCATATTTATGGCTCGGTATTGGGGGAAGTTGGCGCCAGCAAACAGAGACTGGCGCCAGTTTTTAGCTGTAGCGCTTGGCGCCAATGCTGGCGTTTGGCGCTACGGCTAAAAGTCTGGCGCCAATGCTTTGGCCTCTGGCGCTACTTTCCACATGCCTCAACATCTTTCTGTGCTCGATAAAATTTTCCAGCTTCGCGCAGTGTTATTTCGGTCCTAGTTGTGAAATATATTTCTAAAATTTCCTACGTGTAAATTCCTATGTTTTTAAGTCATTACGGATGGTCTTTCCAATGAGATCTTTTTTATGCATATGACAATAATGTTAATCAAAATTACGCACGGCTTAGAACGTTTCGAGTCTCATCCACTCATTCTAAATCATTGCCGAAACAAATTCAGGAATTAAAATAGAAATCTTCCCCAGTGGAGTCGCCAAAAACTGTAGGGAATAAATTTCAAGCATTAATCTTCTTGCTTGAACCCCACTGTGATCATACACTAAAGTACGGTGGCGTCCAAAAGGGAAGAAGATAGAGCAAAAGAGTCGCCAACAAGTTTTAGGAACTTGTAAACCGTTCATAGGGTGAAGGTTACACCCCTTAATGATCCAAGAGATCGTCAACTCCATAAGGTCTTGAACCAAATAAGGCTTCGGGGATGAAGGTACAAATCCAACCTAAAAGAGATTGAACCTGCCCTAATAATAGGCCTCTACTTTATTCAGGTCGTATTCATGTGCGCTTTTTGATTAACATACAATCAATAGGATTAACCCTAAACATGTTTATCTCTGTTGGTTGAATTTAATGCACAAATAAATCTATTATTGGCGATCACTTGAATTATAATCCATATAACCCTAAACAAGATTATTAATTATCTTATTAAGCGTGATTACAAGTACAAATTCCCATTAAACATGCATAAAAGGCGTGATCAAGCAATAAATATCAATATCAAGCAACATAATAATAATCATAATAACAATAATCATCATAAAGATCATAATAATCATAAAAATAATAATCATAATAATAATAATAATCATCATTATCAAATTATAATCATAATCAAAACAATTATAAAAATCATGATAATAAATTATAATTAAGATAATCATGTTAAAGCATAATAATAATAGCAAGATCCTAGACATGATACTAACAAGATTAATAACAAACCCTAGCATGTCACTAAGCAATAAAAATCAAATCTTTAACCCTAACATGATACTAACAATCATAAATATTAGGAAGAACATAAAAGGCATCGTAACGATCATATTTGATATTAAAATTACCCTAGAATGATACTAAGAATCAAAATAACAAACTAAACATGATTTCTACATCATAACATCAATAAAACCATTAAAGTACTTACTTTGATGCCTCGTACCTCTTTCTAATAACAAAATACACACGTTAGTATTTTCAAGGAAAATAATAATCAAAACAATTAAATTAAATAATTGAAAGAGAGATTTAGGACCAAACCCTCAGAAATTAAATCTTTCACGTCTAGGGCGAAAGCAACTTCGAATATGGCTAGGTGCTTCTAGATCTAATGAATGCGGAATTTTGTATGTAAAAAGCAAGTTTAGAAAGGAGAGAGAGCGAGATGGATTAGAAGAGAATGAGAGAATTGAAAACTGGTTGTAGGTGATCTGATGAGAATTGATGAAAACTGGTTTTTTAATGAATGTTGATTAAAACTGGTTAATGAAAACGGAGTTTTTAATACGTTATTTATAGAGAAAATCAGCCAAAAAGATAAAATATCAAAACAGAGCATTGGCGCACCTAAAACAGAGCTGGTGCCAATGCTAGCTTATTGGCGCCAGACGCCAACATAAGCGCCAGGCGCCAATGCCTGACGTTAGACGCTAATCCTATTTTTGACGCATTTTCTAAAATCAGATAAATTTTGCCGGACAAGAGGATAAAATCGTATCTTTTCCTCAAAAATGTTCTTTGATTTTAATTAAAACTCTGAAAAGTAAATTTATCAATGCTAATTGAATTAGGAATGAAAAGAACCTTCTAGAAGAATCTAGAAGAATAAAACCATTCCTAATTGCATTAGGAATGATAAATCGTATTAGGCCCTCCTCTAAATCATTGGGCCGCACATAAGGCTCAAACCGGGCCCAGTTTAGTAAATTGGCCATAACTTCCTCAATATTCATCGGAATTGGGCTTATAATATATCGTTGGAAAGCTCTTATCAAGCCCCATCCAACTACACTACTACTGGACCCATATCATGGACCAACCAAACTGGATTTGCTGTTTTCTTAAAATAAGTTTTCAAAAACAGAGAGAAGAGAAAAGAATTAAAACTATCCGCAACACTAAACTTTCCACACTTTCGCTTCATTCGATTATGATTTGACGCTAAAGGTAGTCATCACTGGGTTTGGTTTTGGGGAGACACATTTGGGTGTCTACAGAAGCCCCCACTTTGACTGAGTTTGGAGAAACGCAAGTTTCGAAAACAAAAGTCAAAGTAGCGATAGGGACGGAGAATGATTCCGAACGTTCTACGATCCTAAATTATTCTTGTAACGCCGATACCTGCAAAACTAGCGTTAGTTATACAGTTAAAAGAGTTAAGAAACGCGTATCTTGCATTGTCGAGCACACGTCTCTAAAAGTAACCGACTTGCTGCTGCTTTTACTGTTTTGATGACCTCCTGCTAGCTAGAGAATGCCATCCCGCTTGAAAACCGCTACGCATGTAACTGCTTCCAAATTAGAAGATTACTTCGCCTTAAACGATCCTCCTCCGCTATGATAATATTCCACGTCCAAGGGAATACCATCGAAGATTGCTTCTCTTGAAACAATCCTCAGTTGTTTATGACAATTCTCCACAATCTAGGGAACGCCATCTTGCTGCTTGTTTTGACGAACTTCCACAGCCTAGGGAACGCCATCGATCATTGTTGCTACATCTCAAGCCTTTTCTTGAGTTATAGTAACAACCTTTCCAATCATAGCAAAAGTCGTCGAAGACCGCCTCATCATTAACCGCTCTTCTCATATCTTGGTGACAACCTTCACAATATTGGCGAACGCCGTCGAAGACCGCCTATTTTGTGCTATCTTCTCAAATCTTGGGTGACAACCTCCACAATCTTAGCGAATGCCGTCGAAGACCGCCCATCTCGTGCTATCTTCTCAAATCTTAGTGACAACCTCCATAATCTTAGCGAATGTTGTCAAAGACCACCTATCTCGTGCTATCTTCTCAAATCTTTGGTGACAACCTCCACAATCTTAGCGATCGCCGTCGAAAATAACTTTACTTGAAGTCATCCTCAGTTGTTGCGATAATATTCTGAAGAAAATTACCGAAGACCAACACTTGTCGATCTTTAAAGCTCGCTTGAACTTTGCTTTAGCTAAAAAAAGTATGTCGGTGTCTCCGTGATGAGCCAATTCTTCGGCACTTTAAGCTAAGTGAGACGATCTTTCGTCAGGTCAATTACTTATTTGTGGTTGTAATCAAATCGACTACTCAATCATGTCAAATTGCTTATAGGGGCTAACTGGCGTACAAAGGAACCCGAAATTGTTGTTCTGTCGCTGCTGGAATATCTCTGGCGCCAAGAATTGGCTCTGTCGCAAGACGCTGTGATCTAGCGCCAAGCGCTGAAATCTATTTCCAGACGCTAGATGTTTTCGTCCGGCGCTGGAGTAGGGTCTTCCCTATTCTGCTGCACTTGTATTTATTTTTTACTATAGAACATTACCAATTTCTTAAATTATCTTAGGGTTGACCTAAGGTTTATCATTGACTCTACTCATTGACTTGACACGACTCAAAGTATAAACTTGACTCGCTGTGATTGACTCGAGGTTAACTCGACTCGAAGTGAAATGACACATGTGTTAATCTCAAATCAAGGTGATATGACACGACATGACTCAATGTATACATGACTCGTGTGTGCATTGTAATGTGATCGTGCGACTCGAAAAATGCAAAAAAACGCAAAAATTTTAACGCAAAAATTATTCCATCATTTTTGTGGAGGGTACCGACTTTCTCCCGAAAAAGAAAGACGTGAAAAAGAATCGAAAGTGCATGTTGAATGAGCTTAGTCAAATGTCATTTGATACTGTCTCTCAAGGTGCAAGGATTAATCCATCCTAGGCCATCTCAATGGTTGACTCCATGATGAAAGCATTTGGGTAACTTAGGCACGGAGGCTAAGCACTTCATACTTCGTGATGGAATGACAATTAAGAGTAATTTTGACAAAGTATGCTTCAGCGTTAAGATTTCATGCCAAAGGGTTCCTAAGGGAAAGTATATTTGGTCATGTATGTGTGATGTGTGTGAAAGTGACACTAAAGTTAGGCCGCAAGGGCTAAGTGTGTGGATAAAATATATTGAAAAGAGTCAAATAATGGCGACTCTTTGGCTAGGTAAGCTAATGATATAGGGATCAAGCCCCCAAGTCTAGCTCTAAGTGAATAGGGATGAGCATAGGATATCTCTTGATATGATCATGGTGTAAGTGTGTGAATGTGAATGCATTTTTATTACGGCCGCACCTCGATGTGAGGTTGCCTACGTATCCGTTAGGAATCAGGCCGAACGTAGCTCTAGCCGAACCTCGCACAAGTATGTGTATACCTCAAAAAGGTCTTTTTAAGGGTTGTAACGTTTTTAGGCTAAAATTTTGAAGAAGAAAGGGATAAAGGCTCAAGACCCTAGATAAGCCCCCAAGGTGTGCAACCTCGCTTTTGAATCTTTATATTTTTATGCTTGAGTTTCTACTCTTTTTTAGCTCTCTTTTATCTTTTGCTTTGGCATCTGTTTCATTTTTATAAGTGTGGGCGATCCCGATCATGCGGTCTATTACTCACTTGGCATTCATGTTTCTCGGGCACGGTACCGAGCACTCGATAAGAGACGCAATATGAGACGTGTTCTTATCAAAGATACTTTCATATCAAAGACATTGGAACACTTGCCCTTTTGCACACTTTTATTTATTTTTGTGCTATTTTAATCTTTTGAAATCACTCAAGCTTTTTTTTTTTTTTTAATTGCATAAGTTACACACCATCCCATCCCAAGGTTAGGTAGATGTAGGTTGAAAAAAGAAAGGCCTATCGTTAGACGAGGCTCAAAGTCGTTTACCAAAAAAGGATGTATAATTGAAGGGTGAAAGGTAATATGATGTGGCTACAAGGGGTGCCTCAAATCATCGGTATACCTTGTGCTTAATTCGACATGAATTTTTTTTTTTTATTATTATTATTTTTTTATTAATGCAATAGAATGAAATGATCATATATAAGGAAATAAATGCTCATTTTATTAAAAGAAAATATATAATGATCCTACAAAATAAATCTAAGGAGAATAAAAAGGTGCCTATCCTGACTTATTAGGGAAAGGGTAAATAAAAAATAAATAAAAAAAGGGGTCGAGAAATCTTGCCGTTGAAGCTCGCCTCTTGTCTTGTGTTGTTTCCTTTATCATTACTCGCTCTTCTTGTTAACTGGAGGCATGGGAAGCTTGTTATCATCAATCAAATGTTGGATAGCCTCCTTTAGCTTCCAACAGCTCTCAGTATTATGACCCCTACCTTGATGGTACTTGCAGTGTTCGTCTGGATTCCAACTAGGCAATCTCTTTTCAGGTACGGGATCTTGAATAGGTCCAATGGGAGTAATGAGTCCTTTGGCATGGAGTCGATCGAAGGTAGTATCGTAGCTCATCCCAATGGGGGTGAAGTCATTCCTTAGTTGCTTCTTAGATCCTTGGTTATCCATGGCTAAAACTTCACTGAGATCAAAGGTACTAAAATTGTTACTAGAGTGGGCATTTTCGGAAGAAGAAGGGTTGTCGTTCTTCTTTCCTTTCCAGCCACCGTGGTTACTATTGTTAGTAGCTTTTTGCTTTGCGAGGTCGTCTTCGATCTCAATTCCGATATCATAAACGGCCTTGAAAGTATTCAGATTGTGTTGATATTTTAAATGTTTCGAATACTTCTCTTAGATATTCTTGATAAACATCCTCACGGATTCTTTTTTAGTGGGCACCTCAATCATCTTAGCAGAAGTTTCCCTCCATTTATTAAAGAAAGAAGTAAAACCTTCATTCTCTTTTTGTCTTAGCATCTCAAGTTGTCTATGGTAGGTTTCAACTTGAATTTTGCACTTGTACCTATCAATGAAAGCGTTTACTATCGATTCCCAAGTAGAGATTTTCTCTTTGTCAAGGGAGAAGTACCATTGTTGGCAAACGGTCTTAAGAGATAGTGAGAACAGAGAGGGGAAATCCTTCTTATCGATACTCTTAATGTTCATTATAGTTTTGAAAGGTCTTAGATGGAAGTAAGGGTTATCTGTTGCCTTGAATTTAGGGATGTTAGTGGCGTTGAACTTATGCGGAAGAAGTTCCTTGTCTAGCGAGACCCCTTGTGAATTCATGCCCTGAAATTTATAGTCGCTAGATATCTTGCTCAAACTTTCTTGCATGAGGTTCATTTGTTGTTTCTTCACGGGATCATCGATCTTGACTGTGAGTAGCTTCAGTGTCTCAGTCATGGTAACCAGTTGGTTCCTAAGCTCATTGACATCCTCTTGAGTTTCCATTATCTTTTTAGCCTTCCTCTTTTGACGAATCGGTTTATCGAAAAGTGAAACTTGAATAAAGAGATTGTCCTTGATTAATCGCCCTTCTCTCCTCGACCAAGTACTGTGGAAAAGGAATTTTGGGGGTATTTATTGTTAATTATTTGACTCAAACTTTATTCAACATGCAATGGATGGAGGAAGTGAAGAAAGATTGGAATAGAATGTGAAGAAGAATGATATAGATGGAGGGATATGAAAATTAGGAATAGAATGTACCCCCCAACTCAAATGACGGAAAAGACCGACTCATGAATGAACCTAAGACATGGTCATGGTGATATGTACTCGAAGTGTGTGCTAAGACTAGCTAGTGAGTGTAGGTGGTACGTTAAGACTCGTGTCATGACCATGTGGCTAGACTATGTGACTAGACTCACTTAATGACTCTATAAGGTGTTATTGACAGTAAAAATTAACCGATTTAATTAGCAAACTGGTTAATTAGACACTAGGTGATGACTCGATCAATAATCCAAACTGTCGGCCAAACGACAGGACTGGCGTCACACTGTGTAGCTTGGCGCCAGACGACAGAGATGTCGCCTGGCGCCACACTCCACAGGGTGGCGCTACAGCTCAGATTTTGGCGCCAATGGTGGAGCTTCAATCTGAGACTGTTTTCGGTGTTATTAATCAACTGGGGTATGCCTAAAGTCGTACTAGGTCAATTCTGATTAAAATATTAGACTTTATTAACTCAAATTAATTAATTAATTAATTAATTAGACAAAGTTCTTTAAGTCATTATTTTTTTAATCTCAACACAAGTCAAACAAACGGTTAAGAAATCATAGAATATATGCACAACAAATAATGCACAATTAGTCAAGTAGGCACAATATGATGCAATGAGTTTGCAACCTAACCATGGCTCTAGTTCTCTAAAGTTCGGGATATGGTTTAGTCAATAGAGGGTCCATGATTAATTGTCCGTATGCACCGCGCGGAAGCCTAATCGTGAAGGGTTGGCTCGAGTGGATGGGACACCGCGAGTTTAGAAAAAACTCGCTTCCATGGTTTGGTGAATACAACATTCTCTGATGTACCCTTTGTTGCACAGAGCGTTCAGTCAGGTAGATGGAGCAAGAATTCCCAGAGGGTTATGTCCATATGTAGAACACATATGGGTTTCAGAAAAGTGAGAAAAAATTCAATCAGGAAGTAGGATCGAGCAAACAATACGAAAAACCGGTCGAAATTAGAACGCATATTTATGGCTCGGTATTGGGGGAAGTTGGCGCCAGCAAACAGAGACTGGCGCCAGTTTTTAGCTGTAGCGCTTGGCGCCAATGCTGGCGTTTGGTGCTACGGCTAAAAGTCTGGCACCAATGCTTTGGCCTCTGGCACTACTTTCCACATGCCTCAACATCTTTCTGTGCTCGATAAAATTTTCCAGCTTCGCGCAGTGTTATTTCGGTCCTAGTTGTGAAAGATATTTCTAAAATTTCCTACGTGTAAATTCCTATGTTTTTAAGCCATTACGGATGGTCTTTCTAATGAGATCTTTTTTATGCATATGACAATAATGTTAATCAAAATTACGCACGGCTTAGAACGTTTCGAGTCTCATCCACTCATTTTAAATCATTGCCGAAACAAATTCAGGAATTAAAATAGAAATCCTCCCCAGTGGAGTCGCCAAAAACTGTAGGGAATAAATTTCAAGCATTAATCTTCTTGCTTGAACCCCACTGTGATCATACACTAAAGTACGGTGGCGTCCAAAAGGGAAGAAGATAGAGCAAAAGAGTCGCCAACAAGTTTTAGGAACTTGTAAACCGTTCATAGGGTGAAGGTTACACCCCTTAATGATCCAAGAGATCGTCAACTCCATAAGGTCTTGAACCAAATAAGGCTTCGAGGATAAAGGTACAAATCCAACCTAAAAGAGATTGAACCTGCCCTAATAATAGGCCTCTACTTTATTCAAATCGTATTCATGTGCGCTTTCTGATTAACATACAATCAATAGGATTAACCCTAAACCTGTTTATCTCTGTTGGTTGAATTTAATGCACAAATAAATCTATTATTGGCGATCACTTGAATTATAATCAATTTAACCCTAAACAAGATTATTAATTATCTTATTAAGCGTGATTACAAGTACAAACTCCCTTTGAACATGCATAAAAGGCATGATCAAGCAATAAATATCAATATCAAGCAACATAATAATAATCATAATAACAATTAAAATCTTGATAATAATTATAATTATAACAATAATCATCATAAAGATAATAATAATCATAAAAATAATAATCATAATAATAATAATAATAATAATAATAATAATAATAATAATAATAATAATAATAATAATAATAATAATAATAATAATAATAATAATAATAATCATCATCATCATCATCATTATAAAATTATAATCATAATCAAAACAATTATAAAAATCATGATAATAAATTATAATTAAGATAATCATGTTAAAGCATAATAATAATAGCAAGATCCTAGGCATGATACTAACAAGATTAATAACAAACCCTAGCATGTCACTAAGCAATAAAAATCAAATCTTTAACCCTAACATGATACTAACATTCATAAATATTAGGAAGAACATATAAGGCATCGTAACGATCATATTTGATATTAAAATTACCCTAGACATGATACTAGGAATCAAAATAACAAACTAAACATGATTTCTACATCATAACATTAATAAAACCATTAAAGTACTTACTTTTTTGCCTCGTACCTCTTTCTAATAACAAAATACACACGTTAGTAACTTCAAGGAAAATAATACTCAAAACAATTAAATTAAATAATTGAAAGAGAGATTTGGGACCAAACCATCAGAAATTAAATCTTTCACGTCTAGGGCGAAGGCAACTTCGAATATGGCTAGGTGCTTCTAGATCTAATTAATGCGGAATTTTGTATTTAAAAAGCAAGTTTAGAAAGGAGAGAGAGAGAGATGGATTAGAAGAGATCGAATGAGAGAATTGAAAACTGGTTGTAGGTGATCTAATGAGAATTGATGAAAACTGTTTTTAAATGAATGTTGATTAAAACTAGTTAATGAAAACGGAGTTTTTAATACGTTATTTATAAAGAAAATCAGCCAAAAAGATAAAATATCAAAACAGAGCATTGGCGCACCTAAAACAGAACTGGCGCCAACGCTAGCTTATTGGCGCCAGACGCCAACATAAGCGCCAGGCGCCAATGCCTGGCGTTAGGCGCTAATCCTATTTTTGACGCGTTTTCTAAAATCAGATAAATTTTGCCGTACAAGAGGATAAAATCGTATCTTTTCCTCAAAAATGTTCTTTGATTTTAATTAAAACTTTGAAAAGTAAATTTATCAATGCTAATTGAATTAGGAATGAAAAGAACCTTCTAGAAGAATCTAGAAGACTAAAACCATTCCTAATTGCATTAGGAATGATAAATCGTATTAGGCCCTTCTCTAGATCATTGGGCCACACATAAGGCTCAAACCGGGCCCAGTTTAGTAAATTGGCCATAACTTCCTCAATATTCATCGGAATTAGGCTTATAATATATCGTTGGAAAGCTCTTATCAAGCCCCATCCAACTACACTACTACTGGACCCATATCATGGACCAACCAAACTGGATTGACTGTTTTCTTAAAATATGTTTTCAAAAACAGAGAGAAGAGAAAAGAATTAAAATTATCCGCAACATTAAACTTTCCACACTTTCGCTTCATTCGATTATGAATCGACGCGAAAGGTGCTCATCACTGGGTTTTGCTTTGAGGAGACACATTTGAGTTTCTACAATTACCCTTATTATAGACTTCCCAAGCAAACCAAACATAAAATTTCCAAGCATATTCAATAGAAAGTGCTCTAAATTTACCATTATGCATTCCTTCAACTATATCCCTAGTTTGCTCATTCAAACCAAGATAACAAATCTTACAAGCCTCCCAAAGACTACAACGATTATAATCAAGAAATCCCTTAACTCTATTAAAAAATTCACAAAAAGGCTCATCATCATATTGAGAAATAGATAGACATGCCATTTTTACAAAGGAAACAAAAACAAATAAAATAAAAGTATGAACAAAGACCTATACTCAAGCAATAAAAAACACTCAAACATAGACACCGTTCCCCGGCAACGGCGCCATTTTGACGAGGGTCGGACTAGGTCGTTGGACTAATCCTCCCTAATCCAAACAAAGTTTATAAACACTTAACTAACTGACTAGTGGAAAACTAGGTCGTTATCTAATCTTCCCTCGGTCAAACTAAATTTATAAACACTTAACAAACCTAAATACGAGTATATAGTCAAGTCAAGGGTCAAACCCAAAGGAACGGTAATGTTCAAGCACTTTCAATTATGCGCCTAAGCTAGGTCGAAGACGAAGGTAAGAGAGAATACTAACAACTAACAAAACAAGTAACCAAGGAAATAAAACACTAGGAACGGGGATCAAAAAGTAATCATGTCAATTGCAACAACTTGGGAAGAGCATGCCAATCAAAGGTTGTGAGGACTAAATGATAAGAGCAATCAATAGGAGTCACATAGCTATCTCCTAATTGTTAAGCTAGGGTTCACTATGAATAACAAACTAAGAGAATCACAATCAAAACCAATTGATAATTGCAATTCCTAAATCAATTGTTCATGTCATTAGCAATTACAATGCAATCTAGCATAATTCTCAAGGCCAAATTGAATTACGCACATGCAAACCTTCACTAATCACTTTAATCTCAACAATTAATCAACACAATTCCAAAATGAATCACAATTAATCAATCATACAAGTTTCACCCAATTCCTAGCCAACAACTACTCAAACAACATCATCAAATCAACTATCAACTATAGAGAACAAGAATCAACAAAATATCAAGAACAATTACTCTAATCAAACATCAAATATCAAAATCAAACCAAACAAACATCAAATTAAACAAAGCAATTGAATGAGATATAGTTTAAAAATGCTCATTGATAATTAAGAAGATCTCCAACACAATTGTCACACTTGCATCTTCAATCTCTCAATCACCATTGAAATTCCTCACTTTCTCTCTCTAAAACTACTCCTAATCTAACCTAATCTAGAGAGAGAAGCTCTCAACCTAAGAGAGAGAAAACTATTCTAAAACTAAAGAATTACATGAATAAAGAATAAAGGAAACCAAAAACTATATAAACAAAAGGAGAAAAGAAGCTTAAAATCGTAAAAGACCCAGAAACCCGCGCCCGAGGAGAAATCGGCCGCGCCCGCGGAGGGGAACGGACACCCCGATAGCCGCGCCCGCGGGGCCAAGGCCTGCGCCCTCGGGGAGCCCTCGGTACAACCGCGGGTGCTTACTGCCCAAATACGGCAGTTTTGGAGCTGCAGCAACCCCGCGCCCGCGGGTACTGTAGCCCGCGCCCGCAGCAGTTTTCCAAGACCAACTTCAGAAGGCTGTAACTTCCGATCTAAGAATCGTATGAAGGCGTACGACCTATCATTGGAAAGCTCTTCAAGTCTAGTTTCCAACTCTACTTGAATCACCCTAATCCAATCTGTAGAACTTAAGATATGACTAAAACAATGCACAAAGGTCCTATTTGATACTTTGCAATCCTTCGTTTTCCTTTGTTTCAAACTCAAATTTAATTCCGAAAAGTGCATATTGATCCTAGTGGGTGCTATTTTCAATTCCCATGCATAAAGCTCACGACGTACTTACAAAACAAGACAAAGAAACGGAGAAGCAAGAGAAATAGCCGAGAAATGAATAAAATGATAAGAAAGCCATTAAAAGCATGCATTTCTCTAAACTAACACAAAAACACATGAATCGAGCATTATTCTCTAAAAACACGACATAAACGACTACAAAGGAGCATAGAAATATAAAGAAAACATAGCCTAAAGGTGCCATAAATGGCACGGATCACTAACCTAAATACAAGTATAGAGGTAAGTCAAGGGTCGAACCCAAAGGAACGGTAATGTCTAAGTGCTTCCAATTATGTGCCTAAGCTAGGTCGAAGACGAAGGAAATGAGGTGACACTAACAACTATTTAAATGAAGAAACCAAACAAATAAAGTGATAGGGATTAGGATTCACATATAATAGCAATGAACATAGCAAATTGGGATAGGAAGTCGACTAAGTCAAGCAATGTGAGGGAAGATCTATCATGCAACCAAAAGAGCATATCAAGCTATTCTCCTAGAGGTCTAACTAGCGTCAACTACGATAAACTCTAGCTAGGAAACATCACAAGACACCTCAATCGTGTAAATGCAAGCCACAAATCAATGGTTTGTATCAATGTGAACTTACAATGCAATCTAGTGTGAATAACTAGGGTGATCAAGCCTAAATCAAACACACACATGCACATAATCAATTAACCAATTTAATCACATCATCAACTCCATCAATTTCCCTCAATCTACATCAATCCATCACATAATACAAGCTTCACCATCACCCTAGCAAGGAAACTACTCTAACAACATCATCAAATCAACAAACAACTAAAGGAATCAAGAATCAACAAAATATGATGAACAATTACACTAATCAAAGATCAAACATCAAAATCCAATCAAATCAAATCAAACAAACATGAATAAACTAATCAAAACAATAAATGAGATAGAGTTAGAAATGCTCATTGATAATAGAGAAGATCTCCAACACAATTGTCACCATTGAATCTTCAATATCTCAATCACCATTGAAATTCCTCACTTTCTCTCTCCAAAATCTACTCCTAAAACTAACCCTAAAACTAGAGAGAGAAGCTCTCAACTAAGCTAAGAATATGATCAAAATCTAATATGAAACTTGCGTCTAAACTTACCCCAAAAATCGGGTTTACAGAGATATATAAAGAGGCGCGAAAACACTAAGAACCGAGCACAAAATACCCACGAATGCGCGCCTGGGCAGCAGGAGAGGTGCGCCCGCGCACGCAAGGAGTGCGCCCGCGCCTCCCTGTAGCTGGGTTCCTTCGAGATTCTCGAGGCTTGGTGGGTTCGCTAACGTCGCATGACTTATGATGTTGATGAACACTAGGAGTGGCAGTAGCTAATGCTCTTGATTAGTGGGTACACCACTTCTTAATGGTAGCATGGCATGAGAGCACAAGAGCCAAGACTTGGAATCTCCACTTCCTTGCATCTTGAGCTTTCCAAATGCCATGAGCTTGCTCCAAAAGCTTCCTCCACCAAAGAAGATCACCAATATCAAGACCCAAACTCGTACAATACCTGCAACCACGAAAATAGAGCAAATAAAGGATAAAAGACTAGAAAATCAACGAAATACACGAAAGCTACAAAATAAGAGAGGAAAGGTAAAACTAAGAGCAAAAGCATAAAACAAAGCATTTATTGAGCAAGAAAGCTATGAAAAGAGGTTGAAATCAACCTAAATGCTCATGAAATAGGTGCCATTTATGACACCCATCAATAAAAGCTTTACGCAAATTTTTCACTCGTATAAAGGAATACAAAATGCGATTGAATCCACAAAAATGTGCCTTCGGAGTAACTTCTGGCAAGTTACTTGGATACGTAGTAAGAACACGTGGTATCGAGATTGATCCCTCTAAAATAAAGGCAATTGTTGACACGCCTTCCCCTCAAACAAAAAAAGAAATTAGGGAATTCCTTGGCAAACTACAATACATTAGTCGATTTATCAACAAATTGACTATGACTTGTGAGCTAATATTTAAAAAATTGAAAAAAGAGGAGAAACATGAATAGGACGATCAATGCCAAAAGGCCTTTGAGAAAATCAAAGATTATCTCAAAAGTCCACCAATTTTAGCACCACTAGTACCAAAACTACCTCTTAGGCTATACATTACAGTTACAGACACAACCACAGGCACTATGTTAGCATAGGAGGTAGAAAAAGTCGAGCATGCAATATATTATATAAGTAAAAAATTCATTCAATAAGAAACAAAATATAGCACCTTGGAAAAGACAAGTCTAGCATTAGTGTGGGCAACTAAAAAATTACGACATTATATGCTACCACACACTACTCATGTGATTTCTCAACAAAACCCGATAAAGTATTTGTTTAAACAACCACCTATACAAGGAAGGATATCTAAGTGGTTGGTGATGTTGGCCGAATTTGAATTAAAATATATTCCTGAAAAATCAATGAAAGGAAAAGTAATTTCCGACTTTCTGGCACAACATCCAATTCAAACAAGTCGTGCAGAAACTACTCATCTTCCAGATCAAGAGATTGTCATGACACAAGATGACAAATTGGTAATGTACTTTGACAGTGCGTCCAAATAAAAAGGATGTTGGTGTAGGAGTGTTACTCATAAGTCCAAAGGGAGCACATACTCCAATATCTGTTAAACTAGACTTTGAGGTTACCAATAATGCCGCAGAATTTGAAGCTTGCATTAATGGATTAGAAGCAGCAGCAGCTAGCATAGGTGTGTAAAAAAAAAGGGTATATGGAGATTCCAGTTTGATTATAAATCATATACTAAAAAAATGGAAAATAAAAAACTCCACAATGATATTATGCCAAGCACACCTAGAGCAACTCATCGAGCGTTTTGAACACATTGGTATTAAATATCTCCCAAGGGATGACAATCAATTTGCCGATGCGCTAGCAAAATTAGCCTCAATGATCAACATTCCAAATCACTTAAATATAATGCCATTATGCGTTGATAGAGGAGAAGAACCATCATATTGCAACGCAATAGAGGAAATAAATGACATCGAAGGAGACAATCTCTGGTATGATCATATCCTCCAATATATTACCCATGGAACATATCCCGAAAATACTTCATCGAAAGACAAACGAGCCTTACGAACACTTGCGGCCCAATATGGTCTATTAAATGGTCAATTATGTAAAAAGGGACCTAACGGTCAAAGTTTATTGTGCATAGACCAACCGGAAGCCACATGTCTTATGGAAAATATTCACAAAGGTGTTTGTGGACCTCACATGAATGGTAAAATGCTTTAAAAAATAATTTTACGATAAGGGTACTATTAGTCCACTATGGAACATGATTGAATACAATATGTTAAAAAAAGTCCTAAGTGCCAAATGTTCGCTAATTTGCAACACCTTCTACCATCCGAATTATACAATCTCACTTCCCCTTGGCCTTTTTTAGTTTGGGGAATTTACATAATTGGAAAAATCTCTCCAACAGGAGCAAGAGGGCACGAGTACGTATTAGTAGCCATCGATTACTTCACTAAGTGGATTGAGGTTGCTTCTTACGTGAATATCACTTCTAAATATGTCGCAAAGTTTCTATAAGTAAAACATCATCACTCATCCTCATACAGACCTCAAATGAATGGAGCCGTAGAGTCAGAAAATAAAAATATAACAGTCATCATTAAGAAAATAAAAGAAAATTATAAAGACTGGCCGAATAAACTACACTTCGCATTCTGGGGTTATAGAACATCTATACGAACATCAATAGAAGTAACTCCATACTTCGTAGTTTTCGGAATGGACGCTGTTCAACCAATTGAACTGGAAATACCATCCCTACGCATCGTACTTGACAGTAAGCTACCGAAGCTGAATGGGTAAGAGCGAGGTATGAAGAGATTTTATTCCTCGATTAACGACGATTAAGAGCTTTGCATCATATACAAGTCTACAAAAGGCGCATTGCGCGTCATTTCAATAAAAAGGTCAAACCCAGAAACATAAAAGAAGGTGACTTTGTACTAAAGGAGGTTAAGGGACCACCAACCGATCCAAGAGGGAAATTCAAACCTTATTGGATAGGTCCCTACCGTGTAATTGAAATCCTATCAGGAGGAGCCGCCAGATTAACGGATATCGGAGGAGATGAAATTCGCCAATTAATAAACATTGATCGACTTAAGAAATATAACATATGATATCCGGATAAACTCGTTCACTCATACAACCAATTTTAATTAGAATTCAATTGAAAGATTCTATGTGTTATGCATTTTACCGAATAACACGGTAAAATACATAACACTTGGGGGGGTAATTTAGAAATAATAAACCATTCTAAGTGCTCATATTTTTCGAACATCACGAAAAAATCTTCACACTTGGGGGGTAATACAGAATTTTTTTAAAAAAAAATAAAAAATTCGAGACATTCATAGCACAGGTGTCGCGCGCAACAGGAATAGTTGCGCGCGGATGTCACGCGCAATAGATTTCGTTGCGTGCGACAGGCTCGCGCAACTACAGATGTTGCGCGCGCCACCTGATAACGAACTGCGAACCCGAATTTTTACGTTTGAACGAAGTTGCGACTTCTACTTGCGACAAAAAGAGGGTGTTTCTTAAATATAACATACACTCGGAAAAAAAATTAAACATTGATTTAATTCTTTTTAAAAAATGTTTAATTAATTTTCCATTTAATTTCTACGTAAGAGATTAAAGAAAAATAAAAAAGTATAATAATACATAATAAAAAAAGAAAACATTAGAACTACGCAAAGACCTGATTTCGTAATGCGAATACATAGGCAATCTTTATGATTCGGTCATATAAAAATATAAAAATATAAAGCTCATTTTATTTCATTCAAATTTCAAAGAAAAGAGAGACATTGTTGAAATAGATTGTAAACGAAAAAAAAAAAAAAAAAAAAAAAAAAAAAAAAAAAAAAAACATAGTAGTGATTACACTTTATTCAATTTAAAACTAATGGCAAAACTGTGTAACACTATGAGGTTTTACTATGTCCTCAATTGTCACGGACGACGGAGGAGTATTTTTCATCGTAGTATTTTCAGAAACCTTAGAGCTTTCTCCTACGCTCTTCTTCTTGACCCATACATTGTTCTTCAATTTGGGAATTGGGGTCTTTTCAACCTTTTTTCCCTATTCCGAAAATTTTGTTAGAGTCCTTTTTCGAGTTTGTTGCAAAGGTTCCTTGATTATCACACCTCGTTGCGCGGGTTTGGAGGGAGCTTTCCTTTTTATTTCCTTCGAACGCGCCTTAGGAGATGAGAAGTCTAATATTCTTCTCACCCCTTTGTTTTCGCCACTAGGAGGACTAGTGGTGGCCGAACGCATCAAGGGCTTAGGTTGATTGCGAGCATATAGAGATCGAGCCTTGTTTAATTTTCCCTTATCCGCCACATTCATCCAAGCTTTGTAAAAGGAAGATAATGCAATACTCGCAGTAGGATTTTGTACTATCCATCTAGGAAGACTTGACCAATACTCCATCCAACGAAAAATTCGCTCGGGTTTAAAAGTCGCATCTCTAGGGGCATCACAATCTTGCGGGCAAATAATTTGTTTTATCCTGTATTGTCTCATTAACCAGCAAGGAAAAATATAAGTAGTACTAGATAGGCCTAAAAGCCTAATGTAAGGGCAATTGAGACTATTCCCAACCATACTATTTATGTTCCACCAAGGAATCACAAAACGTATGTTAGAAATCCCATGAAAGAAAAACGACGTTCATTCCTCTTCATTCTTATGCTTATAAAGGATTCGACGTCCAGGGAATGTCCTTACTCCATTAGCCTTAAGGTTTTGTGGATGATCAACAATTCGCAAACGCTCCATGAGCCAAATCTACAAAAAAAAAAAAAAGAAAAAAAAATCAGTTTGCGAATTTTAGACAAGCAGGTGGCGCGATGTCACGTGCCGACTACTTTGCCCTAGTCACGCACCGTGCGCCACCCGCTTACAGTCCGTCGTAAGATGAGTCAGGTTTTCTCACTTGGCACTAACTCCTTGTGCCCACGTAGAACAACCCTTTACGCTGCTAGAATAAGTTTGCTAACACAATCCCTTGGTGCTAACAAGTCCCCTTGGTTGAACTAAGCACTCACCCTTAGTGCCTTAGTCCGATTTTACGACTAAGTGTTGTAAACATTTAAGCACACAAGCTATCACCCTTGCTAGTATGCCCGATCACTCGCTTGGCACCATCGTTCCATAGTTTTCTTCACACTCTCTAAGTGTTGAAAGGAAAGGGTTGAGTTGCAAGAGAACAAACGTGCTTATGGAAGGCTTTTTGTATTACTCTCAACTTGAATGTAAAAATGATGCCTTGGAGCCTATTTATAGTGCTCCTCCCTACTTACAAGGTTTCTCTAGAATTTTCCTAACCTCCTCAAATGGAGGGTTTTAGACTACAACAATCTAGAGAGTTCCCACCTCCAAAGGAACATAGATACATGGAGGTTTCTACATCCTTCTTTAGCTAGAATGTTCAAGACAACCCTAGAACATTCTAGAACGTACAACCCTTGTGTACATACATAGAAGACACTAGACACTTTATACTATGTACAAGATGAACCTTGAATATTCTAGAGATATCCCCTCTAGAATACTCCTTCAAAAGAATCCCGTAGATAGCTCCAGAACCTTCTAGAAGCTTCCTGCGTTTTCCGGGCTACCTGCTGCCAAAACTTGTATTTAGGGACCTCGTCTTGAAAAACCGACACCACCATCGTCTTCCTTGGCCCAAAATACGGTGGACACCCTAATTTGGGCCCATTTGGACTTTCTTTGCGTCTCCAAATGACCCATTATTGCATTACTTTCACTTGGGTGTTCACTAGAATATTAAGCAGGGTGTAAATAAAGCTCTTTAGGGGGAAGTGCTTACCTGGGCACCAATGGCAAGCCCCCTAGCCACGATTATGCCCTGTTGCCTATTGACCCAAATGACGCCCTTGGTTGGCAAGGGAGATGACTAGTGACATTCTCCCCCACCCAAATTCTTGCCGACCTCAGTAAGATCGCCCGTTAGAGTACGTGCCCACGGCCCGGTCTAGCGCACCACTCGACCCTTGGATGCTCCCGTGCGCCGCTGCCCCATCCCTCCTATTGACTTTACACTTGAGCCTTGTTGTCCCACCACTTGGAATACCTCGATGCCTTGTCCCTAGCATCTTCGTTACCTTGGTCCTCCTATGGACCGCATCTTGACGCCTCTTCCTCGGCGCCCACCAAGCTTTCAAGGCCGAGACCCTCACGTCTTGCTCCTTTAGTTGAGCGACCTTGATCCCTATGTCCCTCCCGTTTCATGTGATGGTTATCTTTCCATCACTCACTCGAAAAGGTAGGACCTTGTGCAAGAACTCCATGCCTAAGCTAGCACCACGTCCTCATCATCGATGTCGACCACCAAGAAGTCGAACTTTCCCTTCCACTTCCCCAAGCGGACAGGGACTCCCCACGCCCTACCATACACTAGTGTGGCCTTAGAATTGATGGCCTTCATCTCGCCATCGACCCTTGTAAACTTCACCCCTAAGGCTTGGCTTCCTCCTTAGACAAGAAGTTGTGTGACACTCCCGTGTCCACAAGCAGCCTTGTCGGTACCTCGTTCACTTCCCAATCTACGATCATCAAGCTACACCCTTTCTTGACGCTCGTCCCATCATTTGTTGAGTATGCCTCACCCTTGGGCACATCTTCCTCAACACTCGTAGCATTGAGGAGCTTCATGCAGGCTAACTGGGCCTTCTCCCATAGGACCATTGCCCCCATACTCATCTCCGGAGCTGGCTCCTCCTCCCTTAGGATTATGGCGTTCAACTTTTGTCGCACCGGGAAATTCCTTGAGAAATGAGGACCCTCACAAAGGTAACACTTAACAGGCTTTGAGGGCTTACCTCCGTCTCGTTCGTCCCCCTTGGACTTCCACTTGGACTTGGCCTAGTCCTTGCAAGGATCCGCATACTTGGCATTTGGATGCGATGCCTCCTCCTCATCTTGGTCGCCCTATTCGACCCTTTTAACCCTGTCCCTTCTCGAATCCTTTGGTATCTCGATCAAGGACTCCGCCATGACTATTGCCTCAGCAAGTGTCTTCACGTTCCTTCGTTCCACCTCTTGCTGAGCGAATCGTTGTAGACCTTCGGTGAAGTAAATGAGTTGGTTCTCCTCCGATAGATTGTCGATCTCAAGCATGAGGGATGTGAATTGCCTGATGTACTCCTTGATGGTGCTAGTGTGCTTCAAGTCATGTAGCTTCATCATGGAGACATTCGTAGCATTCTCTGGGTAGAACTGACGCTTGAAATCCTTCTTGAACTCGTCCCATGTGCAGATGGAACAAGTCCCCTTCTTGATGTCCAACTCCCGACGCCTCTACCAAAGGATAGCATCCTCGCCCAAGTACATTGTGGCGGTGTTGATCTTTGATGCATCGTCATCCATCTTCATTGCGTCAAAATACCTTTCGACGCCCTATAGGAAATTGTCAATCTCTTGAGCATCCCGCTTCCCATGGTACTTCTGTGGCTTTGAGACCTCCATCTTTGGCCCCTTTTGTATAGTGACACTCCCGGTCACTACTGCCTTCTTACAAAAATGACATCCTCCTTCACCGACTCCACCTCGGCTTGGATGTCCCTTAGTTTCCCCAACAACTCTTCCTTGAGTTTGCGACCTCCTCGCGAATTGTTGCCAACGCACTATTGACGAGCCCAAGAGTCTCGTCCCTCATATCTTGGGCGGAAGTGTGTCCGACCTATACTTTTCCTTCGAGCCCCTCTACGGAGTCCGAGAATTGTGTGATATAATCATGTATGTCCGCCATAGTACACTCTACCCTCATGAGGCGGGGTTCCAACTCAGAGGGCAAGGTTCTCGGCACCAATGGTTCCCTCGACGGGTCCCTCGTGCTCTTCTTCTTGGACCTCCTCGTTGCTTCTTATTCCCCTTGAACAACTTGGCTCGGCGGAACCTCTTTTTCGCCATCCATAATTATACACCATAAGAATGAAGCGACTTACCTTTGTTTCCTAGCTACCGTCCCTTCGTAGCTCCTAACAGCAACGCCATGATTTTACGACGTCGATCCCAAACGACAATCGTAACCTTGCTCTAATACCACCTTTCACGCGTGCCGACTACTTTGCCTTAGTCACGCACCGTGCGTCACCCGCTTACATTCCGTCGTAAGACGAGTCAGACTTTCTCCATTGGCAATAACTCCTTGTGTACACGTAGCACAACCCTTTGTGCTGCTGGAATATCTTTGCTAACACGATCCCTTGGTGCTAACAAGTCCCCTTTATTGAACTAAGCACTCACCCTTAGTGCCTTAGTCCGATTTTACGACTAAGTGTCGTAAGCAGTTGAGCACACAAGCTATCACCCTTGCTAGTATGCCCGATCACTCGCTTGGCACCCTCGTGCCTTAGTTTTCCTCACACTCTCTAAGTGTTGAAAGGAAAGGGTTGAATTGTAAGAGAACACAAGTGCTTATGGAAGGCTTTTTGTTTTACTCTCAACTTGAATGTACAAATGATGCCTTGGAGCCTATTTATAGTGCTCCTCCCTACTTACAAGGTTTCTCTAGAATGTTCCTAACCTCCGCAAATGGAGGGTTCTAGACTACAACAATCTAGAGAGTTCCCACCTCCAAAGGAACATAGATACATGGAGGTTTCTACATCCTTCTCTAGCTAGAATGTTCAAGACAACCCTAGAACAGTTTAGAACGTACAACCCTTATGCACATACATAGAAGACATTAGACACTTTCTACTATGTACAAGATGAACCTTGAATATTCTAGAGATATCCCCTCTAGAATACTCCTTCAAAAGAACCTCATAAATAGCTCCGGAACCTTCTAGAAGCTTCCCGCGTTTTCCGGGCTACCTGCTGCAAAAACTTGTATTTCGGGACCTTGTTTTCGAAAACCGACACCACCATCGTCTTCCTTGGCCCATATATGGTGGACCCCCAAATTTGGGCCCATTTGGACTTCGTTTAGGTCTCCAAATGACCCATTATTGCGTTACGGTCATTTGGGTGTTTACTAGGATTTTAAGCAGGGTGGTAAATAATGCTCTTTAGGGGGAAGTGCTTACCTGGGCACCAAGGGCAAGCTCCCTAGCCACAATTATTCCCTGTTACCTAGTGACCCAAATGACCCCCATGGTTGGTAAGGGAGATGACCCGTGACAGCGCGTATCAAAACCAGTTACACGCGCCATCCGCGCGCAGTGCAGAAGATTGCGCTGGTCATACCAACGCTACTTCGTGAGTTACGCTGATAAACGACGGAAGAAAAACGTATGTGTAATAGGAGTGGACTTCCCGTGAAATCGTTTTTGTTAGGGTCTCCTCTAAGGCGATTCAAACATAGAATGGTTTCCGCCAAAGCCAAAGGAGCAACTAAATGACATCCCTCTATTTGCTCTACTATGGACACGATGGAATAATCTCCGTATTCTTTGCCTGTCCTAAGTAAAAAATTAACAACAAGACAATAACATAAAGCACGAATTTTAAAGCAATGTTTAGTCATGTTGTCACGAGGGGCGATAAAATGTTCAATAAATTGAATCAAGTTCACGCCTTCTTCAGTTCCAATAATGGTCATATCATTGTCGGACAAGCCAAAAAATCTTTGGAATATAGGTTTGGGATCCGACAAAATAGGCAAATAAGTCACAAGGAGAGTATTTGAAGGGAACCCTAGCAAGGCCTCTAACTCATCGGGTAGGGGGTCAATTTCGTCCCCTTTAAATATGAAAAGATGGTGGTTAGAGTCCTAATGGTAGACTGCGGCATGAAGAAAATCAAAGTTAACCACTAGTTTCATATAATTCAATAAAGGGTCTAGGTGGTAAATTTTGAAAGCTAGTTTGTCCTCGGTTGAAAAGGAAGTGACCCATTGCTTCAAACGTTGTTTAAAGGTCTTCACCATTGTTAAAAAAAAAGAATAAGAATTTAGAGAGATTAATTCTTTTTAGTTTCTTATATTGCTAAGCGAATGAATGCGAGATGATCAAAAGCCTACACGAAACCACGTTTAATAGACCCAAGAGGGGAAATTTTTCGACAAATTTGGCTCAAAGGAAGTTTCAAATTTGGCCCAACAGGTGGCGCACGCAACTCATGAGTTGCGCGCGACATCTGCGCGCAACTAATTCACATGCGCGTGACAGCCGTGCGCAACTTATTCAGTTGTGTGTGTTCTCTCCTGTCGCAGCACGTGAGTTAGATTTATTTCCGTATTTTGGCTCACATAATGAAGGAATTTTCACGAAATCTTAAGAGGAATCATACGCTTGCCTTTTAACCCTTTGTGTCCCTTTTCTTGCCTACTTTCTTATTTTCTTTTTATTTTCTTTTTAATATTATTTTCCTACTTTATTATTTTCTTTTTATTTTTCTTTTTTATTTTTTTCCTACTTCCGTATTTTATTTTTTATTATTTATTTCCGTTTTTCTCTTTTTTCTTCTTGTTTGCTTTCTTTTCGCCTTCCTTTTTTTGAGTTTTGGTTGTTTTTCGAGGGGGGTAAGTCGGAAACCCTTTCCTCCCTCGAAATTTTTTTGCTTTTCATAATAAAAATAATAATTATAATAATGTACATATGGAAACAAAAAAAATATAATAATGATGACATATATACAAATGTATCATATGCACAAAAAATATATATACATCTGTTTCCTAAAATGAATAAGAATATGTGTACAAAAGGAATCAGGGTGCTCGGCGAATACTAGACGGTTGTTGCACATCCTGCAAAATCCAAAACAAAGATTAATACATGAAATGTAATAACTTCGTTAAAAAGAAAAAAAAATAAAACTTATCGCAATCATCCGATGATCACGCCATGATAAAGTCACGAGGGCTCTCCGATAAGCAGCTCGAAAAGCACGTAAAGTCCTCATCATGTCGTTCACGGTTTCCCCCAGAACCTGTTCCAAGAATACAAGGACAATTAGTAAACAAATGTATATGAAACAAAAAATAAAGTACATATTCACAAAAGACATACCGACTCAACCGTCTCAGGAACAAACGGTATCCCCTCATCATCCTCCGCTGCTGGAAGGGTCTCACGAATTACCGATCCGACAGCATCGGTATACGTGATCTCCGCTGTAGGAGGCACCTAACCACCTAGCTCGACCCGCTAAAATATATGACAAAAAAAACAATAAAAAGGGGCAATGTTCCGAAAAATAAATAGAAACAAGGAAAAGAGAGAGTTAGAGTACTAACCGGAACAAAAGCCGGAAAAGGAGTCAGTCTAGATGTTATAAAAGCCGGATAAGAAACCTCCGGCAGCACCAGCTGCTCCGCTGGATAACCAAGGACCGCCTAAGCTCAATCCTCGGTAGACAGCAAGTCCGGACGTAACATCCGGATCGAAGGATCCGCGGGAACCAAAGGCTCCTCGGGTGAAAGCTGCCAGAGAACACGCTCGCCTAAAAACCAAGCGCATGTCCTTTGGAGCACCGAGAGTCCCGGATAGAGGGCCCGGAAATGGCAACGAACCATGCAAGACAGGATAACCTCAGGGACTCCGACAATCGAAGCGAAGGACGGAGATCGATCTATAAAACACAACCACAATAAAAATTGTAAAAAAATAAATAAGATAAAAAATGCACATGTAGTTGGAATACTCACCGACGCACGAGTCGTCGAAAGGATCCTCTGGCGAATGTTGCCATCTGAAGTGGCTCATCTCTTCTTAATCGCGACCAATCTATGGCCGATAGGAAAACGAGCATCCCCAAGCACCCTGATCGAGGGTAAAAGTAGGTCGTTGGTCTACTAACCCTAACCAAATTAGAAATTTATAATACCTAAACTTACACTAAACTAGTCAGTGGCAAGTAAAGGGTCGAACCACAAAGACTAAGTGTATCAATTTGTGCAAATTAGAGTAGTAGGAAAGGTTGTGAGATAGAGAGATCAAATCAAACACTACTAAGAGCAAATAACTAAAACTAGGGAAAGTGGAATCCAATTACATCAATGCATTCAACATCATACAATTAGATGAAAATGACCTCGATTAGGAACATCAACACATTTAACTCACTCTCTACAATTAAGCATGTTAATTATCCTACTAAATTAATTCACTCTCGTGCAACTAGCCTAGAAAAGGTATGGAAGAATTTAGGGCTCTCAACCAACTCACTCTCGCAGAATTGATTTAAAGCACAATTAAGAGCACAGAATCGATTAGCTAGAAAGATTTTAATCCATACAAGCATCACCCATACAAAATAATCAAGAAACTATTTCATACTAATCACAATCAATCATTCAATTCATTAATATAACCTTCATCCAATTCCCTAGAACAAGACCTAAGCCAAAAAGTGAAGAAAGACATGGAAAACAAGGTAAAATAAAAATAAAAACAAGATTAAACAAACAAACTAATTAATCTACTCAAATCAAAAAAACAAAAAGCAAAAACTAAGAATTAAGCAAAGAAATAAAGATGAGAGAAATTTAGAAAATGCTCATTGAATAGATGAGAAGAAGTTCCACAAAGTTGCTTCTTCAACCTCTCAAAAACTCCATGGAAATTCAAGCTTTCTCTCTCTACAACTACTCCTAAACTAGAGAGAGAAAATCGTAATCTAACCCCAAGAGAGAGAAAAAAAATAGGCTAAACTAATATCATCTAGGTAAAATAAATATGTTGATTGAAAGTTAAGAGAAAATAACCCCAGAGTGGGTATTTATAATACAAGTTATATAAAATAAAATAATTAAAACTAAATTCAAAAACAAAACTAAAAAAAAAGAAATTAAAAGAAAAAGAAATTAAAAATAACCCCAAAACCCCCAAAATTCCCACCAGACCCGCGAATTCCACCCGATTCGTGGCTGCTCTCATTTCCTTCATCACCATCACCACGCATCATCACCCTCCATCAACCATCAACAACAATCATCAACGGTAATCATCAAGCATCATCCTTCACCTTCAATATCAACCGTTCGATCTCAGTAATTATCATGTGCGAAGCTCGTGATATGGTTCAATATGAACCCAGAAATGCGCACCCGGGAAAACATCGCGCATAGGTCGCGCAAAGCTACTGTCTCGACTATAATTTTGGACTCCATTTGAGCACTTTCTAACAGGGATGCGCGACCGTGAATTGGCTGCTCTATTGGAGGTGATTAAGAACGGTTGCGCGGCTGGTGGTTTGGGTTGATGTGAGTTGCGTGGCTAATTGGAGGTGGTGCGAGTAGGTGTTGTTGATGCCGCAGCTGCTCGGACTTTGTGGTGGTTGTGAGTGGTTTTGGTGTTGGGCGAATTGCGAGCTGCAATTGTTGTTGTGGTTTTGGTGGCTGACGGAGGCTGCGGTGCGTGGTGTTTGTGGTGTTAGTTGCATTGCTGTTGTTGTAATTGGGTGGATGTGGTTAAGATGGATTTGCTGCTGATTTGGGTGGCTGAAAGTAGTTGAGCTGATGGTGTTGTGTTCGTTGCTGCTGCTGTTGGTGTTGGTGTTGGTGTTGTTGGGGGAAAGCAGGGAGCAGGGCAGTGTGGTGTAGGATAGGGAAATGGGTGGTGATGGTTAAGGTGATAACAGCTAGGACAACTTGGAGCATGTTGTTTGACTCAATTCTCGGACCTTGAACTCGATCGACCAAGGACCCGAAAACACCTACAACCAAAAACAATACAAGGGGATTATCAAAAGATAAAATAAAATAAAATAAGATAAATAAAATAAAATAAAATAAGATAAATAAAGTAAAATAAAATGCTAAAACTAAAGAAAGAATAAAATTAAATGAAATAAAAAAAATAAAATAAAACAAGCTAGAAACTAAAAGAAAATAAATAAAACGAGAGAAGAGGGAAATTATTAACTAAAACTACAAAAATAAACTAAAAACTAATAAAAATGCAAAAATACTAAAAATAGAGAACGAATAAGAAAAATAAGAAAATAAGCGAAATAAAGTATAAAACTAAGGAAAATATTAGAAACTAAACCGGAAAATAAGCATAAAAATACACTAAAGGTGACATAAAAGTCACTTATTAGACCCTGGGGGCTAAAAAAGGCAGGTACGAGTATCCCCAAGCCTGAAACCGAGAAAAGATAAGCCTAAAGGGAAAAAGCAAAAGTAATAACCGAAAGAATCTTAAAACACGTACCTCAAGGATACGACCATGCCACGTAAGAGAGATCCAAGGCACCTCAGTAGCTACCGCGGAATCCATCATTCGGGTCGCCTTGCCCATAGCTGTAAGCATACGGTCATACGACACCTCCGCTCAACTCAGGTCACTTACTCGCTCCAAATCGCTGAGGCAAATAAGTAACCCAATGGCGAAACACTCTCCTCGATCACTCAAGATGGTGACAGAAAGAACGTGAGCAATGTATCTCTGAGCCAGCTTCTCAGGTGTACACTGCCGATCAAGCAGTTCAGCGGACAACTCGTCAGCAAGAACCGAGTTTGGATAAGACTGCGCGTACACGTGAAGGGCCGACGCAAGACGGTCCCCAAGAAGGTCGCGTAGTCTTTCGTCTGACCCTTTAACGAACTCTATGACTACGGGCTCGCCTCCAAAAGGAAAACCCGTAATCATAGAGAAATCAAAAGGGGTAACCGTCATCTCTCCCAATGGAAAGTGGAAAGTGTTGGTGGAATCCCACCAAAACTCCAGCAATCTACGGAGGAAAGCTGACGATGCAGGCTGACTCGATAAATCCTGAAGAGTCTCCAGCTGGGAGTCAATCCCGGAAAGTGCCATAATCTCCTTTGACACCTCGGCAAACTCTCAAAACGAGCTCGCAAGTCATCAGAACCGTATAAACGCATGTTAGGCTCACTCTAAGGAAAATAAATGAATAAAAATAAAAAGAACGGTTATGGTTTAAAAAGGAGAAGAAACAAAAGAAAAAAGAAAGAGACAAAGGCGCAAAGAACTCACGATGCCGCGCCACCCTCTGATCGAGACATGATGGTTTGGGTCCCACTTAAGGACCCTAGAGTCCCAGTTGGGAGGAGCCTCCCAAACCACATCCTCCTAGCGACATCGATCGGCTGCGACGCGTTGCTCTTGAACCTCCTCTCAAGGACGGGTCACCCTCTTCTGATGGCGAACCGCCTCGTCCGGACCACCTAGAATCTCCTTAGCGTCGACAAATGGAGGCGAGTCCATGCTATGACGGATAAAGTTTCTATAATTAGTTTACTTTATTTCCTAAACTAAGCTAATATACATATTCTAGACCCATTTTGGCAGCATAAAGGGTACCGATAGGGAAAAACACAAAAATCGAATGCCACCCATACTTCGGGGGCTACGATACCTGCAGTTAAACTCAGTAAATGGGGCTTCTAACACCCAAAAAAGCCATCCTATACCAGTTTCAACTAAGTATTCAAGGGATTGTATTCCAAAATCTCAAAGAATCAACTACTTCTAGACAAATAACAGTAATACAAACACAATTGTCGTCTACCAAACAATCTTGAAGTTCAAATACGGCAAAAATAGGCTAAGTTTACAGTTCGCGCCAATTTTTTCGGATTCAAAATTTTCAAAATATTAATTATGGAAGCAAAACTAGTTCCAATACTACAATTTCTGCATAATTAACAAGTATAACCAAAATTAGCAAACAAGGTTACAGAAAATCAAACCAAATTCAAGTAGAATTGCAAAAAACGCACTCACACGAAGAAATTCTCATACAAGGTTTAATACTTAACCATTTTTCATGAAATTTGTTGCAAAACACTCCTCAAACATAGAATAACAACATGGAACAAACAATTTCAATAATAATGGACCGAATTGAAAACCCCCAAATTCGAAATTTAAGGTTCAACGGTTCGAAAATCGTCCCAATTAAGCCTAAATCAAACGAAAAATAACAAAAAGCTTACATTGGATTATGGCAAATATGAATCCGGGACGAGGTCTACTTCCTTTAGCTTCAAAAAACAAGAAAATCCAAGCTTCCTAGAGAGAGAAAGGGGCGAAAATGGCGAAGGAAGGAGAAAGAAAGAGCAAAATGAAAATCGCACTCAGTGATTTCATTTTACTGACATAAATGTCGCGCGCAACTGAATCTTTTGCGCGTGACATACCACCGCAACTCAGAACGATGCGCGCACCTGGCCAGCGCGACCCACTGAGTTCCAAGCGGATCCTGGTCACTAAAATGACCGGAATCTTGATTTTAATTCGTTTGATCATTTTTTAATGGTGTTTGCTCGTTATAAGACGTAATGGCTTGCAAATTATCAAAATCTTTTTTAAATTGCTTTGCATATTGTAGTTTGTTTTCTTCTTTGTTAGTTTTTTGCATCATTCTTGCATGCACACCGTGCTTTGTGCCTTCCCCTAGCATACATTTTGAACGTTTTTCATAAGAGTGCCTTAAGACGTTGCGTGGTGGTGCTTTACGTAAAAGCACCCATACCCATAGACAGGTTTGTCATTTTACTGTACTGACGTTACAAATGTCCGGGTTTTCTTCTTTTTTCACGTCCGAAGCAAAAAGGAAGGCGTTTTCATGCAGCGTAAAAATGCAAATGGCATATCGTACGGCGCAAAGTTGTACGTCGTTGGTGTTGCGTAAAATTTCACCTCAGCCCAACCTTTGCGAGATCTACCTCTCAGAACTAAAGGTTAAAGAATTACTATAGGCGTTAGCTCACGAGTCGATAGGCGCCGAACCATCAGGAACATGCACTTTTTGAATGGGAGCAAATACGGAAGTTAGTGCGCTTACTAGCTAACCTGACAATTAGGGTGTTGAATCATCCCCTGTATAAAGAAACGACGAGACGATGTCGCGCCTATGTAGTCACGTGCCCACTAGCCTTGAGACACGTGTACTCATCTTGTGGACAAAACATCTGAGAGAGTTGTTGACTTTCTTCCCTCTCACTTGATTTGGATAAATGCCTCCAGTCTTGAGAAATGTATTTCTTTCTTGTGGACATCCGGCTCGAATACCGGACTCGGCCCGAATACCGGACCATTTCGGTTCGAATACCTAAAACCCCTTTTCATCTTTTTTTTTTTTTACTTTGTTAAAGTCAGGCTAAAGTTTCAATGACATATCGAGGGACTTTAGACCAATGAGACACGATTGAGAGGAAATCGTCCCCTTTTATCCTTTTAAAACAGATCTCTTCTCATGACTAGACATCACCCAAAACACCCTTACTTGTAAAAGCGTTCTACAATTGCAAAGGATCAATCTAGATTCTTAAGCGCGTTCAAACTAGGAAAACTTTTTTCTAGCCTTAATAGCTACTTGTTTCAAACGTTCACTTAGCAAACCAAGGATTGTTCCGACATCCTTAAACATTACTGAATGATTCTCTATCCTTATAGTACTTCGCCGAATGAGTCTCGGATTGATTTCCTTGACTTCTTTGATCATCGTCTATTCTAGACTCGATCAAAGTGGGGGATAACTATAGACATCTACTTTTGGCAATCTGTCCCGACAGGAAGTGTAATGATGATAAATAAAACCATATTCTTGTTGGATCGAAGTAAAGAATATTTATGAAGAACTGCTTAAGCCACAAAACACAAAAGACTAGCCCAAATTAAAGATAAAAGCCAAAACAAAGGTCCAAATTAACTAAACTCGAATATAATTAGGCTTAAGCCCGTGCTTAAAACCTAATAATGACGGATTTAGGAGCGCCTAGGTTAAATTTTAATGCTGCCGCAGAAAAAGCCGCGCGCATCTCAAACAGTCGTGCTGAGCTGCCGCGCGCAACTTAAGGGGGTGAGTGTATTACATCTTTGGTCACTAAAATCATATGCGTGTGATTAATCATAACATCGATTAATAAGATAACTAGTCTTTCAAAAAAAATTAAGTCTTAAAAACTTAGCTTATTGTTCTTGAATCTCATCCAATTCTACATCGTTGTAGGCTGCAAGTTTAGCCAAATACTCTGCAAAAAAAAAAAAATGTCTATTATACTTTATAAAAATAAAACATCAACCCAAACTCATATAAAGCATTTTAGCTTGCAAAGAAGAGGTAAATTCATCACTAACCTCTTTTAAATTATCCTTTTCTCTCCATCTTAAAGCTGCTTTACAATCTTCAATTTCCTTTGCGAATTGAAATGAGAATGAATACGGCCCATGTAGCAACATAAGGAGGTGAGTGGATTACATCTTTGGTCACTATCCGTATGAACACAGCCTCTGTGCTTTGGATGTAGAGACGTAGAGTTCAACAAAAAAAATTAAAATTCAAAATAAATTACTGGTAATGAATTCGAATAATAGCATATTTGTATTGTATACAAAGACATTTCACAGATCTCTGTTACAAATAGTTTGAGATACTATCATGAATTGACGCAAAAGAGTATTATGCTACCATTACAATATATAGTTAAATTTATCCCATAGGCCCCCTTCAATTGAGTGGTTCTTAATTTGTTTTACAGAAGATGCTCATTCCTAAAAACATGATATAAACCATAATTTGTTCACTACGAAGCAAACAAGCAACATCATTTATTTTCCAAAACTCAAAAACAATTATAATCAAACAATTAACCTCCCAAATAATTTATTAGTCAATCTTCTCAACATTAACGCTTCTTGGTTTTCAATAATAGATCAAAGGACTACAACAGTCACATCAACATAGTAAAAAGAAAAAATAAAAAATAAAAATAAATAAATAAATAAAACAAGAAATAGCTTACGGAACTAACATCCAGAAGTAATTTTCTTGGTTTTCAATAATACAATTTGATATAAAATTAATCAAGTAATTGACAACAACAACATTCAACTCAAATTTTAGGGCTATTATTGAATTAAGAAAAGGGATTATTACAAGAACCCTAATTCGAAAATTATATACCTTTAAACCTCAATACAAGCACTATTGTTGAACCCAAAATACGAAAATCAGGAAAAAAAAATCGATGGAGAAGCTGTAGGAGGAAGACGTTCCGCGTTATAGAGGAGTACTTGCCAAGAATAAAATCAAAATTACTTAGACAACTGATCAACAACAAAATTCAATTCAAATTGTAAGACTCTAATTGAATTAAGAAAGGGAAAATTACAAGAACCCTAATTTGATAATTCATACCTTAAAACCTTGATGTAGAACAGCTAACGCTGAACCCCAATTTGAAAAAACCAGTGCAAAACAATGTTAATTGGAGTGCGTTGGAGCGAAGGACAAATTGTAAAAGAAACCGATGAAGAAGCTATGAACTCCTCCATGAAATTGGGTTTCGATCTAAGAGCTGCTGCTGGCATGGCGGATTATCGATTGAAAAAAAAGGGAAGATGAAAATTGAGAAATTCTAAGAAAAATTCGAGAAATTGAGACATGGGTTTTACAAATTTGAGGATGAATCGAAATGGGTTGGTCTTGTTTTTCTCAAAAATCAATGAAAAGAAAGAGAAAGAGAAACTGAGGAGTAGGGAAAAAAAAAAACAGAGAAAATTGAAAGGGAAAAAAAAGAGAAAATTGAAAAGAAAAAAATAATAATAATAAAAAAAAAAACTTAGAATGCGTCCGAAGTATATTCTCAATTTTCAGAGAGAGTGAAAGTGTTGAGCGAAATTAAAGTGAAAAAAAATACGAGTAAAATTTCTCTTTTGTTAGTTTTCAGTAGTAGTAACTTCATGTACACTTGCAATTATAAAGTATTTTGTCTTTGACTTAATATTTGTAACTAACGTTTGTAAATTAGTTACAAACTTTTTAGTCAAAGTTTGTTTGACTTTATATTTGAAACTGACGTTTATAAGCTAGTTACAAACTTTTTGGTTAAAGTTTATTTGACTTAATATTTATAACTGGCGTTTGTAAACTAGTTACAAACTTTTTAGTCAAAGTTTGTTTGACTTAATATTTGTAACTGGCGTTTGTAAGCTAGTTACAAACTTTTATGTCAAAGTTTCTTTAACTTAATATTTGTAACTGGCATTTGACTAGTAAGTTACTAATAAAACTTCAAATAATGATAAACCACATATTCGTAACTGACACTTATTTAGTCAGTTACTAATGTCATGAAATTAGTAACTGGCATTATCTTAGTCGGTTACTATTAATGCTTTCGTAACTAGTATAACTTACGCCAGTTACCAATAGGGCGTTACAAATAGCATGTTTTCTACTAGTGTCATTCTAAATTATTGCCAAAATAAATTTTAGAAACTAAAATGGAAATCCTCCTAGTGGAGTCGCCAAAAACTATAGGCAATATTTCAAGAACTCTACACTTGAGTCTCGCTTTGATCATACTCTTTATAAGGGTGGCGTCCAAAGGGAAGGAATCTAGAGCAAAAGAGTCGCCAACAAGTTGTAGGAACTTGTAAACCGTTCACTGGGTGAATGTTACACACTTTCACGATCCATGGGATCGCTAACTCCAAGTGGTCATGAACCATGACTGGATATTCGGGGATGAAGGTACAAATCCAACCTAAAAGAAATTGAACCTGCCCGTAATAAGCCACTACTTTATTCTTCTTTTATTCATGTGCGCTTTCTGACTAACATAAAATCATTATATTAATCCTAAATCTGTTTAATCTATGTTTGTCGATTATTAATGCACAAGAAAATCTATAATTGGCGATCAATTGAATTAATGTCATGTTAGCATCAATAAAATTGTTAATTATCTTATTAAACATGATTTCAAGTACAAATTCTCTTTTATCCTATGAGACAGGGTGTTATCTAGCAATAACAATAATAATATCAAGCAACACAACAATTATTGATCATCATCATAATATCAATCTCATCAAAGCATAATACATATTAGCAAGATCCTAGGCATGATACTAAAATGATTAATAACAAACCCTAACATTTCACTAAACAATAAAGATCAAAGTCTTACCCCTAACATGATACTAACATACATGATAGAAGAAATAGATATCAGCCTAAACATGATACTATACAGAAATAAATAACATCCTAACATGATACTAGGAATTAATATAATTTAAACATGCTTGCTACAATAAAATTACTTACTTTGTTGCCTCGTATCTCTTTCTATCAAAACAATACATACGTTAGTAACTTTAATAAGTAAATTAAATCAATCAATTAATTTAAATAATTAAAATAGGGATTTGGCATCAAACCCTCATAAATTATAAAGCTTTCACGTCTAGTGCGAAGGCAACTTCGAGCTTGGTTAGGGGCGCCTAAGACTCGTGCATGCAGTATTGTAATTCAGAAAGGGAAGGCTTAGAAAGAGAGAGAAAGAACAAGCTTCTAGCCTTGAGAGAGAAGAGAATCAGAATTAGATGATTGTTGATGATTGAAAAAGGGGAAATAAAGCCCTTATTTATAGCGAAAATATCCGAAACGCTTATAAAAGAGTTAGAATTTGACTCGAAGTAAAACAATTTCTATCGTGATGCTATAAGCTACCGCCACGCAATAGATCTTATCGCGATGCGATAGGCTCTTCGCAGCGCGATGGCGTGATAATGATAAAAATCCTGTACAAAGTCCTTTTCCTAATATAATTAGGTAATTAGACTCTGTAATTATTAAAATCAGCTTTATCTTTTAAAAACACTTGTTTTATTTCAAATTAAATTCTTTATCTTTACTAAATAAAAGTATAATCATTAATCCTAATTCCAATAGAATTTAAAATAACCTTCTATATTACTTTAGAAAATTAAATTCGATATTAATAACTTTAGGAATAATAATTAGGAAAATATGATTTTAATAATCCAACCTTTCACCGGTTATAATGTATTAATCCCACTTTTTTATTATAGCTGATTAATCCCACCTTTACACCCCATTCTATTTTATTAGGCTAAGTTGACCTGCTACCTATTGTTTAGGTAACTTTTATTTTTTAATTTTTTTTTTCATTTTCTTTTTTTTTTAAATAAGGAATTTTAAAAATAAAAAAAATTAATAATTCCCCAGCCACCCACTTTCCCCTCTTCCCCGACCACCCCCACCTCCGTGCCGCCCTTCCCATCCGTTTTTCGATTCCAACCACCCCCTTAGCCACTTCCTCAACTCCCACAAATTCGCCTCACTCTCTCTCACTCTTACTCTAGTCTCTGCAAATCCACCTCCTTTCCGCCATTAAAATCAATCCTAACAACCACCATGAAAGCTCGATTAACCTTATCATCATCATCATCATCTTTTTTTTCATTCCCCCCATTACCACCATTACCCCTCAATTCAACCTCTGATTTCAATTTCAACACCTCTTTCTCTCTCCTAAATGCCGTCCTCATTCTCCTAAATTAAAAAAAAAAAAATATGCCATTAATAATAATGTCTCTCTTCCCCAATTTCTCCCAACCTCCATTCCTATGGAATTCAAGCTCCAAAACCCATCATCAAATTCTGAAATTCCACAAAAACCCACCACAAATCTGCCTTAAAAGACCTATATATCTTCGATGAGTTGGTTTTTTATGGGCTGCCAGTTTCAAAGGTGGGTTTTGGTTGGTGGTGGACTATTGGTTCTCATATATTAGGGGTTTCGTGGGTGGTAGAAGAAGATTTTTCGTGGTTTATTGTAAGGTAAGTGGTGGGTTTTGGGGTGGGTGGTGCCCGATTTCAAGGGAGGTTTTTGCGATGGAGTGGAAGGATGACTGCAGATAGTGCCTTAGTGGGCAGTGGTGGAGTGACTGAAGGAAAATGAAATGGTGGTGGCTACGGTAGAGGTGGCCGGTAGTTTTGCGGCTTAGCCGGATTTCTTGGAGGTAAAGGCCAGGAAAGAGGGTAAGGGTAGGGAAAAGGAAACATGAAATGAAAGTGATAAAAAAAATTAAAATTATTTTTAGACCAATCATAGCACGACACGTGGACTGGCAACCTATTATAGAAGGTGGATGACCTGTTGGGCCTGATAAAATAGAACTGGGTGTAAAGGTGGGATTAATTAGCTATAATCGAAAGGTGGGATTAATAAACTAAGACAAGCTAAAGGTTGGATTATTGGAATCAAATTTTCTTAACAATTAATGGGCCCTCCATTTGATCATTGGGCCATATAAAATCATTTTGGGCCCAATGTATTATTTTGGTGATAACTTCCTCATTATTGATTAGAATTGGACTTATAATATATCATTGGAAAGCTCTTTTCAAACCCTATCCAACTAGACTATTATCGAACCCGCATTATGGACCACACTAAATTGGGCTGGACATTTTTCATAAATAGGGTACGAAAAGAAATATTTTTGAAAATAGAGAGAAGTATTTTTATTAACAACAGATGCATCACGAGAATCTTTCATATTTCATCTCGTTCGATAATCAATGACGTGATTCATTACAGGGTTTGGTTTTTTGGGGAAACACAATCAGGTGTCGCAACCTAAGTGTGATGATTGAGATGTTAGTTTGAATAATTCGGAAGAAATAAATGGTTTGGTACATGTAACTTGTGTATGCAAATCTTTCCAAATATATATGCTCGTCTATTATAATAGCATAATAGAATTAATTTGTGAAAAAAAAATGTGCAGAAACTTTCAGTTCAATGCTCAAGTACATGAGATCTCTTCTCTTGGTTGTGAAAATATGGAGGATATATTTTGGTAGGATATTTTTAGGGGAATATTTGATATTATCTTTTATATTGTTTCCTAATTACTAGAAACCTAATTAAGGTAATTCTAGGAATTAGTATTGTATATATATGTTTTGCCCCAATGAATGAAAGGTCAAGCCGTATGTTTACATAATTCTACAAGGTATTGGAGCCTCGTTAATTTTTTTTCTCTGCTTTCTTTCCCTGTGTAATTGACAATGGCTGGAGGAGATGAACAACCCCCACCGCCTCCACCAAAAATTGAAACGAATTCATCGTTTTACCTTGGACCGCAAGATCGGCCAGGGGATTACATTACTTCACAACGTCTCAAGCTTGATAATTTTCATGAGTGGTCTCATGTTATGCGAATTTCCTTGTCTTCTTGGAGGAAGTTTGGATAGCTCGATGGCAGCATCACAACCTTCTCACCGCCATGTACGAAGGATGATTGGGTTACAATTCATTGTATGCTCTTTTCTTGGCTCATGAACACAATCGACCCCGAGGTAAAATCAATGCTTTCTCAATATGATGATGCCAAGAAATTGTGGGATGATTTACATGAACGGTTTTGTTTAGTTAATGGTCCGAGAATACAACAAATAAAATCGGATAATAATCGTTGTGAACAAACAAAGAATATGACAATTGTTGTATATTATAGCAAACTGGCAGTATTGTGGGATGCTCTTGATAAATTGGAACCTTTAATTGCTTGCAATTGTGGAAAGTGCACATGTAATGTAGGCCGTCAGCATGCTGATCGGCGTGATGGGGACCGTCTCCAGTAGTTTTTGCTCGGATTATATTCCGAGTTTTATGCGTCTATCAGGTCTAATTTTCTTTCTCAAGATCCTCTGCCCTCCTTGCTTAGGGCATTTCAGCAGGTGTCTCGAGAAGAGAAGGTTCGTGGTTTTTCCCGGCAGAAAGAGGACCCTCCTACTCTCGGTTTTGCTGTACGAACCGGTGCTGGAAGGGGCCGTGGTGGAGGTACTGATCGTCAATTGCCAGTGTGTGATAAATGTAAGAAGATGGGACATGAAACTGCAAAGTGCTAGTCCGATAAAATTTGCAATTTCTGTAAAAAGCGAGGACATGAAGAAACTCATTGCTATGACAAGTATGGGTGGCCGGAGGGTGCAGCTGGCAGCCAGGGGCGCAGCCTCCTGCTGGTCATGGTCGCGGAGGTCCGGTGAAGGCCAACGCGGTCACTGGTGGTGGTTCAGGCTCGGATGATTCGAGCACTTTTGCCTCGGGTCGTTTATTAACAAATGAACAGTGGAAGGCGATTACGGGATTGATGGGTAATGCAACAATTTCCGATAATTGGTTGAGTGGTAAGTTTGATGATACTTCTTGGATTATTGACACCGGAGCTACTCATCACGTTACCGGAGAAAAATCTTGGCTTTTTTACACAAAAAGCTTCGAATGTCCGGTTGGTTTGCCTAATGGAGAAACGGTGTCGGCATCTCTTATTGGCTCTGTTTGTTTATCAGACATGATTACTCTCACAGGAGTTCTCTATGTTCCTAACTTGAGTTGTAACTTGATTTATGTTTTGCAACTTAATGATAATCGTAACTGTACAGTCCAATTTAACTCTTATATGTGTGCTATACAGGACCAAACAAAGGAGCTGATTGGAAAGGGAACTAGGAGGGACGGATTGTATTATTTTAGCAAATCGGATTCGGTTCATCATGTGAGTGCTCTTGCTACAAATTCAGAGTTGGAGTTGTGGCATCGTCGTCTGGGTCATCCTTCCGAGAAAGTAGTTAAGTTGCTTCCTAATGTTAGTAATAAAGCTTGTTTAGATAAAGGATGTGAAGTATGTATGCGTGCAATGCATCCTAGAAGTTGTTTTCCTTTGAGTGATAATAAAGCATCTAGAATATTTGAGAAAGTACATTGTGATTTGTGGGGCCCGTATCGACACGTTGCGTCGTGCGGAGCTCGTTATTTTTTTACTATTGTTGATGACTACTCTAGAGCAATTTTGGTTTATTTGTTGAATGATAAAATAGATGTTTTTCGTACTTTCTTGATTTTTGTAGCTATGGTAGAACGACAATTTTCCCAAACCATTAATATTGTGCAAAGTGATAATGGTACGGAGTTTAATTGTTTGCATGATTTTTTTGCAACTACTGGTATTCTTTTTCAAACCTCTTCTGTAGGCACTCCACAACAAAACGGGAGGGTTGAGAGAAAACATAAACACATTTTGTCAGTTGGGAGGGCCTTGCGATTTCAAGCCAAATTGCCAATTTATTTTTGGGGTGAGTGCATTCTCTCTGCGGCTCACTTGATTAACCGGACACCTACTGCATTGCTACAAAATAAAACTCCCTTTGAAGTCCTCTTTAGTAAACCTCCTATGTTCGATGCCATTCGTACTTTTGGGTATTTATGTTTTTCTCATAATTAGAAAACAAATGGTGATAAGTTTTCTAGTCGGAGTCGCAAGTGTGCTTTTGTGGGCTATCCTTTCGGGAAGAAGGGGTGGCGTTTGTATGATCTTGATACCAAAGTTTTTTTTGTGTCTCGGGATGTTAAATTTGTTGAAGGTGTGTTTCCGTTTTCTACTCCAGAATACGTTAACATTGAGTCTCATGGTTTTGATTTGCATTATGATGTGCATGATAATTTTGTGGAATATGAGGATGGTAATAGTGAAGAGGTGCATGATAATAGTGGTGTTGAGGGAACGGCTACTGCCCACCCGCAGAAGGGGTCCGCGGGCGCGGGGTCAGCTGCTCAGCAGCCCATGGACGCGGGGGAGAACGCTTGCAGCTCTGCTAGCGTGCAGCAGCCACATGGCCATGATGAAAATGGTGGGGCAGGGACAACAAATCAGCAGCCCTTAAGGCGAGGTTTTCGGGAAAAATTTCCCAATGTTCGTCATCAGAATTATGTCACTCACTCGGTTTTTGCTAACAATCTGTCCCTCTCCACTCCGTCCTACAATACTCCTTCAGGTACTCCTTATCATTTAACACATTATATAAATTGTGACAAGTTTTCTGCGAATTATTGTAAGTTTCTGGCAGCTATTGTTGGTGGTCATGATCCGAAATCTTTTAGAGAGGCCATGAAACATGAAAGTTAGAGAAAATCTATGCAAGAAGAAATAAGAGCCTTGGAAGATAACGGTACTTGGACCTTAGAGAACCTTCCCCCTGGTAAACGTGCTCTAGGGAGTCAATGGGTGTTTAAGACAAAATATTTGTCTAATGGTGATATTGAACGACTTAAATCTCGTTTGGTTGTTTTTGGTAATCATCACCAGGAAGGCATAGATTATAGTGAAACATTTGCCCAAGTTGCAAAGATGACAACAGTTCGGGCTTTTCTTGCAATTGCAGCATCAAAGAACTGGGAAATTCATCAAATGGATGTGCATAATGCTTTCTTGCATGGTGATCTTTCTGGGGAGGTATACATGAAATTACCTCCCGGGTTTGAAGGTGAAGATCCTACATTAGTGTGTCGCTTGAGGAAGTCCTTGTATGGGTTAAAGCAAGCACCGAGGTGTTGGTTTGCAAAGCTAACTACGGCTTTGAAAGGGTACGACTTCATTAAATCTTACTCTGATTATTCTCTTTTCACGTATACTAAAGGCACAATTCAGATTAATGTCTTAGTATATGTTGATGATCTTATCATTTCTGGCAATCATTCCGCTGCACTTGTTGGTTTCAAGGCTTATCTCAGTGATTGTTTCAAAATGAAGTATCTAGGATCTTTGAAATATTTTTTGGGCATCAAAATTGCTCGTAGTGATTCAGGTTTATTTTTATGTCAACGAAAATATACGTTGGATATTAATTCTGAAGCAGGTTTGTTGGGGGCAAAGCCGAGTGGTTTTCCCATGGAGCAAAACAACAAGCTTGGCCGTGCCACATGTGAGCTTCTCGCGGATGCGGAAGTGTATCGCAGGTTGGTTGGTCGTTTGATTTACCTAGGGGTAACTAGACCGGATCTAGCATACTCCGTTCATATCTTGTCTCAGTTTATGCAAGAGCCGCGCATTGAGTTTTGGGAAGCAGCTCTTCGTGTAGTTTGTTATTTAAAAGGTACTCCGGGTCAGAGTATCTTGTTGAGTGCTACTAGTGATCTCACCTTGGAAGGTTGGTGCGATTTGGATTGGGAGGCTTGTCCACTAACTCGTCGCTCTGTCACTGGTTGGTTGGTGTTTTTAGGTCATTCGCCTATCTCTTGGAAGACTAAAAAGCAACCAACTGTGGCGACGTCTTCTTGTGATGCCGAGTATAGGGCTATGTATGCCGCCACTTGTGAGCTCAAGTGGCTTAAGGGGTTGTTGTTGAGTTTGGGTGTGCATCATCCTAAGGCAATCAAGTTATTTTGTGACAGTAATTCTGCTTTTCACATCGCAAAGAATCCGGTCTTTCATGAAAGGACCAAGCATATTGAAGTCGACTGTCACTTTGTTCGATATGCGATTATTAAAGACTTGATTTCTCCTTCGTATGTTCCTACGACTACTCAATTGGCCGACATTTTCACGAAGGTCCTTGGGAAGTCACAGTTTGATCATGTTTTATCCAAGTTGGGCACTTATGATCCTAGTGCTCCAACTTGAGGGGGGGTATTGAGGATATATTTTGGTAGGATATTTTTAGGGGAATATTTGATATTATCTTTTATATTGTTTCGTAATTACTAGAAACCTAATTAAGGTAATTCTAGGAATTAGTATTGTATATATATGTTTTGCCCCAATGAATGAAAGGTCAAGCCGTAAGTTTACATAATTATACAGAAAATTGATCAAACCTATATTAAGGTAGTACTTTGCTTTTCTTTGTTGATTATGGGTTTGATTGATCTGAAAAAACTGTTGGATAATCTCTAAATGCACCTCAGTTTTGCCACAACCATTGTTGTTTGACCTTATCACGCAGGACATCCTCTAAAGTGTGGCAATAATATGGTGTTGCAAATAAAAAAGGCTTGTTTCCTTTGCATGAGCTCCTATATTACTCTTCTTGTTTAGTATCCTGAATTATATAGTTTCCTGAATTATATAGAGTTGGTTTGACTGTGCTTTGATTATTGTTTATGCTATTAATATGATTAGAGTGAATGATTAGAAGGGGGGCAATGGGTGATTAGAGAGTTAATTTCTTTTTGTCTCTCCACGTATCTGATTGCGGTAATATAACTCTACTATGCCTTTTGCATTGCGCACTTTGCTACTTTGTTAGCATGACCAGGGTGACAAGGCATGGGCCATATACTCATACAAACTCTCCTATTTATGACAAGGCACGTGTTTCTCTTATTCTCTGTTTTCTTTGAGTTTTGTCGATGCACATTTTCATTTAATGGTTTTTGTCTGTTGACTGTTTGGCAAGACAATATAGATCTAGATAGCATGACTTATGAGGTTTGTCATCTCTCTCTTCTTTTAGTTCCCCTTTTTTCTATCTCTTTCTTTTTTGTGTTTCTTTGTGTTGGGCCCGTATTATCACACGACCCATTACATCTAGGGCATCAATCCAAGGCCAATAAGTCAGCAAGAATATGCAAAACAGCTTGATTGAAATAAACAAGGAAAGCAGCATCAAGCATATCAATCAAGGAGATACTTGCCAAAGATACACCTACAGAGCAGGAAACAAGATAAATCAAGAAGATCTTATGCATTTCAAGGATATTCTTAATATATTTGTAAACCCTAGAGATCCCTAGATATAAATAAGAAGAATTAGACATTTGAACAATCATATACGTTCGCATATACATAAATATAAACAATTTGCTCTACTTTTATCTACGGAACTGCGTCTCTACTGAACAAGGAGGCCTATCCTTACTTAGTATTGTATTTCTAAACTCATCTTCTTTATATAATTGGATATTTACTGCTTATTTATTGATTACTTGTTGGTTTATTATCGATCTTAGTTATTTCATATGCTAATGGTAGAATGATTGTTATTACCCCTCAAACCTAGCAAATTCTTAAATTTCCCTATTGAGATTTGCCTAAACAATTTGGCGCCCACCGTGGGGCTGATAATCAATTAACCTACCAATTCGCCAAAAACCAAGACAAACACCATGACTGGGAAACCAGTACCTTTTACCATTGCTGAAATTAATGAAGGAATGAACGCATTCCGCCAAACTTTAGACCAGCAGAAAAGCCAAATTGAAACACTGCTGGCTCAAAAGATCCAAACTGAAGCCAAACTCATCAGCCTTACCAAACAAAATGAAGCCCTTCGTAGCCAAATACAATAAGTTGCATCCAAAACCATTAACACCAGAAAGAACACTGAAGGCATAGCCATGCAGCTTGACTTGTCCGGAACCTTTCACTCCCCTAACGGGGAAAAAGGATCTAACAACAGGGATGATACCAAGGATCTAGACTCTTTGGATGCAGGAACCCCCAAGAAGGACAGTCAGGAAAGAGCCGAAGAGGGAAAAGTAGAAAAGATGGTCAAGGAATACCTCAGGACAATTGAGGCCAAAATAGCTAAAATCCCTGGAATGCCGAAGCCCATGGAAGAGGAGGCAGCAGATGGCTATATAGAATCCCCATTCTCAGAAGAGATCGCCATGGTAGAAGTCCCAAAGAGGTTCAGCACGCCCAATATGACCATGTACGATGGAACAACAGACCCCGATGAGCACGTATCTGTAGACACCCATTTGTGTCTCCCCAAAACCTAACTCAGTAATGAGTACCTTTCACGTCGAATCATAATCGAATGAAGCGAAAGTGTGGAATGTCTAGTGTTGCGGAAAGTTTTATTTTCTTTTCTCTTCTCTCTGTTTTTGAAAACTTATTTTTAAGAAAACAACCAATCCAGTTTGGTTGGTTGACAGGGTAAAGTCGTATCCCCTAATAAAAAATAATTACCTAAATCACTAACTAAGGTAGATAGGGAAGTAGGGTCGATCTCCACAGGGAAACAGGTCTTTTTACTCCTAATTAAATATTATAATCTAAATTATTTAAGTAACCAATATTTATAATTAAGTTTGGAACTAAACTACAAAGAATAAGAGTAGGGAGAAAACAATATATAAAGGGATCTAGGGCATAGGTTCACCAATAAATAATACTTCAGGGTAAAACATAGTAATCAATCATTTACATTGCATAAATAACATGATTAACAGGCTCTCGCAATTTATTAATCAACATAGATCTAACAGGCTCTCGCAATTTACTAGATCTAAGTTCTTATTGAAAATAGCCTTTAATATCAAATTAACATCTGCTCGATTCATCAATTTAATATTGCTATACTTTTAAAAGCCGCAATTGTAAAACATTAAAACAATTCAATAAGAAATTATCATGCAATACCAATAATCGATAATAGTCAATCATCAATGCATCAATTAACCAGATTGTAAAGGGCTCTCGCTACGTATTACAATCACACAATTAATTTACCGGTATTAAATCTCATCTCTCGAATCTTGACTTAACCATTTATAAATTAACTTGCCTATTGAAACTAGACCTAAACATTAATTCTCATCTCTCGATTCTTGAATCAAAATTGTCAAACTCATGCATAAAAGATAGGCCTAATCTAGTCATAGAGCATTAATCCAATCAATAGGAAATTAATCTAGCATTGATAATCAACAACAATAATTTACCCCTTCATATTATTTATTAGATCCCCATAAACCCTAGAAATTAAACTACTCACACATATAAAAACCTAAACTAATCAAAGTAATAAAATAAATCATGATGAAAGGAATAAAATAAATAAGATTAAAGGAAGAGAAATCGTTACCAAAATAATCTGGAATTAATGAAAGAATTAAGAACAAAAGTTTAGAGAGAGATTAAGAGAGAGAAAACTAAGTAGAGAGAGAAAGTCTAAGAGACAAGGAGATTTAAGAGAAGAAGTAACTAAAAATTCCGTACAAATTGTATTTAAACCTTTCCTAAAACACGAATTAAAACTAAACTAATCAGACCCTAGGAAAACACGCGCCCGATCGGGCGAAGGGCCGCCCGATCGGGCCCACCTTTTTGCTAGCACACTCTTCTCAGCAGCACCGCCCGATCGTGCTAAGCCTCGCACGATCGGGCACGCCTTGGGCCACACATCCTTGGCTTGCTGCGCATCTTGCCCGATCGAGCTAAGCTTGCCCGATCGGGCCCTTGTGGCTCCTCGAGGCTTTGGACTTTCGCTTGGGCTCGACTCCTCGGCCCAATCCGGATCTCCTCTTCGGGTCTTGAATACTCGGTCCAAACCTCGGTATCCCGATCACCGAGCCCTTAATCACCGGCTCTCACCGGTCTTGGGCTCCAAATGTGGTCGTGTTTCTCCAATGCTCGTGATTGCTCCAAAATATCTCAGGAAAATACTCCAAAAGCATAAATCCCTGCAAAAGTCAACCAAATCTACGAAAACACTAGAAAACACCAATTAGTAATAAAAGTGGCTCTAAAGAGCCAAAAACACTACTAATTATGACCAAGGGACGGGGGTAAAATACTATATAAAATGGACAGATCAAACTCCCCCAAGCCAAACCTTTGCTTGTCCCTAAGCAAAGATCTCATCAATGAATCAATAAATATGCTTCACCCCAATAAGTAAAAATCAAGCACAAACGATCCAGGGTAAATCAAATAAACATGCTTCAAAGTCAACCAATCAAATCCACCCAATTACCTTTCTTCCCTAACAATTGTCAAATAGAGCAAACCACAAGAGCATATAGAATTCAAGACTAGTGCTCACACACTCGACTCTCATTTATGTGGCGAGTAAAAGATGTACTCGATCGCTCTCCAACCACCCTTTTAATGTGAACAATGCCCTCCCAACTCACACTCTCGTGTGTATAAAAACAATGAACGCTCAATCCTACTAGTCGACTCGAAATATGTCAAATCATAACTTGCATTGATAAACAACACTTTCACATTCATACAATTCTATGCACAAAGGTCAGAAGGTCTTTAAAACTTGTAATGTAAGGCTAGGGTAAAGGGTAGGATAAATTTGGGAATAAGTGAGAGAAAAGCTATGCTTAAAGGAGCCATATCCTAATAAAACCCATGATCAAAATAAATACTGATCATACATCTCCTACATAACCAACTCTAACATCAACCAAATATACTCCAATCATAATAAATAAACCCAACTCTTACAATTTCACTCATAAGATATAATAATGAAGAAGTAGAGTGAATAAACAAACTTTATTTTCCAAACTTGAATATTTGATTGAGGCTCTTTTTTTTTTTTCCTTTGATCAACCTCCAAATAGAACATTAGAACATTTTTTCCTTTCGAAGTTCACTTATTTTTTTACATTTTTTTTTTCTTTGAACTTCTATTTTTTTCATAACATCATGCTTTATTTTTTCAAGAAAATTTAACTCTCAAACGCATCAAAAATAAACATGAATAACAACAAAACAACTTCTCAAAGTCCCACCCAAGTTGTGCAAATAATAAGCACACTACAAACTCCCTCACCTCACTCACTAATAGCTCCCCCAAGCCAAGCTTGGGACTAGTAACCAATGGGGCAAAATAGGCTTTTAATGTGGCTAATAAACAACAAAAGGTCAAGGCAACAACATTGGTAGCAAGAAGGGAACAAATGTATCTACAATGTCTGAAGGCTACCTGAAAGAACAAATGCCTTCGTCCTCCACAATGTGCATAATAATGAATCATATAAACATTACTAATAGTTTCAAACCAATACTCAAATTCATTGACATACCAGGAACTATGGAACTATCACACATTCCTAACCAAGTCAACTAGTCAAGCACTATATTCACAAGTAGTTGGACAAAATTGACGCATGCTAAAGTTTCAAGGCAATCAAACATCAAATCATGATCAACTAATCCACAATATTCATCATCAAATACCAAGAATCAAAACAAATTTTCTCAAGTATGGGGCACAGGGAAGTATGATTTACAATTCATTGGAACGTATTTTTGGATTTTTTTATTTTTAAATTTTTTTTGTATTTTTCATATAAGGAAAGCAATAAAACTAAATTAGAAAGCAAATAAAAACTACACTAGAAAGCAAGTAACTAGAGAGAAAGGAAAGAGAGTTACCAAGCGAAAGATTACCCCTCCCAAGCCAAATCAAGCAATGCCCTCATTGACTTGGGATTGTAACCTACTCCTCATCCTCATCCATCCTCGAATAGCCGCCACCACCATGGCTAGAACCGGCCCCTCCATTGCTCGAACCACCACCTCCATAACCCGAACCACCTGCAAAATAGTTAGGGTCTACATTCCCCCCAAGCCCACCAAAAGGAGCATCGGTCCCATATCCATGGACCGATGAATAGTCCACACAGGTACCGTAGGCACTTGGGTTCGTATATCCACCCTGCGGATATTGGAACCAATCAGGGACAAGTGAATCGGGGGGAATAGCCCCCCGACGGGCGTAGTCATCATACATGGGGTATAAGCCCCTCCCTAGGTTCCTCTCCACATGTCCTACCCTTCTATCTAGAGACCCTACTCTAGCATCCAAATCCCTTCTCAAATTTGGTCAAGGTGGGGTGGGGTAAAGTGAAAGCATTATCCCTCCTACCCGATTCTCGTTGAATCACCCACCAAGTATCCCCTCCTATGACATTAACCCAGTTAAGGCTACCTAGATAGGGTAGGTCCATAAGAGTTGGGCCGACTACCTTACCATCATCGTTAGGGACAAAGCTAAGGTGTTTGACAGCTATATGTGTAACTAGGCCACCAAAATAAATGGGTACCCTAGACCTACCCGCCTCGGCCGCATTGGCCACCCGTTGGAAGTGGTTGGCCATTTTGTGGACTATATTGATCTTGTCACTCCTAGGGACCATGTATGACCCTAGTAATTCAAGCTCATCCCGCCTAACATTGGTGGGTTCATGCCTACCAAAAATGGTAAGGCCAACAAACCGTTGCCAAATCTTTGGCACGGGATGTTGTATCCAAGTACCTTTGGCATGTTGGAGGTTCAAGTTAGGATCCCCCGTAAGGGATTGATAGACAACGACAATGTTGTCTTGGGGTGGTTCAAGAGGCCTATCCGATTTCAACTCAATAATTTTTCCAAACTCTTTCAAAGTTAATCTAATATCATTATTGAATAACCGAAATTGAACATGAGAAATTAAGGCATTTGATTTTATGACATTAAAACTAGAAACGAATTCTAAGGTTAAATAATCATAAGTATCGTAATGCATGTCAAAGAAACCGCTCATGCCAACTCCTTTAAATAATTTTTCAACATGTTTATCAATTCCTAGTCTAGAAAGCGTAGGATGATGAATAAAACGGGTAGGAATTACCTGAGATGAGGTTGAGCATCCTTTGCCTTTGCTCTTGGGTGGTGATGACCACCCTCTCCCACCCTGGAATTTGCAACTTCGGGTCAATGTTGGGTGCTTGTTGCCTTGATCCTTCACCCCTTACAGTTCTAGACCTCTTGAAAGTCATTTTATGTGAAATTAGTAGGAATTGAAGCTTTCTCTCTCTTAGGGTTTGAGAAGAAATTGAGAGAAAGTGTTGAAAATTTAGTGTAGATTGTAAAGGAAGATGAGAGGAGTTGGAAAATGTAAGAATTTTTAAGTTTGGATGGAAGAATTGGAGGAGATCTTGGATTGAAGTGTGAGTTGAAGGTTTGAAAATGGAGGTTGTAGATAGAGAAAGTGAGGTGAAGAAGATGAAATAAGGAGAAAGTGAGGAAAGAAAGAAGAGGAAAGAAAATAAAGGGGGGACGGCCTGATGGCGCGCCCGATCGGGCGCGAACGCGAAGAGAATTTTCGCCTCTTTCTCGCCCGATCGGGCGAGCTTCGCCCGAGAAATCTTTCCTTCTCACTCGATTTGCGCCCGATATGGCGACCTCGCCCGATCGGGCGAAAAGAGAACTCGAAATCAGCTCTGCTTGCACGCCCGATCGGTCAGATTCGCCCGATCGGGCGAATTTTTCCCCGATTTTTGCCTCACTTGCGCGCCCGGTCGGGCGAGCCACGCCCGATCGGGCCCGTACCAAGCCCTGGAGTTTCTCCGATTTCTTTTCTTCTTCAAATTTTTCTAAGTCTTTTTACCTGTCAAATTCATACCTGTACAACAACACTTAAAAATGGTAAAATATCACTCTCCTCACCTCTCTAAAATAAAAATAAAAATAAGAGAAAAGGAAAACTAGTCTAGAAAGCATGAAATACGGGTTGCCTCCCGCAAAGCGCTGGTTTATATAGGTCCCGCACGACCTTCTTACCAAATACAATTCCTAGGACCCTTGACCTAACGCTTGATCGGGTGGTTTCTCACCCGGTCTAGCGATGTTTAGGCTGCGATGCGGCTTCCTGACATAACCTGTGGGGCGCCAAGTCGCCTTATCTGGCGGATCCTCCTTGACTTGGACTGGGGGATCTTCAATGCTACGCACTAAAAACCTTTCTTTGATCGAATGTTGCTTCAAATTGTCATTGCGTTCAACTCTTGCAACTTGATCTGGCGGAACACTTACCGTAGGCTCGATTCGCACAACTTGCTCGATCGGTTCCACTTGTTTATCCTCGAAACCAAGACCAACATTGTAGAGTTCTCTTTCTATTGCATCAACTTCCTTCTGCCATTTGTCTATCTCATCTGAAAAGGATGCAACACAAGATACCGCCTCCAAGGGATCTTTTTGAAGAGCTTGGGGCTTGTTAGAATAATTTACAACCACATTAACACTGAAACATTTCTCCTCAGTCATGGAGCTTTTGGGGGCATTATTCAGATTAAAAACCACTTTATCGTCCCCTATTGATAGTGTTAGCTTACCACTTCTAACCTCTATGACTGCTCCTGCAGTGTTAAGGAATGGTCTACCCAAAATAATTGGGGTTTGCATATCCTCAGCCATATCAAGAACAACAAAATCTACAGGTATATAAAATTTACCTACTCTAATGGGGACATCCTCTAAAACACCTAAGGGGTATTTAAAAGAAAGGTCGGCCATTTGTAGAGTTATATTGGTAGCTTTTAATTTACCCATATTCAAATTAGAACACACAGATAATGGCATGACGCTAACACTAGCACCCAAATCACATAATGCATTATCAATCAAGAGATTGCCAATATGACAAGGGATAGAAAAACTACCCGGGTCTTTTAATTTAGGTGGAGACTTATTTTGAAGTATGGCACTATATTCTGCAGTGAAAGCTACTGTCTCTACCTCACTAATAGACCTTTTTCTCGTCAAAATTTCTTTCATAAATTTTGCATATGAGGGGATTTGTGTGATCAATTCAGTAAAGGGGACTGTTACCTTCAAATCTTTAACCACCTCCTGGAACTTACCAAACTGCTTATCCAAGTTTGTCTTCAATTGACGATTGGGGAAAGGAAGTTTGATGATTGGCTTTGGAGCATTCTTATTCTTGTTCGGAGTAGCCACCTTCTCTGGAGTTTTACCCTGCAATGTAGAATTAGATATGTTAGTATTATCTTTTAGCCCTGTAGGGCTATCAACTACATTGTTTGGTTTAATGGAATCAAGATTAGCAGTATTTAATAAAATAGGTTCATCAACTCTGGGCATAGAGGGCCCTTCATAGTTTGAAACACTCCTTAGAGTAATTGCAAATGCTTGATCCGTAGGCCTAGTCGGCTGTGCCGGCAGGGCTCCCTGTTGGCGTGCTTGTAGAGTAGCGGAGAGTTGCGCAATTTGATTATCTACAATTTTATTATGCGCTAGAATTTGATCAATTGTCGCATCCCTGCTCTCCATGTGCTTTTGCATATTGACCAACATTGCTCTAATTTCCCCCAAAGAAGGGTCGGAAGATGAGGGGGGTTGTTGTGGTTGATTATTCTGGCTAGCATTGGGGTGATAATATTTCTGCTGTTGTTGCTGTGGCACCTGTGGTTCTTGTGGTGGTGGATTTTGAACATTAGTGCTCCGGTATGAAAGGTATGGATGATTCCGATACCCAGGATTGTAAGTGTTGGAGTATGGGTTATTCTACCTATAAACTTGGAAGGCATTAACTTGCTCCACGGAACTCCTGCAATCCTGCTCCCAACGACCTACAATACCATAATTTTCACAGAAAGCCTCATTAGAATTATTATTAATCGCAGAAACATTGGCTACATTGGCAGTGCTCAGATTATTTAATTTTTGGCAAATAGAGGTCAGTTGAGCTTGCAAAAAGGATACAGAGTCGACACTATGTTTCCCCTTGTTAGCAAATCCTCTGGGATTCCCATATTGGGAATTGTGTATCGCCATGTCTTCAATAACCTGACCTGCATCATCAACATTAAGATTCATGAATCTCCCACTAGCTGCAGAGTCTAAAATTATTCTAGCGGAATTTCCAATGCCGTTATAAAAGGCTTGGATTAACTGCCATTGTGCTAAATTATGGTGGGGGCATTCCCTTTGTAGGTCCTTGAACCTCTCCCAAGCCTCATATAAAGACTCATCGGCTTCTTGGGCAAATTTCTGAATCGCACTCCGTAGTACTGCTGTTCTCTCTGCAGGATAATACTTGTTATAGAAATTCTAAACAAGAGTTTCCCAGTCAGTTATACCAAGTGTAGTTCTATTTAAGCCATTAAACCATAATTTAGCTTTTCTAGTTAAAGAGAAGGGAAAGAGAATCTCCCTGATTTGGTCTTGAGTGACCCCGGCTTGCCTGATGGTGTTGCAATATTGACAATAGTCGGCAATGTGAAGATTCAGGTCTTCACCCTTTGCTCCACTGAATTGCTTCCTCTCTATCATCGTTATAAATTGAGGTTTAATTTCAAATTGAACCCCATCAAGAGCCGGAGTAGGGGTGAGATGTGGAAAATCCGTAAGATTTGGTTGTGAATAATCACTAAGCTTCTTTGGAGCCGCCATCTCTGATTCTGTGTCTGATGATGTCTCTGAATTGCTAGAATCAGTTGGAGGATCGCGGTGATTATTGTTATTATCACCAAAATCCCCCAGGATTTGCTTGTAGAAGTTTTTCTGTCTATGGAAGGAACGTTCGATCTCAGGATCGAAAGGGATGTAACCTGATCTGGAACACCTGGGCATAAACAAAAGCTAGAAGCAAATATGAGATTTGTCTCAGAGAACTAGCTCTCTCTGAGACAAAAGAGAAATAATCTAGACTACAAAAACAATCAGAAATAAAAATAAAATCGTTTCCCCGGCAACGGCGCCAAATTTTGTCAGGGTAAAGTCGTATCCCCTAATAAAAAATAATAACCTAAATCACTAACTAAGGTAGATAGGGAAGTAGGGTCGATCTCCACAGGGAAACAGGTCTTTTTACTCCTAATTAAATATTATAATCTAAATTATTTAAGTAACCAATATTTATAATTAAGTTTGGAACTAAACTACAAAGAATAAGAGTAGGGAGAAAACAATATATAAAGGGATCTAGGGCATAGGTTCACCAATAAATAATACTTCAGGGTAAAACATAGTAATCAATCATTGACATTGCATAAATAACATGATTAACAGGCTCTCGCAATTTATTAATCAATACAGATCTAACAGGCTCTCGCAATTTACTAGATCTAAGTTCTTATTGAAAATAGCCTATAATATCAAATTAACATCTGCTCGATTCATCAATTTAATATTGCTATACATTTACAAGCCGCAATTGTAAAACATTAAAACAATTCAATAAGAAATTATCATGCAATACCAATAATCGATAATAGTCAATCATCAATGCATCAATTAACCAGATTGTAAAGGGCTCTCGCTACGTATTACAATCACACAATTAATTTACCGGTATTAAATCTCATCTCTCGAATCTTGACTTAACCATTTATAAATTAACTTGCCTATTGAAACTAGACCTAAACATTAATTCTCATCTCTCGATTCTTGAATCAAAATTGTCAAACTCATGCATAAAAGATAGGCCTAATCTAGTCACAGAGCATTAATCCAATCAATAGTAAATTAATCTAGCATTGATAATCAACAACAATAATTTACCCCTTCATATTATTTATTAGATCCCCATAAACCCTAGAAATTAAACTACTCACACATATAAAAAACTAAACTAATCAAAGTAATAAAATAAATCATGATGAAAGGAATAAAATAAATAAGATTAAAGGAAGAGAAATCGTTACCAAAATAATCTGGAATTAATGAAAGAATTAAGAACAAAAGTTTAGAGAGCGATTAAGAGAGAGAAAGTCTAAGAGAGAAGGAGATCTAAGAGAAGAAGTAACTAAAAATTCCGTACAAATTGTATTTAAACCTTTCCTAAAACACGAATTAAAACTAAACTAATCAGACCCTAGGAAAACACGCACCCGATCGGGCGAAGGGCCGCCCGATCGGGCACGCCTTGGGCCACACATCCTTGGCTTGCTGCGCATCTTGCCCGATCGTGCTAAGCTTGCCCGATCGGGCCCTTGTGGCTCCTCGAGGCTTTGGACTTCCAATTGGGCTCGACTACTCAGCCCAATCCGGATCTCCTCTTCGGGTCTTGAATACTCGGTCCAAACCTCGGTATCCCGATCACCGAGCCCTTAATCACCGGCTCTCACCGGTCTTGGGCTCCAAAAGTGGTCGTGTTTCTCCAATGCTCGTGATTGCTCCAAAATATCTCGGGAAAATACTCCAGAAGCATAAATCCCTGCAAAAGTCAACCAAATCTACGAAAACACTAGAAAACACCAATTACTAATAAAAGTGGCTCTAAAGAGCCAAAAACACTACTAATTATGACCAATGGACGGGGGTAAAATACTATATAAAATGAACACATCATTGGTCCATGATATGGGTCCAATAGTAGTATAGTTGTATGCGGCTTGCAAAGACCTTTCCAACAATATATTATAAGCCCAATTCCGATGAATATTGAGGAAGTTATGGCCAATTTACTAAACTAGGCTCGGTTTGAGCTTTATATGCGGCCCAATGATCTAGGGGAGGGCCTAATATGATTTATCATTCCTAATGCAATTAGGAATGGTTTTAATCTTCTAGAATCTTCTAGAAGGTTCTTTTCATTCCTAATTCAATTAGCATTGATAAATTGACTTTTGTTGACTTTTCAGAGTTTTAATCAAAATCAAATAGCATTTTCGAGGAAATTATATGATTTTATCCTCCAGTACGGCAAACTTATCTGATTTTCGAAAACGCGTTAAATTTAAGCTTGGCGTCTGACCCCAGGCCTGGCGCCTGGCGCTAGCCATTGGCGCTTGGCGCTAGTGTTGGTGCCTGGCGCCAGCGTAGCCAGGGTTGGCGCCAGCTTTGTTTTTTTATGCGTCAGACTCTGTTTTGTTTAATTTATCTTTTTGGCTGATTTTTTTTTATAAATATCGTCGTAAAAACTCCGTTTTGATTAACCTACAATCAGTTTTCATTCGCGATCATTAATTCTCTAATTCTCTCTTTATCATTCACCAATTCTCACCAACTCTCATCAAGATTTTCTTGATTATTCTCTCTCTCTCTCTCTCTCTCTTTTTCTAAACTAGCTTTTTACATACAAAATTCCGCATTCGCAAGATCTAGAAACACATAGCCATATTCGAAGTTGCCTTCGCCCTAGACGTGAAAGGTTTAATTTGTGAGGGTTTGGTCCCAAATCTCTATTTCGATTATTTAATTTGATTGTTTGATTATTATTTTCCTTGAAGTTACTAACGTGTGTATTTTGTTATTAGAAAGAGGTACGAAACATCAAAGTAAGTACTTTAATGGTTTTAATTGATATTATGATGTAGAAATCATGTTTATATTGTTATTATGATATTCCTAGTATCATGTCTAGGGTATTTTTAATATTGAATATGATTATTACGATGCTTCCTATGTTCTTCCTAATATTTATTCATGTTAGTATCATGTTAGGGTTAAAGATTTGATTTTTATTGCTTAGTGACATGTTAGGGTTTGTTATTAATCTTGTTAGTATCATGCCTAGGATCTTGCTATTATTATGCTTATTAACATGAACATGATTATGATTATAATTGTTATGAATTATGATTATTATTATTATTATTATTATTATTATTATTATTATTATTATTATTATTATTATTATTATTATTATTATTATTATTATTATTATTATTATTATTATTATTATCATGATTATTATTATGTTGCTTGATACATATTATATTTATTGTTATTGCTTGATCACACCTTTTTATGCATGTTTAAAGGGAATTTTGTACTTGTAATCACGCTTAATAAGATAATTAATAATCTTGTTTAGGGTTAATTGTGATTATAATTCAAGTGATCGTCAATAATAGATTTATTTGTGCATTAATATTCAACCAACATAGATTAAACAGGTTTAGGGTTAATCCTTTCGAGCATTCTGCCGTAGCAGGTGTCTCGCGCAACAGGATGAGTTGCGCGCGACATCCCAGCGCTAGTGATTAGGTTGCGGCAGCGCAACTAATTGTCTTGCGCCACGCTTTATGGTAAGATTCGATTTTATATTTTCCGTATAATTCTGGATCTTCCGCAGCGCAATTCTGGAGTTTGCGCTAGGTGTGGCAAGCAACAAAATTAGTTGCGCGCGGCAGCCGAACGCGACTGTTTGAGATGCATGCTGTAGCCTAGCGGGACTGTTTGAGATGCACGCAAATTTTTCTGCGGCAGCACTAAGATTTAACCTAGGCGCTCCTAAATCCGTCATTATTAGGTTTTAAGCACGGTCTTAAGCCTAATTATGATCGGGTTTAGTTTATTGGACCTTTGTTTTGTCTTTTATTTTTAATTTGGGCTAGTCTTTTGTGTTTTGTGGCTTAACTAGTCATCCATAAGTATTCTTCACTTTGATCCAACACGAAGATGGTTTTATTTATCATCATTGCACTTCATGTCGGGACAGGAGGCCAAAAGTAGATGTCTACAGTTAGCCCCCACTTTAATTGAGTCTAGAATAGACGATGATCAAAGTAGTCATGGAAATTAATCCGAGACTCATTCTGAAAAGTTCTCTAAGGATAGAGAACTTTTCAGTAATGTTTAAGGATGTTGAAACAATCCTTGGTTCGCTAGGTGTTTGAAACAAGTAGCTATTAAGGCTAGAAAATTTTTTTCCTAGTCAAAACGCGCTAAAAAATCTAGATTGATCCTTTGCAATTGTAGAACGCTTTGACAAGTAAAGGTGTTCTGGGTTATGTCAAGTCAAGAGAAGACATCGGTTTTAAAAGAATAAAAGGGGAAGATTTCCTCTCAATCGTGTCATCGTTTGGTCAAAAGTCCCTCAATATGTCATGGAAACTTTAGCCTGACTTTAACAAAGTAAAAAGATGAAAAGGGGTTTTTGGTATTCGAGCCGAAATGGTCCGGTATTCGAGCCGGATGTCCACGAGATAAAAATACATGTCTCAGGACTGGAGGCATATATTTAAATACAGTGAGAGGGAAGAAAGTCAACAACTCTCTCAGCAATTTTGTCCACAAGATGAGTACACGTGTCTTAGGACTGGGGGCATGTGACTACATAGGCGCGACATCGTCTCGTCGCTTCTTTATACAGGGGATGACTTCGACACCCTAAATGTCTGGTAAGTTAGTAAGCGCGCTAACTAACGTATTTGCTCCCATTCAAGAAGTGTTGTTCCTGATGGTTCGGCGCGCTTGTCGACTCGTGAGCTAACGCCTACAGTAATTCTCAACCTTTTAGTCCCGTGAGGTAGATCTCCCAAAGCTTGGGCTGAAGTGAAATTTTACCCAACACCTACGCCGTACAATTTTGCGCCATACGATACGCCGTTTGCATTTTTACGTTGCATAAAAACGCCTTCCTTTTTGCTTCGGACGTGAAAAAAGAAGAAAACCCGAACATTTGTAATGTCAGTACAGTAAAATGACAATCTTGTCTATGGGTGCTTTTACGTAAAGCACCAGCACGGAACGTCTTAAGGCACTCTTACGAAAAATGTTCAAAACGTATGCTTGGGGAACGCAAAAGCACGGTGTGCATGCAAGAATGATGAAAAAAAAACAAACAAAGAAGAAAACAAACTACAATATGTAAAGCAATTTAAAAATATTTTGATAATTTGCGCGCCATTACGTCTAATAACGAGCAAAAACCGTTAAAAAATTATCAAACGGATTAAAATCAAGATGCCGGTCATTTTAGTGACCAGTATCCGCGCGCGTCGTTCTGAGTTACGTTGGTATGTCACGCGCAACAGATTCAGTTGCGCGCGATATTTATGTTAGTAAAGTGATATCTCTCAACGTGATTTTCACTTCACTCTTTCTTTCTCCTTCCTTCGCCATTTTCGCCCCTTTCTCTCTCTAGGAAGCTCGGATTTTTGCAATTTTTAAAGCTAAAGGAAGAAAATTTCGTCCTTAATTCATATTTGCCGTAATCCAATGTAAGTTTTTTGCTATAATTTGTTCTTTTCAAGCTGAATTTGAACGATTTTCGAATCGTTAAACCCCAAATTTTGAATTTGGGGGTTTTGGATTTAGTCCATTATTCTTGAAATTGTTTGTTATATGTTGTTATGCTATGTTTAAGGTGTGTTTTGCAACAAATTTCATGAAAAATGGTTAAGTATTGAACCTTGTATGAGTATTTCTTTGTTCAAGTGCGTTTTTTGCAATTCTACTCGAATTTGGTTTGATTTTCTGTTATTTTGTATGCCCATTTTGGTTATACTTGTTAATTATGCAGCAATTGTAGTATTGGAACTAATTTTGCTTCCATAATTAATATTTTAATAATTTTGAATCCGAAAAATTGGCACGAAGTGTATACTTAGCCTATTTTTGCCATATTCGAACTTCAAGATTGTTTGGTAGACAATAATTATGTTTATATTACTGTTATTCGTCTAGAATTAGATGATTCTTTGAGATTTTGGAATACAATCCCTTGAATACTAAGTTGAAACTGGTATAGGATGGCTTTTGTGGGTGTTAGAAGCCCCTAGTTACTGAGTTTAATTGCAGGTATCGTAGCCCCCAAGTATGGGTGGCATTCGATTTTCGTGTTTTGCCCTATCGGTAGCCGCTATGCTGTAGAAATGGGTGTAGAATACGTATATTAGTTTAGTTTAGGAAATAAAGTACACTAATTAAAGAAACATTATCCATCATATCATGGAATCGCCTCCATTTGTCGATGCTGAGGAGATCCTAGGTGGTCCGGACGAGGCAGTTCGCCCTCGAAAGAGGGTGACCCGTCCTCGAGAGGAGGTTTGACAGCGACGCATCGCAGCCAATCGACGTCGGCAGGAGGATGTGGTTTGGGAGGCTCCTCTCAACTGGGACCCTAGGGTCCTTAAGTGGGACCCAGACCATCATATTTCGATCAGAGGGTGGCGCGGCATCGTGAGGTTTTCGCGCCTTTGTTTCTTTCTCTTTTCCTTTGTTTCTCCTTTTTTTTTTAAAAAAAACCATAACCGTTTCTTTTTATTTTTATTCTTTTACTTAGAGCGAGCCTAGCATACGTCTATACGGCTCTGGTGACCTGCGAGCCCGTTTTGAGAGTTTGCCTGAGGTGACAAAGGAGATTGTAGCACTTTCCGGGATTGACTCGCAGCTGGCGACTCTTTGGGATTTATCGAGTCAGCCTGCATCGTCAGCTTTAATTCGTGGATTGCTGGAGTTTTGGTCAGATTCCACCAATACTTTCCACTTTCCATGGTGAGAGATGACGGTTACCCCTTACGATTTCTCTATGATTATGGGTTTTCCTTTCGGAGGCGAGCCTGTAGTCATAGAGTTTGTTAAGGGGTCAGACGAGAGCCTGCGCGACCTTGTGGGGGACCATCTTGCGTCGGTCTTTCACGTGTACGCGCAATCTTGTCCGTACTCGGTTCTTGCCGACGAGTTGTCGGCTGACGAGCTTGATCGGCAGTGTACACCTAAGCAACTAGCTCGGATATGCATTGCCCACGTTCTTTCCGTCACCATCTTGAGTGATCGAGAGAGCGTTTCACTATTGGGTTACTTATTTGCCTTAGTGATTTTAGGCAAGTTGGTGACATGAGTTGGGCGGAGGTGTCGTATGCCCGTATGTTTAGAGCTATGGGCAAGGCGACCCGGGTGATTGATTCCGCGGCAGCTAATGAGGTGCCTCGGATCTCGCTTACGTGGCATGGTCGTATCCTCGAGGTACGTGTTTTAAGCTTCTTTTGGTTATTACTTTTGCTTTTTCCTTTAAGCTTATCTTTTCTCGATTTCAGGCTCTCGTACCAGCCTTTCTTAGCCCCCAGGGTTCTTGGGGCTACTCGTTTTCCTATCGGCCATCGATTGGTCGCGGATTAAGAAGAAACGAGCTACTTCTGCCGGTGACTTTTGCCAAAGGATCCTTTGGCGACTCGTGTGTTGGTGAGTATTCCAACTACATGTGCATTCTTTGACTTCATTTATTTTCTAACGATTTTTCATGTGGTTGTGTTTTATATATCGATCTCCGTCCTTGGAGTTTGATTATTGGAGTCCCTGAGGTTATCCAGTCTGGCATGGTTCGTTGTCGTTTCCAGGCCCTCTATTCGGGACTCTCGGTTCTCCAGAGGATAGACGCTTGGTTATTAGGCGAGCGTGTTCTCTGGCAGCTTTCGTCCGAGGAACCTTTGGTCCCTGCGGATCCCCCGATCCAGATATTACGTCCGAACTTGATGTCTACCGAGGATCGAGCTAAAGCGATCCTTGGTTATCCAGCAGTGCAGCTGGTGCTTCCGGAGGTTTCTTATCCGTCTTTTATAGCATCCAGGCTGACTCCTTTTCCGGCTCTTGATCCGTTTAGTACTCTAACTCTCTCTTTTCCTTGTTGCTATTTATTTTTCGGAACTTTGACCTTTTTATCGTTTTTTTTTTCATGTATATTTTAGCGGGTAGAGCTAGGTGGTTGGGTGCCTCCTACAGCGGAGATCACGTATACCGATGCTTTTGGATCAGTAATTGGTGAGATCCTTCAAGCAGCGGAGGATGATGAGGGGATACCGTTTTTACCTGAGACGGTGAAGTCGGTATGCTTTTTGTGTATATGTACTTAAACATTTATATTATTATTGTTTCACATATATATGTTTACTAACTGTCCTTGTATTCTTAGAACAGGTTCCGCGGGAAACTGTGATTGGCATGGTGAGGACTTTACGTGCTTTCCGAGCTGCTTATCGGAGAGCCCTCGTGACTTTATCATGCCGTGATCATCGGATGATTGCGGTAAGTTTTATTTCTAATTTTTTTTCAACGAAGTTATTACATTTCATGTATTAATTTTCGTTTTGGATTTTGCAGGATGTACATCAACCGTCTAGTAGTCGCCGAGCACCATGATTCCTCTTGTACACATATTGTTATTTTTGGGAAATAGATGTATATATATTTTTTTGCATTGTTGTACATACGACAGATTTGTATATATGTCATTATATTTTATTTGTTTCCATGTGTACATTATTATTATTTTTATTATTAAAAGCAAAAAAATTTCGAGGGAGGGAAGGGGTTCCCGACTTACCCCCCTCGAAAAAATAACCAAAACTCGAAAAAAGAAGGCGAAAAGAAAACAAAAAAGAGAAAAAAGAAAAAAAAGAAAAAAATAAAAAAGAAAATAAGGAAGTAGGAAAATGAAAAAAATAAAAAGAAAATAAAAAAAGTAAGAAAATAAGAAAATAAAAAGAAAATAGGAAAATAGGAAAATAATAAAAAAATAAAAAAGAAAATAAGAAAGTATTCAAGAAAAGGGACACAAAGTGTTAAAAGGCAGGCGTATGATTCATCTTAAGGTTTCATGAAGATTCCGCCATTATGTTAGCAAAAATACCAAAATAAATCCAACTCACATGTCACGTCAGGGGAGACGCGCGCAACTGCGTAAGTTGAGGGCGGCTGTCGCGCACATGTGAATTAGTTGCGCACGGATGTCGCGCGCAACTCATGAGTTGCGTGCGCCACCTGTTGGTGAACTTTCCTTTAAGCCGAATTTGCGAAAAACTTGCCCCTCTTGGGTCTATTTAAACGTGGTTTCGTGTAGGCTTTTGATCATCTCGCATTCATTCGCTTAGTGATAAAAGAAACTAAAAAGAATTAATCCCTCTAAATTCTCATTCTCTCTTCTTTTTTTTAAACAATGGTGAAAACCTTTGAACAACGTTTGAAGCAATGGGTCACTTCCCTTTCAACCGAGGACAAACTAGCTTTCAAAATTTACCACTTAGACCCTCTATTGAATTATATGCAAATAGTGGTTAACTTTGATTTTCTTCATGCCGCAGTCAACCATTGGGACTCTAATTAACCACCATCTTTTCTTGTTTTACTAGATCTAAGTTCCTATTGAAAATAGCCTTTAATATTAAATTAACATCTGCTCGATTCATCAATTCAATGTTGCTAAACATTCACAATCAAATTACATCTGCTCGATTCATAATCTAATTGCAAAGAATTAAAACAATTCAATAAGAAATTATCATGCAATATTAATAATCAATAATAACAAATTATCCTTTCATATTAAATATGGATCCCCATAAACCCTAGAATGAAACTACTCACGCATCATCATAACTAAACTAATCAAATAACTAAATAAAAGCATAATAAAAGAAGTAAGTAAAATAGCTGAAATTAAAATGGAAGAAATTATTACCAAAAGAAAACTGGATTAATGGAAGTAATTAAGACAAAAGTTGAGAGAGAATTTAAGAGAGTGAAAATATTCTAAGTAGAGAGAGAAAGTCTAAGAAAGAAGGTAATCCCAAAATTACGTACAAATCTCGTACTTAAACGTTCCCTAAAACGAAAATTAAAACTAACTAATCAGGTTTTGAGAAAACACGCGCCCGATCGGGCCCGCCTTTTTCCTTGCGCTCCTTCTTAGCAGCGTCGCCCGATCATGCTAGACGCTCACACGATCGGGCGCGCTATAGGCCACGCACAGCACCAAGCATGCCGCGCCCGATCGTGCTAATCCTTGCCAGATCGGGCCCTTGCTTCACTTTGAGGCTCGGACTTCGATTGGGCTTGATTTCTCGGCCCAATCCGGATTTCCTCTTCGGGTCTCGAATACTCGGTCCAAATACCTCGGAATCCCAATTACCGAACCTTTAATCACCGGCTCGATGACTCTAACCGGCCTTGGGCTTCAAAGATGGTCGTGCTCTTCTAATTCCCGTAGTCGCTCCATGAAAACCCGAGAAAATGCTCCAAAGGCGCAATTTCCTACAAAACTCAACAAAAACTACGAAAACACTAGAAAACACAAATTAGTAATAAAAGTGGCTCGAAAGAGGCAAAAACACTACTAATTATGACCAAGGGACGGGGGTAAATTACTATATAAAATGGACATATCAAACTCCCCCAAGCCAAACCTTTGCTTGTCCCTAAGCAAAGAGCTCATCAATGAACATATAAAACATACTTCACCCCAATAATTAAATCAAGCACGAACGATTCAAGGCAAATCTAACGAACATGCTTCAACATCAATCATTCTTATTCATCTAATCACCCTTCCTCCCCAACAATTGTCAAGTAGAGCAAACCACAAGAGCATATAGAATTCAAGACTAGTGCTCACACACCCAACTCTCATTTATGTGGCAAGTAAAAGATGTACTCGATCGCTCTCCAACCAACCCCTTTATTGTGAACAATGCCCTCCCAAATCACACTCTCGTTTGTATAAAAACAATGTACGCTCAACCTACTAGGTGACTCGAAATATGCCTAGTCATAACTTGCATTGATAAACAACACTTTCATATTTACATAACTTCTATGCACAAGGTCGGAAGGTCTTTAAAGCTTGTAATGTAAGGCTAGGGTAAAGGGTAGCACTAGTAGAAAAAAAGCATTAGGCACCCCCCATATGGCACCGGTTCAGGCTAAACCGGTGCCCAAAACCGGTCCAGAAATGGGCGGGATTTTAGAAGAAGAGAAAAGGCACCGGTTTGGCCTGAACCGGTGCCTAAAATTAAAAAGGCACCGGTTTGAACCGGTGCCAATTGAACCGGACCCAATTCAAAAAAAAAAAACGCAGACTACCTTCTTCTCCTTCCTCTCTTTCTCTTTCTCTTTCATTCCTTCTTCATTCCTTACTGTTTCATTAGAGCTGGGTTTCGAAAAACGGCGGCCTTCAATCCTTCCTCTCTCTCCCTCCACCACAGCCGTCACCTTCACCGGCGGCCACCAGGGGTTTCGAAAACCGGCCGCCTTCAATCCTTCCTCCAGCCACCAACATTCCCCCCCTGCCCTTGTACGAATTGGCGAATTGAAACACCGCCGTTGTACGAATTGTCGAGTTGAAACACCACCAGCATTGTACGAATTGTCGAAAACCACCGCCCTTAATTCTCCCCTGCTCTTCTCTGTCTTTCACCGCCCTCCAGCCACCAGCATTGTTCGAATTGAGCAGCAGCGCACCGCCTCCACCTCCGCGTTGTTCCCTCCACCAGCGCGCACTGCCTCCACCTCCGCGCTACCTCCACTAGTCGCACCACCGCTGCTACCTCCACCACCGCCTAAGGTATATATATAATTTTACCCTAATTTTTTTAATTTTTGCATTGGTTGTTTATTTAGAAATTTTGAATACATATTATACATTAGAGTAATTTTGTATGTTTAGAGTAATTTTGAATACATATTATAGATTAGAGTATTTTTGCATTACCTTGTTCCTTAGTTGAAAAATTTATAAGTTTTAATGGGTTATTTTGAGGTTGATTTAATGAGTAATTATGAATATAATAGAGATTAGTAAGAATGTTACTTAATTAGTTGAGTTTTTGTATGTTTTAATGTGTAATTTTAGGTTGTTTTAATGGGTAATTGTGAATATATTAAAGAATTAGTGACCTTGCTACTAATTAGTTGTGAATAAATTAGAAAATTGTGAATAAATTAGAGAACTGTGATTACATTAGAGATTTGTGAATAATTTAGAGAATTGTGATTAAATTAGAGAATTGTGCATAAATTAGAGAAATAAATAGTGATATTGCCACCTAATTAGTTGTGAATAAATTAGAGATTGTGAATACATTAGAGAATTGTGAATATATTAATTAGATAATTAATGACGTTGCTAATCTTTGTTTTTTTAATATATAGATTCATATGTGAATTGAAGCACAAGTTTAATTAGCTTGAGGACTACATATTGAGCTCAAGTGGGTAGTTGCATTGCTATATTGGTATGACTTATAAAATTTACTTAGCTATATTTCTTTCTATTTATCCATTTAATAAAAGTTTATTCATGAAATTGCAACTTGTGTATTGTTTAATTGCAAATAAATACAACAATATGTAGAATACTTGCATCATCATATGCCTAGATACCCGTTCAATGCTTTCTCATTAGGAGAAAGTCTTGAATAGTCCCCGGTTGGGACTGTTCTTGAATGTGTACTCTCACTTAGGTGGTGAATGTATGTTTTCTTTTCGATTTTAAGGAAAATCTTGGCTTATCATTTCCTCACTATGTTCTCTGGGTACATATGTGGGTAATTAATTATCTACATCGTGTACTTGGAGAACTAGGGGGAAATGTTGCCGGATTTTCCTTAAAATTGGAAAGTTGACATACATTCACTAGTGAGAGTAGACATTCAAGGATGGGTTAGGTTGGAGTGATAAGGACCCTTTAGAAACATGCATTTTTTCACTATATGAATGGTATATTCACGTTTTGTACTTGAATTTGATTTACATAAAATATGTAGCACTTACACATTATAATTATATGGTGCTATATATATGTTTAGAGACAATTTACTAAATGGAGAAGGATCGTGGTTGGATGTATGGTAGACGCGATACATTGGAATTTTGGAATGGGGTTCAAGAGTTTTGCGAGAGGGCTTTAGCTTATCAACGCACACTGGGAGGCAAAGGCCTTTATTGTCCTTGTGTTGATTGTAATTGTGTGAATGTGGTCGATAGTGTTGAAATCATTAGAGATCATGTATTATGTCGTGGGTTTAGGCAATTTTACCATGTGTGGATTTGGCACGGAGAAAGTGGAGAGTACAGTGGGGATCTTGATCGGAATGATGTGCGTGTTAGAAGCACTGAGATTCATGTGGACGAGGAATACGAGAATGATGAGTATATTGTTGATAATGGTGAGGATGGAGCCGATGAAGATCAGGCGGATGAGGTCGAGGATGAACAAGTGGATGAGATGTTGCAAGGTGTTGAAGGTGAAGTGTTTGAATTATTATCGGAGGCTTCCAAAAAGCCTTTGTATCCCGGGTGCAAAAAATACTCCAAACTATCGGCCGTGCTAACACTTTTCAACATTAAGTCGAAGCATGGGTGGACGGACATCAGTTTTACTTCTTTGTTGACTGCATTAAGTGATATGTTGCCTGATGGGAATGAAATTCCTAAGTCTTATTATTACGCAAAGAAGCTCATGTGTCCCTTTGGTTTGGAGTATAAGAAGATACATGCATGTCCTAATGACTGTATTTTGTATCGAAATGAGTATGAAAAACTGCAGGAGTGTCCACGATGCAAGCGGTCGCGGTACAAGCGCATGAGTTGCAATCTTGGCACGGAGGGACCTCCTGCTAAGGTGTTGTGGTATCTTCCCATTATTCCAAGGTTTAAGCGTCTGTTCTCAATACCAAAAGACGCTAAAAACTTGAGGTGGCATGCAGAGGGAAGAAAGAAAAACAGAATGCTGAAGCATCCAGCTGACTCTCCACAGTGGAAGAACATTGATTTGAAGTTTGAGGAATTTGGTAATGAAGTCAGAAATTTAAGGCTTGGGTTGTGCACGGACGGGATGAATCCATTTGGCACTCTTAGTACCCAACACAGCACATGGCCGGTACTTTTAGTGATTTATAATTTGCCTCCTTGGCTGTGCATGAAACGTAAGTATGTAATGCTTTCATTGCTAATAACTGGTCCTAAACAACCTGGAAACGACATAGATGTTTACCTTGCGCCGCTTATTGACGACTTGAGAAAGATGTGGGACGAAGGGGTTTCCGTTTTCGATGCTCATCAGAACGAGATGTTCACATTGCGTGCAGCCCTTATGTGGACCATGAATGACTTCCCTGCATATGGCAACTTGTGTGGGTACAAGGTCAAAGGGAAAAAAGCATGCCCCATATGTATTGATGACACATCAAGCGTATACCTGACTCATTCTCACAAAGATGTGTACCTACGGACTCGAAGGTTCCTTAGGCGTGATCACCCGTACCGTAGGCAGAAAAAGGCTTTCGATGGAACCGTGGAAGAGGATACTGCGCCTAGACCATTGACTGGTGCTGAGATTAGTGCTCGAGTGAAAGGGATACAAACGGTGTTTGGAAAATCAGAAAAAACTGTGGTCTCAGCTGCTCTGTTTAAGAAAGAATCAATCTTTTGGAAGCTGCCGTACTGGAGAGAACATGACGTTAGGCATTGTCTTGATGTGATGCATATAGAGAAGAATGTGTGTGATGCTCTTTTGGGGACGCTTATGAATATCCCAGGCAAAACAAAGGACGGAAAGGGTGCACGGTTAGAGTTGCAAGAGATGGGGATTCGTCCAGAATTGTGGCCTCAAGAAAAGGTCAGAAAGGGAAAGGAGCCGAGAATAGAAGATGAAAGTGTTTCGAAAAAAGGGAAAGAGAAGAGCAAGGGAAAGGGAAAGGCCAAAGATGCGTCAAAGAATTATTTACCCCCGGCTTGCTATACATTGTCAAGGGTAGAGAAACGTATGTTTTGTGCATGTTTGTACGGCATTAAGGTTCCATCAGGGTACTCATCTAACATGAAAAGATTTGTAACCTTAAATGGAGAATTGAAGCTGACAAGTATGAAATCCCATGATTGTCACATTATGATGCAAGTATTCCTACCGATTGCAATCCGTGGAATTCTACCAAAACACGTGAGGGAAGCGATTACAAGCCTTTGTTCATTTTTCAATACAATTTGTAGCAAAGTTCTTGATCCTTGTACACTAGATGCTTTGCAAGCTGATGTGGTTGTGACTTTGTGCAAATTTGAGATGTATTTCCCACCCTCATTTTTTGACATAATGGTTCATCTGGTTCTTCATTTGGTGCGTGAGATTAAGTTGTGCGGTCCAGTGTTCATGAGGTGGTGCTACCCTTTTGAAAGACACATGGGTACATTACAAGATAAAGTACGGAACCGAGCTCACCCTGAAGGAAGTATAATGCAAGGGACAGTGGGTGAGGAGATAGGTAACTTTGTGGCGGACTACATAGCCCTTGCACAACCTATTGGTCTTTCTACTTCTCGACATGAAGGTAGACTTGATGGTCATGGCACAATTGGGTCGAAACGAATGTCACCAGACCGAGATCAGTTCTTACAAGCACACCTTTATGTGTTGCACCATGTTTCAGATGTGCACCCATATTTAGACGAGCACATGGCTTGTTTGCGTGTCGAATTTCCATCCAAAGGTGAAAGGGCACTTATGCAGTTGCATAATAAGAAATTTGTTGATTGGTTTCGTGAACGAGTAATGAGTGGATTGAATGATACTAATGTGACCGATACAGTACGGTGGCTTGCGTACGGTCCTAGGGATGATGTCCGTTCATTTGAGGGATATGACATCAATGGGTACACTTTTTGGACCGAGGCTCGTGATTTGAAATCTTCCTCCACCCAAAACAGTGGTGTAACTCTTGTGGCATCGTCAAGGGAGTTTGCAAGTTCTAAGGATAAATCACCTGTCGATGCAGAGTTGTCATACTATGGTCGAATTCAAGAAATATGGGAGCTTGATTATTGTGACTTCACGGTTGCTCTTTTCAAGTGTAAGTGGGTTGATAATATCAGGCGAAACGTCAAACATGAGGACTTTACTCTTGTAGATCTTGGCCACTTGAATGATAGTGCGGAACCATTTATCCTTGCATCTCAAGCTAAGCAAGTATTCTACGTAACTGACCCAATGGATTCAAAATGGTCTATAGTGCTAGCTGGCAAAAGAAGAATCCTAGGCATTGGAGATGTTGAGGATGAGGAAGAATATGATGCGTTTGATGATTCAGCACCTTTCACTGTTCCTAGACCTGGAGTACTAAATGACATAGACAACGAAGCAGGTTATATGCGATCAGACCACAACGAAGGAATTTCAGAATGAGGTAGTTTGATTAAAAGTTAGTAATGGTTTCATTGCAAATATAGTTTAGTTATCATGTATATAGGAGCATAAGTCATCGAAAATGATATATTTGTAGTTTGAAATTGCCTAAGTGTACTCATTATCATGCATATACAAGGTTATAGGACCATAAGTAGGTGAAACTGGCATAAATAGCTTCTACTTAACCCAACTCCTTTGTTTTGTGTATGAACTAACATTTATTCATTCTAACAACCTATTTTCCATATGTAGATTGAAATTGGTATTTTGTACTCATTATCATGCATATACAAGGTTATAGGACCGTAATAAGTAGGTGAAAATGGCTAAAATAGCTTCTACATAACCATAATAACTATCATGCATATACTTTACTATACACTAATATTGTTTTATGATTGCTTTGACAGGTGCTTATATCTCATGGCGGACGATCATGATCCTCGTTTGGTAGAGGACATTGACGATGATGAGTATGAGGACGAGTACGAGGATGACGACTCCGATGATAGTGATGCTCCTTATAATGTGAATAAGGAGGATGACTTGGGTGAGCCAGAGGATCAGGCTCAAGATGAGTTCGAGCGTAGGCTTGACGATTTTGAAATGTTAGCTGAACGTGCACCGGCCATTGAAAATACAGCACGTGAGATTGTTGGTGAGAACTCGACTCCTGAAAGTCAAGGCCAAGGACAAGATGAAAACAACACAGGTGGTGGAGGGGGGGAAAAGGCACTGGCTGAAAGAAAAACAAGGGGTCCGACGAGAAGCTTTAAGAAACCGGACGGTCCCATGGTCTTGGAGTATGACAACAAAGGCCAACCCGGGCCCAAATGGCGTCGACAATATGCTAATCAAGTTGGCTTATGTTCGCGGAAAATCCCCATTACACTTGTAATGCGGCAAGTACCTCCGGGTTTGATTCAAGCATTTTGGGATGATACAAGGGTAAGTGTGTTTTTGGCACATTTAGACAATTTAAGATACCTTAACCTTATGATTGTTTTTAAATAGAAACCAATAATCGGTTTTAATTTGTGCTTGCAGAGGCAGTTTTCTATTTCTAATGATCCCAAGAAGAAAAGGGTGTTTATCTCTTTATTAGGGGAAAGATTCAGAGGCTTTAAGACCAAGTTGACTAATCGGTGGATCCATAAGAAGAAGAAGGTGCAAACAAAGAAGAAGAATGCCAAAGAGGATAACCGTCTCCCGTGGCAAATATGGCCGACCGTGTCAAAAGATGATTGGGAAGAGTTTGTTAGAATGAAGAGTCAAAAGAAAGCCATTGTAAGTTTGTGTAAATCTGATGTCAATTGAATAATAGCTTGACACTTTTTGTATTAATGAGACTAACATTTTTTGTTTTGTAGGAACTTCGAGAGCAAAATCAAGCGAATGCAGAAAAGAAGGAATACGTCCATCGTATGGGTCCTAAGACTTTTGCTGAAAAGAGACCTGAGTGGGCCGCTTCGGGTTTATACCCTAAAGCGCTTCTAGTGGCATCGAAGGAACCCTCTAGTTCCACGATCACTACCTTGGTGAGTCGTGCCGGTGATTTCTTTTGTTCTCTCCATTCGTTTGATAAGAAAACCGGAAAATGGTTCATCAAGGGTCCGGAAGCCAAAAAACTGGCGGATAAGCTAGTAAGTTACCTATGAATTGTTGAAATTAAGTCACTTTTGCATCTAACCATTAACTGTTTTACTGACTTCATTTTTCCTTATGCTATAGCTTGAGCACACTCAAGAGATGGTGGAGGGCAAATTTGAACCAAGTATTGAGAATGACCCTTTCACCATGGCTTTGGGAAGGCCATACCATCCAGGACGAGTAGTAGGTTCGGGAGGGTCATTGCTTGGATGGAATAAGGTGATGGGTCCCGAATACACAAAATCGGGTACATCTCGAGCCAGTGTTAACTCACCGGGGGAGTTGGATGCCAAGGTGGCATCAATTAAGGAACAAGTACGCAACGAGATAGTTGGTGAATTGAATGCTTGGGCGAAGCTGATGAACTTACCGACTTTGCTGTTTCTCACTCGTACCCCGGTCGACTCATGTTCTGAACCAAAAGGACAAGGAGAAGGTGATAGACATGGAGGAGATGAGATACGTGGTGAAGATGTGTCACCTTAGGTAAAATCAACTGGGTTATTAAAAGTTTTAAAATACCGAGTTAATTGAGATTTTAGGTGCAATGATTGATGTACTGTTGTAGGTTCCTACTCCTACACATGCGGACTCGAGGGAGCTTGAAAATCCAACACCGCATGAATTTCTAGAGTTACAGGTAATTTGTAACCCTCTACCTTAATGAATTTTGTTATAACTATGCTGTTGTAAAAGTCCTACTTAACTATCTTCTTTTTATATATTTACTTGTGTAGGAAGACACCCGGTGTGCACTTCTAGCCCCGGGGCATGCAAATAGTACCGTGTTGAGTTTGGTGGCGTATGGTAGTGCCCAACCGACGACGGGTGCTATGGCGGGGCCACATCATTACTCGGTTGGGATCGATTCAGTGGTTGCGGGGTTCGAAGACATCCCACTACCCGTACCGATAGAGGAGGTTGAGATAACAGCACTTTGGCAAGCTGTAGGTAGCTTCGTTGATTGGCCACGTGCATGGGTGAAGTTGATTAATAAGGAGGTAAATTAGCTACTCACTTGACTATTTTCTTCATTTCTCAACTTTTAAACTACTTGCATCTCAAAACAACTCATAATCACATATTTATAAGTGTTTGTCATTTGAAATTACATAAAAATCGCCAAGTTCTAAGTTTTTGGGTCAAATTCATAAAAAAAAGCCATTTTGACCCGAAATGGCTACTCACTTGCCTATTTTCTTCATTTCTCAACTTATAAACTCCTTGCATCTCAAAACAACTCATAATCACATATTTATATGTGTTTGTCATTTGAAATTACATAAAAATCGCCAAGTTCTAAGTTTTTGGGTCAAATTCATAAAAAAAAGCCATTTTGACCCGAAATGGCTACTCACTTGCCTATTATAAGTGATTGTGAGTTGAAATTTATTATTTCTCAAACTATTTCAGATTTCCAATGGAAGCAAAACTTCAAAGAGAAAGAGGGTGGAGAAGCCTAAAAGAATTGATCAACCTAAGAAGAAGCTTAGTGAACAACAGTCCAAGAGTGAACAAGCGTCGAAGTTGCACTCTTCGAAAGGTTCACCCATGCCACCTACTCCAATTGTTGAAGACATTGTTCTTCAATCGCTCTCTACAGACATGACCTTTCTTCACAACCGTGCTTGTCATTTGGTCGATCCCATGGATGTTGCACTTCCTAAGGCAATATTCCACTATGATGAGGATGCAATTGCATGGATCAGCAAAGAAGATGTGAAGGAATTTCTACGTGGTGCAAAGCTTAACATTTCCCTCATTCAAACATTCATGAGGTACTTCAATGCCTACATAAAGTTCATACTTTTTTCAAGTTATTCAAATTGATGGTGATTATCCTACATCTGATAAATTAATCAATGTTCATGCACGCAGAGCACTACAGGAGCACTTAACTGACACTGATTCTCCGTGTAAAGTTGGGTGGTTATGCCCCGAGCAGTTATCCACTACTAAAATCATAGGCAACCCCCATGACGTGTTGTACTATGTTGAACAGAGTATAAGGGAATCAACGCGTGCGGGAGACAAGTTCATATTCGCCCCATGTTATAGAGAGTATGACTAACCATGTCAAATTCAATCGATTTGGCCTCATTATATGTTGACTCCTAAATATTAATTACCTTGTCTATTGTGAACTTATGTAGGGAGCATTGGAGCCTCATGGTGATTTGTAATTCCACTAACACAATTTATCACCTTGATTCAGCTCGATCATCGGAGAAGTGGCTCGTGAAGTCTATATTGCAAAAGTAAATATATATAGCAACCTATAGTGATGATTATTGCTAATAATAACTAATTTAGTAATCATACGACTAATCAAATTTGATTGTATTTTTTATACTACAGTGTTATGAAGAAGCTACATTGTCGTGCTCCAAAGGGTCCAACATGGAAGACACCGTTGGTAATTTACATGATATTATTGTGATTATCTTGAAAATCTATGGTAGTAAATATTTGCTCATTTCCTTTGCATGTTTCACTGATGTGATTTGTTTGTCATATGCTAGTGCGCACAACAAGAGAATGGACTTGATTGTGCTTTGTATGTGATGAGATTCATGCTTGACATTGTGACTCATTGTACGGACACTCAACAGCTTGATGAGGTAAGTCCTAAAATTTCTTGAAATGCTATATTGATGTGATTTCTAGCCTTAGACACCTATTATCCAACAATGACATGTTATGAGAAACAAAAAGGCTATTTCATAAGAAAGGTAGAAAATGGGTTGAATAGAAGTCATATGGGCCATATTAGGGCCATTTTGTGTTAATATGCTCTTTTGATGTGATTTCTTTCCTTATACACCTATAACTAGATAATATTGACATGTTATGAGATAAATAAAGTTCATTTAATAAGAAATGTAGGAAATGGGCAAAGTAAGGTCATATAGGCCATATTCGGGCCATTTTGGGTAAAAACCGTCATAAACCTTAATAAAATGCTCTCCTATATAATTTTAGGGCTTACACACATACAACTACCCAACATTGACATGTTATGAGAAAGAAATAGTTCATTTGATAAGTAATGTAGAAAATGGCTGGGCTACATAGAAGTCATATAAGCCCTATTTGGGCCATGTTGAGTAAAATGCGTTGTTAAACTTCTTGAAATGCTATATTGATGTGATTTCTAGCCTTAGACACCTAATATTATCCAACAATGACATGTTATGAGAAACAAAAAGGCTATTTCACAAGAAAGGTAGAAAATGGGTTGAATAGAAGTCATATGGGCCATATTAGGGCCATTTTGTGTTAATATGCTCTTTTGATGTGATTTCTTTCCTTATACACCTATAACTAGATAATATTGACATGTTATGAGATAAATAAAGTTCATTTAATAAGAAATGTAGGAAATGGGCAAAGTAAGGTCATATAGGCCATATTCGGGCCATTTTGGGTAAAAACCGTCATAAACCTTAATAAAATGCTCTCCTATATAATTTTAGGGCTTACACACATACAACTACCCAACATTGACATGTTATGAGAAAGAAATAGTTCATTTGATAAGTAATATAGTAAATGGGCTATATAGAAGTCGTATAGGTAATATTTGATTAAATACATATTTTTTGCCTAATTAATTATTTTTAAAATAATGTTTTTGTATTTCAAGTTTTGCAAGGTCCAAATGGATGGTCCGTTGACAATCAAGGAGCTTAATGAAGTTCGTGACATGTTGGCGTCTTTCATCACCTTCAACATGTAAATGGCATGCATTGTAATTGTAAATTATTTATGTTAACTTTTGAACTATATATAACTTATTATTCATTATATATGTGTACTTACTATTATTTGTATATATGTAAGCAACTTTTTTTTTTTTTTTTTTTGTATTGCGTTTGGGAATATTTATATATATATATATATATATATATATATATATATATATATAATTGAATTCTTGTATCTAATATTATTTTTGTATATAATAATTAATAATATTATTATTAGTTATTATAATAATAAAATTATTAATTATTATATTTAATATAATTGCTGGAATTACAGGGTATTATTATTGCAGGTTTTTTTTAAAAAATATTATTGCACGATGGAAAAAAAAACGAAAAAAAAAAAATATATACAAAAGGCACCGGTTAGGTAGGAACCGGTGCCTAAACTATCCACCACCCAAAAAAAAAATGGCGGGAGAGCAGTAATAGGCACCGGTTAACCGGTGCCTATTTCACCCTATGGCACCGGTTAACCGGTGCCTATTAAACCCTATGGCACCGGTTTTGAACCGGTGCCAAATAGGGGGTTTTTGGCACCCCTCAAATAGGCAGCGGTTCAAACTGGTGCCTTAGACCGGGTTTGAACCGCTGCCTAATGTAGGATAAATTTGGGAGTATGTGAGAGAAAAGCTATGCATTAAGGGAGCCAAATCCTAATAAACCCATGATCAAAATAAATGATGATCATACATCCCCATCAACATAACTAACTCCAACAAAAACCACCAAATACAACTCCAATCATCATAAACAATCCCAATACTTACAAAAATCACTCATAAAAATATGATAATGTAGAACTTGAGTGAAAAACAAACTTTGAACTCATTCTTTTTTTTTTTTTTCTTTTGCTCTTTTTTTTCTTTTTTTTTCTTGAACAACCTTGAAATAGAACATTTGAGCATTAGTTTTTTTCTTATGCTCTTTTATTTTTTCTTTTTAACTCATATTGGAAATTTCAACCTTGACACACAACATATCAATATTTTCCAATCAAAAATCAAAGAACAATAACTCTTCTTTTATTCCCACATTGTGCAAATAATGTGCACACCACAACTCCCTCACCTCACCAACTAATAGCTCCCTCAATCCAAGCTTGGGACTACTAACCAATGGGGCTCATATAGGCTTGTAATATGGCTAAATAAACAATAAAAGGGCACAAGCAACTACATGGGTAACAAGAAGGGAACAAATGTATCTAATAGTCTTAAGGCTACCTAAAAGAATGAACGCTTTCGTCCTCCTCATGTGCATAATAATAAGTCATGAAACACTACTCATAGTTGCAATCCAATACTCAAATTCTTTGACATACTTGGAAATATGGAACTATCACACATTTCCTAACCAAATCAACTAGTCAAGCACTATATTCACAAATAGTTGGCAAAATTGACGCATGTTTAGGAATCCAAGCAATTAAACTTCAAATCATGACCAACAAATCCACAATGCTCATTATCAATAACCAAAAATCAAAACAAATTTTCTCAAGTAAGGGGCACAGGGAAGCATGATTTACAATTCATTGGAACGTATTTTTGAATTTTTTTGTTTTTCAATTTTTGTATTTTTCATACATAAGAAAGCAATAAAAAACTACACTAGGAAAGCAATAAAAACTATACTAGAAAGCAAATAAAAAGAGAAAAGGAAGAGAATTACCAAGCAAAAGATCACCCCCCCAAGCCAAATCAAGCAATGCCCTCATTGACTTGGGAGTGTAGCCTACTCCTCATCCTCATCCATCCTCGAATAGCCTCCTCCGTGGCTAGAACCGGCTCCTCCATGGCTAGAGCCACCACCACCATAACCCGAACCACCTGCAAAGTAGTTAGGGTCCACATTCCCCCCAAGCCCACCAAAAGGTACATCGGTCCCATAACCATGGACCGATGAGTAGTCTACATAGGTACCGTAGGCACTTGGTTTCGTATATCCACCTTGCGGATATTGGAACCAATCGGGGTACCCTAGACCCCTCCCGAGGTTCCTCTCCACATACCCCACCCGTCTATCTATAAACCCTACTCTAGTGTCCAAGTCCCTAACCATACCCTCAACTCTCCCTTGCCCCATCTCAATCCTATCCAATTGGCTCCTAAAAGGCGAAAAATCATAAGGGGCGTTGGGGTCAATGTTGTAGTTGGTTGAGGAAGTGGGAATATCATATGTAAAGGGTGGAGGTGGTGTGTAGTGTGGTGAATGGTGATGAGGTGAGTGGTCTATGGGAGATTGGTGGGGTTGAGGTGAAGAGTGAGGTGGTTGAACCTCACCTTGACCGTTAATCTCGAAAGTGTAAGAAGGCTTCCCTTCTCAAATTTGGACAAGGTGGGGTTGGGTAAAGTGAAAGCATTATCCCTCCTACCCGATTCCCGTTGAATCACCCACCAAGTCTCACCTCCCATGACATTAATCCAATTAAGGCCACCTAAATTGGGTAGGTCCATAATAGTTGGGCCGGCTACCTTACCGTCATTTTTAGGGACAAAGTTAAGGTGTTTGACAGCTATGTGTGTTACTAGGCCACCAAAATAAATGGGTACCCTAGACCTACCCGCCTCGGCCGCATTGGCCACCCGTTGGAAGTGGTTGGCCATTTTGTGGACTATGTTGAGCTTTTCGCTCCTAGGGATCATGTATGACCCTAGCAATTCAAGCTCATCCCGCCTAACATTGGCGGGTTCATGCCTTCCAAAAATGGTAAGGCCAACAAACTGTTGCCAAAACTTTGGCACGGGATGTTGTATCCAAGTGCCCTTGGGATGTTGTATCCAAGTGCCCTTGGCATGTTGGAGGTTCAAATTAGGATCCTCCATAAGGGATCGATAGACAACGACAATGATGTCTTGGGGAGGTTCAATTGGCCTATCTGATTTTAACTCAAAAAGTTTGCCAAATTCTTTCAATGTCAATCTAACATCATTATTAAGTAATCTAAATTGAACATGAGAAATTAAAGCATTAGATTTTATGACATTAAAACTAGAAACGAATTCTAAAGTTAAGTAATCATAATGCATGTTAAAGAAACCACTCATGCCAATTCCCTTGAACAACTATTCTACATGCTTACCAATTCCTAATCTAATAAGGGTGGGGTGATGAACAAAACGAGTAGGAATTACCTGCCTTGAAGTGAGGTTGATCATCCTTTGTTTTTGCCCTTGGGTGGTGATGACCACCCTCTCCCATCCCGGAACTTGCAATTCCGGGTCAATTCTAGCCTCTTGTTGCCTTGAGCTTTCCCCCTTACAGTTCTTGATCTCTTGAGAGCCATTTGTGATTAGAAAATGTAGGAATTGAAGACTTTCTCTCTCTTAGGGTTTTGAGAAAATTAAGAGAATGTGGTAGAAATTAGGTGTAGATTGCAGAGAAAGATAAAAGGATTAAAAATATGCAAAAAATTTTGAGTTTTGATGGAAGAATTGGAGAAGATCTTGAAATTAAGTAAGTTTGAAGGTGTAAAAATGGAGGTTTTAGAGAGAGAAAGTAATGGTGAAGAAGATGAAAGAAGAAGAAAGTGAGGAAAGAAAGAAGGAAAATGATTTAAAAGGGTCGGCCAAAATAAGGCGCGCCCGATCGGGCGGATAATGCTGAAATAAAGAACCCTGGTTGCGCGCCCGATCGGGCGAGCTCCTCCCAATTGAGCGTGAATACGAACAAAAATTTCGCCCTTTCACTGGCCCGGTTGGGCGAGCTTCGTCAGAGATTTCTTTTCCTTCACTCGATATGCGCCTGATCGGGCAACCTCGCCTGATCGGGCTAATTTAGCTCCAATTTCCAACTCTATTTGCGCGTCCGATCGGGCAGCCTTGCCCGATCGGGAGAAATAAAAGTTGAAAATTATCCTTGCTTGTGCGCCCGATCGGGCGTATCACACCCGATCGGGCCCGTTCCCAGTCGGATTTACTTAGCTTTTCTTCGATTTCTTTTCGTCTTCAAACTTTTCTAAGTCTCTTTACCTCTCAAACCTATACATGTACAAAAACACTTATAAATGGTAAAATTTCACTCTCCTCTCCTCTTTAAAATAAAAATAAAGAAAAAGGAAAACTAGTCTAGAAAGCAAGAAATACAGGTTTCCTCCCGCAAAGCGCTAGTTTATCAAGGTCCCGCTTGACTTTCTTACCACCTTGATGCTCAGGTTGGAAGTGGAGTAAGGAGGGTTTCCTCCACATCTCTACTAGTAGCGCCCTCATGATACACTTTCAATCGTTGGCCATTTACCTTAAACTCTTCACCCTTGTCATTGACCAACTCTACCGAGCCAAATTTGTTCACCCTTGTGACAGTGAAGGGACCGGACCACCTAGACTACAACTTTCCTTGGAAAATCTTTAATCTAGAATTGAAGAGAAGAACCTTATCACCCGGTGCAAACTCTCTTGGTAAGATCCTCTTGTCATGCCACTTCTTGGTCTTCTCCTTGTAGATTTGCGCACTATCATATGCCGACAATCTAAAATCATCTAACTCATTGAGTTAGAGGAGTCTTCTCTTACCCGCGACCTTAGAGTCCATGTTAAGCTCCTTGATCGCCCAAAAATCTTTGTACTCCAATTCCACAGGAAGATGACATGCCTTACCATAGACTAATCTATAAGGCGAAGTACCAATTGGTGTCTTGAATACTGTTCGGTATGCCCAAAGTTTGTCATCGAGCTTCATACTCCAATCTTTCCTTGACATGGCTACTAACTTTTCTAGGATCGCCTTGATTTCCCTATTAGAGACGTCAACTTGACCACTAGTTTGAGGGTGGTAACTAAGCCCGGTTCTGTGATATACACCATACTTCTTAAGGAGGTTATCCAATTGTCTTTCATGGAAGTGAGTACCTCCAACACTAATAATAGCCCGTGGAACACAAAACCTCGGCAATATGGTCTTCTTGAAGAGCTTGATGACTACCTTGGCATTGTTTGTTGGTGAAGCTATTTCCTCGACCCACTTTAACACATAATCGACGGCTACGAGTATGTAGCAATTCCCATTGGAAGATGGGAACGGCCCCATGTAATCAATACCCCAAACATCGAATATTTATACTTCAAGAATCCCGGTTTGGGGCATCTCATGCCTCCGCGAAATGTTGCCAGTCCTCTGGAAAGAGTCACAAGCCTGCACAAAAGTGTTAGCATCCTTGAACATAGTACGCCAATAGAAGCCGGACTCATTAATCTTAGCCACCGTTTTAGTGGGGCCGTGATGTCCTCCATAAGGTGAGGTAAGAAAATCGGTAAGAACGCCATGAGCTTCCCATTCGGGAACACAACTGTGAAATAATCCATCTGCACACTCACGAAACAAAAAAGGATCATCCCAAAAATAATGTTTAACATCATAAAGGAATTTCTTTTTCTGTTGGTAGGACAAGTCAGGAGGTAGAGTACCACCCACTAAATAATTAGCTAAGTCTGCATACCAAGGGTGTTGCTCTACAACTACATACAGGTTGTCATCAGGGAATGAATCATCTATAGAAAGAGAATCCTTACCCTCATCATACCTGATTCGTGACAAGTGATCTGCCACTACATTCTCTGCTCCCTTTTTATCTTTTATTTCAATGTTGAAGTCTTGGAGCAAAAGAACCCATCGGAGTAGCCTTGGCTTTGATTCCGCCTTGGCTATCAAGTACTTCAATGCTGCATGGTCAGTAAAAACAATAACCTTAGAACCAACAAGATATGATCTAAATTTTTCTAAAGCATAAATAACAGCAAGGAACTCCTTTTCCGTAGTGGCATAGTTGACTTGAGCTTCATCCAAGGTTTTGCTTGCATAATAAATAGCATGCAAAACCTTGTCCTTCCTCTGTCCGAGCACGGCTCCTAGTGCAAAGTCACTTGCGTCACACATGATCTCGAAAGGAAGGTTCCAATCGGGAGCATATATGATGGGTGTCGATATCAAAGCCTGCTTAATCCTGTTGAAAGCCTCAAGACACTCGCCAGCAAAAATAAAAGGAGCATCCTTGAGCAAAAGCTGAGTAAGTGGTTTAGTAATTTTAGAAAAATCTTTGATAAAACGGCGATAAAACCCCGCATGACCCAAGAAACTTCTAACTCCCTTAACATTAATTGGGGGAGGTAATTGCTCAATCACTGATATCTTAGCTTTGTCTACTTGTATGCCCTTATCAGATACAATGTGACCTAGGACTACTCCCTTTATCACCATGAAGTGACATTTTTCCCAATTAAGAACTAAGTTGCACTCTTCACATCTTTTCAAAATTTTAGTGTGATTAATTAAGCATGAATCAAATGAAGAACCATATACGCTAAAATCATCCATAAAGACCTCCATAATAGACTCTATGAAATCACAAAAAATGCTCATCATACAACGTTGAAAGGTAGCGGGTGCATTACATAAACCAAAGGGCATTCTATGATATGAAAATGTGCCATAAGGGCATGTAAAAGTAGTCTTTTCCTGATCTTCAAGATGAATCGGAATTTGGAAAAATCCCAAATACCCATCCAAATAGCAAAAGAATTTGTGATTGGCTAACCTCTCAAGCATTTGATCTATAAAGGGAAGAGGGAAGTGGTCCTTTTTAGTGGCGATATTTAATCTAAAATAATCAATGCACATATGCCACCCTGTTACAGTTCTAGTGGGAATTAATTCATTTTTTTCATTGGTTATCACAGTCATCCCACCTTTCTTCGGCACTACCTGCACAGGACTTACCCATTTGGAGTCAGAAATAGAATAGATAATACCTGCATCAAGTAATTTCATAACCTCCTTCTTGACTACTTCCTGCATGTTGGGATTTAGTATTCGTTGGGGTTGAATGCAGGGCTTGTAATTGTCCTCTAGATGTATCCTGTGCATACAAAAGTCGGGGCTAATACCCTTGAGATCATCAATGTTGTACCCAATAGCTTTCTTTTGGGTTTTGAGAACCCCTAGAAGTTGGGAAGTTTGTAGGTCAATAAGTGAAGTACTGATGATCACGGGGTGTAGTTCCTGTTCATCAAGAAAAATATATTTTAAATGAGAAGGGAGAGGTTTTAGCTCAGGTTTCTTGACCTCTACAGGTTTTGATTCCTGAAGTAAATTTAATACCTTCAATGTTTCCTCGGGGCTTAACTCTGCTAAGGAAAGAGCCTTTTCAACATCTTGTAACTCATTACCCCAAACGCTTGTATTGTCTATAGATAAGTTCCCACAGAGAACTTCCTCTAGGGGATCCTTCGCAAGAACCTTTGGCAAGCTATCATCACAAATATCATCCATTATATCAATTACATCAATATAGCAACAATTTTCCTCTAGCATAGGCCCTTTCAAAACCTTCCCTAAATTAAAAGTAACATTGTCGTCACCTACAGAGAGGGTTAGTTTACCATTTTTAACATCAATAATCGCTCTTGCAGTATGGAGAAAAGGCCTACCTAATATAATGGGTATTTGTGTATCCTCTGCCATGTCTAAAACAACAAAATCAACAGGAATAAAAAATTTACCAACTCTGACAGGTACGTCCTCTAAAATACCTAAGGGGTATTTTATCGAACGATCTGCCATTTACAAAGTTATATTAGTAACTTTTAATTCTCCCATATTAAGTTTAGCGCAGATAGACGATGGCATGACACTGACACTAGCACCCAAATCACACAAAGCTTTATAAAAAAAAACATTCCCTATATGACAAGGGATAGAAAAACTACCGGGATCCTTTAATTTAGGAGGGGATTTGTTTTGCAATAAGGCACTACACTCCTCTGTGAAAGCTACAGTTTCTACTTCATTTAAGGCCCTTTTCCCAGTCAGAATGTCTTTCATAAATTTAGCATAAGCAGGAACTTGAGTGATTAAGTCAATAAAAGGAACTGTTACCTGCAGGTTTTTCACAACCTCTAAAAACTTACCGAATTGTTTATCAAGCTTACTCTTTAGATGTCTATTAGGGAATGGAAGCTTGATAACTGGGCTCTTCACATCTCCTCTCTTATCCTGCGATTTACCCTACACGAAAACATTAGTAGGGTTAGTATCTATTTGTAGCCCTACAGGCCTTGCAGGATTAGCGTTTGGTATAGAGGAATCTAGATCAGGAACTAGTCTATCTTCCTTTGTCATAGGAGGTCCATCATAATGTGAACCACTCCTTAGAGTGATTGCATTGGCATGATCTGTAGGATGGATAGGTTGTGATGGTAGAGCTCCCTGCTGACGGGATTGTAGGGTAGATGAAAGTTGTGCAATTTGATTGTCCATGATTTTATTATGGGCTAGGATAGAATCAATTTGCGCATCCCTACTCTCCATATGCTTTTGCATATTGGTAAGCATTGCTCTAATTTCTGTCATGGCAGGGTCGGAAGATGATGAGGGTGATGTTTGGCTTTTCTGGCCGGAATTAGGATGATAATATTTTTGCTGTGGTGGGGTTTGCTGTTGTGATTGTTGTGGAGGTGGAGGATTTTGTACATTGGTGCTCCGGTATGAAAGATATGGATGATTTTTATAACCGGCATTGTACGAATTGGAATAGGGATTATTCTGCTTATAGGTTTGAAAGGCATTAACTTGTTCCATAGAGCTCCTACAATCTTGCTCCCAATGACCTACAATTCCACACTTTTCAAAAAAAGCTTCATTGTTAGCAACAGCAGAAACATTAGGTACAGAGTTAGGAGCAACAGTAAGATTATCTAATTTTTGACAAATAGACGTTAATTGAGCATGCAAAAAGGATACGGAATCGACATTATGTTTTCCTTTATTTGCAAACCCTCTCGGATTCCCATATTAAGAATTGTGTATTACCATGTCTTCGATAACCTGTCCTGCATCGTCCACATTTAAATTCATGAACCTCCCACTAGCTGCAGAATCTAGCACTGATCTAGAAGAATTTTCAAGTCCATTATAGAATGCTTGGATCAATTGCCATTGTGCTAGATTGTGGTGAGGGCACTCTCTCTGTAGATCCTTGAACCTCTCCCAAGCCTCATATAACGTTTCGTCGGCCTCTTGAGCGAAGTTCTGAATAGCACTCCTTAGCACCACTGTTCTCTCTGCAGGATAGTATTTATTATAGAAATTCAAGGCAAGAGTTTCCCAGTCAGTAATACCAAGTACAGTTCTATTCAAACCATTAAACCATAATTTAGATTGCCACATAATGAAAAAGGAAAAGAATCTCCCTGATTTGGTCTTGCATGACCCCGGCTTGTCTAATGGTGTTACAATATTGGCAGAAATCTGCGATGTGAAGATTAGGATCTTGACCCTTAGCTCCACTGAATTGCTTCCTCTCTATCATAGTGATAAATTGGGGCTTGATCTCAAATTGAACTCCATCTAGAGCTGGAGTGGGAGTAAGGTGCGGAAAATATGTGAGCTTCGGTTGCGAGTAGTCACTGAGTTTCTTCTAGGCCGTCATCTCTGATTCTGAATCTGAAGGAATATCTGTGTCACTAGAATCAGAGGGAGGTTCTCTTCGACTGTTGTCCTCCTCAGAACCCGCCAGAATTTATCTATAGAGTTTCCTTTGCCTATGAAAAGAGCGCTCGATCTAAGGGTCGAATGGGATGTAACCTGATCTGGAACACCTGAGCATAAACAAAGAACTAAAAGACAAATATGAGAATTGCCTCAAAGAACTAACGTTCTCTGAGACAAAAGGGGATAATCTAGACTACAAAAAAAATAATCAGAAAACAAAAATAAAACCGTTTCCCCGGCAACGGCGCCAAATTTTTACAGGGTAAAGTCGTATCCCCTAATTAAAAGTAATACCTAAATTCTCTAACTAATGTAGATAGGGAAGTAGGGTCGAACTCCACAGGGAAACAAGTCTTTTTACTCCTAATTATTTATTATAATCTAAATTATCTAAGTAACCAATATTTTTGGGAATAAATTTTATACTATGAAGAATAAGTTTAGGGAGAAAAGAAACAATAATAAGGAAGCCTAGGGTCACAGGTTCATCAATAATTAATATTCTGGAATAAAACGAAGTAATTAACAATTAACAATGCACAAATAACATGATTAACAGGCTCTCGCAATTTATTAATCAACATAGATCTAATAGGCTCTCGCAATTTACTAGATCTAAGTTCCTATTGAAATTAGCCTTTAATATTAAATTAACATCTGCTTGATTCATCAATTCAAAATTTCTAAACATTCACAATCAAATTACATCTGCTCGATTCATAATCTAATTGCAAAGAATTTAAACAATTCAATAAGAAATTATCATTCAATATTAATAATCAATAATAACAAATTATCCCTTCATATTAATTATGGATCCCATAACCCTAGAATGAAACTACTCACGCATCATCATAACTAAACTAATCAAATAACTAAATAAAAGCATAATCAAAGAAGTAAGTAAAATAGCTGAAATTAAAAGGGAAGAAATTTTTATCAAAAGAAAACTGGATTAATGGAAGTAATTAAGAACAAAAGTTGAGAGAGAATTTAAGAGAGAGAAAATATTCTATGTAGAGAGAGAAAGTCTAAGAAAGAAGGTAATCCCAAAATTACGTACAAATCTCGTACTTAAACGTTCCCTAAAACAAAAATTAAAACTAACTAATCAACTCTTGAGAAAACACGCGCCCGATCGGGCCCGCCTTTTTCCTTGCGCTCCTTCTCAGCAGCGTCGCCCGATCGTGCTAGACGCTCGCACGATCGGGAGCGCTATAGGCCACGCACAGCACCAAGCATGTCGCGTCCGATCGTGCTAATCCTTGCCAGATCGGGCCCTTGCTTCACTTTGAGGCTCGGACTTCAATAGGGCTTGATTTCTCGGACCAATCCGGATTTCCTCTTCGAGTCTCGAATACTCGGTCCAAATACCTCGGAATCCCAATTACCGAGCCCTTAATCACCGGCTCGATGACTCTAACCGGCCTTGGGCTTCAAAGATGGTCGTGCTCTTCTAATTCCCGTAGTCGCTCCATGAAAAACCCGAGAAAATGCTCCAAAGGCGTAATTTCCTACAAAACTCAACAAAAACTACGAAAACACTAGAAAACACAAATTAGTAATAAAAGTGGCTCGAAAGAGGCAAAAACACTACTAATTATGACCAAGGGACGGGGGTAAATTACTATATAAAATGGACATATCAGACAGGAAGAGAATATGGAGATTATTCCATGGTGTCCATAGTAGAGCAAATAGAAGGATGTCATTCACTCGCTACTTTGTGTTTGGCGGAAACCGTTCTATGTTTGAATCGCCTTAGAGGAGACTCTAACGAAAACGGTTTCACGGGAAGTCCACTCCTATTACACGTACGGTTTTTTTCCCGTCGTTTATCGGCGCAAGTTACAAAGTTGATTTGGCTCATGGAGCGCTTGCGAATTGTTGATCAGCCAGAAAACCTTGAGGCTAATGGAGTAAGGACATTCCCTTGACGTCAAATCCTTTATAAGCATAAGAACGAAGAGGAATGGACGTCGTTTTTCTGTCATGGGGTTCCTAACATACGTTTTGTGATTCCTTGGTCTTACATTAGGCTTTTAGGCCTATCTAGTACTACTTATATTTTTCCTTGTAGGGTAATGAGACAATATGGGATGAAACAATTTATTCCCCCCGCAATATTATGATGCCCCTAAAGATGTGACTTTTAAACCCGAGCAAATTTTTTCGTTGGATGGAGTATTGGCCAAGTCTTCCTAGATGGGTAAGACAAAATCCTACTGCGAGTATTGCATTATCTTCCTTTTACAAAGCTTGGATGAATGCAGTGGATAAGGGCGAATTAAAAAAGGATCGATCTCAACTTCAAGCCGCCACCGCTCGTAATCCACCTAAGCCTTTAATGCATTATTCAACCACTACAACTCCTCCTAGTGGCCAAAACAAAGGAGTGAGAAGAAAATTAGACTTCTCGTCCCTTAAGGCTTGTTCGAAGAAAACAAAAAGGAAAGCTCCCTCCAAACCCGCACAACAAGGTGTCAAAATCAAAGAACCTTCACCAAATACTTGCAAGAAAGCTCCAACAGTTAAAGGGAAAGGAAAACAGGTTGCAAAAGCCCCAATCCCTAAATTGAAAAACAATGTTTGGGTGAAAAAGAAGAGTGTAGGGGAGTGCTCCAAGGCTTATGAAAATACTGCGATAGAAACTACTCCTCCATCATCTGTGACAATCGAGGACATAGTAAAACCTTAGAGTGTTACACAATTTTATCATTAGTTTATTTCGAATAAAGTGTAACACTACTATGTTTTTTTTTTTCGTTTACAATCTAGTTCAACAATGTCTTTCTTTTGAAATTTGAACAAAAATGAGCTTTGTATTTTTATATTTTGATATGACCGAATCATAAAGATTGCCTACGTATTCGCATGACGGAATCAGGTCTTTGCGTAGTTCTAATGTGTTTTTTTTATTATGTATTTTTTATTTTCTTTAATCTCTTAGGTAGAAATTAAATGAAAAATTAATCAAACCTTGTTTAAAAGAATTAAATCAAAGTTTAATTGTATTTTCTTATTATATGTTATATTTAAGAAACACCCTCTTTTTGCCGCAAGTAGAAATCGCAACTTCATTCAAACGTAAAAATTCGGGTTCGAAGTTTGTCATCATGTGGCGCGCGCAACATTTGTAGTTGCGCGCGCCTGTTGCGCGCAACGAAATCTGTTGCACGTGACATCCGCGCGCAACTCTACCAGTGTTACGAATGTCTCGAAAGTGTGAAGAGTTTTTCGAGATGTTTGAAAAAATTTGAACACTTAGAACGGTTTGTTATTTCTAAATTACCCCCCCAAGTGTTATGTATTTTATCGTATTATTCGGTAAAATGCATAACACTTAGATTATTTCAATTGAATGCTTAATTAAAATTGGTTGTATTAGTGAACGAGTTTATCCGGATTTCATATGTAATATTTCTTAAGTCGATCAATGTTTATTAATTGGCGAATTTCATCTCCACCGATATCCATTAATCTGACGGCTCATCTTGATAGGATTTCAATTACGCAGTAGGGACCTATCCAATTAGGTTTGAATTTCTCTCTTGGATCGGTTAGTGGACCCCTAACCTCCTTTAGTACAAAGTCACCTTCTTTTATATTTCTGGGTTTGACTCTTTTATTGAAATTATGTGCAATACGCCTTTGGTAGACTTGTACATGATGCAAAGCTCTTAATTGTCGTTCATCGAGGAATAAAAGCTATTCATACCTCACTCTTACCCATTCAGCTTCCAGTAGCTTACTTTCAAGTACGATGCGTAGGGATGGTATTTCCAGTTGAACTGCGTCCATTCCGAAAACTAAGGAGTATGGAGATACTCTTATTGATGTTCGTATAGACTTTTTGTAACCCCAAAATGCGAAGTGTAGTTTATTCGGCTAGTCTTTATTATTTTCTACAATTTTCTTATTGATGAATGTTATATTTTTATTTGCCGACTCTACAGCTCCATTCATTTGAGGTCTGTATGGGGATGATTGATGATGTTTTACGTTATAATGATGGGTGTCATAAATAGCAATCATTTGATGAGTATTTAGGTTGTTTTCATCCTCTTTTCATAGCTTTCTTGCTCAATAAATGCTTAGTTTTATGCTTTGTTGCTTAGTTTTACCTTTCCTCTCTTGTTTTGTAGCTTTTGTGTATTTCGTTTGTTTTCTAGCCTTTTCTCCTTTATTTGCTCTATTTCCGTGGTTGTAGGTATTTTACGAGGTTTGGGTCTTGATATTGGTGATCCACTAAGGTGGAGAAAGCCTTTGGAGCAAGCTCACAGCATTTGGAAAGCTCTAGATGCAAGGAAGTGGAAATTCCAAGTCTTGGCTCTTACGCTCTCATGCCGTGCTACCATTAAGAAGTGGTGTACCCACTAATCTAGAGCTTTAGCTACTGCCACTCCTAGTGTTCATCATCATCATAGTCATGAAGACCTTAGCGAATGCACCAAGCCGCGAGAATATCGAAGGAACCCAGCTAGGCGCAAGCGCTCAACAGGGTGGCGCGGGCGCACCTAGGGGTGGCGCGGCTGCACCTAAGGGTGGCGCAGGCGCACCCCTTGCGTACGCGGGCGCACCTCCCCTGCTGCCCGGGCGCGCCTTCGTGGGTATTTTGTGCTCGGTTTTTCGTGTTTTCGCGCCTCTACATATATCTATGTAAACCCCATTTTTGGGGCAAGTTTTAGAAGCAAGTTTTAGAAGAAGATTTTGATCATATTCTTAGCTTAGTTGAGAGCTTCTCTCTCTAGTTTTAGGGTTATTTTTAGGAGTAGATTTTAGAGAGAGAAAGTGAGGAATTTCAATGGTGATTGAGAGATTGAAGATTCATTGATGACAATTGTATTGGAGATCTTCTCTATTATCAATGAGCATTTCTAAATCTATCTCATTTATTTTTTTGATTAGTTTATTCATGTTTGTTTGATTTGATTTGATTGGATTTTGATGTTAGATCTTTGATTAGTGTAATTGTTCTTCATATTTTTTGGATTCTTGATTCCTTTAGTTGTTTGTTGATTTGATGATGTTGTTAGGGTAGTTTCCTTGCTAGGGTGATGGTGAAGCTTGTATTATGTGATGTATTGATGTATATTGGGGGAAATTGATGGAGTTGATGATATGAATAAATTGGTTAATTGATTATGTGCATGTGTGTGTTTGATTTAGGCTTGATCACCCTAGTTATTCACACTGGATTGCATTGTAGGTTCACATTGATACGGACCATTGATTTGTGGCTTGCATTTACACGATTGAGGTGTCTTGTGATGTTTCCTAGCTAGAGTTTATCGTAGTTGACGCTAGTTAGACCTCTAGGAGAATAGCTTGATATGCTCTTTTGGTTGCATAATTGGTTTTCCCTCGCATCACTAGACTTAGTCAACTTCCTATCCCTATTTGCTATGTTCATTGCTATTATATGTGAATCCTAATCCCTAGAACTTTATTTGTTTGGTTTCTTTGTCTTAGTAGTTGTTAGTGTCCTCTTTTATCCTTAAACTTCGTCCTAGGTTAGGCACATAATTGGAAGCACTAAGACATTACCGTTCCTTTGGGTTCGACCCTTGACTTACCTCTATACTTGTATTTAGGTTAGTTAAGTGTTTATAAATTTTGTTTGGCTTAGGGAGGATTAGTCCAACGACCTAGTCCGACCTTCGTCAAAATGGCGTCGTTGCCGGAGAACGGTGTCTATGTTTGAGTGTTTTTGATTGCTTGAGTCTAGGTCTTTGTATATACTTTTCTTTTATTTGATTTTTGTTTCCTTTGTATAAAAATGGCACGTTTTTCTTTTCCTCAATATGATGGTGAGTCTTTTCATGCCTATTTTCATAGATTTTACAAGGTTCTTGAACTGCAATCGTTGTAGTTATTGGGAAGCTTGTGAGATTTGCTATTTTGGTTTGAATGAACAAACTAGGAATGAATTTGAATGCATTTATAATGGGAGATTTAGAGCATTGTCAATTGATGATGCTTGGGATTTTTATGTTCGGTTTGCTCAGGGTGAATATAATAGGGGTAATCATGTTTCTATTTTTGATGAGCAATGTGTTAATTCTTCCAATGCTAGCATGATTTCCCATGATTTTTCACATGATCCCATTAGTGAACCTTGAACAAATGCTTCCAATTCTATTTCCTCTTTTGTTCATGGTAACGAAGTGCATGATCATGTTAACAAATCTCATATTTTTTATTGTGCCCCCGCCCCCCAATGTGATGTATATGCTCGTGATCTTAATGTTGATTCTTCCAATCTTGGTTGTACTTCTTCTTCTCTTATCGAGCCTCAATATTCTACACCTTTTGAATCTCTTATTGCTACTTTGGAAACTCAAATTAGGCATATTGAGCTTATTGATGATCTTGGGCCAAAAAAGGAGTCGATTCTTAATTCTATGAGAAGGAAATTGGAGGTTATGAAAAAGAGTGAGGAGCATCTTGAGGAGGGAAGAAAGAGAGGTAAAGATCTAGAAAGCCAATTGTCATCTTTGATGCTTGTGTGTGAAAATGACAAATCCAATATGTATGTTGAGGATGATGATGGTGATTTAGAGCAACTAAGAGTGTGTGAGGATACTGTTGTTGAGCATAGGAGTGAAGGAAAAAGAGTCGAGAGTGATGATGATTTTGATGATATTTTAAGTCTAGACATCTCTTCCTTTGTTGATTGTGATGAGTCTCAAGTGTATGAATGTCACTCTTCTATCCATAAGTATTTGGACTCGTTTGAGGTTATGTCAAATGTGTTTATTGAGTGTATAAGGAATAGCCATAGCCTTTAAAGCAAGTTCATTGAGGATGCTTCATGGGAGAGAGATGATTTTGAGTTATACTTGCATCCAATCATGCATGGTTTTCAGACTCTAGGCTTTAAGGAAGTTGAGGGAGTTGTTGTTCATGAAGGTAGTGGAGATTATGTGGTTCCTCATTGGAGTTGGATGTTTGAGGGAGATGGTGATCATGAGTGTTCCTCTTTTGAGGACTCTATGATTGATTTTCATGCCTTCATTGGCGATATGGGACCTTACGTTGAGGGATTAGCTACCCCTTTGCTTATTTCTCATACCCCTTTCTCTCAAAAGTTTGACCACATCCCCTATTGCCCTATTTTTCTCCCTTCCTTTGTTAGTGAGCCTATTGGGGAGCCCCTTGTCTATGATGATTTGTATGTGGCTCATTTGCCCTATATTGAGGAAAAGGGTGATGTTGCCACCAAAAAATATTTTGAGGAGAGTTCGCCTTCTTTTTCTTCTACTTCTTCTTTTTCTTTTTCTTTTTCTTCTTATTTTGTTGAGTTTTCTTTTGATTCTTCTTCCTTCTCTTGGCATCTCTCTCCTCATAGGTATGCACTATGCTCGTTGCATGCCTTATTTTTGTCATGTGCATACTTGCTTTCCTATGAAATGTGTAGTAGTGCATTTGACAAGCTCTTGCGTTCGTTGCAATATTATTTACTAGAGCGGTCAAGATTCGACCTTAAGCAAGCCTTTCTCGAGAAGTAACCCGTGTTTTTTTGCTTTTATTTTCTTTTCTTTTTAGAATATATTTTTCTCTCATGAAATTTTTGTGTGCCTTTTGCTAGGTACATGACTTGATATACATTGGTGCATTGGTTTAGATCAAGAATCAAGGAAGATTAGCACCACAATTGCTAGCATATGGAAGGCAAGATTCAATATTAGAGGTTGTTAGCTTTGAAAGGTTTAATTGGGTCATTTGCGGGTATTTACACCCACCTAATATCCGGTAATATCCTTCCTTGCTCTTTCTCTAGTGGATGATGACTTGTTGGACATATGTTGGTTTGTTGGACTAATCTCCTTCTTTTCCCCTCCCCTGGATTATTTGATTTATGTTTGAGTGTATTGTCTCATTCAAACTTGGGGGAGGGATTTTATCATGTTTGGTGGGATGTTGATTCAAATATGCTATGCACCATTGTATATGCTTTTCCATGTTTGTTATATTTTGAAAAACTCCAAAAAGCTTTTTGTTTCTATCAAGGCAAATTTGCAATGTGTTTTGTTTTGTTCTTGCGTTGGACATAATAACATTTGGACTTGTATAATTGAATGCTATTCTTCTTAAGTGGTAACGGTGTGCAAGGTTTGAGAGTATGCTTGGTTGATTCTAGAATAAAGCATGCTAAGATAGTTGGTTAGAACTAGTGGGATCATGAAACCGGATTCTACTTGTTTGTGGCATGTTTGGTAGTTGCTTCCTATAGTGGATTTGACACCAATAGTGAGTTTTTGCTACATCCGTGTGAGGTTCATTATTTTTCAAGCCTTCTACACTTATTTGCATGAGCGGCATGGATCCTTGACTATTGCGGACCTAATCTAGAATCTTGACTCATATTTCTTAAGACCGAGACCGAACCATTTAGGGAGGACAAAGACATCTTTTCGGGGTGGTAATTTTTCTTTTCTAGGATAGTTTGTTTCATTTTTAGTCTTTGGGTTTACATTTGCCTACTTGCTAACCATTTGAGCCTTTTCCCTTCTTTCCAAGCCACATCTTTAGATTCTTGAGCCTTTTGTTTCTTTTTGTTCCATTTTTGGTTTTTGCGAATCAAATGGTTATACTTTGGAGTTCGTGGTATGTTAGTGTGGATAATGGTTCACAATGAAGGCAAGCTTGTGTTTTGTGTATATTGTCTAAATAATGGCAATTGAATAAATAAAAAAGTCGTCCAAAGTTAAAAAAGGCAAGGACATTATAAGTGCAAAGTTGGAAAAGCCGTCCAAAGTTGAAAGAGGCGAGGACAAAGTTTTTTTTAAACAAGAAAAAAAAAGAAGTGAAAAATGAAAAATCCAAAAATATTTTGATGTGAGTATTCTCCCTTTTGAGCATTGAGGACAATGCTCCATTTAAGCTTGGGGGGAAGCGTTCTCACGCTTTTTGTGTATATGTTTGTGAGTATATCTTTGAATAAGCTTGGGTGTGTTAGTTTGTTTTTGTTTGGTGACTACTTGATTGTGATTCTAAGAAAGGGCCCGTTCTTTGCTTCATTATTAGGAAAACCACCAAATTTTAAATTTTAGCCTACCCTCACCCTTTTGCCTTAACGTTACAACCTTGGGGAAAGACCTTTTGACCTAAGTGGTTGAGTCCTTCATCGGGGAAGGGATGCATAGTCAAGATGTCGAGTAGCCTAAAAATTCTCTTTTTCCGGTTCCTTCGAGGAATCATTGGTATGCTCACTAGAGGTTGATATGAGACTAGTGGGAAGAACGTTGTAAGATCGTTTGGGATGAAAGTGGATTGTGAAAGATAGTTCCTATGCTTAGCATATTTATTTTTCAATCAACTTTGGGTATCTTGGAACGTGCACTCCCTTACTTGTTTAGAAAGATTTGCATTAATTTGTGCTTGTACATTTGGAAAAGTCCATAATTGAACATTTGTTTGTTTTGCTTTCCTTTTGACTTGTTTTTCACGCTTTGCCTTGTTTGTATTATTATGAGAGTTATGGGTTAAACTCTTACAAAACCCTTACGAGAGCATCACTCGTCCTCTAGGGCGATCTAGGGGTTTGAATGGCTTGTCTTTAGTTGCTAAAATTGACCGTGATTCCTACGAAAGTGAGTTAGTGTATATACTCATCTCGTTTTTTCTTTAGTTTGTTTGAATAAGCTCGTCATTTTCACTCCCTTGGTTATGTTTTGCTCGAGAACGAGCAAAAGATAAGCTTGGGGTCATTTGATGGGTGTCATAAATGTCACCCATTTGATGAGTATTTAGGTTGTTTTCATCCTCTTTTCATAGCTTTCTTGCTTAATAAATGCTTAGTTTTATGCTTTGTTGCTTAGTTTTATCTTTCCTCTCTTATTTTGTAGCTTTTGTGTATTTCGTTGGTTTTCTAGCCTTTTCTCCTTTATTTGCTCTATTTTCGTGGTTGTAGGTATTGTACGAGGTTTGGGTCATGATATTGGTGATCTACTAAGTTGGAGAAAGCCTTTGGAGCAAACTCACGGCATTTGGAAAGCTCAAGATGCAAGGAAGTGGAAATTCCAAGTCTTGGCTCTTGCGCTCTCATGTCGTGCTACCATTAAGAGGTGGTGTACCCACTAATCTAGAGCATTAGCTACTGCCACTCCTAGTGTTCATCATTATCATAGTCATGAAGACCTTAGCGAACGCACCAAGCCGCGAGAATCTCGAAGGAACCCAGCTAGGCGCGGGCGCACAACAGGGAGTCGCGGGCGCACCTAGGGATGGCGCGGCCGCACCTAAGGGTGGCGCGGGCGCACCTCCCCTGCTGCCCGGGCGCGCCTTTGTGGGTATTTTGTGCTCGGTTTTTGGTGTTTTCGGGCCTCTATATATCTATGTCAACCTGATTTTTGGGACAAGTTTTAGAAGAAGATTTTGATCATATTCTTAATTAGCTTAGTTAAGAGCTTCTCTCTCTAGTTTTAGGGTTTGTTTTAGGAGTAGATTTTAGAGAGAGAAAGTGAGGAATTTCAATGGTGATTCAGTGATTTAAGATTCAATGGTGACAATTGTATTGGAGATCTTCTCTATTATCAATGAGCATTTCTAAATCTATCTAATTTAATGTTTTAATTAGTTTATTCATGTTTGTTTGATTTGATTTGATTGGATTTTGATGTTTGATCTTTGATTAGTGTAATTGTTCTTCATATTTTGTTTATTCTTTATTCCTTTAGTTGTTTATTGATTTGATGATGTTGTTAGAGTTGTTTCCTTGCTAGAGTGATGGATTGATGTAGATTGGGGGAAATTGATGGAGTTGATGATGTGTGTAGGGAATATTTCAAGCGTTATCCCTAGCTTGAACCCCACTGTGATCATACACTTAAACATGGTGGCATCCAAAGGGAAGGAAGCTAGAGCAAAAGAGTCGCCAACAAGTTTTAGGAACTTGTAAACCGTTCACAGGGTGAAGGTTACACCCCTTAACGATCTAGGAGATCGTTAACTCCAATAGGTCTGGAACCATGACTGGTAGTTCGGGAATGAAGGTACAAATCCAACCTATAAGAGATTGAACCTGCCCTAATAATAGGCCTCTACTTTATTCTGATCGTATTCATGTGCGCTTTCTGACTAACATGCAATCAATAGGTTTAACCCTAAACCTGTTTATCTATGTTGGTTGAATATTAATGCACAAACAAAACCATTATTGGCGATCACTTGAATTATAATCAAATTAACCCTACCAAAATTATTAATTATCTTATTAAACGTGATTACAAGTACAAATTCCCTTAAACATGAATAAAAGATGTGATCAAGAAATAACAATAAATATCAAGCAACATGATAATAACAATAATAATAATAATAAAATATAATTAAAATAATCATGTTAAAGCATAATAAAAATACCAAGATCCAGGCATGATACTAACAAGATTAATAACAAACCCTAGCATGTCACTAAACAATAAAAATCAAAGCTTTAACCCTAACATGATACTAACATGAATAAATATTGGGAAGAACATAAAAGGCATCATAACAATCATATTTAATATTAAAGTTACCCTAGACATGATACTAGGAATATCATAATAACAATCTAAACATGATTCCTACATAATAATAAAAACCATTAAAATACTTACTTTGATGCCTCGTACCTCTTTCTAATTACAAAATACACACGTTAGTAACTTCAAGGAAAATAATAAAACAAACAATTAAATTAAATAATTGAAATAAAGATTTAGGACCAAACCCTCAGAAATTAAAACCTTTCACGTCTAAGGCGAAGGCAACTTCGAATATGGCTAGGTGTATCTAAGTCTTGCGAATGCGGAATTTTGTATTTGAGAGAAGGCTACACTTGGTGAAAAAAGGGCTTTGGTAGCGATTCAAACCCGGTCTAAGGCACCGGTTAACCGGTGCTATATTCCCAATTAGGCACCGGTTAACCGGTGCCTTAAACTGCTCTCCCGCCAATTTTTTTTTTTTGGTGGTAGCTATTTTAGGCATCGTTTCGTGCCTAACCGGGGCCTATTCACCAAATATTTTTTTTTTGTTTTTTTTTTCCAATTTTCGTGCAATAATATTTGAAAAAAATAAACCTGTTTCCAGCAATAATAATAACATGTAATTCCAGCAATTATATTAAATATAATAATTAATAATAATATTAAAAAACAATAATTCAATTATATATATAGATATAAATATTCCCAAACACAATAAAAAAAAAAGTTTCTTACATATACAAATAATAGTAAGTAAATATATAATGAATAATAAGTTATATAGTTCAAAAGTTAACATAAATAATTTACAATTACAATGTCATTTACATGTTGAAGGTGATAAAAGACGCCAACATGTCACGAACTTCATTAAGCTCCTTGATTGTCAACGGACCATCCTTTTGGACCTTGCAAAACTTGAAATACCAAAACATTATGTTAAAATTAATTAATTAGGCTTCATAATGTGACAATCATGGGATTTCATACTTGTCAGCTTCAATTCTCCATTTAAGGTTACAAATCTTTTCATGTTATATGAGTACACTGATGGAACCTTAATGCCGTACAGACATGAACAAAACATACGTTTCTCTATCCTTGACAATGTATAGCAAGCCGGGGGTAAATAATTCTTTTCATCCTTCCCTTTACCCTTAACTTTCTTCTTTGACGCATCTTTGGCCTTTCCCTTTCCCTTGCTCTTCTCCTTCCCTTTTTTCGGAACATTTTCATCTTCTATTATCGGCTCCTTCCCCTTTCTAACCTTTTCTTGAGGCCACAATTCTGGACGAATCCCCATCTCTTTCAAATCTAACCGTGCACCCTTTCCGTCCTTTGTTTTTCCTGTGATATTCATAAGCGTCCCCAAAAGAGCATCACACACATTCTTCTCTATATGCATCACATCAAGACAATGCCTAACGTCATGTTCTCTCCAGTACGGAAGCTTCCAAAAGATTGATTCTTTCTTAAATAGAACAGTCGAGACCACAGTTTTTTCTGATTTTCCAAACACCGTTTGTATCCCTTTCACCCGAGCACTAATCTCAGCACCAGTCAATGGTCTAGGCGCAGTATCCTCTTCCACGGTTCCATCGAAAGCCTTTTTCTTCCTACGGTACTGGTGATCACGCCTAAGGAACCTTCGAGTCCGTAGGTAGACATCTTTGTGAGAATGAGTCAAGTATACGCTTGATGTGTCATCAATACATATGGGGCATGCTTTTTTTCCCTTTGACCTTTTTTTTTTGGTAAATAAGATTTTATTACCAAAGAGAGAAAGTTACAACTTACAATAGCTAAGTTATAACTACCACCAGAACACCACAAGACCTGTAAAAACAGGCCAACCCCCAAAACCAGTTCTAGATCCCACCTAGCCACCTTCTAGGAAGGGTTCTAGGAAGGGCCTAGAACAAACTGGACTTAGATTCCCAGCCACCTTCTAGGAAGGGTTCTGGAAACCAAGACCAAACAACAACACAACCAACAAACTACAAGGCAAATAACACAAGCCTAAATACACAAAATCTAATAAAGATAAGGCATCTACATCAAGCAAATATCAACAAGGACAGCAACAAAAATGCACCACCTGCAGAACACAGCAGCAGTAACTGCACAGAACACAGCAACAACAAGCAGCAGCAACAAAGACACAGCAGCTGAAGCAAACAATAGCAGCAGCAAACAGCTGCACAGAACAGACACAACAACAGCAAGCAGCAACACACAGAACAGCAACAAAGACAGAAGCTGGAACAGAACAGCAGCAGTAGGTAAGCACAGCAACTAACAGATCCCTGCACAAGTTGCCATATGAAGGGAAGTCATTCATGGTCTACATAAGGGCTGCACGCAATGTGAACATCTCATTCTGATGAGCATCGAAAACGGAAACCCCTTCGTCCCACATCTTTCTCAAGTCGTGAATAAGCGGCGTAAGGTAAACATCTATGTCGTTTCCAGGTTTCTTAGGACCAGTTATTAGCAATGAAAGCATTACATACTTACGTTTAATGCACAGCCAAGGAGGCAAATTATAAATCAATAAAAGTACCGGCCATGTGCTGTGTTGGGTACTAAGAGTGCCAAATGGATTCATCCCGTCCGTGCACAACCCAAGCCTTAAATTTCTGACTTCATTACCAAATTCCTCAAACTTCAAATCAATGTTCTTCCACTGTGGAGAGTCAGCTGGATGCTTCAGCATTCGGTTTTTCTTTCTTTCCTCTGCATGCCACCTCAAGTTTTTAGCGTCTTTTGGTATTGAGAACAGACGCTTAAACCTTGGAATAATGGGAAGATACCACAACACCTTAGCAGGAGGTCCCTCCGTGCCAGGATTGCAACTCATGCGCTTGTACCGAGACCGCTTGCATCGTGGACACTCCTACAGTTGTTCATACTCATTTCTATACAAAATACAGTCATTAGGACATGCATGTATCTTCTTATACTCCAAACCAAAGGGACACATGAGCTTCTTTGCGTAATAGTAAGACTTAGGAATTTCATTCCCATCAGGCAACATATCACTTAATGCGGTCAACAAAGAAGTAAAACTGATGTCCGTCCACCCATGATTCGACTTAATGTTAAAAAGTGTTAGCATGGCCGATAGTTTGGAGTATTTTTTGCACCCGGGATACAAAGGCTTTTTGGAAGCCTCCGATAATAACTCAAACACTTCACCTTCAACACCATGCAACATCTCATCCACTTGTTCATCCTCGACCTCATCCGCCTGATCATCATCGGCTCCATCCTCACCATTATCAACAATATAGTCATCATTCTCGTATTCCTCGTCCACATGAATCTCATTGCTTCTAACACGCACATCATTCCGATCAAGATCCCCACTGTACTCTCCACTTTCTCCGTGCCAAATCCACACATGGTATAATTTCCTAAACCCACGACATAATACATGATCTCTAATGATTTCAACACTATCGACCACATTCACATTATTACAATCAACACAAGGACAATAAAGGCCTTTGCCACCCAGTTTGCGTTGATAAGCTAAAGCCCTCTCGCAAAACTCTTGAACCCCATTCCAAAATTCCAATGTATCATGTCTACCATACATCCAACCACGATCCTTCTCCATTTAGTAAATTGTCTCTAAACATATATAGCACCATATAATTTATAATGTGTAAGTGCTACATATTTTATGTAAATCAAATTCAAGTACAACACGTGAATATACCATTCATATAGTGAAAAAATGCATGTTTCCAAAGGGTCCTTATCACTCCAACCTAACCCATCCTTGAATGTCTACTCTCACTAGTGAACGTATGTCAACTTTTCAATTTTAAGGAAAATCCGGCAGCATTTTCCCCTAGTTCTCCAAGTACACGATGTAGATAATTAATTACCCACATATGTACCCAGAGAACATAGTGAGGAAATGGTAAGCCAAGATGTTCCTTAAAATCGAAAAGAAAACATACATTCACCATCTAAGTGAGAGTACACATTCAAGAACAGTTCCAACCGGGGACTATTCAAGACTTTCTCCTAATGAGAAAGCCTTGAACGGGTATCTAGGCATATGATGATGCAAGTATTCTATATATTGTTGTATTTATTTGTAATTAAACAATACACAAGTTGCAATTTCATGAATAAACTTTTATTAAATGGATAAATAGAAAGAAATATAGCTAAGTAAAGTTTATAAGTCATACCAATATAGCAACTACCCACTTGAGCTCAATATGTAGTCCTCAAGCTAATTAAACTCGTGCTTCAATTCACATATGAATATATATATTAAAAAAACAAAAAAGAAAAAACAAAAATTAGGTTAAATATTATGTATGTACTTCTCATAACATGTCAATTCACTAATTTATTTCTAAGCTAAAACACATCATTCATCGAACTAACAATTGCTAAACTATGTATTCACTACTTTAATTTGTTCAAAATTCATTTTTTTTATTCAAAATTGCTAAACTAAAAAGGTTACTATTCTCTAATTTTTTTCATTTTATTTATTCAAAATTACTAAACTAAAAAGGTTACTGATCTCTAACCATTATACCAAACCAAAATTCAACTAATTAAGTAACAAGGCTAATATTCTCTACTTTATTCAAAATTACACATCAAAACAAATTAAATTAACCATTAAAACATACTAATATCCAACTAAATGAGTAACAAGGTTACTAATTTCTAATATTTTCACAATTTCCCAATAAAAAAAACCAATTATTGAAACAAATTGAAGTAAAATTATATTCTAAACTAAATTTTAATTTGCCTAACAATTCTTGAACATGCAAAACAAATTAATCTAAGTTCATGAATGGGAAATTATTGAGAATAAATAAAAAAAAAAATTATACCTAAAACACTCAAATTGAGATTTTAGTGGTCAGTGGTGCGGTGGTGCGGCGGCAACCTTCAGGGCGGTGGTGCGGCGTCGACCTTCATGGCAGTGGCGCAGGAAACGAAGAGATGAGGTCGGCGTGGAGGGGGTTGAGCTGAGGGGAGAAACACCACGGCAGGGGAGAAAGAGAATGCCAGGGGAGAAAGAGAAGGCCAGGGGTGGCGGCGGTGATGGTGGCCGACGACTGTTGCTACAAGAGTGCAGGTGAGGTGAGGGGTTTCGTAGGTGAGGTGAGGGGTTTCGGGAATGGAACAGTGAAGAGAACGAATAGAACAGTGAATTGAAGCAGCGTAAATGAATGAAAGAGAAAGAGAAGGAAGAAGGAAAGAGGCCGGTTTTTTTTTTTAATTAGGCACCGGTTCATTTGGCACCGGTTCAAACCGGTGCCTTTTACATTTTTGGCACCAGTTCAGGCCAAACCGGTGCCTTTTCTCTTGTTCTAAAATCCCGCCCATTTCTAGATCGGTTTTGGTCACCAGTTTGGCCTGAACCGGTGCCATATGGGGGCTGCCTATTGCAATTTTTCTACTAGTGCTAGTTTAGAAAAAAGAGAGAAAGAGAGAGTAATCAAGAGAATCTTGATGAGAGTTGGTGAATATTAGAAAGAATATTAATTGATTGTAGGTGAATGAAAACGGAGTTTTTAACACGTTATTTATAAAAAAAATCAGCCAGAAAGATAAAACATAAAAAAACAGACTTCTGACGCAAAAAACTAAGTTGGCGCCAAACGTTTACCTTGGCGCCAAACGCTAAGGCTAGCGCCAAACGCCAAGCGTAGCGTCAGGCGCTATAGCTGGCGTTTGGCACTAACTTAGAAATTCTCGTGTTTTCTTAAAATCAGATAGAAATTGCCGTTTAGGAGGATAAAATCGTATTTTTCCTCAAAAATGTTCTTTGATCTTAATTAAACCTCTGAAAAGTCAACAAAAGTCAATTTATCAATGCTAATTGAATTAGGAATGAAAAGAATATTCAAGAAGAACCTAGAAGACTAAAACCATTCCTAATTGCATTAGGAATGATAAATCCATATTAGGCCCTCCTCTAGATCATTGGGTCGCACATAAGGCTCAAACCGAGCCTAGTTCAGTAATTTGGCCATAACTTCTTCATTATTCATCGGAATTGGGCTTATAATATATCGTTGGAAAGATCTTTTCAAGCCCTATCCAAATACATTACTATTGAACCCATATCATGGATCAACCAAACTGGATTGGCTGTTTTTAAGTTTTCAAAAACAGAGAGAAGAGAAAAGAAATTAATACTATCCGCAACACTAAACTTTCCACACTTTCACATCATTCGATTATGATTCGACGTGAAAGGTAATCATCACTGGGTTTGGTTTTGGGGAGACACAAATGGGTGTCTATAGAAGCCCCCACTTTGACTGAGTTTGGAGAAACGCGAGTTTCAAAAACAAAAGTCATAGTAGCGATAAGGACGGAGAATGATTTAGAACGTTTTGCGATCCTAAATCACTCTTGTAACACCGATACCTGCAAAACTAGTGTTAGTCAAACAGATAAGATAGTTAAGAAAAATGCGTATCTTGCACCGTCGAGCACACGACTCTGAATGTAACCGATTTGCTGTTGTATCCTTGTTTTGATGACCTCCTGCCAAGAGAATGTCATCCCGCTTGAAAACCGCTACGCTTGTAACTGCTTCCAATATTGAAGATTGCTTTGCTTGAAACGATCCTCTTCCGCTTTGATAATATTCCACGTCCAAGGGAATACTATCGAAGATTGCTTCGCTTGAAACAATCCTCTCCCGCTATGTGACCATCTTCTACGTCTAAGGGAACATGATCGAAGATAATTTAGCTTGAAATCACCTTCAGTTGTTTGTGATAACTCTCTACAATCTAAGGAGTGCCGTCGAAGATATCCTCGCTTGAATCTATCCTCATTTGTTGCGATAATTTTCCTAGGAACATTACTGAAGATCTCCGCTTGTCGATCTTTAAAAGCTCGCTTGAACTTTGCTTCCGCTATGCCTGTACGTCGGCGCTCTTTCTGCTTTTGAACCTGTATGTCGGTGCCTTTTGAATTATGAACCAATACGTAGGTGCCTTTTGCGAATGAACCAGTGCTTAGGCGCTTTATGCTAAGTGAGACGATCTTTCATCAGGTCGATCACTTTATATAATCAAGCCGATTACTAAAAATCGTGTCAAATTGCTTAGAGGGGCTAACTGGCGTACCAAGGAACCCAAAACATATTGCACAAAAGGCGTAACAACCAAGCTGAGTGGCTGAACATTCTGGCGCCGCTGAAATAATGTCAGCGCCACATAACTGGCCATAGTGCCAGATGCTGGGATTAGCGCCAAGCGCCAAGCCTATCTGTTGACGCCAAGGTCTAGCGCTTGGCGCCAGAATAGTGTATTCCTTAAATACCCTTTTCTTCTTCATTTTCGCTGCTGCTCATCGCGTTTTTGCTCGAAAATTTCCAAAAATTCATTTGTTTCGTTCTTGCTCGTTTCTCAACCAAATTCACTCAAATATGTTGCAAATCAAAGCTTATTTCATCCATTTTCCTGATCTATGTAAGTTTTCTTTGAACTCACACCGGTTTTAAGGAATTTTGCATGTGTTTATTCTCAAATTTCATGAAAATTCAAAACTTAGAATGCTCAATTCTCTTTGTTTGCCAAATTTTATGCCATGAAATTGCTTGATTATGTTTATACATTGCCTTGGGAGTAATTTGAGACTGGTTTGACTCAATTTGGTGAAGAAATGAACGAATTGCCATTGTTGGACCTCTTGAGGTCGGGAATACAATGTGGCCCGTTCTTGATGTTTTTGCTAGCAATTATCGTCTAGTTTGTCACAATAATTACTATAGTATTGCAAGAAATTGTTTGATTGCTTGAAAAATACCGTTATGCTCAATTTGAATTTATGCTCTGTTTTAGTACTACGTACTCTGTTTTTTTTTGCGAACATAGTATCATGCGGATAGGCGAACCTTAGATACTATAGAACCTTAATTCATGATAATTCTGCACAATGTAGCATGGCTAGACAACGAGGTTCCGGTTCACGGTCCCGAGACATTCGACGGGAGCATGAGCCCGTGGAGGACGATGCCGAGCCGTCTACTTCGCTTGGCCGACTCCCCGAGTGGGATGAGCGGACCCTGTACTTTTCTCCCGTCCACCACATTTCTTAGAGGGTAAGACTGGGCATCACTGTTTGGAGGACGCGCTGTCATAAATCCGGCTGTGACGGCTTGGGCGATTTGTACAAGATGTACATCGCCAAAAATGATCAGACGAGACTTCTATGGGAGTCTTACGGCCTTACTGCGTTGTACGAGACCTCCGAGGCAATGGTTGCCACCAGCGGGGGTCAGCATGTAGTTCGTGCTCTGGTGGAGTTCTTTTGGGACACCACCAACACTTTCCACTTTACTTGGGGTGAGATGATGGTCACTCCTACCGACTTCAAACTCATCACAGGACTGGAGTTTAGTTCTGTGCCACTGCCGTTCGACAATGGGATCGACGTCTTTTCCCCTGAGGTCGAGGAGTTGTTGGGTCCGATTGCTGTTCGGGCTCGAGCTGAGGTAGAGTCGTCTCTGTTCATGATGAGTGACATTTATGTCACTCCTAAGGAGTAGTTTTAGAGTATTTTCCGTGTTTATTTTCCCTTATTTTCCTTTTATTCTCTTGTTTTCTCTTTAATAAAGTTTCTAGTTTATTTTGGTAATTTTGGAGCGTTTTAGTTTATTTTCTTTATTTTATTAGCTTTAGTTTATTTTCGTATTTTATTTTACTTTATTTGCTTGTATAGTTTTTGTTTTATTTTTATTAGTTTAGTTTTATGTCTCTTATTTTCTATTTCATTTTATTTATTTTTATTTTATTTATTTTATTCTATTTGTCGTGGTTTTGTTTTATTTCGTCCTTTGTTTATTTTCATTTTATTTTATTTTATCTTTGTCCCGATTCTCCCTTGTTTTTATTTGGTTGTGTAGGATCGTGCTCGGAGGTCGGAGGCTCGAGTCAAAGGTGTCAATCCAAGAAGCTTTCAAGCCCCAAAGTTGCTGCCCAATCTTAACCATCACCACACCCTTCACTATCCTACACCACCCCAAGCAACAGCATCTCCAACCACAAATCCACGCACCAGCCGCACCAACCCACCACCAATTTCAACCACCAGCTGCTGCCACCAACACCACCACACAACAGCCGTAACAATCACACGCACATCTCCACCTTTAGCCACCAAAATCGACACACACCAGCACCACCAACAGCCGTAACCACCTGCTGCCACCCAATCCACGCACCAGCTCTTAGCGCAACTCCAATTCAATCACCTGCTGCCACCCTCACAGCACCACCAGCTGCAACAGCACACACCAAGGACCACCACTCACCTCCATTTCCCCTGCTCCAATTCGCACCAACACCCCGTAACAGCCACCATCACAATCCCCTGCTCCGCCACCACAATCAACCACAACAGCCACCAATCACCAACTCACCTGCGAATAACCGCACCACCATTCTCACGCACCTAAACCAGTTATCATCCGCACCTGCACCATCGTCAACAACCAGCAACAATTAAGCAACCAAATCGACCCAAAAATCAGAGCAAATCACAAATTCTCATGGTTCGAGCAAACCGTTGAGGGTTCGGTCGAAGTACGAGTCAGAGACTTTTGAAGTTGTCCAAATTGAATAGGTGTAGTCGAACACACCCATGGTTCGATCGAACCAACCCCGTAGTTCGGCCGCACCAACCCATGGTTCGACCGAACCACTTCACGAGCCTCGCACATGATTTTTAATGAGGATCAAACGATTGAAGCTTGGTGATGGCCGTTGATCTTTAATTTGCAATGATGATGTGCGGTGATGATGGATTTTGATGAATGGTGAAGATGATAATTGAAGCAGCCAATTTCGAAGAGGAGGCTGGTTGTGTTTTGTGGGAATTGGTTTTGGTTTTATTTTGTTTTTCTTTTATTTTTATTTCTTTTTCTTTTCCCTTTTCCTATTTTCTTTCTTTTATTTTTATTTTCTTTCTTTTAATTTTCCTATTCTTTCTTTATTTTATTTTCCTTCTTTTATTTTTCTTACTTTGGCTAGCTTAGTTTAAATACCCAATTTTGGGGGTAACAAAACATTCAATAACTATCTATTCTACTCTCTAATTAGTTTTAGGTTAGGTTAGGATTAGTCTTCATGGGTAGAGAGAGAAAGTGTGGTTTTCTTCATTGATGAACTTGGATTTTGAAGAAGGAGCTTGTTCAATCCTTTGTAGACCTTCATCTTCAATTAATGAGCAATCTCTTACTCTTTCTCTTTACCTTTGTTTTTTATTTTACTTATTTGCTTTGATTTTTCTTCTTTGCTTATTAATCATGTTGATGCTTATTGATTTGATGATTGATATTGTTTTCAATATGATTTGTGAGTAGTCACCTAGCCAAGGGTGTGGGGATGGTGTAGTTGCTAATTGTTCATGCTTATAATGTTGGGGTTATGTTAATGGTGATTAAAGTCTTTGCATGCTTGATATTCTTTGGTCTTCTTGCAAGTGCACGTTGTTAGTTGATCAAAGATGAGTCTTTGCTAACAAGTAACGGAAGTTGACTTAGTTGAGGTTCATTACTATCGATTGTTATTTAATAGTACCTCCTAGTATATGGTTCTAATGTGGAAACATAGAGGCTATGTTAGGAGAAGCCAATTGACCCCGGAAGCCGGCTAGATTGGACCCTTTACTTTGATAGTCATGCATGTTTAGTTTACCATTGATATGCTACTTTGTTATTGCATGATCAAGCGTCAACTTCACCTACCCATTTCCCTTGGTGCCTTAATGTTTTATTTCTTGTTTTAGCATCTTTAGACTTTAGTTTATTTATCTCCTACTCCGGACTAGCTTAATTGTCGATAACATTTGATGGTGTTTATCCGTTCTCTATGGTTCGACCCCTATGCTTGCCTTATACTCGTACTAGGTTTGTTTAGGTTGTATAAATTGTATTTGATCTAGGGATAGACAATTGACGACGCGTTTATTCCCTTGTCAAATTGGCGCCGTTGCTGGGGAACGACTTCCATTACCGTTATGTTATCTTATTGAGACTAGTCCATTGTATATATTTCTTTTGATTTATTTTTGTTCTCTTTGTTTTGTTTTTGAAAAATGACACATTTTTCTTTTTCTCAATATGATGATGAGCCTTTTTGTGTCTACTTCCATAAACTTGTGGGGTTTTTTAACTATAATGGTTGTAATCCTTGTGAAGCTTGTGAGATTTGTTACTATGGCATGAATGAACAAACGAGATATGAAGTTGAAAGTAGGTTTAATGGCGGATTTCAAGCATTATCGGTTCATAGTGCTTGGAGCTTTTTTGTACGGTTTGCTAAGGAAGTACGCAATAGGGCATGTAATGTTGCTAATTTTGATTCTCAATGTGATAATAGTTTTACTAGTGGCATGCTACCCCATGATTTGTCTTGTGATCCTATTTGTGAACCTAGTACAAGTGATTTCAACTCTCTATATCCTATTGTTGATGATGAATCTCATTTGCTTTATTATGCCCCCTCTCCTCAATATGATGATGCTCATGTTTATAATGTGAATGATCCTCCCTCCTCATCTTCTTGTTCTTACATGGCTTCAAATGATTTTCCTTATGCTTCTAATGAGTCCTTTTATGAGGGTAATTCTATGGAAAACTTGAAGGAAGAGAAGATAATGAAGATAATGGAGATGATGGAGAAGTATAACGAGATGAGGGAAGTTGAGAATAGGGAGACAGAAGCTAGAATGAAGATTCTTGAGAGCCAAATTCTTCAACTAGCCAACTCTCAAGAAAATGCCCTTCCTTCTTCTTCTCTTCCCCATATGAGTGAGGATCCCATTAGAGAGCATTCGAGTGATGGTGAAGGAGTTGAAAATGAAAAGAGTGTTGATTTTGAAAATCTTAATCCTTCTTCCCATCTTGATGAGTCTCAAGTGTATATTTGTGACCCTTCAATCTATGAGTATATAGACTCTTTTGAGGTATTGTCCCACATATTTCTCAAGAGTCATATGAGGACATATAGATTATTGGATGATTTCATCGAGAACGCTTCTTGGGACTTAGATGAGTTTGAGATGAATCTACCTCCATTCATGCACGATTTTGGGACCTTGGGTTTTGAGATAGTTGAAGGAAAGGTTGTCTATTGTGGTGAAAAGGAGGATAAGGTTGACTCCCTTGGAGTTTTTAAGCTTGAGGGAGGTGTAGATCGTGAGTGCCCATCATTTGAGGATGCTATGATTGATTTTCATGCCCTCATTGGCGATGTGAGACCTTGTGGTAAGGGAGTAGCTACCCCTTTTCCCGTTTCTCATACCCCTTTTTCTCAAAGGTTCGACCACATCCTTCATTACCCTAATTCTCTCCCTTCCTATCTCAAACAGCCTATTGGGAAGCCGCCCTCTATGGATGATTTTCATGTCCCTTATTCCATCATTATTGAGGAAGAGAGGAATTTTGTCAACCAAAAATTATGTGATGAGGATTTGCCTTTTTCCTTTTCTTTCCATTATTATTTTCCTTCTTCTAATTCTTACTTTCTTGAGTTTCCTTTCGATCCTGCTTCTTCTTTCTTTTGGCATCTCCCTCTTCACTTGCGTGCAATGATTTTGTTGCACGTTCTTATTCCGTCATTTTCCTATTTACACCCCCATGAATTGTGTAGTAGTGAATTTGACAAGCTCTTGTGTGCGTTGAATTATTATTTCCTAGAGCGGTCTCGCTTGGACGTTAAACAAGCCTTTGCGGGAAGTAACCCGTGTTTTATTGCTTTTATTTTCTTTTGTTTTTAGATTAGATTTTCTCACATGGACGTGTTTGTGTTCCTTGCTAGGTACACAACTTGATATACTCTTGCGCATTGGTGATGATCAAGAATCAAGGAAATGTGCCTCAACTTACCTATCATGTGGAATTCAAGCCTTATTTGTAGAGATTATGGCTCATATGAGGTTATTTCGGGTTTTTGTGTGATTTTGCATTTATCCCATATCCGGTAATATCCTTCTTTTCCCTCTCTCTCTTACTTATTATGACTTGAAGATCATGTGTTGGTAATGTTGGATTAATTTTTCCTTGTTTTCCCCTCCTTGGTTTCATTGTTTATGATTTGAGAGCTTGGTTTCATTCAAGCTTGGGGAAGGGTGTTCTATCATGTTTGGTGGGATGTTGATTCATATATGCCATGCACGTGAGTATATGCATTTCCATGTTTTTCATGCTTTTGGAAAATCCAAAAAATTTTTTGTTTACTTCAAGGCAAGTTTAGCAAAATTGTGTTTTGTTTGTTCTTAATTGGACATTATATCTTTTGGATTTGTTTACTCTTGAATGCCTTTCTTCCTAAGTGGTTAATGTGTGCACGATTTGAGAGTGTCATTGGTTGACTCTAGGATATTACATGCTAAGGTAGCCGGGTTAAGAACTTTTAGGAATCCATGAAGCCCTAGTTCACGGGTATGTGGTAAGATGGTGATGCTCTCTATAGTGGATTTGGCACCCTTAGTTGGTATTTGCTTAGTTATAATCCCGTGTGAGGTAACATTGTTCTAGCCTTCATCACTTTGTTGTGTGGCGCATTTGGATCCTTAGCTATGCATGTCTTGATCCTTGTTTTGACTTATAGCTCCCAAGATCGTGACCGAAGCACTCTAGGGGAGGAAAAGGGCACTTCTTTCTCATTTTTTTTCTTTATCTTCTTTTTGTTTTGTTACAAATTTGATTTTATATTTTGCATAAACCAACTTGCGAACCAATTTGAGCTTATGTTTCTCGCTTTTGTTTAAACCATGTTACAAACCTAATGGCCTATGTTTACCAACCCTTTTAGTTAGTGAAGCATTGGCATGTGAGGTTTGAGTTTTGAGTTGTTGATCATAAACAAGAAGCACTTTGTGATTTAGTTAGAGTTGAGCTTGTGATGAATGATGCAATTCATGAAAATCAAATGAAGTTTCAAGAAAAAGCCGTCCAAAATTAAAAAAAAAGTCAAGGACAATGAATAAAGTAAAAAAAAATTTGGAAAAGAAACAAAACAACAAAAATATTTTCGATAGTTTCATTTTCTTCCTCAGTTTAAGCATTGAGGACAATGCTTTGTTCAAGCTTGGGGGGAATATTGTCTGTTTGTGTTGAATAAGCTTGGGGGAATGACATTAGTGGTATTTTTGCTTGATATTTAGTGAATTCTTGAGTTATTTTTGAGTGTCGGCCGCACTTTATGCTTCACTTAGGAATTATCACCAAATTTTAAATTTTTACCCCGCCTTAACCCTTAGCCTTACGTTACAACCAATAAAAAGACCCTTAGACTCTAGTAGGTTAGGTCAAAAGAACGGTGGAGGGAGATAGACTTCAAACCTATGGAAAGAGTATGCATAGTTGAGACGTCGGGATTACCTTCTCAAAATTTTTCATTTCTTTATCTTTTTCCGGTTCCTTCGTGGAATCTTGAGAAGCTAGCTTAAGGGTTGATTTGAAGCTAGTGGAGAGAACGTGGCCCGATTGGTTGGGGCTAGGGTGGATTGAGTCCTAAGTAGTTCTCTATGATTAGCATGTGTTATGTTTCAATCAACCATTGACATCTTGGAACGTGCATACATTTGTCCATATAGAAAGGTTTGCATTCATTAGTACTCGTCCTTATTTCTTCTCCATACATGAGCTTATGTTTCGCTTTTTCTCTTAGTGTTTCTTTTCCTTTTTCCTTTTGTTTCCATGCCTTGGTTTTTGTCGAGAGTTGTGGGGTGACCTCTTAGGAAACCCTCACGAGAGCTTACTTGTCCTCTTTGGCGACATAGGGGTTTAAAGGGCTTGATGCATACACTAAATGCATCCGTGATTCCTACGACAGTGAGTTAGTGTACATTCTTTCTCTTTGTTTCTATTTTTGTTTCTTTTGCTTTAAATAATTCCATCTTGTTCTCTTTTGCCTTAGCTTTGATCGAGGACGAGCAAAGGTTTAGCTTGGGGGAATTTGATGAGTGACATTTATGTCACTCCTAAGGAGTAGTTTTAGAGTCTTTTCCGTGTTTATTTTCCCTTATTTTCCTTTTATTCTCTTGTTTTCTCTTTAATAAAGTTTCTAGTTTATTTTGGTAATTTTGGAGCGTTTTAGTTTATTTTCTTTATTTTATTAGCTTTAGTTTATTTTCGTATTTTATTTTACTTTATTTGCTTGTATAGTTTTTGTTTTATTTTTATTAGTTTAGTTTTATGTCTCTTATTTTCTATTTCATTTTATTTATTTTTATTTTATTTATTTTATTCTATTTGTCGTGGTTTTGTTTTATTTCGTCCTTTGTTTATTTTCATTTTATTTTATTTTATCTTTGTCCCGATTCTCCCTTGTTTTTATTTGGTTGTGTAGGATCGTGCTCGGAGGTCGGAGGCTCGAGTCAAAGGTGTCAATCCAAGAAGCTTTCAAGCCCCAAAGTTGCTGCCCAATCTTAACCATCACCACACCCTTCACTATCCTACACCACCCCAAGCAACAACATCTCCAACCACAAATCCACGCACCAGCCTCAGCAACCCACCACCAATTTCAACCACCAGCTGCTACCACCAACACCACCACACAGCAGCCGTAACAATCACACGCACATCTCCACCTTTAGCCACCAAAATCGACACACACACAAGCACCAACCACAGCCGTAACCACCTACTGCCACCCAATCCACGCACCAGCTCTCTGCGCAACTCCAATTTACTCACCTGCTGCCACCCTCACAGCACCACCAGCCGCAACAGCGCACACCAAGGACCACCACTCACCTCCATTTCCCCTGCTCCAATTCGCACCAACACCCCGTAACAGCCACCATCACAATCCCCTACTCCGCCACCACAATCAACCACAGCAGCCACCAATCACCAACTCACCTGCGAAAAGCCGCACCACCATTCTCACGCACCTAAACCAGCAATCAACCGCACCTGCACCATCGTCAACAACAAGCAACAATTAAGCAACCAAATCGACCCAAAAATCAGAGCAAATAAAAAATTCTCAAGGTTCGAGCAAACCGTTATGGGTCGAAGTACGAGTCAGAGACTTTTGAAGTTGTCCAAATTGAATAGGTGTGGTCGAACACACCCATGGTTTGACCGAACCAACCCCGTAGTTCGGCCGCACCAACCCATGGTTCGACCGAACCACTTCACGAGCCTCGCACATGATTTTTAATGAGGATCGAACGATTGAAGCTTGGTGATGGTGGTTGATCTTTGATTTGCGATGATGATGTGCGGTGATGATGGATTTTGATGAATGGTGAAGATGATAATTGAAGCAGCCAATTTCGAAGAGGAGGCTGGTTATGTTTTGTGGGAATTGATTTTGGTTTTATTTTGTTTTTCTTTTATTTTTATTTCTTTTTCTTTTCCCTTTTCCCTTTTCCTATTTTCTTTCTTTTATTTTTATTTTATTTCTTTTAATTTTCCTATTCTTTCTTTATTTTATTTTCCTTCTTTTATTTTTCTTACTTTGGCTAGCTTAGTATAAATACCCAATTTTGGGGGTAACAAAACATTCAATAACTATCTATTCTACTCTCTAATTAGTTTTAGGTTAGGTTAGGATTACTCTTCATGGGTAGAGAGAGAAAGTGTGGTTTTCTTCATTGATGAACTTGGATTTTGAAGAAGGAGCTTGTTCAATCCTTTGTAGACCTTCATCTTCAATTAATGAGCAATCTCTTACTCTTTCTCTTTACCTTTGTTTTTCATTTTGCTTATTGGCTGTGATTTTTCTTCTTTGCTTATTAATCATGTTGATGCTTATTCATTTGATGATTGATATTGTTTTCAATATGATTTGTGAGTAGTGACCTAGCCAAGGGTGTGGGGATGGTGTAGTTGCTAATTGTTCATGCTTATAATGTTGGGGTTATGTTAATGGTGATTAAAGTCTTTGCATGCTTGATATTCTTTGGTCTTCTTGCAAGTGCACGTTGTTAGTTGATCAAAGATGAGTCTTTGCTAACAAGTAACGGAAGGTGAATTATTTGAGGTTCATTACTATCGATTGTTATTTAATAGTACCTTCTAGTATATGGTTCTAATGTGGAAACATAGAGGCTATGTTAGGAGAAGCCAATTGACCCTGGAAGGCGGCTAGATTGGACCCTTTACTTTGATATTCATGCATGTTTAGTTTACCATTGATATGCTACTTTGTTATTGCATGATCAAGCGTCAACTTCACCTACCCATTTCCCTTGGTGCCTTAATGTTTTATTTCTTGTTTTAGCATCTTTAGACTTTAGTTTATTTATCTCCTATTCCGTACTAGCTTAATTGTCGATAACATTTGGTGGTGTTTATCCGTTCTCTGTGGTTCGACCCCTATGCTTGCCTTATACTCGTACTAGGTTTGTTTAGGTTTTATAAATTGTATTTGATCTAGGGATAGACAATTGACGACGCGTTTATTCCCTTGTCAGTTCAGCGCTAGGGGGATTCGCCGCTCGACTCTAGCAACGGCTTTAGATGATGGTGCGACCACCCGAGAGCAGCGGGTGCGCATCTTTGCACTCATCTTGTTGTCACGGACATTCTCCCCTAACAAGGGTAGTAGGGCGCTGCTTTACTACCTTCCTACCGTCCGCGATCTACACCGGATAGGGACTTATGACTGGGCCAGCTTGGCCTATGCTAATTTCATTCGAGCGCTTAGGGACTCGTGTCGACATCGGTCCTTTGGGACGAATGTTGCTTTGTCCAGCTTTTGGAGGGTCGTAGAGGTAAACCTTATTCCCTATAAAGTTTAGCTCTAGTATTTTAGTTAGTACTTGCTGATAATTTTAACTCCTTGTAGATCTGGTTCTACGAGTACTTCCCTTCTGCTGCGCCGGCAAGACCGTCGCCGCGCAGGTTTCTAGTTAGTGCTTCCTGGGGCAACCGCCGTGTGGGGATGTCCACTGCGTATGTTCAAGATTGAATCATCGCGGTATGATTCTTTTCTTATTTTCCATTTCGTGATGCTTTAGATAGATTCTCGCCTGATTGCTCTCTTTGCAGGAGCCTGAAGTGTTGTACCGGCCGTGGGTCGGCCTGACAGTCCCTGGGTTAGCCGCACAGTATTCAGCTGAGTGTCGCTATTTATTGGGGACTTATGGTGCGACTGCATACCTTGGAGAGAGGGTTGCTAGACAGCATTCCTCCGATACCTTTGTCGTTCCTGCTCCTCCGCCACGTCATATGTTTAACGTCGCGAGGTTGTTGAGCATTTCAGAGGGAGCTGTTACCCCTTGGCGATCTTACATGATCCCTGGGCGATGCTATGCGGAGGAGCTACTGCCGTTGTTAGCTCCAGTTCCTGTACCGGCTGAGGATGTGGCGGTACGATTTTTTAACTTTTACCTTTCGTTAAGTATCCCCTAAGTGACGCTTCATTGACTTTGTTTTTCTTTATCAGGACAATGTTGTTGAGTTCGTGCCACCCCGTATGTCTATCCATTACCACGGGACATATGGGCCGATTGAGGAGATGATTCCTCCGGCTCCTAAGGACGAGCGCTTCATGGAGCGGTCGATTCCTCGCCACTAGACTCGGGTAAGCTTGTTTATTTGCAACTTTTGTCCATATACATTATGCATGTTTACTGACTTATTTCTTTTGACAGTTCTCACGCGAGGTGGTTTCGGCGATGGCACGATGTATAGATGCCTTCCGGAGCCAGCTTGTCCCTAAAGTCGAAACACATGCGAACTCGTCCATCCTTTTTAGGGACTGGGACGATGTTTGCTACCCATTTTGGGTAATTACATACGCAAATAAAACCTGCATCTAACTGTTTTTGTACTTCTTCTTTTATTTTTAATGTGACATCAGGTTTCATTCGTCGAAGTTTTTGTTTTACCGGTTTAGAGGTAGGGTTAAAGGGAATGGTATGTTCGGCAATATCCCTATCTATTCCAGGCATTTCCTTGTATGACCAAACAAACACGTCTTCGAATTATTTGAGCGTCGATATGAGGGTCGATCGCTCTTCCGGATTTAGAGTTAAGCCAATTTTGACTTCTCTTTTATTTTTTTTCAGTTCCTATATTAACTATTTCAGTTTCTTCAACGATAGGGTTCTTTTATTCTCGTTCATTCATTAGTTCAACCAATTTATTAATGTTATCATCTTCATTAGATTGATTGTTATAGCAGCATTCGAAAGATTCAAGAGAAGGCATATACTCGGAAATAGAGCTCATATTATTAAAATCAAAAGAGAGTACATCAAGAGAAGAATCCTTTTTGGAATCTTCGTCCTTAGAACTAGAGAATAAAGACTCAGTAATGTCCACAAGGCCTAGATTTTCAGCTTCCCTAGAGTCTATAATAGATTCATCGTCCGATTCTTCAAACATCTTCCCTTCGCCTGTGACGATTTCCAACTTATCGCCTTTGTGATGGGTCCATTTGAAAGATTTCCTCCATCCATGCTCAAAATTTTCGTTTGAAAGGGTGGTCAACGAGGTTGGGTCAAAAGCTTCATCTTGTATGGCGTTTTGATTGGTCATTGTAGCGACATGATTTTACTCTAGTCCAAATAGCAAGTTAAATGCTTGCCCATCATAGCACCCTGGAATTGGGTGTTTTGATTTAACGATACTAAGATCGTCATCAAAGAAGTAGCAATCATAAAACATTTCAAATCCAGGCTTCTCGATTCCTTCCAGAACTAAGGGTTTTGGAAAGTCGTAGCATGGGTAATCTTCTCCTTCCCTAATGAATTGTCCATTAAGGGTTTGTTGATAGGATAATAGTAAGGTGATTATCCCTTTCTTATTATTGTCTCTACGTGCTTTGTTTTTTGCATCGTTAGACTCCAATTCTTCTTTGGTTGGTTTATATCCCAATCCAAAGGAGAAGCTTTTCTTGGGGATAGGAAGTAAGAGAGATTTCTTCATTCCTATACCCAAAAGCATCCTAGGAAAGTAACTACTCTTGAGTAAGATGTTGTTTACTAACCGAGTGGAATATGGATCAAGCTTGAATGGTTCTTCAAAGTCTTCTTCCATTGTGAAGATTGGCTCCACGGCGAATCCCCACATGTCCTCTTCATCATTATCATGGTTTATTTCTAAGAGTGATTGATCATTTATTGCTATTTTGAGTGGAGAGGCATGTATAGTCATAGGAAGCCCTTGATAGTTCAACTTAATCAATTGATGAAGTAAGGATGGTATTGCACCAAGCTCATGTATCCAAGGACGTCCAAGTAAAAGGTTGAATGTAGATTTTATGCCCATAACATGGAATTCAACCATCTTTTGAATTGGGCCTGTGGTAATTGGTAGCTTAACAGTTCAACACACTGATCTTCTCGAATTTTCATAGGCCCTAATGCTTTGTGTTGTTGATTGAAAATATTTTTCTGGACTTAGGCCTAAGTATTTTGCCGTTCGTAATGGGCATACGTTTACAGTTGACCCATTGTCTACCAAAGTTAGAGGGATATTGTATCCCTTGCATCCAACAATTAAGTATAATGCATCTTTGTGGGTAGTGTCTTTTGAAGGCAAATCATCATTAGTGAAAATGATTGACTTGTCGGATTTGTCGCTAGTAAGCAAGCTAACGAGATCCTGAGGGGTCGTGTCTGTGGTTACAGACAAAGCCATTAGAGCGTTCATGAGAGAATTCCTATGTTCTTTAGAAGTACTTAGGAATTCCCAAATGCTAACATTCGCCTTGGATTGGCGAAGTTGTTTGACCAACGGATCTTCCACCTCAAGTGGAGGTGGTATTGGATTTTGTACTTGACCATGAGTTTGATTTTGTGTGGTCGAAGATCCATTTCGTTGTGGTGCTTGGTAGACTCTCCCAGAACGAGTTAAATAATCTATCTCATTTGGGTTAGTTGTAGGACTCATAAACCAACTTTCTTCTAGAGGCTTTGGATATGCCTCCATTTTAAGATGTTCCATTATTTGTGCTTGATGCCAATGTTCATCCAAGGAGAGATTTGATAAATCTAGCGATTTCCCCAAGAAATGATCTCAATCAAGTGCTCCATTTGTTTCATTTTGTAAACAAGATGGAGGTGGGATGGCGGTATACTTAGAGACATATAAGTCTTGATAGTCGTCATCCCATAGTCCACATACTTCATTAGTTTACCCTATGACTATTGTGGATAGAGGTTCTCCTATAGGTGTGACATAATCCAAAGGATTGACATATTACTTCTCATATGGTCCTCATCGATGTGAAACACCCCTAAGGGGGATGCATTATTGTTAGGTTTAGGCGTGGGAATTCTCCCATCGTCTACTAAATCTTGTATTTTGTGCTTTAAAACATAGCAACGTTCAGTATCATGTCCAACGCTTCTATGATAACCACAATAAGCATTACCATTCCATTGAGGAAATCTTCTTTCTGGTGGAGTGGGTGGTGTTGGCCCTGTTGGCGTAAGAAAACCTTTTTAATTTAATTTTTCTAACAATTCTTTATAGTTTATAGGAAATGGATTAAATTTTTTTTCTTTTGTCCATCTTTTCTTAGGATTATCATATTTACTTATTTGAGGCTTTAAACTTAAACCGCAGTGCATATTCAAATCTGTCCCCCTCAGGGGACTCATATATAATTCCTGCACCGCAACCGTTCCTCGTCGAGCTCCCGTCTACATACACTTTCCAAACTTGATCAATGTTATCCGGTTGAATCGGTCGTGTCATTTCAAAAATGAAGTCGGCAAACGCCTGACCTTTCACTGCCTTTCTAGGTTCAAAAGTGATTTCAAGACTTTGCATTTCAATAACCCATTTAAGCATTCTACCGGATGATTCCAAGGTAGACATTGGCCGCTTGAGGGGCTGATCGGTGTAAATTACCATTGGATGGGCCAGAAAATACGACTTTCATTTCTTCAAGGCCATATATAGGGCAAGGCCAAAATTTTCAACCATGGGATACCGAAGCTCAGCATTTTTTAGAATAAGTATTTCGCCAGAGTTTTAGGTTATTTTCTGTATGTTTAAGCCTCGGTCTAAGCTCGTAAATATAGGGAATGATTAAGTTTAGGATTTCGAGCATTCTGTTGTAGCTGGTGTCGCGCGCAACAGGATGAGTTGCGCGCGGCATCCAGCGCAAGTGATTAGGTTGTGGTAGCGCAACTAATTGTCTTACACGTGGCTTTATGGTAAGATTCGATTTTATATCACTCAGGTTTTTGGTCGAGCCTTGCTAACTCCAAGGCATTGGACCAATTTCGGTGGTCGGGTTGTGGGTGGACTATCGTAGGAGGCCATCGTATTTTCGAGGCTTGCTTTCGTAGTAAGAGCCTGTTTCGTTTGGGTGAAGCACGCTCCAAAGGTAATTATCTTGTCTTAATCTTGTGATTAATTAATTTATGCTTTATGGTTTTATTAATTGCGAGTGGTTCTTTGGGTCAGAGTTGTTTCCTCGGTAAGTTGGATTTACCGAATCCCAATAGTGACTTTGATCATTATAACCATAGTTGTTATGGTAACCACAAAACCCTTGGGTTACTTGGTTCTTATAACCACTATTTCGGTTATGACTATCATAACTCTCATGGTTTTGACAATTTCTATTCCCAACATTCTTTTGAACATTGAATCTAGGTCCAAAATCATTATTATTAACATAATTCACTTGCTCATTCTCATTTTCATCATATTCATCACATCCATAACAAGGAACATTGGGGCAATTAGAAGCATCATGATCATTCTTTCAACCTAAATCACAAACTAAACATTCTCTAATATGATGCAACCAGAAGCGAAAAGAGGGTTAGAGTAAAAAGATGTACCTTTCCCCGGAAATTGGGAGGGAAGAGTTTGTGCTTGTGAAGATGTATTCTCAAGATTAACCTTGATAGAAACCACCTCTTTCCCTAAGTCCGAAAGTAGTGTGGACATATTGTTAATGGTGTTTAGTTGATCAATCGAGCAATTTTTGGTTGTCGACTCTATCTCAACTTCTTGCCAATCCATGTAGTTCCTCACTACATCATCTATCACATCCACAACCTCTTCCACCGTCTTGTTCATGATTGGGCCTCCGGCATAAAAAGTCGAAAAAGGCCTCTAGAAGGGAAATTGGAATTTCATCCTACATCCATTTCCCTTAGAAGGGTATTTTGGTAAATCCAACCATGATACCTAAGGTTACATATGTAATTTGCCATAAAATATACCCAATATCCATTCAATAAGAAAATTTCTACCATTTTACTTTTCACACAACACCAAACAAACACAACTAACTACTACATACTTATAAACCTAGCTAATATAAGCCCAATAAGGTTTAGTTAATTAAATTTTTTTTCCTTATATGACATCAAAAATAGAAGTTTCCATAATGGTACAGCGCCTTATTGGATTATGTCCAAGGCTGACTAGAGGTTGCTAGATCGAACCTTGATCCATGCAGTTTTTTTTTTCCTCCTTTTTATTACTTCTAGGCATCCAAAATAAGTTCTCTCATCACTCTTCAAAATGGTATAGAAACACCCTTTTTTTTTAATTGGGTCCAAAGAATGGGTATTTGTCTTCATTTTGACATTTTTTTTTCAAATTTTTTTTGTGGGCCCCAAAAATGGAAAATATGGGAAAAAAGGCGGTAATTGGAAAAACTGGAAAAGTTGCTAAAACAACCCCAGAACATGGGAAAAAGGTTTGGGAATGGTAGGGGGATGTAATTTTGACACTTAATTTGGTACATCCCATATTACCCTTACTTATCGATCGTTTCTCGAGGTTGTTTAATACCGGGAACGTGCCAATTGACCCAGGGACATGATGATTGAGGGACAGTTTCTATGTAATTGATGATGGAATATATATGAGATGAGATGGGATGTGATACTTAGATTACAAACATGAATAGTAATAGTATGATGAATCCCATAAAAGTATTATTACTACTAATCCATAGTCTATTAATCAACACACATGTGAATAGTAGTATGATTATTTATAGTTACATCATATATAACATGTGTTGTTTTCCAATTCCAAACAATAGTGTGAAGTCACATCACATCACATCACTATTGTCAAGTCCCATCATATTATTACATCACATCATTATAAATATAATTACATAATATGAAATCTTTATACTTATATGACATCATTAGGATTCATATGACATCATTATTGTCTAGTCACATCACTTCAATATACTCATATGACATCATTTTTGTCTAGTCACATCACTTCAATATACTTGGATGACATCATTATTGTCAAGTAATATCATTTCCATCATTATTATATGACATCATTATTATCAAGTCACATCACTATACTCTTATGACATCATTATATTCATATGACATCACTACATTCATATGACATCATTATTGTCAAGTAATATCACTTCAATATACTTTTGTGACATCATTATTTTCAAATATTTCAAAATAGTGACATAACTCATTCTTAGTACTTTATATACATCTTTATGGGTGTGTTATGGTTTCAAACCACCTTATATGACCCCGGGAGTCTCCCCATGTATTCAGTTCAGTTTTCGAAAAAATGTCAAGACTTGACCTCCCTTGAGGACTTAAACCAACATAAAAATTTGAATGATTTAGTAAGTCGGAATTCCATGGTGAGGACACTCTCTTTGATAATCGTTGTACCTCTCCCATGCTTCATAGAGGCTTTCAATAGTCCTTTGCTTGAAACATTGAATCAAAGCTCTAGACTCCGCCGTTTTTTTTCGATGGAAGAAATGGGAAAGAAATTCCTTGGTGACTTCATCCTAAATTCTCAAGGAATTAGGATTCACTTCCTTATCAAGCCATTCTTGAGCTCTTCCAATTAGTGAAAAGGGAAATACCTTAAGCCTTATGAATTCTTGAGCAACCCCGTTCACCATAATTGTGTTGCAATATTTCTCAAACTCCTTAAGATGATTAAGCGGACATTCATTTGTTCCTCCACTATATTTTCTTATTTTAATCAAAGTTATCATTGTCGGCTTGATTTTAAAATCACTATCCGGGATTAATAATGGAGCAATCCCGCTCTCATACTTGTATGCACCCGGAGTGCCCAACTCCTTCAATGTTACTCTTGGGACTTCTCCCATGTTAACTTTCACACATAAACTCACAAGAAATTATTAGTAGCACGGCTACAAATGTAGCCCAAAGGAGAAAAATCTTTTTGTATTTTTGAAATTAGGTGAAATAGACTCAACAACAATAGCAAACAACTACGCCATTCCCTGGCAAAGGCGTCATTTTGACTAGGGGTGGAGACTAGGTCGTTGGACTAATCTTCCCTAGGCCAAACAAAATTTTTAATCACTCAACACACCCTTATAACTAGCATAGGAGTAAGTCGAGGGTCGAACCACTAGGAATGGGAGGTGAATGCTAATGATAGAGCTAAGCTATTTCGAAGAAGTGAAGTAAGGTGTGTATACTCTAAAACAACTAAGAAAACGAGATTAAAACCAAATATATCAAACACTAGGGTTTAGGATCCACATATACGTGCAATGGATACAACTAATTAGGATTGGAATTGACTAAGTCGAGGGTTGCGAGGGAAAATCAATTAAGCAATCAAGAGAGTATGATAGGCTATTCTCCTAGAGATTAAACTACCGCCAACTACGAGAGACTCTGGCTAGGAACTTAACAAACCAACTCAATTGACAAATGCAAGCCACAAATCAATTGTCTGTATCAATGTGAACTTACAATGCAATCGAGTGCAACGATCAAAGTTAGCTACTCTTCAATCAATCACACACATGCACATAATCAATCAACCAATTTGATCACTACATCAACTCCATCAATCTCCCCCAATTAGCATCAATCCATTACTCATATCTGCTTCACCATTCCCCTAGCAAGAAAACTACTCACAAACCATGGAAATAAAGATCAAAACTAAGCTAAACAACAAATTCATCATCATCATATTAATCAAAATAATTCAATCACAACTCAATCAAACTTGAACAATCAACAAAACAATTGAAATCAAAAGAAAAAGATTGCTTTAAAGTAAAAGAAATCCTTACAAACTTTCTTGAAAACAACGGAAAAAATGCTTCCAATCATCAATCTTCAATCATCAATCATGAACCTCTCTCTCTACAACCTAGAGTTTCTCTCTCTACAAAATGATTTAATTCTAAAACTAATTTTTCTCCCAATAAAAATATTAGGAAAATCTATATATAGTAAAACTAACAAAGAGAAGGTAGTTATATTGTCCAATGAGACTCGTACAGGCGCGGCCATCACCAATGAGGATGTGCGGCCGCGCATTAGAGGGTATGGAACAGAGATCCTCAGAGGCGTGCCCGCGCCTGGGAGCAGGGCAGCCTCCTTTCACCTTCGACTTTGCTCTTCCTCATGCGCTCCACTTAATGATGCTGATGAACATAAAAGGAGGCAGTCTTCAAATAGCCTCCACAGTGGGTTCAACACCAAGAATGGTGTACCCACCGCTTGCATGCACAAGCTAGAAGACTTGGATTATACACTCTTTCAAACTTGAACTTCAAATGGTAGGCAAAAGGCATATCAAACGATGTAAAACTTAAGAAGGAGACTCGGGAATCCTCGGATTACGATCATAACCTGAAAAATGAACAACAACAAGCAAATAAAAAAGAAAATAACGAAATAAACAAAGACATGCATAAAAATAGAAAATCAACTAAGAAAATGCAAACTAAGAAAATAAAGAGTAAAACTAAGGGAAAATAAAGAATAGAGCTATGAAATAGCATGAATTCCACTCTAAAGAGAACCAAATGAGTGCCATAAATTACACTCATCAGTTCTGCTTGCTGAAAAGGATGGCCATGAAATTCCAGTATATTTCATCAGCATTGTGTTGCATATATGCCGAGCTTAGGTATCCCCCTATTAAAATATTTAGCCTTGCATTGTATATGGCGTCAAAGAAGCTTCAACCGTATTTTCTGGCATATTCAAGTGTGGTCTATTCAATTGGAATAAAAAAAATGTGGGTAGATTTAAGAAGGGCATATAGGATTGATAGAGTTTTGCATTTGTGTGAGAGAGTCAAAAGCTTTATTTTTATATAAAACTATTTTCCTATATGTTTAAATATGAATAAGAAAAGTATGCTCGAGTTCTCTATGGATTCCTATAATGGGTACGACTCTCTGTCTAGGAAAGGCTCACCTCAACGTCGTAGGTAACTTTCCTGGGAGACGTGGGCTCGACCGTCCTATAATCATGATTCAAGTTCATACTTATTATTTTAGAAATTAAAAAGAATTGAAATTATTTGAAACTTGAGTATGCGATTATGTGTGCATTAAAGTTGGTGTTAAAACACCTTGAAGTGAGTATATGGGGGTTAGAAATTTTTGGAGTATTACCCATGGTTGGGTGATTTTTAGTTATGCTTGGTTTATTGAGTTATGATTTGCTTATTGCAAATGGATTTTGAATTGAATTTTTTGCGTGATTCAAAATTTAATTAATTGTTTTGCATGTGTGTGTGAAACAGATGGAAAATATTGATGAAATGATACACTATTATTTTGGCATTCATTACTTGAAAGATACTGAAGTCACAGTTATTGATTTCATGACTGGAATTTGTACTTTGTCCTTGACCCTTTATGAGAATTTTGGTGAGGAAGTCTTGACCCAACAACCTTGGATGGTTCTTTTGGCCTTGGCCCGATTGCCAAGAATTGAGAGATATCAACCTCTTTTTGATAAATATGGGGATGTGATAAAGGAAAATCGGATGTGGAATGAGAAGCATCATCATGAAGGGAAATGGTTAGCAAGCATGTCTAGCCTTAAGAGGGACTTGCACTATGTGGAGCGCAAGTATGAACCTAGAAGAAAAGCTGTGAAAATTCCCAAACCCCCAAAATATTGCACCTATGGAGAAAATGACCAAATGTACTACCTAAATGCCCAAATACCTTTCTTTTACCAAAAGAAGCGTTATGAATATATGGAATCTAGTGATGAGTCCATACCACACTTAGTAGGGGCAATCATTACCGTTCTCCTAACCAAACTCCAAGCTACGAATATTCAAAACGACATAGCCCAAAAGTCCATTTCCATGTTGCAAAAAGGCCTAGAATTCGTTCTCAAACTGCAAAAGAAAGACCCCAAAACCCCAAAGCTTCTTTAAGCCAACCTCATGGTGATGTAAGCCCAACAAAAAGCCCAGGTTACTGTAGGGAATATTTCTAGCATTAATCCCAAACTTAAACCCCACTGTGATCATACACTAAAGTACGGTGGCATCCAAAGGGAAAGAAGATAGAGCAAAAGAGTCGCTAACAAGTTTTAGGAACTTGTAAACCGTTCACAGGGTGAAGGTTACACCCCTTAACGATCCTGGAGATCGTCAACTCTAATAGGTCTGGAACCATGAATGGTAGTTCGGGGATGAAGGTAAAAATCCAATCTAAAAGAGATTGAACCTGCCCTAATAATGGGCCTATACTTTATTCAGATCGTATTCATGTGCGCTTTTTGACTAACATGCAATCAATAGGATTAACCCTAAATTTGTTTATCTATGTTGGTTGAATATTAATGCACAAATAAATCAATTATTGGCGATCACTTGAATTATAATCAAATTAACCCTAAACAAGATTATTAATTATCTTATTAAGCATGATTACAAGTACAAATTCCATTTAACCATGCATAAAAGGCGTGATCAAGAAATAACAATAAATATATAATCAAGCAACATAATAATCATAATAAATTTTAACAATCATAATAATAATAATCATCATTATATTAATAATTAAATAATCATGATTAAAATAATCATGTTAAAGCATAATATTAATAGCAAGATCCTAGGCATGATACTAACAAGATTAATAACAAACCCTAGAATGTCACCAAACAATAAAGATCAAATATTTAGCCCTAACATGATACTAACATGAATATTAGGTAGAGAAATTATCAAGCATCATAACAATCATACTTGATTTAAGGAACTTATTCTTTACCCTAAACACGATACTAGGAAGCAATAAAACATCCTAACATGATACTAGGAATCAAAATAACAATTTAAGAATGATTTCTATATCATAATATCAATTAAACCATTAAAATACTTACTTGGATGCTTTGTATCTCTTTCTAATAACAGAATACACGCGTTAGTAACTTCAAGGAAAATATTAAAATCAAAACAATTAAATTAAATAATTGAATGAGACATTTGGGACCAAACCCTCAGAAATATCAAACCTTTCACGTCTAGGGCGAAGGAAACTTCGAATAATGCTAGGTGTATCTAGGTCTTGTGAATGCGGAATTTTTTAAAAAGAGGGTAGGTTTAGAAAAGAGAGAGAATCAAGAAATTCTTGATGAGAGTTGGTGATTGTAGATGAGAATTAGTTATTGTAGATGAATCCAAACGGAGTATTTAGAAGGCTATTTACAGAGAAAATCAGCCAAAAAGATAGAAAATCGAACTAGAGTTCTGACGTGAAAAAACAGATTTAACGCCAGACGCTGACATTAGCGCCAGGCGCCAAGCTTAGCGCCAGGCGCTAATGCTGGCGTTAGGCGCTAACCAAGTTTTTGACGCGTTTTCTAAAATCAGATAGAAATTAACCGTATAGGAGGATAAAATCGTATTTTCCTCAAAAACACTCTTTTATTCTAATTAAAACTCTAAAAAGTCAACAAAAGTCAATTTATCAATGCTAATTGAATTAGGAATGAAAAGAACCTTCTAAAAGAATCTAGAAAACTAAAACCATTCCTAATTGCATTAGGAATGATAAATCCATATTAGGCCCTCCCCTAGATCATTGGGCCGCATATAAGGCTCAAACCAGGCCCAGTTTAGTATTTTGGCCATAACTTCCTCAATATTCATCAGAATTAGGCTTATAATATATCGTTGGAAAGCTCTTTTCAAGCCCCATCCAACAACACTACTTTTGGACCCATATCATGCACCAACCAAACTAGATTGGCTGTTTTCTTAAAAAAGATTTTCAAAAACAGAGAGAAAAGAAAAGAAATTAAAACTATCCGCAACACTAGACTTTCCACACTTTCACTTAATTCGATCATGATTCGACGTGAATGGTACTTATCACAAGGTTTGGTTTTGGGGAAACACAAATGGGTGTCTACAGAAGCCCCCACTTTGATTGAGTTTGGGACGGAGAATGATTCAGAACGTTCTGCGATCCTAAATCATTCTTGTAACGCCGATACCTACAAACTAGCGTTAGTTAAACAGAAAAAAGTGTTAAGAAACGCGTTTCTTGCACCGTCGAGCACACGTCTCTTTAGGTGGCCAATTTGTTGTGACGATCTTCCGCAAGCTAGAGAATATCGCCTGAAGACTGCTACGCCTTTAGCTGCCTCCAATTTCCGCTGTGATAGTCTTCAAAAAGATCACTGCTTGTTGATCCTTAATGCTGCTATGCCAACACGTTGGCGCTTTGCTTCTTGTGAACCAGTATGTCGGTGCTTTTGCTGTGATGACAATCCTCTTTTCTTTGGGAATAGTTGCCAACACAACTCTTGTATGATGTGTGACAATTCGATTTAGGGAAAGTTGTCAATGCTACGTAACAATCCATCCTTGGAAATATTGCTACGATGAAGCGACAATCCGTATCTCGGATAATTTGCCAAAATCAAATTTTTGGAAAAGTTGCAATGCTTCGTAACAATCTGTCATAAGAATTTTGCTACGATCGACAATCCACATCTTGGAATATAACTCTTGAAAGCAATCCACCTTGGAAATTTGCCAACGCTATGCGACAATCCTTTTAGGAAGCTATAGCCACAATTGACAATCCGCGTCTTGGAACCTTTGCAAAAAAGAGTCGACCGACAATCCACTTCGGGAAAATTTGCCACTTATTAAAATGAATGACAATCCACGTTAAGGAACCTTTGCCGAAATTTATGATGAATAGAGACCTACAACAATCCTTTGGAAATTTTTCCATAGGGAACTGGGTGTATGACAATCCAATCTCGGAAAACTTGCCAGCGATAACAATCCGAATTTGGAAAAAATTGCCAAACAGAGAAGGAGCACGACAATCCACGCTTGGAAACTTTGCTAGAGGTGAAAATCCAATCTTGGAAAAATTATCGTTAAAGATGATGCACGGCAACACATTTTTGGAAATATTGTCAGTTGGGGATGACAATCCAATTTTGGAAAAATTGTCGTTCAAGAAGAATGCGCGACAATCCGTATTTGGAAATATTGTCGTTTAAGTGCTTGCTTTTAAACCGATGCATTGGTGCTTGTAATGAGCCAGTGTTTTAGGCGCTTAAGCTAAGTGAGACGATTTTTTGTCAGGTCAATCACTTACTATGATTGTAATCGAGCCGACTACTAATCATGTCAATTTGCTTATAGGGGCTAATTGGCGTAGCAAGGAACCCGAAATTGTTGTATGAGGTCGAAATAACCATTCTGAGAGGCTTCGAGCTCTATCGCTGCTGAAAAGTTGCTGGCGCCACGATTTGGCTCTGTTGCCAGACGCTGGAATCTAGCGTCAGGCGCTAAAATCTATTTTCATACGCTAGATGTTGTCGTCTAGTGCTGGAGTAGGGTCTTCCCTATCCTGCTCTTACTGCCGCTGGGATGCACCTGTATTTTTCTTTGACTATAGGACTTTGCTAATCTCTTTAATTATATTAGGGTTGGCCTAAGGTTTAGTGTTGACTCAATGTGATAACACGACATGACTCAATATGTACTTGACTCGTGTGTGCATTATTGTCTAATCGTACGACTCGAAAATACAAAAAAGCAAAAATTTTCCGTCATTTTTGTGGAGGGTACCGACTTTCTCCCGAAAAAGAAAGACGCGAAAAAAGAAAGAAGCAAAGTTTTTGAAGGTGCATGTTGAATGAGCTTATTCAAATGTTGTTTGATACTATCTCTCAAGGTGCAAGGATTAATCCATCCTAGGCTATCCCAATGGTTGACTCAATGATGAAAATATTTGGGTGACTTAGGCACGGAGGCTAAGCACTTCATACTTCGTTATGCAATGATGATTATGATTGATGAGTGATTTTGATATGACAAGGCATGCTTCAACTTTGTGTTAAGATTCCATGACAAAGGGTTTCTAAGGGAAGGACTATTGGTCATGTATATGTGATATGTGTGATAGTGATTCTAAAGTTAGGCCGCAAAGGCTAAGTGTGTTGAAAGATATCATTTTTAAATGAGTCAAATGGTGGTGACTCTTAGGCTAGGTAAGCTAATAATGTAGGGATCAAGCCCCCAAGTCTAGCTCTAAGTAAACAGGGATGAGCATAGGAGATCCCTTGATATGATCATGGTGTGTGAATGTGAATGTGAATATGAATGCATGTTTATTACGGCCGCACCTCGATGTGAGGTTGCCTACGTATCCGTTAGGAATCATGCCGAACGTAGCTCTAGCCGAACCTTGCACAAGTGTGTTTATACCTTAAAAAGGTCTTTTTAAGGGTTGTAACATGGTTAGGCTAAAGGCTTGAAGAAGAAGGGGATAAAGGATCAAGACCCTAGATAAGCCCCCAAGGTGTGCAACCTCACTTTTGAAATCTTCATATTTTTATGCATGAGTTTCTACTCTTTTTTAGCTATCTTTTTCTTTTTTTTGCTTTATTTATTTTTGCTCTCTTCTTTTTTTTACTTTTGCATTTTATATTTTTATAAGTGTGGGAAATCCCGATCATGCGGTCTATCACTCACTTGGAATTCATGTTTCTCAGGCACGGTACTGAGCACTCGATAAGAGACGTAATCTGAGACGTGTTCATATCGAAGACATTTTCATATCAAAGACATTGGAACACTTGCCCTTTTGTACACTTTTATTCTTTTTTTTATTTATTTTGATCTTTTGAAGTCACTCAAGCTTTTTATGAAATTGAAAATTGCACAAGTTGCACACAATCCCATCCCAAGGATAGGTAGATATAGGTTGAAAAATGACAGGTTTATCACTAGATGAGGCTCAAAGTGGTTTATGAAGAAAGGATTGTAAATTAGAGAGGTGAAAGGCAATATGATGTGGCTACAAGGGGTGCCTAAAATCATTGGTATACCTTGTGCTTATTTTGACAATGTTTTTTTTAATTTTTTTTATTTATTTATTTTTTTTAATGCAATGTAATGAAATGATCATATGCAAGGAAATAAATACTCATTTTATTAAAAGGGAAAAAGAAAGATTCTACAAAATTAATCTAAGGGAAAAGAAAGGTGCCTATGCTAGACTTATTGGGGGAAATGGTAAATAAAAAAAAAATAAATAGAAAAAAGAGGTCATGAAGTCTCGTCGTTGAAGCTCGCCTCTGTCTTGTGTTATGTGCTTCATCATCACCCAGTCTTCTCGCTAGCTAGAGGCAATGGGATCTTGTTTTCTTCTATGAGATCTTGAATGAGATTTTGAAACCTGTAGCATTCATTAGTGGTATGACCGTTTCCTCGATGGTACTTGAAATAGGAATTGGGATTCCATCTCGAAGATCGATTTTCTGGCGTTGGATCCTCGGTAGGGCCAATAGGTTTGATTAATACTCGATCGTAGACACGGTCGAAAGCAGCATCATAGGTCATTCCAATGGGTGTGAGTTCTCTCCTGGGTTTCTTTTTATATCCTTGATTGTTTATGGCTAAGACACCATTATGGTCAAAGGTATTAACATTATTACAAGAGTGGGCGTTTTCGGATGAAGAAGGATTGTCGTTCTTCTTTCCTTTCCAGCCACTGTGGTTACTATTGTTAGTAGCTTTTTGCTTTGCGAGGTCATCTTCGATTTCAATTCCGATGTCATAAAAGGCCTTGAAAGTATTCAGATTGTGTTGATATTTTAAATGCTTCGAATACTTCTCTTGGAGATTCTTAATAAACATCCTCACTGATTCTTTTTCAGTGGGCACCTCAATCATCTTAGCGGAAGTTTCCCTCCACCTATTGAAGAAAGAAGTAAAGCCTTCATTCTCTTTTTGTCTTATCATTTCTAGTTGTCTATAATCGGTTTCGACTTGGATGTTACACTTGTATCTATCAATAAAAGCGTTTACTATCTGTAGGGAATAATTTCAAGCCTTTAAAATCCCACTAGCTTGAACCCCACTGTGATCATACACTAAAGTACGGTGGCGTACAAAAGGGAAGAAGATTGAGCAAAATAGTCGCCAACAAGTTTTTTAGGAACTTGTAAACCGTTAACGAGGTGAAGGTTACACCCCTTAACGATCCAAGAGATCGTCAACTCCATAAGGTCAAGAACCAAATAAGGGTTCGGGGATGTAGGTACAAATCCAACCTAAAAGAGATTGAACCTGCCCTAATAATAGGCCTCTAATTTATTCTAATCGTATTCATGTGCGCTTTTTGACTAACATACAATCAATAAGATTAACCCTAAACCTGTTTATCTATGTTGGTTGAATATTAATGCACAAATAAATCTATTATTGGCGATCACTTGAATTATAATCGTATTAACCCTAACAAGATTATTAATATCTTATTAAGCGTGATTACAAGTATAGATTCCCTTTAAACATGCAATAAAAGGTATAATCAAGCAATAGAAATAAATATCATCAAGCAACATAATAATAATCATGATCATAAAACTATAACAATCAAAATAATAATCATGTTAATCATAATAACAATAATTATAAAAATTGTAATCACAATCAAAAGAATCATAAATCATGTTAAAGCATAATAAAAATAGAAAGATCCTAGGCATGATACTAATAAGATTAATAACAAACCCTAGCATGTCACTAAGCAATAAAAATCAAATCTTTAGTCCTAACATGATACTAATAATCATAAATACTAATTTAGAGAATGCTAAAGAATTAATGATTGTTGATGATGATAATTCGTGAGAATTGGTGATTGAAAACGGAGTTTTTAATACGATATTTATAGAGAAAATCAGCCAAAAAGATAAATTAGACAAAACAGAGTCTGACGCATTAAAAACAGAACTGGCGCCAACCCTGGCTAGCTGGCGCCAGGAACCAACACTAGCGCCAGGCGCCAATGGCTAGCACCAGGCGCCAAGGCCTGGGGTTAGGCGCCAAGCCTGATTCCAACGCGTTTTCGAAAATCCGATAAGTTTACCGTACTGGAGGATAAAATAATATAATTTCCTCGAAAATGCTATTTGATTTTGATTAAAACTCTGAAAAGTCAACAAAAGTCAATTTATCAATGCTAATTAAATTAGGAATGAAAAGAACTTTCTAGAAGAATCTAGAAGACTAAAACCATTCCTAATTGCATTAGGAATGATAAATCATATTCGGCCCTCCCCTAGATCATTGGGCCGTACATAAAGCTCAAACCGGGCCCAGTTTGGTAAATTGGCCATAACTTCCTCAATATTTATCGGAATTGGGCTTATTATATATCGTTGGAAAGGTCTTTGCAAGCCCCATCCAACTACACTACTATTGGACCCATATCATGGACCAACCAAAATGGATTGGCTGTTTTCTTAAAATAAGTTTTCAAAAACAGAGAGAAGAGAAAAGAAATTAAAACTTTCCGCAACACTAGACCTTTCCACACTTTCGTTTCATTCGATTATGATTAGACGTGAAAGGTACTCATCACTGGGTTTGGTTTTGGGGAGACACAAATGGGTATCTACAGAAGCCCCCACTTTGACTGAGTTTGGAGAAATGCAAGTTTCGAAAACAAAAGTCAAAGTAGCGATAGGGACGGAGAATGATTCACAACGTTCTGCAATCCTAAATCAATCTTGCAACGCCGATACCTGCAAAACTAGCATTAGTTAAACATATAAAAGAGTTAAGAAACGCGTATCTTGCACCGTCGAGCACACGTCTATGAAAGTAACCGATTGTTTTGATGACCTCCTGCAAGCTAGAGAATGTCATCCCGCTTGAAAACCGCAACGCCTATAACTGCTTCAAATTTGGAAGATTGCTTCGCCTGAAACGATCCTCCTCCGCATTGATAATATTCCACATCCTAGGGAATACCATCGAAGATTATTTCTCTTGAAACAATCTCCATCCGCATTGATAATATTCCACATCCTAGGGAATACCATCGAAAATAACTTCGCCCGAAATTACCTCCAGTTGTTTGTGACAACTCTCCGCAAGCTAGGGAATGTCGTCGAATATATCTTCTCTTGAAGTCACTTTCATTTGATGCGATAATTTTCCAAAGGAAATTACCGAAGATCCACGCCCGTCGATCTTTAAAAGTTTGCCTGAACTTTGCTCCCGCTATGCCTGTACGTCGGCGCTTCCGTTGCTTTGAACCTGTATGTCGGTGCCTTTTGTGCTTTTGAACCTATATGTCAGTGCTTTTTTGCTAATGAGCGAATGTTTAGGCGCTTTAAGCTAAGTGAGACGATCTCTTATAAGGTCGATCACTCCATGTAATCAAGTCGATTACTAAATCATGTCAAATTGCTTAGAGGGGCTAACTGGCGTACCAAGGAACCCAAAAATATGTTGCAGGAGGCTAGCTCAACCTCATCAGGTGGCTGGATGCTTTGGCGTCGCTGAAAAAGCATCAGCGCCACACAGCTGGCCTTAGCGCCAGGCGCGAAGCAAAATTTGTGACGCCAATGCATAGGGCCTGGCGCCAACACGGGGATTTCCTTAAATACCCCCTTCCTTCTTCATTTTGCTGGCTGCTCGTCGCGAATTTGCTCGAAAGAAGTCCGAAACTTCAATTGCTCATTGCTTGCTCGTTTCTTAACCGAATTCGCTCAAATTTGTTGGAAATCAAAGCTCTTTTCATCTATTTTCCTAATCCATGTAAGTTTTCTACAAACTCACATCAGTTTTTATGAAATCTTGGCATGTTTATTCACGAATTTCATGAAAATTCAAAACTTATAATGCTCAATTTGCTTTGTTTTGTCAAGTTTTATGCCATGAAATTGCTAGATTATGTTTGTATATTGCCTTGGAAGTAATTTGAGACTTGTTTGACTCAATTTGGTGAAGAAATGAGCAATTTGCCATTGTTGGACCTCTCAAGGTTGTGAAGAACAATGTGGCTTGTTCTTGATGTTTTTGCTAGCAATTCTTGTTCAATTTGTCACAATAATCACTATAGTGTTGCAAGAAATTGTTTGATTTCTTGAAAAATGCCGTTATGCTCAATTTGAATTTATACTCTGTTTTAGTACTACGTACTCTGTTTTTGCGAACATAGTATCATGCGGCTAGGCGAACCTTAGATACTATAGAACCTTAATTCATGATAATTTTGCACAATGTAGCATGGCTAGACAGCGAGGCTCGGGTTCACGGTCCCGAAACACTAGACGGGAGCATGAGCCCGTAGAGGATGACATCACACCTTCCCCTTCGCTTGGTCGGCTTCCGGAGTGGGATGAGCGGACCTTGTTCTTCGCCCCTGTCCACCACATTTCTGAAAGGGTGAGACAGGGCGTCGCGCCCGGGAGGTCACGACATTACGGCTCTGGCTGTGATGGCTTAGGCGATTTGTACAAGATGTACATCGCTAGGGATCTTGAGACGAGACTCCTATGGGAGTCTTGCGGGCTAGTTACTCTGTTCGAGACCTATGAGGCTATGGTCGTCTCCAGTGTGGGTCATCATGTAGTGCGCGCTTTGGTGGAATTCTTCTGGGACACCACCAACACCTTCCATTTCCCCTAGGGCGAGATGATGGTCACCCCTACGGACTTCAGTCTCATCATAGGACTGGAGTTCACTTCTGTGCCATTGCCGTTTGACAGTGGAATCGACGTCTTCTCTTCAGAGGTCGAGGAGCTGTTAGGGCCGATTGTTATTCGGGCCCGAGCTGAGGTCGAGACGACTCAGTTTAGTGCTGATGTTCTACTACCTTTGTGCTGATGTTGCTGTCAGGGACATTCTCCCCTGACAAAGGTAGTAGAGCGTTACTTTACTATCTGCCTGCTGTCCGTGATCTTCACCGGACCGAGACTTATGACTAGGCCAGCTTGGCCTATGCTGACTTCGTTCGCGCGCTGAGGGACTCGTGTCGACACCGGTCCTTTGGGATGAACATTGCTTTGTCTGCCTTTTAGAAGGTCGTAGAGGTAAACATTTATTCCCTATAAAGTTTAGCTCTGCATATTAGTTAGCATTTTCTCACACTTTTAACTCCTTGTAGATCTGGTTCTACGAGTACTTTCCTTCCGTTGCGCCGGCGAGACCATCGCCGCGGGGATTTCTAGTGACCACTTCTTGAGGCGGTCACCATGTGGACATGTCCACTACACATGTCCGGAACCGGATCATCTCGGTACGACTTTTATTGTTTATCTTGCTCTTCCGCAGTGCTTTAGATGTATTCTTGTCTGATTGACGCTCTTTATAGGGACCTGAGGTGATATACCAGACATGGGGCGGTTGGACAGTCCCTGGGTTAGCCGCATAGTACTCTGCTGAGCGTCGCTATTTTCTGGGGACTTATGGAGCGGTCGCGTACTTAGGAGAGAGGGTCGCTAGACAACATTCTTCTGATGTCTTCGTCGTTCCTGCTGTTCCACCACGTCATATGTTCGACGAGGCGTGGTTGTCGAGCATGTCTGAGAGAGCTGGTACCCCTTGGCGGTCCCATGTGATCATCGGGCGGTGTTATGCTGAGGAGCTACTACCTTTGTTAGCTCCAGCCCCCATACCGGCTGAGGATGGTGCTGCTGAGTTCGTGCCACCCTGTATGTCCATCCACTATCAGGGGATGTACGGGCCGATCAAGGAGATGATTTCTCAGGCTCCCGAGGGCGAGCGCTTCGTAGAGCGGTCGATTCCTCGCCACCAAACTAGAGTAAGCCTAGTTTTTTTTCAGAATTTTTGTGTTTATATATCATGCATTTTTACCGACTTATTTCTCTGACAGTTTTCACGCGAGGTGGTTTCGGCGATGGCACGATGCATAGATGCCTTTCGGAGCCAACTCGTTCGGATGAGGAACGCGTCCACTTGCCGTCGGGATGACGTCATCCGAGAGGTAGTCTTTCTTTACTCATTGTTTTTGCATTGCTACTTCAATTTTACTTTGTTTCTGATTTAGTTCTTTTTGTAGGGCCAGCCTATTGCTTCTCACACCCGCGCGAGACCTGAGGGGCGGAGGGATCCAGCGAGGTCTAGCTCGAGACGTCGTCGCACTTCGTCAGGGAGTAGAGGCGGTCGCTCTGAGGCTGCTCGAGCTGACGTTGTCGAGGGCTCGGGATCTTCTTCCGAGGGTGCTCACGCTGTACCGGTAGGAGAGGCTACCTCGGCTTTCTGAGGTGGTGGGATGTACGAGGTAGGATCGTCATCGCAGCAGCCTCCGCGGCCTCAGCCTCTGGTTGATCCTGGCTGGAGTTGTCCTATATTTAGTCTTCCTCCTCCTACGGAGACTGGAGCTGGGACTGGAGCTGGTGGAGAGGTGACTCCTCGTACGGCGCAATTTTATGATATGATGGGCCTACGTCCTCCAGCGCCGTAGTTTGTTTCTGTGTATATTTTATTTTGACTTTTTTATAGAACTTTGCCTTAGACTCATTATTTATAGATACATTTTGTATATTTATGCCATTATGAATTTATTTATTGTTGTGTGTATGTTTGTGTGTGCAAGAAAAGTGTAACAACAATTTTGCGCAAAAATTCCGTCATTTTTATTATTGATGGAGGGTATCCGACTCTCTCCCCCAAAAAGAAAAAATAAAAGAGGAAAAAAATAAATAGAATGTCGGGTGTTTGGAAGTTATAATAAAGTCCAAAAAGAATAATATAAATTAAAAAAATAATAGCTATATTTAATTAATTAAGAAAAAGAATAAAAAAGATGTTTAGGAAAATTAAACGGAGCCATAAAGTCATTAACCGACTCGAGTCTAATATTAAAAACGCAAGTTGAGCACGCGCGGCTAGTCTGGCAACTTGGCGCCAGCTGGTGCCACACTATGGCGCGTGGCGCCAGGCGCTACACTTAGCGTGTGGCGCCAAGCGCTGGCGGCTGGCGCAAATTGACGCTGAGGCTGTATTTTAATCTGATTAAAATTCTTGCCGCATGATACTATGTTCGCAACGGATACTATGTTTCTGTATAAAAATCCCCCTGCCCAGTCGATTCTTCTCATAATTCCAGCGAATAAATAATTCTCTTCTTTTTAAAAATAATAATCATGCCTTTAGTCACCAAGACCTTCACCCAATACACTCATGAATGGTGTCGATCTCTTAATGCGAGGGAGAGAAAAGAATTAGATTTATTTCACCTGGGGGGAATTTATGGCATCAAAGGGGTAGATCTTGACCTAAACTTCATACATACCGCTTTAGAGTTTTGGAATGTTGATACTCATTGTTTCAGAATGGGGTATGATGAGATTAGCCCTTTGCCGGAGGAATTTGGTGCTATCTTAGGCTTCCCTGCGATAGACCTTATAGCAATCCCTAGAGTAGATGCATATTATTATAAGGATTTTGAGCGCTTCTTTAATTTAAAGGAAAGGGATTTATCAAAAATAGTAGATGGCAACATAGTTAATTTGAAAGAATTTGCACGCCATTATTTTGATAAACCTCTTTCTGAATCTTTTCATATATATAGAAGAAGGGTGTTCTTATTTTGCATGCTTAATTAATTTTTTCTTAGTAGTGGTAAAAATAATGAGGGTCAATCAATTATAACCACTGTAATAGAACAAATTGAATCAGGGAGAAATCCGATGCCATTAATAGTTGGAGAGACTATGATTAGTCTAGACAAAAAGGCTTGGGTGGAAAAGAAGAATGGAGTATTAGCTGAAGGGGAAACCATCTACTCGAAAATTGAATGTAGGTCCTCTAAAGGATGAATACTAGCTAAAGTTATGGATGAAGAGGAGGAAGCAGACAAGAATTGGAAAAGAGCTAGAAAAGAAGAGAAAGATTAAGAGCATTGTTAAGCTTTAGATTTTTTAGACTTAGATTGTTATTTTTATTTAAAGTTAATTTATTTCAGCTTTTATTTAAATTCCATCAATAATGTAATTTTATTTTATTAATGAAAATTTAGCTTTCAATTAAATTGTTTACTTTAAATTTATTTTATTAAAGCAATGAAAATCGAAAAAAGTCAAATCCCCAGAAACTCTTCGAGTACGGAAGTAAAAAATTTTCCGAAAAACACCGAAATTCGCCCAGATCTTATTTCCAGATTGGCACCAGTCATTGGCATTTGGTGCCTGCCATTGAAGTCTGGCGCCAGGCGCCAATTCCATCAGCTAGCGCTGATGACTTCTGGCTGGTGCCAGGTTCTGTTCTGCGACGCCAATGATTCGCTGATTTTCTGTTAAATTTTTTATTGATTCTGGAACGCGGAGATGTCGAAAAATAAAGTGGCCGCACCCGTAAAGGGTTGCCTACGTATCCTTTCTTAAGGAATCAGGCCGAACGTAGCTCTCTTGAGTATCCTACTCAAGTAATTATGGGTAGTATTTCTTAAGTTGGTCAAGATTGGTCATGTTTGAGAACTCATTGCCATCCATGTCAGTTAGTTTTGCTGCACCTACTAATAGGATTGTATTGACAATGTAGGGTCCAGACCAGTTAGGTATAAATTTTGCCCTTGGGTCTAAAACATTTTTCCTTAGCGCTTTTAATACCAAGTCTCCTACTTTGATATTTCTTGTCTTGACCTTCTTATTAAAATGCCTAGCCATACGAGTTTGGTAACACTGAGTGTGATGTAGAGCTTCTAGTCGTTTTTCGTAGAGTAGAATCAATTCTTCGTATCTTGCCCTAGTCCATTCAACTTCATCGAGTTTACTCTCTAGCGCAATGCGTAGAGATGGTATTTCTAATTCGACAGGTTGTACGACATCCATTCCATATACCAAGGAAAATGGCGTATTTCCTGTTGATGTACGGATTGACGTGCGATAACCCCACAATGCGAAGTGAAGTTTGTCAGGCCAATCTTTATAATTTTTTGTCATTTTCTCGATGATGGTCTTTAAATTTTTATTAGCTGCCTCGACTACTTCGTTCGCTTGAGGTCTATAAGGGGAAGAATGATGATGTTGAATGCCGTATTTTTGTAGCAATTCTTCACATTCGGCTTGAAAGTGAGTTCCATTGTCACTTATCATTTCATGTGGGAATCCATATCAACAAATGATATTTCTTTCGATAAAGAGTGCTACATGTTTTGCGGTGAGTTTAGCGTATGATTGCGCTTGGACCCACTTTTTAAAGTAATCAATTGCTACTAGAATAAATTCGTGGCCTCCTATTCCTGGGGGAGTGATTTTGCCAATTATGTCAATTCCCCATGTAGAGAATGGCCATGGCGATGTGTAGGTGTAGAGCAAAGATGGAGGGACATGTTGTAAATTGGCATAAATTTGGCACTTAAGGCATCTTTTTATGTATTGATGGCAATCCCTATTCATTGTAGTCCAATAATATCCTTCTCGCATTATATTCTGGACTAACATTTTGCCATTTACATGAGTGCCACAGATTCCTTCGTGAACTATTCTCATTACTCTTTCTGCGTCCATCTTTCCTACACATAAGAGAGCTCGACCTTTAGGTACCCTTTTATGTAGCTCATTGTCTATGAGTACATATTGAGAAGCCAAAAGTCTTAATGCTCGCTTTGCTCTTTTGTCAGCATGAGGAGGGTATTCTCCATTGGTGACATAATTGAGTATGTCCGTGTACCACGGTTCTTCTTCTTCTAATTCTTCCCCTTGGACTAAGTCGTCGTCTTCTATAGCCTGGATATATGCTGGTTTGTGCCTTTTTTCGATAGTTAGAGGCATTTGCTCGATTTCCGTGGGAATCCTAACCATTGAGGCTAATCTCGCCAAGGCATAGGGAAATTGGTTTTCTTCTCTAGGTAGATATGTGTATTCTACCTTCTCTTACTGATCGGTAAGAGTTTCCAGATAGGTTTGGTAAGGGGCTAAGATTTCGCTCCTTACTTTCCACCTTTTAGATATCTGATTGATGATAAAAGAAGAGTCTCCGAATATCCTTAATTTCTTTACTCCCAATGCCAAAGCTGTTTCAAGGCCTACCACGCATGCTTCATATTCAGCAGCGTTGTTGGTAACGTCGAAATCAAGCTTTATGGAGATTGGAATATGCTCCTCTTTAGGTGATACTAGTAGTACTCCAACGCCACATCCCTTTTGGTTTGAGGCTCCTTCGAAATACAAGGTCCAAGTATCATCTTCAGTGACCATTAGGTCTTCATCTAGAAATTAATTGTCTTGTATTGGCGTCGAGTCTTCTATTGGAAAGTCTCCTAGAAAGTCTGACACCACGGATCCTTTAATAGCTTTTTGTGGCATAAACCTTACATCGAACTGGGCTAGATTGACTATCCATCTTGAAATGCGTCCATTGAGTGTAGATTTCTCGAATAGATACTTTAGTGGATCTAATCGGGAGACTACGAAAACGGTATGCACCAACATGTAATGTCTTAACTTAGTTGTGGCCCACACCAAGGCGAGGAACAATTTCTCGAGTGGTGTATAGCGTGTCTCGTATTCGAGCATCTTTTTACTTAGGTAGTAATTAAATTGCGTTCTCTTTGCCTTCTACTTCTTGTGCTAGCATGACTCCCATTGTCTCTTTGGTAACCGTCAAATATAACCTAAGAGGTATTCTGGGAAGTGCTGGCGCTAATACGGGAGGATTTGCGAGATAAGCTTTGATATTTTCAAAGGCTTTTTGACACTCGTCATCCCATATTACTGGTACATTCTTCTTGAGCTTCTTGAAGATTGGTTCGCATATTGTCGTCAGTTTTGATATGAACCTACTTATGTATTGCAACTGGCCAATAAATCCTCGAATCTGTTTCTCAGTCTTGGGCGGTGGCATTGATATGATTGCTTTAATCTTGTTTGGATCTACCTCTATTCCTCTAGAGCTTATAACGTATCCCAAGAGCTTGCCTGAGGTGACTCCAAAAGCACATTTTGATGGATTCAACCTCATGTTATATTTTCTTTGCCTTTCGAAAAATTTCCTTAAGGCTACTTGATGGCCTGGACGGTCTTTTGATTTTACAATCATGTCGTCGACATATACTTCAACTTCTTTGTGCATCATGTCATGGAGTAAGGCAGTTGCTGCACGTTGGTAAGTAGCACCCGTGTTTTTTAACCCGAATGGCATTACCGTGTAGCAGTAAGTGACCCATGGTGTTATAAAGGTTGTTTTCTCCATGTCTTCTTCTGCCATGAGAATCTGGTTGTAACCCGCGTATCCATCCATGAACTAGAGAAGCGCGTGATTTGCCGTGTTATTTACCAGAATGTCGATGTGTGGCAAAGGGAAGTCGTCCTTTGGACTTGCCTTATTTAGATCTCGATAGTTGACACACATCCTTACCCTTCCGTCTTTCTTCGGAACTGGGACGACGTTGTGACAAGAGGAAAATGTATGTCGTTATCTACCCTTCCCCCAAGTCAAACTAAATTTGTAAACACCTAACCAACCTTATATGAATATAGAGTAAGTTAAGGGTCGATCCCTAGGGAATGCAATGATGAAAACTAGAGTCTAAGTCAAGCTACCTCGAAGATGGAGTTTAGATAATGGTTGGCACTATGGTAAACTAAAACTAGTCTAATCAAGTAAATCAAAGGTCTAAACACTAGGGATATGGGTTCCACATGCAAGTTCAATGATAATGCTAGTTTAGAGCTCAATCAATTAATTCAAGTATTGCAATGGACAAACAATAGTAGCAATCAAGAGAGTTCAAATGCTATCTCCTATAGGCCAATCTAGGTGTCACTATGAAAGGCAAATCAAGAATAATCACAAGCAAACCCAATCAATTAGAGCAACTTTCAATTCATTAAGAGTTGCAATGCAATCTAGATTAATCTTATAGGTTGATCACTCCTAGTCTAATCAATCACATGCAAAACTATGTCAACCAATTTAATTGCAACAAATCAATCAATCAAAGAGCATTAACTAGCAATTTCATTGATCAAACATGCTTCCCCCTTTCCCTAGCAACTAATCTACTCACTAATAATGGTGAAATTCAAGAACAAATAACTAGAAATTGCATTAATCTTCATTCTATATCAAAATCTAAGAGAAATCAAAATATTCAACAATATCAAATTCAAATCCAAAGAAAAACAAGCAACAAGCATAAATCAAATAGCAAGTAAGTAAGAGATGAAAGAAGGAATAGATTCTCACTAATATTGATGATTGAAAATGAAGAAATCCAAACTTGATTGATCAAATGTTGAGTTACAAATCCAAAACCAAGAACTTCTCTCTAACCTCTCTCTAAATTCTCTCTCTAAAACTAAGCTAATGAAATATTATCAAAAAGTTGGTTTCAAAAAGGAATTACAATTCAATTTATAAGTAAAGAAGAAACCGGCAAATCCCGCGGTCTCTCTCGATGAATCCGCGGCCGCGGAGAAAAGGGTACGGAACCCTCCGCGGGCTTTCTGGGCAACACCCGCGCCCGCGGCAAGATAAACCCGCGCCCGCGGCCAAAGATGCTGCGCCCGCGGCTAATCCCCTGCTCCCAAAACACAATCAGGGGGCCGCGGTCTCTCTGAGATGGAGCGCCCTCTCAAGATTTCCCGCGCCCGCGAAGAGCCCGCGGGGCAACCGCGGGAAGCTTCTGCAAAAATCTTGCAATTTGCTCTTCTTGAGCCCGTGCCCGCGGCTCCACTGACCCGCGCCCGCGGCCTGATGGAAATACCTTGAAGACCTCTCCGAGGCCTCTCCAAGGCCTCTCTAAGCCCTCTCTAGCCAAATGCTTCTTCCTTACTTGGTCATTAAGGTCCCAACTTGATTCCTTTACAAAGGAAAAAGGACCATAAAGAAAAGAGGAGAAAGAGAAACTAAAGGAAAAAGGACCAAAAATAAGAGAAGAAAGCATGAAAAAGGTAAAGAAATAACCCTAAAAGACTACCCTATGAGTGGCATAATTGACACTCATCACGTTGGCGACCCATTCGGGGTATTTGGATACCTTAATGAAACCTGCAGTTATTTGTTTTTGAACTTCTTCCTTTATTTTAAGTGCTACGTCAGGTTTCATTCGACGTAACTTTTGTTTTACAGGTTTAATTCCTGGAATTAGTGGTATAGTGTGTTGAGCTATTTCTCTATTAACTCCTGGCATATCTTCATATGACCAAGCAAATATATCGATAAATTCTTTAAGTAAGTTAATTAAATCAGTTCTTTCTTGCTTATTAAATGTTAATCCGATTTTAACTTCTCTTTATTCAATGTTAATCCGTTTCAGTTTCTTCAATTACCGGTGTTTTCTTTTCGAGTGTTTCCATTGCTTTAATAATTTCTTTGTCTTTTTCATCGTTAGCTAAGCAATGCTCGTCATCTTGGGTTAGGGAGGAACACAAGAAGTAAGGAGAATGAGAAATATTATTATACTCTGAGATCATTACATCAAAGAGTGATATGTCCTCAGGGACTGGATCACTGACTATCCTAGGAGAAGAAATAAGAGGGGGAGGTGTTACTACTAAAGACTTAGAAGAATCTAAAGGGAAAGACTCTGACTTAGACTCTGACTCAGACGACTCCTCAAACATCGGTCCTTGTCCTGTCGTGATTGATATCTTCCTTCCGCTTGGAGTAGTCACTTTGATAGTCTTGCGCCACCCTTGTAGTGATCCTTCAGCTGGAGTAATTACCTTCGAGGGGTTGAAGCTTTCACTTTGTAGGACTGTTTGAATGAGCGAGGAGTTATCTTCTTCATAAGTTGGCTCATTCTTTTCTTGCCCAAACAGTAATGTCATGACGTTAAAGTCAAAGCATGGGGGTGCTTTCTCCTTATGGACGGGAGTTGGGATTTCATCAGTGAAGTAGCAATCCAAGAAAATCTCGAATCCCGGTTGTCTTATGCCGTTTACAACAAATGGCTCGGGAAATTCATGGCATGGATAGTCCTCTCCTTCTTTTATGAACTGACCATTAAGCGTAAGAGGGTACTGATCCATTGGAATTGCTTTCTTTTGAATGCGAGCGTCCCTACGTGCTTTCAACTTGTCCTGGGCTCGCTTGAGATCTTTCCGAGTCGGTTCAAAACCAAGTCCAAAAGTATCTAACTTAGGGAGGCCAGGTGACTCCAGCAGTTTTGCTATTCCTTTCTTCTTTCCTAAAGTCATCCCAGGAAAGTGTCCTTGTTTCTTCAGCATGGCGTTGACGGTCATGTTGGGATGGGGGTCATGGCAAAGAGATGTCCTTTCATCCTCCTGGATTAAGGAGACTTCTTCGTTAAAGCCCCATAGGTCTTCATCTTCTTCGTCGTGCTCCACATTAATAATTGGATTTTCTATGGATTTGATTCTCTTAGGAGAAGCATCGATGGTGATCGGAATTCCTCTAACTATAGCTTTCACTTGTTGGTGGAGAGATGAAGGACGGCCTTTAGATCATGAAGCCAAGGGCGTCCCAACAATAAGTTGAATGAAGCTTTGATGTCCACTACTTGGAAAGTAGTAGCATGTTCTATTGCTCCTGCCGTTACATTTAGGGTAATCTTGCCAAGAGCTTGACGACGAGTATTATCGTAGGCTCTTATTCCTTGTGTGGACGGAGTTAAGTCTTCATCCCTTATGCCTAGCATCCTCGTGGTTCTAAGTGGACAGACATTGATAGCCGATCCATTGTCTACAAGAGTCATTGGAACATTCATCCTTTTGCAGACTACCGTAAGGTTTAATGCCTTGTAATGTTTGTCACCTTCTGGGGATAAATCTTTGTCAGAAAAGGTGATCAAATTAATCGGAGTAGGAAGGTCACTTGTGAGAAAGTTGGCTAGTCCCTCAGGAGTAGTGTCAGAATCTATCCCGATTTTATCCAAGGCATTCATTACAGCCAACCTATGTTCTCGAGATGTTGCCAGAAGTTTCCATACATTCATCTCAACTTTTGTCTTCTTAAACTGTTTAACAATGTCACTGTCTTCGATGATAGGTATGGGAACTTGATGCACAGTTGGCATAGGTTGTGTTGAAACGAGAGGTTGCATTCTCCCAGATCTTGTGAGGACATCTATTGATGAATCTTCTTCAGCCCAAATGTCATCTGTGGTGTATGACACAGAAGGTGAAGGTCCTACTATGTCCTTTAGATAGACATCTTCTTCATCAGTGTCCCAAACTCCATTAATGGTTATTTCCTCTCCTTGTTGAACTTGGACTAGTTTCTTTTCATCAATCATTTTCTGTACCAAATCCTTGAATTTGAAACAGTTTTCTATAGTGTGACCCCCTGATTGATGATACTGACAGTAATACTTATCTGTCCTTTTTAATGACTCGAATGGTCTCGGTTCGAGGGGTTTGACCTCGCCACTCTCGGAGAGCATTTCGAACATTTTTGCATATGGGATCCCAATTGGAGTGTAGATTCTATTGCTCTTCTTGGGTTTTTCAGTGACTTGTAAGGGAAAGTGCTTTGCCTCATAAGTCGTTTTCACTGGTGTGAGTTCTCTTTTAGGTTCTTCTTTTGGAAGTGGAAGCTCATCATATTTCTTATGGAGTTCGTTCATAACTTTGAGAGGATTCACGTAGTAATTGCGATGCCTCCTTCATAGACAGTGTGAGCAATTGTATATCTTCCTTATTTGCTGGTTTCGGAAGACTATCCTTGACATCGAAAAAGATCTCCTCTTCTTTTTCTATGGCACAGATTTCTTTGACAGGTTTAATGAGAGAGGAGGGGTCAACCTCGTTTTCCTCATCGGAGATAGCCAGGGTATGAGCTAAAGGTGCATTGTCGATACTTGGCTTCTTACTGGCAGGGGGCAACGGCAGTTTGTTATTGTCGATTAGATCTTGGATAGCTTCCTTAAGCTTCCAACAACTTTCAGTGGAATGGCCCCTACCTTGGTGATACTTGCAGTGTGCATTGGGGTTCCAGTTAACCGACCTCTTCTCAACTGGTGGGTCCCCAAATGGTCCAATGGGAGTTATAAGACCTTTTGCATTTAATCGATCAAATGCGGTGTCATAACTCATGCCAATAGGAGTGAAGTTTCTCCTAAATTGTTTCTTCTGTCCTTGGTTGTTCATGGCAAGAACTTCTCCTAAATTAAAGGTGCTAACATTATTTGAGTGGGCGGTTTTAGAAGAAGAAGGATTGTCGTTCTTCTTTCCTTTCCAGCCACTGTTGGAGTTATTGTTGGCAGCTTTTGACTTAGCCAAGTCATCTTCAATATTGATCCCAATGTCATAAACGGCCTTGAAGGTATGGAGATTATTTTGATATTTAAGATGCTTGGAATATTTTTCTTGGAGATTTTTGATAAACAGTCTCACAGACTCTTTTTCACTTGGCACCTCAATCATTTTAGCTGAGGTTTCTCTCCACTTGTTAAAGAAATAAGTGAAGCCTTCATTCTCTTTCTGCTTGAGGATTTCAAGTTCTCTATGGTCAGTCTCGACTTGAATGTTGCACTTGTACCTATAAACGAAAGCGTTTGCTATAGACTCCCAGGTACAGGTTTTTTCTTTCTCGAGAGAAAAGAACCATTGTTGGCAAACGGTCTCGAGAGATAGTGAGAAAAGAGAAGGGAAGACCTTCTTATCGATACCCTTGATACTCATTATTGTTTCAAATTATCTTAAATGGAAGTAAGGGTTGTCAATTGCTTTGAATTTTGGGATGTCGTTGGCGTTGAACTTTTGTGGAAGAAGATCCTTGTCCACCGAGACCCCTTGTGATGTAAGCTCTTGAAATTTGTAGTCGCTAGACAACTTTCTTAAACTCTCTTGCATGAGGTCCATTTGTTGTTGCTTCACGAAATCATCGATCCTAAGTGCGAGAAGTTTCACTGTCTCAGTCACAGTAGCCAGTTCGTTCTTGAGATCATTGACTTCTTCTTGAGTTGCCATTATAACCCTAGCTTTCCTCTTGCGAGCTATAGGTTTGTCGAAAAGTTGGACTTGTACGAAAAGGTTATCTTTGATTTATCGTCCTTCCTTTCTTGACCACGCGCTGTAAATTAAACCATTTTGCGTTTTAATTACTTGAGTCGAATCAACTTGACTTTATGGTTTATTTTAAGGAAAAAAAGAAAAAAGAAAAGGGTGCGTATTTTTGGCAAAAATAATGTACATATTTTTAGGGAACTAAATATTATTATTTTTATTGGAGGGTTAATATCTGACTTACCCCCCTAAAAAAATGATGGAAAAACGCGCACACAAGACTCTCTTAATCATGGTCAAAGTATGTGTATGGGTGTATGCGTTGATTGTAACTGACATGCTTGGACTCTTGTGTAAGACCATGGGACTTAGTGCCTAAACTTGATCATTGATTCAATTAAACATTATTGACAGCAAAATTAACCGAAAGCTGATTAATTAGACCCTAGGTGATGACTCGACCAATAATCCGAACTGTCGGCCAAGCGACAGGACTGGCGTCACACTGTGGAGCTTGGCGCCAGGCGACAGGACTATCGTCAGGAGCTACACTCCATAGTGTGGCGCTACAGCTCAGACCTTGGCGCCAATATTGGAGCTTCGGTCTGGGACTTTTTTCGATGTTATTAATCAACTGGGGTATGCTTAAAGTCGTTCTAGGTCAATTCAGATTAAAATATTAGACTTTATTGACTCAAATTAATTAATTAATTAATTAATTAGGCAAAGTTCTTTAAGTCATTAATTGATTTAGTCTCAACACAAGTCAACAAACGGTTAAGAGAAACATAGAATATATATGCACAACAAATAATGCACAATTAGTCAAGTAGGCACAATATGATGCAATGCGTTCGCAACCTAACCATGGCTCTAGTTCTCTAAAGTTCGGGATATGGTGTAGTCAAAGAGGGTCCATGGTTAATTATCCAGATGCACCGCGCGGAAGCCTAACCGTGAAGGGTTGGCGCGAGTGGATGGGACACCGCGAGTTTTAGAAAAAACTCGCTTCCATGGTTTGGTGAATTCATCATCTCGGATGTACCCTTTGTTGCACGGAGCGTTCAATCGGGTAGATGGAGCATGAATTCCCAGAGGGTTTTGTCCATACGTAGAACACATATAGGTTTCAGAAAAGTGAGAAAAATTTCAATCAGGAAGTAGGATCGAGCAAACAATACGAAAAACCGGTCGAAATTAGAACGCATATTTCTGGCTCGGTATTGGGGGAAGTTGGCGCCAACAATCAGAGACTGGCGCCAGCTTTTAACTGTAGCGCCTGGCGCTAATACTGGCATCTTGTGCTACGACTAAAATGCTGGCGCCAAGCTCTGGCCCCTGACGCTACTTCCCACATGCCTCAGCAGCTTTCTATGCTCGATAAAATTTTCCAGTTTCGCGCGGTGTTATTTCAGTCCTAGTTGTGAAAGATATTTCTCAAATTTCCTACGTGTAAAATCCTATGTTTTTAACTCATTATGGATGGTCTTTCCAATGAGATCTTTTTTATGCATATGACAATAATGTTAATCAAATTACACACATGAAATACTTAGAACTTTTCAAGTCTCATCCACTCATTCTAAATCATTGCCGAAACAAATTCAGGAATTAAAATAGAAATCCTCCCCAGTGGAGTCGCCAAAAACTGTAGGGAATAATTTCAAGCCTTTAAAATCCCACTAGCGTGAACCCCACTGTGATCATACACTAAAGTACGGTGGCGTCCAAAAGGGAAGAAGATAGAGCAAAAGAGTCGCCAACAAGTTTTTTAGGAACTTGTAAACCGTTCACGAGGTGAAGGTTACACCCCTTAACGATCTAAGAGATCGTCAACTCCATAAGGTCAAGAACCAAATAAGGGTTCGGGGATGAAGGTACAAATCCAACCTAAAAGAAATTGAACCTGCCCTAATAATAGGCCTCTACTTTATTCTGATCGTATTCATATGCGCTTTTTGACTAACATACAATTAATAAGATTAACCCTAAACCTGTTTATCTATGTTGGTTGAATATTAATGCACAAATAAATCTATTATTGGCGATCACTTGAATTATAATCGTATTAACCCTAACAAGATTAGTAATATCTTATTAAGCGTGATTACAAAGATAGATTCCCTTTAAACATGCAATAAAAGGTGTGATCAAGCAATAGAAATATATATCATCAAGCAACATAATAATAATCATGATCATAAAACTATAACAATCATAATAATAATCATGTTAATCATAATAACAATAATTATAAAAATTGTAATCACAATAAAAAGAATCATAAATCATGTTAAAGCATAATAAAAATAGAAAGATCCTAGGCATGATACTAACAAGATTAATAACAAACCCTAGCATGTCACTAAGCAATAAAAATCAAATCTTTAGTTCTAACATGATACTAACAATCATAAATATTAGGAAGAACATAGGAAGCATCATAACAATCATATTTAATATTAAAATTACCCTAGACATGATACTAGGAATATCATAATAACAATGTAAACATGATTTCTACATCATAACATCAATTAAAACAATTAAAGTACTTACTTTGATGCCTCGTACCTCTTTCTAATAACAAAATACACACGTTAGTAACTTCAAGGAAAATAATAAACAAAAAATTAAATTAAATAATTGAAAGAGAGATTTGGGAACAAACCCTCAAAAATTAAACCTTTCACGTCTAGGGCGAAGGCAACTTCGAATATGGCTAGGTGTTTCTAGATCTTGCGAATGCGGAATTTTGTATGAAAAAGCAAAGTAAGAAAGAATTGAATGTTTTAAGAAAGATGAATGATTTAGAGAATGCTAAATAATTAATGATTGTTGATGATGATAATTCGTGAGAATTGGTGAATGAAAACAGAGTTTTTAATACGATATTTATAGAGAAAATTAGCAAAAAAGATAAATTAGACAAAACAGAGTCTGACGCATTAAAAATAGAACTGGCGCCAACCCTAGCTAGCTGGCGCTAGGCACCAACACTAGCGCCAGGCGCCAGGCCTGGTTCAAGGCGCCAAGGCCTGGGGTTAGGCGCCAAGCCTGATTCCAACGCGTTTTCAAAAATCCGATAAGTTTACCGTACTGGAGGATAAAATAATATTATTTCCTCGAAAATACTATTTGATTTTGATTAAAACTCTGAAAAGTCAACAAAAGTCAATTTATCAATGCTAATTGAATTAGGAATGAAAAGAACCTTCTAGAAGAATCTAGAAGAATAAAACCATTCCTAATTGCATTAGGAATGATAAATCATATTAGGCCCTCCCCTAGATCATTGGGACGTACATAAAGCTCAAACCGGGCCCAGTTTGGTAAATTGGCCATAACTTCCTCAATATTCATCGGAATTGGGCTTATAATATATCGTTGGAAATTTCTTTGCAAGCCTCATCCAACTACACTACTATTGGACCCATATCATGGACCAACCAAACTGGATTGGCTGTTTTCTTAAAATAAGTTTTCAAAAACAGAGAGAAGAGAAAAGAAATTAAAACTTTCCGCAACACTAGACCTTTCCACACTTTCGTTTCATTCGATTATGATTAGACGTGAAAGGTACTCATCACTGGGTTTGGTTTTGGGGAGACACAAATGGGTGTCTACACTATTGATTCCCAAGTAGAGGTTTTTTCTTTGTTAAGGGAGAAGAACCATTGTTGGTAAACGGTTTTAAGAGATAGAGAAAATATAGAGGGAAACACTTTCTTATCATACTTAATACTCATTATTCTTTCAAAAGCTTATAGATGAAAATTAGGGTTGTCAGTTGCCTTGAATTTCGGGATGTCGTTGGCATTGAACTTCTGCGGAAGAAGATCTTTGTCCACTGAGACCCCTTGTGAGCTAATGCCTTGAAACTTGTAGTCACTAGACAACTTGCTCAAATTTCTTGCATGAGGTCCATCTGTTGTTGCTTCATATGGTCATTGATTTTGAGGGTTAAAACCTTTAATGCCTCAGTCACGGTAGTGAATTAATTCTTAAGTTCGTTGACTTCTTCTTGAGTTGCCATTATCTTTTTAGCTTTCCTCTTTTGACGAATTGGTTTATATAAAAAAAAAAAGACTTGAATAAAGGTGTTGTCCTTGATTAATTGTCCTTCTCTCCTTGACCAAGTACTGTGGAAAGGGAAATTAGGGATATTCATTGGTAATTATTTGACTCAACTCTATTCAACATGCATAGATGGAAGAAGGTAGGAAGAATGAAGGAGAGATATGAAAAATTAGGAATAGAATGTGCCCCCAACTTAAATGACGGAAAAAACCGACTCAAGCATGAACCTAAGACATGGTCATGGTGTGATATAAAAAGTGTGTGCTAAGACTAGTGAGTGTAGGTGACATACTTTGACTCTTGTGTAAGACCATGGGACTTAGTGCTTAGACTCGATAATTGACTTAACAAGTAAAAATTTATTGAATTGACTTGAAAACTGCTCAATTAGACATAAGGTGATGACTCGAGCAATAAACTGAACTGTCATCAAAACAACAGGACAGGCGCCTCTCTTTGCAGTGTAGCGCCAGACGACAGGATTGTCGCCAGGCGCTACACTCCATAGAGTGGTGCTACAGTTCAAATTTTGACGCCATTGTTGGAGCGTCGATCTGAAACTATTTTCAGTATTATTACTCTACGGGGTTATGCCTAAAGTCGTACTAAGTCAAGCCTGATTAAATATTAAACTTTATTTACTCAAATTAATTAATTAATTAATTATTAGGCAAAGTTTTTTTAGTAATGAATTAATTTATTGAATCTTAGCACAAGCCAAACAAACGGTTAGGAAAAATCACATAGAGTATGCACAACAAATAATGCACAATTAGTCAAGTAGGCACAATATGATGTAATGAGTTTGCAACCTAACCGTAGCTCTAGTTCTCTAAAGTACAGGATATGGGTTAGTCAATAGAGGGTCCATGGTTAATTGTCCAGATGCACCACGTGGAAGCCTAACCGTGAAGGGTTGGCGCAAGTGGATGGGACACCGCGAATTTAGAAAAACTTGCTTCCATGGTTTCGTGAATTCAACATTCTCGGATGTACCCTTTGTTGCTCAGAGCATTCAATCAGGTAGATGGAGCATGAATTCCCAAAGGGTTATGTCCATATGTAGAACACATATGGGTTTCAGAAATGTGAGAAAAACTCAATCAGGAAGTAGGATCAAGCAAACAGTGCTAAAAACTGGTTGAAATTAGAACGCATATTTCAGGCTCGGTATTGGAAGAACTTGGCGCCAGCAAACAGAGTCCAGCGCCACCTTTTGGCTTTAGCGCCTAGTGACAGAGGCTGTCGCCTGGCGCTAACGTCAAAAAGTTGGCGCTAGTCTTTGTTCACTGACGCTAGTTCCTACATGCCTTAACAGCTTTCTGTGCTCGATAAAATTTTCTAGTTTCATGGAGCATTATTTCGATCCTAGTTGTGAAAGATATTCCTCAAATTTCCAACATGTAAAAATCCTATGTTTTAACTCATTACGGATGGTCTTTCCAATAATATCTTTTTTATGCATATGACAATAATGTTAATCAAAATTATGCACATGAAATACTTAGAACTTTTCGAGTCTCATCCACTCATTCTAAATCATTGTCGAAATAAATTTCAGGAATTAAAATAGAAATCCTCCCCAATGTAGGGAATATTTTAAGCATTAATCCCAAACATGAACCCCACTTTGATCATACACTAAAGTACGATGGCGTCCAAAGGGAAAGAAGATACAGCAAAAGAGTCGCCAACATGTTTTAGGAACTTGTAAACCGTTCACAAGGTGAAGGTTACACCCCTTAACGATCCAGGAGATCGTCAACTCCAATAGGTCTGGAACCATGACTAGTAGTTCGGGGATGAATTTACAAATCCAATATAAAATAGATTGAACTTGCCATAATAATAGGCCTCTACTTTATTCTGATCGTATTCATGTGCGCTTTTTGACTAACATGCAATCAATAGGATTAACCCTAAACCTGTTTATCTATGTTGGTTGAATATTAATGCACAAATAAATCTATTATTGGCGATCACTTGAATTATAATCAAATTAACCTTAAACAAGATTATTAATTATCTTATTAAGCATGATTACAAGTACCAATTCTCTTTAAACAAGCATAAAAGACGTGATCAAGCAATAACAATAAATATATAATCAAGCAACATAATAATCATAACAAATTATAACAATCATAATAATAATCATCATCATTATAATAATAATTAAAATAATCTTGATTAAAATAATCATGTTAAAGCATAATATTAATAGCAAGATCCTAGGCATGATACTAACAAGATTAATAACAAACCCTAGTATGTCACCAAACAATAAAGATCAAATATTTATCCCTAACATGATACTAACATGAATATTAGGTAGAGAAATTATCAAGCATCATAACAATCATACTTGATTTAAGGAACTTATTCTTTACCCTAAACATGATACTAGGAAGCAATAAAACATCCTAACATGATACTAGGAATCAAAATAACAATTTAAGCATGATTTCTATATCATAATATCAATTAAACCATTAAAGTACTTACTTGGATGCTTTGTATCTCTTTCTAATAACAGAATACATCCATTAGTAACTTCAAGGAAAATATTAAAATCAAAACAATTAAATTAAATAATTGAATGAGACATTTGGGACCAAACCCTCAGAAATATCAAACCTTTCACGTCTAGGGCGAAGGAAACTTCGAATAATGCTAGGTGTATCTAGGTCTTGTGAATGCGGAATTTTTTAAAAAGAGGGTAGGTTTAGAAAAGAGAGAGAATCAAGAAATTCTTTATCAGAGTTGGTGATTGTAGATGAGAATTAGTTATTGTAGATGAATCCAAACGGAGTATTTAGAAGGCTATTTATAGAGAAAATCATCCAAAAAGATAGAAAATCGAACTAGAGTTCTGACGTGAAAAAACAGATTTAGCGCCAGACACTGACATTAGCGTCAGGCACAAATCTTAGCGCCAGGCGCTAATGCTGGCGTTAGGCGCTAACCAAGTTTTTGACACGTTTTCTAAAATCAGATAGAAATTAACCGTATAGGAGGATAAAATCGTATTTTCCTCAAAAACACTCTTTTATTCTGATTAAAACTCTAAAAAGTCAACAAAAGTCAATTTATCAATGCTAATTGAATTAGGAATGAAAAGAACCTTCTAGAATAATCTAGAAGACTAAAACCATTCCTAATTGCATTAGGAATGATAAATCCTATTAGGCCCTCCCCTAGATCATTGGGCAGCATATAAGGCTCAAACAAGGCCTAGTTTAGTATTTTGGCCATAACTTCCTCAATATTCATCGGAATTGGGCTTATCATATGGATTGGTTGTTTTCTTAAAATAAATTTTCAAAAACATAGAGAAAAGAAAAGAAATTAAAACTATCCGCAACACTAGAGTTTCAACACTTTCACTTCATTCGATCATGATTCGACGTGAATGGTACTCATCACCGGGTTTGGTTTTGGGGAGACACAAATGGGTGTCTACAGTTACACTCCTGGCCCGGACAGAAATATAAGTAAATCTGGGTCAAGCTCATTAGTCCTTATTCCAAGCTATAGTGTTTACAACCCAAATCTCATGGCCGAACCAAGTAATAGAAGTGATGATCCAAATTATGATCCTATTGAAGATGGTTATGCTCGTAGTGTTGCTTGATTGAATGATTTTAAACTATGGTTTTTGTTTAATGTTTCAATAATTGTCCTAAATGACAAAGTTGTATTTCCATTAATTATTAATGAAATAAAATTAATTATTTAAAATTTCTCTATATTATTAAGTGAATTAAATGCTTATATGATAGAACTTGTTTACATTTTCAAAGTTTGAAAATTAAACCCAGGAAGTGTGTCTCCAAGAATGAGAGACTAAGTGAGAAGTAAGCGCATTGGTTCCAAAGTTGGGAAGGTCCTTAGAAAGCTAACCCATATTACTGAGAACATCAGGAAACTGGTGAACAAAGGAAACCAAAGCTTTTACTTTGACTCTTATAGTGTGGTTTTCAAGAGAGTTGCTGCAGCCAAACGACCTCTTTACTTGGGAAAGGAGGACCCTGCCAGTCTTGAAAACTAGATTAGGGAGCTTGATAAGTTGTTTGATGCTATAAATTGCCCAAGTGAGTTGAGGGTGAATAATGGGGTTTACTACTTTAGGGAGGAAGGTGATTTATGGACTTTGGTGGGCCCAAAGAAAAGATGAGCTATTGAAAAAGCCAAACTTTTGGTGGGATGAGTTTAAGGAAGCTTTGAGAGAAAATTTTTACCCTTCCTACCTGAGAAAGAAAAAGTATGGTGTTTACCAACCCAAGAATGGGGAACATATCAATCAGTGAATACTACAACAAGTTCATTGAGCTGATGAGGTTTGCCCTGGAAGTAATCCCTAACGAAACCATCAAAGCTCAGAGATTTGAGCAAGGCCTAACCTTGACACTCCAAGGTAAGGGAAACTAGGGGGAGTGACCTTTGAGACCCTGGATGAAGGGTATGGCCGTGCAGCCCACCTGTACAAAATCAAGGGAAGGGAAATTGAGCATACTTGCAAGAAAAGGATGAACCTAGATGACGAGGGGTTGAACTAGGTCATTAAAACTAATCCTCCCTCAGTCAAACTAAAGTTACAAACACTTAACAAACCTAAATACAAGTATAGAGGCAAGTCAAGGGTCGAACCCAAAGGAACAGTATTGTTCAAGCGCTCTCAATTATGCGCCTATGCTCGGTCAAAGACAAAGATAAAGAGAGAATACTAACAACTAACAAATAAAGAAACCAAACAAATAAAGCACTAAGAACGGGGATCAACAAGTAATCATGACAATTGTAGCAACTCGAAAACAACATGCAAATCAATGGTTGCGAAAACTAATGATGAGAGCAATTTAAAGAGATCGACAAGCTATCTCCTAGAGGTCTAACTAGCGCCAACTACGAGAGACACTAACTAAGAACGTCACAAATCAAACTCAATTAACAATTGCAATTCCTAAATAAATGGTCCGTATCATTAGCAATTTCAATGCAATCTAGCATAATTCTCAAGGCCTATCGAAATACACACGCACAATTTCCATTAATTACTTTAATCTCAACAATCAATCAACATAATCCCCAAATTAAGCACAATTTATCATACAAGTTTCACCCAATCCCTAGCCAAACAACTAATCTAACATCATCATATAATCAACTAACAATTAAAGAAATCAAGAATTAACAATATATGAAGAAAAAATACACTAATCAAGCATCAAACATCAAAATCAATCCAAACAAACAAGAATATTAAACAAAGCAATAAAATGAGATAGAGTAAGAAAGGTTCATTAATAATAGAGAAGATCTTCAACACAATTGTCACCATTAAATCTTTAATCTCCTAATCACCATTGAAATTCCTCTCTTTCTCTCTCTAAAATCTACTCCTTAACTAACCCTAAAACTAGAGAGAGAAGCTCTCAACTAAGCTAAAATTATGATCTAAATTCAATCTCTCATTAATTAAAAAATCGGGTTACAAATGGGTATTTATTGGAGGCACGAAACAAAGACGAGCGAAACAGGGACTGGAAGGGGCGCGCCCGCACCACTGTGCTACGCGCTTGCTCCAATGTGTTGCGCGCCCGCGGGGGGTGGCCGCGCACTGCACTCCTCTAGGTTTCATCGGTTCTTCTCGAGGGTTCGTTCGTTCGCTAATGGCTTCGAATAAGCGCACCGATTGATGATGATGGACACCAAGTGTGGCAGTCCCAAAAAGCACTTAATAGTGGTTTCAACACCCCATCTTCATGAGAGCACGGCTTGAGAGCTAGAACTTGGAGAACCCACTTCCTTGCATCTTGAGATTTCCTAATGCCATGAACTTGTTCCAAAAACATCTTCCACCTTAGTAATCCATCCATATCAAGAACCGAACCTTGTAAAATACCTACAACCACAAAAAGAGAACAAATAAAGAACAAAACACTAGAAAAACCATCAAAATGCACAAAACCACAAAATAATCGAGAAAAGGTAAAATAAAGAGCAAAAGCATAAAAGTTTGCATTTATTAAGAAGGAAAGCTATGAAAAGAAGGTAAAAATAACCTAAATGCTCATTAAATGGGTTCCATTTATGACACCTATCACCAAACACTTCTCACGGGGGTGAAAAGAGGCATAAGCCCAATGGGAGCTACCAAGGGAATTCTTGAGATAGGAGGGACAACAAAGGGAACTTTGGGAAAGGGAATGGAGGCCAGTCGTCCAAAAATAAGGGGAATGGGAACTAAAGAGGTGAGAGACCCAAGAGGAAGTATTTCTGCAAGAGATGTGAGAAAGACCACCCAGGGAAGGACTGTGAGGGGAACCCAGTAACTTGTCGTTACTATCAGAAGTTGGGACACCGTGAGTACGAGTGTTTCAAGAAGGAAGCGGATGTTAAGTCTAGGAAAGTGAAAGAGTCTAGTGCACCTAGTAAATCACCTTAGTCTAGTGGAGCTAAACCCAAGGCCGGAACTAGTAGAAGTGCGGAGGTGCCCCAAAGGGTCGTTTTTTTTGTGATGAATAGTTGTTATGCTGAGTCTTCTAATGATGTGGTAATTGTTATTTTCTTTATAAGTTCCTCTCCTGTGAAAGTCTTGTTTGATTCAGGGGCATCTGGGTTTGAGATTAGAATGACTTTGATTAGAATGACTTTGATGTGATTCTGGGTATGGATTTATTGGGAAAGTATGAGACAAAAATTGATTGTGCGGTTGAAAAGGTCACTTTGACTAGCCCAAGTAAGACCAATGTGGTATATAAAAAGGAAGGGAAAAGCTAAGAGTTAAGAGTTGTGTCTGCAATGCAACTATAGAAGCTGGTTAAGAAGGGTTGTCCTTTGTTTCTGTGTAGTGTTCAAGAGATTGAAAGTGAGGAAAAGAAAGATGAGAATAATATTCTTGTGGTAGATGAATTTCCAGATGTGTTCTAGATGAGATTCCGTGTATGCCACCAATAAGGGATGTTAAGTTCACTATCGAACTAGTGCTTGGAACTAGACCTGACCTATTTCTAAGGCTCCATATAGGATGGCTCCAGCCGATTTGAGGGAGTTGAAGACTCAATTAGATGATTTGTTGGAGAAAGGTTACATTAGACCTAGTTCATCACCTTGGGGAGCCCCAATATTGTTTATGAAGAAGAAGGATGGAAGTATGAGGTTGTGTATTGATTATCAGGAGTTGAACAAGGTGACAGTAAAGAATAAGTATCCATTACCAAGGATTGATGATTTATTTGATCATTTGAAAGGAGAAAGGGTATTCTCAAAGATAGATTTGAGATCAGGTTATCACCAATTGAGAATTGTGGAGCAAGATATTGCTAAGAGTGCTTTTCAGGATCCGTTATGGTCACTATGAGTTCCCAGTTATGCCATTTGGTTTGACTAATGCACATGTAGTGTTCATGGATTTGATGCAAAGGATTTTCAAGCCCTACTTGGACAAGTTTATCGTGGTGTTAATTGATGATATTTTGATTTATTCAAAGGATGAAGAAGACCATAAGGAGCATTTGAGGCAATAAGGGAGCACCAGTGTTATGCCAAGTTATCTAAGTGTGAATTTTTGTTGGAGAAAGTAGAATTTTTGGGCCATGTGATTTTCAAGGATGGAGTTGCAGTAGACCCAAGCAAGATTCGAGCTATGAGTGATTCTCCAACCCCAAAGAGTGTGTTGGATGTAAGGAGTTTCTTGGGTTTGGAAGTCTACTATAGAAGGTTTGTGAAAGATTTTTCAAGGATTTTAAAGCCCATGACAAGTTTGATGAAAAAGGAGCATAAGCTCTTATGGAATCCAAAGTGTGAAGAGGCATTTATGATCTTGAAAGAAAGGTTAACCATAGCACCTGTGCTTGCTTTTCCGGATTGAAGTGATTTATATCATGTGTATAGTGATGCATGGAGGTTTGGGTTAGGTTGTGTGTTGATGCAAAATCGAAGACTGATTGCGTATGCTTTGAGGCAGTTGAAGGTTCAGGAAGGGAATTACCCAATCCATGATTTGGAGTTAGCTGCAATAGTGTGTTCCTTGAAGATTTGGAGACATTACTTATATGGGGTGACTTGTAGGATTTTCACAGATCATAAGTGTTTGAAGTACCTTTTCACTCCAGACACATTTGAATGGGAGGCAAAGACGATGGTTGAAGTATATGAGTGATTATACATTGAATATTCAGTATCATGAGGGAAAGGCTAAAGTGGTGGCAGATGCTTTGAGTAGGAAGTCAGAACATACGATGAATGTGAAAGCAATACAAGATCAGTTGTGTGTGGAATTTCAAAAATTGAACTTAGAAGTAATGGACCATGGTGAAGTGACTAGTATGTTGAATGCCTTGGTGATTCAACCATCCATTTATGATGATATAAGGGAAGGTTAATTGGAAGATGAGAAGTTAAAGGCAATTAAGAAGAAAATTGATGAGGGACAAGTGTTAGATTTCACCATTAGTGATGAAGAAAGTATCCCTTTTAAGGGAAGATGGTGTACTACTGAATTGTGGAAATCTGAAACAAAGATTAATGGAAGAAGCCCATAATTCTCCTTATTCAATGCATCTTGGAGGGGATAAGTTGTATAAGGACATGAAGAATACTTTTTGGTGGCCCAATAAGAAGAGAAAAGTGGTTGAATTTGTGGCTAAGTGTTTGACATGTCAGAAGGTGAATAGATTGAGCTTCGTAGGCCTCAAGGAAAGGTTCAATCCTTGGAGGTGCCAAAGTGGAAATGGGATTCGATTTATATGGATTTTGTGGGAGCTTTGCCAAAGACAAAGGTAGGGAATGCCACTATTTGGGTAAAAGTGGACAGGTTGATGAAGTCAGCAGCGTTCATACCAATGAGAAGTACTTGGACTATGGATCAGTTGGGAAGAGCTTATGTGAAATTTGTGCTGAAGTACCATGGGGTACCCACGGATATTATTTCGGATAGAGATTCAAGATTTTTGTCTAACTTTTGGAAAAGTTTGCAAATAGCAATGCACTAGTAGAATAAACTTGATGGGCAGCCACAAATGGCAAGCGGTTATTGAATTCCGCTTGCCAAAATGTAAATGGCAAGCGGTTTTGGATGAACCGCTTGTCAAAATGCCAATGGCAAGCGGTTTTGGATGAACCGCTTACCAAAATGTAAATGGCAAGCGGTTTGAGCATTGAACCGCTTGCCATTTGGTCAAAAAAACCCTAGAAAATTAAAACCCGACCCACTAGCTCACGGCCTCATCTTCTCTCTTCTCCGTCCCCTTTCCCCTCATTTTCACGCTCTCTCTCCTCTGATCTATCCCCTCATTTTTTCTCTCTCCTCTCATTTTCACGTTCTCTCTCCTCTTTCTCCCCTCCATTACGCCTCAGTTCTTTCTCCTCTATCTCCCCTCCATCCTTTATCTTCTTCTCTTTCTTCTCTTATCTCCTTTCTCAGCCTCCCTTCTTTCCTTTCTCACGCCTCACCACAATGAAGAACGACGGACACATATCTCACGCCTCAGCACAACGAAGAACGACGAACGCCTCAGTACCCAACGACGAGAATGAAGAAAACGTTTGGGTTCAGTTTTCCGGCTCGGCGTTAGGGTTCAGATCGCTACTTCTCAAGTCATATCTCACTTGATTTTCCGGTATTTCATTAAATTTTTTGCTAATTTTCAAGTTTTTGCATATATTATGTTTGTGTATAATTTAAGATCTGAACCCGGTATGTTTGTGTATAATTTTTGAGTTTTTAACTTTAAAATTTTGTTGTTTATAATTTAAGATCTGAACCCGGTATGTTTGTATATAATTTTTGAGTTTTTAGCTTTAAAATTTTGTTGTTCATAATTTAAGATCTGAATTTTTTTTTTACACAAAAGATCTGAAATTAAGTTAATAATTATTGTTGTTTATTTTTTCAATTTATTGTTTGGCAGATACGGTGAATCGGGATAGGGTGGTGGTGGTAATACGAGTTAAGGTGGTTGGTGGTGGCGGCTGGTGGTGTGCACGGCTGGTGAACAAGAGCAACATCATTTTTTTTTTGCTTTTTTTTTTTTTATGAAAATGTAATATTACAACAATTAATTAATAAAAATATTAATGTTTTTGCATATATTATGTTTGTGTTTCAATTTAATTGAAAAAACAAAAAAAAAATTAATTTTTTTTTTATTTTTTATATTTTATACCCATAATGGGCAGCGGTTTGGCGCCAAAACCGTTGCCCTTTCACTACAAATGGCAAGCGGTTTTGAACCGCTTTCCATTTAAAAGGCTTATGGCAAGCCCCCCCAATGGCATGCGGTTCAAAACCGCTTCCCATTAGGGGGTTTGAACCGCTTGCCATTATGTTTGTTCTACTAGTGATGGGAACGAAGTTGTTAATGAGCACGACATTTCAACCAGCAACTGATGGTCAAACAGCAAGAACGATTCAGACATTGGAGGACATGTTGAGATCTTGGTGTGATGGAGTATCAAGGGTCTTTGGAAGACCACCTGGATTTGATAGAGTTCTCTTACAACAACAATTACCATGCAAGCATTGGAATGACACCGTTTGAAGATTTGTATGGTCGGAATTATAGAAGCCCCGTTTGTAGGAATGATATAAGTGAGACTATGGTTCTTGGACCAGAGATGATTGAAGATATGGTGAAACAGGTTAAGTTGATTCGGGAAAATATTAAAACATCACAAGATCGACAGAAAAGTTATGTTGATTTGAAAATGAGGGAGGAAGAATATGAAGTAGGAGAGAAGGTTTTGTTGAAGATTTCACCCATGAAAGGTGTGATGAAGTTCTAAAAGAAGGGGAAACTGATCTCGAAGTACATAAGGCCTTATGAGATCATCTAGAAAGTGGGAAAAGTGGCTTATAAGTTGGATTTGCCTAACGAGCTAGAAAAGGTTCACAATGTATTCCATGTTAGCCAAATTCGAAAGTATATTCCGGATGTAACATGTGTATTGCAACCAAAAACCATTGAGATGGATGAGAATTTGACTTACGAGGAAAGACCAATAAAGATTCTTAACTCTAAAGTCAAGAGCACAAGGAACAAGGATGTGATTATTGTGAAAGTGTTGTGGTCAAATCAGAAAACTGACGAGGCTACATGGGAAGCTGATGCTGATATAAGGAAACGTTACCCAGAGTTGTTTGCCTAAGATAAGTGGTCGAGTTTCGGGGGTGTAACTCCTTTTTAAGGGGTTAGAGGGCGATAGAGTTTCTCGCGTCTACTTTGTTAGTCATTTTTTAGTGATTTCGAGTCTTACTTGAGTTTGGTTGGAGTCTTGAGTCAAGTTAGGATGTGCATGAACCAATAGTTTCAAAATGATTTCCGTATCTTTTAGCTAAGTTTCAAGTCAAAACTTATTTTAAGGGGGTAGACTGTAATACCCCGTATTTTCATACGTATTTTCTAATTAATTAATTAGGAACTATTTTATAAAAAGAGTATTTTAGTAAATTTATTAATTGGAGCCAAAATAATATTTGAATTTTGGCGCCAAAAATATTTTGAAACTAATCGTCATTTTGGATAAGATTTATTATCCATTTATCTTATTTTAAAAACCCAATTATTTATATATTTCGGATATTTTAATTAAAGAAAATTAATATTTTATTAATTAATGAAGATGGCCGAAAATTTCCAAAAATTTGCTAGGGATTTCTGATTTTCTATTTATTGGTATTTAATTGATTAATTATTTAATTATTTATTCTACATTAATTATACAATTATTTTATTCCTTAAAATCGAGCAAAATCCTCATAAATAAACCTAGAGAAACCTGAAAATCTGAGCTATGGGAAGCTTACGATTTTCGGCCCTCTCTAGTTATTTTAGGGGAATTCATTTTAGTAAAATTGTATTTTAAATCATCTCAAAAAATCTCTTAATTTCCTTAATTCTATTTCTCAATCTTTTTAATATTTGATCATCAAATTCTCTTGCCTTTTATTCTTCTTAATTATTTCCCAAGTAATTCCAATTTCCTTATTATTTTTCATGACTTACATACATTCCATATTCAATTATACACAATCACCTTAATATCAAAACTTTCCTTAATTCTTTTAATCGCTTCTCCAAGTAATCCCTTAAACCCTACTTACCATTATTCTTCCTACATTTTCCTACCATAATTCATGCTTACACTAGCCTATAAATACCCCTTAAATTCATGATTAAACCATTTCTCTATCAAATTCTTTTTATTTTTCTTTACTCCTTCTTGCGCACCACCACCTCAACCATGCACCACCTCATCTCCGGCCGCCACTGCCGCTGCCACCCTCCACCTTCCGGAACCACCTTCTGCCGTCGGCAGCCCCTTGCCACCACCTCCTCCCTTTTCTTCTTCTTTTCTCTTATTCAATTAATTATAATTATTATGGGGAATTTATAAAAAGATTATTATGAGTAGTTTTAATTATATAAAATCATATTTTTAATGGTGTTATTGATAAATTAATGTAAAAGGTTCATGTACATATAGTTGGGAAGTTTTTAATATAATTATTTGTGATTATTTTTTAACCTTATATTAATTAAGGCTATATAGATTTGTAGGGTGAGTTCGATTAATATTCATGAGGTTCCTTTTGTGTGTTTTGCTAAGAGAGGATCAAGGTACGTTAGGTGGTTAGATACCTTGAAAGAGATTGATTTGAATGAGCATGTTTGAATGATTTCTTGTGATGATTGAATTAAATTGAATTGAATTATGATTTATGAAATAAAAGTATGTTTAAATAAATTGGTTTTAGTAAATGAATTGGAGTATTGATTTTATATCATGTTTTAAATAAATTAATTATCATTCATGTTTAAAAGGTTTGATTTTGGAAGTGTTTTGGGTGTTTTTGTCCCTCGGGAGAGTTACAACACGAAGACTGATCCGGCGGGAGCTGTACCTACAAAACAAACGGAGACACCGTTTGGATGGTGCTCCGCCTCCGACGAACAAGTTAGTAACTTGAAGGGAGAGAAAAAGGTGCGGAAATTTAGGTGGGTATCTGCTCGGATTCCAAGCTCAGATGTCTCTATCACAGGGATTGTATGTAATAAATGGTAAAACGTGCCCTCAAAAAGAGGGACATCTCCCTATTTATAGGGTCTTTGGGATTTGTGCCCCTGATTAAGTCACTGAACCCTAATCACTGGTGGGCTGCGCCGCTTTGCGGCTTTCTGGGGATTTGGGCCTGAAGGCCGCCTTTTTTCCCTTAATTTCTGGAGTGACTCGTGTCAGGCAGAGATTGGTTCACTTTGGGCCAACCTGAAGCTGACACGTGTCGTCCTCTGGTTGGACCACGTGGCGGGGTAAAATTACCCTAAACATTTGCCCCTCACAGATGTGACGTGGCACGCCACGTGGCATCTGTGACATGTGTCACGCTCCGATTGGTGGTAATTTTACCATAAAGAAGTAACCGTTCATCTTCCGAGTAAATTACGGAAATGCCCCCGTATTTACCCTCTATATATAGCCGTTTATCCTCATAATTTTGTACGTTTACAAAAATTTTCTAGAGAGAGAACTTTGAGAGAGCAGAAGTCACCCGTTTGCGTCAGGCGCAAGGAAGGAAGCTCGTACTCCATCAACCCAGCCGGACCCGTCCGTTTTCAGATATCAAATCCAAAGGTACCGTCTCTGCCTCTCTCGGCTCTTTTTCTTGTTTCACCGCTTGTACATATTTCTTGCAATAAATGGATGCATCACCAACACACACGGCACAGCCTAGATTAGAGTCCAGCCGGTCACTTGGGACGGCTGAGTCTAGGACTGGGAGTGCCGTCTCGGGGTGTTGGGACCACCCTTTGCCTTGGATTCTGACCATTTATGTGTCTGTGCAGGACACAATGGCTCGGACTATGCAGACGGCCACTGATCAAAACTACAGAGGCGAAGGCTCAGGCGGCCAAACGCCTGAGGGAGAAACGTCTGGTCAAGGAGACCAGACGGCTCTGGAGAGATCCCCTCCGTGCGCCCCTTCAACTCTCGCTAATTCCTTTTTGGAAGAGTGCGACCAAGGCGGCGATGAGGCCGTCTCAGCCCCTTTGACCAAAAATGAGGAGGAGACGGAGAGCGACAGCTCCGCCTCTACCTCTGAGAGCAGCGACGATTTACCCCCGCTTGAGGATAGCGAGGAGGAAGAAAGGAAGAAGTGGAACGAGAAGGACGATCCCTTCAACATCCACGTCTCCTCCAAGGACCGGATCCAAATGGAGGAGAACTTAAAGAACTTTACGCAAATGCACCCGTTAGGAGACGGGTATAGAATCAGGGTGCCGCCTGAGGATGGCACCATCGCCTGGGAGGATGATCAAGAGAACACCAACAGCTATTTCGGCTGTTATGAGGCGGCGTTCAAGGCTGGTCTTCGCTTCCCCCTTCACCAGGCGGTGAAGGCAATATTGAGAGGCTGTGGCCTCGGAGTCTGGCAACTTACCCCCAACTCTTGGACAAACATTCTGGGGTATGTTGCCGCCTGCGAGTTCCAGGGGCATAACCCCAGCTGGGAGGCTTTTTCTAGTATGCATTATCTTAGCACAAGCCCAGGCGGCTAGAGGGCGTGGTACACTCTAACCACGCATCCCCAATACATGATGACCTTGGACAAGGTCTCCAAATTCGACGGCTGGAAGCACAGGTTCTTCCTGATGTCCGCTCCCAGCAGGCGGGAGAATTATGAATTCCGCCAGTACAATAAGAAGCCCGACTTAATGGGCCGGAAGTGCGCTCTTCCCCGGATCCAGAGGAGGATTTTACAAGATCATTGAGGAAGACTTTTTCTGCCTCACAGACGCGACCTTGTCAACCGGGGAAACAATAAAAGTCCCTAAGAGCGCCTGGCTCAGGGACGAGTGTTTCCTAGCCGCCTGCGGGCTAGGACACATGTTTACCAAACGTATGCGCCTGAGTTTATATCCGTCTGTAGTGTTTTTGTATTAGAATTGATTTATGATATTAATCAATCTCTTTCTTTTTGCAGAAGAAGCTTTAGACATGCTGCAGATGGAGAAGACTCCCAAGCGGTCCTCTGCAGTCATCCGCAAGGAGCTTGCGGAAAAAGCGGCGGCCGCACTCAAGGCCAAGGTAAAAAACGCCTGACCCTTTCTTAGATTGTCCACAAAGATTATTTTCTCCGGATGCTAACTATAACTTGGTTATTTTCACAGGGAGGAGAGGTAGGGAAGACGTTTGAGAAAAATCTCAAACGAGCTAGGGAGGAAACCAAAAAATCCACCTCCGCCTCAACTCCTAGCGCGTCAGCCGGGAATCAACAGATGCGGATAGCGGGGCGAAACGAGAGGATAGGCGGCAACCAGGGGATTCACCACGCCTGTAAGCGGTTCCCGCTTGGCCGGCTCTGAAGTTAAGAACCCTTTTGAATCCCCGCTTGAGCTGGGGTGGCCTTTGCGGGTGAAATCCCACTCCCAACAGACGTCATCCTCAGACGGTCGGCAACAGATAGGTGCTGCCTTAGTTTCGCACTCATCCCGTATTGATTATGGTGCATATCAATCTCCCCGCTGGCCAGACGTCCAGAAGCATGCCAAGGCCATGCTTGACGCCGTCCGCAAGAGGGATAAAGACAACATCCCTGGGATAGATACGTTCAATCTGGAACGCATTCTATCCCTTCTGGCTGAGGTAAGAGACTTGACAATTTTATTTTTTCCAAGTGTTTTACCCCGCCTGCAATACTCATACCGCTTCCTTTTTTGCAGGCTATGATGCGGGTGGACGGGCTCAAGCGTCCTTATTCCCGCAAACGGGAAGAGGTAAATAGGGCCAAGAAGTCCCCCACAAACGCTGATAATGTTGCTTTATACTCAACTATCGTAAATGAACTTGAAACTAAAGCAATCATAATGACACAGGCGTCAAAAATCCAGCCGCTGGAGGCGGATCTTAAGACGGCCAACCAACGGGCGGACGATGCAGAGACGGTCCAGAAGAAGGCGGCGGAGGCCTAGAAAAAGGCGGATGAGAATCTCAAGAAGGCTAATGAGGAGCTCAAGAAGGCCCAGGCGGACCTTGGCACACTTCAAGGTGTTTCTGAAGAGAACACCAAAATGAAGACCAAGGTTGAGAGGCTGGAGAAGGAGGCTGCTCAGGCTCAGACAAACTTTGCAGCAACCCTGGAGGCGGAGCAAAACCGCCTGGTTGCTGAGAGTGACGCTGACAAGGACGCCCATATGAAGATCGCCTGGGCTGCCTTGTACCCAGACACGGATTACAACATCTGGGCACTGGCTCACAGTTATGTCGAGTACGTGGTGTACTTGAGAGACAGAGGTGAGACAGAGCCTGAGTCCTTTGATGCCTAGGTCAACTCCAACAACGATCTCCCCGCGCCTGAGCAACCTGGTCCAGGTGTAGCACAAGAGATTCCCTTAGATGGTGAGGAAGAGGTCCAGGAGGCACCGTCTGCAGGCCAGAAGTGATCTTTCAGCGGCAGTATGCCAATCTCTGTTTTTATTTTTTCTTTTCTGCGGCAGTATGCCAAAACTTACTTTTTCGGCCTGCGTGCCGAGTATCTTTGTATTTACCGGCTATGGAGCCGGGTTAATTAACAATTTCTCTTTTCTCCCGGACGGGGTCCGGTTAACATTTGATCCACTACAACCGTTTGGTTGGGTGGACTTTTATGGAATGCACCGACTGAGTCGGTTTTGATCATTTTGCGTTTGCGTTTGAATTTCAATTTTTGCATTTTTGCCTAACTTATCAAAAGTTGGTTGTCCTTGCCCCTGGACAGCTGTGTGGTTGGTTTCAAATGGAGTTGGTTGATTGACATGGGAACGTCTGATGCTGCAAGGAGCATGATACGTTTGCAAGTCAATCAATCATAGCAGTGATTGCCCCAAACCAAGTGCACAGGCGTTCCAGTCACTACCCAGACGAAGTTTGTCCGTCTCGGTAGAAATTTCATAGCCATTGCACAACTCTTTTGCCCCAATTGGGATAGAAGGTGCAACTTTGGAATAAATAATCTAAGTGAGAACTTCAACTGGTTACCGACTGATGCCCCAGGGCATCCGGTATTCGGTTACTTATCGCTCTTCTCAGATCATTCTGGTCAGACGGCTATGAGTTGACCAACTGGGTCATTCAATCTCTGCCGTCTGCATAGGTACGTAGAACCGACACATAGTCTGCTCTCTGCGACGATTGCACTCGGAGGGTTGTCGCCGGACGCCTTTGTCCATGTTGGGAGAGGCGATTTTATAAAATGAGCAACCATCCGGCCATTTTAGCCTTTGGTCCTGTTTGAGACCGGTTGTATAGCCACTAAGCGTTTTTGTGCTTAGTTTTTAATCGGCACATTGGCCGAACGTTATCAAATTAAACTAAGTATCGAACTTAGTTAATTAAACAGAAAGTCCGTCTGGGTCATTACCCAGGCGAACAGACAATTATTAAGAAAAACTTGCAAAATAACGAATCCATCAGAGTACTACTCAGGCGGGAAAACAAAACAAATTTGCGAACAAAGTCTGAATTCTCATTAATAGACTTGTGTTTACAAAAAATTTACATTCTCAGAAGTATTATTTTTTAAATTGTCTACATTCCAAGTTCTAGGCAGGCGCCGGCCGTCTGGAGTTTCCAGGCGGTAGGTGACATCCCTTACTTCTTCATAGATCCGGTAGGGGCCTTCCCAATTTGGAGTTAGCTTCCCCAGCTCATTGGCCCTACCGGTTGCCTCCATTTTGCGTAACACTAAGTCGTCAACTTTCAAGGGACGCTTGAGTACTTTCTTATTGTAGGCTCTAGTTATTCTCAGACGGTAAATCTCATGACGCAAGGCTGCATTGCCCCTGCGTTCTGGGAGTGAATCCAATGTCAGGCGCATTGCTTCCCAGTTTGCCTCTTCATCATATAGCATGACTCTGAGAGTCGGCTCGTAATGTTCGATGGGCAAGACGGCTTCAGCACCGTAAACCATGAGAAATGGGGTTTCACCGGTTGCCCCCTTCGCTGTTGTCTGGATGGCCCATAGGACATGGATTAACTCTTCTGCCCATAAGCCACTGGCTCTTTCTATTTTCTTCTTAATGCCGTCTGAGATGAGTTTGTTGAAGGCTTCAACTTGGCCGTTTGCTTGGGGCCGGCCGACAGATGCAAAATAGCTTGAGATCCCCTGATCTCCCAACCATGTTTTTAGCTGAGGCGTCTCAAACTGAGGACCATTATCAAACACCATAGACACAGGTACCCCATACCGGGTGATAATGTTTTTCCAGATGAAGGATATCACGTCTGAGATCTTGATGTTTTTAACCGCCTCAGCCTCCACCCACTTGGTGAAATAATCCACAGCCACCAAGATGTAGCGCTTTCCGCCTGGAGCAGGCGTGTAAGGACCTAGAATGTCCATGCCCCATTTTGCAAACAGGATAGGGCTGTGGATGGCCGTCAGATCAGTAGCCGGACGGTGAATAAGTCTGCCAAATTTTTGGCACTTGTCACATTTCTTTACCAACTCCTTGGCGTCTGCCTCAAGAGTAGGCCAAAAATAATGTCGTCTGGCTCTGACGGCTAGGGACCTACCGGCTATGTGCGAGGCGCAGAATCCCGAGTGTAGGTCTTCGAGAACTTTCTTCCCCTTTTCTGGGGTGACACACTTCAACAGGGACTTAAAAAACCCCGCCTTGAAGAGTTCTCCATTTTTCAACTCGAAGCTTGCAGCTCGCTTCTTCAGGACGACTGCCTCCTGTGGCGAATCGGGAAGTGTACCGTCTGAAAGATATGCCCGGATGCCATCCATCCAAGTAGAGCTTCGGTCCAGAATTCCAATGGGATCTTCATAGATGCTTCGCTTTTCAAGAACTTCCCAAAAGACGGACCAAGGCGTATCATAGCAGGCGGAAGACGCCAGTTTTGACAATGCATCCGCCTGGTTGTTTTCCGACCTAGGCACTTGATTCAGCCGAAATTCCTCAAGTGCCCTAGCCTCTTCTTTGACTGCCTAAAGATATTTGATCATAGCCGGATGAGTAGCCTCATAGCTTCCCTCATACTGGCTAACAACCAATTGGGAATCAGAGTAGGCGTCAATTTTCATGGCCCCTGCCGCCTTACACATGCGAATGCCGGCTAGCAGGGCTTCATATTCCGCCTCATTGTTAGAGGCCTAAAACTTGAAGCGTAATGTATACTCAAATATGTCCCCTTCAGGAGACTCGTAGATTACGCCTGCACCACAGCCGTTCTTTGTAGAGCTCCCGTCTACGTATACATTCTAAACCTGATCAAGATTATCCGGAGCCACCAGACGCGTCATTTCAACAATGAAGTCGGCAAACGCTTGACCTTTCACTGCCTTTCTTGGTTCGTAAGTGATTTCAAGGCTTTGCATTTAAATAGCCCATTTCAACATTCTCCCGGATGACTCCAGGGTAGACATTGGCCGCTTGAGTGGCTGGTTGGTGTAAATAACCACCGGATGTGCCAAAAAGTAAGGCTTTAGCTTTTTGAATTCCATATACAAAGCAAGACCAAATTTTTCAACCATGGGGTACCGGAGTTCAACATTTTTAAGAACATGGCTAATGAAGTAAACCGGGAGCTGCACGTCGTCTCGCTCAACAAGGAGAACGGCACTGAGGGCATGATCTGAGACGGCTAAATACATGTACAGCGTCTCCCTAGGCAAAGGACTGACCAACCTAGGTAGAGAACGTAAATGCTCTTTCAACCTCTTGAATGCCGCCTCAGCATCATCTCCCCATTCAAATTTGGTCTTCATCCTGATTGCTTTGAAGAAGTAGAGGCATTTGTCGCCTGATCGGCTGAGGAACCTCCCCAAGGCAGTCAGACAACCGGTGAGTCTCTGCACTTCCTTGATAGAACGGGGTGACTTTATGTCTATCACCGCCTGTATCTTTTCGGGGTTAGCCTCTGTCCCCCTTTGATCAATCAGGAATCCGAGAAACTTCTCAAACTCAACACCAAAGACGCATTTCTTTGGATTTAACATGACCTTATGCTGCCTGAGGGTGGTGAATGTTTCTCGGAGATCAGCAAGGTGATCTGTCTACAGCTTGGATTTGACTATCATGTTATCAATGTTTGCCTCCACATTCCTCCAAATTTGATTAATGAAGACCGTATTAACCATCCGTTAGAAGGTGGCAGGTGCATTTTTCAAGCCAAACGACATCACGGTATAACAGAATAACCCCTGATCAGTGACGAAGGCCGTCTTCTCTTGATCCTTATTCCACAGGGGTATCTGATGGAAGCCGGAGTAGGAATCCATAAAACTCATCAATGCGTGACCGGCTGTAGAATCAACCAGACTGTCGATCTTTGAAAGCGGGTAACTGTCCTTTGGAAACGCCTTGTTGAGGTATGTGTAATCAACACACATGCGCCAGGTCCCATTCGGTTTCTTAATAAGGACCACATTGGCCACCCAATCGGGAAAGTTGCAAGGCCGAATGAACCTGGCGTCTAGCAGCTTTTTGACTTCAGCAGCTGCCGCTTGACTTCTTTCTTCGCCGTGGTTTCTTTTCTTTTGACGGATGGGCTTCTTTTTGGGGTCCACGGCGAGTTTGTGGACAGCGAGATCCGGGCTGACGCCTGGCATCTCTTCCACTTCAAAGGCAAAGATGTCTTTGAATTCCTTCAGCAGGAGGTGCAAGCTTGCACCCAAGGTAGCATGAGCAACCGTCCCAACCTTTACAGTACGTTCTGGACGGCTATCATCTAGAACAACATCAATGTTTTCACCAGCCGGTTGGGGACGGAGCTCATCTGACCGTTCACCGGTCAGTGATTGCTATTTTTTCTCTTTCTTTTCCTCCAGCAGCAGAGGTGGATTTTTTTCTTCCCGGCCGCTGGTGGGACAGGTGCCGGGTCGGCATCCTTGACATTGTCAAGGTCTATTGGTTCCTGGCCGCCTAGGGCCACAGTGTCTCTCACGGCTTAGAGATAGCACTCTCGGGCCGTCTTCTGATCCCCATTAGGGAACCAACAGAGCCGTCATCCCTCTCATACTTGATGAGCATGAGAGACGGGATGATTACTGCCTTGGCTACGTTGAGGGTTGGCCGGCCAAGGATATTGTTGTAGGCAGTCAACTCCTCAACGACGAAGAATCTGACGACAATATATCGTCCTTGGCCTTTCTCTCCCAGCCGGATAGGTAAGTCAATTCTTCCTGCTGGGTAGACCATCCCACCCCCAAAACCAACTAAGGGGTGGGTGACCGGATGCATGCTGGTGACGTTGTATTTCAGCTTTTGTAGGCACTAGAGGCTGATGATGTCTGATGAGCTGCCGGTGTCAATAAGGATTCTTTCAACCAGCTGGTTGGCAACCTTACATTCAATGACGACCGGGTCATCATGCGGACGGCGGACGCTTCCCCTGTCCTTCTTAGTGATCAAGACGTCTGGGAAGGAGGTGCTTGCAGATGCCTGCTCATCATCATCCTTGTCCATCTTTCGAAGATGGCTCTTGGTGCCCCGGATGGTAGAGCCACCACAGGAGAACCTTCCTGCTATTGTGTAGACCGGCTCCTTGTCGGTATCCGAGCTACTAGCAGGCTGGGGGTAGTCTTGGATGACTGACCCTTGTTCTTCTTCTTGACAGCATCCCCTTCTTGACTGACCCGTTGTAGGCTGAAGCAGTCGTTGGTGTCGTGGCCAACCTCCTCATGATATTGACAGAATTTTTTCTTTTTCCTTGACTGAATGGAACTTTTCATTGGATTCGACTTCTCTAGGGACAGCCGGTCCTTGATTTCCATGAGGATAGAGTTGCAGTCCTTGTTAAACTCGTACTTAGGAACGTACGGTTTAAACTCTTTCTTTTTCTTCTGGGACGGCTGGTCAGAGTCATTAACCGCCCAGATTTCTTTTCTTTTCTTGCTCTCCTCTTTATTTTTGGCCGGCTGAGAAGACCGGCTGTCTTTTTTCTTGTCGGATTTCTTAGAGTCCGACTGGTTACCAGGCGAGCAGAGGTTGGTAGCTTGAATGTAGCTTTCCGCCTCCCTCAGGGCCGCATGTAAGGTGAAAGCCCCTTTTCTCACTAGGTCGAACTTAAAGGTCGACCCGTCTCTCCCCCTACTTAACAGTGCTCAAGTCAAGGCTTGTATTCTTAGCAGGGATGTTCATCGAGAAGTTGGAAGCAAACAGGAAGGCGAGCTTCCTGAAATTGTCAATGGACCCGGCTGGCAAGTTGCCAAACCATTGTTGGGCAATGCCCTTCAATGTAGCCGGGAAGCATCGACACCAGGTAGCGTCGTCCAACCCCTGTAGGTACATGAGGTTGGTGTATGCCATAAGGTGATCTTCCGGGTTGGTGGTACCATCATAGGTCCCCACCAATACATTCTTAGCCTTGGCCGGCTGTGCCGCCTCGGTTATCTCCCGGGTGAACGCAGAAGGTTGCTTACCCAGGCGTAGCAGACGGAGCTGCCAATCCAGTGGCTGGACATTTGGTTATGCCGCCTGACCCCCGAAGAGGGCCGGCTGCATGAAGTGAGGGGGATACTGACCGTAAACCTGAGTAGGTACATACGGTACAGTTCCAATCATCTGAGGGCCAGAATGGACGGTATTACCACCCGTTTGGCTCTCATCTAGGGAGAGAGCATTCCCTGCAGAAGAATTGTTGAAGCTGTCAGGGAAGTTCGGCGTTGAAGCCGACTCAGACAGCTGTTGATTTCTCTTCCGGTTGATTATTTCTTGGGCATCAAGAGATGACTTATTACTTCCCACCGGCTGCTGAGTCCGGCGGGTATTATTGTTATTCCTCTTAGGAAGAAGAATCTTGGACCAATCAATGGTCCCGGCTGCCTTCTCCTTTGGATGGGGAGTTGGCTGCCGATCTTTGACTGACTTCCCCTTTTTCAGATGAGCCTTCTTGGCCGACTGACCTCTGCTTGGGCCAGCCCGGCTCTGGGTGATCAGCTCTTTAATCTCACCCTTAAAACTTGTCATGAACCTCATGAGTTCGTCTCGGGTGACAGGTGCTGATCCAGCGGCCGTATGGGTTTCCTCCTCCGGCTGCCCAAGGGGTCAGCTTGTACCCGCCTGGGAGGAACCCCGCTCCAGAATGTCTCAAGGCCGGATGCTCTTGATTCTGAGCGAGCCATCATCGGCTGTAAAGGTTTCGACCTGAGGATCCTCATCCTCCTGGTCTGTAAAGACTTCTGGGTCATCTCCCAGACGGTTAGGGGGTGGTACAGACTCTTAAACCATCATCGAGGTACTCTCCCCATAGACGGCGCCAAATGTTTTGGGCGTTTTTGTCCCTTGGGAGAGTTACAACTCAAAGACTGATCCGACGGGAGCTGTACCTGCAAAACAAACGGAGACACCGGTTGGTTGGTGCTCCGCCTCCGACGAACAAGTTAGTAACTTGAAGGGAGAGAAAAAGGTGCGGAAATTTAGGTGGGTATCTGCTCGGATTCCAAGCTCAGATGTCTCTATCACAGGGACTGTATGTAATAAATGGTAAAACGTGCCCTCAAAAGAGGGACATCTCCCTATTTATAGGGTCTTTGGGATTTGTGCCCCTGATTACGTCACTGAACCCTAATCACTAGTGGGCTGCGCCGCTTTGCGGATTTCTCGGGATTTGGGCCTGAAGGCCGCCTTGTTTCCCTTAATTTCTGGAGTGACACGTGTCAGGCAGAGATTGGTCCACTTTGGGCCAACCTGAAGCTGACACGTGTCGTCCTCTGGTTGGACCACGTGGCGGGGTAAAATTACCCTAAACAAAAAGCATGTGGAATTAAAAAAAAAAAAAGAGTTTGAATTATTATTATTGAAAGTTAGAAGTACTTCATTTAAAGAGGATTTATTGAATTATTATTATTAAAGCTTATAAGCATATTAGTAATCCCACTATACGGATTTGGTTTATTTGATAAGACTTTGGACTTTGTATGACCGAGTCTTTCCTCAAGAATAGCCTTTTAACATAAGGAGACTAGCTTGGGGGGTGTGGAAGCTTGGAAGAGGAATTGGTTTTGAGTAACTGGAATTAGTTTTACAGTAATTGGAATTAGATTTATTGGATATTAATATTGGTTATTGAAATTGGTTTGGGAATCATGAGTTGGAATTATTGATTTAATTATTGGAATGGATGGAATTGATTTCAAAAGCATGTTTTTGAATTAATTGAGTTTAATTACCTCGCAGTTATCGTACTTAGAATATTTTGCTAACCAGTATTTCTTATTTTGTTTTGGTTCACCCTATTTACCTTAATGGTAAGAAGTGGTGACTAATTTCAGGTGAAGTCAATAAATGAGCATTTGGAGTCTCAGGAATGGTTCACCTAGATTAGGATATGTTGGCCCTTGTATTTATTATTAAGTACTCATGACAATGGTTACTATTTTATTTTAGTCTATTATTAAATAATAAAGAGTATTGAAGTTTTCCGTTGCAAAGTATTGGTTTATTTTAGTAAGTTTGAGTAGCCTTCTGTGCGGCGGTAATACGCCTAAGTCTATCTCTATGGTATAATTATACGTATTATATTAGTATGTTTTTTAGAGGGGGATTTAGGGGTGTTACAAATGTTGTGTTGGTGAGAAAGCCAAATGGAACCTGGAGGATGTGCGTGGACTATACAGATCTTAACAAGGCGTGTCTGAAGGTTAGTTTTCCCTTGCCTAAGATTGACCGACTAGTTGACTTTACAACCAGACATGCTCTCATGAGTTAACCAGCGAGGAATTGAGGCCAACCCTGAGATAATTCAAGCCATCTTCGACATGAAGTCGCTGAGGACAATAAAGGAAGTGCAAAGATTAATCAATTGTTTAGCCGCCCTCGGCCGATTCTTCTCACGATCAGGGGATAAGTGCCGATACTTTTTTCAGACGATCAAGAAGAAAGCTATGTTCGAGTGCATAGTGGAGGCCGAGGAAGCCTTCGTTCAGCTAAAAAGCCATTTTCATACATTGCCTCGCCTCGTCAGTGCACTGAAGCTCGAGAAGCTATACATGTACCTTGCTATTTCAGAACATTCTTTGATTGTTGTCATGCTTACTAAAAGGGATGGCCATCAGATTTCAATATATTTTCATCAGCCATGTGTTGCATATATGGCGAGCTTAGGTATCCCCCTATTGAAAAATTTAGCCTTGCATTGTATATGGCGTCAAAGAAGCTTTGACCGTATTTACTTGCGCATTCAATTGTGGTCTATACGAACCAACAGCTCAAGAAGCCGTTTGCAACTTTGGAAGTCAGCTGCTGCATACTTAAATGAGCCTTAGAGTTGAAAGGTTTTTACATCACGTTCGAACCCAGAAGAGCAATCAATCAGCAAGCCTTTGCTTATTTTTTAGCAGAGATGACTCAACCGGACTTGCAGGCGGCTGTGGACCAAATTTGGAAAGTATATGTAGATGGTAGTGCAACAGCAACCGGATGCGGTGCTGGGATTATTTGTCAATCTCTCGAGGGAGATAAGTTTTAATACGCAATTGGATTTCAGTTCCAAGCCTCTAATAATGAGGCCGAGTATGAAGCCCTATTGGTGACAGGGTAAAGTCGTATCCCCAAATCAAAAGTATTACCTAAATCCTCTAACTAATGTAGATAGGGAAGTAGGGTCGAATCCACAGAGAAACAAATCTTTCTATTCCTAATTAATTAGAAAAATCTAGATTATGAAGAAACCAATATTTATATTTGAATAAGAAACTAAACTACTAAGATTGAGAATAGGGAGAAAACAATATATAAAAGGATCTAGGGCATAGGTTCACCAACAAATAATATTACAGGGTAGAATATAATAACCATTCATCAATGCATACATCAATCAGATTGCAAATGGGCTTTCGCTACGTATTATAATAACACAATTAATTTACCGGTATTAAATCTCATCTTTCGAATCTCGAATTAACCATTTATAAATTAACCTGCCTATTGAAATTAGACCTAAATAATAATTCTCATCTGTCGAATCTCGAATTAATATTATCAAACTCATGCATAAAAGATCAGGCCTAATCTAGTCACAGAGCATTAATTCAATCAATAGGAAATTAATATAGCATTGATAATTAACAACAATAAATTACCTCTTCATATTATTTATGAATCCCCTTAAACCCTATGAATAAAACTACTCACACACATTAAATACTAAACTAATCAAAGCAATAAAATAAGTCATGATGAAAGGAATAAAATAAACAACTAAGATTAAGAGAAGAGAAATCGTTACCAAAATAAATCTGGAATTAAGAGTAGAATTAAGAACAAAGGTTTTTGAGAAAGAAATCTAAGAGAACAATTAAGAGAGTAAAGAAAGAGTAAAAAAAAAGGGAAGAAGAGAGATTAAAATTGTATTACGGAGGAGTATTTATACTCCGTACAAAATCCTAAATTAAAACAAATTAAAACGACGTTAAACGTCTCCTAAGAAATACACGCGCCCAATCGGGCGAGGCACCACCCGATCGGGTGCGCCTTTTTATCCTTACTACTAATCTCGCGCCCGGCCGGGCGCATCTCCGGGCGCAAGCCTAAGCTTCTCCCGCCCGGCCGGGCGCGCCTCCGGGCGCCAGCCTCTTTGGCCGGGCGGCTCATTTAGGCCACTATTTGAACTACGATTGGGCTCCAATTCTTCGGGCCAATCTGGGTTTCCTCTTCCGGTCTTGAATACTCGGTACAAATGCCCCGGTATCACCCATATCGAGCCCTTAATCACCGGTCCAATGGCTCTAACCGGCCCTGGGCTATAGAATCTGGTCGTGCTTCTCCAATGTTCGTGATTTCTCCAAAATAACTCGGGAAAATACTCCGAAAGCATAGATCCCTGCAAAAGTCAACCAAATCTACGAAAACACTAGAAAACACCAATTAGTAATAAAAGTGGCTCTAAAGAGCCAAAAACACTACTAATTATGACCAAGGAACGGGGGTAAAATACTATATAAAATAGACACATCAAACTCCCCCAAGCCAAACCTTTGCTTGTCCCTAAGCAAAGATCTCATCAATGAATTAATAAATATAGTTCACCCCAAAAGTAAAAATATCTAGCACAAACGATCCAGGGTAAATCAAATAAATATGCTTCAAAATCAACCAATCAAATCCATCCAATTACCTTTCTTCCCTAACAATCGTCAAACAGAGCAAACCACAAGAGCATATAGAATTCAAGACTAGTGCTCACGCACTCAACTCTCATTTTTGTGGCGAGTAAAAGTTGTACTCGATCGCTCTCCATTCAACCCCTTTATGTGAACAATTCCCTCCCAACTCACACTCTCGTGTGTATAAAACAATGAACGCTCAATCCTACTAGTCGACTCGAAATATGCCAAATCATAACTTGCATTGATAAACAACACTTTCACATTCATACAATTCTATGCACAAAGGTCGGAAGGTCTTTAAAGCTTGTAATGTAAGGCTAGGGTAAAGGGTAGGATAAATTTGGGAATAAGTGAAAGAAAAGCTATGCTTAGAGGAGCCATATCCTAATAAAACCCATGATCAAAATAAATAATGATCATACATCTCCTACATAACCAACTCTAACAACAACCAAATATACTCCAATCATAATAAATAAACCCAACTCTTACTATTTCACTCATAAGATATAATAATGAAGAAATAGAATGAGAAAGCAAACTTATTTTCCAAACTTGAATATTTTATTCATTGAAGCTCTATTACTTTTCTTTTGATCGACCTCTAACTAGAACATTTGAACATTTTTTTTCTTTCGAAGTTCACTTATTTTTTTCACACATTTTTTTCTTGAACTTCTCTTTTTTTTTTCCATAATATCATGCTTTATTTTTCAAGAAAATATAACTCTCAAACTCATCAAAAATAAACATGATCAACAACAAAATAACTTCTGAAAACCCACCCAAATTGTGCAAATAATAAGTACACTACAAACTCCCTCACCTCACTCCCTAATAGCTCCCCCAAGCCAAGCTTGGGACTAGTAACCAATGGGGCAAAATAGGCTTGTAATTTGGCTAATAAACAACAAAAAGTCAAGGTAACAACATGGGTAGCAAGAAGGGAACAAATGTATCTACAATGTCTAAAGGCTACCTAAAAGAACAAATGCCTTCGTCCTCCTCAATGTGCATAATAATGAATCGTATAAATATTACTAATAGTTGGAAACCAATACTCAAATTCATTGAAATACCAGGAACTATGGAACTATCACACATTCCTTACCAAATCAACCAGTCAAACACTATATTCACAAGTAGTTGGACAAAATTGACGCATGCTAAGGTTTCAAGGAAATCAAACATCAAATCATGATCAATTAATCCACAATGCTTATCATCAAATACCATGAATCAAAACAATTTTCTCAAGTAAGGGGCATAGGGAAGCATAATTTACAATTCATTGGAACGTATTTTTGAATTTTTTTATTTTTCAAATTTTTTTTTGTATTTTGTCATATATAAGAAAGCAATAAAACTAACCTAGAAAGCAAGAAATCTAATCTAAGAAAACACACCAAAAAGAAAATAAAAGAGAAAAAGAAAAAATACCAAACCAAAATCTCCTCCAAGCCAGAATCAGACAATGTCCTCATTGGCTCAGGAACTAGCCCAGCATAGCTAGTCTTGATCATCCTCATCCATCAAGCCGAAACCCGCACCTCCACTTCCACCTACACCAGAAGAGCTACCACCAAAATAATCAGCGTGAAAACTTCCCCCCGCCGGTCCCCCGAAAGGAATGTCCTGGTCGTACCCGAAGAAAGAAGAATAGTCAATGTAAATACCACGGGCAGTGGGATCCCTATCGTATCCCTGGGGTGGAGGCTGAAACCAGTCAGGGTGAATAGCGTCATCGGGAATGTTGCCCCGACGAGCATAATCATCATACATAGGGTAGAGAGCTCTACCCTCGTTCCTTTCTAGGTACCCTAACCTCTGGTCTAAGGAGCCTACCATCCTCCTAAGGTCAGTATGGGAATGCTCGATACGTCCTAAGGCCTGACCTATACTCTGAAGATCCCAAACTGGGTCAGAGTCAACATGAGGGACGGAGTGGGACATACGAGGTGGAGAGAAAGCCACCTCGGGCTGAGGCTGGGGTGGTGGAACTGGTGGTGGTGGTGCCTGCCCCCTAGCGTTGGCAACTAAAACATCGTAAGTGTATAAAGGTTGCCCTGGGGGAAAAGCGGTTAAGTCAGGACTGGGTAGGGGAAAAATGGGCAAAGGTTGCTCGCTCCCAGTCCGAATACACCAAAGGGTGTCTGCTCGCTATCCGGTCTAACCCACCCAACATCCTCAAAATACCAAGCATTCATATAGGTATCTGGTCCACAGTTGGTCAGTTGGTGGGGTCCGTCTAATACAAAACCGGCCTTTTTCACTGTTATTCGAGTGATAAGGCCACCTAAACAGATAGGGGTCTTGGAAGTGGTGCTGGCTGTGGCATGCCTACTCAAATGGTGAACTATAAACCTACCTATGTTCAATTTCCCATACCCATATACATAGTGTCCTATGACAGCTAGTTCGTTAGATTGAGCATTATGGGGCTCGACCCTACCTAAAAAACACAAACCCGCAAATCTTTGCCAGATTTTTGGGACAAGGTGGTGAATAGGTTTGGTACTAGCATGTTTGGGGTCAGGGGTAGGCAATCCAAAAAAAGCATAATATATGTCACCCATTTTATAGTCCGCATGCCATTGGTGAGATAATTCAGAATTTAATTCAAAAATTTTACAAAATTCTACAAAAGTTAAACTAATATTTCTATTGTTTAATCTGAAAAATAAATTTGGCCCATTTCTACTACCAACAACATGGAAAGTGGACAGGAATTCACAAGTAAGTTCTCGGTATGTAGGATAGTGCATATCAACAAATTTTCTCATGCCAATGTCATTCAAAAATCGTTTTACAAAATCATACAAACCAAATGATTCTAGGGTAGGGCGGTGTAACCACCGAGAAGGAATTACCTCACGACCGATTAAGTGCTCTAGCCGCTCCTTTTGCTCTCGGCTCGCAATCCGGATCGTCGGCCACTACGGAAGTTGCAAGTCTGGGTCGTATTCCTCCCTCGAACTGGAGCTCCTACCAAAAATGGACCTAACCCTCTTTGAAGTCATGTTTAGGGAATGGGTTTGAAAATTTATTGAATTAAATCTGAAAAATTTTTATATGAAAGTTTAGAGGATAAAGCGAGGATCACAAGTATGTAAAGAGTTTTGAATTTGGGTAAGAAATGGAGGAGAAATCTTAGAGAAAAGGTAGAGAGAATTTGAGTTTGAGAGAGAGAAAGTAATGGAGAAAGAAGAAATGGAGGAAGAAAGAATAAAAGAAAGAAGAAGAAGGGGCCGAACGCCGCTCGCGCCCGGTCGGGTGGTGGGTCGCCCGGTCGGGCGATCTATAGTACCTGATTTCGCATCCTTTCGCGCCCGGTCAGGCGCCGTTTGCCCGATCGGGCGATTGAATGATCCGATTTCCTCTTTGTCTTGCGCCCGGTCAGGCGTCGTTCGCCCGATCGGGCAATCTGTAGGTCCAAAAAGTTTGCCCTTCTCGCGCCCGGTCGGGCGAGGCTTGCCTGATCGGGCGGAAAAATTAGTTCGTATACGACGAATTTTGCGCCCGGTCGGGCGAAATTACTTGTTTTTAGACCCTTGCTCTCGCGCCCGATCGGGCGCCCTTCGCCCGGTTGGGCCCGAGACTAAATCGACAAAATATTATTTTTCCTCTTTTCTCCAAAATTTGGCTAACTCTTTTCCTTCAAACCTGTACAAACACTCATAAAACTCATTAAATTCCCTCATCTCTCATCTCATAAGAAAAAAAAGAAAAGAAAAAAAAAACTAGTCCAAAAAATATTAAAAATACGGGTTGCCTCCCGCAAAGCGCTGGTTTATCAAGGTCCCGCACGACCTTCTTACCAAGTACAATATCTAGGACCCTTAGCCTAACGCTTGATCGGGTGGTTTCTCACCCGGTCTAGCGGTGTTCAGGCTGCGAAGCGGCTTCCTGACATACCCTGTGGGACGCCATATTACCTTATCTGGTGGATCCTCCTTGACTTGGACTGGGGGATCTTCAATGCTACGCACTAAAAATCCTTCTTCGATCGAAGGTTGCTTCAAATTGTCATTGCGTTCAACACTTGCAACTCGATCTGGCGGAACACTTACCGTAGGCTCGATTCGCACAACTTGCTAAATTCCTGCAGTGTAAAGCGCTCTTTCTATTCCATTGACTTCCTTCTTCCATTTGTCTATCTCTACTGAAAAGGATGCAACACAAGATACCGCCTCCAAGGGATCTTTTTTAAGAGCTAGGGGGTTGTTAGAATAATTTTCAACCACATTAACACTGAAATATTTCTCCTCAGTCATGGAATTATTCAGATTAAAAACAACTTTATCATCCCCTACTGATAATGTTAACTTACCACTTCTTACATCTATGACTGCTCCTGCAGTGTTAAGGAATGGTCTACCCAAAATAATTGGGGTTTACATATCCTTAGCCATATCAAGAACAACAAAATCTACAGGTATATAAAATTTACCTACTCTAACGGGGACATCCTCTAAAACACCTAAGGGGTATTTGAAAGAACGGTCGAGCATTTGGAGAGTTATATTGGTAGCTTTTAATTTACCCATATTCAACTTAGAACACACAAATAATGGCATGACGCTAACACTAGCACCAAAATCACATAATGCATTATCAATCAAGAGATTGCCAATATGACAAGGGATAGAAAAACTACCCGGATCTTTTAATTTAGGTTGAGACTTATTTTGAAGTACGGCACTACACTCTGCAGTGAAAGCTACTGTCTCTACCTCACTAATAGACCTTTTTCTCATCAATATTTCTTTCATAAATTTTGCACACGAGGGGATTTGTGTGATCAATTCAGTAAAGAGAACTGTTACCTTCAAATTTTTTACCACCTCCAGGAACTTACCAAACTGCTTATCCAAGTTTGTCTTCAATTGCCGATTGGGTAATGGAAGTTTGATAATTGGCTTTGGAGCATTATTACTCTTGTCTGGAGTAGCCACCTTCTCTGAAGTTGTATCCTGCAATGTATAATTAGATATGTTATTATTATCCTTTAGCCCTGCAGGGCTATCAACTACATTATTTGGTTTAACAGAATCAAGATTAGCATTATTTAATAAAACAGGTTCATCAACTCTGGGCATAGAGGGCCCTTCATAGTTTGAACCACTCCTTAGAGTAATTGCAAATGCTTGATCCGTAGGCCTAGTCGGCTGTGCCGGCAGAGCTCCCTGTTGACGGGCTTGTAGGGTAGCGGAGAGTTGCGCAATTTGATTATCTACAATTTTATTATGCGCTAGAATTTGGTCAATTGTCGCATCTCTGCTCTCCATGTGCTTTTGCATAGTGGCCAACATTGCTCTAATTTCTACCAGAGAAAGGTCAGAAGATGAGGAGGGTTGTTGTGGTTGGTTTTTCTGGCTAGCATTGGGATGATAATATTTCTGCTGCTGTTGCTGTGGCGCCTGTGGTTCTTGTGGTGGTGGATTTTGAACATTAGTGCTCCGGTAGGAAAGGTACGGATGATTCCGATACCCAGGATTGTAAGTGTTGAAGTATGGGTTATTCTGCCTATAAGCTTGGAAGGCATTAACTTGTTCCACGGAACTCCTGCAATCTTGCTCCCAATGACCTACAATACCACAATTTTCACAGAAAGCCTCATTAGAATTATTATTAATCGCAGAAACATTAGCTACATTAGCAGTGCTCAGATTATCTAATTTTTGGCAAATAGAGGTTAGTTGAGCTTGCAAAAAGGATACAGAGTCGACACTATGCTTCCCCTTGTTGGCGAATCCTCTAGGGTTTCCATATTGGGAATTGTGTATCGCCATGTCATTTATAACCTGACCTGCATCTTCAACATCAAGATTCATAAACCTCCCACTAGCTGCAGAGTCTAAAATTATTCGAGAAGAATTTCCAAGGCCATTATAAAAGGCTTGGATTAACTGCCATTGCGCTAAATTATGGTGGGGCAATCTCTTTGTAAATCCTTGAACCTCTCCCAAGCCTCATATAAAGATTTATCGGCTTCTTGGGCAAAGTTCTGGATTGCACTCCGTAGTACGGCTGTTCTCTCTGCAGGGTAATACTTGTTATAGAAATTCAAAACAAGAGTTTCCCAGTTAGTTATACCAAGTGTAGTTCTGTTCAAGCCATTAAACCACAATTTAGCTTTTCCAGTTAAAGAGAAGGGAAAGAGAATTTCCCTGATTTTGTCTTGAGTGACCCCGGCTTGCCTGATGGTGTTACAATATTGACAATAGTCGGCAATGTGAAGATTCGGGTCTTCGCCCTTGGCTCCACTGAATTGCTTCCTCTCTATCATCGTTATAAATTGAGGTTTAATTTCAAATTGAACCCCATCAAGAGCCGGAGCAGGAGTGAGATGTGGAAAATCCGTAAGCTTTGGTTGTGAATAATCACTAAGCTTCTTTGGAGCCATCATCTCTTATTCCGCGTCTGATGATGTCTCTGAACTGCTAGAACCAGTCGGAGGATCGCGGTGATTATTGTTATTATCACCAGAATCCGCCAGGATTTGCTTGTAGAGATTTTTCTGTCTATAAAAGGAACGTTCGATCTCAGGATCGAATGGGATGTAACTTGATCTGGAACACCTGGGCATAAAAAAAAACTAGAAGCAAATATGAGATTTGCCTCAGAGAACTAATGCTCTCTGAGACAAAAGGGAAATAATCTAGACTACAAAAACAATCAGAAATAAAAAATAAAACCGTTTCCACGGCAACGGCGCCAAATTTTGACAAGGTAAAGTCGTATCCCCAAATCAAAAGTATTACCTAAATCCTCTAACTAATGTAGATAGGGAAGTAGGGTCGAATCCACAAAGAAACGGATCTTTCTATTCCTAATTAATTAGAATAATCTAGATTATGAAGTAACCAATATTTATATTTGAATAAGAAACTAAACTACTAAGATTTAGAATAGGAAGAAAACAATATATAAAAGGATCTAGGGCATAGGTTCACCAAAAAATAATATTCCAGGGTAGAATATAATAACCATTCATCAATGCATACATCAATCAGATTATAAAGAGCTTTCGCTACGTATTATATTCACACAATTAATTTACCGGTATTAAATCTCATCTTTCGAATCTCGAATTAACCATTTATAAATTAACCTGCCTATTGAAACTAGACCTAAACATTAATTCTCATCAGTCAAATCTCGAATTAATATTGTCAAACTCATGCATAAAAGATCAGGCCTAATCTAGTCACAGAGCATTAATTCAATCAATAGGAAATTAATCTAGCATTGATAATTAACAACAATAAATTACCTCTTCATATTATTTATGGATCCCCTTAAATCCTAGAAATAAAACTACTCACACATATTAAAAACTATACTATTCAAAGCAATAAAACAAGTCATGATGAAAGGAATAAAATAAACAACTAAGATTAGGAGAAGAGAAATCGTTACCAAAATAAATCTGGAATTAAGAGTAGAGTTAAGAACAAAGGTTTTTGAGAAAGAAATCTAAGAGAACAATTAAGAGAGACGAAAGAGTAAAAAAAAGGGAAGAAGAGAGATTAAAATCGTATTACGGAGGAGTATTTATACTCCGTACAAAATCCTAAATTAAAACAAATGAAAACGACGTTAAACGTCTCCTAAGAAATACACGCGCCCGATCGGGCGCGCCTTTTTATCCTTACTACTAATCTCGCGCCTGGCCGAGTGCGTCACCGGGCGCCAGCCTAAGTTTCTCCTGCCCGGGCGGGCGCGCCTCTGGGCGCCAGCCTCTTTGGCCGGGCGGCTCATTTGGGCCACTATTTGGACTACGATTGGGCTCCAATTCTTCGGGCCAATCTGGGTTTCCTCTTCAGGTCTTGAATACTCGGTTTAAATGCCCAGGTATCACCTATACCGAGCCCTTAATCACCAGTCCGATGGCTTTAACCGGCCCTGGGCTATAGAATCTGGTCGTGCTTCTCCAATTTTCGTGATTTCTCCAAAATAACTTGGGAAAATACTCCGAAAGCATAGATCCCTGCAAAAGTCAACCAAATCTACGAAAACACTAGAAAACACCAATTAGTAATAATAGTGGCTCTAAAGAGAAAAAAAACACTACTAATTATGACCAAGGGACGGGGGTAAAATACTATATAAAATAGACACATCAATTGGCCGGCCTAAGATTTTGTAAGGCGATTGGGACAACAAAAGTTAATGCAAGCTCGGACTCTCAGCTGATAGTCAACTAAGTGAATGGTGACCATGAAGCCAAGGAGCCGACCATGATGAAATACCTATAGATGTTTTAAGAGGAGGCCAAGAGCCTAGAACATTTTACCCTACAGCAGGTCCCCTGTTCGGAAAACAATCAAGCGGACGCACTCTCCAAATTAGCATTCTTGGCATCATGCGATACTCCAGATCAGTGTTTTGAGAAGTAAAGGAAAAAAGGAGTATCGATGCCGAGCTTATTAAAATCATTGACAGAAGCTCCCCATGGATAGACAGAGTTATCTCATACTTCAGGGATAGGGTACTCCCGGACAATCCAAAAGAGAGATGGCTGATGAAGAAGAGAGCGGCCTGGGAAAAGAGGGGAATTATTCAAAAAAGCTTTTGTGAAACCATACTTGAAGTGTATTACTCTAGAAAGTGGGCATGATGTGTTGAACGACCTCCACCAAGGGCATTGTGGATCCCATATAGGCGGACGTGCCTTAGCAGAAAAAGCTACCCACTTGGGGTATTACTGGGCGAGCATGAATTCAGACGCCATGTAAATGGTGAAAAAATGTGACAAGTGCCAGAGGTTTGCAACATTGATCTATCGACCGGAAAACTGCTGATCGACCATAAGCAGTCCCCTCCCTTTTGCAAATTAGGGCATGGACATCTTAAGGCCGTATACTCCAGCATCCAGTCAAAGGTGGTATCTGCTTTTAGCTGTTTACTACTTCACAAATGGGTTAAGAGCGAGGCTCTCCGAGGTATTAAGTGGACGGATGTATCAGCTTTCATTTGGAAAAATATTATTACTTGTTATGGAGTACCTTAGTCTATAGTATTTGACAACGAACCTCAGTTTCAAACTCGTCAACTAAAAGAATGGATAAGTGAATGTAGGGAATATTTCAAGCATTATCCGTAGCTTGAACCCCACTGTGATCATAGACTAAAGTATGGTGGCGTCCAAAGTGAAATAATATAGAGCAAAAGAGTCACCAACAAGTTTTAGGAACTTGTAAACCGTTCACAGGGTGAAGGTTACACCCCTTAACGATCCAGGAGATCGTCAACTCCAATAGGTCTGGAACCATGACTGGTAGTTCGGAGATGAAGGTACAAATCCAACCTAAAAGAGATTGAACCTACCCTAATAATAAGTTTCTACTTTATTCTTCTCTTATTCATGTACGCTTTCTGACTAACATGCAATCAATAGGTTTAACCCTAAACCTGTTTATCTATGTTGGTTGAATATTAATGCACAAACAAAACTATTATTGGCGATCACGTGAGTTATAATCATATTAACCCTAAACAAGATTATTAATTATCTTATTAAGCCTGATTACAAGTACCAATTCCCTTTAAACATGGATAAAGGTGTGATCAAGCAATAACAATAAATATCAGCAAGCGACATAATAATAATCATAACAATAATCATCATAATAATAATAATTACAAGTATAATAATCATCATAACAATAATTATGACAATTATAATCATAAATCATAAAAATAATCATAATCATGTTAAAGCATAATAATAATAGCAAGATCCTAGGCATGATACTAACAAGATGAATAACAAACCCTAGCATGTCACTAAACATTAAAAATCAAAGCTTTAACCCTAACATGATACTAACATGAATATTAGGAAAGAACATAGGAAGCATCATACTTTTAATCATACTTGATATTAAAGTTACCCTAGACATGATACTAGGAAGATCAAAACACCCTAACATGACCTAGGAATCATAATAACAACCTAAACATGATTTCCACATCATAATATCAATAAATCAATTAAAGTACTTACTTGGATGCCTCGTACCTCTTTCTAATAACAAAATACACGCATTAGTTACTTCAAGGAAAATATAAAACCAAAAAATTAAATTAAAGAATTTAAATAAATAATTTAAATAAATAATTAGTAAAGTTTAGACTAGATTTTGGAACAAACCCTCAGAAATATCAAATCCTTCACGTCTAGGGCGAAGGCAACTTCGAACTTGGCTAGGTGTGTCTAGTGCTAATGTATGAGGAATTGTGTCTGCAAAAGGCTAGTTTAGAAAAGAGAGAGAGAGAGTAATCAAGAGAATCTTGATGAGAGTTGGTGAGAATTGGTGAAAGAGAGAATTAGAGAATTGATGATATTTAATAGAGAGAATTTATGATTGAAAACAGAATTTTAGGAGGCTATTTATAGAGAAAATAAGTCGAATGGATAAAAAAACGAATCAGAGTTTCGACGAGAATAAAACTCGATTAGCGCCAGAACGCTGCTCATTAGCGCCAGGCGCTGAAGGTTAGCGCCAGGCGCCAATGCTTGTCGTCAGGCGCAAATAATCAGTTTCACGCGTTTTGTTTTTATCATATCTTTTCATCTAGAACTTGAAATAAGGAATATAATATGTCGTTGGAAAGATATTGAATTCTACTTTCCAACCCAATTAGAATCAGATTAAAATATTTTGTATATAAAAAGATATGGAAAAAATAGTGGAAGGGTGTCAGTTTTGGATAGAGTTTCATATCTCATTAATATCTTTTTTGTTATAGCTCGGATTTAATATTATAATATATAATTGCAAAGATAATTTCAAGATATATCCAAACATATAAAATTTGTAAAGATTATGAGGCACGAAAATAAAATCTGAATATATTCTACTTCTTACAAAACAAGGATTCTAAAAAGGAGTAGTTTTAATCAATTTCGAACTCTTTAAAACATAATTATCAATCCTAACTCCATTAGGATTTAAAAGAACCTTCTAGAGTATTCTAGAAGACTATAATCCATCCTAATAGCTTTAGGAATGATAATTAATAATAGGCCCTCCTCTAGATCATTGGGCCGCATATAGAAAGCAAATCGAGCCCAGTTTAGTATTTTGGCCATAACCTCCTCATTATTCAACAGAATTGGGCTTATAATATATTGTTGGAAAGGTCTTTCCAACCCCATCCAAATATACTATTATTGGACCCTTATAATGGACCATACTAAACTGGAATGCACGTTTTTCATAAATAAGGTAAGAAAAGAAATGTTTTCAAAAACACAAAAAATAGATATTTTAATAAAAACATCATCATCACTAGACTTTTCCCACTTTTGCTTTGTTCGATAATCAAATGACGTGAAAGGTATTCATCACTGGGTTTGGTTTTTGGGAGACACATTTGGGTGTCTACAGAAGCCCCCACTTTGACTGAGTTTGGAGAAACGCAAGTTTCAAAAACAAAAGTCAAAGTAGAGATAGGGAAGGAGAATGATTCAGAACGTTCTGCGATTCTAAATCATTCTTGTAACGCCGATACCTGCAAACTAGCGTTAGTTAAAACAGATAAAAGAGTTAAGAAACGCGTATCTTGAATCGTTGAGCACACGTCTCTGAGGGTAACCGATTTGTTGTTGTTGCATTGTTGTTGTGACAACCTTCCGCAAGCTACGGAATGCCATCCTGTTGTTTTGTTGTTCACTCATCTCTTAACAATGGAGCTTTTTTATATGTCCACGCGCCTCTGAACAAAGAGCTTCTTTTCTTAGGATTGTTCACTCGTCTCTAAACCAAGAGCTTTAAATAATATGCCCACGCGTCTCTGAGCAAAAGAGCTTGAAATACATGTCCACGCGTCTCTGAACAATAGAGCTTGAATAATGTGCCCACACGTCTCTGAGCAAAAGAGCTTGACAAAAATGTCCACGCGTCTCTGAACAAAAGAGCTTGAAAGAAATGTCCACGCGTCTCTGAACAAAAGAGCTTCAATTTTTGTTGCGAAAATATTCCGAAGAAAAACTTCCGAAGATCAACGCTTGTCCATATTTAAAGCTCGCTTGAACTTTGCTTCCGCTATGCCAGTACGTCGGCACTTTTGATGCTTGTAAACCAGTATGTCGGTGTTTCTTCTGTTTATGATCCAGTACGTCGGTGTCCTGCGATGAGACAATGTTTAGGCGCTTTAACCTAAGTGAGACTATCTTTTGTCAGGTCTATCACTTATTGCGATTGTAATCAAGCTGACTACTTAATCATGTTAAATTGCTTATAGGGGCTAACTAGCGTACTAAGGAACCCAAAATTGCTGAAAGAGGTTGAAATAACTGCTCTGTGTGGCTGAGCGTTTTGTCGCCGCTGCAATGCCTCTGGCGTTGCGATTTGGCTATGTCGCCAGACGGTGGGATCTAACGCCAGGCGCTGAAATCTGTTGCCAAACGCTAGATGTTGTCTTCCGGCGCTAGAGTAGGGTCTTCCCTATTCTGCTTTTGCTGCCACTGGGATGCACCTGTATTTACCTTTGACTATAGGACTTTGCTAATCTTTTTAATTTTTTAGGGTTGACCTAAGGTTTAGTTTCTCTTGACTCATTGACTTGAAACGACTCAAGTTATAAACTTGACTCGCTGTGATTGACTTGAGATTAACTTGATTCGAAGTGAAATGACACGTGTGACTCACGACCCGTGTGTGCGTTGTATCGTGATCGTGTGACACGAAAATGCAAAAAAGCAAAAAATTTCCGTCATTTTTGTGGAGGGTACCGACTTTCTCCCGAAAAAGAAAGACGCGAAAAAGAAAGAAGCGAAGTTTTTGAAGGTGCATGTTGAATGAGCTTAGTCAAATGTCATTTGATACTATCTCTCAAGGTGCAAGGATTAACCCATCCTAGGCTATCTCAATTGTTGACTCAATGATGAAAGCATTTGGGTAACTTCATACTTTGTGATGTAATAATGAGTGATGTTGATATGACAAGGCATGCTTCAGCGTTATGTTAAGATTCCATGACAAAGGGTTCCTAAGGGAAGTATATTTGGTTATGTATCTGTGCGGTGTGTGAAAATGATACTAAAGTTAGGCCGCAAGGGCTAAGTGTGTGGAAAAAAATTATTTCAAGAAGAGTGAAATGATGGTGACTCTTAGGCTAAGTAAGCTAATTATGTAGGGATCAAGCCCCCATGTCTAGCTCTAAGTAAATAAGAATGAGCATAGGGGATCCCTTGATATGATCATGATGTGTGAATGTGAATATAAATGCATTTTTATTACGGCCGCACCTCGATGTGAGGTTGCCTACGTATCCGTTAGGAATCAGGCCGAACGTAGCTCTAGCCGAACCTCGCACAAGTGTGTGTATACCTCAAAGAGGTCTTTTGAAGGGTTGTAAAGTGGTTAGGCTAAAGGTTGAAGAAGAAGGGGATAAAAGGCTTAAGACCCTAGATAAGCCCCCAAGGTGTGCAACCTTGCTTTTGAATCTTTATATATTTATGCTTGAGGCTTTTGACTCTTTCTCTTATTTTATTTTTGCTCTTTTTTTTCTTTTGCTTTTGCATTTTTTTATTTTTATTAAGTGTGGGCAATCCCGGTCATGCGGTCTATCACTCACTTGGCATTCTTGTTTCTCAGGCACGGTACCGAGCACTCAATAAGAGACGCAATCTGAGACGTGTTCATATCAAAGACATGTTCATGTCAAAGATATTGGAGCACTTGCCCTTTTTGTACAATTTTATTTATTTTTTGCTTATTTTATTTATTATGATATTTTGAAATCACTCAAGCTTTTAAAATTGCATAAGTTACACACCATCCCATCCCAAGGTTAGGTAGATATGGGTTGAAGAAGAAAGGTCTATCGTTAGACGAGGCTTAAAATGGTTTATCAAAAAAGGATTGTATATTTGAAGGGTAAAAAGGTAATATGATGTGGCTACAAGGGGTGCCTCAAATCATTGGTATACCTTGTGCTTAGTTTGACAATTTTTTTTTAATATGAAATGTAATGAAATGATCATATGCAAGAAAATAAATGCTCATTTTATTAAAAGGAAAAAGAAAGAATCTACAAAATTAATCTAAGGGGAATAAAAAGGTGCCTATGCTAGACTTATTGGGGAATGGGTAAATAAAAAAGAAATAGAAAAAGAGGTCACGAAATCTTGTCGTTGAAGCTCGCTTCTTGTCTTGTGTTGTTTGCTTTATCATCACTCGCTCTTCTTGTTAACTGGAGGCATGGGAAGCTTGTTATTATCAATAAAATGTTGGATAGCCTCCTTTAGCTTCCAACAGATCTCAGTAGCATGACCCCTACTTTGATGGCACTTGCAGTGTTCATCTGGATTCCAACTAGGCATTCTCTTTTCAGGTGCGGGATCTTGAATAAGTCCAATGGGAGTAATGAGTCCTTTGGCATGGAGTCGATCGTAGGCAGTATCGTAGCTCATCCCAATGGGGGTGAAGTCTTTCCTTAGTTTCTTCTTAGATCCTTGGATATCCATGGCTAAAACTTCACTAAGATCAAAGGTACTAACATTGTTACTAGAGTGGGCGTTTTTCAGAAGAAGAAGGATTGTCGTTCTTCTTTCCTTTCCAACCACCGTGATTACTATTTTTAGTAGCTTTTTGCTTTGCGAGGTCGTCCTCAGTTTCGATTCCGATGTCATAAACGGCCTTGAAAGTATTCAAGTTGTGTTGATATTTTAAGTGCTTTGAATACTTTTCTTGTAAGTTCTTGATAAACATCCTCACAGACCCTTTTTCGGAGGGCACCTCAATCATCTTAGCGGAAGTAACCCTCCACTTATTGAAGAAAGAAGTAAAGCCTTCATTCTCTTTTTGTTTTAGCATCTCAAGTTGTCTATAATCGGTTTCGACTTGAATATTACACTTGTATCTATCAATGAAAGTGTTTAATATCGATTCCCAATTAGAGGTTTTCTCTTTGTCAAGGGAGAAAAACCATTGTTGGCAAACAATTTCAAGAGATAAGGAAAACAATGAATGAAAGACTTTCTTATCAATCCCCTTATGGTTAATTTTCCGGATGCACCGCGCGGAAGCCTAACCGTGAAGGGTTGGCACGAGTGATGGGACACCGCGGGTTAAGAAAAACTCGCTTCCATGGTTTGGTAAATTCAACATTCTCGGATATACCCTATGTTGCACATAGCGTTCAATCAGGTAGATGGACCATGAATTCCCAGAGGGTTATGTCCATATGTAGAACACATATGGATTTCAGAAAAGTGAGAAAAACTCAATTAGGAAGTAGGATCGAGCAAAAAGTGCTAAAAACTGGTCAAAATTAGAACGCATATTTCTGGCTCGGTATTGGAAGAACTTGGCGCCAGCAAAAAGAGGCAAGCGCCAACAATTTGGCTTTAGCGCCTGGCGACAAAAGCTGTCGCCTTGCGCTAACGTCAAATAATTGGCGCTAGACTTTGTTCCCTGACGCTAGTTCCTACATGCCATAGCAGCTTTCTGTGCTTGATAAAATTTTCCAGCTTCACGCAGCATCATTTCGATCCTAGTTGTGAAAGATATTCCTCAAATTTCCTACGTGTAAAAATCTTATGTTTTAACTCATTACGGATGGTCTTTCCAATGATATCTTTTTTATGCATATGGCAATAATGTTAATCAAAATTAAGCACATGAAATACTTAGAACTTTTCGAGTCTCATCCACTCAATCTAAATCATTGCCGAAATAAATTTTAGGAATTAAAATAGAAATCCTCCCCATCGGAGTCGCCAAAAACTGTAGGGAATATTTCAAGCACTATCCCAAACTTGAACCCCACTGTGATCATACAGTAAAGTACGGTGGCGTCCAAAGGGAAAGAAGATAGAACAAAAGAGTCGCCAACAAGTTTTAGAACTTGTAAACCGTTCACAGGGTGAAGGTTACACCCCTTAATGATCCAGGAGATCGTCAACTCCAATAGGCCTGGAACCATGACTGGTAGTTCGGGGATGAAGGTACAAATCCAATCTAAAAGAGATTGAACCTGCCCTAATAAGAGGCCTCTACTTTATTCTGATCGTATTCATGTACGCTTTCTAACTAACATGCAATCAATAGGTTTAACCCTATACATGTTTATTTATGTTGGTTGAATATTAATGCACAAACAAAACTATTATTAGCGATCACTTGAGTTATAATCATATTAACCCTTAACAAGATTATTAATTATCTTATTAAGCATGATTACAAGTACCAATTTCCTTTAAACATGCATAAAGGTGTGATCAAGAAATAACAATAAATATCATCAAGCAACATAATAATAATCATAACAACAATCATCATAATAATAATAATAATAACAAGTATCATAATCATCATAACAATAATTATGACAATTATAATCATAAATCATAAAAATAATCATAATAATGTTAAAGCATAATAATAATATCAAAATCCTAGGCATGATACTAACAAGATTAATAACAAACCCTAGCATGTCACTAAACATTAAAAATCAAAGCTTTAACCCTAACATGATACTAACTTGAATATTAGGAAAGAACATAGGAAGCATCATACTTTTAATTATACTTGATATTAAAGTTACCCTAGACATGATACTAGGAAGATCAAAACACCCTAACATGACGCTAGGAATCATAATAACAACCTAAACATGATTTCTACATCATAATATCAATAAATCAATTAAAGTACTTAATTGGATGCCTCGTACCTCTTTCTAATAACAAAATGCACGCATTAGTTACTTCAAGGAACATATAAATCCAAAAAATTAAATTAAATAACTAAAATAAATAATTAAGAAAGTTTAGACAAGATTTGGGACCAAACACTCAGAAATATCAAACCTTTCACGTTTAGGGCGAAGGCAACTTAGAACTTGGCAAGGTGTGTCTAGTGCTAATGTATGAGGAACTATGCTTGTAAAAGGCTAGTTTAGAAAAGAGAAAGAGATTAATCAAGAGAATCTTGATGAGAGTTGGTGAGAATTGGTGAAAGAGAGAATTAGAGAATTGATGATATTTGATAAAGAGAATTAATGATTAAAAACAGAATTTTAGGAGGCTATTTATAGAGAAAATAAGTTGGATGGATAAAAAACCGAATTAGAGTTTCAATGATAATAAAACTCAATTAGCGCCAGACGCTGGTCATTAGCGTCAGGCGCTAAAGGTTAGCGCCAGGCGCTAATTATCAGTTTCACGTGTTTTGTTTTTATCATATCTTTTGATCCAAAACTCCAAATAAGGAATATAATATGTCGTTGGAAATCTCTTAAAGTATAATTTCCAATCCAATAAGAATCGGATTAAAATATTTTGTAGATAAAAAGATATGGACAAAATAGTGGAAGGGTGTCAGTTTTGGATAAAGTTTCATATCTCATTAATATCTTTTTTGTTTTAGTCGGATTTAATATTATAATATATCATTGGAAAGATAATTTCAAGATCTATACAACCATATAAAATTTGGTTAAAGATTATGAGGCACAAAAATAAAATCTGAATATATTCCACTTCGTACAAAACAAGGATTCTAAATAGGAGTAGTTTTATTCAATTTCAAACTCTTTAAAACATAATTATCAATCCTAACTCCATTAGGATTTAAGAGAACCTTCTAGAGTATTCTAGAATACTATAATAAATCCAAATAACTTTAGGAATGATAATTAATAATAGGCCCTCCTCTAGATCATTGGGCCGCATATTAAAACCAAATCGGACCCAGTTTAGTATTTTGGCCATAACTTCCTCATTATTCATCGGAATTGGGCTTATAATATATCGTTGGAATAGTATTTTCAAACCCCATCCAAATACACTATTATTGAACCCTTATCATGGAACAAAATAAACTAGAATGCACGTTTTCATAAATAAGGTAAGAAAAGAAATATTTTTAAAAACAGAAAGAAGAGATATTTTAATAAAAACATCCTCATCACTAGACTTTTGACACTTTCGCTTTGTTCAATAATCAAATGACGTGAAAGGTATTCATGACTGGGTTTTGTTTTGGGAAGAAACATTTGGGTGTCTACAGTGACCAGGGCATCACTCAATGTTTTGCCTCGGTCTGCGTCCCCAAGCCAACGGCCAAGATGAGGCCTACAACAAGCTGATTTCAAACGGCATCAAGTGGAAGCTTGAGAAAGCAGGTGGCTTGTGGGCGGATGAGTTGGTTAATGTCTTGTGGTCCATACATACCACAACAAATAGTTCAACTAGTGAAACCCCATTCTTATTGGTTTATGGTGCTGAAGCAGTGCTCCCAATTGAGATATATGAACCCACCCTTCGAGTGATGTTGATTGATGAGAATGACAATTGGGAGGCAGTGAAAACCGCCTTAGATTTTCTCCCAGAAGCAAGGGGCAACGCGATGCTTAGACATGAAATCTATCTGATGGGTGTCATAAATGGCACGCATTTGATGAGAAGTTAGGTTGTTTTTACCTTCTTTTCATGGCTTTCATGCTTAATAAATGCTTAGTTTTATGCTTTTGGTCTTAGTCTTACCTTTCCTCTCTTATTTTGTAGCGTTTGTGCATTTCTATGGTTTTTCTAGTCTTTTCTCCTTTATTTTCTCTATTTTCGCGGTTGAAGGTATTGTACGAGGTTCGGGTCTTGATATTGGTGATTTACTAAGGTGGAGGAAGCTTTTGGAGCAAGCTCATGGCAATTGGAAAGTTCAAGATGCAAGGATGTGGATTCTCCAAGTTCTAGCTCTTCTGCTCTCAAGCCGTGCTCTCATGAATATGGGTGTTGAACCCACAATCATGTGATTTTGGGACTCCATCACTTAGTGTTCATCATCATCATCATGATTGTGCATTCATTCAAAGATCTTAGCGAACGCACGAAGCCGCGAGAAGATCCGATGAAACCCAAAAGAGCGCAGGCGCGCGGGCCTGCTGCGCGGGCGCTCTTCTGCGGGTTCCGGCTTCGCTCTTCTTCATTTTGCGACTCTTCTAAATACCCTTTTGAAACCAAGTTTAGAGGGAGTTTTCAATTAGATTTTGATCATAATCTTAGCTTAGTTGAGAGCTTCTCTCTCTAGTTCTAGGGTTAGTTTAGGAGTAGATTTTAGAGAGAGAAAGTGAGGAATTTCAATGGTGATTGGGAGATTGAAGATTCAATGGTGAAAATTGTGTTGGAGATCTTCTCTATTATCAATGAGCATTCTTAAATCTATCTCATTTTATTGTTTTGTTTGATTTCATATTTGTTTGGTTTTATTTTGATTTTTGATTGTTGATTAGTGTAGTTGTTCTTCATATATTGTTGATTCTTGATTTCTTTAGTTGTTAGTTGATTTGATGATGATGTTAGAGTAGTTGTTTGCTAGTAATTGGCTGAAATTTGTATGATTGATTGATTGTTCTTAATTTGGGGATTGTGTTGATTAATTGTTGAGATTAAAGTGATTAATGGAAGTTGCATGTGTGTAATTCGATCAGGCCGTGAGAATTATGCTAGATTGCATTGTAGTTTCTAATGATACGGACCATTGATTTAGGAATTGCAATTGTCGATTGAGCTTGATTAGTGATGCTCCTAGTTAGAGTCTCTCGTAGTTGGCGCTAGTTTGACCTCTAAGAGATAGCTTGTTGACTCTTTTGATTAAGTTTGCCATTAGTGTTCACAACCATTAACTTGCATGTATTTCCGAGTTGCTACAATTCTCATGATTTCTTGTTGATCCTGTTCCTAGTGCTTTATTTGTTTGGTTTCTTTGCTTGTTAGTTGTTAGTGTTCTCTCTTTATCTTTGTCTTTGACCTAGCTTAGGCACATAATTAAGAGCGCTTGAACATTACCGTTCCTTTGGGTTCGACTCTTGACTTGCCTCTATACTAGTATATAGGTTTGTTAAGTGTTTATAAATTTAGTTTGACCGAGGGAGGATTAGTTTCAGCGACCTAGTTCCACCCCTCGTCAAAATGGTGCCGTTGCCGGGGAGCGGTGTCTATGTTTGAGTGTTTTTTATTGCTTTAGTCTAGGTCTTTGTATATAGTTTTCTTTTATTTTATTTTTGTTTGTTTTGTGAAAAAAAAAATGGCATGTTTCTCATTTCCTCAATATAATAATGAGCCTTTTGTGATTATTTCCATAGACATGAGGGATTTCTTGACTATAATTGTTATAGTCTTTAGGAGGCTTATGATATTTGTTATTTTGGTTTGAATGAACAAACTAGGAATGAAGTTGAATGCATGCATAATGGTGGATTTAGAGCATTGTCAATTGATGATGCTTGGGATTTTTATGTTTGGTTTGCTTGGGATGTTCCTAATAGGGGTAATCATGTTTCTAATGTTGATGTGCATGTGTTGAATATTCTAATATTGGCATGCATTCCCATGATTTGTCACATGATCCCTTAAGTGAACCTAGAACACATGATTTCAACTTTATTTCTCCTTTTGTTCATGATGATTAGGTGCATGCTTAAGTTGATGCTAATGGTGTGTTTCAATATTCTTCATTATTTACCATGCCTTCTTGTGATGTGCTTCATTCTCTTAATGATGAATCTCATGTGTTTGATTTTGCCCCCACTCCCCAATGTGATGTATATGCTCATGATCTTAATGTTGATTCTTCCAATATTGGTTGTACTTCTTCTTCTCTTGTTGAACCTCAATCTTCTACACCTTTTGAATCTCTTATTGCTACTCTGGAAACTCAAATTAGGCATATTGATCTTAGTGATAATCTTGGGCCTAAAAAGGAGTCGATTCTTAATTCTTTGAGAAGTCAATTGGAGGTGATGAAAAATAGTGTGGAGCATCTTGAGGAGGGAAGAAGGAGAGGTAAAGATCTAGAAAGTGTGAGGATTACAAATGCTTGTGTGAAAATTACAAATCCAATGTGTGTGTTGAGGATGATGATGGGGATTTTGAGCAACCAAGAAAGTGTGAGGATACCATACATCGATGAGCATTTGTGTGATGGTGAAGGAGTTGAGAATGAAGAGAGTATTGAATTTGAAAATTCCAACCCTCCCACCTATCTTGATGAGTCTCTTGTGCATGATTGTGATTCTTCTATCCATGAGTATTTGGACTTGTTTGAGGTTATGGCCAATAAGTTCTTTAAGAGTCAACAGAAAACCCATAGCCTTTTGAGTGAGTTCATTGAGAATTCTTCATGGGAGAGAGATGAGTTTAAAATGAATTTGCATCCATTCATGAATGGTTTTGAGACCTTGGGCTTTAAAGTTGTTGAGGGAGTTTTTTTTCATAGTTGTGATGGAGGGGATTATGTAGTTCCTCTTGGAAGTTGGATGTTTGAGGGAGATGAAGATCATGAGTGTTTTTCTTTTGAGGATTCTATGATTGATTTCCATGCTCTTATTAGTGATTCGAGGCATGGTGGTGATAAAGAGTTCATTTATGAGACCATAGCCCTTACATTCCTATTTCCCTCCCTTCTTTTGTCAATAAGTTTATTGGGGACCCCCTTGTCTATGATGATTTGTATGTGGATCATTTGTCCCCAATTGAGGAAAAGGGTGATGTTGCCACCCAAAAATATTGTGAGGAGAGTTTGCCATCTTTTTCTTCTTCTTCTTCTTTTTGTTTTTCTTTTTATTTTGTTGAGTTTTCTTTTGATTCTTCTTCCTTCTCTTCGCATCTCTCTCCTCATAGGTGTGCACTAAGCTTGTTGCATGCCTTCTTTTTGTCATGTGCACGCTTACTTTCTTATGAAATGTGTAGTAGTTCATTTGACAAGCTCTTGCGATCATTGCAATACTATTTTACTAGAGCGTACAAGCTTGGACCTTAATCAAGCCTTTCCCGAGAAGTAACCCGTGTTTTATTGCTTTCATTTTCTTTTATTTTTAGAATATATTTTCTCTCATGGAAATGTTTGTGTGCCTTTTTATAATTACATGACTTGATATACTTTGGTGCTTCGATTTGGATCAAGAATCAAGGAAGGTTGACTCCTATTTTTGCTAGCATATGGAAACAAGGTTGAATTTTTGGGAAATTAGCTTTGAAAGGTTTAATTGGATCATTTGTGGGTATTTACACCTACCTAATATCCGGTAATATCCTTCCTTACTCTTTCTCAAGTGCATGATGACTTGTTGGGTGTATGTTGGTTTGTTGGATTTCTCTCCTTGTTTTCCCCTCCCATGGTTTCTATGATTTATGTTTGAGTGTATTGCCTCATTCAAGCTTGTGGGAGGGTATTCTATCATGTTTTATGGGATGTTAATTCATATATGCTATGCACCTTTGTATATGCTTTTCCATGTTCTTATTTTGAAAAACTCTAAAAAGATTTTTGTTTCTTTTAAGGCAAATTTGCAATGTATCTTTGTTTTGTTCTTGCTTTGGACATAATACTTTTAGACTTGTATAACTGAATTCTTTTCTTCTTAAATGGTAACGGTGTGCACGGTTTAAGAGTATGCTTGGTTGATTCTAGGATAAAGCATGATAAGGTAGTTGGTTAGAACTAGTGGGACCATGAAACCGGATTCTACTTGTTTGTGGCATGTTGGTAGTTGCTTCCTATAGTCGAATTGACATCAATAGTGAGTTTTTGCTACATCCATGTGAGGTTCATTATTTTTTCAAGCCTTCAACATATATTTGCATGAGCGGCATGGATCCTTGACTATTCCGGACCTAATCTAGAATCTTGACTCCTAATTCTCAAACTCGAGACCTAGCCATCTAGGGAGGACAAAGGCATCTTTTCGTGGTGGTAATTTTCCTTTTCTAGGTTAATCTTCTTTATTTTTAGTTCATTTGGGTTTACATTTGCCTTCTTGCTAAACATTTGAGCTTTTCCCCTTCTCTTCAAGCCACATCTTTAGAACTTTGAGCCTTTTGTTTCTTTTTGTTCCATTTTTTGTTTTTGTGAAGCAAATGGTCATGTTTTTGGACTTTGTGGTATATAAGGTTGGATATTGGTTCTATTTGTAAGCAAGCTTGTGTTTTGTGTATATTACGTGAATAATGGCAAATGAATAAATGAAAAAAGCCGTCCAAAGTAAAAAAGGCAAGGACAATGCAAATGCAAAAATTGTAAAGGTCGTCCCAAGTTAAAGAGGCATGGACAATTGCTTTGAAAGAAATGAAAATACAAAAAAAAAAAGGTGAAAATAAGAAGAATAAAAAAAACAAAAATATTTTGATGTGGTACTTTTCCTCTTTTCAAGCATTGAGGACAATGCTTCCTTTAAGCTTGGGGGAGAAGCGTTTACGCTTTTTGTATATATGCTTGTGGTTATATTTTTTAATAAGCTTGGGGGTGTTAGTGTAAGGAGGGTGTTCCCGTCTAAGGGGTACTCTCCTTAAATGCCCATGGCCCTATAAAAGCCTAGGACTTTACACTTGTTAGGGTGTATTAGGATTTGAATTCCTGACTGTTTGGGGGACCTTGAATTAGAAATGATTTTATCATACACATTTTTTTTGTAAGGAACAAGTAGGAGTCGCCAATGAGTTTTAGGAAAACCCATAAACCTCGTTCATGCCTTTCTCCCAAGTAGAGTTCAAGGGATATTTAGCATAAATCATAAAATTACCCATGCCTAAATTGGTCTACATAAACCAGAAATGAGTTCGGGAGCGAGGGTACCAAGATAACGTACCCTTTAGAGGGGAATCGCGATCCTAGCCCTAGTGCGGCCTCTACTAGCTCTTCCTTTGCACAATTTCATCACCAAACAATATATGCAACGTGATACCCAAAACTATGTTAATTGATTTTATTTACACATATGAATTCACGTAGGAATTACATTGTAAGGTCGTTATTCTTATTTAATTAAATTCGTTAAAAGAACAAGAAGATAAACAATAATCGCCTTGGCTTAAGTGATCAATCAACAATTATTTTATTCAATTCTAATCTTTATTTATTGAAAGATGCTATATGGAATTGATTAATTAATTATTTTAAAGGTGATCAAATAACACTAATTAATTAATTAAGGTTCTTTTAAACAAGAAAATAAACGTGATTTAACTAAGTGCTCGGGAATTTACCACTTCTCTTTGCTAGATCTCCGTTTAGAACACTTATGGATTCCTTCTTGTTGGGGAACCTCCACCGTAGTAACAAAGTATCAAAGGGGTGACTGTTTAGGACAAGAGGGTTAGCAAGCACAAGTTCACAAGTTTTCTGCCAGCGTTTTAGGTTATTTTCTGTGTGTTTAAGCCTCGAATTAGGGTCTTATATAGGGAATGATTAGGTTTAGGGTTAAGAGCATTATGCCGCAGCAGGTGTCGCGCGCAGCGGGATAAGTTGCGCGCGGCTGTCACGCGCAAGTGAATGAGTCGCTCGTAGATGATGCGCGCAGTTATTTGTCTTGCGCGCAGCTCTATGGTAAAATTCGATTTTCCAATATTTTGATATTCTGAATCTTTCGTGAGCGCATCTCCAGAAGTTGCGTGGAGTGCTGCGCGCAATTGAATAAGTTGCGCGCGACAGTTGAGCACGACTTTGTGAGATGCGCGCAACATTTTCCGCGGCAGCTTAAATTTTAACCTAGTCGCTCCTAAATCCGTCATTATTGGGTTTTAAGCACGGGCTTAAGCCCTAATATGATCGGGTTTAGTTATTTGGACCTTGTGTTGGCCTTGTTCTTTTATTCAGGCTAGTCTTTTGTGTTTTTTGGTTTAACCAGTTATCCATAAGTATTCTTCACTTTGATCCAACACGAAGATGGCTTTATTTATCGTCATTGCACTTCCTGTCGGGACAGGAGGCAAAAATTAGATGTCTACAGTTAGCCGCCACTTTGATCGAGTCTAGGATGGACGATGATCAAAGTAGTCAAGGAAAAATCCGAGACTTATTCTGCGAAGTTCTCTAAGGTTTAGAGAATCTTTCAGTAAAGTTTAAGGATGTCGAAACAGTCCTCGGTTTGCTAAGTGTTTGAAACAAGTAGCTATTAAGGCTAGAGAAAGTTTTCCCTAGTCTTAACGCGCTAAAGAATCTAGATTGATCCTTTGCAATTGTAGAATACTTTTATAAGTAAATGTATTATGGGTGATGTCAAGTCATGAGAAGAGATCGGTTTTAAAAAAAGAATAAAAGGGGATGATTTCCTCTCAATCATGTCATCGTTGGTCTAAAGTCCCTCGATATGTCATTGAAACTTTAGCCTGACTTTAACAAAGTAAAAAGAATGAAAAAGGGTTTTCAATATTCGAACCGAAAAGGGTCCGGCATTCGAGCCAGGTCCGATATTCGAACCAGATGTCGACAAGATATAAATACATGTCTCAAGACTAGAGGCATATATCCTAATCTTGTGAGAGAGAAGAAAGTCAGCAACTCTCTCAGCAGTTTTGTCCACAAGATGAGTTCACGTGTCTCAGGACTGGGGGCACATGACTACATGGGTGCGACACTGTCTCGTCGCTCTTTATATAGGGGGTGGACGGACACCCTAACTGTCCGGTAAGTTAGTAAGCTCACTAACTACCGTATTTTCTTCCATTCAAGAAGTGCATGTTCCTGAAGGTTCGGCGCGCCTGTCGACTCGTAAGCTAACGCCTACAGTAAATACTCTACCTTTTAGTTCCGAGAGGTAGATCTCGCAAAGCATGGGCTGAGGTGAAATTTTACACAACACCTACGCTGTACAATTTTACGCTGTACGCTACGCCATTTGCATTTTTACGCTACATGAAAACGCCTTCCTTTTGCTTCGGGCGTGAAAAAGAAGAAAACCCGGACATTTATAACGTCAGTACAGTAAAATGACAAACCTGTCTATGGGTGCTTTTACATAAAGCACCACCACGGAATGTCTTAAGGCACGCTTACGAAAAACGTTTCAAACGTATGCTTGGGGAAGGCACAAAGCACGGTGTGCATGCAAGATGATGCAAAAAGCTATCAAAGAAGAAAATAAACTACATATGCAAAGCAGTTAAAAAGGATTTTGATAATTTCCGCGCCATTGCGTCTAATAACGAGCAAAAATCGTTGAAAAAATGATCAAATAGATCAAAATCCAGATACCGGTCATTATAGTGACCAGTATCCGCGCGCGACTCGCGTTGTCCAGGCGCGCGTATCGTTCTGAGTTGCGCTGCTACGTCACGCGCAAATTCTGGAGTTGCGCGCGACACTCAATTTAGCAAAAAGAAAATCGCGAATGCGATTTTTCATTTCGCTCATTCTCTCCTTCCTTCCTCCATTTTCGTCTCTTTTGCAGTCTAAAGAGCTCCATTTTTTGCGATTTTTGAAGCTGAAGGAAGCAAATCTCACTCTTAATTCACATTTTCCATAATCCTATGTAAGTTTTTTGCTTAAATTCGTTCATTCTTGGTTGGCATTTGAGTGTTTTTCGAATAGTAAAACCCCAAATTTTGAATTTGGGGATTTTTTATTTGGTCCATTATTCTTGAAATTGTTTGTTCCATGTTGTTATGCTATGTTTAATGAGTGTTTTGCAACAAATTTCATGAAAAATGGTTATGTATTGAACCTTGTATGAGCATTTCTTTGTTTAAGTTCGTTCTTGCTCTTTTTGTTCGAATTTTGCTCGAATCTGTAGCTTTAACTGCTTATTTTGTTTATACTTGTTGATTATGAAGTAGATTGTAGTATTAGAACTAGTATTACTTTCATAATTCATATTTTGCAAATTTTGAAATTGAAAAAATGGTGCGAAGCGTATACGATAATTGTGTTGGTATTACTATTATTCGTCTTGGAATAATTGATTCTTTGAGATTTTGAAACATAATCCTTTGAATGCTTAGTTGAAACTGGTATAGGATGGCTTTTGTGGGTGTTAAAAGCCCCCATTTACCGAGTTTGACTGCAGGTATCGTAGCCCCCAAATATGGGTGGCATTTGATTTTTGTGTTTTGTCCTATCGACAGCCGTTATGCTGCCGAAATGGATCTAGAACACGATTATTAGTTTAGGAAAAAATAAACTAATAGAGAAATCTCGTCTATCATAGCATGGATTCGCCTCCATTTGTCGGCGCTGAGGAGATTCTAGGCGGTCCTAACAAGGTAGTTTGCCCTCGAAAGAGGGTAACCCGGCCTCATGAGGAGGTTCGAGAGCAACGCGCCGCTACTGATCGACGTCGCCAGAAGGATGTGATCTGGGAGGCTCCTCCCGACTGGGGCCTTAGGGTCCTTTAGTGGGATCCAGACCATCACGTCTCGGTTCGAGGGTGGCGCGGCATCGTGAGTTTCTTACGCCTTCTTTTTCTTTTTCTTTTTTTTTTTACTTTCCCTCTTTTCTTTTAATAACAGTTTTTTATTATTTTAGCTCTCTCTTCTTTCTTTTTTTTTTTAGAGTGAGTCTAGCATGCATCTATACGACTCTGGTGACCTGCGAACTCGTTTTGAGAGCTTACCCGACGAGGTAAAGGAGATTGTGGAGCTTTCAGGGATAGGTCGCGCGCTACCGGCTCTTCGGGATTTGTCGAGACAGTCTGCTTCGTAAGCTTTCCTCCATGGATTGCTGGAGTTTTGGTGGGATTCAACCAAAACTTTTCACTTTCCGTGGGGAGAGATGACGGTCACCCCTTACGACTTCTCTATGATTATGGGTTTTCCTTTTGTAGGTGAGCCTGTAGTCATAGAGGACGTAACAGGGCAGGACTTGAGACTGAGGGATCTTGTGGGGGATCGTCTGGCGGCGATCCATCACGTATATCCTCAGGCTTGTCCATACTCGATTCTTACCGACGAGTTGTCGGCTGACGAGGTTGACCGGCAGTGTACATTTGAGCAGCTGGCTCGGATATACATTGCCCACACTCTTTCAGTCACTCTCTTGAGTGATCGGGGAGAGCGTTTCCCTATCGAGTTACTTACTTGCCTCATAGACTTGGGGCAGGTAAATAACCTGAACTGGGCGGAGGTGTCGTATGCCCGTATACTTAGAGCTATGGGCAAGGCAACCTGAGTAGTGAATCCTGCGGCAGCTACTGAGGTGCCTCGGATCTCCCTTACATGGCATGGTCGTATCCTTGAGGTACGTACTTTAAACTTTCTTTTAATTTTTTATTATTTATTTTTCTCTTTTTAAGCTGTTACTCCTTTGTTTAGGCTTGGGGATACTCGTACCTGTCTTTCCTAGCCCCCAGGATGCTCGGGGCTGCTTGCTTTCCTATCGGTCATCGACAGGCTACAATTAGGAAAAGGCGAGGTACTTCAGCCGGCGACTTTCGCCAGAGGATTCTTTCGGCGACCCGTGCGTCGGTGAGTATTTTGACAACACATGAGTATCTTTATTTACATATTATTATTTTGCTTTAATGATTTTCATGTGATTGTATTAGATCGATCTCCGTTCTTGGAGTTTGATCGTCGGAGTCCCTGAGGATATCCGGTCTGGCATGGTTCGTTGCCAGTTTCGGGCTCTCTACTCGGGACTCCCGGTGCTCCAGAGGACAGATAATTGGTTTTTAGGCGAGCGCGTTCTTTGGCAGCATTCGTCAGAGGAGCCTGTGGTTTCTGTGGATCCTCCGATCCGGATGTTACGTCCGGATTTGCTATCGATTGAGGATCGAGCTCAAGTGATCCTTGGTTATCCAGTGGATCAGCTGGTGCTGCTGGATGCTCCTTATCCAGCTTTTATTGCATCTAGGTTGACTCCTTTCCCAGCTTTTGTTCTGGTTAGTACCTCAATTCTCTCTTTTTCTTCTTTCTTTTTTTTGTTTCTATTTATTTTTCGGAACTTTGACCCCCCCCCCTCTTTTTTTATTTATTATTATTATTTTTTTTAGCGGGTCGAGCAAGGCGGTTGGGTGCCTCCTACAACTGAGATCACGTATACCGATGTTGTCGGGTCGGTAATTTATGAGATCCTTCCAGCAACGGAGGATGATGAGGGGATACCGTTCATTCCTGAGACGGTTGAGTCGGTATGTCCTTTTTTTGTATTTGTACTTAAAATATTTCTATTTTTTGCTTCATATACATTTATTTACTAACTGTCCTTGTATTCTTGGAACAGGTTCCGCGGGAGACCGTGAACGGCATGGTGAGGACTATACGTGCTTTCCGAGCTGCTTATCAGAGAGCCCTCGTGACTTTGTCATGCCGTGATCATCGGATGATTGCGGTAAGTTTCATTTCATTTTTTTTTCGACGAAGTTATTACATTTCATGTATTAATCTTTGTTTTGGAATTTTTCAAGATGTACAGCAACCGTCTAGCAGTCGCAGAGCACCCTGATCCTTTTGTACACATTTTGTTATATTTTTAGGAAACAAATGTACATATTATTTTGTTTTGTTATACATATGAGATTTTTTTTTTGTATATGTCATTTATATTATTATTATAATTTGTTTCCATGTGTAAACATATAAAAGAAAAAAGAAAAAAAAATTCCGAGGGAGGGAAAGGGTTCCCGACTTACCCCCTCGAAAAAATAACTAAAGAAAGGAAAATAGGAAAAAAGAGACTAAAAAGGAAATAAGGAAAATAGAAAAAAGAAAATAGGGGAAAAAAGGAAGAAGGAAAAGAAGAACAAGAAAATAATAAAATAAAATAAAAAAGAAAACAAATAAATAGGAAAGAAAAGGGACACAAGAGTTAGCAAAAGGCAAGCGAATGATTAGTCTTAAAATTTCGTCAAGATTCCGTCACTATATAAGCCAAAATACGGAAATAAACTTAAACCACATGTCGCGACAGAGAAGACGCGCGCAACTGAATGAGTTGCGCGCGGCTGTCGCGCGCATGCAATGTAGTTGCGTGCGCCACCTATTTGTGAATTTTCCTTTGCGCGAAAATTGTCGAAAATATGCCCCTCTTGGGTCTATTTTAGCACGGTTTCGTGTATGCTTTTGATCATCTCGCATTCATTCGCTTAGTAATTTAATAAGAACTAAAAGGAATAACATTAAACAATGGTGAAGACCTTTGAACATCGTTTGAAACAATGGGTCACTTCCCTTTCAAACGAGGACAAGCTAGCTTTCAAAATTTATCATCTAGACCCTCTATTGAATTATATGCAATTAATGATTAATTTTGATTTCCTTCATGCCGCAGTTAACCATTGGGACTCCAACCACCATCTCTTTTTATTTAAAGGGGACGAAATTATTCCCCTTCCTGGTGAGTTCGAGGCCTTGCTAGGCTTCCGTACAAATACTCTCCCTGTGACTTATTCGCCCCCATTGTCGGATCCCAAACCTATATTCCAAAGATTTTTTGGCTTGTCCAACAATGATATGACCAATATTGGAACTGAAGAAGGCGTGAATTTAATTCAATTTATTGAACATTTCGTCGCCCCTCATGACAACATGAGTAAACAACGCTTTAAAATTCGTGCCTTATGCTATTGTCTTGTTGTCAATTGTTTACTTAGGACAGGTGTAGACACCCATTTGTGTATCCCCAAAACCAAACCCATTGATGAGTGCCTTTCACGTTGAATCATAATCGAATGAAGTGAAAGTGTGGAAAGTTTAGTGTTGCGGATAGTTTTAATTTCTTTTCTCCTCTCTCTGTTTTTTGAAAACCTATTTTAAGAAAATAGCCAATCCAGTTCGGTTGGTCTATGATATAGGTCCAATAGTAGTATAGTTGGATGGGGCTTGAAAAGAGCTTTCCAACGATATATTATAAGCCCAATTCCGATGAATATTGAGGAAGTTATGGGCAAATTACTAAACTGGGCCGGTTTGAGCCTTATATGCGGCCCAATGATCTAGAGGAGGGCCTAATATAGATTTATCATTCCTAATGCAATTAGGAATAGTTTCAGTCTTCTAGATTCTTCTAGAAGGTTCTTTTCATTCCTAATTCAGTTAACATTGATAAATTGACTTTTGTTGACTTTTTAGAGTTTTAATTAGAATAAAAGAACGTTTTTGAAGAAAATACGATTTTATCCTCCTGTACGGCAATTTCTATCTGATTTTATCTAACGCGTTAATTTCTTAGTCAGCGCCAAACGCCAGCATTAGCGCCTGACGCTAAGCTTGGCGCCAGGCGCTAACCCTCGTTTTACGCGTCAGAACTCTGTTTTGATTTTTTATCTTTTTGGCTGATTTTCTCTATAAATAGCTATATAAAAACCCTGTTTTCATTCACCAACTCTCATCAAGATTTTCTTGATTACTCTCTCTCTCTCTTTTCTAAACTAGCTTTTCTCAAATACAAAAATTCCGCATTCATTAAATTTAGAAACACCTAGCCATATTCGAAGTTGCCTTCGCACTAGACGTGAAAGGTTTAATTTCTGAGGGTTTGGTCCCAAATCTCTCTTTTAATAATTTAATTTAATTGTTTGATTTTTATTTTCCATGAAGTTACTAACGCATGTATTTTGTTATTAAAAAGAGGTACGAGGCATCCAAGTAAGTACTTTAGTGATTTTTGTTGATATTATGATGTAGAAATCATGCTTAGATTGTTATTTTAATTCCTAGTATCATGTCTAGGGTAACTTTAATATTAAGTATGATTAAAAGTATGATGTTTCCTATGTTCTTCTTAATATTTATGATTGTTAGTATCATGTTAGGGCTAAAGCTTTGATTTTTATTGTTTAGTGACATGCTAGAGTTTGTAATTAATCTTGTTAGTATCATGCCTAGGATCTTGCTATTATTATGTTTTGACATGATTATTATAATTTGTTATTATGATTATGTTATAATAATTGTTATTGATTATTATTATGTTGCTTGATATATTTATTGTTATTGCTTGATCACACCTTTTATGCATGTTTAAAGGGAATTTGTATTTGTAATCACGCTTAATGAGATAATTAATAATCTTGTTAGGGTTAATTTGATTATAATTCAAGTGATCGCCAATAATAGTTTTATTTGTGCATTAATATTCAACCAATATAGATAAACAGGTTTAGGGTAAACCTATTGATTGCATGTTAGTCAGAAAGCGTACATGAATACGATCAGAATAAAGTAGAGGCCTATTATTAGGGAAGGTTCAATCTCTTTTAGGTTGGATTTGTACCTTTATCCCTGAACCCTATTTGGTTCAATACCTTATGGAGTTGACGATCTCTTGATCGTTAAGGGGTGTAACCTTCACCTCGTGAACGGTTTACAAGTTCCTAAAACTTGTTGGCGACTCTTTCGCTCTATCTTCTTTCCCTTTGGACATCACCGTACTTTAGTGTATGATCACAGTGGGGTTCAAGCTAGGGGTAATGCTTTAAATATTCTCTACAGTTTTTGGCGACTCCGCTGGGGAAGATTTCTATTTTAATTTCTGAAATTTATTTTGGCAATGATTTAGAATGAGTGGATGAGACTCAAAACGTTCTAAGTATTTCATGTGCGTAATTTTGATTAACATTATTGTCATATGCATAAAAAAGATCTCTTTGGAAAGACCATCCGTAATGAGTTAAAACATAGGATTTTACACGTAGGAAATTTGAGGAATATCTTTCACAACTAGGACCGAAATAACACTGCGCGAAACTGGAAAATTTTATCGAGCACAGAAAACTGCTGAGGCATGTAGGAATTAACATCAGCGAACAAATATTAGCGCCAGAATTTTGACTGTAGCGCCAGACGAAAGCTCTGTCGCCAGGCGCTACAGCCAAAAATCGGCGCCAATCTCTGCTTGCTGGCGCCAAGTTCTTCCAATACCGAGCCAGAAATATGCGTTCTAATTTTGACTAGTTTTTCGCATTGTTTGCTCGATCCTACTTCCTGATTGAGTTTTTCTCACTTTTCTGAAACCCAAATGTGTTCTACATATGGACATAACCCTCTAGGAATTCATGCTCCATTTACCTGATTGAATGCTCTGAGCAACAAAGGGTACATCCGAGATTGTTGAATTCACCAAAGCATGGAAGCGAGTTTTTTTCTAAAAACTCGCGGTGTCCCATCCACTCGCGCCAACCTTTCACGATTAGGCTTCCGCGCGGTGCATCCGGACAATTAACCATGGACCCTCTATTGACTAACCCATATCCCAAACTTTAGAGATCTAGAGCCATTGTTAGGTTGCAAACTCATTGCATCATATTGTACCTACTTGACTAATTGCGCATTATTTGTTGTGCATATGGTATGTGTTTTTTCCTAAGCGTTTATTTGACTTGCGCTAAGATTAAATAAATTAATGACTAAAAGAACTTTGCCTAAATAATTAATTAATTAATTAATTAATTAATTTGAGTAAATAAAGTCTAATATTTTAATTAGAATTAACCTAGTACGACTTTAGGCATACCGATGTTGATTAATAACACCGAAAACAGTTTCAAATTGAAGCTCCAGCAATGGCGCCAAAGTTTGAACTGTATCGCCACTCTGTGGAGTGTGGCGCCTGGCGACAGCTCTAGCTGTCTCCAGGCGCTACATTGTAAAGAGAGGCGCCAGTCCTGTCGTTTTGACGAAAGTTCGGATTATTGATCGAGTCATCACTTTGTGTCTAATTAACCAGTTTGCTAATTAATTCGGTTAAATTCTACTGTTAATAATACTTTGTTAAGTCATTAATTGAGTCTAGGCACCAAATCCCATGGTCTTACACAAAAGTCCAAGCATGTCACTTACACTCAACGCACACACCAATACACATACTTTGACCATGTCTAAGAGAGTCTTGTATGCGCGTTTTTTCTGTCAATTTTTTTAGGGGGGTAAGCCGGATATTAATTCTCCAATGTAAATACCATTCTTGGTTCATAAAAATATATACATTATTTTTGCCAAAAATATGTACCTATTTTTTATTTTTTATTTTTAAAACCGTAAAGTTAAGGTCGATTTGAGTCAAGTTATTAAAACACAAAATTGTATAAATTACAGCGCATGGTCAAGAAAGGAAGGCGGTTAATCAAAGACAATGTTTTCGTACAAGTCCAACTTTTCGACAAACCCATTGCTCGTAAAAGGAACGCTACGACAGTAATGGCAACGCAAGAAGAAGTCAATGAGCTCAGGAACCAATAGGTTACCGTGACTGAGGCACTAAAGCTCTTAACCCTGAAGATCGATGATCCTGTGAAACAACAACAGATGGACCTCATGCAAGAGAGTCTAAGCAAGCTATCTAGCGACTAAAAGTTTCAAGGGATTAGTTCACAAGGGGTCTCGGTGGACAAAGATCTTCTTCCGCAGAAGTTCAATGCCAACGACATCCTGAAATTCAAAGCAACCGATAACCCTTATTTTCATTTAAGAGCCTTCGAAACAATAATGAGTATTAAGGGTATCGACAAGAAGGTTTTCCCCTCTCTGTTCTCACTATCTCTCGAGACCGTATGCCAGCAATGGTTCTTTTCTCTCGAGAAAGAAATAACCTCCACCTGGGAGTCCATAGCAAACGCTTTCGTTGATAGATACAAATGCAACATTCAAGTTGAGACTGACCATAGGGAGCTTGAAATCCTCAAGCAGAAGGAGAACAAAGGCTTCACCTCCGTCTTAAATAAGTGGAGAGAAACCTCAGCTAAGATGATTGAGGTGCCGAATGAAAAAGAGTCTATAAGGTTATTCATCAAAAACCTTCAAGAAAAATACTCCAAGCATCTCAAATATCAAAATAATCTCCATACCTTCAAGGCCGTCTATGACATTGGAATCAATATTGAAGATTACCTGGCTAAGTTGAAAGCTGCCAACAATAACTCCAACAGTGGCTGGAAAGGCAAGAAGAACGACGATCCTTCTTCTTCCAAAACCACCCACTCAAACAATGTTAGCACTTTTAACCTAGGTGAAGTCCTTGCTATGAATAATCAAGGACAAAAGAAACCATTTAGGAGGAACTTTACTCCTATTGGACCATTTGGGGACCCACCAGTCGAAAAGAGGTCGGCTAACTGGAATCCCAATGCACACTGCAAGTATCACCAAGGTAGGGGCCATCTCACCGAGAACTGTTGGAATCTTAAAGAAGCTATCCAAGACTTAATCGATAACAACAAGCTGCCGTTGCCCCCTGCTAGTAAGAAGCCAAGTATTGATAATGCTCCTCTCGCTCATTCCTTGGCTATCTCTGATGAGGAAAACGAGGTTGACCCCTGGTCTCTCATCAAACCTGTTAAAGAAATCCATGCCATCGAAGAAGAGGAAGAAATCTTTTTCGACGCCATGGATAACCTTCCAGAACTAGCAAGTAAAGAGGACATACAATTGCTCATATTGTCTATGATGGAAGGATCGCATTTGCTACGTGAAACTCTCAAGGCTATATAGGATCGAAACGTTTTCCTTTACAAGTCCCTGAAAAACCCAAGAAGAGTAATAGACTCTACACTTTAATTGGGATCCCATATATACAAATGTTCGAAATGCTCTCCGAGAGTGGCAAGATAAAACCTCTCGAACCAAGACCATTCGAATCATTGAAAAGGACAGATAGATATTACTGTCAGTATCATCAATTAGGAGGTCACACTATCGAAAACTTTTTTAAATTCAAGGATTTAATTCAGAAAATGATTGATGAAAAGAAGCTAGTCCAAATTCCACAAGAAGAGGATGCAAGTATTAATGGAGTTTGGGACAGTGATGAAGAAGACGTCTACTTAAAAGACATGGTAGGACTTCCACCTTTGGTGTCATATGCCATGGATGACTTTTGGGTTGAAGAAGATTCATCAATAGACGTCCTCACAAGATTCGGGAGAATGCAACCTCCCGTTTCAACACAACCCATGCCAACCAAACATCAAGTTCCTATACCTATCATTGAAGATAATGATATCGTCAAACAGTTCAAGAAAACAAAAGTTGAAATGAACGTATGGAAACTTCTGGTGACATCCCGAGAACATAGGTTGGCTGTAATGAATGCCTTGAACAAAATAGGGATAGATTCCAACATCACTCCTGAGGGGTTGGCTAACTTCCTCACGAGTGATCTACCTATTCCCATCAATTTGATCACCTTTTCTGACAAGGATTTACCCCCAGAAGGTGACAAACACTATAAGGCATTAAACCTCACAGTTGTTTGCAAGAGAATGAACGTCCCTATGACTCTTGTAGACAATGGATCAGCCATTAACGTTTTTCCACTTAGAACTGTGAATTTTTTAGGCATAAGGGATGAATACTTAACCCCGTCAAAACAAGAAATAAGAGCTTACGACAACACTCATCGTCAAGCTCTTGGTAAAATTACCATGAATGTAACGGCGGGAGCGATAGAACATGCTACTACTTTCCAAGTAGTAGATATCAAAGCTTCATTCAATTTGCTGTTGGGACGCCCTTGGCTTCATGATCTAAAGGTCGTCCCCTCATCTCTCCACCAACAAGTAAAAGCCATAGTTGGGGGAATTCCTATCACCATCTATGCTTCACCTATGAGAATCAAGTCTATAGAAAACCCAATAATTAACGTGGAGCACGATGAGGATGATGAAGATTTATGGGGCTTTAACGCAGAGGTCTCCTTAATCCAGGAGGATGAAAGGACCCCTCTCTATCATGACCCCAATTCTAACATAATCGTGAATGCTATTCTGAGGAAACAAGGACATTTTCCTGGGATGACCCTAGGAAAGAAGAAAGGAATAGCAAAACAACTTGAGTCACCTGGCCTCCCTAAATTAGATACTTTTGGACTTGGTTTCGAACCGACTCAGAAAGATCATAAGCGAGCCCAGGAAAAATCGAAGGCACGTAGGGACGCTCGCATTCAAAAGAAAGCAATCCCAATGGATCAGTACCCTCTTACCCTTAATGGTCAATTTATAAAAGAAGGAGAGGACTATCCATGCCACGAAGTTCCCGAACAATTTGTCATAAACGGCATAAGGCAACCAGGATTTTAAATTTTCTTGGATTGCTATTTCACAGATGAAATCCCATCTCCTGTCCATAAGGAGAAAGCACCCCCATTTTTTGACTTTAACGTCATGGGACTACTATTTGGGCGAGAAAAGGATGAGCCAACGTACAAAGAGGATAACTCCTCGCTCATTCAAACGGACCTACAAAGTGAAAACTTCTATCCCTCGACGCTAATCACTCCAGCGGAAGGATAACTACAAGGGTGGCGCAAGACCGTCAAGGTGACTACTCCAAGTGGAAGGAAGATATCCATCACGACAGGGCAAGGACCGATGTTCGAAGAGTTGTCTGAGTCAGAGTCATAGTCAGAGTCTCTCCCTATAGAGTCATCTAGGTCTTTAGTAATAGCACCTTCCCCTTCTATCTCTTCTCCTAGAATAGTTAGTGATCAAGTCCCTGAGGACATATCACTCTTTGATGTAATGATCTCAGAGTATAATATTATAACTTCTTCTCCTTTCTTCTTGTGTTCTTCTTTAAGCCAAGATGACGAGCATTGCTTAACTAACAATTAAAAAGACAAAGAACTTATTAAAGCAATGGAAACACTTGAAAAGAAAACACGAATAATTGAAGAAACTTAGACGGTTGATATCTTAAATGATTCAACGAATAAAAGAGAAGTTAAAATCGGACGAACGCTTAATGAAAAATAAAGAACCAATTTAATTAACTTACTTAAAGAATTCATCGATGTATTTGCTTGGTTTTACGAAGATATGGCAGGCATTAATAGAGAAATAGCTCAACGCACTATACCACTAATTCCGGGAATGAAACCTGTAAAACAAAAGTTACGTTGAATGAAACCCGACATAGCTCATAAAATAAAAGAAGAAGTTCAAAAACAAATAACTGCAGGTTTCATCAAGGTATCTAAATACCCCAAATAGGTCGCCAATGTCGTCCCAGTTCAAAAAAAAGATGAAAGGGTAAGAATGTGTGTCGACTATCGAGATCTAAATAAGGCAAGTCCAAAGGACGACTTCCCTTTACCACAAATCGATATTCTGGTGGATAACACAGCAAATGACGCACTTCTCTCATTCATGGACGGATACACAGGTTATAATAAGATTCTCATGGCAGAAGAAGACATGGAGAAAACAACCTTCATAACACCATGGGGCACTTACTGCTACACGGTAATGCCATTCGGGTTGAAAAACGCGGGTGCCACTTACCAATGTGCAGCGACTGCCTTAATCCATGACATGATGCATAAAGAAGTCGAAGTGTATGTGGACGACATGATTGTAAAATCAAAAGACCACCCAGGCCATCAAGTAGCCTTAAGAAAATTTTTCGAAAGGCTAAGAAAATATAATATGAGGTTGAACCCATCTAAGTGTGCTTTTGGAGTCAACTCAGGCAAGCTTTTGGGTTATGTCATAAGATCTAGTGGAATAGAGATAGACCTAACCAAAATCAAAGCAATCATGTCAATGCCACCGCCCAAAACCGAGAAGCAAATTCGAGGATTCATTGGCCGGTTGCAATACATAAGTAGGTTCATATCAAAATTGACAACGATATGTGAACCAATCTTTAAAAAGCTTAAGAAGAATGTACCAGTAATATGGGATGACGAGTGTTAAAAATCCTTTGAAAAGATCAAAGCCTATCTCGCAAATCCTCCCGTATTAGCACCAGCACTTCCAGGAATACCTCTTAGGTTTTACTTAACAGTTACCAAAGAGACAATGGGAGCTATGCTAGCACAAGAAGTAGAAGGAAAAGAGAACGCAATCTACTATCTAAGCAAGAAAATGCTCGAATATGAAGCACGTTATACACCACTTGAGAAATTGTGCCTCGCCTTGGTGTGGGCCACAGCCAAGTTAAGACATTACATTCTAGTGCATACAGTCTTTGTAGTCTCCCGATTAGATCCACTCAAGTATATATTCGAGAAATCTACACTCAATGGACGCATATCGAGATGGATAGTAGATTTAGCCCAGTTTGATGTAAGGTTTATGCCGCAAAAAGCTATCAAAGGATCTGTGGTGTCAGACTTTCTAGCGGATTTTCCAATAGAAGACTCGACGCCAATACACGACAATGAGTTTCCAGATGAAGACTTAATGGTCACTGAAGACGATACTTGGACATTATACTTCGACGGAGCCTCAAACCAAAAGGGATGTGTCGTTGGAGTATTGCTAATATCACCTAAATAAGAGCATGTCCAATTTCCATAAAGCTTGATTTCGACGTTACCAACAACGCTGCTGAATACGAAGCATGCGTGGTAGGCCTTGAAACAGCTTTGGCATTGGGAGTAAAAAAGTTACGAATATTCGGAGTCTCTTCATTGATCATCAATCAAATCTCCAAAAGGTGGAAAGTAAGGAGCGAAAGTCTAGCCCCTTATCAAACCTATCCGGAAACTCTTACTAATCAGTTAGAGAAGGTAGAATACACATATCTACCTAGAGAAGAAAATCAATTTGCTAATGCCTTGGCAAGACTAGCCTCGATAGTTAGGATTCCCACGGAAATCGAGCAAATGCCTCTAACTATAGAAAAAAGGCACAAACTAGTGTATATTCAAGCTATAGAAGATGATGAAGTAGTCCAAGACGAAGAAGAAGAAGAAGAAGAAGAAGAAGAAGAAGAAGAAGAAGAAGAAGAAGAAGAAGAAGAAGAAGAAGAAGAAGAAGAAGAAGAAGAAGAAGAAGAAGAAGAAGAAGAAGAAGAAGAAGAAGAACCGTGGTACACGGATATACTCAACTACGTCACCAAAGGAGAATACCCTCCCCATGCCGTCAAAAGAGAAAAACGAGCATTAAGACTCTTGGCTTCCCAATATGTACTCATAAAAGGGTACCTAAGGGTCGAGCTCTCTTATGTGTAGGAAAAAAGGATGCCCAAAGAGCAATGAGGATAGTCCACGAAGGAATCTGTGGAACTCACATAAATGGCAAAATGTTAGTCCAAAAGATAATGCGAGAAGGATATTATTGGACTACAATGAATAGGGATTGCCATCAATACGTAAAAAGATGCCCTAAGTGCCAAATCTATGCCAATTTACAACATGTTCCTCCATCCTTGCTCTACACCTACACGTCGCCATAGTCGTTCTCTACATGGGGAATTGACATCATCGGCAAGATCACTCCCCTAGGAACAGGAGGCCACGAATATATCCTAGTGGCAATTAATTACTTCACAAAGTGGGTCGAAGCGCAATCATACGCTAAACTCACTGCAAAACATGTAGCACTCTTTATCAAGAGAAATATTATTTGTCGATACGGAGTCCCACATGAAATGATAAGTGACAATGGAACTCACTTTCAAGCCGAATGTGAAGAATTGCTACAAAAATATGGCATTCAACATCATCATTCCTCCCCTTATAGACCTCAAGAAAATGGAGCAGTCGAGGCAGCTAAAAAAAATTTAAATACTATCATCGAGAAAATGACGGAAAATTATAAGGATTGGCCTGAAAAACTTCACTTCGCATTGTGGGGTTATCGCACGTCAATTCGCATGTCAATAGGAAATACGTCATTTTCCTTGGTATATGGGATGGATGTCGTACAACCTGTCGAACTAGATATTCCATCTCTACGCATCGCATTAGAGAGCAAACTCGATGAAGTTGAATGGACTAGAGCAAGATATGAAGAGCTAATTCTACTCGATGAAAAACGACTAGAAGCTCTACATCACACTCAGTATTATCAAACTCGTATGGCTAGGCATTTTAATAAGAAGGTCAAGACAAGAAACATCAAAGTAGGAGACTTGGTGTTAAAAGCACTAAGAAAAAATGTTTTAGATCCAAGGGGAAAATTTAGACCTAATTGGTCTGGACCCTACATTGTCAAAACAATCCTATCAGGAGGTGCAGCTAAATTAACTGATATGGATGGCAATGAGTTCTCGAACATGACAAATCTTGATCAACATAAGAAATACTACCCATAATTACTTGAGTAGGATACTCAAGAGAGCTACGTTTGGCCTGATTCCTTAAGAAAGGATACGTAGGCAACCCTTTACGGGTCCGACCATTTTATTTTTTTAAAATCTCGCATCCCAGAATTAATAAAAAATTCGACAGAAGATCGACGGAACATCGGCGTCACAGAAAAAATTCTGGCGCCAACCGATGAACATCAGGGCCAGACGATGGCAACCGTCGTCTGACGCCAGACTGCTGCAGCCGGCGCCAGTCGCAAAATTGTGGCGTTAGTTTACAGTTAAAAGTCTGGGAATATTTTGGTGTTTTTCGGAAAATTTTCGACTTCCGTACTCGAAAAAAATTTCTAAAAAATTAATTTTTCGGTTTTCATTGCTTTAATAAAATAAATTTAAAATAAATAATTTAATTAAAAAGCTGGAATTTCATTAATAAAATAAATTACATTATTGATGGAATTTAAATAAGGAAAAATACACTTTAATAATCCCAACTATGGGAGATTTACCTACCATAATCCCAACTACAGTTTATTCTACAATAATCCCAACTATTAGGTCGATCTTCCTCCAGCGGTCCCAAACCGGTCAACAAAAGTCAACAACCTATTATTGTAGGTTGTTTGACACGTGTCAGCGTGTGAGTGGTTCCAAAAAAAAAATTAAAAAAAACTTAAAAAAAAAAAAGAAAACTAAAAAAAAAAAATATGGCAGCCACCTCCACCACCTGCCGCCCAAACACCACCTTCAGCCCTAACCACCACCTCCACCTCCTGCCGACCACCTAAATCGCACCACCTCCAGCCTTAACCACCACCTCCACCTCCTACCGACCACCTAAATCGCACCACCTCCAGCACCAACACCCCCGAAACCCCTGAATCGCACCACCAACCGCACCCCCGAAACACCTAAATCGCACCACCAACACCCCCTTGCCCGTGAAACCCTTGTGCGTCACAACCAGCCGCACCCCCGAAACCCTTGCCTGCGAAACCACCAGCAGCCCCAAATCGCCCCGAAACCCTTGCCCGTGAACTGATTGGAGCTTGAATCCGCGACACCCCGCCGGAAATTGCTTCGCGAGATCGCAGGCGGTGGTCGGGTTAGCTACAAGGATGGGATTCGGGATGGTTGATCTCCCGATGGTCAGATTTGGGAATAAAGGGTGGTTGTCGTGGCTGAAGGGAGGAGGGGGTGGCGGGCTAGGCTGAGCTGATTTTTCTTTTTTTTTTTTCTTTCTTTTTTAATTTTTTTAAAATTAAGCCAATCATGTTCTGTCATGTGGCAATTAAAAAACCAAAAAAAAAAAAAGTTTACCATTTCAGCAGGTAACCGGTTTTTGGGACTGCTGGAGGAAAACTGACTTAATAGTTGGGATTATTGTAGAATAAACGTTAGTTGGGATTATTGTAGGTAAATCGCCCATAGTTGGGATTATTAAAGTGTATTTTTCCTTTAAATAAAGCTTAAATAAATTAACTTTAAATAAAAAAAAATAAACTAAGTCTAATAATTGGAAATTAAGCAATGCTCTTAATCTTCTTTCTCTTTCTTAGCCCTTTTCCAATTTTTGTCTGCTTCTTCTTCCTCATCCATAACCTTAGCTAGTAGGCATCCTTTAGAGGACCTACATTCAATCTTGGAGTAAACAGTTTTGCCCCTCAGCTAGGACTCCATGCTTCTTTTCTACCCAAGCTTTCTTTTCTATGGTGTCAGCTTTCCTTTTTCCTTTATCTTTTGCAGTACTCTTCTTCTTAGGCATTATAGGTGTTTTGAACTCAATTCTTTCACCTAAGCGTTCCTTAACAGGAATCACCTTGTCACCTAGACGGCTCTTCACATCAGTTTTACTCTGATTTTTCTTCACGTCCTTTGAAGGTTTCTTCACAAGCCACTTCTTTACATCATTGGGCAAAGAAGGGGGAACCTTTTGGGTAATTACTTCCCATAAAGGTCTAGCGCTCCAATAAGCAGCAAATTTGTCTAATTTCTAGGAGACAGGGATCTCGTAGGGACGACGAAGATCACCGGAAGGAATAGTCTGAAGTAAGCCGTATTCTCTTTTTACCCTGTAGGGATAATAAAAAGTCATACGGGATAAGCTTGGAAGACGGCAGAAAAGATGCTTGTTGACACCAACCATCTTTTCTATTTTCCACCAAGGGATGACCCACTTGATGGCAAAATTACAAGACTCGAAGACCTTCTTCCATTCATGGCGCCCCATCTTAGAGAAGCGTTTCTTCCTTCTCACGAAGCAATTTGGAGTATACTTCTCAATGTTGTCCGGAGGACTAACTAACTCCAGTCTTTCCATTAGCCACATCTGTAAAAATTGTAATGCAAATAAATTATTATTACAATACAAAAATAAATTTTTTATTTCTGTAATTAAAAATATTATTTTTCTACCTGTAATAAAATTGGAGAACCCCGAAAAGGTACTTTTGGATTCTTCTTTAATTCATCAAGACTAAGCATAGTCTCTCAAACTATTAAAGGCATTGGATTTCTCCCTGATTTAATTTGTTCTAAAACAGTGGATATAATTGAGTGACCCTCATTATTTTTACCACTAGTAAGAAAAAATTGATTAAGCATGCAAAGCAAGAAAGCCCTTCTTCTATAAACATGGAAAGATTAGGAATAAGGCCTATCAAAATAATGTCGAGCAAATTCTTTTAAATTAACTATGCTACCATCTACTATTTTTTATAGATCTCTGTCTTTTAAATTGAAGAAGCGTTTAAAATCCTTATAATAATATTCATTTATTCTAGGGATTACTACAAGATCTAGTGCAGGGAAACCTAAAATAGCACCAAATTCTTCCGACAAAGGGCTAATTTCATCATACCCTATTCTAAAGCAATGAGTATCTACATCCCAATATTCTATTGCGGTATGAATAAAATCTGAATCAAGATCTACCCCTTTGATACCATAAATACCCCCCAAGTGAAACACATCTAATTCTTTTCTCTCTTTGGCATTAAGAGACCGACACCATTCATGAGTGTAGTTGGTAAAACTTTTGGAGACTAGAGACATGATGTTTTTTTTTTAAAAAAGCTAAGAAATATTTTATTTGCTGAAATTATGAAGAGAATCGGCTGGGCAGGGGGCTATTTATGCACAAAATCGGAGCAGTTTTAATCCAGGAAGAATTCGGGGTCAGCGCTCATCAGCGCCAGACGACAACTATTGGCGCCTGACGCTAGAGCCTGGCGCCAAACGCTAAGTGTAGCGCTTGGCGCTACACCAAAACGTGTGGCGCCAGCTGGCGTAATATGCCTCGTCGTACGCGCTTTCTAAAAAGCCGCGTTTTCGACTTAATTCTAGTCTGCTAGTGACTTTACTGTTTCCTTATCTTTTTCTAAATATTCATTTATTCCTCCCTTTTAATTAATATAGCTATTGTATTAATTATATTATTTTTCTGATTTTATTTGGACTAACTTCCAAGTTTTTATAAATCCGATATTTTATTTGACTTTTCCTTTTTTTCATTTTTTCTTTTTATAAAGTCGGATACCATCCATCAATAATAAAAATGACGGATTTTTTGCGCACAAAATTATTTTTCACATTTCCTTGCACACACAAACATGCACATAATAATAATAACAATAATAAATGAAAAAAACATGAAAAATAAGGAATAAACTCATAATAGTATGTATATACAAAACATGTCTAAATAATGAGTCTAATTAAAGGCAAAGTTCTATACAAAGTCAAAATAAAATAATAAAAAGCACAGGAATAAGCTACGGCGCCGGGGGACATACACCCATCATCTCATAAAACTGCGCCGTACGAGGAGTAACCTCTCCACCGGCTCCAGCTCCAGCTCCATTCTCCTCGGGAGGAGGAAAGCTCAACACAAGACCCGTCCACCCAAGATCAACCTGAGGCTGAGGCTGCGGAGGCTGCTGCGATGACAGGCCAACCTCGTACATCCCACCGGCGCAGCATGTGCACCCTAAGATGAAGAGCCTAAGCCCTATACCGCCTTAGTACGAGCAGCCTCAGAACGACCACCCCGACCACCCGAACAAGTACAACGACGTCTCGAGCTAGACCTCGTCGGATCCCTCCGCGCCTCAGGTCTCGTGCGGGTACGAGAAGGAATAGGTTGACCTTGCAAAAGAAACTAAGATCAGAAACAGGCAAAATAAAAGCGGTAATACAAAAACATATGAAGGGAAGACTATCTCCTGAACGACATCGTCTCGACGGCAGGTAGCCACGTTCCTCATCCGGACAAGCTGGCTCCGGAAGGCATCTATGCATCGTGCCATCGCCGAAACCACCTCGCGTGAGAACTGTCAAAGAAATGAAGTCAGTGAACATACATAACATATATGGACAAAAAGTTGCAAATAAACAAGCTTACCCGAGTCTGGTGGAGAGGAATCGACCGCTCCACAAAGCGCTCGTCCTCAGGAGCCGGAGGAATCATCTCCTCAATTGGCCCATATGTCCCCTGATAATGGATAGACATACGGGGTGGCACGAACTCAACAGCATCATCCTGACAAGGCAAAACAAAATCAATAAAGTATTACTTGGGGGCTACTTAACTTAAGGTAAAAGCTGAAAAAATCGTACCGCCACATCCTCAGCAGGTACAAAAACTGGAGCTAACAACGGCAGTAGCTCATCCCCATAGCATCGCCCAGGGATCGTGTAAGATCGCCAAGGGGTACCAACTCCCTCTGACATGCTCACCAACCTCGTGGCGTTAAACATGTGACGTGGTGGAGGAGCAGGAATGACAAAGGTATCTGAGGAATGATGATTAGCAACCCTCTCTCCAAGATATGCAGCTGCTCCATAGGTCCCTAGGAAATAGCGACGCTCAGCAGAATACTGCGCGGCTAACCCAAGGACTGCCAAGTCGACCCACGATCGGTACAGCACCTCAGGCTCCTGCAAAGAGCGTCAATCAGGCAAGAGTCTATCTAAGGCATCACAAAATGTCATATAAGAAAAGAATCATACCGAGATGATCAAATCTCGGACATAAGCAGTGGACATCCCCACACGGCGGCTGCCCAGGAAGCACTAACTGGAAGCCTGCGCGGCGACGGTCTCGCCGGCACAGCGGAGGGGAAGTACTCGTAGAACCAGATGTACAAGAAGTTAAAGTAATCAGCAAGTGCTAACTAAAATGTAGAGCTAAACTTTATAGGGAATAAAGGATACCTCTACGACCCTCCAAAAGCCGGATAGAGCGACATTCGCCCAGAAGGACCGATGTCCACACGAGTCCCTCAACGCTCGGACGAAATCAGCATAGGCCAAGCTGGCCCAGTCAAAAGTCCCTATCCGGTGTAGATCGCGGACGGCAAGAAGGTAGTAAAGCAGCACCCTACTACCCTTGTCAGGGGAGAACGTCCCTGACAGCAAGATAAGTGCAAAGATGCGCACCCACTGCTCTCGGGTAGTCGCATCATCGTCAAAAGCCGCTGCTAGAGTCGAGCGGCGAATCCCCCTAGCACTTAACAGAGTCGACTCTACCTCAGCTCGAGCCCGAATAGCAATCGGACCCAACAGCTCCTCGACCTCAGGAGAAAAGACGTCGATCCCACTGTTAAACAGCAGTGCTACGGAGCTAAACTCCAATCTTGTGATGAGACTGAAGTCGGTAGGAGTGACCATCATCTCACCCCAGGGGAAGTGGAAAGTGTTGGTGGTGTCCCAAAAGAACTCCACCAAAGCACGAACTACATGGTGACCCCCGCTGGAGGTAACCATTGCCTTGGAGGTCTCGAACAGCGCAGTAAGCCCGCAAGACTCCCATAGAAGTCTCGTCTGATCGGCTCTGGCGATGTACATCTTGTACAGATCGCCCAAGCCGTCACATCCGGAACCATGACAGCGTGTCCTCCCAACAGTGATGCCCCGTCTCACCCTCTCAGAGATGTGGTGGACGGGAGAAAAATACAAGGTCCGCTCATCCCACTCAGGGAGTCGGCTGAGCGAAGTGGATGGTTCGACATCGTCCTCTACAGGCTCATGCTCCCGTCGAACGCTCGGGACCTTGAACCGGAACCTCACTGTCTAGCCATGCTACATTGTGCAGAATTATCATAAATTAAGGTTCTATGGTATCTGAGGTTCGCTAGCCGCATGATACTATGTTCGCAGAAAACAGAGTACGTAGTGCTAAAACAGAGCACAAATTCAAATTGAGCATGCACGACATTTTTCAAGCAATCAAACAATTTCTTGCAATACTATAGTAATTATTATGACAAATTAGACGAGAATTGCTAGCAAAAACATTAAGAACAAGCCACATTGTATTCCCGACCTTAAGAGGTTCAACAATGGTGATTTGTTCATTTCTTCACCAAATTGAGTCAAACAAGTCTCAAATTACTCCCAAGGCAATATATAAACATAATCAAGCAATTTCATGGCATAAAATTTGATAAAGAAAGAGAATTGAGCAATTCTAATATCGAATTTTCAAGAAATTCGTGAATAAATACATGCAAAATTCATTAAAACCGGTGTGAGTTTGGAGGAAACTTACATAGATCAGGAAAATGGATGGAATAAGCTTTGATTTGCGACAAATTTGAGCGAATTTGGTTGAGAAACGAGCAAGAACGGATCAAATGAAGTTCTGGAAATTCTCGAGCAAGAAACGCGAAGAACATCAGCGGAAATGAGGAAGAGAAGGGTATTTAAGGAAAACCCGAATCTAGCGCCAAGCGTCAGACCTTGGGGTCAGTTGATAGGCTTTAGCGCCTGGCGCTAGCTCCAGCGTCTGGCGCTACAGCCAGATAGGTGGCGCTAACGTTATTTTAGCGGCGCCAGAACATTCAGCCACTCAGGACGGTTGTTCCAACATTATGCAGTATATTTTGGGTTCTTTGGTACGCCAGTTAGCCCCTCTAAGCAATTTGACACGATTTTTAGTAATCAGCTTGATTACATAAAGTGATCGACCTGATGAAAGATCGTCTCACTTAGCTTAGAACGCCTAATAATTGGCTCATTGCAAAAGGCACCAACATATTGATTCATAATTCAACAAAAGGCACCGACATACAGGTTCCAAGCAGCAGAAGCGCCGACGTATAGGCATAGCGGAAGCAAAGTTCAAGCGAGCTTTTTAAAGATCAACAAGCGGGGGTCTTCGGTAATTTTCTTTAGAATATTGTCGCAACAAATGAGGATAGCTTCAAGCGAGGGTATCTTCGGCAGCATTCCCTAGCTTGCGGAGAGTTGTCACTAACAACTGAAGGTGATTTCAAGCGAAGTTGTCTTCGATCGTGTTCCCTAAGATGTGGAAGATGGTCACAAAGCGGAAGAGGATCGTTTCTAGCGAGGCAATCTTCAATAGTGTTCCCTGGCTTGTGGAATATTATCATGGCGAAATTGGAGGCAGTTACAAGCATAGCAGTTTTCAAGCGGGATGGCATTCTCTAGCTTGTAGGACGTCGTCAAAAATACAAAAAGCAGCAACAAATCGGTTACTTTCAGAGACGTATGCTTGACGATGCAAGATACGCGTTTCTTAACTCTTTTATCTGTTTAACTAACGCTAGTTTGCAGGTATCGGCGTTACAAGAGTGATTTAGGATTGCAGAACGTTATGAATCATTCTCCGTCCCTATCGATACTTTGACTTTTGTTTTAGAAACTTGCGTTTCTCCAAACTCAGTCAAAGTGGGGGCTTCTGTAGACACCCATTTGTGTCTCCCCAAAAACAAACCCAGTGATGAGTGCCTTTCACGTTGAATCATAATCGAATGAAGTGAAAGTGTGGAAAGTTTAGTGTTGCGGATAGTTTTAATTTCTTTTCTCCTCTCTCGTTTTTTTTAAAACCTATTTTAAGAAAATAGCCAATCCAGTTTGGTTGGTCCATTATATGGGTCCAATAGTAGTATAGTTGGATGGGGCTTAAAAAGATCTTTCCAACGATATATTATAAGCCCAATTCCGATGAATATTGAGGAAGTTATGGCCAAATTACTAAACTGGGCCGGTTTGAGCCTTATATGCGGCCCAATGATCTAGAGGAGGGCCTAATATAGATTTATCATTATTAGGAATGGTTTTAGTCTTCTAGATTCTTCTAGAAGGTTCTTTTCATTCCTAATTCAATTAGCATTGATAAATTGACTTTTGTTGACCTTTTAGAGTTTTAATCAGAATAAAAGAACGTTTTTGAGGAAAATACGATTTTATCCTCCTGTACGGCAATTTCTATCTGATTTTTAGAAAACGCGTTAATTTCTTAGTCAGCGCCAAACGCCAGCATTAGCGCCTGACGCTAAGCTTGGCGCCTAGCGCTAGCGTTAGCGCCTGGCGCTAATGTCAGCGTCTGGCGCTAACCCTCATTTTACGCTTTAGAACTCTGTTCTGATTTTTTATCTTTTTGGCTGATTTTCTCTATAAATAGCCTTCTAAAAACCCCATTTTCATTCACCAACTCTCATCAAGATTTTCTTGATTTCTCTCTCTCTCTCTCTTTTCTAAACTAGCTTTTCTCAAATACAAAAATTCCGCATTCATTAGATTTAGAAACACCTAGTCATATTCGAAGTTGCCTTCGCCGTAGACGTGAAAGGTTTAATTTATGAGGGTTTGGTCACAAATCTCTCTTTGAATAATTTAATTTAATTGTTTGATTATTATTTTCCTTGAAGTTACTAACGCATGTATTTTGTTATTAGAAAGAGGTACGAGGCGTCCAAGTTAATACTTTAGTGATTTTTGTTGATATTATGATGTAGAAATCATGCTTAGATTGTTATTTTAATTCCTAGTATAATGTCTAGGGTAACTTTAATATTAATTATGTTTAAAAGTATGATGCTTCCTATGTTCTTTCTAATATTTATGATTGTTAGTATCATGTTAGGGCTAAAGCTTTGATTTTTATTGTTTAGTGACATGCTAGGGTTTGTTATTAATCTTGTTAGTATCATGCCTAGGATCTTGCTATTATTATGCTTTGACATGATTATTATAATTTGTTATTATGATTATGTTATAATAATTGTTATTGATTATTATTATGTTGCTTAATATATTTATTGTTATTGCTTGATCACACCTTTTATGCATGTTGAAAGGGAATTTGTATTTGTAATCACACTTCATGAGATAATTAATATTCTTGTTAGGGTTAATTTAATTATAATTCAAGTGATCGCCAATAGTAGTTTTATTTGTGCATTAATATTCAACCAACATAGATAAACAGGTTTAGGGTAAACCTATTGATTACATGTTAGTAAGAAAGCGCACATGAATACGATCACAATAAAGTAGAGGCCTATTATTAGGGCAGGTTCAATCTCTTTTAGGTTGGATTTGTACCTTCATCCCCGAACCCTATTTGGTTCCAGACCTTATGGAGTTGACGATCTCTTGGATCGTTAAGGGGTGTAACCTTCACCTCGTGATTTGTTTACAAGTTCCTAAAACTTGTTAGCGACTCTTTTGCTCTATCTTCTTTCCCTTTGGACGCCACCGTACTTTAGTGTATGATCACAGTGGGGTTCAAGCTAGGGGTAATGCTTGAAATATTCCCTACAACAGGCAAAGAATATGGAGATTATTCCATGGTGTCCGTAGTAGAGCAAATAGAGGGACGTCATTCACCCGCTCCTTTGGCTTTGGCAGAAACTATTTTATGCTTGAATCGCCTTAGAGGAGACCCTAACAAAAATGGTTTCACGGGAAGTCCACCCCTATAAAACGTAAGTTTTTTTTTTCGTCGTTTTTTTAGCGCAAACCATGAAGTTGCGCTGGTATGTCCAACGCAATCTTCTGCGTTGGGCGCGGAAGGCGCGCGCAACTTATTCTGATGCGCGCGCCACCTGCTCGTGAAAAAACTGATTTTTTTTTTTATTTTTTTTTTAAGATTTGGCTCATGGAGTGTTTGCGAATAGTTTATCAGCCAAAAAATATCAAGGCTAATGAAGTACGGACATTCCCTGGACGTCGAATCCTTTAAAAGCACAAGAATGAAGAGGAATGGACGTCGTTTTTCTGTCACAGAGTTCCTAACATACGTTTTGTGATTCCTTCGTGGAACATAAATAGTATGCTTGGGAGTAGTCTCAATTGCCCTTACATTAGGCTTTTAGGCCTATCTAGTGCTACTTACATTTTTGCTTGCAGGGTAATGAGACAATACGGGATGAAACAGATTATTCCCCCGCAAGACTTTGATGCACCCAAAAATGTGACTTTTAGACCCGAGCGAATTTTTTGTTGGATAGATTATTGGTCACGTCTTCCAAGGTGGGTAGTACAAAATCCTGCTGCGAGTATTGTATTATCTTCCTTTTATAAAGCTTTGATGAATGCAGCGGATAAGGGAGAATTAAACAAGGCCCGATCTCAATATCAAACTTCCACGGCTCGCAATCCACCTAAGCCTTTAATGCATTCGGCCACCACGACCCCTCGTAGTGGCCAAAACAAAGGAGTGAGAAGAAAATTGGACTTCTCATCTCCTAAGGCGCGTTCGAAGGAATCCAAAAGGAAAGCTCCCTCCAAACCCGCACAAAAAGGTGTGATAATCAAGAAACCTTCGCAACAAACTCGAAAGAGGACTCTAACAAAAGCTTCGGAAAAGGGAAAAAGGATTGAAAATGCTCCTATTCCTAAATTTAAGAACAATGTATGGGTCAAGAAGAAGACTATAGGAGAAAGCTATAAGGTTTTTGAAAATACTGCGATGGAAACTACTCCTCTATCATCCGTGACAATTGAGGATATAGTGAAGCCTTAGAGTGTTACACAATTTCGTTGTGTTCTCTTTTTTTTTTTAATAAAGTGTAATCACTACTATGCCCCTTTTCTTTATTTATGATCTAGTTCAATAATGTCTCCTGTTTTTAAAAAATTTGAATGAAATAAAAATGAGCTTTATGTTTTGATATTTTGATATGACCGAATCATATAGATTGCCTACATATTCGTATCACGAAATCAGGTCATTGCGTAGTTCTAATTCTTTTATTATGTATAATTTTTTTTTTCCTTTAACTCCTTAGGTAGAAATTAAATAAAAAAATTAATCAAACTTTGTTGAAAAAGAATTAAATCAAAGTTTATTTTTTATATCTTCCGAGTACATGTTTATATTCGCGAAACGCCCTCTTTTTATCGTAAGTAGAAGTTGCAACTTCGTTCAAACAAAAAAGTCCGGGTTCGTAGCTTACGATCAGGTGGCGCGCGCAACATCTAAGGTTGCGCGAACCTGTCGCGCGCAATTTAATGAGTTGCGCGTGACATTCGCGCGCAACTGCACCTTTACTACGAGTGTTTTGAAAAAAAAATTAATTTTGTGCTATTACCCCCCCCCCCCCAAGTGTGAAGATTTTTTTCGTGAAGTTCGATAAAAAATCTGAACACTTAGAATGGTTTATTATTTCTAAATTACCCCCTAAGTGTTATGTATTTTATCGTGTCATTCGGTAAAATACATAACACTTTTTTTTTTTTTGGTAAGTAAGAAAGTATATTACTATCAAAAAACTGTACAAATGTACAAAGAATATAAGCCTGGCAGCAGGCAACTCCAAAACTACACAAGACCTAAAACAAAGGCCACTCCCCACCTCAAGCTTTAAACTCCTCAGTTGCCACCTTCTAGGAAGGGTTCACCTGAAGGAGAAAAAAGCAAACCTATCCAGAAGCAGTCTGCTGCCTTCTAGGAAGGACACAAACCACAACTGAAAAGGACTAACAAAAAAACAAGCAAAAAACAAAAAACAACACAGCATCAAACCAAAATGAACTAATTTGGGATGCTGCTGTACAGTTCCTGTATCTATTTGCACTGCAATCTACTCCAATTCTTGTTTATAAGCTGCTTGACTCTGTCCATGCTCACCCTACCAATAGCCTTACAAAGCTTGGAAGGGTGAATAACAGCTTTCTGCCAAAAAGCTGTATTCCTAGCAAACCAGATGTGATAAACAACACAAGCAAGAACTGCCAGAACCACCTTCTGCTGCACCTTATCTTTCACTGCTCTGAGCCAAATCTTCCAAACCTCATCAATGCAGAAATTCCGATTTGGAATATGGAGCCAATGGGCAATTCTCATCAACTACTCTTGATTGTATCTACAATTAAAGAACAGATGCTGCATGTCCTCAATATTAGCACCACACAGCAAACAACCATCCTCAGCACAAGCATCATATTTCAAGAGTTTCTCTCTTGTTCTGAGTCTATCATGCATAGCAAGCCATAAAATGAAAGAATGTTTGGGGATATTGAACTTATTCCAAACCCATTTACACCAATCCACCTTTGTTCCAGCTCCCTGCAACCATTTGTAGCACTCAGAAATTCTATAAGTGCCATTCATCCATCTATTTTGCTCAAAACCTTCTTTTAGCTGGTCCTTAACTGCACATAATCTCCTCCAAGCCCATCCTGCAGACCTTTTAGGACTATAATTCCACCAGTCTTGGTCTTTAATGTACACAGCATGAACCCATTTCACCCACAGAGAGTCCTCTTTTTTAGCTATTTTCCACACATACTTCCCCAATGCTGCCCTATTCCACATACCACAATCTCTAATACCCAGGCCACCCTCAGCTTTGCTTTTGCAGACCCAATCCCAGGCAATTGGGGGAGCCTTAGACAAAACAACATCTCCACACCAAAAAAAAGCTCTGCACAATTGAGTAATCCTCAAGATAACTGACTTAGGTAAAAGCACACACTGAGCCCAATAAGTATGCAAACTAATCAGAACAGAGTTCACCAGCACAACTCTTGCAATATAAGACAGATTTCTGCTAAACCAGCAGGTAATTTTTGTTAGCATCTTATCAACTATAGCATCAAAGTCAGATACTCTAAAATATTTAGCATTCAGGGGGATGCCAAGATATCTAAAAGGAGTTTCTCCTATAACAAACCCAGACTCAGACACAATTTCCTGCTGCATTTCAGACTGCACACTCCCAAAGTAGATAGCAGATTTGTCAACATTAGCCTGTAAACCAAAACAACCCTTAAAAGCTTTCAAAGCTCTTACTAGGAGGGAGACATACTTCTTATCAGCATAGGAAAATAACATCAAATCATCAGCAAAAATTAAGTGATTTAATCTTAAGGATTTGCATCTTTGGTGAAATCTAAAGCCTCTCTTTGCTCCCACTTTTTTAAGCAGTCTTGAAAGGTACTCCATCATAATGACAAACACCAATGGTTACATAGGATCACCTTGCCTGATTCCTTTATTACCCTTGAAAAAACCATTCAGACCACCATTAATTATAATAGAGAAAGAAGGGGAAGTAACACATTCCATAACCCAAGATATGAACTTGCTGGGGAAGTTTAAAGCCTGCAGCATATCATGGATAAAGGACCAGTGCACAGAATCATATTCTTTCCTCAAATCCACCTTAATAGTACATCTAGGAGACTTTCTCTTGTTATTGTACTCTTTTAACATATCCTGACACACTAAAATGTTGTGCAGAATAGATCTCCCAGCAATAAATGCACTTTGATTCTCACTAATTAAGCCAGGCAACACCTCTTTGAGTCTTTCACATAGCATCTTAGAAATGATCTTGTACAGCACATTACAACATGCAATTGGTCTAAACTGAGTGACTTTAGTAGCATTTTCCAATTTAGGAATCAGATTCAAAATAGTTGCATTCACCTGTTTCAGCAGCTTACCATGCTCAAAGAACCCTAAAACTGCCTTACATACCTCATTCGTCACCACTCCCCAAGCATTCTTGAAGAATTTGCTAGAAAACCCATCAGGGCCAGGAGCCTTGTCATCCTCAATACTCCAAACAGCATTTCTCACATCATCCTCAGTAAACACTCTGCAGATACTCAGATGTTGCTCATCATTCACAATAGGACTAGCATCTATAACAGCTTGATGGACTTGTCTAGAAGGGGTCCCACCAGTGCCTAACAACTCTTTATAGAAACTAATAAAAGCTTCAGCAATTTTATCAGGGTCCTGAATGATATCACCATTCTCAAGCTGAATGTTATACACATTATTATGCATTCTTCTTTTCCTAATACAAGCATGAAAGTAAGAGGAGTTAACATCACCTTCTTTCATCCAATGTAACTTGGCTTTCTGCTTCAAAAACTTCAGTTTTGCAGAATGAGCAGCTAAAAATCTTTCCCTGGCATCACTTTCCATTTGAATCAACTCCAAATTCTGAGGATCCTTGTTTAATTGACACTGCACCTTTGCTAAATCAGCATCAACTATAGCATCTGCACTCTCCACTAAGGAGAAATTGGTCAAATTTAACACCTTGAGAGCTTCTTTTACCTTTTGTAGCTTTCTTACCACAATGAACATATCAGTTCCTCTCACATCACTATTCCAAGCCTTTTGAACAGCTTCCTGGTATCCTGGAGCATCAATCCACATATTAAAAAACCTGAAAGGTTTCTTAACATTCCCATTACACCCAAACATCCTCATAATACAAGGATAATGGTCCATTAAACCCTCAAGCAAGAAATCAGCTCTAAACTCCCTGCAGTTTTCAGTCCATAGATCATTAACCAAGATCCTATCAATCTTTGTACACACTCTGTCACTCCCTTGCTCCTTGTTATACCAAGTAAAGAACAGACCCCCAACTTTAAAATCCATTAGATCATTTTGCCTAACACATTGTTTGAACTTGTCAATCTCAGCAAAAGTAATTGGGGAACCAATTCTGTCCTCAATATTCAGAACATTATTGAAATCACCCCCCAAGATCCATGGACCCATAATGACCTTTTTTATCTCCCCAATCTGATGCCACAACACCTCTCTTTCATCTGCAGTATTCAGCCCATAAATAACTGTATACCAGAAAACAAACTTAGAAGCCTTGTGAACAACTTTCACATGGATTAACTGAGTTTCAACTCTATCAATCTCAACCTGAAAGATATCAGGTAACCAAACAATCCAAATTCTCCCTCCATGATGCTTACTATAATTTGCAGTCACAGACCACTTACCACCAAAACCAGTGAAGACCTTACCAAAATTACTAGCCTTCACTTTTGTCTCCAGGAGCCCAAAAAAACCAATTCCTTGGTTCTTCAAAAACCAAAGAACATCACAAACTTTATTTAGTTTGTTAAGGCCCCTAACATTCCAAAAACCCCAATTATCCATGGAGGGTGTATGAGCACTCCCCTGTCTCCCAGTCACCAAACAGAACCCTCCCATTTGTTGTTCTGCAAACTGATCCCATAGAACATTTATCCCCATCAGCTATCCCAGAAACAATATCTGGATCAACATTAACAACAAACTTATTCTTATCCACTCTGATGCCTTGAGGTTGTTTTGCCTGCTGATTTTGCTGAGCCTTGGGCATCCAAACCTTCCTTACCACAGGTTTCTTCTGCTGCTTTTGTTGTTGATTCTTAGTAGGAGGCTTCTGAGACTTAACTCTGTGATTAGGACAATCCCTATCTCCATGTCCCATACCTCTACAGACACTACAAATAATAGGCTTCCTTTCATATATCACTTTCTGCTTAACATCAACACCACATTCATCATGAAACTCAATCTCATCAGGTAGCTCACCATTTATTTTAACCTTGACCATTATCCTAGCATACTCAAGCATTTCCTTGGTAGCTGTGCTTCTATCAGTCTTAACTGGTTCCCCAATTAGCCCAGCTATTTTCATTAAGGAAGATTGACCCCAGAATTTTAAGTTTAATCCTGGCAACCTGACCCAAGTGGGTACTTCAAACACCTTCTCATTTCCCAGATCAAAACCTGGCTCCCACCTCTTCATCATTACAGGTCTACCATCAAACAAGATAGGTGCAGAGTTCATCACCTTTTCCCTTCCTACCACTGTCTTGAATCAAACCAGAAAAACCTCATTATTCATACCAGAGATTCTATCTATTCCATATCTGCCCCAAATTCTTCGCAGAAACCCATTCATTACAGACAATGAAGGTTTACCACAAAGAACATAACAAACAATTGCTGACTTCCAAAACTTAATTTCAGGTAGAACATCTTCCTCAGTTAATTTCATTTTCACCTCTTTCCTATTATCCATTTTGCAGCATGAATTACAATCAACTCCATTACTACCAGCAAGATTTAAACCCTCATCAATCGTATTCTTAAACATGCTACTTCAGCTAATACCACCCGATTCATTAGGGATTGCAGAAACAGGGGTTTCAAAAACTAGGTTCCGAAATTGGGGGTTCAAAAAGTTTTCCTCCAGATTCACATGAAAATCATTTCCTAACCCATGATGTTCATTAATCATCAACAATGGAGTCGGATTAATAGACCTAGTACAAACATCAGAATCTACTGTTCCATTGAAATGCATAGGATTAGGGGTTCGAATTACATGTAGCCATCGATTAAATTCTTCACTATGCAGAGCCTTATCCTCCTCCGTCACCATTCTCACCAGAATCTCCTCAATCGTCTCCCCATCCAGCCAGCTTTCAACCGAGACATCATCCATGGCCATACTCTGTTTTTGCTCGTCGAGGTTCCTCGTTCTTGGCTTCGTTTTCTTCTTCCCTTTCGATTTTGAGCCCGAGGATTTCTTCCCCTTTCCTTTCCTCCGTTTTTCCATGGAAATCGGCTTCCAAAAAGCTCAAAAATCAAGTTGAAAATGGCGGGTATCTTTCTCTCTCTAGAGTTTCTCTCTTTTTCTCTCTACTTTCTTTTGATTCTAACTTTCATTTGATTCAGATTTAGAATCTTTGAATTGAATGCTAATTAAAGTTAGTTGTATGAATGAACAAGTTAATCCGGATTTCATATGTAATATTTTTTAAGTCAATCAATGTTTATTAATTGGCAAATTTCATCTCCTCCAATGACCATTAATCTGACGGCTCCTCCTGATAGGATTTCAATTACATGGTAGGGACCTATCCAATTAGGTTTGAATTTCCCTCTTGGATCGGTAGGTGGACCCCTAACCTCTTTTAGTACAAAGTCACCTTCTTTTATATTTCTGGGTTTGACTCTTTTATTGAAATGATGCGCAATGCGCCTTTGGTAGACTTGTACATGATGCAAAGCTCTTAATCGTCGTTCATCGAGCAATAAAAGCTCCTCATACCTCGCTCTTACCCATTCAGCTTCCGGTAGCTTACTTTCGAGTACGATGCGTAGGGATGGTATTTCCAGTTCGACTGGTTGAACAACGTCCATTCCGAAAACTAAGGAGTATGGAGTTACTCCTATTGATGTTCATATAGACGTTCTACAACCCCATAGTGCGAAGTGTAGTTTATTCGGCCAGTCTTTATAATTTTCTGCCATTTTCTTAATGATGATTGTTATATTTTTATTTGTCGATTCTACAGCTCCATTCATTTGAGGTCTGTATGGGGATGAGTGATGAGGTTTTACTTTATAACAAGTTAAGAGGGTCTCAACTTCACCTTTGAATTGATATCCCTGATCACTAATTAATTCATGTGGAACTCCATATCTACAAAATATGTTTCGTTCAAGAAACTTTGCGACATGTTTAGAAGTGATATTCACGTAAGAAGCAGCCTCAATCCACTTGGTGAAGTAATCGATGGATACTAATACGTACTCGTGCCCTCCTGCTCCTGTTGGAGAGACTTTTACAATTATGTCAATTCCCCAAGTTGAAAAGGGCTAAGGGGAAGTTAAATTATATAGTTCTGATGGTGGAAGGTGTTGTAAATTAGCAAAAATTTGGCACACTGGACATTTTTTGACATATTGTATGCAATCATGTTCCATAGTGGATCAATAGTACCCTTATCGCGAAATTATTTTTGCAAGCATTTTACCATTCATGTGAGTTCCACAAACACCTTTGTGAGTATTCTCGATAAGGCGTGTGGTTTCGGGTTGGTCTATACACAATAAACTTTGACCATTAGGTCCTTTTTTTCATAATTACCATTTAATAGACTGTATTGAGCCGCAAGTGTTCGTAAGGCTCGTTGGTCTTTCGATGAAGTATTTTCGAGATATGTGCCATGAGTAATATATTGGAGGATATGATAATACCAAAGATTGTTCCCTTCGATGTCATTTATTTCCTCTATTGCGTTGCAATATGATGGTTCTTCTCTTCTATCAACGCATAATGGCATCATATTCAAGTGATCTGGAATGTTGATCATTGAGGCTAATTTTGCTAGCGCATCGGCAAATTGATTATCATCCCTTGGGAGATATTTAAAGTCAATATGTTCAAAGTGCTCGACGAGTTGTTCTAAGTGTGCTTGGTATAATATCATTGTGGAGTTATTTATTTTCCATTTTTTCAGTATATGATTTATAATCAAACTGGAATCTCCATATACCTCTAATTTTTGCATACCTAAGCTAGCTGCTGCTTCTAATCCAATAATGCATGCTTCACATTCTGCGGCATTATTAGTAACCTCAAAGTCTAGTTTGACAGAGATTGGAGTATGTGCTTCCTCTGGACTTATGAGTAACACTCCTACGCCACATCCCTTTTGGTTGGATGCACCGTCGAAGTACATTACCCATTTGTCATCTTGTGTCATGAGAATCTCTTCATTCGGAAGATGAGTAGTTTCTTCATGACTTGTTTGAATTGGATGTTGGGCCAAAAAGTCGAAAATTACTTTTCCTTTCATTGATTTTTCTGGAATATATTTTAACTCTAATTCATCCAACATCACCAACCATTTTGATATTCTTCCTTGTATAGGTGGTTGTTCAAACAAATACTTTATCGGATTATGTTGAGAAATCACATGAGTAGTGTGTAGTAGCATATAATGTCGTAATTTTTTAGTTGCCCACACTAATGCTAAACTTGTCTTTTCTAGGGTGCTATATTTTGTTTCATATTGGATGAATTTTTTAATTATGTAATATATTGCAAGCTCGACTTTTTCTACCTCATGTGCTAACATGGCGCCCATGGCCGTGTCTGTAACTGTAATGTATAGCCTAAGAGGTAGTTTGGGTACTAGTGGTGCTAAAATTGGTGGACTTTTGAGATAATCTTTGATTTTCTCAAAGGCCCTTTGGCATTGATCGTCCCATTCATGTTTTTCCTCTTTTTTCAATTTTTTAAATATTGGCTCACAAGTCATAGTCAATTTGTTGATAAATCGACTAATGTATTGCAATTTGCCAAGGAACCCCCCAATTTCTTTTTCTGTTTGAGGGGAAGACAGATCAACAATTGCCTTTATTTTGGAGGGATCGATCTCAATACCGTGTGTGCTAACTACGTATCCGAGTAACTTGCCGGAAGTTACTCCGAAGGCGCATTTTTGTGGATTCAATCGCATTTTATATTATTTTATACGAGTGAACAATTTGCGTAAAGTTTTTATATGTCCCATTCTATCTTTGGACTTCACGATCATATCATCCACATACACTTCTATTTCTTTATGCATCATATCATGCAAGAGAGTCGTAGCCGTTTTTTGGTACGTAACTTTTGCATTTTTTAAACTAAATGGCATGACTGTATAGCAATACGTACCCCAAGGGGTGATAAAACATGTCTTTTCTTCGTCTTCTTTTGCCATTAAAATTTGGTTGTAACCTGCTGTAGGGAATATTTCAAGCATTAATCCCCTAGCTTGAACCCCACTGTGATCATACACTAAAGCATGGTGGCGTCCAAAGGGAAAGAAGATAGAGCAAAAGAGTCGCCAACAAATTTTTTAGGAACTTGTAAACCGTTCACGAGGTGAAGGTTACACCCCTTAACGATCCATGAGATCGTCAACTCCAATAGGTCTTGAACCATGACTGGTAGTTTGGGGATGAAGGTACACATCCAACCTAAAAGAGATTGAACCTGCCCTAATAATAGGTCTCTACTTTATTCTGATCGTATTCATGTGCGCTTTTGGACTAACATACAATTAATAGAATTAACCCTAAACATGTTTATCTATGTCGGTTGATTATTAATGCACAAATAAAACTATTATTGGCGATCACTTGAATTATAATCAAATTAACCCTAAACAAGATTAATAATTATCTTATATAAGCGTGATTACAAGTACAAATTCCCTTTAAACATGCATAAAAGGTGTGATCAAGCAATAAAAATAAATAATATCATCAAGCAACATAATAATAATAATAACAACAATTATAATAATCATGAATCATCATAACAATTATAATCATAATAGCAAGATCCTAGGCATGATACTAACAAGATTAATAACAAACCCTAGCATGTCACTAAACAATAAAGATCAAAGCTTTAATCCTAACATGATACTAACAATCATAAATATTAGGAAGAAAATAAAAGGCATCACAGAAATCATAATTGATATTAAAATTACCCTAGACATGATACTAGGAATCATAACAACAACCTAAGCATAATTTCTACTTCATAATATCAATAAAAATCACTAAAGTACTTACTTGGATGCCTCGTACCTCTTTCTAACAACAAAATACACGCGTTAGTAACTTCAAGGAAAATAATAAACAATAATTAAATTAAATAATTGAAATAAAGATTTGGGACCAAACCCTCAGAAATTAAACCTTTCACGTCTAGGGCGAAGGCAACTTCGAATTTGGTTAGGTGTATCTAAATCTAACGAATGCGGAATTTTTATATTTGTGAGAAAACTAGTTTAGAAAAGAGAGAGAGTAAGAGAGTAATCAAGAGAATCTTGATGAGAGTTGGTGAGAATTGGTGAATCCAAACGGAGTTTTTAGAACGCTATTTATAGATAAAATCAACCAAAAAGATAGAAAATCTTAACAGAGTTCTGACGCGTAAAACGAGGATTAGCGCTAGACGCTGACATTAGCGCCAGGCGCTAAGGCTAGCGCTAGGCGCCAAGTGTAGCGCTAGGTGCTACAGCTGGCATTTGGCGCTGACTAAGAATTTGACACGTTTTCTTAATATCAGATAGAAATTGTCGTACAGGAGGATAAAATCGTATTTTCCTCAAAAAACGTTCTTTTATTCTAATTAAAACAAAAGTCAATTTATCAATGCTAATTGAATTAGGAATGAAAAGAACCTTCTAGAAGAATCTAGAAGACTAAAACCATTCCTGATTGCATTAGGAATGATAAATCTATATTAGGCCTTCCTCTAGATCATTGCGCCGCATACAAGGCTCAAACCGGGCCCAGTTTGGTAAATTGTTCATAACTTCCTCAATATTCATCGGAATTGGGCTTATAATATATCGTTGGAAAGCTCATTTCAATCCCTATCCAACTACACTACTATTGGACCCATATCATGGACCAACTAAACTGGTTTGGCTGTTTTCTTCAAATAGGTTTTCAAAAACAGAGATAAGAGAAAAGAAATTCAAACTTTCCGCAACACTAAACTTTCCACACTTTCACTTCATTCGATTATGATTCGACGTGAAAGGTACTCATCACTGGGTTTGGTTTTGGGGAGACACAAATGAGTGTTTACACCTGCGTATCCATCCATAAAGGATAACATCGCATGTTCAACCGTGTTATCTACCAATATATCAATATGTGGTAGAGGAAAATCGTCTTTAGGGCTAGCCTTATTAAGGTCCCTAAAGTCGACACACATGCGAACTCGTCCATCCTTTTTAGGGACTGGGACGATGTTCGCTACCCATTCTGGATAATTACATACGCGAATGAAACCTGCGTCCAATTGTTTTTGTACTTCTTTTATTTTTAACGCGACGTCAGGTTTCATTCGTCGAAGTTTTGGTTTTACTGGTTTAGATATAGGGTTCAAGGGAATGGAATGTTCCGCAATTTCCCTATCTATTCCAGGCATGTCCTTGTATGACCAAGCGAACACGTCTTCGAATTCTTTTAGCGTTGATATGAGGGTCGATCGCTCTTCCGGATTCAGAGTTAAGCCAATTTTGAATTCTCTTTTGTTTTCATTAGTTCTTTTGTTCTCGTTCATTCATTAGTTCAACCAACTTATTAATATCTTCATTAGATTGATTGTTATAGCATTCGAAAGATTCAATAGAAGGCATATACTCGGAAATAGAGCTCATATTATTAGAATCAAAAGAAAGTACATTAAGAGAACAATCCTTTTGGGGATCTTCGTCCTTAGAACTAGAAAATAAAGACTCAGTAATGGCCACAAGGCCTAGATTCTCAGCTTCTCTAGAGTCTATAATAGATTCGTCGTCCGATTCTTCAAACATCTTCCCTTCGCCTATGACGATTTCCAACTTATCGCCTTTGTGATTAGTCCACTTGAAAGATTTCCTCCACCCATGCTTCAAGTTTTCATTAGAAGGGGTGATCAATGAAGTTGGGTCAAAAGCTTCATCTGGGATGGCATTTTGATTGGTCATTGCAGCAACATAATTTTGTTCTAGTCCAAATAGCAAGTTAAATGCTTGCCTATCATAGCACCCTGGAATTGGGAATTTTGATTTGACGATACTAAAATCGTCATCAAAGAAGTAGCAATCGTGAAATATTTTGAATCCAGGCTTCTTGATTCCTTCCAAAACTAGTGGTTCTGGAAAGTCATAGCATGGGTAGTCTTCTCCCTCACTAATGAATTGTCCATTAAGGGTTTGTTATGTTGGTAGGATGGGAGTAAAGTGACTATCCCTTTCTTGTTGTTGTATGTACATGCTTTGTTTTTCGCATCGTGAGACTTTAATTCTTCTTAGGTTGGTTTGTATCCCAATCCAAAGGAGAAGCTTTTCTTTGGGATAGGAAGTAAGAAAGATTTCTTCATTCCTATTCCTAATTAAAGGCATCCCAGGAAAGTAACTACTCTTGAGTAAGGTGTTGTTTACTATCCGGGTGGAATATTGATCAAACTTGAAAGGCTCTTCCAAGTCTTATTCCATTTCTATTGTGTAGATTGGCTTCGGGGAAAATCCCCACATGTCCTCTTCATCATTATCGTGGTTTATTTCTAAGAGTGATTGATCATTTATTGCTATTTTAAGCGGAGAAGCATGTATAGTCATAGGAAGCCCTTGATAGTACAACCTAATCATTTGATGATGTGAGGATGGTATTGCACCAAGCTCATGTATCCAAGGACGTCCAAGTAGAAGGTTGAATGTAGGTTTTATGTCCATAACGTGGAATTAAACCATCTTTTGTATTGGGCCTGTGGTAATTGGTAGCTTAACAGTTCCACACACCGATCTTCTCGAATTGTCATAAGCCCTAATGCTTTGTGTTGTTGATTGAAAATTTATTTCTGAATTAAGGCCTAAGTATTTTTGCAGTTCGTAATGGGCACACGTTTACAGCTGACCCATTGTCTACCAAAGTTAGAGGGATGTTATATCCCTTGCACCCCACAGTTAAATATAATGCATTATTGTGGGCAGTGTCTTTTGAAGGCAAATCATCATTGGTGAAAATGATTGATTTGTCAGATTTCTCGCTAGTAAGCAAGCTAACGAGATCTTAAGGGGTTGTGTCTGTGCTTACAGACAAATTCGTCAGAGCGTTCATAAGGGAATTCCTATGTTCTTTAGAAGTACTTAGAAGTTCCTAAATTCTAACATTCGCCTTGGATTGGCGAAGTTGTTTGACCAATGGATCTTCCACTTCAAGTGGAGGTGGTATTGTATTTTGCATTTGACCTTGAGTTTGATTTTGTGTGGTTGAAGATCCATTTGGTGGTGGTGCTTGGTAAACTCGCCCAGAACGAGTTAGATGATCTATCTCGTTTGGATTAGTTGTAGGACTCATAAACCAACTTTCTTCTAGAGGCTTTGAGCGTGCCTCCATTTCAAGATGTTCCATGAGTTGAGCTTGATGCCATTGTTCATCCAAGGAGAGATTTGATAAATCTTGTGACTTCCCCAAGAAATGATCCCAATCAAGCGCTCCATTTGTTTCATTTTGTAAACAAGATGGAGGTGGGACGGCGGCATACTTAGAGACATATAAGTCTTGAAATTCATCTTCCCATAGTCCACATACTTCATTAGTTGCCCCTATGAGTATTGTGGATAGAGATTCTCCTATAGGTGTGATATAGTTCAAAGGATTGAACCTATCACTTCCCATATGGTCCTCATTGATGTGAAACACTCCTAAGGGGGATGCATTATTATTAGGTTTAGGCGTGGGAATTCTTTCATCGTCTACCAAATCTTGTATTTTATGCTTTAAGACAAAGCAACGTTCAGTATCGTGTCCATTGCCTCTATGATAAGCGCAATAAGCATTACCATCCCAATTAGCAAATCTTCTTTCTGGTGGATTGGGTGGTGTTGGTCCTGTTGGTGCAAGTAAACCTTTTTCATTCAATTTCTCTAGCAATTCTTTATAGCTCACATGAAATGGAGTAAATTTTCTTTCTCTTGTCCATCTTTTCCTAGGATCATTATATTGATTTGTGTTATTGTATTGCGTAGTGGTCGCAAATATGTCAATAAAGGATGATGTGCTATTATTCCCCTTCTTGTAGTTATTTTTAAGTTGATGATGATGATGGGGTTTATTTGCTTTTTCTTTAGCAAGATCATCTTCAATTCTAGTAGCCACAGAATAGACCTTTTGAAAAGTGTCTAAACCAAGGTAACGTAGATGTTTGTTGTAATTTTCATGACAGTTGTCAATGAATTTTTGTACTAATTCGAGTTCGGGTGGCTTTTGGGCAAGGTGGGCCGCCTTTTCTCGCCATCTACCATAGAAAGCAAGGAAACCTTCATCGTCGCCTTGCTTTAGCATTTCGAGTTCACGTAGAGTAGATTTGAATTCTACGTTACTCTCATATTGGGTAATGAAAGCCGAAACTACATCTTCCCATGTTGCCTTGAATTTTGGATCTAGCCCATAGTACCACTCTCTTGCGGTTGGGTCTAGAGATAAAGGGAAAGTCAAAGCATAAAGCTTAGGATCAACTCCCTTTAATGCCATGGTGCCAGTAAAACACAATAAATGATATTGTGGATTATTGGTCACCTTAAATATTGGCAAGTCCGTAGCTACGAACTTTTCTGGTAAAGCAAGTCCTGTGGGAGGAGCAAACTTTTCTGCATCGAAGTACTTGTTCCCCATTGTAGAATGAAGAACTAGCTTCTCCAATGACTTTTCTTTGACGGATAATTGTTCCATCTTTTCTTGCAAGGCTAAGGCTTCAGCATTTTTCTTATTAGCCTTTTCAATTTTCTTAATTCTTTTCTTCTCGGCTTCTTGAGCCTTTTCCTCTCTCAAACGAAGAATCTCCTCTTGAAGTTCTTCAATGGTTGACATTGTTGTTGGATTAAGACTAGTTGTCGAAGAAAAATGGTTTGAAAGGGATTGATCTTTGGATGGTAAACGTAGAAGGCGAGTGCCCGGGAGTCTTCTTTCCCAAGATTGGAAACCGACCCTAAAAGAAGTACGAAAGAATAAGTAAGTCGATACGCTTGCTTAGAAGGGGAATAAAGAAAAAGAAAATGACGCAAGATATATTCGAACGGATAACATCGCCCCTAACAATTCTTGAATAAAGATATCGTTTTGACGAGTCAATTTGTTTTTTGAAAAATCAAAATTGATTCGTATAGTGGGCGCGCGCAAGTGATTCAGTTGCGCGCGGATGTCGCGCGCAACGAAATGACTTGCGCTGGGAGGGGGTCGCGCAACTCAATATGTTGCGCGCGCCACCTGCTCGTATGATTTTTTTTAATTCGAGCGCTTTTTTTATTTTCCCTTTATTTTGCATTGTTCTTTTTTTTTATGTTACCGTTCGAACATGACTCTAAATCACGAAGAGACGACTTCGTAATTGGGAACCTAGACCAAACAAAAAGGAAAAAAAAAAAAGAAGACTATCCTAACACGTTGCATATAGTCACATAATCACATAAGCATGCCACAAGTCAAGATTCACGTATTGCCATTCTAAGGTCAAAAGGCTTGGGTGTCCAAGGTACCATATCTTAAGAAACGACGCACAAATAAATCACTCAACGAGTTGACCTATGACATCGTCCTCCCAACATTTTGTTGGCGATATGGGTGGGATGATTGTTATTGATTTCGGGATAGAAGCCTAGTGTCGGCAACCCCTAGTCAGTGAGCCAATCCCCAATATTTGAGTGTGCTATACTTATGCATGATGCAATGTTGCTTGTTTGGTATTTACTTTTGTGCAAAAGGAAGATATTATGCGTTCAAGTCTCGCTCTCTAACTAGAGATTATCCAACTTAATTCTCGTTACAACCCATATGCAACCTGGTGTTGGAAACCTTGGACCATAACTACGAACTAATCATGTAACCTCTAAGTCCCCAGTGGAGTCGCCACTGTAAGGAGGGTGTTCCCGTCTAAGGGTTACTCTCCTTAAATGCCCATGGCCCTTTAAAAGCCTAGGACTTTACACTTGTTAGGGTGTATTAAGATTTGAATTCCTGAATGTTTGGGGGACCTTGAATTAGAAATGATTCTATTATACACGCTTTTTTTGTAAGGAACAAGTAGGAGTCGCCAACGAGTTTTAGGAAAACCCATAAACCTCGTTCATGCCTTTCTCCCAAGTAGAGTTCAAGGGATATTTAGCATGAATCATAATTTTACCCATGCCCAAATTGGTCTACATAAACCAGAAATGAGTTCGGGAGCGAGGGTACCAAGATAACGTTCCCTTTAGAGGGGAATCGCGATCCTAGCCCTAGTAAGGCCTCGACTAGCTCTTCCTTTGCACAATTTCATCACCAAACAATATATGCAACGTGATAACTAAAACTATGTTAATTGATTTTATTTACACGTATCAATTCACGTAGGAATTACATCGTAAGGTCGTTATTCTTATTTAATTAAATTCGTGAAAAGAACAAGAAGATAAACAATATTCGCCTTGGCTTAAGTGATCAACCAACAATTATTTTATTCAATTCTAATCTTTATTTAACGAAAGATGCTATATGGAATTGATTAATTAATTATTTTAAAGGTGATCAAACACACTAATTAATTAATTAAGGTTCTTTTAAACAAGAAAATAAACGTGATTTAACTAAGTGCTCGGGAATTTACCACTTCTCTTTGCTAGATCTTCGTTTAGAACACTTATGGATTCCTTCTTGTTGGGGAATCTCCACCGTAGTAACAAAGTATCAAAGGGGTGAGTGTTTAGGACAAGAGGGTTAGGAAGCACAAGTTCACAAGTATTCTGCCAGCGTTTTAGGTTATTTTCTTTGTGTTTAAGCCTTGGATTAGGGTCTTATTTATAGGGAATGATTAGGTTTAGGGTTAAGAGCATTCTTCCGCAGCAGGTGTCGCGTGTAACTAGATGAGTTGCGCGCGGCTGTCACGTGCAAGTGAATAAGTCGCGCGCAGTTATTTGTCTTGCGGGCAGCTCTATGGTAAGATTTGATTTTCCAATATTTTGATATTCTGAATCTTTCGCAAGCGCATCACCAGAAGTTGGGCGGAGTACTGTGCGCAACTGAATAAGTTGCGCGAGACAGTTGAGCGCGACTTTGTGAGATGCGCGCGACATTTTCCGCGGCAGCTTAAATTTTAACCTAGTCGCTCCTAAATCCGCCATTATTGGGTTCTAAGCACGGGCTTAAGCCCTAATATGATCGGGTTTAGTTATTTGGACCTTGTATTGGCCTTGTTCTTTTATTCGGGCTAGTCTTTTGTGTTTTGTGGCTTAACCAGTGATCCATAAGTATTCTTCACTTTGATCCAACACGAAGAGGCTTTATTTATCGTCATTGCATTTTATGTCGGGACAGGAGGCCAAAAGTAGATGTATACAGTTAGTTTATTTTTGTTTGGCGATTTCTTGGTTGTGAGGATAAGATTTGATCACCCTTTGCTTCACTAATTAGGAACACCGCCAAATTTTAAAATTTTAAGCCTACCCTCACCCTTTTTTCCCTTACGTTACTACCATAGGGAAAGACCTAGTAGGGAGGGCATTATGAGTTAAAGCCAAAGGAAAGGGGATGCATTGTCAAGACGTCGAGTAGCCCAAAATTATCTCCTTTTCTAGTTCCTTCGTGGAACTTTTGAGATGCTCACTAGGGGAAGATATGAGACTAGTAGGGAGAATGCGGTAAGACCGTTTGGGATGAAAGTGGATTGCGTTTCTCTAGTTCCTATTCTTAGCATATTTATGTTTCAATCAACCTCAGGTATCTTGAAACGTGCACTCCCTTACTTGTTTAGAAAGATTTGCATTCATTTGTGCTTGTACATTTGGAAAAGTCCTTTCATGAAAATTTGTTTTCTTTTATTGTATTTTGGTTTCTTTTTCGTGGTTTGCCTTGTTTGTATTATTACGAGAGTTATAGGTTAATCTCTTAGGAAACCATTACGAGAGCATAACTCGTCTTCTAGGGCGATCTAGGGCTTTAAATGGCTTGTCTTTAGTTGCTAAAATTGACTGTGATTCCTACGAAAGTGAGTTAGTGTATATTCTTGTCTCTTCAATTCTTTTTGTTTGTTTGAATAAGCTCACCATTTCTCCCTTGGTTTTGTTATGCTCGAGGACGAGCAAAAGGTAAGCTTGGGGGTATTTGATGGGTGTCATAAATGGCACCCATTTGATGAGCATTTAGGTTGTTTTTACCTTCTTTTCATGGCTTTCATGCTTAATAAATGCTTAGTTTTATGCTTTTGGTCTTAGTCTTACATTTTATTTTGTAGCTTTTGTGCATTTCTATGGTTTTTCTAGTCTTTTCTCCTTTATTTTCTCCATTTTTGTGGTTGTAGGTATTGTACGAGGTTCGGGTCTTGATATTGGTGATTTACTAAGGTGGAGGAAGCTTTTGGAGCAAGCTCATGGCAATTGGAAAGCTCAAGATGCAAGGAAGTGGATTCTCCAAGTTCTAGCTCTTGCGCTCTCAAGCTGTGCTCTCATGAATATGGGGTGTTGAGCCCACAATCATGTGCTTTTAGGATTGCCTCACTTAGTGTTCATCATCATCATGATTGTGCGTTCATTCGAAGACCTTAGCGAACGCACGAAGCCGCGAGAAGATCCGATGAAACCCAGAAGAGCGAGGGCGCACAGTCCTGCTGCCGTGCGCTCTTCTGCGGGTTCCGGCTTCGCTCTTCTTAATTTTGCGCCTCTTATAAATACCCTTTTGAACCCAAGTTTAGAGGGAGTTTTCAATTAGATTTTGATCATAATATTAGCTTATTTGAGAGCTTCTCTCTCTAGTTCTAGGGTTAATTTAGGAGTAGATTTTAGAGAGAGAAAGTGAGGAATTTCAATGGTGATTGAGAGATTGAAGATTCAATGGTGACAATTGTGTTGGAGATATTCTCTATTATCAATGAGCATTCTTAACTCTATCTCATTTTATTGTTTTGTTTGATTTCATATTTGTTTGGTTTGATTTTGATGTTTGATTGTTGGTTAGTGTAGCTGTTCTTCATATATTGTTGATTCCTGATTTCTTTAGTTGTTAGTTGATTTGATGATGATGTTAGAGTAGTTTTTTGCTATGAATTGGGTGAAACTTGTATGATTGATTGATTGATTGTTCTTAATTTGGGGATTGTGTTGATTAACTGTTGAGATTAAAGTCATTAATGGAAGTTTGCATGCATGTGTGTAATTCGATTAGGCCTTGAGAATTATGCTAGATTGCATTGTAGTTTCTAATGATACGGACCTTTGATTTAGGAATTGCAATTGTCGATTGAGCTTGATTAGTGATGCTCCTAGTTAGAATCTCTCATAGTTGGAGCTAGTTTGACCTCTAAGAGATATAGCTTGTTGACAAGGGAATAAACGCGTCGTCAATTTTCTATCCCTAGATCAAATACAATTTATACAACCTAAACAAACCTAATACGAGTATAAGGCAAGCATAGGGGTCGAACCACAGAGAACGGTTAAACACCACCAAATGTTATCGACAATTAAGCTAGTCCGGAATAGGAGATAAATAAACCAAGTCTAAAGATGCTAAAACAAGAAATAAAACATTAAGGGAAATGGTTTAGGTATAGCATTCACTTGAACATAAAAAAAAGGCATAGAAATTGAATTAATTATGAACTAAACATGATCGAATATCGAAGTAAAAGATCCAATCTAGCCGCCTTCCGGGGTCAATTGGATTCTCCTAACATAGCCTCTATGTTTCCACATTAGAACCATATACTATGAGGTACTATTAAATAACAATCGATAGTAATGAACCTTAACTAAGTCAACTTCCGTTTCTTGATAGCAAAGATTCACCTTTAATCAACCAACAATGTGCACTTGCAAGATGATCAAAGAATATCAAGCAAATAAAGACTTTAATCACAAATAAATCAATTCTAAAACCTAGAACATGCTCAAGATCCAACTACACCACAACCATCCCCTTAATGGGGAAATTACTCACTAATCATGCTAATAACAAGATTAATTAACAAACAATCAAGAATAAACATGATTAACAAGCAATACCAACAACTAAAATAATAATCAAAATAAAGCAAATAAAAATAGAGGAGAGAGAGTTAGAGATTCTCATTGATGGAAGATGAAAGTTTATAGAAAAGATGATCAATTTCTTCTTCAATATCCAAGTTCATCAATGGTGAAACCCTTACTTTCTCTCTCTAAACTACCCTAATTTTAACCTAAACCTAGAGAGAGAAGCTCTCCTAAAACTAATTAGAGAATAGAATAGATGGTAATTGTATATCTCCCTAATTACCCCAAAAATGGGTATATATACTAAGCTAGGAAAAATAGAAAAGGAAAAGAAAAGAAAATAAATTAAAAAGGAAAGTAAAAATAAGAAACTAAAATAAAAATAAAGAAATAAAGATAAGGGAAAAGAAAACAAACAAATAAAAAAAAAAGAAAAGAAAATAGGATAAAATAAACCCACCAATCCCACCAAACAATCAGCCCCTCATTTCTTCTTCTTCGATTCTTTGGCTGCTTCAATTATCATCTTCACCATTCATCAAAATCCATCATCAAGCTTCATCAAAGAATCACCACCGTTTATCCTCCTTGTTTATCATCAAGCATCACATAAAAACCGTTCGATCTTCATTAAGAGTCACGCGCGAAGCTCGTGACATGGTTCGGTCGAACCACGGGTTGGTGCGGCCGAACTACGGGGTTGGTTCGGTCGAACCATGGGTGTGTTCGACCACACCTCTTCAATTTACAGAACTTTGAAAGTCTCTGACTCGTACTTCGACCGAACTCTCAACGGTTTGCTCGAACCCAATTGGAATTGCATTTTGCTCGTGCGAATTTGGTTTGATTGGTTGCTTAATTGTTGCTAGTTGTTGACGGTGGTGCAGGTGCGGCTGAAAGGTTGGTAATTGGATTGGAGTTTGGTGGTTGATTGTGGGTTAGGTGCGTGGCTGTTCGCAGTGGCAGTTGGGGTGGAATTGGTGGGTGCTGGTGGTGATTTGCGTGTGATTGGAAGGAGGCAGCAAGGGAGTTGCGTGGTTGGTCGCTGCAATTGGTGGTCAGGTGGTTGTTGGTGCGAATTGGAGTAGGGGAAATGGAGGTGAGTGGTGGATGACAGGAGGTGGCTGCGTGGTGGTTGTTACGGCTGCTGTGTGGCTGTGTGGTGGAACTTGTTGGTGGAGCTGGTGGTTGTTGGTGGTGGTGCGGCTACTGTTGTTGTTGCAGTTGGGGTTGCGGGTTGGTGATGCTGCAGGTTTGCGTGGTGAAGGAGTTGATTGTTGCGTGAGGTGGTGGTGTAGGGGTTGATTGTTGCATGAGGTAATTTGGTTGGTGGTTGCAGCAGGGGGGGTTGGTGATTGGAGGTGGTGGCTGGCTGGTGAGTGGTGTTGCGGATTGGTGGCAGCAGTGGCTTGATGTTGGGTGGCAATTGAAAAGCTTTGACTTGGACCTTGAACTCGAGCCTACACACAAACAAACCCGAGGATAAAAGTGTGAAACCGAGACAAATAAAATAAAATAAATAAAAAGGAAATAAATAAAATAAAAGAGAAAAAGAGAAGTAACACTAAACTAATAAATTAATAAATAAAAGTAAAATAGAAATAAGAGAAATAAAACTAAAACTAATGAAGACATAAAACTATACAAGTAAATAAAATAAACTTAAAACTAATGAAAAACTATGAAAGTAACAAAGGAAAGGAACGAAATAAACTAAATCGAAAGCAAATAAAATACGAAAATAAACTAATTCTAATTAAAACTACGAAAAGAACTAAAACACGACAAAATTACCAAATAAACAAGAAATGTTATTAAAGAGAAAACAAGATAAAGAAAGGGAAAATAAGATAAAATAAACACAAAAATAGCTCTAAAACTACTCCCTAAGAGTGACAAAAATGTCACTCATCACTTGTTGACTCTTTTGATTGAGCTTGCCATTAGTCTTCACAACCATTAACTTGCATGTATTTCCGAGTTGCTATAATTGTCATGATTGCTTTTTGATCCCGTTCCTAGCGCTTTATTTGTTTGGTTTCTTTGTTTGTTAGTTGTTAGTGTTCTCTCTTTATCTTTGTCTTCGACCTAGCTTAGGCACATAATTGAGAGCGCTTGAACATTATCGTTCCTTTGGGTTCGACCCTTGACTTTCCTCTATACTAGTATATAGGTTTGTTAAGTGTTTATAAATTTATTTTGACCGAAGGAGGATTAGTTTCAACGACCTAGTTCCACCCCTCGTCAAAATGGCGCCGTTGCCGGGGAAAATGAGTGATTTGGTCTTAAGTAAAATGAAAGCGGTCGGCCGAGAAAATAAGGATGGGAAGTTAACCCCAAACTTGGAAGGGTCGTACCAAATTAGAGAAGAAGTCCGAGATGGCACTTATCGTCTCGAAGCCTTAGATGGTCGTCTAGTTCCTCGAACCTGGAATACGGATAATCTGAAGAAATATTATTGTTTTGGGTGTTTTTGTCCCTCGGGAGAGTTACAACACGAAGACTGATCCGGCCGAGCTGTACCTGCAAAATAACGGAGACTCCGGGTGGTTGGAGCTCCGCCTCCGACGGTCAAGTTAGTAACTTGAAAAGGAATAAAGAGGACGGAAATTTAGGTGGGTATCTGCTCGGATTCCAAGCTCAGGTGTTTCTCTGATGTGAGAGAATGCAAGTGTAATAAATGGTAAAATGTGCCCTCAAAAAGAGGGACATCTCCCATTTATAGGGTCTTTGGGATTTGTGCCCCTGATTAGGTCACTAAACCCTAATCATTGGTGGGCTGCGCCGCTTTGCGGCTTTCTCGGGATTTGGGCCTGAAGGCCGCCTTTATCCCTTAATTTTCTGGAGTGACACGTGTCAAGCAGGGATTGGTCCACTTTGGGCCCTTCTAAGGCTGACACGTGTCATCCTCTGATTGGACCACGTGGCGGGGTAAAATTACCCTAAACATTTGCCCCTCACAGATGTGACGTGGCACGCCACATGGCATCTGTGACACGTGTCACGCTCCGATTGGCGGTAATTTTACCATTAAAGAGTAACCGTTCACCTTCCGAGTAAATTACGGAAATGCCCCCGTATTTACCCTCTATGTATAGCCGTTTTACCCTCATAATTTTGTACGTTTACAAAAATTTTCTAGAGAGAAAACTTTGAGAGAGCAGAAGTCATCCGTTTGAGTAAGGCGCAAGCAAGAAAGCTCGTTTTCCATCGACCCAGCCGGACCCGCCTAGTTCCTGATATTACATCAAAAGGTACCGTCTCTGCCTCTCTCAGCTCTTTTTCTTTTTTCACCGTTTTACATATTTCTTGCAATAAATGGATGCATCACCAACACACACGGCACAGCCTAGGTTAGAGTCCAGCTGGTCACCAGGGACGGCTGAGTCTAGGACTGGGAGTGCCGTCTCGGGGTGTTGGGACCACCCTTTGCCTTGGATTCCGACCAGTTATGTGTCTGTGCAGGACACAATGGCTCGGACAATGCAGACGGCAACTGATCCAAATTACAGAAGCGAAGGCTCAGGCGGCCAAACGCCTGAGGGAGAAACGTCTGGTCAGGGAGACCAGACGGCTCTGGAGAGATCCCCTCCGCGCGCCCCCTCAACTCCCGCTGATTCCTTTTTGGAAGAGTGTGACCAAGGCGGTGATGAGGCCGTCTCTGCCCCCTTGACCCAAAATGAGGAGGAGACGGAGAGCGACATCTCCGCCTTTACCTCTGAGAGTAGTGACGATTTACCCCCGCTTCAAGATAGCGAGGAGGAAGAAAGGAAAAAGTGGAGTGAGAAGGACGATCCCTTCAGCATCCACGTCTCCTCCAAGGACCGGATCCAAATGGAGGAAAACTTAAAGAATTTTACTCAAATGCACCCACTAGGAGACGGGTATAGGATCCGGGTGCCGCCTGAGAATGGCACCGTCGCTTGGGAGGACGATCAAGAGAACGCCAACAGCTATTTCGGCTGTTATGAGGCGGCGTTCAAGGCTGGTCTTCGCTTCCCCCTTTACCAGGCGGTGAAGGCAATTTTGAGAGGCTACGACCTCGGAGTCTGGCAACTTACCCCCAATTCTTGGACAAACATTCTGGGGTATGTTGCCGCCTGCGAGTTCCAGGGGCTTAACCCCGGCTGGGAGGCTTTTGCTAGTATGCATTATCTTAGCAGAAGCCCAGGCGGCTGGAGGGCGTGGTATACTCTAACCACGCATCCCCAATACATGATGACCTTGGACAAGGTCTTAAAATTCGACGGCTGGAAACACAGATTCTACCTGATGTCAGCTCCAACCAGACGGGAGAATTATGAGTTTCGTTTGTACAATAAGAAGCCCGACTTGATGGGCCGGAAGTGTGCTCTTCCCCGGATCCCAGAGGAAGATTTTGACAAGATCATTGAGGCATAATTTTTCGGCCTCACAGACGCGACCTTGTCAACCGGGGAAACAATAAAAGTCCCCAAGAACTAGATCCCCAAGAGCGCCTGGTTCAGGGACGAGTGTTTCCTAGCCCCTTGCGGGCTAGGACACATGTTTACCAAACGTATGCGCCTGAGTTTATATTCGTCTGTATTATCTTTCTATCGGAATTGATTTATGATATTGATCAATTTCTCTTTTTGCAGAAGAAGCATTAAAAATGTTGTAGACGGAGAAGACTCCCAAACGATCCTCTGCAGTCATCCGCTCCGTTTCATAAATTGATCTTAACAATTATTTTTCCCGGATGCTAACTTTAACTTGGTTATTTTTGCAGGGAGGAGAGGTTGGAAAGACGTTTGAGAAACAACTCAAACGGGCAAGGGAGGAGACCCCCTCCGTTCTCAACAAAATCAAAAAATCCACCTCCGCGTCAACTCCTGGCGCCTCAGCCGGGCATCAGCAGATGCGGATAGCGGGGCGAAACGAGAAGATAGGCGACAGCGTGTGCCTTGATCTCGTCAACCCCTTATTAGCAGCCGCGGGGTTCACCACGCCTGCAAGCGGTTCCCGCTTGGCCGGCTCTGAAGGTAAGAACCCTTTTGAATCTCCGCTTGAGCTGGGGTGGCCTTTGCGGGTTAAATCCCACTCTCAACAGACGTCATCTTCAGACGGTCGGCAACAAATAGGTGTTGCCTTAGTTTCACACTCATCACGCATTGATTGTGGTGCAGATCAATCTCCTCGCTGGCCAGACGTCCAGAAGCATGCCAAGGCCATGCTGGAAGCCGTCCGGAAGAGGGATAAAGACAGTATCCCTGGGATAGAGACGTTCAATCTGGAACGCATTCTATCCCTTCTGGCTGAGGTAAGAAACTTGTCAAATTTATTTCTATCCAAGTTTTTATCCCGCTTGCAATACTTATACCGCCTGCTTTTTTGCAGGCCATGCTACGGGTGGACGGGCTCAAACGTTCTTATTCCCGCAAACAGGAAGAGGTAAAAAGGGCCAAGAAGTCCGCCATAGACGCTGATAATATTGCTTTACACTCGACTATCGTAAATGAGCCTGAAACTAAAGCAATCATTATGACACAAGCGTCTAGAATCCAGCAGCTGGAGGCGGATCTGGAGACGGCCAAACAGCGGGCGGGTGATGCTGAGACGGCCGAGAAGAAGGCATAGGAGGGCCGGAAGAAGGCGGATGAGAGCGCCAAAAAGGCTGATGAGGCGCTCAAGAAGGCCCAGACGGACCTTGGCAAACTTCAGGGTGTTTCTGAAGAGAACGCCAACCTAAAGACCAAGGTTGAGAAGCTAGAGAAGGAGGCTGCTCAAGCTCAGAAGAACTTTACAACAACCCTGGAGGCGGAGCAAAACCGTCTAGTTGCTGAGAGTGACGGTGACAATGATGCCCGAATGAAGATCGCCTGGGCTGCCTTGTACCCAGACGCGGATTATGGCGTCTGGGCACTGGCTCACAGGTACGCCGAGGACGTGGTGTACCTGAGAGAGAAGGGTGAGCAAGAGCCTGAGTCCTTCGACACCTGGGTTAACGCCAACAATGTGCCCCTCGTGCCTCAGCTACCTGGTCCGGGTGAAGCACAAGAGATTCCCTCAGATGATGAGGAGAAGGACCAGGAGGCACCGTCTGCAGGCGAGAAGTGACCTTTCAGCGGCAGTATGTCAAGCCTTACTTTTTATTTTTTTCTTTAATCTACGGCAGTATGCCAATAACTTTGCTTTTCCGGCCTGCGTGCCGAGTTTCTTTGTATTTACCGGCTATGGAGCCGCGTTAATTAACAATTTCTCTTTCTCCCGGACGGGGTCCGGTTAACATTTGATCCATCACAGCCGTTTGGTTAGGTGGACTTTAATGAAATGCACCGACTGAGTCGGTTTTGATCATTTTGAATTTGCATTTCAATTTGGCCTTGCGAATATTTTAATTTTACATTTTTGCCTAACTTATCAAAAGCATGCGGCAATTTGTTGCCTAACTTATCAAAAGCCTGGCTGTCCTTGCCCCTGGACGGCTGTATGATTGGTTTCAAGTGGAGTTGGTTGATTGACTTGGTAACGTCTGATGCTGCAAAGAGCATGATGCGTTTGTAAGTTAATCAATCACAGTAGTGATTGCCCCAAACCAAGTGCACAGCCGTACATCAACAGGAATTCCAGTCACTACTCAGACGGCGTTTTTCCGTCTTGGTAGAGATTTCATAGCCATTGAACAACTCTTTTGCCCCAATTGGGATAGAGAGTGCAATTTTGGAATAAATAACCTAAGTGAGAACTTCAGCCGGTGACCGACTGATGCCCCAGACATCCGGTATCCGGTAACTTGATCGTTCTTCACAAATCATTCTGGTCAGACGGCTATGAGTTGACCGATTCGGTCATTCAATTTTTGCCGTCTGCATAGGTACGTAGAACCGACAAATAGTCTGTTCTCTGCGACGATTGCACCCGGAGGGGTGTCGCCGGACGCCTTTGTCCATGTTGGGACAGGCGATTTTATAAAATGAGCAACCATCCGGCCATTTTAGCCTTTGGTCTTGTTTAGGACCGGTTGTATAGCCACTAAGCGTTTTTGTACTTAGTTTTTAATCGGTGAATTTACACTAAGTGTCGAACTTAGTTGGTTAAACCAAAAAGCCTGTCTGGGTATTACCCAGACGGACGGGCAATTATTAAATCATACCAAGTATCAAACTTAAGTAAATAAACAAAGGATCCATATGAGTATTACCCAGGCGGTCAAGCAAATGTAACCTTTACTAAGTATCAAACTTAGTTAGGTAAGTGAAGAATCCGTCTGAGTATTTTCCATGCGGATAATCAAAACAATTTTGCAAACAAAGTCTGAATCTTTATTAATTGACTGACTGTTTACAAAAAACTTACATTCTCAGAAGTAGTACTTTTTCAAATTGTCTACATTCCAAGTTCTAGGCAGGCGCCTGCCGTCTGGAGTTTCCAGGCGGTAGGTGTCGTCTCTTACTTCCTCATAGATCCGGTAAGGGCCTTCCCAATTTGGAGTTAGCTTTCCCAGCTCATTGGCCCTGCCGGTTGCCTCCATTTTTCGTAACACTAAGTCGTCAACTTTCAAGGGACGCTTGTGTACTTTCTTGTTGTAGGCTCTAGTCATTCTCAGACGGTAAATCTCATGACACAAGGCGGCATTGCCCCTGCGTTCTGGGAGTGAATCCAATGCCAGGCGCATTGCTTCCCAGTTTGCCTCTTCATCATATAGCATGACTCTGAGAGTCAGCTCGTAATGTTCGATGGGCAAGACGGCTTCAGCACCGTAAACCATGAGAAATGGGGTTTCACCGGTTGCCCCTTTTGCTGGTGTCCGGATGGCCCATAGGACATGGATTAACTCTTCTGCCCATAAGCCACCGGCTCTTTCTATTTTCTTCTTAATGCCGTCTGAAACGAGTTTGTTGAAGGCTTCCACTTGGCCGTTTGCTTGGGGCCGGCCAACAGATGCAAAATAGCTTGAGATCCCCTGATCTCCCAACCAGGTTTTTAGCTGAGGCGTCTCGAACTGAGGACCATTATCAAACACCATAGACATAGGTACCTCATACCGGGTGATAATGTTCTTCCAAATGAAGGAAATTATGTCTGATGTCTTGATGTTTTTAACCGCCTCAGCCTCCACCCACTTGGTGAAATAATCCACAGCCAACAAGATGTAGCGCTTTCTGCCTGGAGCAGGCGCGTAAGGACCTAGAATGTCCATGCCCCATTTTGCAAACGGGATTGGGCTGTGGATGGCCGTCAGATCAGTAGCCGGACGGTGAATGAGTTTGCCAAATTTTTGGCACTTGTCACATTTCTTTACCAACTCCTTGGCGTCTGCCTCAAGAGTAGGCCCAAAATTATGTCGTCTAGCCCTGACGGCTAGGGACCTGCCGCCTATGTGGGGGGCGTAGAATCCCGAATGCAGGTCTTCGAGAACTTTCTTCCCCTTTTCAGGGGTGACACACTTCAACAGAGGTTTAAGAAACTCCGCCTTGAAGAGTTCTCCATTTTTCAACTCGAAGCTTGCAGCTCGCTTCTTCAGGACGGCTGCCTCCTGTGGCTAATCAGGAAGTGTGCCGTCTGAAAGATAGGCCCGGATGCCATCCATCCAGGTAGAGCTTCGGTCCAGAACTCCAATGGGATCTTCATAGATGCTTCTCTTTTCAAGAACTTCCCAAAAGACAGACCGAGGCGTATCATGGCAGGCGGAAGACGCCAATTTTGACAATGCATCCGCCTGGTTGTTTTCCGACCTAGGCACTTGATTCAGCCGGAATTTCTCAAGTTCCCCGGCCTCTTCTTTGACTGCCTGAAGATATTTGATCATAGCCGGATGAGTAGCCTCGTAGCTTCCCGCATACTGGCTAACAACCAATTGGGAATCAGAGTAGGCGTCAATTTTCATGGCCCCTGCCGCCTTACACATGCGAATGCCGGCTAGTAGGGCTTCATATTCCGCCTCATTGTTAGAGGCCTGAAACTTGAAGCGTAGTGCATTCTCAAATTTGTTCCCTTCAGGAGACTCGTAGATTACGCCTGCACCACAGCCGTTCTTTGTAGAGCTCCCGTCTACATACACTTTCCAAACCTAATCAAGATTATCCGGAGCCACCGGACGGGTCATTTCAACAATGAAGTCGGCAAACGCCTGACCTTTCACTGCCTTTCTTGGTTCGTAAGCGATTTCAAGACTTTACATTTCAATAGCCCATTTCAACATTCTCCCGGATGAGTCCAAGGTAGACATTGGCCGCTTGAGTGGCTGGTCAGTGTAAATCACCACCAGATGTTCCAAAAAGTAAGGCTTCAATTTTTTGAATGCCATATACAAAGCAAGGCTAAATTTTTCAACCATGGGGTACTGGAGTTCGGCATTTTTAAGAACATGGCTAATGAAGTAAACCGGGAGCTGCATGTCGTCTCGCTCAGCAAGGAGAACGGCACTGAGGGCATGATCTGAGACGGCTAAATACATGTACAACGTCTCCCTAGGTAAAGGACTGACCAACCTAGGTAGAGAATATAAATGCCCTTTCAACCTCTGGAATGCCGCCTCAGCATCATCCCCCCATTCAAATCTGGTCTTCTTCCTGATTGCTTGGAAGAAGTAGAGGCACTTGTCGCCTGACCGGCTGAGGAACCTCCTCAAGGCGGCCAGACAACCGGTGAGTCTCTGGACTTCCTTGACAGAACGGGGTCACTTCATGTCTATTACCGCCTGTATCTTTTCAGGGTTAGCCTCTATCCCCCTTTGATCAATCATGAATCCGAGAAACTTCCCAGACTCAACACCAAAGACGCATTTCTTAGGATTTAACATAACCTTATGCCGCCTGAGGGTGGTGAATGTTTCTCGGAGATCAGCAAGGTGATCCGTCTGTAGCTTGGATTTGACTATCATGTCATCAATGTACGCCTCCACATTCCTCCCTATCTAATTAATGAAGACCGTATTAATCATCTGTTGGAAAGTGGCAGGCGCATTTTTCAAGCCAAACGGCATCACAGTATAACAAAATAGCCCCTGATCAGTGACGAAGGCCGTCTTCTCTTGATCTTTCTTCCACAGGGGTATCTGATGGAAGCCGGAGTAGGCATCCATAAAGCTCATCAAGGCGTGACCGGCTGTAGAGTTGACCAGACTGTCGATCTTTGGAAGCGGGTAACTGTCCTTTAGACACGCCTTGTTGAGGTCTGTGTAATCAACACACATGCGCCAGGTCCCATTCGGTTTCTTAACAAGGACCACATTGGCCACCCAGTCGGGAAAATTACAAGGCCGAATGAACCTGGCGTCTAGCAGCTTTTTGACTTCGGCAGCTGCCGCCTGACTTCTTTCCTCGCCGTGGTTTCTTTTCTTTTGCCGGATGGGCTTCTTTTTGGGGTCCACGGCGAGTTTGTGGACAGCAAGATCCGGGCTGACGCCTGGCATCTCTTCCACTTCAAAGGCAAAGATGTCTTTGAATTCCTTCAGCGGAAGGTGCAAGCTTGCACCCAAGGTAGCATGAGCAACCGTCCCCACCTTTACAGTACGTTCTGGACGGCTGTCATCCAGAACGAGATCAATGTTTTCACCAGCCGGTTGGGGGCGGAGCTCATCTGACCGCTCACCGGTCAGTGATTGCTATTTTTTCTCTTTCTTCACCTTCACTAGCAGAGGTGCCTTTCTTTTCTTCCCGGCTGCTGGTGGGACAGGGGCTGGGTCCGCATCCTTGACATTGTCAAGGTCTATTGGTTCCTGGCCTTCTAGGGCCACAGTGTCTCTGACGGCTGAGAGATAACACTCTCGGGTCGTCTTCTGATCCCCATTCAGGGAACCAACAGTGCCGTCATCCTTCTCATACTTGATGAGCATGAGAGACGGGATGATTACTGCCTTGGCTACGTTGAGGGTCGGCCGACCAAGGATAATGTTGTAGGCGGTCAACTCCTCAACGACCAAGAATCTGACGACAATATGTTGTCCTTGGCCCTTCTCTCCCAGCCGGATGGGTAAGTCAATTCTTCCGGCTGGGTAGACCATCCCACCCCCAAAACCAACCAAGGGGTGGGTGACCGGATGCATACTACTGATGTTGTATTTCAGCTTTTGCAAGCACCGGAGGCTGATGATGTCTGATGAGCTGCCGGTGTCAATAAGGATTCTTCCAACCAGTTGGTTGGCAACCTTACATTCAATGACAACCGGGTCATCATGCGGACGGCGGACGCTGCCCCTATCCTTCTCAGTGATCAAGACGTCTGGGAAGGAGGTGCTTGCAGACGCCTGCTCATCATCATCCTTGTCCATCTTTCGAAGATGGCTCTTGGTGCCCCGGATGGTAGGGCCACCACAGGAGAACCCGCTTGCTATTGTGTAGACCGGCTCCTTGTCGGTATCCGAGCTACTAGCAGGCTGGGGGGTAGTCTTGGAGGACTGACCCTTGTTTTTCTTTTTTGCCCCGGCTGGGGACTTAGAAATGTAGGATTTCAACAGCCCTTTGTCATCCAGACGGTCCAACGCCCGCTGAAGACTGAAGCAGTCGTTGGTATCATGGCCAACCTCCTCATGGAACTGACATAATTTATTTTTGTTCCGTGACTGGACAGAACTCTTCATAGGATTCGGCTTCTCAATGGACAGCCGATCCTTTACCTCCATGAGGATGGAGTTGCAGTCTTTATTAAACTCGTACTTAGGGACGTACGATTTAAACTCTTTCTTTTTGTTCTAGGATGGCTGGTCAGAATCATTAACCGCCAAGATTTCTTTTCTTTTCTTTCTCTCCTCTTTATTTTTGGCCGGCTGAGCAGACCTGCTTTCTTTCTGCTTGTCGGACTTCTTGGAGTCCGACTGATTACCAGGCGAGCATAGGTCGGTAGCTTGAATGTAGCTTTCCGCCTCCCTCAGGGCCGCCTGTATGGTGAAAGCCCCTTTTCTGACTAGGTCAAACTTAAAGGTCGACCCGTCTCTCAGACCCTTGAAAAAGTCTGTAAAAGCTACCTTATTAGACAGTCCCTGAATCTGAATTCTGATCAGATTGAACCGCCTAACATATGAGCACAGCCCTTCTCTCTCTCCCTGCTTAACAGTGCTCAAATCAAGGCTTGTTTTCTTAGCAGGGATGTTCATTGAGAAGTTGGAAGCAAACAGGAAGGGTGCACTCCCTACAGAAATGTTGTTGAAGCTGTCTGGAAAGTTCGACGTTGAAGCCGACTCAGACAATGTAGGCGTCGCTCGAAGTGCGCCTACGTTAAAAGCATGTGGTGAATATGCTTGGCACTCATAGGAAGTGGGAATTGACGTATGCGATTAGGGACAAATAAAGTAGGGAGTCGCCAACAAGTTTTTAAGGAACTTGTAAACCGTTCACAGATCATAAAAGGCAACCATGATAAAGGGACAACGAAGGCAACAACGATTGACCCGTGAAGGTTACACCCCATTCATCATCCCTGAGATTACTAACTCCATATGGTTCGGAACCACGAAAGGAGGATCGGGGATGATGGTACGAAGTGAGTCATGGAGTCACATTCGCCCGTATTGGCCTCTACTCGATTCTTATATTGAAAAGTGATTCCTGTGATCTCAAAGGCATACAAACAAAGATTCAATTTTCTCCAATCTATTATTATGCTAAATTGGTTGAATATTAATGCAACATATAATTCTAAAATATTGCGATCACTTGATTAAACAATAAGATTAAAAAGGAACCTAAGCCGGTTGTCCAAATTATCTTATTAGGCGTGATTTTCAATTACATATTCCCCTTTAAACATGCAATATGGTGATCATAATAACAATAGAATATACATTAATATTGGAAGCAATTCAACAATAATAGCGTTAGTCAAATTAAATACAAAATAACCTAATCATGATACTAGCAATAAGAAAATAAAATAAGAGTAATTAAATTAATTAATTACTCACATTCCGCGCGCTCCTTTAAATTGCTACATCATGAATAAACTGTTAGTAACTTCAATAAAAATATAAAGTAAATGGAAATTAAATTAAATTAAAAGTAGAGTTGATTTGGTCCAAACCCTCAGTTATTTGTACCTTTCACGCCTTGGTTTAAGGACGGAACCTCGGGTTAAGTATAGACTCCTTGGAGTGCTTAGGGGAATTATTATGGAAGAATAAGGAGGCTAGAAATTAGGTTAAAGAGGGAGAAGAGAATGATTTTTGGTGTAAGGTGAGAGAGAATGATTATTGGTGTAAGGTGAGAGAGAATGATTATTGGTGCCCCGTACATCAGAAATGAGGGGGTATTTATAGAGAAAATGTGCTGAGGGAGCACACGGAACCCTAAAATGATAAAAACCCTAAAAAAGTACCCTGTGACACGGCAAACTGTACCGTGACACGGGAAGTCCAACCGTCAGAAGACAAACTTTCCCGCGACACGGTACATTTTTAGTGTGACGCGGGAAATTTTCAGAAAACGGGAAAGAAAACGCGTTAAGGGTTTACGCGGAAAAGACACGGAATGTCCCGTGACACGGCACAGGTACCGTGACACGGCAGTATCTACCGTGACACGGTACATACACCGTGTCACGGTATGGGAGACGCGGAAATTACACGAAAACAGCTCCGTGTCACGGGGAATCCCACCGTCAGACGGTGTAAATTCCCATGACACGGTGGAAAATGCCGTGACGCGGGAGTTGTTTAGGTACGAAGAACGCAAATAGGACACGGAATAGCCCCGCATCACAGCAAGGGCACCGTGTCACGGGGATTCCCACCGTCAGACGGTGCAATTTCCCGTGACACGGTGGAATTGCACTGTGCGCGGTGATTCCAGGTTTTTACCCTTTTTTAAAACCATCATAACTTTTGATCCGTAACTTGGAATGAGGCATATAATATATCATTGGAAATCTTATCAAGTCTACTTTCCAACCCAATTTGAATCCATTCAAAGTGATAGGTAGATTTTAAGATATGGCCGTTTTAGTAAAAGGGTGTCGGTTTTAGGCCGAGTTTAGTGTTTTGCTCATATCTTTTTCGTTATAGCTTGGAATTGGGCTTATGATATATGGTTGGAAAGCTTATTTAAAGCCCTATCCAACAAAATAATAATTGGATCAAAATTTTATAATCATGAAATCATTTTCTCTCAGTTTTGCGATGTGGACACGAAAAGTGGAAAATAGGTTATGGTTTAGGGAAATGAGCTAGAAATTGGATTGGTTCATGAAATATATTGGACTGAACATGAATTTAAGCACTCCAAAGATTAAATACTCAACTCGACCAATAATGGCGGTGAAAGGTGTTCATCAACGGGTTTGGTTTTAGGGAGACATTTTTAGGTGTCTACAGACAGCGATTGGTTTCTCTTCCGGTTGATGATCTCCCGGGCATCAAGAATTGATTTTTTGCTTCCCACCGGCTGCTGAGTTCAGCGGGTGTTGTTGTTGTTCCTCTTAGGAAGGAGAATTTTTTACCAATCAATGGTCCCGACTGCCTTCTCCTTTGGATGAGGAGTGGGCTGCCGGTCTCTGACTGACTTCCCCTTCTCTGGAGGAGTCTTCTTTGCCGACTGACCTTTACTTGGTCCAGCTCGGCTTTGGGTGATCAGCTCTTTAATTTCACCCTCAAAACTTGTCATGAATCTCATGAGTTCGTCTCGGGTGACAGGGGCTGATCCTGCGGCCATTTGGGTTTCCCCTTCCGGCTGCCCAGAGGGTCGGCTTGGACCCGCCTGGGAGGCACCCCGCTCCAGAGTGTCTCTGGGCCGGATGCGCTTGATTTTGAGTGAGTCGTCTTCGGCTGTAAAGTTTTCGACCTAAGGATCTTCATCCTCATGGTCTGTAAAGACTTCTGGGTCTTTGCCCAGACGGTTAGGGGGTGGTACAGACTCTTGAACCATCTTCGAGGTACTCTCCCCACAGACGGCGCCAAATGTTTTGGGTGTTTTTGTCCCTCGGGAGAGTTACAACACGAAGTCTGATCCGGCCGAGCTGTACCTGCAAAATAACGGAGACTCCGGGTGGTTGGAGCTCTGCCTCCGACGGTCAAGTTAGTAACTTGAAAAGGAATAAAGAGGACGGAAATTTAGGTGGGTATCTGCTCGGATTCCAAGCTCAGGTGTTTCTCTGATGTGAGATAATGCAAGTGTAATAAATGGTAAAACGTGCCCTCAAAAAGAGGGACATCTCCCTATTTATAGGGTCTTTGGGATTTGTGCCCCTGATTAGGTCACTGAACCCTAATCATTGGTGGGCTGCGCCGCTTTGCGGCTTTCTCGGGATTTGGGCCTGAAGGCCGCCTTTATCCCTTAATTTCTGGAGTGACACGTGTCAAGCAGGGATTGGTCCACTTTAGGCCCTTCTGAGGCTGACACGTGTCATCCTCTGATTGGACCACGTGGCGGGGTAAAATTACCCTAAACAACTATGTTTAAGTTTTTTCTTTTACTTAGCCAAAAGTTGTAGATATAGCTAGGTCTTGATGACCGAGCAATGTAATTAAGGACGTATGGCCCCAACAATGTAATTTTGACAAAATTAATGAAAAAGTCAAGCATTCTTACATTATTCTGTTTGTATTTTTCCATTTTTAGCAGAAATGCCGAGTGAAAAAGGAATCAATGCTGCTTTCAACATAGCAGCTCGGCCTTAAAAGGCTAAGCAAAAATGCCAAGTAAAATAATTTTTAGAGTGCTGGCAATATTAAAGCTCGGCTGCAAAAGGTATAACCTAACAGCCGCATAATTGTCTAAACAAGGGCATCCCAATGAAAAATAATCGTCCGATTTTGACTAAGATGGACGGTCAAGCACAAAGGTTGCCAAAATTTCTCTAAGGCATCTTATTCCTCAAGAGAGAGTAAGGGCATACCAAGGCACCCTAGCCCAGCCAAAACTTAGAAATTTTCATGTTGAGATATAACTTGAACTTTTCTGGGCACGTCCGAGCGATAGCTTCAACTGACAACTCCTACAAAGCCAATAGAACGGTCGAATACTTGATATTGATTCGGCGCTCACCTAGTCCAAGGGCAATCATGGTATCTGATTTTATTAAATTGTTAAATTCATACCCTTTAAGGAATAAATCTACCAAGTTAATCAAACCATTTAAAATTTGGACTAGGAGATCGCCGAATAAAAGGGCATACCCCCAGACCTGGTACGAAAGCAATAAAAAGCATAAAAATTGCGCCAAAATTGCTAAGTATTAAAAAGGCATAGAAAACCACTCAAAAAGCAGCAAAATTTAAATTAAAACAAAACCACTTGAAAGGCGGCAAAATATTTATACAAACCGCTCAAAACAAGCGGCACACAAACAAACAAAAAATTGTTAAAAAAAAAGCAGAAAGCTGAAACTGGGCAGCGGCCGATGGAGGACCTGAGCTCTACTTAGCCAAGCTGTCATCTTTGGTAGGCCCCTCCGCGGCGAGGGTGGACGCATCCATGGATGGCTTCTCTTTCTCCTCCTTGCCCTCAACCTCGTCTGCCTACTACTCTTCATCGTCCTCGTCCACGTCCGATCCGGTTGGAGTGATGACCAGCTTCGGAGCGGGCTGCCCGGTCTTCTTAGCCTTGTCTCTAAGGTAAACGAAGTCAAAGCGCTTGGCGAAGCGCTCTTGGTTGTAGGCGGTCGACCCCTCCTCCACCATCATCTCGAACGTCTCGAAGAAATGACTATTCACCCTCTCCTCGGCGTTATGTTCAATGCGGAAGATTTCAGTGGGGCTGGGCGGGCGAGGTGCCTTTAGCTGGACAATCTTTTTCAATGTTTCCACCTCAGCCCTAAGGACTCCGCCTCCTTGAGGGCCGTATCCAAGTTTAGATGGGCCAGGGTCAGGTCTCCCTTTAGCTTTTCGGAGGCTTCGAAGCCCTCCTTTAATTGTTGGGTGTCCAGGATCGTCGGATCCCTCTTTTGCTGAAAGGTGTCCCTCGCCAAGGCCTCTTTTTCAAGAGCCTTTCCCAGCTTCACTTGATCCTCAGCCTGCCGCACCGCATTTTCGGACAACGCGGTTATCAGGGTCTCCAGATGAACCCTCTAAATGGAGGTCATCCCAGTGACTGCATCTTGACCTTTCCTAACCTCGGCCCAAGCCGTATTCAGTCGTTCGCTCTCTTTCTCCTTCCATTCCAAGAAGGTCATGAGCTTGAGAAAGAGTTGCACCAGGACAAAGAGTTGTTAGTAAAAGCCAATTGAGAAATAATTTCTAAGTATGAAAGCTAAAGTGGCAAACAGTCATGACCTCGGCGCTGCAGTTAATCATGGGGCCGAGGAAGCCCCCGTTGATTCCCCTTAGCTTGTCCTTCTACTCTCTCCTGAGGGACGGCCCTCGCCATGTCTTCCCTCATGGCTTTCCTATCCGCACTAGTCAGCGACTGACCGGGCAGCGTCATTCTCATCTTCTCCGCAATGTCTGCACACGCCCGCAAAAATTATTAAATCAATCAATAAAAAGCTTCCAAGAAAACACAAGTGTGAAATTTTTTACTAACCAGTTGAGAATCTAGGAGGAGAAGAAAGGTTGAAGGTGAAGGCAGAAGGAGACCGAGGTTCTTCCTCCTCTTCACCCGTGTGGCCGGTTGCTTCTTTAGTCTTATGATCGGCAGCCGCTTGCCAGTCTGACTTCTCGGCCCTTTGAACAGCGTTGTCGTCCATGAACCGACCTCGTTATTAGATCCACAGACTTGGAGTTCCCACTCGGTATCGTTTTCGGATCCGCGATGTTGTTTTAGCCGTAAGGTCTTAAGGAGTCATAGACACGACCGACTTCCTGGTCTTGGATGCCTTGTTCTTAGAAGAAGTGGTCGGCGCCTTCTGCTTTGCCCTTGGGATAGGAGTAGACAACTGAAAAAGGCAAGAAAGAAAGAAGTTAGTACAAGAAGATACTAAATAAGTTAGCGTCCGCACAAAAAAGGGAAGGATTCTCTTCCAAACATACCAACACGGAGGTAAAGAAGTGTCCGGGCGAAAAGTGAAAGGAGTCTCCTCCCAACATACCAGCTCGGCAAAGGATAAAAAAAAAAGAAAGAAAGAAAAGAGAGACAGATGATTCGTACCTCCTTGGTCTGCTCGTACGCTCGTTGCTGAGCCTTGTACTGAGCAAGATCGATCTCGGACATATCGATCTCCCCCTTCTGCTACTTGTCCAGCATGGCGTACGCTTCCTCTACAAAAAGAAAGAAAATTTGAAAAACAGTTAGAAAAATTTACAAAAAGAAAAGTATTCGGATGTCAGAATGCGTTAAAGCCCCACCTTGGGGAAAGTTCTTGTACAAGTCGCATGCGGACATAAAAATTGGGTCTTGAAACCTGTTGGCCAAGGGGATCTAGTTATGGGACACGGCCACCAATTTTTCGTCCCTTCTAACCCTCTTGACCTTGAAGTAGTCAAGTTGGTGAGCTTGGCTAGGGTGGTCGGGTGATTTGTATGGTTTGTGATCCCCTCGGCCGAGCTGGATTGGCTTGGCGTTGAACCGATTCATTCGCATATTGAACTCTGCGTCCTTTGTTTTGAAGCGGTAGAATCGGCTCTTCTAGTCCCGCCATTTTTACACATGGTCCATCACCACCATATAATCTCTGGTGGTGCAAAGTATGAACTAGTCGTTCGTGTGCTTCTCTAATAGGGTCATCGCGTGCATCTCGCAGAAAACTGGAAAGTCCAGCTTGAAGAATTTCCGAATGCACGTCACCAAGTACCTAAATATGTTTAACCAGCTGTTCGGCATCAGCTGGAAAAGAGCAATATCGTACTTGTCCAAGACCGTACAAATAAAGAGATGATGGGGGAAGCAGAGTCTAACGTCTATGGGGCTTGATAAACGCTGAATGATCTGCAGCACGACTGCTCATCCTCCTAGGCGGCCACCGAAAGAGACCTTTTCGGGGCCACAATTTCAAATCCTTCTCCCAGCTGGAGAAATGCCTTGTACTCATCCATGCTTTCATTCAGGTAGCCCAAGGTCGTGCTACCCACTGTACAGGCATACAGGTCCTTTAATGTGTCAATACATGATTGCGCATCCAATTAGGACATGGAAATTTAGGGCACAAACCCTAAAAAGGCACAAATTCCCACCCCCTATTAATACCCTAATCATTTATGATGGGAGTGGTGGATTGTGACATAGCAATTAATAGAGCACTAAAAGCTCCAGCTTCTCTCTACTTTCTCTCTCTAGCCTTTCTGTTTTTTGGTTACTAACTTAATTGTCGGAGGTGAATATTCTGGTAACGGAATATTCGTTGTTTTGCAGGTGTCCAAGTCTCGTTACCGGCAATAAATGAGCAGTGTCCCGAGGGATTCTAAAAAATCCCGAAATAGTTGGTATGATTAGTGAGTAATTTCCCCCATTAAGGGGATGGTTGTGGTTTAGTTGGATCTTGAGCATATTTTAGAGTTTGGAGTTGATTTGTTTGTAATTAAAGTCTTTAAATGTTTGATGTTCTTCAATCTACTTACAAAATGCATGTTGTTAGTTGATTGAGGGTGAATTATTGCTTGATGATGCGATAGCGGACCTAGCAAGATTCATTTGTATCAATTGTTATTTGATTGCACCTCCTAGTATATGGCTCTAATGTGATAACATAAAGGCTATGTTAGGAGAAGCCAATTGACCCCGACAAGTGGCTAGATTGGATCCCTTACTTCGATATTTGAGCATGTTTTGTTCATGATTAATTCAACTTCTATGCCTTTGTTTATGATTGAGTGAATGCTATACCTAAACCGTTTCCCCTAGTGTTTTATTTCTTGTTTTAGCATCTTTAGACATTAGTTTACTTATCACTTATTCCGGACTAGCTTAGTTGTTGATAACATTTGGTGGTGTTTATTCGTTCCTTGTGGTTCGACCGAAATGCTTGCCTTATACTCGTATTAGGTTTTTTTAGGTTGTATAAATTGTATTTGATATAGGGATAGGCATTTGACGACGTGTTTATTCCCTTGTCAGTGTTTTGCGCTTTTGCCGCTATAAATTATCTATTTAGCAGTTTAATAATTTTAATAAAAATGAGGGTAAGCCTTGGTTTTTCCCAGCACTTGCAAATTTATATGGCAAAATTTTGGTTTACCGGCTTAACTAATTGGATTAATTAAGTTCGATGCGGAATTTAGTGGGAGCTTCATTATTTACTTGAGCTATTTTATTGCGTTTATTCACATAATTGGTTAACAACTTTGACTGGTTTTAATTAGGCCTAAGTTAGTTACTAGATTACCCGTATTATTGCATTATTACTATTTTTTATTATGAAATGCATGGGCCATTCACATATATTGAATGGATGAATGAAATGTATTTTCTATCACAGGTGTTACGAAATGGAAACTAGTGGGGCCCGATTAGGATAGTAAGTAAGGACTGCGAGCCGTTATGTAATTTTGTAAATTGGGGTAGCTCCATAATTGGAAGATCCATTTTAAATGGGCTATTTTTAAAGAAGGAAACCCGTTTGATGGCTTAATCCAAATCTATTACTTAAGAACTACTCCGTAATATTGCTAGTTATGAGCCAAAGGTAAGTTGACTTGTGATTGTATGGCGAGAATGTTTTAATTATTTTTATTGATTATTGGATATTTATGATAGTGTGGTGCATATGTACTCGGCTTTTGCTGATTCGTACTTTTGTATTTGTGTTTGGCTTATCTTTAGTTGGCCCTACTATGACCCATTTATATGATGAGTAGAGGGTTAAAAGATAGGGGAAGTGACATGTTTTGGGTGTTTTTGTCCCTCGGGAGAGTTACAACACGAAGACTGATCCGGGATGAGCTGTACCTGCAAAACAAACGGAGACACCTGTTGGGTGGTGCTCCGCCTCCGACGATCAAGTTAGTAACTTGAAAAGGAATAAAGAGTACGGAAATTTAGGTGGGTATCTGCTCGGATTCCAAGCTCAGGTAATTCTCTGATGTAAGAGAATGCAGGTGTATTAAATGATAAAACGTTCTGCCCTCAAAATGAGGGGTATCTCCCTATTTATAGGGTCTTTGGGAGTTGTGCCCCTGATTAGGTCACTGAACCCTGATCATTGGTGGGCTGCGCCGTTTTGCGGCATTCTCGGGATTTGGGCCTGAAGGCCGCCTTTTTTTCCCTTATTTTCTGGAGTGACACGTGTCGAGCAGGGATTGGTCCTCTTTCGGCCATCCTGAGGCTGACACGTGTCATCCTCTGATTAGACCACGTGGCGGGGTAAAATTACCCTAAACATTTTCCCCTCACAGATGTGACGTGGCACGCCACGTAGCATCTGTGACACATGTCACGCTCCGGTTGGCGGTAATTTTACCGTTACAAAGTAACTGTTCACCTTCTGGGTAAATTACGAAAATGCCCCCAAATTTACCCTCTATATATAGCCATTTTACCCTCATAATTTTGTACGCTTACAAAAATTTCCAAGAGAGAAAAACTTTGAGAGAGCAGAAGTCACTTGTTTGAGTCAGACGTGAGCAAAAAGCTTGTTCTTCAGCGATACAGCCGGTTCCGCCTACACTCAGATACCAACTCGAAAGGTACCGTCTCTGTCTCTCTCAGCTCTTTTCTTTTTTCACCGCTTGTACATATTTCTTGCAATAAATGGATGCATCACCAACACACACGGCACGACCTAGGTTAGAGTCCAGCCGGTCACCAGGGTCGATTGAGTCTAGGACTGGGAGTGCCGGCTCGGGGTGTTGGGACCACCCTTTGCCATTGATTCCGACCAGTTATGTGTCTGTGCAGGACACCATGGCTCGGACAATGCAGACGGCCACGGACCCGAATTACAAGAGCGAAGGCTCAGGCGGCCAAACGCCTGAGGGAGAAACGTCTGGTCAGGGAAACCAGACGGCTCTGGAGAGATCCCCTCCGCGCGCCCCTTCAACCCCTACAGACTCTTTTTTGGAAGAGTGCGATCAAGGCGGCGACGAGGCCGCCTCTGCCCCCATAGACCAAAGCGAGGGGGAGACGGAGAGCGACAGCTCCGCCTCTACCTCCGAGAGCAGCGATGACTTGCCTCCTCTTCCGGATAGAGAGGAGGAAGAAAGGAAAAAGTGGAGTGAGAAGGACGATCCCTTCAGCATCCACGTCTCCTCCAAGGACCGAATCCAGATGGGGGAGAACTTAGAGAACTTTAAGAAAATGCACCCGCTAGGAGACGGGTATAAGATCCGGGTGCCGCCTGAGCTGGGCACCATCGCTTGGGGGGATGATCAAGAGAACGCCAACAACTATTTTGGCTGTTATGAGGCGGCGTTCAAAGCTGGCCTTCGCTTCCCCCTTCACCAGGCGGTGAAGGCAATTTTGAGAGGCTACGGCCTTGGGCTCTGGCAACTTACCCCCAACTCCTGGACCAACATTCTGGGGTATGTTGCCGCCTGCGAGTTCCAAGGGCTTAACCCCGGCTGGGAGGCTTTTGCAAGCATGAATTACCTCAGCAGAAGCCCAGGCGGCTGGAGAGCGTGGTATACCCTAACCACACAGCCGCAATACATGATGACCTTGGACAAGGTCTCAAAGTTCGATGGCTGGAAGCACAGGTTCTACCTGATGTCAGCCCCAACCAGACGGGAAAATTATGAATTCCGTCTGTACAATAAGAAGCCTGACTTGTTGGGCAGGAAGTGCGCTCTTCCCCGGATCCCAGAGGAAGACTTTGACAAAATAATCGAGGCAGACTTTTTCAGCCTCACAGACGCAACTCTGTCAACCAGGGAAACAATAAAAGTCCCTAAGAATTGGATTCCCAACAGCGCCTGGTTCAGGGATGAATGTTTCCTAGCCGCCTGCGGGCTAGGGCACATGTTTAATAAACGTATGCGCCTGGGTTCACACCGTCTGTAGTATTTTTCTATCGGAATTGATTTATGATTCTGACCAATTTCTTTCTTTTTGTAGAAGAAGCGCTAAACATGTTGCAGTCGGAGAAAACCCCCAAGCGGTCTTCTACGACCATCCGCAAAGATCTTGCGGAGAAACCTGCGGCCGAGCTCAGGGCCAAGGTAATGAGCGCCTGACCCTTTCTTAAGTTTATTTTATAAACTGTCTTGCCCGGATACTAACCTTGACTTGTTTATTTTCACAGGGGGGAGAAGTTGGGAAATTGTTTGAGAAGAACCTCAAACGGGCTAGAGAGGAGGCCCCAGCCGTTCTTAACAAGATAAAAAAGTCCGCCTCTACGTCAACTCCTGGCGCCTCAACCGGGGCTAAGACGATGCGGATAGCGGGGCGACTCGAGAAGGTAGGCGGCAGCCTGTGCCTTGATCTTGTCAACCCTCAGCAGCTGCGGGGTTCACCACGCCTGCAAGCGGTTCCCGCTTGGCCGGCTCTGAAGGTAAGAACCCTTTTGAATCCCCGCTTGAGCTGGGGTGGCCTTTACGGGTGAAATCCCACTCTCAACAGACGTCATCCTCATACGGTCGGCAATAAATAGGTGCTGCCTTAGTTTCGCACTCATCACGTATTGATTGTGGTGCAGATCAATCTCCCCGCTGGCTAGACGTCCAGAAGCACGCCAAGGCCATGCTGGATGCCGTCCGGAAGAGGGATAAGGACAATATCCCTGGGATAGAGACGTTCAATCTTGAACGCATTCTATCCCTTCTGGATTAGGTAAGAAACTTGTCAATTCAATGTTATTTTTTCTTCAAGTAATTATCCCGCCTGTAATTCTTATACCGCCTGCTTTTTTGCAGGTCATGCTGCGGGTGGACGGGCTCAAACGTCCTTATTCCCGCAAACGGGAAGAGGTAAAAAGGGCCAAGAAGTCCGCCATAGACGCTGATAATATTGCTTTCCACTCAACTATCGTAAATGAACTTGAAACTAAAGCAATAATTATGACACAGGCGTCTAAAATCCAGCAGCTGGAGCTAGATCTAAAGGCGGCCGACCAGCGGGTAACGGATGCTGAGACGGCCAAGAAGGGGGCGGAGGAGGCCCAGAAGAAAGCAGACGAGAGCGCCAAACAGGCTGAAGAGGCGCTCAAGAAGGCCCAGGCAGACCTTGGCAAACTGAAATCCAAGGTTGAGAGGCTGGAGAAGGATGCTGCTCAAGCTCAGAAAAACTTTGCAGCAACCCTGGAGGCGGAGCAAAACCACCTTGTTGCTGAGAGTGATGCTGACAATGATGCCCGTATGAAGATTGCTTGGGCTGCCTTGTATCCAGACGCTGATTATAGCATCTGGACAATGGCACAAAGCTATGCCGAGTACGTGGTGTACTTGAGAGAGCAAGGTGAGCCAGAGCCTGCCTCCTTTGAAGCCTGGCTCAGCAACAATGAGCCAACCTGCCTGAGCTTCCTGGTCCCGGCGAAGCGCACCAAATTCCCTCAGATGATGAGGAGAAGGGGGAGAACTAGGAGGCTCCGTCTGCAGGCCAGAAGTGACCCCTCAGCGGCAGTATGCCAGTCTTTGCTTTTTTAATTCCTTTTTATTCAGCGGCTGTATGCCAAAACTTGCTTTTTCCGGCCTGCGTGCCGAGTATTCTTGTATTTACCGGCTGTGGAGCCGTGTTAATTAACAATTTCTTTCTCCCGGACGGGGTCCGGTTAACATTTGATCCATTACAACCGTTTGGTTGGATGGATTTTTATGAATTGCACCGACTAAGTCGGTTTTGAATATTTTGCATTTGAATTTTTAATTTTTGCCTATCTTATGAAAAGCATGCGGCGATTTTTTGCCTAACTAGTCAATAGTCTGGCTGTCCTTGCCCCTGGACGGCTGTGTGATTGGTATCAATTGGAGCTGGTTGATTGACTTGAAAACGTCTGATGCTGCAAAGAGCATGATATGTTTGTAAGTCAATCAATCACTGTAGTGATTGCCCCAAACCAAGTGCACAGCCGTACACCAACAGGCGTTTCGGTCACTACCCAGACGGCTTATGCCCGTCTTGGTAGAGATTTCATAGCCATTGAACCCTTGCCCCAATTGGGGTGAGGTGCAATTTTTGGAATGAATAACCTAAGTGAGAACTTCAGCCGGTGACCGACTGATGCCTATGGGCATCCGGTATTTAGGAACTTATTCGTTCTTCGTAGGTTATTTCGGTCAGACGGCTATGAGTTGACCAATTTGGTCGTTTAATTTTTGTCGTCTGCATGGATACGTAGAACCGACAGATAATCTGTTCTCTGCGACGATTGCACCCGGAGGGGTGTCGCCGGACGCCTTTGTCCATGTTGGGACAGGCGATTTTATAAAAAGAGCAACCATCCGGCCATTTTAGCCTCTGGTCTTGTTTGAGACCGGTTGTGTAGCCACTAAACGTTTTTGTGCTTAGTTTCTTAATCAGTGTTGAATTTACACTAAGTATCGAACTTAGTTTTTTAAGCAAACGAGTCTGTCTGGGTATTACCCAGACGGACAGGCAAATATTTGATCATGCTAAGTATCAAACTTAGTTAGATAAATGGAGAATCCGTCTGAGTATTACCCAGGCGGATAGTCAAGCAGTTGAATAAACAAAGTATCCAACTTAAATAAACAAGGGATCCGAGCATTACCCAGGCGGATAAACAAATGTAACCTTTACCAAGTATCGAACTTAGTTAGGTAGATGGGGAATCCGCCTGGATATTACCCGGATGGATAATCAAACGATAACTCAATTTTGCAAACAAAGACTGAATCTTCAATAAGTGACTCATTGTTTACAAAGAATTACATTCTCAGAAGTAGTACTTTTTTAGATTGTCTACATTCCAAGTTCTAGGCAGGCGCCTTCCGTCTGGGGTTTCCAGGCGGTAGGTGCCGTCCCTTACTTCTTCATAGATCCGGTAGGGACCTTCCCAATTTGGTGTTAGCTTTCCCAACTCATTGGCCCTACCGGTTGCCTCCATTTTTCGTAACACTAAGTCGTCAACTTTCAAAGGACGCTTGTGTACTTTTTTGTTGTAGGCTCTAATCATTCTCAGACGGTAAATCTCATGACGCAAGGCGGCATTGCCCCGGCGTTCTGGGAGTAAATCCAATGCCAGGCGCATTGCTTCCCAATTTGCCTCTTCATCATACAGCATGACTCTGAGAGTCGGCTCGTAGTGTTCGATGGGCAAGACGGCTTCAGCACCGTAAACCATGAGAAATGGGGTATCACCGGTTGCCCCTTTCGCTGTTGTCCGGATGGCCCATAGGACATGGATTAATTCTTCTGCCCATAAGCCACCAGCTCTTTCAATTTTCTTTTTAATGCCGTCAGAGATGAGTTTGTTGAAAGCTTCAACTTGGCCGTTTGCTTGGGGCCGGCCAACAGATGCAAAATAACTTGAGATTCCCTGATCTCCCAACCAAGTTTTTAGCTGAGGCGTCTCAAACTGAGGACCATTATCAAACACCATAGACATGGGTACCCCGTACCGGGTGATAACATTCTTCCAGATGAAGGAAATGACGTCTGAGGTCTTGATGTTTTTAACCGCCTCAGCCTCAACCCACTTGGTGAAATAATCCACAGCCACTAAGATATAGCGCTTTCCGCCTGGAGCAGGCGTGTAAGAACCTAGAATGTCCATGCCCCACTTTGCAAACGGGATTGGACTGTGGATGGCCGTCAGATCAGTAGCCGGACGATGAATAAGTTTTCCAAACTTTTGGCACTTGTCACATTTTTTCACCAATTCCTTGGCGTCTGCCTCAAGAGTGGGCCAAAAGTAATGTCGTCTGGCTCTGACGGCTAGGGACCTGCCGCCTATGTGAGAGGCGCAGAATCCCGAGTGCAAGTCTTCGAGAACTTCTTTCCCCTTTTCTGGGGTGACACACTTCAACAAAGGCTTCAGAAACCCCGCCTTGAAGAGTTCTCCATTTTTCAACTCGAATCTTGCAGCTTGCTTTTTCAGGACGGCTGCTTCCTGTGGTGAATCAGGAAGTGTGCCGTCTGAGAGATAGGCCCGGATGCCATCCATCCAAGTAGAGCTTCGGTCCAGAATTCCAACGGGATCCTCATAGATGCTTCTCTTTTCAAGAACTTCCCAGAAGACTGACCGAGGCGTTTCATGGCAGGCGGAAGATGCCAGTTTCGACAATGCATCCGCCTGGTTGTTTTCCGACCTAGGCACCTGATTCAGCCGGAATTCCTCAAGTGCCTTGGTCTCTTCTTTGACTGCCTGAAGATATTTAATCATAGCCGGATGGGTAGCCTCATAACTTCCCTCGTACTGGCTAACAACCAATTGAGAATCAGAGTAGGCGTCAATTTTCATGGCCCCTGCCGCCTTACACATGCGTATGCCGGCTAGCAGGGCTTCATATTCCGCCTCATTGTTAGAGGCCTAAAACTTGAAGCGTAGTGCATATTCAAATCTGTCTCCTTCAGGAGACTCATAAATTACGCCCGCACCACATCCGGTCTTTGTAGAGCTCCCGTCTACATACACTTTCCAAACCTGATCAAGGTTATCCGGAGCCACCGGACGAGTCATTTCTACAATGAAGTTGGCAAACGCCTGACCTTTCACTGCCTTTCTTGGTTCGTAAGTGATTTCAAGGCTTTGCATTTCAATAGCCCATTTCAACATTCTCCCGGATGAGTCCAAGGTAGACATCGGCCGCTTGAGTGGCTAGTCCGTGTAGATCACCACCGGATGTGCCAAAAATTAAGGCTTCAATTTTTTGAATGCCATATACAAAGCAAGGCCAAATTTCTCAACCATGGGGTACCGGAGTTCAGCATTTTTAAGAACATGGCTAATGAAGTAAACCGGGAGCTGCACGCCGTCTCGCTCAGTAAAGAGAACGGCACTGAGGGCATGGTCTGAGACGGCTAAGTACATGTACAACGTATCCCTAGGCAAAGGACTGACCAACCTAGGCAGAAAGTGCAAATGCTCTTTCAACCTCTGGAACGCCGCCTCAGCATCATCCCCCCACTCAAATCTGGTCTTCTTCCTGATTGCTTGGAAGAAGTAGAGGCATTTGTCGCCTGACCGGCTGAGGAACCTCCCCAAGGCGGCCAGGCAACCGGTGAGTCTCTGGACTTCCTTGACAGAACGGGGTGACTTCATGTCTATCACCGCCTGTATCTTTTCAGGGTTAGCCTCTATCCCCCTTTGATCAATCAGGAATCCGAGAAACTTCCCAGACTCAACACCAAAGACGCATTTCTTAGGATTTAACATAACCTTATGCCGCCTGAGGGTGGTGAATGTTTCTCGGAGATCAGCAAGGTGATTCGTCTGCTGTTTGGATTTGACTATCATGTCATCAATGTACGCCTCCACATTCCTCCCAATCTGATTAATGAAGACCGTATTAATCATCCGTTGGAAAGTGGCAGGCGCATTTTTCAAGCCAAACGGCATCACAGTATAACAAAATAGCCCCTGATCAGTGACGAAGGCCGTCTTCTCTTGATCTTTCTTCCACAGGGGTATCTGATGGAAGCCGGAGTAGGCATCCATAAAGCTCATCAAGGCGTGACCGGCTGTAGAATCGACCAGACTGTCGATCTTTGGAAGCGGATAACTGTCCTTTGGACACGCCTTGTTGAGGTCTGTGTAATCAACACACATGCGCCAGGTCCCATTCGGTTTCTTAACAAGGACCACATTAGCCACCCAGTCGGGAAAATTACATGGCCGGATGAACCTGGCGTCTAGCAGCTTTTTAACTTCGGCAGCTGCCGTCTGACTTCTTTCCTCGCCGTGATTTCTTTTCTTTTGCCGGATGGGCTTCTTTTTGGGGTCCACGGCGAGTTTGTGGACAGCAAGATCCGGGCTGACGCCTGGCATCTCCTCCACTTCAAAGGCAAAAATGTCTTTGAATTCCTTCAGCAGAAGGTGCAAGCTTGCACCCAAGGTAGCATGAGCTACCGTCCCAACCTTAACAGTACGTTCTGGACGGCTGTCATCCAGAACGAGATTAATGCTTTCGCCAGCCGGTTGGGGACGGAGCTCATCTGACCGTTCACCGGCCAGTGATTGCTATTTTTTCTCTTTCTTCACCTCCACCAGCAGGGGAGCCTTTCTTTTCTTCCCGGCTGATGATGGGGCAGGAACTGGGTCGGCATCCTTGACATTGTCAAGGTCTATTGGTTCCTGGACGCCTGGGGTCACAGTATCTCGGACGGCTGAGAGATAGCACTCTCGGGCCGTCTTCTGATCCCCATTCAAGGAACCAACAGAGCCATCGTCCCTCTCATACTTGATGAGCATGAGAGACGGGATGATTACGGTCTTGGCTACGTTGAGGGTTGGCCTGTCAAGGATGATGTTATAGGCGGTCAACTCCTCAACGACCAAGAATCTGACGACCATATGTCGTCCCTGGCCTTTCTCTCCCAGCCGGATGGGTAAGTCAATTCTCCCGGCTGGGTAGACCATCCCACCCCCAAAACCAACCAAGGGGTGGGTGACCGGATGCATGCTGCCGACGTTGTATTTCAGCTTTTGCAGGCACCGGAGGCTGATGATGTCTGATGAGATGCCGGTGTCTATAAGGATCCGTCCAACCAGCTGGTTGGCAACCTTACATTCGATGACCACCGGGTCATCATGCGGGCGGCGGACGCTGCCCCTGTCCTTCTCAGTGATCAACACGTCTGGGAAGGAGGAGTTGGCTTCCGCCTGCTCATCATCATCTTTGTCCATCTTTCGAAGATGGCTCTTGGTGCCCCGGATGGTAGGGCCACCACGTGAGAACCCTCCTGCTATGGTGTAGACCGGCTCCTTGTCGGTATCCGAACTACTAGAAGGCTGGGGGGCAGTCTTGGAGGACTGACCCTTGTTTTTCTTTTTTGCCCCGGCTGGGGACTTAGAAATGTAGGACTTTAGCAGCCCTTTGTCAGCCAGACGGTCCAACGCCCGCTGAAGACTAAAGCAGTCGTTGGTGTCATGGCCAACTTCCTCATGGAACTGACAAAATTTATTTTTGTTCCGTGACTGGACAAAACTCTTCATAGGATTCGGCTTCTCAATGAACAGCCGGTCCTTTACCTCCATGAGGATGGAGTTGCAATCTTTGTTATACTCGTACTTGGGGACGTACGGTTTAAACTCTTTCTTTTTCTTCTGGGACGGTTGGTCAGACTCAGTAACCGCCCAGACTTCTTTTCTTTTCTTGCTCTCTTCTTTGTTTTTGGCCGGCTGAGCTGACCGGCTGACTTTCTGTTTGTCGGACTTCTTAGAGTCCTACTGGCTACCAGGCGAGCAGAGGTCGGTAGCTTGAATGTAGCTTTCCGCCTCCCTGAGGGCCGCCTGTAGGGTGAAAGCCCCTTTTCTGACGAGGTCGAACTTAAAAGTCGACCCGTCTCTCAGACCCTTGAAAAAGTCTGTAAAAGCTACCTCGTCAGACAGTCCTTGAATCTGAATTCTTATCAGATTGAACCGCCTGACATATGAGCTCAACCCTTCTTTCTCTCCCTGCTTAACAGTGCTCAAATTAAGGCTTGTTTTCTTAGCAGGGATGTTCATTGAGAAGTTGGAAGCAAATAGGAAGGCAAGCTTCCTGAAGCTGTCTATGGACCCGGCTGGCAGGTTGCCAAACCATTGTTGGGCAATGCCCTTCAATGTAGCCGGGAAGCATCGACACCAAGTGGCATTATCCAACCCCTGCAGATACATGAGGTTGGTGTAAGCCATGAGGTGGTCTTCCGGATTGGTGGTGCCATCATAGGTACCAACCAACACATTCTTAGCCTTGGACGGTTGTGCCGCCTCGGTTATCTCCCGAGTGAACGCAGAAGGTTGTTCACCCAGGCGCAGCAGACGAAGCTGCCAGTCCAATGGTTGGACATTTGGATATGCCGCCAGACCCCCAAAGAAGGCCGGCTGCATGAAGTGAGGAGAATACTGCCCGTAATCCTGAGTAGGCACATACGGGACAGCTCCAATCATATGAGGGCCAGAATGGACGGTATTACCGCCTGTCTGACTCTCATGCAAGGAGGGTGTACTCCCTGCAGAAATGTTGTTGAAGCTGTCTGGAAAGTTCGACGTTGAAGCCGACTCGGACAGCGATTGATTTCTCTTTCGGTTATAATTTCCCGGGCATCAAGAGTTGATTTTTTACTTCTCACCGGCTGTTGGGGCCGGCGAGTGTTATTTGTGTTCCTCCTAGGAAGGAGAATCTTCGACCAATCAATGGTCCTGGTTGCCTTCTCCTTTGGATGAGGAGTGGGCTGCCGGTTTCTGACTGATTTCCCCTTCTCTGGTGGAGTCTTCTTAGCCAACTGACCTTTACTTGGGCCAGCCCGGCTTTTGGTGATCAGCTCTGTAATTTCACCCTTGAAACTAGTCATGAACCTCATGAGTTCGTCTCGGGTGACAGGGGCTGATCTAGTTGCCGTTTGGGTTGCCCCTTCCGGCTGCCCAGTGGGTCTGCTCGGACCCGCCTGGGAGGCGCCCCGCTCCAGAGTCTCTCTGGGCCGGATGCGCTTGACTCTGAGAGAGCTGTCCTCGGCTGTAGAGGTTTCGACCTGAGGATCCTCATCCTCCTCATGGTCTGTAAAGACTTCTAGGTCTTCACCCAGACGGTTAGGAGGTACAAACTCTTGAACCATCTTCGAGGTACTCTCCCCACAGACGGCGCCAAATGTTTTGGGTGTTTTTGTCCCTCGGGAGAGTTACAACACGAAGACTGATTAGGGATGAGTTGTACCTGCAAAACAAACGGAGACACCTGTTGGATGGTGCTCCGCCTCCGACGATCAAGTTAGTAACTTGAAAAGGAATAAAGAGTACGGAAATTTAGGTGGGTATCTGCTCGGATTCCAAGCTCAGGTGTTTCTCTGATGTAAGAGAATGCAGGTGTATTAAATGATAAAACGTTATGCCCTCAAAATGAGGGGTATCTCCCTATTTATAGGGTCTTTGGGAGTTGTGCCCCTGATTAGGTCACTGAACCCTAATCATTGGTGGGCTGCGCCGTTTTGCGGCATTCTCGGGATTTGGGCCTGAAGGCCGCCTTTTTTTCCCTTATTTTCTGGAGTGACACGTGTCGAGCAGGGATTGGTCCTCTTTGGGCCATCCTGAGGCTGACACGTGTCATCCTCTAATTAGACCACGTGGCGGGGTAAAATTACCCTAAACATGACAGGTAATAAAGAAGCATATTAGTCAATTAATGTCTAATAACATCCAACATAAGGAACATATCAACACTAAAAAACATATCAACCCACAAAAGGAATATACTCCCTCTGTTTTATTCATTATTATTATTATTTATTTATTTATTTATTTTTACATTAGTTTGACTAGAACATTTGTCAAGACGCAATTTTAACCATTAATATCTTTAATTGTATATTAGTAAAACATTATAATAAAATTATATTATGAAACTAGATATTAGGACTAATCTAGTGATATATTATATATTAAAATTTATTTATTTTATAGAGGTAAAAAATTAAGTGAACCATTATATGTAAATAGTGCAAAAATCAAAGTGATGCATTTTAAAAAAAAAAAAACGAAGGGAGTATCATCCAAAACAAAAAACGTACTTTCTCAGTTTTTTTTAGTTGACACATTTCTATTATCAAGCTTGCCAACACATGTTTTTAACGATTAATATCTCGAATTATCAACATTGTAAAATTATAAAAAGTAATACCGCCATCCAAAATGATCAAAATCGCCAACATGTAGTGTGAATGGACAACCATACCCTTAGTACTTCACCAATATCTTCCCTCTTGCCACCAATCACTAATACATTGACACCGCCACCCCGATTGACGACTAACACTACCACCCCAATCACTAATATACATTGAAACAATTTAAACAAGATCTCACATCAATATGTTTTATCGTATCTTTAAACCACAAGAGCGAGTAAAAATATGTTCTCTAAATAGTGTAAAACTCAAACGGTGTCAACTAAAACCGGAGGAAATATTAGCCAACAACTAATACTCCCTCCGTGTTTTTTTAAGTGTTACACTTTGACCGACACGTAGTTTTAGGGCAATTTAATTGACTTAAATAAAATAAGAGTTAAGTGGGGTAGTTGGAATATTAAAAAATTGAAAAAGAAATATAGTGGGGTTAATAGTTTATTGAAAAGTAATGAATGAGAGAGAAAAGATATAATAAAAAAGTACTAATAAGTTTGGGTGGGGACTATGAGAGGAGTGAGATATACTCCCTCCGTCCCCGAATGATAGTCACTATTTACATTTTTGGACACCCAAAATGTTAGTCACATTTCACAATTTTAGGTCCCATATAATAACACAAAATGACCTATATACCTTCATTTTTTTTTGCTGTATTATATGTGCTTCCCAAAATACCCTCATATTTGCCTTTGTACTTGTGCCTTAATTGAATGAGTTGTCTTCTTTTTTAATGACAATGAGTTTCTCTCTCTTCTTTTTGTTTTGCAAATGATTAGGTTTTAGTTCCCATGTACTTTATTTATTTCTCCTTAATTCCCGTGATTTTCACCCAAAAGTGACTATCATTTGGAGACGAAGGGAGTAATATTTTAATGTAGTTTTTTGCCAAAAAAAAGGAAGTGTAATATTAAAAAAAACACGACCGAAACACGGAGTATATATGAGTCAAGTTCCGTTAATGGTTCTACTATTTCCATTGACTTATAAGTCCGGAAACAACTAGCATTTGTACCATACTTGTTTCTCTGACGATTTACAGTAAAAATCGTGACATCATTTTTCAACCAACAGTCCTTTTCTTTTCCATTATTAAATATTATATTATTTTAGGAGTATTCATTCCCCTCCTTACGAAAACTCTATCTATAAATAATGGACCAACCCACAAACTCTGTCTTTCACTCAAAACTCTCCCTCCTTACTTTTCACTGATTCTCAATTAAAACATCAAAACAAAAAATACACTGAAACCCACACCCCCCTCATTCTTCATGTGCTCTCTCTCCTAACTATTGTTTTATTCCGCAACATTTTATATTGCTTTATAAATAATATTTCTATTACTTAGCTAGAGAAATATATATACGAAAGACAAAAATGGAATTAGAGAGGGGGAAATCAGTGCAGAGGAACAAGAATAATGGAGAATCAGGGATGATTATTGATGAAAATTTAAGTACTACTGTTGATTGGAGAGGCAGACCTTCTAATCTCAATAAACATGGTGGGATGCGGGCAGCTGTCTTTGTCCTTGGTATTTTTCCTATCTTCCTCAAATATAATATTAAACTCTTAATCATTTTTCAGATTTTTACTATATTTACTTATCTCTTCTTTTTCAGTATTGATCTAAAATTATAGTGATATACTTATTTATTATTTTTTTAAAAAATAAATATTCAACGTTATGCGGAGTCGTAAACTACTCCCGTTTCTCAATGATGTTGTTGTTTGTAATATTTGACTTTTTTTAAAGCAAAAATATCTAAATTTCTCTTAACCGAACAAATATAATTACGTGGATCTAGTTTGATTCTACTTGATGAGTAAATTATTTATATTATATTTTATAATTTTTGCTAGTGTGAGATTAAATATATTTGCGGCAAAGATGAGTAAAATTTTGTATCGATTTACACATTATAATAGGAATATTCTGAAACGGATGGTGTAATGTTTCTAGAGAAGTGAATGACGGTAAAAACATGTATAAAATGTAATATATACTTTCCACCGTTTCACAAATATTGTAATAATTATTATTTTAAGAAATTTTACAAATATTGCAACATTTCGTGTTTGCAACTTTTTTTTTTTACAATTTCTATCCCCGCATCACGTGGGTCTATATATTTATTCGTATCCCCTTCATTCATGTTACAATATTATGGAAATGGAAATAGAGGCATGTGAGTGTGACAAAAATAGATAAAGCAAAATGAAAGATAAGGTGTAGATATATGCTAAAAAAAGAAAAGAGAACGAGCTAATGTAATAGTCCGTACAATCATCGTGTAAAAAGCACATCAAAATGTCAATAGATACGGAGTATATATTAATAGAAGAAATTCAATTCAAGTAATTTTTTTAATTTCATCTTTCCATGTTTTTCATTGTATATGAAAACTAATGTGTCACTTTCGAATAGAGGCTACTCACAATTATATGCAGCTAATAGCTAGTGTAAAAAAAAAAAAAAAAAAAAAAAAAAAAAAAAAAAAAAAAAAAAAAAAAAAAAAAAGAAAAAAACCTTAATAACTTGTTACTTTCTCTGTTTTATATTTAAAAGTCTGTTTTCTTTTTCTTTGTGGGTGTTTAAAATTAGAAGCATGTTTTTATTTTTAGATAGTACTTTTTGACAATAATACCTGTATTTTATGATTTTTTTTTTACCTCAATTTCTAACATTTTCTCTCCATCTTTTCAATAGTTTTTAACCCTTTTTTCTTCTCTCCATCTCTCTTTAATCACATGTACATATTTGTACTCCAACCAACTTTCTTGATTTTTGTAAAAAATAAAAAAGAAAAATAATTTTTTAATTATAAAATGGAGAGAGTATCAAGATCAGGGATGATTATGATAATTACTTTATAGCTATTCAAAAAAAAGGAAAAAAACAAATGATAATTACTGTATAGACAACTATTATGCCAAAAATTACGGAGTACTACAGTATTTGATTCCTTATTTAATGGATTACATTGGATTATACCATGAGAATTTAACAAGGTTTGAACAGCTAACTTTCACAAATTATTTACTTTATAATAAGTGAGGTCTATAAGATCGTGTCGGACCAAAAATAAAATTCAAATAAATCCACCCCCACCAATATTTTGTTATTTTGTATGGCTTAGTATAACCCAAAATAATTAAAAAGGAAAATGCCTTTTGTCTTTAAAGTTGTTTTATATGAAGGACTAATCTATTTACCCCTTGGAAGAATTAATAAGGAGCGTTTTTTGTTTGAGCATGACATAAAGTTAAACAACCACTTCCGTCAAAAAAAAAAAAAAATTAAACAACCTCAGGTTTCCAAAAATAAATAAAAAAATTAAACAACCTGAAGCTTTTCTTGTGTAATAAGTCGATAAGTATAATAATTAAGGCACCAAATTTAATTTTTTTGATACGAATTTAAGTATTACCAAAATTGGCTGCTCAGGTAGCAAGATTACGATGATTAAAAGAAACTATAATGAACCAAGTAATTTTCCCATTGAAAGACAGAAAAGCCTAGAGTAGTAGAGTATGTAGGCATGCGTAAAATAAGTTACAATTACTTGCTTTAAAAATTAATAAGCAAAAGCAAATGTAATTTAACTTGGTAAAATTTTTTGATGTGATATCTAAGAAATGATGAGATCAGATCCTGTTTATATTATTGTTACAAATTAATTGGTGATATTATTATTCTTAGAGCAGAAGATGAAACATTGATAAGAACTAAAAAGTGTTTGTATTTCTAAAAAATTGCAGGATTACAAGCGTTTGAGATAATGGCAATAGCGGCAGTGGGAAACAATTTAATAACATATGTGATAAATGAGATGCATTTCCCGCTTTCAAAGGCAGCCAACATAGTTACAAATTTTATTGGCACCATTTTCCTTCTCGCTCTCTTTGGTGGCTACCTCTCCGATTCTTATCTCGGCAGCTTTTGGACCATGCTCATCTTCGGATTTGTTGAACTTTCTGTATGTCTACTCTTACCTTCTTACTCGACTTTGATATTATGTTAACAATATTCGGACATACATACACCGTATGTTTTATTAGGTATGAAGAAAGACGGTCATTGATTTCATCGTTTTATGGATGGGAAGGATCCAATTAGCGTAAAGGTTTTGAAAATAAAACAATTATGATAAACTTAAATTTCACAATGATTGTAAGTGACTATTATTTTCAACGAAAGGAACGATTATAGTAAGATTTTAACTAGGTTCGAGTATTCTATACACCATTATAATAACTAGGTTATTTGGGGGATCTACAAGTGTTATGAGATTGATTTTCATATGGCATTTTTAATATAAAGATAATAAATATCTAGGATTTGGATCAACTGGTTATCATTGCATTAAACTTTCACTAATTGCTTGTACGAATATATAATGTAAGTGGTACTAAGTCTTCTAACAATAGATGGCGAAATTTTGGCACTTTGCAAAATGCGCCCTTATTAACTACCTTCTCTCGTTCTTATAGGCGTGGACCCGTTTCTCTCATTTCTTTCACTAAGCTGTAGTATCATTACAATTCTACCTTTTTAAGTCCGTCACGTCACCTTGAAAATTTATTTTTAAAAAAGTTTTATTTATTTATTTATTTTTTAAATAGGAAAAATTTGACAATTGCAGCCCAAAAATTCTTATAAATTGTAAATTGCAGCTCGATTCAAGTTTTTCATTGGTTTACTGTTTACATGTCGAAAAATATTGGATTAAGGTTTACATGTCGAAATTGTTGATTTAATAAACGGTTATTTCACCAAATGCCACTGAGTAATTTAAAAATTAATTAAATGTCATCGGACTTTTCATAATTCACCAAATGCCACTGAGTTTTTAAAAAATTCACCGAGTGCCATTAATGACTAACGGCAGTTAACTCCGTTAGTCATTAAGGCTAATTATGCCACGTGGTGGTTTATGATTGGTTGCTTATTAAATTAGTAAATTAATTACTTAATAAAAAACTTTAAAAAAAAAAAAAAAAAACACCCACCATGACCCAGCCCCAACCACCGTCTGTCACTGCCACCACCATATCTCCGCCTCCAGCCAGTCCCCACCGCGGCGCAACCCAGCCTTGAACAACCGCACCGGCGACGACGCAACCCAGCCTAGCTAACCCGCGCCAACGACGCAACCCAGCCTAGCCAACCCACGCCGACGACGCAACCCAGTCGCGATTCACAAACTCTCGTTCTCCCTCGACAATCCCTCCCCTCCCCACCGCCGATGACCGAATTCCCCCCCCCCCCACGCCGGAGAACCCAAATCAGTTCATCCCCTCCGAGCTCCACCCTTTCAACCATCACGCCGGATCCCTTAATTAAAAACCCAAAAAATCTAAATCTAGGGTTTCGACACCTTAAACCCCCAATATCGATTTCCCTTTAATTCGAAGCCCCTTCCCCGCTCCGGCAAACCCAAACCAGCCCTTCCCCTCCCATCTCCACCCCCTGAACCACCTCACTTAAACCCCAAAATCGAAAACCTTAAAATCGAAATTTAGGGTTTCGATTTTGGAGATTTCAATTTTGGGGTTTTAGGGTGTCGAGGATGGTGGTTTAAGGGGGGGGGGGGGGAGTGGATGGAGATGGTAGGGGTAGGGGGAAGGGTGGCCGCCGACACCAAAGAGGATGTTGGTCGTCGGTGGGGGTGGGGGCAAGGGGTTGGGCTGGCATAGGGGCGGTGGTGCCGTGGTGCGGTGGGAAGAGTGGCTGGGGTTTAGTTTTTTTTTTTTTGTTTATGATTTTAATTGTTTTTTTTTTTTTTTTTTTTTTTTTTTTTTTTTTGGAAAACTTCTGATTTTAATTTTTTTTGATAAATAAAATAATAATAATAATAAAGTGAACCAATTAGAATACACCACGTGACATAATTAGCCTTAATGACTAACGGAGTTAATTCCCGTTAGTCATTAATGGCACTCGGTGAATTTTTTAAAAACTCAGTGGCATTTGGTGAATTCTGAAAAGTCCGATGACATTTGGTGAATTTTTAAATTACTCAGTGGCATTTGGTGAAATAGCCTTTTAATAAATTGGTGATTTAAAATGGTCATTAAAGAGAGAGATTCAGAGTTAAAAAAAAAAAAAGGGTGATTTTTCGCAAATTAGAATAACAGCTAATAAGTTGATTATATGAGTAACCATCATCCACAAAGTTAAACCCATTTAATCGTAATTATAACTTTTATCACTCAATTAATATTCTTATGAATGAAGTGGTTACATGCCTACACCATTGACTATTGGTGCATGACCACATACAACAAGTATCTGTGTTAATCAATTTCTGGTTACACTATATAAAAAAAAAAAAATATTAAAAAAAAAAAGTTTTAGACAAAGTTGCCCCCACTTTCGGGTTTGCTCCTTGACGCAATAAATTAATATAGATTATGTACCTAAAAAGTGATACAACTGTACTCAGCATATATATATCCTATTATCCTACATAGGCTTTTCCAAGACATTCCAAGACAACCACAAAACTTGTTAATTTCTTTTTTATTATTTATTTTTATTTTTATTTTTTTTAGTGTTATGATATAAAGTGCAATAAATACTATAATTGAGATTTAAGACTTTTATGTAGCGTCTTTAATATCAAATTGAATTTATTTGGGTACTAATTCTTTTGTCTCCATTTTTTTTTTTTTTGGAAACCATTCTTTTGTCTCCATTATGATCGCACCAAGTAAAATCTTAGAGAGTTTATACAAATACAACCATTGTATGTCGTATGTGTAGGCTTTATCAATTAGTGAAACTCTGTTATCATTTTGATGCAGTGTTTGAAAATTTACACTATTTAGTGTTCACATGTTCCATTTGACTACGCCTATAAAATTTATTTTCTCCGTTTCTTTATAGTTGCAACATTTTTCTAAAATGGAAATGTCACAATAATTGCAACACACTATAAAGGGAAGATTTTATGATAAAAATTATACTATTATTTTCTTAAATATTGTGATAAAATGTGTGTTGTAACTCTAAAGATATGGAGGAAGTGTATGTTAGACAAAATATAGGGTCTGTTCTCATTGACTGAGCTGAGCTGAATTGAAAACTGAATTGAACTTAATAGAGCTTAATTGAACTTATTAGAGCTGAATTGAACTGAACTTATTAGAGTTGATCTGAATTGAAAATAATCGTATAAGAACAGACTCATAATCATGTGAAATTTTAATAGATTTGTCTTTTTTATATATCCAATTTATTTAGGCCAATTGACCAGATTGGTAAATAAAAAAAACCTCTAGCGACAATTTGGTAACAACACTTACTCCGCGCGACAATTTGGTAAAAAAAAACTAACAATATGCGACAATTTGTAAAAATAATAACCTCCGGCAACATTTAGACAAAAAAATCTATTTTTTCCCGACAAACTCTTTAAAAATCCTATTTTAATTTGTTTTTGTGTTCTTAAATTTATCTTTTCCATTTAAAATTTTGAATTTACATGTCATCCCTTTTTATTTCCAACCCCTTTTTAAAAAAAATTCGTTAATAAGGGGTATGAAACTTAAGTGAAAATTGATACTTAACGTTTTTTTTCTTCAAATTGTTATTTCCGTTAAAAAGGGTTGGTAAAATAACAAGAAAAACGAACTATATTAAGCATTCGCGAGTAATTTATCGGAAATTTTTGTATTTTTTGGGTTAATTGTCGCCTGAGATTATTTTATTTACCAAATTGTCGCTTAAGGTTAGATTTTCTTACCAAATTGTCGTCGGAGTAAGTTTTTTTACCAAATTGTCGCTAAGGGTCTTTTTTATTTACCAATATGGTCAATTGACCAATTTATTTATATATAATTAAAGCAATGTATGAAGGGTTGAAAATATAGGTTGACTAATGAAAAAGTTAAAACGTTGCAAATCAATCATCAATTAATCAAAGCTCTAATCTCACAAGTGGTGTCGGCTACATATATGAACAAAAGTGATTATTCCATATAGTCATTGACAAAATTATTCTTCTCCATCCCTTATGATCCAATGCATGCCTCATCCTCATGCAAATCCATATACTTCATTTTCTTCCAAACTCCTTCCAACCAAACCAAGTCATTTTCGGTATTTCTCCCTCGTGTAATAAAATTGTTTTCTCGTTTAAAATTCAAAAAAATAATAAGTGACCTCATTAATTTGATATATTGGCTAAAAAAACCAGGGGTTCATCTTGCTATCAGTACAAGCACACCTACCACAACTAAAGCCAGCAATGTGCAACATGCTAACACAAGACAACACTGGACAAATTTGCGAAGAAGCAAAGGGAATACAGGCTTTAATATTTTTCGTAGCACTTTACTTAGTTGCATTAGGAAGTGGATGTGTGAAGCCTAATATGATAGCTCATGGAGGTGATCAGTTCAACTCCAAGCAGTCTACCCAGCTTTCGACATATTTCAATGCAGCCTACTTCGCGTTCTCCGTTGGTGAGCTTATTGCCCTTACCGTCCTCGTTTGGGTCCAGACACGTTCCGGTATGGATATCGGGTTTGGTATCTCAGCCATTGTCATGGCTATGGGGTTAATTTGCTTGGTTTCTGGCACTCTTGTTTACAAGAACAAGAGACCTCGTGGAAGCATTTTTACTCCTATTGCTCAGGTATTAATATTTGTACATGTTCATCGTTTGTGTTTTTGCACTTTTGCATGCATGTTAATTAGTCGTGGATTTATTGGGGGACATAACACGGAAACACATACCAAGTAATATATACCTATCACTTTATTTAGGTAGAATTGTCTATACTTAGTATTTAAAAACTATAACCAAGAAATTAAAAAAGACACATGTCCCATCCATTCTATTACACTTCTTTAACTATAGTGCCACATGTCATCTTACACTATTAATTTTTTTATTACACCATTTTTTTTTTAATTCTTTCATTAAACTTATAATTCATCTTTCATACACACTTTATCTCTCCCCTTTAATTCAACCTTTTTCCTATTCTCTCTTTCATTTTAGCTCTTCCACCTTTTATTTAAGCCTCTTTTCGATTAAAGTTCCAAATTTTAATTTCTTTAATCATGTTTCCGATTACATATTATACCCTATAATGACTTACTGATATTTCCTCACTTATCTATCAATACAATTTTATATGAATAACTCGTGCATCGCACGGGCCAGAAGAGTAGTTAATTATAAATGTCATACATAATATCAATCTAATTATTTAGAATATTAATGCACATGTGTGAATTATTGGGTTTAGAAAATAATATGGGTTTCTTTTATACATAATAATTGTCGCTAGATTTATAGATAAGCACAAATCAAAGTAATTGTTCTTGCATATGTACCTAATCTTGGATTTGTAAATTATATTGCACTTGTTATCGCATTATATATTTTTGAAATAGTCACATATAGCATTTTGTTATAGGTATTTATAATGATTGTAGCCAATAAACACAACCTTTAATTTAGTTATACTATGAAAAAGTACATGTTTGTTATTTTATAATTTTATTAAAAGAAATGGATATCGCTAAGGTGGCTAACATTTTTCTAATCAAACAAAAACCTCAACATTTTCCATATTTCATATTACATGTGATAATAGTTCAAATATGTCGTTTTAGTTGACGAGGATGCACACAATTTGTGGCGAATTTAGTAATAGGAATATTGGTAAAGATATGTGGACACAAAACTTCTTTTTTACCTTTATATCACTTCGATCATTAGAACATTGACGGAAAATAATTTGACCTTTGACATATTTTGTTTTCAAATTTTCTAGTGCATATTATCATCAAATAATAAGGATATTACTTAGTACGTATTACATAGTAGTATTTCTTTAATATTTGACTTTACAAAAATATAGATAAGCTAATACTACTTTTTTTTTTTTTTTTTTTTTTTTTTTTTTGACACAAAGCTTATACTACCTCCAATCTACTTACTATAGGTTTTTAATTTATTTTTTTTAATACTTTATCCTTGGTTGTTGGTCGAAAAGGTTAAATGACAATGTGGTTGCTTAATAATTGTGGTTTATACAATTGTTGTATGTGGTCCCCACATATAACCTTACTTTGTCATGTTTTTATTGACTATAATAATGAGGCCATGTTCCATTTGAATTCAATTTATATTTAACTCCTAATTTTCTCCACTTTTTGATGATGTGTCAAATTTCTAGTGGTGTTGTATGTAGGGACAACATATAATGATTGTATGTGTATCAGCTCTCCAAGTAATACATGTAGAGAACTGTTTATCCGTAGGCAATAATTAAGAATTTAAAGCTACAATAGGTATATTCCATTATAATTGTAACATAGTAGTTTTATAATATAATAAATTAAAACAATAAGACGTTAGTAAAATATATCTGAGGCTTTATTAAATACGTAGTATATTTTAATTTTTTTTTTCTTTTAAAAAAAAAAAATAGTATATAGTTTCCGATGATCTTGGTATCTAGGATAGAGGTCGTTGCTAAACGGATTTTTCTTACATAAATATTTAACTAAATGAGCATACTATGACATGAGTGTTGTCTACTGATATAAATTAAAACAATTTTCTAAGTCTATTATTTATATTCAAGTTGAGTTTATTTTGATCACATTATTGTCGGCAACGATAGGACAACAATATAAGAAATGGCTCCATCATAAATAACGGAGTATTATATTATTGTCTATGAACTAACCAAGGTTTAATATCTTGATTGATCTTTTGATATACTTTCTATTGACGGTTCAAAGGTACTAGGATAATCCATTATTTAAATTTGTATAATTAGTTGGCAAATATTCTATGTTTTGGCAAATAGGAACATTCATGAACAGAAGACATGGTTTGTATTATTAATGATACTTTTTCTGTTCTTTTATTGACATATCTTTATATTTGACACAATTTACATATGTAGTATAGGTTTTATTTTGACTATGTTTGTTACTTATAATTAGGATATAACATATCAATAATAGGAGATATAGAATCATATTAAATGTACTTATACTCGTATTTTAAGAATTGTTTGTTACTCATCATCGTGATTAGATATATTAATATAGTGAAACATGTATGTTAACCAACATATGATTAATTTAAAAAACATGTCAAAAGAAAATGAACAGATTAAGTATTATTGTAAGTTGCCAAATAATTAATCACCTCACTCTCACTCTTTCTTTTTATTTTATGTGATGTGGTATCCTCCACTTATGATTTTCTTACAACAATCTATTTTCGTGTTTTTATTTTTTCAATATCAACCAAAAAACCTAAACCACCTTAATAAGGTATGATTGTTTCCTTCTATATGCCTGACTAACTCCACCTTCATATATACAGGTATTTGTGGCCGCATTTTTAAAAAGAAAGAAAGTTTGTCCATCAGATGTAAAGGTGCTTCATGGGAATACTAATGCCAACAACCTTCATCACTATACCAGTTCCAATGCATCTGACAATCTCATTCATACAGAAAGATTCAGGTAATCCAATCCAACAAAAATGTTCATTCTTATCTTTTCTTCTCAAGTCAAAACTTGCTTTATTTCATTCATTTTTTTTTTCTTTTTTTACTTATGCACCCAGTCACCCACTATCTAATAATAATGATTACTATGCTACAAAGTCTTAAGAGATGAGTCTAAGGAAGTGCATGCTACAGTTGATAGGAGTAATGTGTAAAGTGTAAACTATGAGACCATATAATAATAATTCCACTTGTTTTGAGGGTCTGTTTACACTGTATTGTCTTGCCTCTGAAATCATCACCACTATCTCATAATATATGCATCATATTCCCGACCTTGTTCAGGGCTAGTACTAGTACCATTACAAAAGAATGGACAGAAAAAGCGCATATTGATTGCTGTTCTCTCTAAACTATTTTCGCTAGAAAACTTCGTATGTACTTTTAATTTTTTGTACTCCATGTGTTTCTTATTGTTTGCACCAATCGACCCGAAAAGATTTCACATAAAGTGGCCCTATGATGTAAATGAAAGGAGAATGAATGAGTATGTACTTTCCTTTGTGTATTATTATTATTATTATTATTTTTATTATTATTTTTATTGCTGTTGTAGTTGACTTTTCTTGTGGGATAAATCTTGTTAAAAACATGTGTCATGATTATGGTTTAATTTGATTACTATTCCGTGATAAAGTTAGTGAAGACTACCTATATTTTAGTATCACTAATTTGGGCTTGAAAGTCAAAGACCTTTATCACTATTGCCACCCCAAATAATAACAAAAACTTTAATATGTCAAATGTTTTTGTGGGTTGTATCTTTTGTGTCAAGGCAACAAACTTTTTTTGGAACATTCTATAACACCTTGGCTTATAATAGAAATTAAAAGCCACCTTCACTTGTCTCCCTTTACTCTCTAATGACGTTATAAGTTCAAACAATAATTATGACTTAAAAAAATATAGAACTAATATGTATAATTAACTATAACTTGTTAATCCTACATTCTTTCATTATAAACACATTAGTTTCTTATGTAGGTTTAATGCTAAAATTAGTTAAATAATAGGTAAAATTGGTATAAATCACCTTTTTTTTTTCAACTTTTTTGAAAAAACCACCTCCTTTTTTTTTTTTTTTTTTTTTTTTTTTTTTTTTTTTTTTAATTTACTAAACCACCTTTTAAGTACCTAAATTTTTTATTACACCACTCTAACAAATCTAACATATTGCATCTCAACCATCCACTTCCAAATCATCAACTGTAGCAAAACCTTCCTTCCATCTCAACCACCACTTCTATAACCTCAATTTAGGGTTTGAGAATAAACAAATACTACAATTTAATTTTTTTTAGCAAAATTAGGTTTGGTTTTTAAGAGTACGTTTTACTCAATTTAGTCATGCATTTATATAGAGGGAAGGGTCAAACGTTTTTGGGGGTTAAAAAATTACATGATTTAGGAGCGAAAGACACAAGTTGTGGGCCCCTTTGACGTCTCAGTTAAATTTTTCATCAAAATTTGAAATAGGGTGGTACAATCAAAGAATTTAGGTACTTAAAAGGTGGTTTAGTAAATAAAAAAACATACAAGGTGGTTTTTTCAAAAACATTGAACAAAAAAGGTGGTTTATACCAATTTTAGGTAAATAATATGAAACATTTTTTTTTAAGTGTCAAACGAAATATTTTAACTTTAATATTCTATTCAATATTATACTCTTATGTCCCTATTAATTCAACCAATTTGATTGTATATATAATGGTTTATATATTTGTAATATAGTTAGTTTGTTGGTAGTGAAAAAAAGAGTACCTACTCAAATAAGTTTTAATTAATCTTTTTTTGTATCATAAATCTTTCGTTACCAATATGTTTAAATAACTTTATTTGTGAAAAAATTGTACATTTCATCAGATTCTTAGACAAAGCATGCATCAAAGTAGAAGACGGATCAAACTACAAATCAGAAGGAGCATGGAGATTATGCACAGTTACTCAAGTAGAACAAGTGAAAATTTTAATCTCAGTACTTCCAATCTTTGCTTGCACAATAGTTTTCAACACAATATTAGCTCAACTACAAACATTTTCAGTCCAACAAGGAAGCCAAATGAACAATAAACTCACCAAATCTTTCAGCATTCCACCCGCTTCTCTCCAGGCCATCCCTTACATTCTCCTCCTCTTCCTCGTCCCTCTCTACGACAAATTCTTCGTCCCTTTTGCGCGTAAATTCACTGGCCATGACTCCGGTCTCTCCCCTCTCCAACGCATAGGGACCGGCCTCTTCATCGCCACCTTTTCGATGGTCTCCGCTGCCCTCATGGAAAAACAAAGAAGAGACACCATGGTTCACCACCAAAAACTCCTCTCCATCTTTTACATCACACCACAATTCCTCGTTTTCGGGTTGTCCGAGATGTTAACTGCCGTAGGTCTTATTGAGTTCTTCTACAAGCAATCCTTAAAAGGGATGCAATCTTTTCTCACAGCAATGACTTATTGTTCTTACTCCTTCGGGTTTTACTTTAGCTCTGTCTTGGTTATCCTTATAAATAAGGTTACTTCCTCTTTATCCTCTACTAACAAGGGATGGTTGAGTGAGAATGACCTTAATAAAGATAGGTTGGATTTATTCTATTGGTTATTGGCTGGTCTTAGCTTCCTCAACTTCCTCAATTACCTCTTTTGGGCACATTGGTACTCCTATAACCCTTCTGTTATGGCTACCTCTCAGCAACATGTTTCGCCCGAGGACTTGAACTCTTCCAAGGTTAATGAGGATAATAGTGTTGCTCCTATTAGAAAAAAACCTTAACTTAATTAACTAGATTATGTACATTTTATAATGTTCATGATATATTATATTTCTAGCTTATATATATGTATGTAGTTGAATAACTAATGTACTAAGTTTGGAGTGTATTAGGAATGAGATATACCGTTTGTGTACCCCTTCATTTCAAATATCAGGCTTATTTAAACTTCTGAAGTAGTTACAATGCTTGGTGTTTTATTATTATTATTATTAATGTATAATATATATAGCGTAAAAGCCAAAAGTGTTAGTATTAAAATATATATTACTATGTTAAGGAGTATATTTTAAATGAATAAGCTAAGGTCATGCTCTATGAACCTAATATTGAATAAAATTAATTATTTATGATTTCCTTGAATTCTTTTTTCCATAGCTAAAATATAACTTTTGATTAAAAATATAACTTTGGATTAAAAAACATTAATTATCACCATCGCTTTTTTTTTTTTAGTTTTAATTAATTTATTTATTTTACAAAGTCTATTCAATGGCTACAATAAACATGTAGCCACAGTAATTGTTTTCAATCTCAACCATTAAAATTTTAAGGATAAATCTTGTTCATTTATTGCTTTGACTATAAAAAATTTTAAATGAAAAAAAATTAACTATTTTATTTTTTTTTAAAAAAAAAAGTATTTTCATCTCCAAAATATTAAGTTTCTCAAATCTTTTGATCTCCATTAATTGTACAGAAGAAAATTATCATGGTTATCTTTGTATTTTCATCAAGAATAATAGGAATACTAGATAATTTATCCTCCACAATTTTCTACTCTATATCATCTTTCCCGTAAAACAGAATATCACCCAATTGAAGGAAATGTGTCCTCGACTTTAGTGCAATTACTTAATATAATTATGGATCTTATTATGGAGATAGTAATTCGTTTATTTGGGTCGTCTATACGTCTTGCTAGAGAATGCTATAGAGCTTTGGGTTAGTAAGTAACAAACCCGAAGCCCGCCTAAACGGATCCTACAAGGTCACACATTAGGATTGGATCAATAAAGAAACCCGAAGCCCAAAGTGGGCCTTAGGGTGACCAGCCAAAAAGGGAAAGGGGAGAGAAAACCCTAACCTGATTAATTATAATATGATTATATATTAATTAGTTAAGGATAATTAAAATATACAGTATTCAGTTTTTCTGAAAAACAACGTAAGTTTTCTCTCAATATTTTCTCTCTAAAATTGGTTCTCAACTCCAAGAAAGGTGAAAGGTTTTTCCCGTCCAACTAGCATTGGTGGAGTGTTGATTCAATCCGGTGGACCAAATAGAGGAGTTGCAATTGAGGCTCTTTATCTCCGGTAGAGAAGAAGATTGCTAAGAGGATTCACGCTTCAAAGGTTAATTCTAAACTATTATGTGATCTTTATTTGTATATGCATGAGATCTTGTTTAGGTGCGTATGAATGTGATTCATGAAATTCCGCTTAGAGTACCTAAAACCCTACAGTGGTATCAGTTAGCCCCTTGCATATAATTTACTGGTCACAATAATATGATTATTTTGATGTGTGAATTAAGCTAATTTTAATTTGATTAAGGGGAGGAATTGAATTATGGATTAAAATAACCTTATTAGAATACGATTTTAATTGGTTGGAATTGATTAAATTGTGAATTTAATTGCTCAATAGCCTCTAACCATATTTTTTTTAAGAACCCTAAAGCCCCAAAAATTTCGAATTTGATGGTTATGAACCCTAATTTTCGATTTTAAATTGTTAAATTTATATAATATAATCTATTTTTCATATTTAAAATTGTTTAGATATGATTATTTAATTCATGTAAAATTGGTTTTATATGAATTGGGAATTATTTTATATGAAAAGCCCTAAATTAATTAAAACAGAGATTTTGATTAATTTTTTCTGAAATTATACATAAAGGAGTTTTGTGTTTAATTATAATTAGATCACCAAAATTAATTATTTTGCAAAAGTTGTGAAATTAATTTAACTCAAAAAAAAAAAAATAAAGTGATTGAAGAGGAGCAGCCACGGCTGGGTGGCAGAACCACCTAATGGTGGGCCACGGTGGCTGCTCCGGTGGTCGTCAGGGGCGGAGGGCAGCAGGGGACGGTGTGGGCAGGAGCAGAGCTGGGCAGCTGACTGGCGTGTTGTGCTCTGCTCGAGCTGGTTGGCGTGCTGGGCTGCTGCCCGGTGCGCCAGCCAGCGCTGCTGTTGCTGGGCGGTTGCCTGGCTGCGGCGGCTAGCTGCTGCGGTGGCTGGGCTCCGGCCCGGCTGCTGCAGCGGTTGTGACGTGGCTGGGTAGCAGCTCAGTCACGGCAGCCCTGTTTTTCATTTTAATTTTTTTTTTTTTTTTTGATAAAAATAAAAATAAAAAAAAATAAAATTCTGATTTTATTTATTTTGGATAATATTGAAAAACTGATTTTAAGGGGATATTGAGCAATTCCAATTAAGGTTGTTTTGAATTGATTATAAGATAATTACATAATTTGATTTTTTAATCTAATTAAAATTAGTTGGTTAGTTTTATTTTTAGGATAAAATCTTTTAGGTGGTTAGGATTTCAGTTTATCAAATACGGAGTATGATTTATATTCTAGGATTTCCTAATTAATTGATTTATCCACTTGACATAATTAAGAATATCTGATATTTAAATTATTGGCAAGTATAATATGTGATATTATTATGTGGCATTTTTATATATATGATATATTATTGCTATAAATGACTAGTATGGCCCTAGATTTAAATTATAAATACGATCTGCGTATCGTTATGTATTTTTGTAATTTAAATACGATCTGCGTATCGTTAAGTATTTTTGTAATTTTATTTAATTAGGAATTAGTTTAATTATTTAAATTCTTAATTAATCCAAAGAAAAGCCCAGATGCGAAGGCCCATTATGAAAAGGCCCATGATGAAGGTGGATGGAGATCCATGAAGAGTCCAAGGAGGTGCCCTTTCAGGCTTAGCTCTTAGGATTAGGGGCCATACTAGCTCATATTTAATTTTGCATTTTATTATTATTCTTAAAATGCTTATAAGTTTATTGTATGTATGTTATTAATGTGCTAGAGTTCACTAATTAATAACGACATAATAAACTTAGGTCCCGCAAATATTGAGGTTTGCTTTTCCAAATATAAAGTACTTATTAACCCTTAATTAATAGTAATAGGTCATGCCTCCGCAGGGTATTGTTATTAATTTTGGGAGGTGAGGTGAAATTGCGAATTTTGCACACTTAATTTGGTTAACCTCAACAAAATCATCAAAAGCGTTTTGGATTTTGAAGCAAAGGGACAGTTAAGCATGAGAAGTTTTTTCTGTCTAACCAAGAATTACAAATGTTGTAATTAGTAAAGAGTTTACTTACCTTGAAAATGCAATTTTAAGAAAAGGCCTCCGTCTGCTTAACGTTGCATGTTGATAGGATCTTGGAATCACTTATTCAAATAGGGACATTAAAATTGAATACAGTGCTAAGTAACCTAGAAACTATTGCTTTTTAGGTGCTTTTATAAACATAAATTGAACTTTGCCCTTTTTCTGTCTGTAGATATCATGACTAATAACAACAACAACTTGATTTTTAGCGTCCGTCCCTTCCTTGAGAAGGATAGGCTGAACGGAGAAAACTTCATCAATTGGGAAAGGACCCTAAGACTTCTTTTAAAGTCGGAGGGTAAAGAGGATGTCTTAGAAAACCCACTTCCAGTAGTGACTAATGAATCATCTGATGCTGATAAACGTCGTGCTAAGCAGGCTAATGATAGGTCTACTCCAATCACTTGCTTCATGGTGGCGGCTATGGAACCGGACCTCCAAAGAAGGTTTGAGACCAAAGATGCTTACACCATTATGCAAGAGCTTAAGGCCATGTTTCAGAAACAGGCCAGGATTGAGAGATATGAGATTAATAAGGAGATTTTGGAATGCAAGATGGAAAATGGTGAATCTGTTCGCCAACATGCTTTCAAAATGATGGGTCTTTTTGAAAGCATGGAACGTCTTGGATTCCCTTATAGCCAACAGTTAGCTACTGATATCATTATCCATTCATTGCCTGACAACTTTAATCAGTTCAGGATGACTTTCAACATGAATGAGTCTGAAAAGACTTTGACTCAATTGCATGGGATGCTTGTCAATGCTGAAAGGAACATTCCCAAATAACCAAAGAAAGAGGTTTTGATGGTTCAAAAGGGAAAGGGTTTCAAAAAGAAAGGGGCAGGCAGGAAAAACAAAAGCAAGCAAGTTGTCAAAAATTCTGAAAAGCCTAAGCCAACCGCTAAACCAAAAGTTGCTGCGGAAAGCAAATGTTTCTACTGTGAAAAGATAGGTCACTGGAAAAGAAACTGCCCCAAGTACTTGGAGGATAAGAAGTCAAGTGCTTCTACTTCAGGTATTTATGTTATAGAAGTTAATTTGACTTCTACTTCTTTATGGGTATTTGATACTGGCTGTGGTTCTCACATAGTTAATGATGTGCAGGGACTAAAAAGAATTAGAAAACTAGCAAAAGACGAGGTGGAGCTTCGCGTCGGAAATGGAGCAAGAGTTGTTGAACTTGTCGTCGAAAGTTATAGTCTGCATTTAGCGTCTGGATTAATTTTAGAACTTAATAATTGTTATTTTGTTCCGTCAATTACTAAGAACATTATTTCTGTTTCTGTTTTGGATCATGAAGGTTTTTGTTTTGAGATTAAGAACAAATGTTGTTCCATTTCTTACAATAACATGTTCTATGCTAGTGCAAAATTGATTAATGGCTTATATGTACTTGATAGGACAGTACAGTTCTATAACATAAATAGCAAGAAACAAAATTCAAATGATTTAAACCCAACATATCTATGGCCTTGCCGAATGGGTCATATAAACCAAAAGCGCATCCAAAAGTTACAAAAGGATGGAATCCTTACATCATTCGATTATGAATCATTTGATGTATGTGAATCATGCTTGTTGGGGAAAATGACAAAGTCACCTTTTACTGGAAAGGGTGAAAGAGCCAATGATCTCTTGACACTTATACATACAGATGTTTGTGGGCCTATGAGTTCAAAGGCAAGAGGTGGGTTTAGTTACTTCATCACTTTTACTGATGATTTAAGTCGATATGGGTATATCTACTTAATGAAGCATAAGTCGGAATCATTTGAAAAGTTCAAAGAATTCCAAAATGAAGTACAGAATCAACTTGGTAAAACAATAAAAGCATTACGATCTGATCGTGGTGGCGAATATTTGACCCAAGAATTCGATGATCATCTAAAAGATTGTGGAATAGTTTCATAGTTGACTCCACCAGGGACGCCACAGTTAAACGTTGTGTCTGAAAGGAGGAATCAAACTTTACTGGATATGGTTCGATCAATGATGAGTCTTGCTGATCTTCCAATTTCTTTTTGGGGATATGCTCTAGAAACAGCTGCACACACACTAAATAGAAGCCTGTCAAAGGCTGTAGAAAAGACTCCATATGAGATGTTGAATGGAAAAGTTCCAAACTTATCATTTCTTAAAATCTGGGGTTGTGAGGTCTATGTAAAACTTTTACTGTCAGAAAAACTTGCACCCAAATCAGATAAATGTCTCTTTGTGGGATACCCAAGGGAGACAAGGGGTTACTACTTCTATAACCGTCAACAGAACAAAGTGTTTGTTGCTCGTGATGGTGTCTTTCTTGAAAAGGAGTTTATTTCCAGAAAGACAAGTGGGAGTAAAATAGTTCTCGAAGAAATTCGAGATGAGCAACAAATGGATGTTGATCAAACCACATCAGAGGCGAGGGCGCATGATTCTGCTATGACAGGTCAGGTGTCGGAGCAAGCTAATTCATTAAGCGAAACTCTTGTCGTCCCACTTGAATCTAATTCATGCGAAAATCTTCAAGATGTTGAAGAGAATATTTCTATTGATGCTCAAGCCCCACGTAGGTCGAGTAGAACAAGGATCCCAAACAAGCAGTTGGTTGATTTCCTGTTAACAGAAGACTTTGAAATATTGATTTTGGAAAATTCCGAGCCTACTACCTACAAACAAGCTTTGACGAGCCCAGAATCTGAGAAATGGCTTGAGGCCATGAAATCTGAAATGGACTCCATGTCCGAGAACAAAGTTTGGACCCTAGTCGACTAGCCTGATGGGGTTAAACCTATTGGATGCAAGTGGGTGTTCAAAATAAAAACAGACAAGAATGGAAATGTCTATATCTATAAAGCAAGACTAGTTGCAAAAGGATTCAAACAAATACATGGTATAGACTATGATGAAACCTTTTCTCCAGTGGCAAAGATTAAGTCAATTCGGATACTTTTGGCGATTGCTGCACATTACAATTATGAAATTTGGCAGATGGATGTCAAAACCGCCTTCCTGAATGGGTTCTTGATGGAGGATGTGTACATGACACAACCTGAGGGTTTTGAGGATCCAGAAAATCCCAAAAGAGTTTGCAAGCTTCAGAGATCCATTTATGGATTGAAGCAAGCGTCTCGAAGCTGGAATCTTCGATTTGATGAGGCAATCAAATAGTTTGGTTTTATCAATAGTGAAGAAGAATCTTGTGTCTACAAGAAATTTAGTGGGAGTAGCTTAGTCTTCTTGGTTTTGTATGTAGATGACATACTACTCATAAGAAATGACATACCAATGCTTGAGTCAGTCAAGGAATGGTTGAGAAGTTGTTTTTCCATGAAAGACCTTGGAGAAGCTGGGTACATTTTGGGAATCAAAATCCATAGAGATAGATCTCGAAGGATGCTTGGACTGAGCCAAGATACTTATATTGATAAGGTTCTTGCAAGGTTTAATATGGAAAACTCTAAGAGAGGATTCATTCCCATGTCACATGGCATTTCGCTTAGCAAGAGTCAGTGCCCATCGGAGCCTAATGAGTTGAAGCGAATGAGTAGCATACCTTACGCCTCGGCTATAGGTTCTATCATGTATGCCATTATATGCACTCGACCGGATGTTGCATTTTCTCTGAGCTTATGTAGCAGATTCCAAGCAAATCCAGGTGAAGCACACTGGACTGCGGCTAAGAACATCCTAAAGTACTTGACAAGGACTAAAGGAATGTTTTTGGTCTATGGAGGAGTAGATGAGTTGGTTGTTAAAGGTCATACTGATGCAAGTTTCCAGACCGACATAGATGATTACCGCTCGTAATCAGGGTACATATTTTGTCTGAATGGAGGAGCGGTGAGCTGGAAGAGTTCAAAGCAAGGCACTGTAGCAGACTCTACGACAGAATCAGAATATTTAGCGGCGGTAAAAGCAGCTAAGGAAGCTGTTTGGATAAAGAAGTTCCTAACAGAGATGTGATCATACTATCAAATTAGACACTAAGAGACTTAAGGAATTTGAATATTGCATACTTGTCTCGGACAAGTGGGATATTGAAGGAAATGTGTCCTCGACTTTAGTGCAATTACTTAATATAATTATGAATCGTATTATGGAGATAGTAATTCGTTTATTTGGGTCGTCTATACGTCTTACTAGAGAATGCTATAGAACTTTGGGTTAGTATGTAACAAACCCGAAGCTCGCCTAAACGGATCCTACAAGGTCACACATTAGGATTGGATCAATAAAGAAACCCGAAGCCCAAAGTGGGCCTTAGGGTGACCGGCCAAAAAGGGAAAGGGGAGAGAAAACCCTAACCTAATTAATAATAATATGATTATATATTAATTAGTTAAGGATAATTAAAATATACAGTATTCAGTTTTTTTTGAAAAACAACGTAAGTTTTCTCTCAATATTTTCTCTCTAAAATTGGTTCTCAACTCCAAGAAAGGTGAAAGGTTTTTCCCGTCCAACTAGAATTGGTGGAGTGTTGATTCAATCCGGTGGACCAAAAGGAGCCGAGTGACGTGCCGACGCTCATAATTTTTTGCCAGCACGTAGCTGTGCTGTCAGTAAGAAGGGAGCCGACGCCTTTCGAAGTACTTTCTAGTTAGAGGAGTTGCAATTGAGGCTCTTTATCTCTGGTAGAGAAGAAGATTGCTAAGAGGATTCACGCTTCAAAGGTTAATTCTAAACTATTATGTGATCTTTATTTGTATATGCATGAGATCCTGTTTAGGTGCGTATGAATGTGATTCATGAAATTCCGCTTAGAGTACCTAAAACCCTACACCAATACCAATGTTATACAAAATAAATCATCTATTGAAGTCTCGAAATCAAATGTATCAATGGAAGAAAGGATTGGGGAAAATACTTTAGGGCTTTTCTTAAAATGTTAAAAGTAATCGATCATTTATTATAACTATTGTGATTTCAAAAAACAAAAATAAATAAAAATAAATAAAAAAAATAATAAAATACTATAGTAATTTTTTATTTATTGTATCATTTGTATGTTAAAAAAAGTGTCAACTCTAGGAATAGTCAGACTTAATTCCAAATATTAAAGGTACACTTGAGATTGAAAGTTTTCAATGGCTACAATATTATATTATTATTTTAGCCATTACAAAATTATTACTTATTTGGTTTAAAAAAAAAATTATTACTTATTTTATTTTCATTTTTATCATATAATCATCACCATTAATTGAAAAACTAGTGCTTACAAAACTTATAGCAAAATATTAAAGATACAGACTTAGGCCCTGTTCTATTCGCCTTACTTTCACTTATTACAGGGTTAATAAGTTTTGATAAGGGTTAATAACTTTTGATAAGATAAGTTTAGAAAAACTAAGTTGTGATAAGTTGTGATAAAGGTTAATCAGGGCTATCCAAGTTTAATTTATAACTAAAATAAGTTTCAATAAGGGATAATATGTTCAAATAAGTTAACATAAGTTCATATAAGATCAGATAATCAGGTGAATAAAACACACTCTACTAAATATTAAAGGTACAATTGAGATTGAAAGATTTCAAATGGCTACAATATTATTGTAGCCATTACAAAATTATCACTTATTTTATTTTAACTTTTATGGAATAAATCACCAGCATTAATTGGAAAAACTAGTGTTTACAAAACTTATATATATATGTTTAATAATATGTGAGAACTAGGTTAGGTCCCGTGCCATGCACGTTGATTGACAAAAAAAATTATGTACGTATATACTTATCAGTGATTATATATTGTAATATCTCGTTTTTAGTCATTATCTTTTGTCTATCTCAATTGTATCCTTGAAACGGATATTATGTTTGCCACATAAAAAACTTATAGTAGAAGATTGTATTTTTACAAAATATTTACAAAGATTACATTTTGCTATTCTATTTTCCATATCAATTAGTTAATTGAATGTGAATATAGAAAAAAGGTAAATATCATTTTTATTTAGTATTTATATAGTAATTAAATTTTACAAATAATTTCCTTAAATAAATTTTCTATTAAATATTTTTTTAAAAAAATACTAAGGACACACCAGAAATTGACATGCATCAGAAAGACTTGCGTGGACCTGGTCCACAATAATATTATTGTGAACCCGAGGTTTATATACACGCAACTGACATGATATTGAACATAGTTACCCTTATTTTTAACATAATAACCTTATTTTGAACATAGTAACCTTTATTAAAACTTGTATAACATTTAACATTAGTATGAACTTGAAGTACGACGTTATAACCCTAAATTTAACATAGTGACCTTTATTATTTATATTGACTATATAAAATATTTCATTAAAAAAATTAACCTCTTATAACTTATATATTACTAAAATGACTTTTATTTCAACATAGTGACTTTTTTTTTTTTTATTATAGTGAAAATAAAAAAAAAAAAACCATAGTTTCTCTAATATTAGTGGTCCACAATAAATTAGTGTGAACCAGGTCCATTTAAAAATATGTATTGCTGGTGTGTCTTTTAGTATACAGTGGTTGGTAAACAATCTGACATCATAATTTGTTATCTAACTTTGTACTTTCTGTTCACAAACTTGACATTACATTATTGTCGACATTTCTCATTCTCCGTTTATATATCATTCTCATTAAAGTTGACACCTGATGAAGTGAACCTTCATATTTACCCGCTATAATTCTCTTCAAGATTACGACCTATATATCAAAGTCAACTTACACAATATCCTCTAACATATTCATTGTAGTTGAGATCTGCCAAAGTCAAACATCAATTATTGTGGAAAACCTTGATGAAGAAAAATAAACATCTAATATGCTAAGCGGGGAATACTCGAATATATTAACATTGTTAAGTGATATTCAAGTTTTGATTGTGCATAATTTCCAAAATGGAAAATTGACCATCAAAATTTTAATTACGCAAAAAAAAAAATAAAAAAAACTATGAATAAAATATTAATATTTATATTTATATTATAAGCTTGCCGTTGAGATGAATTTTACAATAATTCCCATTACCATATTGCTTATAAATTAATGAGATTTATTGGTCAAAATTTATAAAGTTTGATTATGAAAAATCAAAACAAAAACTTCATTTTTGTTTTGGGTCTTTTTGTCCCTCGGGAGAGTTACGTCACAAATATTGGTCCAGCTCGAGCTACACCTGCAAAACAACGGAGACTCCAGTTGTAGGAGCTCCGCCTCTGACGATCAAGTTAGTAACTTGAAAGAGAATAAAGAGTGCGGAAATTTAGGTGGGTATCCGCTTGGATTCCAAGCTCAGGTGTTTCTCTGATGTGAGAGAAAGTAGATGTAATAAATGATTGATTGTGTCTCCGAAAATGGGGAAATATCTTCCTATTTCACTACAAAAAAAATGAGAATAGGCAACACTTAAGATTGCAATACTTACAGAAATGTTACTCTTAATAATCTAACACAACAATACTTATTTGTTACCTTGAACTAAAGTAACAGAAAAAAGTGTTGCTCTAGACTATATAAGGCAACAGTCGCTTAAAGTGTTACCTTTTTTTTGTCTAAGACAACAAATATAATAATTGTTGCATGAAAAGATAACAATAACAAAACTATTGTTTGAAAAATGTAACATTAATATCTATGTTGCCATCTATAGCAACATTTATATTAAAATGACAACACACACACACACACACACACACACACACACACACACATATATATATATGAGCAATTTTGGTAGAGTTGGTGGGGAACTACTAAATGCTTGGGAGTGACAACATTTTTGAATTATCTTCTTAGATGGCAACATTTTTCATTTGTTGTCTTTGTTAAAGTGTTGCCTTATGTATCATTTTACCTAAGCTTTCAAAATTGTTGCATTTGAATAAAAATGTGTTGCCTTATGAATAGACAACGGGGGCATAAATTACGCCTCATATGTGTTGTCTTAGCTACAAGGCAACACTTTTTTTATATTAGGCAATGGTTTTGCATTGTTACCTTTGCTTTATTTTGTTGTAGTGTTTATAGGGTCGTAGGAAGGTGTGCCCCTATCTAGGTCACTTGGCCTAGATTTTAGTGGGCTGCGCCGTTTTACGGCGCTTCTTGGGAATTAGGCCCTTGAAGGCCGCAATTTTAGAAGATATCTGAAGGGGACACATGTCAGATGACTATTGGGCCACTTGGACTAGCCTGGGTTTGACACGTGGCCTTCTCTTATTGGTCCACATGTCTAGGGTATTTTTACCCTAAACATTTGCCCCTCACAGGGGTCACGTGGCTGCCACGTGACGCCTGTGACACGTGTCCACCTATGAGAGGTGAACAGTTAAAACGGTTAAACGGCTAGTAAAATCTGGGGTATGACGAGGATGCACCCATTTCACCCCTCTATAAATAGGAGTTTACCCCCCTCCCTTCTCTCACTATTTCCTTTTCTTTGACTTTCTAGAGAGAGAAAGAGATATTCTTAGAGAGAGATACTCTGATCCCGTCTGCGTCAGGTTCTCAAGATTTCTGTGTGGTCACTTTTACAACACCCGGTCACCCGTCTGTAGCAGTTTTCAGAGTTTTTAGAGCTAAAGTAAGGTAACCACATGTACCATTTTTTTTTAGCTTTTTCTTCATTTTCAGTTGTATACATTCTTTTTTTCGTCTGTATACATAGTCTTTAAAAATAAAATGAGCTCTCAATCCACACACTCGGCACTGCCTAGGACATTCAGCCGGTCTCCCGGAACGGCTGAATCTAGCAGGGGTGCCTTTTCTAGACTGTCGGAACTGCTGTGCTCATCCCCGAATTCCTCCCTCTCTGTGTCTGTGCAGGACATAATGGCTAGAGTTAAACAGACGGCTACTAAGTGTTGGGGTTTGGTGAGTCCGACTCACCGCGGAAACAAACCCAAAAACAAGACCGCACTCGCAATAAATAAATATCCTCTTTAGCTTTTGGAGTCAATTGTCTATACTAAGAACAATAGCTCTAATAGAGCCTTGAGTACGTTCATGTCGATGTGACATTGCTAAAGATGTTCGGAATGCAAATCATGTCCATGAATTTGAGCTTATCCTAGTTTATCATGTTAAGATAATGTTTTATAATCAAGCATTCTTCACTCATGGTTTCGACAACCATGCCATTCAAATAAATTTGCAACTATTAAAAATATATTGGACATTCATAGAGAGAGAAAGTTAGAGAGGGAAGCTCTAGTTTTGTGGTTGATTTGCATGGCGGTTTTGATCTAAAGTTGGTTTCTCACTCAGTTCTGATCTCCATGGCTCAAAAGAAGAAACAAGCTACTCCCCTTCCTTGGTCTCCTGCTTTTGGATCTCTGACTCTTGCTAATATTAATCGATTGAAGAATCTGAGTGTTACCTCTAGTGCAATTCCTGAGGTTGAATATGATCTAGAGTTGGTTTCCCCACCAGCTCATCTTGTTCATCCATCTGGAGGGAAGATCACTATGGCTGAATTGAAGATTCTAGAGGAATCCTTTGCTACATCAAATTTGCAGAAATCCAATGGAACAGTGTTCCATTGCCTGAATCTACGGCTGAGCAACCAAATAATATTGTTCCGGTTGTTTATGAATCTGCAGATCACCCTGAACAACCTAGTTCAGCTAAACAAAGTAAGAATTCTGAGAACTGGTCGAGTTTGTTTCGTGGTAAGCTGACTGCTACGAGTGCTGCCCTGAACTTTGTGGCGCCTATTTTGAAGAGTGGCAAACCTGTAGCTCTGATCCAGGAAACTAAAATTGCAGCAGGTAACTCTAAATGGTGCAATGCAATTATTTTTTATGTTGTTGGATTTTATCCTACAATTGCTGTTGTTCATAAATTCATTACATAAAACTGGAGTAATTTTGCTAAACCTGAGATTTTTTGGCATGATGATGGCTATTTTATAATTAATCTGTGTTCAAATGATGATAAGAATGTTGTTCCGACTTCTGGACTCATATATTTAATAATAAGCCTGCTATTGTTAAACCATGGAGTGATCAATTCAATTTTCAAGCTGAGATACTTAGGATAGTTCCATTATGGGTTAGATTGCCAAATCTGCCTTTGAATTGTTGGGGCTCAGATACTTTAAGTAGAATTGGTAGCTTGATTGGTGTACCTTTATATGCTGATGAGCGTACCACTAGACAGCTTAGAGTGCCTTTTGCTAGAAGGCTCATTGAGGTTGATATTACTAAACCCCTTCCCAGATCTATAACTGTTGAGAGTCCTTTGGGAGAGATTCTTGAGCTCAAAGTTATTTTTGAATGGTCTCCTCCCTTCTGTAAGAAATGTGACAAAGTGGGACATGACTGTAATACTCCTAAGCCAAAGGTTGCTCCTAAACCTAAGGCTCAGCAAGGTGAGAAAGCTCAACCTAAATAACAGAAGGTCTGAGTTCAGAAGCAGTCTGTTCCTGCTGCAGCTACTAATGTCCCACTACCTGCATCTATTCCTGCTTCTATCCCTGATCAAGGCACTAGCACACATTATAATTTTGACTCCCAGCCCTTGATTAGTACTGCTTATACTTCTTTTGTTGCCTACTCTAATGATGATTGGAGAGTGGTGGGTAAAAGATCAAGACCTCTTTTGGCTGGTGGAATGTTGGCTATCCCTAGTAACTCTAACTCATACTCTGTGCTCTTGGAAGATGAAATTGCTGAAATAATGCCTATCGAGGGTGATGGTAATCCCTCTCAAGGGGAATGATTATTCTTTCATGGAATATAAGGGGTCTTAATGACCCTAATAAGGTGACTTCTGTTAAGAAATTACTTCATCAGTAGTTTGTGGATATGATTGGTATTTTTGAAACTAAAGTTAAGGTGGGGAATAGTGTCAAGTTACTGAAAAAATTTGGCCCTACTTGGTACTGGTGCTGTAACTACTCTAGTTCCCCAAAAGGTAGAATTTAGCTTGGTTGGCTGCAAGATAGAATTACTCTAAGTGTTCTTGCTTCTCATGAGAAGTTTATCCATGTGGATATTTGTTCTAAAGACTTGCAGCATCACCTCATTTGCTCTTTTGTCTATGGTTTGCATTATATTCATGATAGAGCTCCTCTTTGGAATGATCTTAGCAATTTTAATGTTTCTTCTGCTCCTTGGATTCTTATTGGTGACTTCAATTCTGTTCTTAATGATGGGGATAGGCTTAATGGTACCTCTATCACTAATTATGAGATCAAGCATTTTAAGGAGTTTGTTTTGAATCTTGATCTTTGTGAAATTAAGAGTAAGGGCCATTTTTACTCTTGGAATAATAAAGGACATGGTAATGATAGAACTACAACTAGAATTGACACGGGCTTAGTGAATCAAGCTTGGCTTAATGCTTATGGCTCTATTGAAGCTATTTACCTGTCTCCTCTTCATTCTGATCATAGTCCTATTTTGGTTGAAATATGTCATCATGTTCCTGGTAAAGGTAGACCTTTTATGTTTCTGAACTGTTTAGCTGAACACAAAGATTTTTGTCCTGCAGTTGAAGATAACTGGAAACAGGTTTCTCTTTCTACTGCTATAATTAATGTGTGGCAGAATCTTAAGTTTGTTAAGCAGGGCCTTAAGAACCTCAATACCAGACATTTTGCTAATATTGCAGAAAGGGTGGACATTGCTAATTGTGCCTTAAATCAAATCCAGGATCAACTTGCCCTGGATAACTCCAACCCTTCTCTGCAGCTTCAAGAGTCTGAAGTTATTGATCAGCTTAAATATTGGATGCATATTCAAGAGAGTGTTTACAGACAGAAATCTAGAGCTGATTGGATTAAGCTGGGAGATGCTAACTCTCAGTATTTCTTCTTTGTTATGAAACAAAGGCAAAGTAGAAACATAATTGATTCTATTTTTACTGAGTCTTATGTTCTTTTAAAAGACCGTGCTCTAATTGAAAATGAAATTGTGGGTTTCTATAAAGCTCTTCTGGGTACTAGGGCTGCCTCCCTGTCTGTTGTTGACATTCATACTATGAGATCTGGGAAGCAACTTGACAAGAACTCTATTGAGATTCTAGATGTTGATGTTACTGATTTTGAGATCGACTTTTCTCTGGCTAGTATTGGTAAAGATAAGGCTCCTGACATTGATGGTTTCAATGTTGTTTTCTTCAAAAAAGCTTGGCACCTTATTAAAAATGACATTTATGCTGCTGTTACTCAATTCTTTTCTTCTAGCAACATTGCTAAACAGTGGAGTTGCACCACTGTCACCTTAGTTCCTAAAGTTCAGCATCCCTCCTATGTTAAGGAATATAGGCCTATAGCATTGGTTCCTAAAGTTCAGCAGCCCTACTCATTCTGGGAAACACATTGGTGATAACATTCTGCTGGCCACTGAACTTATCAAAGGTTATTCTCATAAGTTTATTAATCATAGGTGTATGCTTAAGATTGATTTGAGAAAAGCTTATGATTCAGTGGAATAGAGCTTTTTAAAGGTTGTCTTGGAGGAGACTGGTTTTCCTAACAAAGTGGTTGACTGGATCATGGCTTGTGTCTCTTCTGTCTCCTATTCTATTATGGTGAATGGCTTCCCTTGCAAGCCTTTCCCTGCTCAGAAAGGTTTAAGACAAGGTGACCCCATGTCTCCTTTTCTCTTTGCTTTGTGTATGGAATACCTCTCTAGATGTTTGGTTGAAATAGCTCAGGATCCTAATTTTAATTATCATCCCAGATGTGAAAAGTTGGGTATTACCCATATGATGTTTGCAGATGATTTGCTCCTTTTTACTAGGGTAGATGTCATATCTGTTCAGCTCCTTTTAGGGACTTTTCAGAAGTTCTCATCTATTGCCTCATGTTATCTGCTAACCTCAGCAAAAGTGAAGTTTTCTTTGGTGGAATTGCTGAAAGTGAGAAAGCTATTTTACTGGATATTCTGGGTATGAGTAGAGGCAACCTTCCTTTTAAGTATCTTGGTGTTCCTTTATCTTCTATGAAGATGACTATTAGTCAATGTAGGCCTTTAATTAAAAAGGTTACTTCTAGAATTGAAAGCCGGACTGCAAGACATCTTTCCTATGCTAGCAGGCTTCAGCTTATTAAGAGTGTTCTCTTTGGTATTCAGGCTTATTGGGCTCAGATTTTTATCTTACCAAAGAAGATTCTTAGAGAAATTGAATCTAGGTTTAGGGTTCTTCTTTGGACTGGTAAAAGCACTTATTCTAAGAAAGCTCATGTCTCCTGGGCTCATATGGCTCTTCCTAAAGTTTGTGGTGGCTGGAATATTACTCTTCTTAGTGATTGGAATAAGGCTTCCATCTGCAAAATCCTTTGGGATTTAGCTCATAAATCAGATAATTTGTGGGTCAAATGGTTTCATATATACTATTTTAACAATAAGGATTTGTGGTCTGCTCCTATTCCCAACAAATGCACATGGGTATTGAAGAAAATCTTGAGTTGTAGGAATATTATGTATAGTGTTGGTGGCTGGGCTAGTGTTATGCATGCTGGGAAGGTGAGTATTGCTAAAATCTATCACCAGATTAGACCTCAAACCCTTAAAGTGAGCTGGAAAAGAATTACCAGTAATAATTATGCTTCCCCTAAGAGTATTTTTATTACTTAGCTAACCTTGATGAACAGATTGGTTACTAAAGATAGATTGCTTCAATGGAATATTACATGTGATCCTACTTGCTTCTTTTGTCAGAATAGCAGTGAATGTGTCTCTCATTTGTTCTTTCTGTGTCCTTACTCTAAAGATATTTGGGAACAAATTCTTACTTTATTGAAGATTCAGAGGCCAGCTCAAGATTTTCAAAATGAACAGCAATGGCTTCTCAAGAACTCTAGAAGATCTAGTAGTAAGGGCAGAATGTGTTTTGCTGAAGCTATTCATAGTATTTGGCTTCAAAGGAACAATATGATGTTCAATGGCACCTGTCTTCCTGCAGATCTGGTGCTTAGGGATATTGTGTATAGAGTGGATGTTAGATGCAGCGATGCTGATAGGAAATTACTTTTCCTGTGATTTTCTAGGTTCGTTCTCTATCAGCCTGTGTTTTGGATTGTTTTTGTTGCTTTCCAGGTCTGTAAACTGTTGTGCAGTTTTGTTCCACCTCTTTTGTCTAGTCATGCTGTTTCTTCAACTTAGTCTAGGGAAAGGTATGGTATTCAATATGTATGGTATTCAATAATCAATGATTCACAAATAGAATCATTCAAAATTTGAACTTAAGTAATGGTTGTCAAACGTGATTTTCTTTCACATACATTGATATAGTCAGCAGTTAGATCCTAGAGTCTCACTATGCTGAAGTGTTCATCTGTAGCTATCATTGGCAAATGTTGATCTGAGAAGACATGAAACTGAGAAGCGTATGTTGCAGATGATAGAGAAAAACACATGAAGGCAAATCACCCGCAAACTCCCATCTTATTTACTTTTAAGATCATACTTCAAAAAAAGGGGTAATTCGCTGCCAAAAAAGCTCAGAAGCAAACATCAGCAAGCCAACATATTATTTTTGGACAGAAGTTCCTGCATTTTCTGGTCCGTAGCTTGAATTCAACAACTTCCATTAGTCTGACAAATAGAATTACATATGAAATTCTTATTGTGCTAAACTGTTACAAAACATGACTGACTAATAGTCTTAACTTTATAAAATATAAATAAAATTAAAAAAGACAAAAAAGAATAACTAAATCATTTGTGTTAATTGAAATTAACTGATAAGTGCTTCTGAGTTTTAATTATCTCGATTGGATGAGTTGGACCATGTCCTCACTATAATTACGATGCTTGTGAAAAAGAAAATATTAGAAAACTAACATACACTACTAGAAAATCCGTGTTTTAAAGACGCTTTTTTAGCTTTTTTTAATCCGTGTTTTAGAAAATGGAAAAAATAACCCCCATTTTACACTAAAGATGCATCTTATAAATTGTAGTCACCTCTCATAGCATTCTACAAACAAAGTAACATGGATTTGCTACATTGAAACATTAAATATCCAAAATTAAAGTTCAATGAACAGAATCCTCATCTCTCATGAATGAATAATTAAAATTCTTTATTACTAATTACCTGATTTCAAATCATCCTTCTTGTGAAAAAATAAGTCAAATTCATTATAAGAAGTAAAATTCCATAATTAAGAGAAGATAAAAGGCATATCTAAGCAAAATCAAATTACAACCTAAAACGTAGAGAGCACAAGAAAGAACAAACAGTGATCAATTAAAATATCCATCCTTCATCTTCTTTGAAGAAAGATAGCGAAAAAGAATAAAAATGAGCATAGAAGAACATAGCCAAATGCACAGATATTGGCTAAAGTGTTAAACTAGACCTATCTTGAGATATATTACTTGGTATGTGTTGATATGGCCCAATGTAGTAGAAACACTCGACTTTATATCAGTTTACTTGATGATATGTTTAGTGGTAGTTGATCAATCCACTTTGTTCTCCATGAAATCACAGACTCACAGTGATCACATGTTGCAATTCTTATTCAATCCTTTTTTCATTTAGTCACTAGAGAGAGGAACTACAAAATCTTTTGGAAACTATTATACAGTTGTACCACTATTAAACAGATTGAGCAAAACTTGAATCACCTATATATGGACTCCTTCAGCCAATCAGAAACCAGTAGGCTATATTCTCTCTCCCTCTCACTCTCTCCTCCTTGCCATTTCTTAATAATTGCATTAATTCCAACTATGGAAAGGACATAACTTTATTATTTTTCTTCCTCTTCATGTATCCACTTGCCCCACTGTTACATTACTTACATATACTAATGTTTGTACCATCTTGCCTTAATTTTATGTAATATAATAATACTTTCCATCCCCATTTTTAGATTATGATAATAAAATTTTTACTTCCCATGCCTAACACAAAAGCTCTAGAATACTTGAGCAAACCCGAGTGATGAAATAAATTAAGAGCAGAGGGAGTAGAATGTAAAGAGAACAAGAGGATGTCAGTTGCATAGCAAAAGAGTGTTTGTCAAATAATACCCTTGAAAAAGATTACTTTGAGAGGAACATAAATTCTATATTTTGTTTGGAACTAATTTTCATTATACTTTTGAAAGTTCAGGCGCAGGGGATCTAAGGTAGCTAGAACATCCCACACAGTTCAAAGGTCAAGGGATCGAATCCAACTAATCCACAAGTGCTCTTAGTATGGAGTTCTTAGAAAGCAAAATGAGAGAAAAAGATAAATATATATGAAGCATGTGACTTATCCTCATGATCAATGCCAAATAATTTTGAATAATAAAATTTTTCACCGAATACAGGCAAAAGGTAGGTCCAATCTCATGGTAAAGCATATAAAATAGAGTAAAATATATCGAGCAAATCAGGACATAGATATGATGATCTGATCGACACAAGCACACAACTGCTCTTCATCAGGCTGGCCATAGAACGGAGGTACCTCACTTTTAGACCATATCATATAAGCATTCTCTATATGAAAAGATACTAATATAATTAAGGATTATGTTGTATTCTCTCTATGACAAGACACTAATTCAATATATACCAAGCACAATGCTAACAATGAAGGGAGATAAATTGCATAATAATTTGTTTAGAAAGAGCAGCTTATTAGTGTGATCTTAAACGACTAAGCTTAAGTATACTATAGAATCTAGCCAAGCCATTAATTCTATCTATTAGTATATATTTATCATACCATCAAAACCAAGATAAATAAATTAAATGTCACAAAGTGCCTCTCTGCTAACTATACTAGAAAGATTGCATTGTATGAACACAGACCCAAATTTTTATCACATGCATTAAATAACCAAGAATTAAGAACATTCTAACTTGTTAATGGCACGATAATGGCAATATTATCTAGAAGCTAATTTTTATCTTCAAGCTGCATCAAACTAACTCACACCTCAGTGGATCTAGGTTTACAAAGATTCAATTAATAACAAAATTCCCAAATTACCAAACAAACTTACTTAAAAAAAATTACATACTCAAATATTTGCATAAAAATACATACAGGAAGTAATATAGATGCGAGAAATTACCTGAAAGTAAAGGGGCGAATAAGCTTTGCGACATCTGGGTTTGGGTGTAGAAATTCGATTGCAGATTTTTTTCAACATCTGATATTGAAACGACTTCAAACTCATAGATTTCTTTATCGATCTCTTCTTCCTCAACGATAAATTAAATAAAATACATCCGGAAAAAAATGAAGCAGCATAAAAATCAAAATTTTGAAGATCAAAATTTAAAGAGAAATGCGAGAATACCTAAAAAAATTAGAATACCATATTTGATGAATTCGAAGAGCATCTTTCAGTTTAACTTGTTGCTAGGATTGTGATTTTGGAGAGGGATGAATTCTTGAAAGAGAATTTTAGTGAAAGGCTAGGGTTTAATCATTGGAAATTAGAGAGTAAAGGAGGAGCGGTTTATCAATTCCCCTAATTTGTTTAAGTTTGCAGGCTAGAACACATGTGCTTACCACGTGGTTCGTATTCTAGACGCTTTTCAAAGTCAACAATAAGTGAGGACGCTGAAAAGTGTCGCAAAAACACGGGAATCCTAATTTCCACTAACGCCCAGTTCACAGCGTCGAAGGCAAGGCGTTGAGAATTAGTGCATTTTGTAGTAGTGTCTCTTTTGGAACATCCATCTCTACACCCTTTTCCTCACTCATAGGCTCTCTAACGTCCTCCTCACACACCTTGAGGTTCTCAAAACAATCATCATCATCATCTTCCATATCTACCAATGTGGTAGAAACTTCATTTACATTCAACATCAATGACAATTCATTTCTCATCTTCTCATTTCTACTAAGAATGTCCTCACTTTTCTCTTCCATCCTTTTCAACAATTCCAATTGGCTTCTCATAATCTCCAAATATCTCATCTTACTTGGATCTAGATTAGAATTCATCTCCAATTCTTTCAATGAACCACTAATTTGATTGTGAGGAGACTCAAAGCTAGACTCCAAAGTTTGCAAAGATAAAGAAAGTTGAGGAGCATAATGGGGAACGACACTAGAGATATGAGTGGCATCATCAATATGGGGAATGTGGGCACAAGAAGGCATGCAAGAATCATTATTCATGGAACATGGACCATAACAATCATCAATGAAAGCATTTGAACGACCATGACCACGATCATAACTATCTCTAGCAAACCATACATAAAAGTCCCAAGCATCATCGATTGACAATGCCCGAAATCTACCATTAAACATGCTTTCAACAATGTCTCTAGTTTTCTTAGTCAAACTATGATAACAAATCCCGCAAGCCTCCCAAAGATCAAAACCATGGTAACTAATGAAGTTCTCTAGTCTATTAAAGTACACCCAAAATGGCTCATTCTCAAATTGAGGAAACGAGGTATTTCCCATTTTTATACAAGACAAACAAAAATCAAATAAAAGAAAAGTATAAACAAAGACCTAGACTCAAGCAATCAAAAACACTCATACATAGACACCGTTCCCCGGCAACGGCGCCATTTTGACGTGGGGTGAACTAGGTCGTTGGACTAATCCTCTCTAAGCCAAACAAAATATATAAACACTTAACTAACCTAAATACAAGTATAGAGGTAAGTCAAAGGTTGAACCCAAAGGAACGGTAATGTCTAGTGCTTTCGATTTGGGTGTCTAAGTTAGGTCAAAGACGAAGGAAAGAAGGTGACACTAACAACTACTTAAACGAAGAAATCGAACAAATAAAGTGCTAGGGATTAGGATTCACATATAATAGCAATGAACATAGAAAATTGGGATACGAAGTTGACTAAGTCGAGTGATACAAGGGAAAACCAATCATGCAACCAAAAGAGCATATCAAGCTATTTCCCTAGAGGTCTAACTAGCGTTAACTACGATAAACTCCAGCTAGGAACGTCACAAGACACCTCAATCGTTAAATGCAAGCCACAAATCAATGGTCCGTATCAATGTGAACCTACAATGCAATCTAGTGTGAATAACTAGGGTGATCAAGCCTAAATAAAACACACACATGCATGCACATAATCAATCAGCCAATTTAATCATATCATCAACTCCATTAATTATTCCCCAATTTACATCAATCCATCACATCATATAAGCTTCACCATCACCCTAGCAAGAAAACTACTCTAGCAACATCATCAAATCAACAAACAACTATAGAAAACAAGAATCAACACTCAAAGAAGAACAATTACTCTAATCAAAGATCAAAATCCAATCAAAACAAACCAAACAAACATGAATATTAATTAAAACAATAAATGAGATAGAGTTTAGAAATGCTCATTAATAATAGAGAAGATCTCCAATACAATTGTCACCATTGAACCTTCAATATCTCAATCACCATTTAAATTGCTCACTTTCTCTCTCTAAAATCTACTTCTAAAACTAACCTTAAAACTAGAGAGAGAAGCTCTCAACTAAGCTAAGAATATGATCAAAATGTAATATGAAACTTGCTTGCAAAAATTGGGTTCCAAAAGGTATTTATAGAGGCGCAAAACGAAGAAGAGCAAAGACGGAAACCTGCAGAGGAGCGCCCGCGCAGCAGTGGTGCACGCCCGCCCAGGGGGCCTGCTCGCCCGCGCAAAAGGGCAGTGTACCCGCGCCATTCTAGGTTTCTTCGATCTTCTCCCGGCTTTGTGCGTTCGCTAAGGTCTTCATGAATATGATGATGATGAACACTAGGAGTGGCAGTAGCTAATGCTCTTGATTAGTGGGTTCACCACTTCTTCATGGTAGCACGGCATGAGAGCGCAAGAGCTAAGACTTGGAATTTCCACTTCCTTGCATCTTGAGCTTTCCAATTGCCATGAGCTTGCTCCAAAAGCTTCCTCCACCTTAGTAAATCACCAATATCAAGACTCGAACCTCGTACAATACCTACAACCACGGAAATAGAGAAAATAAAGGAGAAAATACTAGAAAACCAATGAAATGCACAAAAGCTACAAAATAAGAAAGGAAAGGTAAAACTAAGCAACAAAGCATAAAACTAAGTATTTATTAAGCAAGAAAGATATGAAAAGAGGATGAAAACAACCTAAATACTCATCAAATGGGTGCCATTTATGACACCCATCACTATTGAACTCCTACTCAAGCAAGGAATTTTCATGCCATGCTTTGGCTATTTATAAGGAAGGATAGCTTGTGAATTCCACTCATCTTTGAATGTGGTACTTTTCACAAAAAGATCTCACATGGAAAGATTGATGAATTAAATCCTTAGTTAAATAAACCAAGGAACAAGTAACAAGTGTCACATGGTAAGGTGAGGACCACTTTCCCACTTGGTCCCCAAGGCATTTCACATGCAATGTGAACTAACCATGTGTCACCCAACCTTGAGCCCCAAGTTGGTTGGGTTGGGCCATTTTATTTTGGCCCGTGTCCATGACCCATCGCCCCGGGTCCAAGACCCTTGCCACATGTGTCGCTACCATGGCGCGCTGCCTACGTGGCACGATGCCTACGTGGCACGATGTCTACGTGGCACGATGCCTACGTGGCATGATGCCTATGTGGCACGATGACTACGTGGCACGCTCCCACTTGATGGCTGCAAACGTGGCGGCTGCCAACGTGGCTTCCACGTCTGCTGCCACGTGGCACGCTCATATTGGGCGCGCTTTCCTAGCCTTTCGAGTGGCTAGGATTTTACTTGTTACTTGAAGCATTTTCCCGTCTCGCCAAATCCTAAATTTTGGCTCGACATTTGAGATTCTCTGACGTTCGGTTTCGACGCTCCAAGCTCGAATTACCGACGTCTAAATATTTAATACTCGGGCGACAAATTATTTTCATCCGAATTAATTAGTCGAGTCGGTTCGTTTACTGCTAAGGGTGTGACCCCAAGGGTTCAGTCAAGATTAAGTTGTAATATTAATTATGCATTAATATTACTGATCGGAAGCGGGCTGCACCTAGGCATTCCGATCACTTGACCTTACTGAATATATTAGATTTCTAATAATTCTGAACCCACTAACGGAATAGTACACTTATTCGAAGGACAATATTCCTTTCAATTTTTATCATTAATAAAACCAATTTTGCAACTTACGCGTGAAAAAAAATATAAACATGAGTTGAAATACAATTTTATGCTATTATCAAAAGTTTCAAAATTTCATTTATAATTTTAATGCATAATTGTTATTCTAAACACTTCAATTTACATTAACTTAACAAGTATAGTCTACGTGAGCAAAAAATGAGAAATAAAGTTCAAGAACAAATTCAAAATATGTTTCTACATGCTCATACAAGATCAATACTTTACCACTTCACATTAAATTTGTTGCAATATATTACTCAAACATGTCACAACAACAAACAAAAAAAATCATAAAAACAAGTTAAATCAAAGACCCCAACTTCAAGTTAGGATTCTTCATTCGATTTCTTCATTTCATTGACCAAGATTAAAGTCTTGTTAAATAAAAGAAGCAAGATTTACTTTCCTTAGCTTTAAATGACAACCAAACAATGGAAAGAGATCTAAATTTGAGAAAGAGGAGAAAAAGAAAGTGAGTTGCAGATCGCGCTTCTCCAACTCTTTTACTAATTCAAATGTTACGCGCAACACATCAAGTTGCGCGTGGCATCCCAGCGCAATCTAGTTTCTTACGCGCGCTTGGCATGCTTGACCTACTAAGTTGCGTGCAGATACTGGTTACTTAAATGAACAATATTCAGATTTTGATCAATTTGATCAATTTCTAACGGTTTTTTTGTTCGTCATTAGACGTAATAGCGCGCAAGTTATCAAAATCTTTTTAATTGCTTTGCTCCAGAAGTTTCTTTTCTTATTTGATAGTATTTTGTATCATCCTTAATGCATACGTTTTGGACATTTTTCGTAAGAGTGACATTCCGAGTGGTGCTTAACGTAAAAGCTCCTATAGACAAGTTTGTCATTTTACTATACTGACTTCGTAAATATCACGTTCTTTTCTTTATTTTTGGCGTCCATAACAAAAAGGGACGTTCATGCGGCGTAAAAATGTATGGCGTAGGTGTAACGTAAAATTTCACCTCTTCCCAGCTGAACGTGATCTACCTCTCGTAGTTAAAAGGTAGAATTTCTTTACTTTAGGTGTTAACTCACGAGTCGAAATGCGCACCAAACCATTTGAGAACAGACACTTCTTGATTGGAAGAAAATACGGTAGTTAATGAGCTTTTTGGCTTATCGGACATTTAGGGTGTCGTCCACCCCCTTCATAAAGAACGACATGTGCAGACACGTGCTCTCAGTCCCGAGACACGTATTCTCATCTTGTGGAAAAAACTGCTGAGAGAGTTAACGATTTTCTTCTCTCTCACTGGATTTGGATATATGCCTCTAGTCCTAAGACATGTACGTATTTCTATCTTGTTGACACCAAGTATTTTGTTTTGACAAGCGAATTGTCAAGAACTTTATTTACATATTAGGCTGCGAAAGCCAAAACACTCTTTTTATCATATTTACAACTTGTTAAAATCAAGCTCAAGTTTCAATGACGTATCGAGCAACTTTAGACCAACGATGATATGATTGAGAGGACATCATCCTCTTTACTTCTCTTTAAATCGATTTCTTCTCATGACGTGACATCACCCAGAACACCTTTCTTGTAAAAGTGTTTTACATTTGCAAAGGATCAATCTAGATTCTTTAGCACACTAAGACTAAAAATACTTTTTCTTGACTTAATAGCTACTTTTCTTGAACACTTAGCAAATCAAAGATCGTTTCGACGTCCTTAAATATTACTGAAAGATTCTCTATTCTTAGGGAACCTTGCAGAATGAGTTTCAAGTTTATTTCCTTGACTACTTTGATCATCGTCTATTCTAGACTCCATCAAAGTTGGGTCTAACTATAGACACCTACTTTGTCCCTTGTCCCGAATGGAAGTGGGATAATGTTACAAAAACCCGTTTTTCATGCTTGATCAAAGTTGAAGTGTTTATGGACTATGAAATGCATTATGAAGTAAGTTAAAACCCATATTTGAGACCAAGTTATATTAGAACATTGTCTAATTTCTAATTAGGACTAAAACGTGCTCACACGTGTTTTAACTTTGTTAATAACGGACCCAAATGCGTCAAATGCAATGATTGGATCCAACGGATCTTACATTGTTGAAAACCAAGCCAAAAATATAAACAAATCATTATATTTTCGTAAATAGCCTATACAGATGGATAGCACTTTCAATGAGCTTTCTAACGGTATATTTTAAGCCCAATTCCAAGCTAAAAAGAAGAAGTTATAATCAAAACACTAAATCAGGCCCTAAAACCGATACCCTTGCACTCCAAAAGCATTATCTTTTGATGCATAACAAATTTTAACGTAATTCTAACGGCATTGGAAAATATACATTAAGAGATTTCAAATTATATCTAACATGCCTTAATCCAACTTCGCAATCAAAAGTGATGGAAGTTTTAAAAACGTATTTTCATATAAGGCAAACCGCAGCGCCTGGCGCGCGCGACTAATAGAGTTGTGCGCGTCACCTGACGTTGAGGCTCTAAAAACCTAAACCTTGATTCCTACTCCTACAAAAAGGGGTTTTCGTTCAACCCGAAAGAGGACTAAAAAAATAAGAATTCTAACCCTAACATTCTCAAAACCCTAATATCTCAATTTCTCTTACTATCATACTACTTTTCTCCTCTCTTCCCAAATGCTTTCCAACCCTAATTGAATTAATTGAAGTCCTTAGAGGTACGAAGAAAAAAGAAAGTCCATAAACACATTAAACGGAGATTTAACATAAAAGAAACATGGTTAGTTTCCTGAGCACTTAGACAAATCACTTTTCTTTTATTGTCTAAATAACTTTAATTGAATAAATAGTGTTGTTTAATCACTTTAAACAAACTTTTAATTAATTATTTCACAAAGTATTCTTGTGTTAATCAAGACTAGAATTTGAATAATTAATTGATTGTTTTATCACCTAAGTCAAAGCGAACATTGTTTATTTCATGTTCTTTTCACGAATTTGATTAACATAAAGAATAACAACTTTTGCAATGCAATTCCTATGTGATTGACGCGTGTAAATAAAATCAACTAACTTAGTTTTCGGTACCACGTTTCATATATTGTTTGGTGATAAAATTGTTAAAAAGGAAGAGCTAGTAGAGGCTGTAACTAGGGCTAGAATAACGATTCCTCCATGAAGGGAAAGTTATTTAAGTACCATCGCTCCCAAACTCATTTCTAGTACACGTAGTCCAATTGGGCATGGGTAAACTTACGATTCGTGCTAATTATCCCTTAAACACTACTTGGGAGAAAGGCATGAATGAGGTTTATGGGTTTTCCTAAAACTCATTGGCGACTCTTACTTGTTTCTTACAAAAAAGCGTGATGATAGGATCATTTATAATTCATGGTCCCCCAAACAGTCAAGAATTCAAATCCTAATACACCCTAACAAGTGTAAATTCTTAGGCTTTTAAAGGGCCATGGGCATCTAAGGAGAAAGATCCCCTACGATGGGAACACCCTCCTTACACCTACAATCATTAACGTTCAACAACGAACTTTCCATATAATATCTTCTTTATTATTGCCTTTAAGGCAATAATATTTTCAACATATATTTTAGTAGACTTCCTAATGATGCTTTTCTTGGGATTTACTCCAAACAGCTCACGATGATTCGGGATACCCTAATCACTTGTGATCATGGAAATTTACCTTAAATTCCCGCACATTACACATGGATGCACGTCCATGTTACCATTGTCAAGCCACGACTCATTGTTAGCTCGTGCTTATAAAAGGCTTCCTTGTTAAGGGTATAATCCTTGTTAAGGTTTGTGCTTGCAACACCAATTCTCAAATTGTATTTGTTACCACAAGTAGAGATCTCATCCTGTTACTTATCCAAGTACTTTGGATGTTCTTGGCCATAATCTAACGATCTATTACCTAGATTCAACTTGATTGGTACTATATACATACTTCACATGCTCTTAAGAAAGTAAGCCATTTGACGATTCCATATCGTAGCGTACATGATGGATTTAATAGTAGAATGATTCTTAATCTTTTTCCACCCCCGTTACATTTTAGCTCATCCAGTTTCACTGAGTCTAGCTAAACTGTTTGCTATGTGATATGGTTGAAAGTCTCTACTAGAGTTTTTCTTATTTGAATTGGTTTTTAGCCTAGCTCATACTTAGTTCATACATTTACTTAGTTTTATTCATACGGGTCGAAAGTCTTTCAAAGTCCTTCAATTCATGTTTAACACGATAAATTTCTTTACACATTCAAAAGTCTATAGAATATATGTTAATACCCAATATGTACTAAATATCGTCTTTTGCTTGGTCTATTGTCAAAATTACTTTCAAATCTAATCATTTAGCATTTGATTGTTAATTTACAACAAAGTTCGTAAACTTCTCGTTGAACCCAACAAGATTGGCAATTGCTCCCACTAAACTTCTTATCCTCAAGAATTTTTATGTTTCTCCATAAGTCAATCCTTTTATTAAATTTATGAGCAAACACGTTCCAATTCCTTTATGTAATGCTTCAATCTCATAATGGATTTCTTGAGCTTGCTTTCAAAACTAGCATTATTTAGATTTTTAATCCCTTTAACTATTTTTATAGTCACTTCAAAAATCCTATTTTAGGAAGGCGGTTTTGGTATCTATTTTGCCATATTTCATATGTGCAATTTTACTAGAGAATAACCACGTAAAGACTTGAGCATTTCGATTGGTGAATAGGTTTTTATTAAAATCAAATCCGTGAATTTATATTATATCCTTTTCAACCAATCTAGTTATTTATGCATATACATTTCCACATTTGTTAGTTTTCACCTTAAAAACTTATTTGCGATCGATGGGTCTTTCACCCCTCATGCAAACTAATCAAGTTTTAAACATGATTTTCAAACATGAATTCTATTTCGGATCTTATGGCCTCTAACGATTATTTGGAATTTGGATTTGTCGTAGCTATCTTACAAGGCATTATTCCCTTACTATCTAATAGTAAATAGTATGCTTGTAAGTCTTAGGTTTATTTCTAAATTAATAGAAAATTTATAGGATTCAATCTAAAACCTTTGTGAATTCTATACCTATACAAGGTTATTGCATCAAACACTGAGTTTCAAGGCGCTTCCAAAGCCCTTTGATTATCTTGACCTTACTCCAACTTTTCAGAAGTTTTGTGAGTAATGAATTCTCTTTCAATCTTGATCAAGTATTCTTACAAAGCCCTTTTAAGGTCTTCCATGATTCTAAGTTCTAGTTTGTTGCTAATCTCGATGGTCATCGAGTTCATCTTCCTCCCACTTGTCGTTTTGGACAATGTGTTTCTTTCCAGAAAGACACCACTCAGAGCAACAAACATTATGTTCTCATTTAGGTTGTGGAGGTAATGCCCGTAGTCTCAGTTCAATGCATACAAAGAGACATGTATATTGTCTATGGGTAAAAGTTCATTGTGAAACAAATAGTTAGCTTCCACTTGAGCTATCTTAGCCTTTAATGAGCCATTAAGCTCCCACTGAACCACCTAGCTCTTGCTAAGCCGGTGAGCTCCCACTGAGTCACTTAGCTCCCTCTGAATCAGTGAGCTCCCACTGTGGCTAAGAGTTTTAGACATATACTTGAAAAGACGTTTAGAAGTTAATTCTTTCCATAACTGAATATGGTGTCCTTTCTTAGCTTCGACATTTTGTTTAGTGTAACATTAGTCATTTGTGCAAATCTTTTAAGAACTTAATAGGAAGGGATGTGATCAATCATTGTTTGAGTCATTTTTATATGGCATCGAGGTCTCCGTGAAGACAAACTATGTTCTTTGTGGAGTTATTTATGAAAATTTCAATTTCATAACTTTTTTATGGTTAGGCTTGGCTCAAGCAAACATTGCTCTATCTAATCTAGACGTTTTGATATCTTCCCAAGTCGATTGTGTACTTCATTGAACTCTTGAACTATTCAAAATCAAGTTTGTTCATATTTGATGAATATAGCCATATTCTTTCAAATACTTCGTGAAACATTGAAGTTATTGAATCCACTTTAGCTTTCGGAGTCAATTGTGTATACCAAGAACAATAGCTCTTTACTTTGTCGGTCTTTCACAAGTAAGACTTGCTTATCTTAGAACGATTATGAATCGATCAACTGTCAAGAGCCTATATAGCATTGAGTACGTTCTTCTTAATGTGACACTGCTAAAGATGTTCGGAACTTAAATCATGCCTATGATTTGAACTTTTGTGAGTTTTCATGTTATGTGAATGTTTGTTTATAATGAAGCATTCTTGACTCATGGTTTAGACAACCATGCCATTCAGATAAATTTGCATATGTTGCTCTTTAATTTGAATGTGAATCTTTCCGTGTGTTAACGGATTGTTTGCTGATTATGGAACACAATAACCCTTTATTTGTTCAAGCCTTAGCTTTTAAACAAATCATACTACCCTATAACTGATGTAGCACCACTTGCTTCATTCTAAGCTTGTAAGTCAATAACTTAGCTTATCTTCAATAGTTTGTGGTCACTTTCCAAGTGTAATACTCAATAAGTATCTGATACTTGTGAAGATAATAACTTGCTAAGTTAATTAGAATAACATGAACTCTTCAGCAGAAATGGAATCTTATTCCTTTTCTTTGTTCCTTGTTTCCTATAATTCTTATTATACTTTATCTCATAATCTTTCAAAATCATTTCTCTAAGAGTCTTTGACTTTTATACTTTGTTAGGCATAATTAAGCATCTAATGCACTGTCTAACAAAGTTCCATCTTTTCCTTTAATTCATTCTTGAATTAATACATCTATCAATGAGTTGTACTCACCAGCGTAAAAAGCGAAAAGATATGTTGGTTGTGAAGCTTTGACAATTTTGAGTTTCCAACTCAATACTTCATGTTTATCAAAACTACCTAGTATTTTGAATACATGATGTCCAACTGTCCTTTGGGACTTATAAAAGTCATTTATGAGAATTGTATTTCCTTTCTTTGAGAACCATTCTCAAGGATTTCCTTTAACAATCATGGAAAATAATATAGTTTGATTTGGAATTCTACGAATATAAGTGCAAAGTATAACCATTTATCAAGAAAATAATATAATAAGTTTGAAATTTAAAAGAATTCAAGCAAATTTTCAACCTTATTACACGTCTTATCCACGCTTTATAATTTTCCCCATTTGGAAAGAATAAGGTGATTCCAAGAAACAAAGAGTGCTTAAGCATGCTTTGGCTTGTCTTAACACTCAATCTTATAAGGTAAGCAACTCTTTGCTAATGGCGCCAAGCCACTCTTGGTGGGATAATTTGTTGCATCTAACGATCTCTTAATAACATATCCACTTTCCCACGACTAGGAATGGCAACGGATCAGATTCGGGTCGGATGTGGCTGAATTCTAATCCGATCCGTTTAGTAAACGGACCCTGGACTAGTATCCAAATCCGAAAAATTCGAGTCCAAATCCGATCCGACTTGTAATTTTTGGATCCGAATCCCGTCCGTTTATATGGACCTCCGAAATGATCCAAATATTTTTTTGATTTTATTATTTGTAATGTCATATACCTATAATTGCTTGTATTATCATACCAATTAAAGTATAAACATAACATATTTAAATTATAAACTAAATTACATAACAAAATTTTGCTACAAAACAAGCAAATTATTGTCCCAAGTTATAGAGCATATGCTTATAATCTCGAATTCGGACTCGGATTGGACTCCTTCGGACTTTGCGTAGGGTCCAAGTGCGAACCACCTCCTATTTAGATTTAGATCTTTTTTATCAAATTCGGATTCAAACTAATTTTAAAGGGATTCAAATCGGATTTTTTTTTTTTGGATCGGATCGAATTTAAATCGAACTCAGATTAAATTGCCATCCCTAGCCACGACATGTTAGGATTCCATCACTCATGTCATTGAGTATAACTAAAACCAACTTGAATACCCATTATTCCTTACGTATCCTAGGGAGTAATAGTGATGCCTCGCTTTGGGGTAGCCCATCACTACTCTCTATAGGTCGATAAGTGTTGTTTTGTAATGGCAAGTTTTACTCAATATTTTAGGGACCTCGGGTTTCTGTGTTGGTTGATTTAAGTGAACTTAATTAATCATCCCAACATTCGAAATCCTAAACATGCATCGAACATATAATTCATAAATAAATAATCATAAATATATATATCGAAAACGTAAATAAAGATGCATTTGACAACTAGCATGACCCCTTAAGTATTCAAGTCTTTAAGGGTCAGCTTTTGCAACTTCATGACTTCGTCTTTTAAGAACCTCCGTCTTCAAGGCATGACCATAATTATGAAAATACTAGTGTCTAAGATTAGGACTAATCTAAATATTATGGTACAAATATAATCAACGGTTCGCAAAACGTATTTAGATTTACAAAAATACATCAAGGATCGTAGTCCGTAATTTCTATCCTAATCGGGCCCCACTAATTGTTATTTCATAATACCTGTGAGAATATATACATTCCACTCATCCATTAACTATTTGTGAATGGCCCATGCACTTTACAGCGATAAACAAGTAACAATGCATAAAACACGCGTCAACTAGTAACTAATTTAGATCGTTAGTCCAATTAACATGCCTAATAAAAACTAGTCAAAATTGTTTAATTGATTATGTAATTTAGCGCAATTAAAATTGAAGCTCCCACTAAATTCAACGTCCATCTTAATTAATCTAATTAATTAAGTCAGTAAACCCAAATTTTGCCAAAAGTAAATTTTGTCAATGCCGCTAAAAACCGAGGCCTAGCCTCAAAATTTAATTAAACTTAATTAAAACCAAATTAATTAATTAAAATAATTAAAACGCCAAAATTAACATAACCTTAAAACGAGGCACAAGTGTTAAGTGATGGGTTATGGACACAACCGTGACTCATGCCAAGCGTCACACCCATAGCCTAGAATACCGCATATGCGTCGACTCTTCTACGGAGCGTTCTTACGACACAAACCATGGAGGCCACGCAAGCTTGCTGCCATGCGCATTGTGCCACAAGCTTGTAGCACAGCCACATACACACCCAAGCCGCACCAAGCAACGTACACCACAAGTCTCGACCACAAGCAGTATGTTGTTGTTGCTGCTACGACTGGCAGCTGTGCTTGCTGGTTATGGCTACAGCCACGCACGACTGCGCCTATGTCGAGGTTGCCCTTTGCAGCCACATGCGACTACTATGCAGCTCGGCTCGCCAAGGGGCATTTTGCCCTCGAATTTCGTGCAACGCCACGGGTTTTTAACCCTAATTTTTGTGTGACTTATCAAATTAACTCCAAATTAAATTTAGAATTAATAAAATGGGCCAAAACTGAAAAATTAATACAATTCCAACTTAAATTTAAAAATTCATTAAGGTGCATAAAACAAAAATTATTTCCAAGAACCATTCTTTTATAAAATTGGTTTAACTTGGTGCAACAAAATGGACAAGGCTATTAACTCACTATTTATTTAATTAATTTAAATTAATCATGAGATTTTGAAAACAATAAAGAGAAGATGGAATTATGAACACAAATATTCAAATAATGATTCAAACTTTAACTTGTGAATCCTTAAAAAATTATATCTTCCAATATGAAGATAAATGAATATTCTATCACAAGATTCAAACTTTATGATTCCAATCAACTTAATACATGATTAAATCAAAAGTTCAACCATAAAATCATGGTATTTAGTAACAAAGTTTTAATCACTTAAACCAATTAAAGATTGAATCTTTAGTACTTAGAAGCATCAATGAACAAAATTTTCACACTTAATGTAATGGATTTGCAATTATGTGAAAATAAGAACCAATCTTTCAAACACCAATTACTACCAAGTAACCATTCTTAAAGAGGTTTGAAATTGCATATAAATTAAGGAAAGAACCAAATACATAACCACCATAAATATGCCATTAAGATTCAAGGTTAGAAAGATCTCTCGAAAAAGGCATTTCTGGTCGGATTTTGGCAAAAAAAACACAGCCTTATAGGTAAATCCATTTTCAGAACACCTTTTCCACCCAAAATTCACTATTTTTGAGCGAAAATTTGGGTTCTGGGCTGAAGACAACTTTAAACGAGATTAAAATTATTAAAACCGGCTACTAATCTAATTAGCAACATAAAATAAGATAAATTAAGCCATAAAAATACCTTGAAAAATATGATAATAAAAATAAATGAGTAAGGCTCTCATACCACTGTTGGGTTTCGATAAGTCCGACTCACTACGGAATAAAACCCGAGCCAAGACCACACTCATAATTAATATAATAACAAAGCATAATTAAGTTAAACAACAAGATTAAGTAAAAGATTAATATCTTTGACGAGTGCTTCGCTCACTACAAGAGCTCTTACTTCTAAAGCGCTAAGTCTCGCTCGCACGAAGACCTCCAACGAAATTCCACCCACAACTAGACCCCGACAATGGTCCAATGCTTAGAGGTTAGCTAAGCTCGACCTAAACCCATGTAATTATATGTGTTCAAAGGTTTTTTCAATGGAGATGCCTTTTTCAACACCTTACTCAAGTGAGTAATCTCAACTCCTAAGGTTTGTATTTATAGCACAAGGCTCTATAAAATTTCCATCATCTTTTCATGTGGGAGAAATATTAGTATGAGAAAAAATAAGCAATTAATTAATTCTAAATTAAATTAAATAGCAACACAAATGGTCAAACACCACTTGGCGCACTGTAGGCGTCGCTCGAAGTGCGCCTACGTTAAGCATGTGGTGAATATGCTTGGCACTCTTAGAAAGTCGGAATTGACATATACGATTAGGGACAAGGAAAGTAGGGAGCCGCCAACAAGTTTTTAAGGAACTTGTAAACCGTTCACGGATCATAAAAGGCAACCACGATAAAGGGACAACGATATGCAACAACGATTGACCCGTGAAGGTTACACCCCATTCATAATCCATGAGATTACTAACTCCATATGGTTCGGAACCACGAAAGGAGGATCGGGGGTGATGGTACGAAGTGAGTCATGGAGTCACATTCGCCCGTATTGGCCTCTACTCGATTCTTATAGTGAAAAATATTCCTACGATCTCAAAGGCATACAAACAAAATATTCAATTTGCTCTAAACTATTATTAAGCTAAATTGGTTGAATATTAATGCAACATATAATTCTAAAATATTTGTGATCACTTAATTAAATAACAAGATTAAAAAGGAACCTAAACCAGTTGTCCAAATTATCTTATTAGTCGTGATTTTCAATTACATATTCCCTTTAACATGCAATATGGTGATCATAAAAACAATAGAATAACATCAATATTGGAAGCAATTTAACAATAACTCCAACAATATAAAATCGTTAGAAAAATAATAGAAATAAAAGGAACATAATTCTTACTTTGATTCTGTTTACTTGCAACTAAAAAATAATAAACGAGTTAGTAACTTCAAGGAAATAATAATAGAACAATAATTAAATTAAATTAAATTATGTAGAGTTGATTTGGGGGCAAACCCTCAAATAGTTCTACCTTTCACGCCTTGGCTTAAGGACAAAACCATGAGTAAAGTATGGACTCCTGGGAGTGCTTGGAGAAGGAATTTTGAAAGAATAAGGGTAGGCTAGTGTTTAGGCTAGAGCATAGAAAGAGAAAAATAGAGAATTAATTGATGCCCCGTACAACAGAAATGAGGGGGTATTTATAGAAAAATGTGCTAAGGGAACACACTAAACGATAAAATGATAAAAAAACCTAAAAAAAAGTATACCGCGACACGGCAAAGTGTACCGTGACACGGGAAATCCCACTGTCAGGCGGGAAACATTCCCGTGACACGGTACACATTAGCGTGACGCGGGAAATATTTAGTGAACGAGGGGAGAAAACGCGTTAAGGGTTTACGCGGAAAGGACACGGAAACCCCCGTGTCACATAAAACGTCCCGTGTCACGGGAAACCCCACCGTCAGACGGGAAAGTTTCCCGTAACACGGTGGACTGTTGCCGTGACGCAGGAGATTTCAGTCCGTTTTTCCGTCTAAATTCATTTTTAACCCTAATTTCATTCAGCATTTTAAGTGCCAATTGATAATTTCGGAACATTTTCTGATTTTATTATTATTTGGGCCAAAATAAGAAAATAAATAAATAAAAAGTTTGGGCCAAAAATAAATAATAAAACAATAAAATAAAAAAAAGGTTTAGGCTATAATTAAATAATAAAATAGTAAAATAAGTTTGGACTGAAATTAAAACTATGCTTTGACCAAACATTAAGACTGATCCATGGACTATTCCAAAATTGAATTTAGTTAAATACGATATTTTAAGCACTCTCGGGATTAAATACTGAACCCGACCAATTGTGGCGGTGAAAGATCGTTCATCATCGGATTTGGTTTTGGGGAGACATTTTTAGGTGTCTACAAAAGCCCCCACTTTGACTGAGTTTGTAGAAACGTTAGTTTCGAAAACGATAGTCAAAGTAGCCGATAGGGACGGAGAATGATTTAAGACGTTCTGCGATCCTAAATCACTCTGTATACGCCGATACCTGTAGAAAAATGTTAATTCCACAGATAAAAGAGTAAAAGGATAGAATACGTATCTGGCACCAGTGTATCGGTGAAAAATGAGTTTGGCAGCTTCCTATGCTTGAAGGAATCCACCGGATAACGTTCGTTGAAATGCTTTCCATGCCTGATGAAATCCGACTGAGGAATTTGGTAGCTTTCTAAGCCTGAAGAAACCTACCGGATGATACTTTCCATGCATGAGGAAAGTCGACGTATGAATTTGGTGTCATTCTATGCTTAAAGAAATCTACCGATAATGCTTTCCATGCTTGAGGACAGCCGACTTGGGGGTTTTATATAGTTGAAGAAAAATCCACCGATAACGCTTTCCATGATTGAGGAAAGCCGACTTGGCGGTTTTCTATACTTGAAGAAAAATCCATCGATAACGCTTTCCATGCTTGAGGAAAGCCGACAACTACTATAATCGCTGAAATTTGCAAGTGTATGATGGTTCGATTATCCCCGAACGTGGGCCACATATGATTCACACCTTCAAGCCGACTACCTGATAGTATTAGGTGTTTAAAACGTCGGCAAATTAACTTTGACGCCTAATGGGGGCAAAATAGTAATTTTGATACCCTTTAAACGTCAGTTAAAATTTTCCGCGTAATTTACTAACTGTCCAATTTATACGGTAAATTGCGCAATTTTAGTCAAAACGCCAGGAATATTCGCTGACAGCTTCAAGGAATGTGCAGGACACGCGCAGGACCACCGTGTCACGAAGCAGGTGTCCTGTAACACGGTAGGGATCCCCGTCACGCGGAATAAATTCCCGTGACACAGGAAATCTCGCGGTTGCAAATCATTCAACTGGCATCTTTGACCAGTCCAGAGCACGTGCGATACGTCAGTATGTTACCGTTACATGGTAACGGAAACTGTCGCACGGGAAACGGGATGTAACGGGATGCTTTTTTGGCTTTAAATTTGAGCTACTCTTTACCATTTCTGCCATTTTCTTGCTACTTCCGCTCCTCCTCTTCTCCATGTTTTATTTTAAGCTGCTCAAATCACCGAGCCACGACAAGGGTACGCCGGCGCACGGCTTAGTCTCCCGTCAGACGGAGTTTGGTCTCGTGACGCGGCGGTTCTGCAGGGTTTTTGTTTCTTCCTTTTTTTTGTTTTTATTTTTTGTTACTGCTCGTTGCTGCTGCTGTCACCGTCACCTGAGGTCTCCGCTGCTACCGCCGGAGCTCCGTCAAGTCCCAGGCTCACCGTGACACGGGCCTTGGTTACCGTGTAACATCTGTTGCTGACCGTGTCGTGGGGGTTGTTCTGCTGTCTTCACGGTTTTTTCGAGTTTTGGAGCTCAAAGTTTCATTAATTTTGCTCTAAAATTTTGCTACTTTCTTCATTTTTGGTTCTCCACAAGGATTTATGTAAGTTTCCTTTGATTTTGTCTCGAATTTTCTTCAAATGAGTAATTTTATGAAAAAAAATCCCTTAAAAATCAATTTGGGGATTTTTTTGATTTTGAGGTTTATGTTGAAATTCTTGCCATGAATTTACTTGTATATGTATGTATGTATGTGTGTTTGTGAGCGATTTGAGACAAAAATTGCATGATTTGGTGAGGAATTGAGCAAATAACCATTTTTGGTACTACTTGTGGAAATGGTGTTCTTGTTGTTCATGCTGTTCTTTTGCACTTGAAATGATGACATATTGGTTGTAGATCTTGTAAAATATGCCATGATGCGTCGATCTACTATTTTTGTGCAACTTTGAGACATGTTTTGTGTTGTGTATGTACTACATTGTCATGGAGAACATAGTATCATGCAATTAAGAGAACATAGTACTAGTTCGTCATGGAGAAACTAAATACTATAAATAATTCCATTATTTTGCTAATTTTTAGCCTTGAGGTAAAAATTTAGCATATAATAGAAAATGCAATAAATAACTAAATAGCTTAGGAAATGATGCTAATTAAGCATTTAGGTTTTTATTAAAATGCAACTCGATATAAATAACTAAATATCTTAGGAAATGATGCTAAGCATTTAGATTTTTATTTTTATATTAGCATGCGTAGACGACGGGATCGCGATCTTTCCACTCATGGCCGGCGTCAGGCTTTTCGGGAGGACACTCCCACGATTCCCGAGGGTATGGATAATGACGTCTTAGAGTCTGAGCCTCGACCCTCTACGGGTAGAGGTAGATGGGCTCCACCTCCGTGGACACCAGACTAGTTGGTTTTCTATCGTGAGAACCATGTTTCTCATCGTCCACTTGTCGGCATAGTTGACGACACGCTTCGCCATCACGGTTCTGGAGCCGGAGATTTGATTCCTCGATTTCATCAGATTATCACGAGGGATCCTGCTACGAACACCTTATGGGAATCAGCTAGTTTAGTAGACTTTTATTCGGCGATCGTAGGGTTTCGCAGCCCCCGGGGTTGCAGTGCGACAGTCGTTCGAGCGTTGTTGGAGTATTTTTGGGATATTACCAACACTTTTCACTTTGCTTGGGGGGAGATGACAGTGACCCCCCTGGACTTTAGCATGATCAGTGGTCTACGCTTCACTGACCGGGCCGTAGCACAGATGTCTGATCTTTCCTAGGGAGCGGATGAGGTAACCGATTTGTTAGGTCCGATCATTCAGCATATCAAGACTCAGCCGGTGTCTCGAGGTGGTCCTAGGAGCGGGCGATCATAGTTGGCTTCGGTTCTAGCCCGTGGTTTTGACATTGAGGAGACATCACCTGAGCAGCGAGTGCGGATCTTCGTTTTGATTTTCATTTCCATGACTCTTTCTCCTGATAGGAGTTCGCGTGTGCTCGTTTGCTATCTTCCTTCTTTAGTCAGGATCAGTGAGATAGGATCCTTTAGCTGGGCCAGCCTCGGATATGCCGACCTCTCTTGTCATTACGTCATGGCTGTAGGCAGCTGAACGACGAGTCCCCTGTCACTGTCTACGGTTTATGGAGAGTCGTAGAGGTGACGACCCTTTCCTCTTCTTGTTTTATTTTAATTTGTTCGACTCATGTGCTCAAAGATTACTTTTCATTGCAGCTGTGGTTCTACGAGTACTTTCCGGGATTGGCCTCTCGATGGCGTCGTGGAGCGGTTCATAACTTCCCTGTCGGGGACAGCTGGCGTAACCGAGGAGAGTCACGGGTGGAGTCTGTCTATGCGTTGTGCGGGCTGCTACGCCGAGGCACCTCTTCTGTTGGCGTAAGAATTACTTTTGTAGCCTATTATTTTCTATATTGACGTTATTTCCGATGCTTCATTGCAACTTTTTATTGTTTTCAGGTTGCTATTGATGTCCAGTATCGTCCTTAGGTTGGGATGACTAATCTTCCGAGGCCTTGCAGCTTTCTGCGTACCGCACTGTTTTTGTTGGTACCGGACGCTTTGTTTGTTATCTGGGGGAGCGTGTCGTTCGTCAGAACAGTGGTGATCGCTTTGTGGTGCCCTTGTCTCCACCGGAGTCGATGTTGGACTCGCACTTGCTTAGGGAGTTGATAAATAGGGGAGAGCGCTACACTTTTCCTTGGCAGGAGCTTGTGCGCATGGAGGGTGGTTATGCGTAGGACTTGCTTCCCTCTCTGGCTCCTCCACCCCGTCTTCCTGAGGTATGATTTCTTTTGAGGAGTTTGGTTGCTAGTCTCTGTTTAAACAATCGAATAACTTGATTATTCGATCGTATTTTAGGACGACTGTTCGCCGTGTGGGGAGGATTGAGATTCCGCCTCTATCTGTCCGCTACCCAGGGCCGATTGGTATTACCGATGACCATATTGCTGATGCGCCAGAGGGTTTCAGACAGGCGCATGAGTCTCTGCCTGATGTTTTTGAGCCGATAAGCTTTTGATGCATTATTCATCCCTTTTAACCACTACTACATTTTTAATCAAATGCAACGGTAAAAAAAGAGCTAAGCTAACGCAACGGCCCTTTTGTTACCGTTGCATTAGACAAGCCTATTGCAACGACTTATACTTCATTACTTCAAAAATGGAGCTAACACAACGGTTTTAATAGGCCGTTGCAATAGGAGTGCTAATACAACGGTTGACTGGGCTATTGTCACAGCAATAGTTTTGAATTTGAGAAGCGCTGAAATTTTAATAATTCCCGCTTTATGAGTTTCCAAAATTTGAAGCCGTCCACACGTTTTTTAACCCAAAAAAAAAAAAAACAAGTTCCTTTCATTTCTAATCACTTTTGGCATGCTAGGGTTCTCACTTGCTGCTCTAATACAGAGAATAGCTGAGGAAGAGAGCCAGAATCAGGAATTGATTGCTTTAATTACGAAGTAATCGGGAGTAATTAACCCAATCACTCCCTTTTCAAAAGTATTCCCAATTGCTTCTCTAATTTTCACAGATAAACTTACATTTCAGTCGGAAGGCGGGGAATGCTTAGACTATGGTGAACGACGGCTCTCAGGCCATGACGAATGACTACATTGAAGCTCAGGTAAACAACAATATATGTTCACCAGGCCATGGTGTAAGGCAATTCCTTTAATTTTTTTGTCTGAATAATGTGATTGGGGTTCTAATTCCATTCATCGATCCCTAAATTTATGTAATTAAGGTTTTATTATTTCTCATACCTTTGTTTAATTCGCCTATAAGAGTGACAATATATGTTCTTTAGTCGTTCATTTCCTCTTCAATTTGCAGAATTAAATGGTATGCGTATAAGATTTCACAATTGGTACTACTTGTTAATGACCTATTAAAAAGAGGTGTTATTGTTAAATGTCCATTTCAGAATTTTAAAGTTATTTGCTTGAATTTTGATATGGATTATTGTTTTATTGATGTGTTTTGTGGGTTTTTAATTTTCCTGTTGTAATTATTCTGTTGCTGCTGCCTTGATTCCGTGGTGGTTGTAGCTAGACTGCCTTGTTTGATATAGTTTAGTATTCAAATTATGTATAGAGATTTACTTTAATCAATTTGTAGCTTACATTAAATTGTGTTATAGTCAATCACAATTTTAATGATTATAAGATTAACTGAAGTAATGTTGGCATATCTAACTTCAAATTGGTTGTCACTTGGATGTGATTTTTAGTGTAGAAAGAAAATCATTGGGAATAGAAGCCATCCATGTCATAGGTCCTTCAATCCTTGTAATGATTATTATACTCATAAATTGTCGAATTTTGATGCCTCATAAGAGATGAGTGCTGCACTGACTAGATATTAAGATCGATATCCTATATAGGACTAGACAGAAGCATTATTTAGAAGAATTGCTTGTGTATCTTATTTTTGATGTAAATATTTATTTTCGTTAATCTGCTATCTACTGCATTATTAGTTGCTTGTGCAATTTAGTACCTGTTGAAAGTAAACTATTGAAAGTGTGGGAAAACTTTAGAAAGCGAACTAATGAAATTAAATATTTAGCACACTTAATTGTTAAACGTCTTGTTACTTGTCCTGTAGCTATCATGCTATGTCTACTAAAAGCAGAATTTTCTATAAAATTAGATACTATTTCCATCCAGTGATAGAACATTATATTAGCATGTCATAGAATAAACCTCCACTATTCAATAACGTTGACTAATAATCTAATGTATTAAAGTGCTACAATAAGCATTAATCCTATCCTATCATGGTTGCACAACCTTTTATTTTATAATAGTACATTATAGTATTATTGTTGGTGGAAATCATTTGTTTGGGAAGGTTAGCCTTCCAGGCATACTTACTTAGGCCGGTTTGGTTTAATGTAAAATTTTTTCAACGAAAAATTAGTTTTTATGGAAAACATATTTTCAAGGAAAAGCACAATTGTAAATTAGTTTTCCTTTGTTTGGTTGCATACAAGAAAAGTTTAAGAAAAATAAAAACAGGAGTGGAAATGTAAGGATGAATAAGAGGGAAGTAAAAAAGGAGGTAAAGAGGAGAGGAAAATGTGACTTCTCTTGTTTTGTGAAGGAAAATGTTTTCCATCATTAAAGATGGACTTTTCTACCCTTGGGAAAATTAATTTTACCCCTTCACAAACCAAACAATGGAAAAAGGGAAAAATCGTTTTTTATGAAAACATTTTACATCAAACCAAACGGGTCCTTAATCTCAATGCTAGTAGTGATAGTACATATGTGTTTGAAATTGCAAGTACAAAAGCATATCAAAGGCAAGGTAGAAGATCCAAATGGCTAGGTATGTGTAAGAATCCTTGTGACGTATAAGGCTTATATAAATTGACCAAATTATACAGATGCTTTGGTGTATATTGTAACAATGGCATATTTATTTCTAGTTTCTACATTCTGATGTGCACTTATCCTCTCTTTCTTTTGCTTGCAGTGAAGCATTTGGCGTTAGTTCAGCTATGTAAGTGCATGTAGGTTGCTGTCCAGGTACAACTCTTCTCCTTAGATTTTGTTGTTATTTGTTATTTACCTTGAAGACAAGTCATGGAATCTCTCTGTTAATGGAGTTCTATATCCTAATCACCGATCAAATTGCCATAAAATTCGCACTTCAAACTCTTGAGACATGCTAAACAAACTTTTCTTATGACTTTTACACCTTTTTTGTCGTCTTTATTTAATTAGTTTATCAAGGGATAATGTCTAAGTTGTTATTTTGTGATAAGTATCACCCCCTATTGCACAAGTGCTAGAGATTACAATGATCGATTTATATTGTGTTTTCTATTATTAGTATGGTTATAAGGAATTTAGCTGTTACTTATTTCTATTTTGTGAGTAAATTAAATAAGTTCCAGCTTTCTGGATATTGGATAAGGTGGGTGTTATGATCATTTGTCTTTTTATTTACTTTCTTTTTGTTATTGTGATTTTGTTTGCCATTGACTATGCATGTATTTGGCAGTTCTTGTAGTCTGTAATGGTTGGTAAGAGGTGTTTTCAGGTTTAGACTATAGAAGCAGTTTCTTAGCCTCTTAATGTCTTCTTTATCCAAGCATGTTTCATGAATTACTTGTATTTTTATGTAGACAGAGGCATGAGATAGGAGTTACAATTGCTATTGTTTTTTATTTTAATGTGATTTTTATTTATAAGCTAGTTAATGTTTCATATGTGGTCTTTTTTGTTGGTTACTTGGTTCATAATTTTTATGTGGCCTTATATGTTGGTTAATGTTTCTTGTAATCTTAAGGCATAAATTCTTGAGAAAAATTGTAATTTTTTTTTTCTTTTTATGTACAATGCAGGGACTATAATTAATTACACAAGCAATGGGCTAAAGGAGGAGAATAATAAACTTTCAACTAATGTCAAAATTATGTGTTTAGTTTTTTTTTGGTGTTCCATCCGGTTCACCCTTTGGGCTAATCCGGATTCGGGGATCAGTTCTGGGTGGTTAGGTTCCAGTCCCCTCCCGATTGTTGTTGCGGGGGATCGAACACGGGTCCTCCCTACCAAGTGTAGTCCCAATCACCACTACACCAACAACCAATTGGTAAAATTATGTGTTTAGTGAACACACGTTTAGCTATGAGTAATTATTGAGGTTGTAAATTTTTTTAAGTGCAACATTATGTACATGTACTATTAATTCTTTAATCTCAATGAAATTTCACTTTATTTTGTCATTATCATGTGGATTCATACATATATTTAGTTTTGCTAATAATAATAATAATAATAATAATAATAATAATAATAATTATTATTATTATTATTATTATTATTGACATTATGTATAGGAAACCGTGGCATTAGAGTATATGTATTGTGGCATTAGGTATAGGAAACCGTGGCATTAGGGATAATAGATATTGCCACGGCAATAATGTTACCGTTGCATCAGGTATTGATCTAACGCAACGGTCATTGATGCCGTGGCATTAGGTGTTATATGTCGTTGCATTAGACCTATTGCAACGCAAGCATATGCCACGGTACAAAGCCGTTGCATTAGGCCTAATGCCACGGATTTTGATGTCTAATGCAACGGATTTTGGGGTTGCAATAGGTCAAAAATGTAGTAGTGTTAACACCGCTTGTTACTGATTATTCTTTGTTTTGTTCTCAGCCTACCCGCCTGGAGATGATGGAATTAATGAAGCTGGTTGAAGCTCTAAAGTACTGCATCATCAAGCTTCGGCGCGGTGCGAGTTGTCGGAGCAGTTCTGGCTATGTTGTTGAGGTATGTTTACTTTTTCTCATTTTTACCATTTGTTTTTTATTTCGCACTGTTGACATCTTTTGATTTTGTGTCCTTCAGGAGCGACGGAGGTCCCGCTCGCGCTCGAGGCATAGAGGCTCGGACGAGGGAGAGCCTAGTCGTGGTAGACGATCTCCTGAGGTTCATCGGCATTTTCAGTCTCAGCGGGATCCTCAACTTTCTCAGCCATTTCAGGAGGCTCCGCGGCAGCACCCTCAGTCGTCCTCCCAGTCGTTCTAGCATTTTAAGGGTCAGGGTCAGTGGCAGCGACAGTTGTTTTCTCAGTCTTCGCAGCCTGAGCTTAGGCTTGTTATCACTCCTGTGGATCTTGGCTTATATTCAGCTCCATCGTCTGGGGTTCCTCCACCGGTGTCGGGCTTGTTTTTAGTTCCAGTGTATGGGACGATGCCTCCACCGACGATTCCTATTTCTTTGAGTCAGTCTACACCGTTTGCCAGTTGGACGGGTTCTGCTTTGAGTTTGATTGCTACTGGAGTTACAGGGACTAGTAGGGATACTACTCCTCGTACTCGGATGATGGCGGGACTCTTTGGCTCACCGTTCCCATATTCAAAGGCTGGAGATGACACTGATCCTAACTCTTCTAGTTCTTCAGATTTTTGACCGAGGGTCTTTATTTGTACATACTGTGATGACACTTGACGCTACTTATTTATTATGACTCATTTTGTACATTATTCACAGTTTATGTATTTATTAGTGTGTGTTTGTGTGTGCTTGAGACTCATTGTGTGTGATTGTGTAGTTATTAATGATGCGACAAAAAACGTAAGTGGAGTAAGTGGAGGGTACTGACCTTCCCCAAAAGAAAATAAATAAAAAGAAAAGAAATATATGAAAAAGTGTTACAACTACTCCAAAATAAATATGTTTGGAAATGGGACGAGGTTTATAACTTCCCCCAATAGAATAATAATAGAAATAAGAGTAAAAAATAAAATAAATAAATAATAAAGATGAATAAAAGAAAAGAAAAAATTAAAATGATAAAAATTAAAAAAATAAAAATATTAATAAAAAAAAGTTGAGAATTTTATTAGGGATAAACTCTCGAAAACAGAAAACAAAAAAGAACGGTGAAGATAAAACAATAAAAAAAATCCGGATTGATACAGGAAAAAGATAAAAGAAGAAAACGCGTGGGCGCCGCGACACGGTACTGTACACCGTGTCACGCAAAAATCTGCCGTGTCGCGACCAAAATTCCCGTGACACGGTGGGAATTCCTGTGTAACGGGGCGCATATTCTTCAAAGGTGAGTTTTACGCGTATAGAAAGATAGTTTCTGAGTAGTTCCGAGCGATTTTACTATAAAATAGGACTAGTATATTCGTGATATCATAATTATGAAACACAAAATAATTAGAATTTCATATTTCAATAATAATGTCTCTGAATTTTGATAATACATTGCGTGACTGGTCTTATTCTTTGACCAATGCTGACAAAAGAGAGTTGAAATTGTTTCATGTCAGGGGTTTACTAGCCCTGAGACATGTAGCGATTGAACATGATTTTCTTAGGGAAGCATTAGACTATTGGAGTCCAGAAACACATTGTTTTAAATTTGATTACAATGAAATCTGTCCCCTGCCGGAGGAATTCGGGGCCATCTTTGGATTTCCATCCACAAATCTTATTGCCATGCCTACCCTACGTGAGTATTATTACCAAGACTTTGAACGCCATCAGAATCTAACAGATGCAGATTTAAATAGAATTGTGTGTGGTAATTAGGTAGACTTAGAAAAACTTGCAAATTTATATTTCAATCGCCCCGTCTCTGAGTCTTATCATGTATACCGTAGAAGGGCATATATTTTTTGCATGTTTAGCAAGCTTTTATTTGCAAACGGTAGAGTAGGACATGCTTGTCTAGCATCTGTGCTTGAACATGTTGAATCTGGGAGGTCTCCTATGCCTACGTGCCTTGGAGAAACTTTACGCGGCCTTGACGAAGCAAAAGCTGACCGGAAAGCCGTCAAGAAGGGCTCTCTGGTACTGCTGCAGGTAAAAACGCGTTCTGAGTAGCCCCCGTGACACCAAACAGGCACCGTGTCACGGTGGTGTTCTGTTGTGTCACGGTGAAATCTGCATTTTTTTTATGCAGATTTGGTTGATGGAGCGTTTAGAACTTTTTGAAGCCCCCAACGATATTGAAAAATATGGTCCCAACGATCTAGTCCGCAGGAAAAAGAATTATTCTGTGAACATGTCGTATGTAGACAGGAAGAATTTCTTTGCAAAAAGAGAATTTTCCTTTCGTTGGGTGGTGCCTTGGTGGAGGCTTACTAGGATGGTTGGTACGAATGATACTCCATATTGCCGTGTTCCTAGTATCTCAAGACTGACTTTTTACTGTCCTTCTCGACTGATGCGATAGTATGGACTTGAACAAGTAGCTCCACGCTATAACGATAGTCCTCGTGAAGTATCGTTGCATGAAAGTAACGTTCACAAGTACGAGGCTTATTGGATTGAAAGACCTATGTGAACCGTTTCTGCAAGTAACCAAGCTCCTCCTCCCTTATCTAGTGCATACAAGGCATGATTGAATCCTAGAAGTAGAAGGGATCGAGTCGGATCGCGCAATTTTGATGTGAACAACCGTCTTGGAAATAAGAAAGCGCCTCCTAAAGATCGTCTAGGTTCAAGAACACAAGGGATTGAGTTTAAGACTCCTATAATTCCTAAAAGGAAGAACTATGTGAAAGGGAAGGGTAAAGAGAAGATGGTTTATAGAGAGAAGCAACCAAGGAATTCTAAGAACGGTGAAAGGAGTGGAAGTTTGACTAGGGGTGTGACGGTTCGGGCTACAAAAGACATATTAATGGAGAAGGCCGACCTAGTTGAAAAAGAGAAGGAGGTTCATAAAGTGAATAGGGATTAGATCAGTATTGCTTTGCTTATATGATTTATAATTTTTAAAATAAGGCGCATTATGCCAATAATTGTCGTCACATTTATTTCAATAAAAATAGCTTATTTATTTTAGCCTTAAATAAAAATTACAATGACTTTTGTTTTTTTTTTATTATTATTATTATATATCCGAGTCAAGGAGTCGGACGCAATGGAAGAATAAAAAAACGTCGAACAAATAACTGAATTCGCAAAGACTGCGTGACTAAAAAAAATCGGAAAGTCAGAAATTCCACCGTGCCACGATGGAAAATGTCGTGACACGTTGGGAATTCCCGTGGCGCGGCAAAATTTTTATATTTTATTTTATTTATTTATTTTTTTGCTGCAGGTCCACCGTGCCACGGTGGATATTTGCCGTGACACGGTAGAGTTTCCCGTGGCGCAGATTTTTTTTTTTTTTTTTGTTTTTTTTTTGTTTGTGCATGACATGATCGAATGTAAAGGAAAATAATGCTCATTGATGGAACATGACATATATACATAAGGATAAGGAGAACCTATGCTAGACTTATTAGGGGAAAAAGAATGAAACGAAAGAAGAAAATAAAATGAAATCTTGTATAGAGACTTGTCTTGTGCTTCGTCTTCATGGTTGCTTATGAATTATTTGTTACCGCCAAGAGGAACAAGAATTTTGTTATTGCTGATTCTTTAATTGGAAGAAAAGAAGGAAGGAATGATGTTCTCCTTATTCTTCCAATTCTTAACTAGTGATTCTTGAACTCGAGTATTATAGAAAAAAAATGAGCTCACTTAATGCTTTGACTCAATACTTAGATTGAAAAGGAAGAGTGTATGAAAAAAATTTGAAAACTGATGGGAAATACTCCACTCATTCCTATTACGACGGAAAACGACGCATGCATGGTCCTAGTATACGACCATAAACAATATAGTGCATTACTCGAAGACAAAGTGTGTGCAATGACTCCACATGTGAGATTAGGTGAGTTTATTAAGACTTGTGGTATGATCGCATGGCTAGACATGAGGACGTTGTAAAAACAAAGGACCCAATGACCAAATAGCACGGAAGACTAAAAGACAAACTAACTTGATTAATTTTGTCCAATTTTAATGTTTATGCTATTTACTAGGTGAAAACGGTCCCTAGTCAATTGTTTATTCATAAATAAGATTAACCACAATCAAAGACAAAGAACACATGTTAAGGTTAGCACAACAATCCATCACAAGAAACTAGGAAGAGGACTAGAATTCTAGAAGAGTTATGACTCATGGGTATAATAAATAAATAAATAAAAATCTATAATCCTATGTTATATGAGTTGACACGGATTAAAGGAATTGGATAAGACTAGCTTGACACGAAAAAATATAAAAAAAATTAAAAAAAAAAAGAAGAAGAAGAAAGTTGACGCTAAAAAGACACCTAAACTGGACAGGCTATAGAATATTGGTTATAACTTTTGATCTGTGACTCTGATTGGGACGAAACCAATTCCAAATGAAAGATAAAACTCGGGGCTACAAATCCATAGGTTTCACAACACATAACTCTTTCTAGAACTCTGTCTATGACCAAAACAAGTTGACTCTTGTGCAGTATACGGGAATAAAAATCCGGGTTGACTCAAATTAAAAAAAAAAAAAAAATCTATGACTCGACTCTAAAAAAATAAAAAGGGTTTGATAAGAGAAAAAAAATTAATTAAAAAAAGTCAATAAAAAAAATGCACATATAAGCACATCGTTAAGCATGATGCAATGAAGTTCGCAACCTAAAGTCAAGTTCTATGTTCGACTATAGTCAAGCTTAAAAGGGTGTCAAAGATGAGTTTCACAGCTTATTTCACCAAGATGAGTTTTGTATGCTTTTGCCCACTTTCCAATGGGTCGACACAATTCATCCCATTCAAGCACTCTAGGAACCCCAGGCATGGATTTCAGGCCCTTTGAAGGACCTCTTGGCTTCTTTTTCTTCTTTTGAGAGTCGGTTGTTTGTTGCTCTAATTGTGATTGATTGTGTGGATCATCTTTCTCACCTTGCAAAAACATGGAACGATTATGCATATCCTCATCCTCCATTATTAATTACTTGAAAAAAAAAGACATAAATAAATTAAGACATTGATTTGTATCATTTTTAAATTATATACTTGTACACATAACAATAATAAGCAATTTATGCAATTAGTAACACATATTGGAAAAAAAAAAATCACAGAATTCATACCTACTTCATTCTTCTCTTTTGTGACATAAAATCCTTCATTATGATCTTTTCGTTTCAACGTTGTGTCAAAATCATCGACTATTGGAGGGATGCTCCAAACGGAAGGTGGTGACTCATTAAATTGCTCATCATATTCTTCCTCGTCCACCACATCTTCAATGCCAAGTATCCTTCTTTTACCTTCTAAAACAACTGACCACTTACAATCAGCTAGGTTAGCCATGTAAAAAACTTGTTTTGCTTGTGAAGCTAATATAAATGGATCAGCTAGATGCCCTCGTTGACCAAGATTTACAAGGGTCAAGTTCCCTTGTTCATCTTTTTTTACACCACGGCTACTATCAGCCCACTTACATCGAAATAGAGGAATCTTGAAGTCAACATAATCCAGCTCTATTATTTCTTCAATGATTCCATAATAAAATTTCTTCTTATCCACAAGTGTTTTATCATGTGTACTAGAATACTCAGATGACAAACCTATTACTTTCACACCACTGTTTTGCATTGTTGACTTGTCATCTTGTTGGCTAGTGTAAAAAGAATACCCATTGATGTCGTATCCCTCATATGACATGACTTGACATTTAGCACCATATGCCAACCATCTCAATGTGTCAGATATATCGTTAGGTGTGGTGGATAGTTGGGAGATCACTCGTTCCTTGAACCATGTAACGAATGAACAATTATGCTCCTTTATCAGCTGAAGATCACTTTTGGAAGGATATTTATTTTTAAGAAAAAGCATGTGCTCATCCAAGTAAGGATGAACCTCACTAAGATTTTGCAACACAAAAAGCTCGGCCTTATTTTTCATTTCAAAGCCCATGGATATCCTCTTCCTTCCAATAGTACCTTTACCTCCAAGCCTCCCATCGTGTCGAGACTTTGGCAACCCAATTTTCTGTGAATGTGCAAGATATTGAGCAACCCATGCCGCCACTTCCTCAACAACTGTTCGTTGTACAATACTAGCTTCAGGTTTGGCTGGATTCATGACTTTTCCCTTTAAGTCACCCATTTCTCGTTCAAAAGGATACATGTATCTCATACACACTAGTCCACAAAGTTTAATTTCACGTACAAGATGAATAACCAAATGAGGCATCACGTCAAAAAAAGATGGGGGAAAATACATTTCAAATCGACACATTGTCTCAAGTACATCTGCTTGCAAGTCATCTAAAATACTTGGATTTATGACCTTGCTACAGATAGTGTTAAAAAAGACACATAATCTTGTAATCGTATACCTCACTTGAGGTGGCAAAATTCCTCGAATGACAACTGGTAATAATTGTTGCATCAAGACATAACAATCATGAGATTTCATGCCACACAATTTCAAGTCAGGCATTGACACGAGTCTACGAAAATTAGAAGAAAATCCAGTCGGGACCTTTAAACCATGCAATGACTCACAGAAGCTGGTTTTTTCCTTTTTAGACAAGGTAAAGCAAGCTGGGGGAAGATACCAGCGTTTTCCTCGAGATTCGGGTGCCAACTCTGAACGACCCATAGCAGCCATGTCTTTTCTTACTTTAACTCCATCCTTTGTCTTTCCTGGCATATTTAATAAAGTTCCCACAATGGCATCACAGAAATTTTTCTCAATATGCATTACATCTAGACAATGTCTAACTTCCAAATGTCTCTAATATGGAAGAGACCATAGCTCAGACTTCTTCTTGTAACCCCCAGTTGATTTGCTTTTGTAAGGCTTACCAAACTCATTCTCAATGTCTTTGACCCGCTGATAAACCTCACTTGCACGTAAAGGGCCACGAGCTTCTCTCAACTCCACTCTTCCATTAAAAGCATCCTTATTGAATCGAAAAGGGTGCTCTTCAGGAAGATGTCTGCGATTATCCATGTATACATGCTTGCCACAATTGTCTAGGCGTAATGCCTCCAAATCATCTTCACAAATGGGGCAAGGAGTTGTTCCCTTCACAGTGTACCTCGACAAATTCCCATAAGCCGAGAAGTCATTTATCGTACAAAAAATCATGGCACGTAAAGTGAAATTGGTTTTACTATATGCATCAAACATTTAGACACCTTCATTCCACAATAATTTCAAATATTCAATGAGAGGCCCTAGATACACATCAATGTCATTTCCAGGTTGTTTAGGCCCAGATATTAGAAGGGACAACATAATGTATCTGGACTTCATGCATAACCAAGGAGGCAAATTGTAGATAGTTAGAAGAACCGACCAAGTGCTATATTGGGTACTTAGTGTCCCAAATGGGTTCATTCCATCTGTACTAAGACCAAGCCTAAGATTTCGATCTTCTTCACCAAAGTCCTTGAACTTTCGATCAATGTTCCTCCATTGCGGGGAATCAGCAGGATGCCTCATTAACCCATCTTTCTTCCTCCCATCAGCATGCCACCTCAATAATTTTGCAGTTTTTTCATCCGAGAAGAGTCTCCTAAATCTCGGTATAATTGGAAGATACCATAATACCTTAGCCGAAGACCCTTTCTTACACAACTCACCAGTATCATTCATCTTGTAACGAGAAACTCCACACCTTGGACACTCATGCAAATCAGCATACTCATTTCGATACAACACACAGTCATTGGGACAAGCATGTATCTTCTCATACTCCATACCCAAGGGGCACATAAGTTTCTTGGCCTCATAGGTGGAGTTTGGAAGTTCATTCCCTGCGGGAAACATTTCTACTAAGGCTTCTAACAACTGCGGAATACCCTTGTCGGTCCAACAATTGCTCGCCTTTAAGTTGAATAAATTCATAATAGCACCAAGTTTAGTGAACTTTGTACAACCAGGATATAACGGGGTTTCTGCAGCTCTGAAAATACTATCATATGTCTGGGGACACTCTGTGAAATGGTCTTCAACATCATGCATCATTTCATCTATCCTGTCCTTTTCCACTTCACTCTCACTTTCAACACCAATATCAGCTGTATCGATATCCTCACCATGGTGTTCATTATCATCATCACAATGATTCTCATCTTCCCTTGGACAATAACTAGAACTTGCCTCAATATATATGCTCTCACCATGCCATGTCCACCTTGTGTAGTTTTCTTTAAACCCACGACGAATTAGATGATCTTTAATATCAACTATATCACGATATCCCCTCGAATTATTACAGTCACAACAAGGACAAAGAATAATATTTTATTTATACTCTGTTTGGTGTTTTAAGGCAACAGTGCTAAACTCTTCAATTCCTCGTAAAAAACTTGTACAATTTCGTTTACCATACATCCAACTTCGATCCATTTTCAACCACTGAATAACAAAATTAATTTTAAGATAATGTGTATATTTTCTAACATATATAGCTCCTTAACCATAAACAAGAATATAAGGCATCAAACATTTTCATTCAAAGTTTATCTCATGTAAATGCAACGACATGATCCAATAAGGTCCTTATCACTCCAACCTAACCCATTCTTGAATGTCCTATCTCACTAATAACTACTTGTAAAGTTTGGTTCTAAAGAAAATCCGGCAGCATTTCCCTATAGTTCTCCAAGCACACAATGTAGATAATCGGCTATCTACATATGTACCCAGAGAACAATCAGGAAATAGTGAGCCATTATCTTCTTAGACCCAAAAACAGTTCAAGTAGTTATCACCTAAATGAGATAGAACATTCAAGAACAGTCCCAAACCGGGGACTATTCAAGACTTACTCCTAATGAGTAAGCCCTGAACGGGTATCCAAGCCAATGATTCAAGTATTATTGCAATTCCAATTAATTATATCACAATTAAAAATCTCATACAATTCACAATCATTATACCAACCAGAACAAATAAGTTAATATTGCAAAGAATGGTTCAGATATATATACCACAAGTGAAGACAATCTCGTATGCGTACTACCACCTTAATCGTTTGTCCACAACCAGAACCTCGAGCAACTTGTGGAATTCACTTCCGCGTAATTAAGAATCTGCCATAAAAAATTATAAACCAACATAGTTGATTCAACTTAATCTGCCATGTGAAATAAAAGTTGTTATTCGGCATTGCTTATTAGCCAATCATGGTGTAAAACTTGAAGACCTGAAACGAGTGTTAAGCCATCCGCAGGTATTTAGATCTTATACTAATCCATGTCTTTATTGCCATCAAAGTTATATTGCCATCAAAGTCCAATGAATTAACAACCTTATAACAGCTGCAAAGCTAATGTTTTATTGCCGTCAAAGTTAAATGCTGTAAAAACCAGCAGCTCAAAGATGCAAACCAGCAGCTCAAAGATGCAGCTGCAAACCAGTTATATATTTGAAACCAGTAGTATATTGCAAACCAGCAGCTGTAAAAATCTACGGACTAAATGTACTAGCTGAAAACATTCAGGTGAATATATTAAAGCTTTGAATTGAGATGAGCCTCAATGAAAATTCAATGACTGAAATTATATATATTCAACTAAATCTGCCATATATTTTCTAATTAATGAACTAACACTAAACCTGAAATTAAACTAAGTCATTATTCAAGTTAAATGCTACATTCTATCTACCATGAAAAGATTGAACATAAATAGAAGCAATCTTACCTTAGGTGAAATTGACTTCACAAATTCAACAATGTCGAGCCGAAATCGAACTTCAATTATTGTTGCTGTAATTTGCTAGAACTTCCTCGGGTTTTTTAGGGCGAAATTAATCGATTTTTCCACTCGAAAATTTTAGTCATTGCTCGAATATTTTCGCCAGGATTTTTAATTGAATTTTTTTGGGTTTCTAGGGTTCGAATTCGTATGGTTTTGAGTAGATTTTTTGCTCGAAATGGGGGATTTTTGGTCGGAAACAAACAATTTTCCTGGGTTTAAGGGTTCGAACTTTTTAGGGTTTTTGGTCTAAATTTTTGCTCGAAATTGCTCGGATTTGTTGCGATTATGGGTCTTCAATTTGATTGCGATTTTGGATGTTGAATTTGCTGGGGAATCGCAGTTTTTTGCCCGAATTTGTTGGATTTAAGGGTCGAATTTGTGGGTGTTTTGCTGTAGAAATTCATTGGAATTGAAGCAACTCTTGTTTTTTTTTTCTTTTTGTTTACTGAAATGTAGGCGTGAAAAGCTAAAGTCAAAAAAGCGTAAAATAACCTAAAGGCAAAAGAGTTATTTGCGTCACTTAATTATAAAAATGCGACGCAAATAACAAAATCTATAATGCTGTAAATTTGTCATATGCGTCGCTCATTTAGTAAAAGAGTGACGCAATTTACTCACTCACTTATTTGCGTCGCTTGTTAACAAATGAGTGACGCAAATAAGATTATTATATGCGTCGCTTCAATAAATAAGAGCGACGCAAATGATAGAAAGTTGAAATACACTTGACTTGTGCTTCGCTTCTTGAATAATATGCGACGCAAATAACTTTACAGGATGGTAAAAATAAACACTTGCTTCGTTCTTTAGAATGAGTGACGCAAATATGGCGACGCAAATGTACATTTTTCTACTAGTGTATGTACTACAAGGTACTAATTGTCGTACATGTTTCTACATTAAACTATTGCAATAAAAAAAGAATTTTCAACATGAGAGTAAACTTACTTTTACTTTCCCCTATTATGATTTCTTTTAGCCATTGCTAAGTCTTATAGGCCTTGTGTAGTGATGAATTGTGAGTGTTGTGATCCCATTTCGGTCTGTGACCAGTGGTACTCTTGGCTAAATAAATACACACTTTGCTCTCCTTCAAAGTTTGAGTAGACTGTTGATGGCCTAAGATGGTTCAATTTGAATGCAGGTTGTGTTATTGATCTTACAGGCTACACAAAATAAACAATAAATATAGTTAGATTGTTACAAGTTAAGCAAAATTAATGAATAATGTAGTGGGCACTTACAGTTGCAATCCTCTGATATCCACTAGGATATGTGTATACTCCCACACCCTTATTGTGCATTGGTATACTCCTTGAACTAATCTGTTCATTGTTGTTGGATGGCCCATTGTTGTTGTTTCTGTTTTCATAAGGGACATTTTTGCAGCCTTTCTTGTTGTGTCCTTGAATTCCACGGGTGCTACAAGTCATAAAAATGCCCACCTTTTTTCTGTTTACCAGACTTTGTTACCTCACCTACTTGTAACTTCCATTTTGTGTGAGGCCTATGTTAAACCTTCTTCAATGGGGGGGGGGGGCAGAAACCAATGTCTCAGCATTTGGCCACTCTTGTGGTCCATTCAAAGGCTCCAATAGGTATGAATAAGCCTTCATGTATGTGCCCTTTCTGAAATAATCACTCACATATTGTTCTGGCTCATCCACTTTGTTCCATATTGCTACCACAACATGCTTGCAAGGAATTCCACTAACTTGCCAACCATTACAACTGTAAGTCTTCTCAGTTAGATTCACAACATACTTAGTTTGAGTGGCTCCTTCCTTAACACCAAAGCAAAACCCACCATCCCAATATGCATTCCACCCTCTCTCCCAAATTTTGTGTTTTTCTACTTGTTATTGTTTCCTTGGACACAATAGCAACTCTTTCTTTCCAATCTCATATCTTTTTTTGTGTAATCTCTCCATCAAGCCCTCTCTTATGTCTTCAAGCATGGTGATAATTGGCTTGTGTCTACTTCCTAGGATGTAAGCATTAAACACCTCACTCATGTTATTGTCAACACTATCACAACTTGACATTGAGGTGTAGAATGCCCTACACCACTTCCTGTAATTTCTGTTCATTAGGTCATCTGCTGTTGCATTAGATATGCCCCTCATAACCACAAATAGTACTTTGAATTCATTCTCAGTAGTGCATTTAGCAATAACCCAAAACTTTTTTCTGAACTCAATTCCACCACCAAACAAAGTCCTAAAGTTGTTGTAGACATGCCTTGCACACACTCTAGTATCAGATTCGGGAAATACATCGGCAACTGCTGCTAACAAGCCCTTTTGCTGGTCACTCATGAATGTGTATCCTGCCCCTTGGATACACCCTAAATCTAATGCCAACAAAGACAAGAACCATCTCCAACTATTAGTGCATTCCACCTTAACCACTACCTAAGCAATTGGGAACATTTGATTGATCTCATCTCTACCCACTGACACTAACAATTGACCTCCGAATGGACCCTTAAGGAAGCAGCCATCAAGTGAGATGAATGGTCTACAACTTGCCAAAAACCCTTTCCTTAGAGCCTCAAAGCAAAAATAAATCCTCTTGAACATATTACCATCCATCTGTATTTTGACAATGTTGTTTCTATTACTTTTGAGTATCTCAGCTGCATATCTTGGAAGTAATGCATATTGTTCTTTGTATTCACCAACAATCAAAGCTTGTCCTTTCTTCCTTGGTCTGTAAGCCAAAAATTTACTTACTCTCACACCCCACTCTAGCCACACAGTCTCCATAATATCATTCAGCTTAATGTATGGATTAACTTTGAACTTAGTTTGGTAGTTTGATGCAATTCATCCAAATGTCATCTTCTTCACCTTGGATGATCTCCTACAAGTATGCTCAGGATTGTGCGTCTTGACCATAAAGGTCCTTTTACCTCTCTCCCACGAAGCCCAAATCCTCCAAGGACACCCTTTATCTTTATTAGAATACACTGCACCCGCCCTATTGTTGTCATTTCTTGTAAATGGGATGTCTCTACCCACTTGTATGGAGTAGTTAATAATGGCCTTTCTAAAAGCTTTGGCATTCTCAAATGGTTGGCCAATGTAAAACTTTGACTATCTAATATTGTCACCTTCCTCCAATAGCCTATTCTTCTTGGTTTGTTTGTGTTTATGTAGTTCAGGAGCAACTAGATAACCACAATCATCCTCATCATATTCACTTGGGCTGTCTCGTCAACTTGAACGGTGTAACTTTTTAGTACCTTTTTGCAACTTTTGCAACTAGGGTACTCTAATTGCAACTTTTACTAAAGTTGAGTACCTTAGTGTGCACTTAACTCCAAAATTTCGAAATTTCTCGATCTTGTTCTTACAGAGTATTTTGCATAAACTTATTCTAAGCTTCTTTTTCAAAATTGACCCATCCGGACGCGTGAAACCCGCTTAAAACCCATTAATACCAGGCTTAAAACCCACATCCATTTTGGGCTCCTGTTTTGTAGCCTGCTCGCATGAATTATTTTATGCGGACGTCCGCACGCAATAGACTCTCTTATTTGAAAGGGTTAGTTAATTACGAGTTCTTAAGTTTGTAGAGTTAATTAATTTTGGATCAAATCTAAGATAGTTTCGTAAAATAACATGTTCTCATTGACTGAACTCAGCTGAGAACAGGCCCTAAATAGGATGCCTGCAAGACAAGGTTATAACTAATAAGACGAGTTATAACTAATAAGACTAGGCTATTACTAGGAGGCTAAGGTTAGGGCCTTAGAGCATTGCCACTAGTGGGCATTTTTTTGGTTGCCCAATCTCTCTCTAACCACTTTCTCACTCCTCCTCCCCATGGGCATTTTCTTGGTCATTTTTATTCTACACCAATGGTCATAAATTATAATCCCCACCATTCTCTCTCCTATTTTTAACCCTATACCCCACCAATATTTATCTCTCCTACACATCATTAAATTTGTAATTTAGTATTTCTTAATTTTATTGTTAACAAAATTTTGTATTGATTAAATTATTTATGAATAGTACAATATTAATTATTTTTAATATTAATTTTTGCAAAATGTATTTTTTAATAAAATAATAATATTTATTCTTAACTAAATTTTTTTATTGATTAAATTATTTATGAGTACAATATTAATTATTTGTGTCATTATTTTATGTGAAATTTCATTTTTCATTAGTACAACATTAACGATTACAACATTGGAACATAATGATCGTACACCAATCATACAAACCAAATAAATTTACGATTACAAAACTATTTATTCATTACGACCGTATTTTTGCCAAATATGCTCAACTAAATCATCTTTCAAAGAAAAATGGGTTTGGCTATCACGCAGGGTAATTCTTCTTTGAATATACGCGTCAAAATCAACGTTTGGTGGTCGGCCAACGTCAAATTCGAAAGGCTCGTTGTTATTCACTGTGGCACTTGTACTCGGACCGGACCTTGCTCTATGAAGCTGAGGGCGATCTTCTTCGTAATACCTTCTCAAAACTTCGGCACGAGTGTAATTGTGTCGTTCATCCTCGACAATCATGTTGTGCATAATGATACAAGCTTTCATTATGTCGCTCAAAATGTCTTCGTCGAAAGCAAGTGAAGGTTGTCGTAATATGGCAAACCTAGCCTGTAGAACTCCAAACGCACGTTCAACGTCTTTCCGAGCTGCAGCTTGTTTATCTGCAAATAACTTGTCCTTTTGGAGTTGAGGATATGTGATACCTTGTATAAATGTTGCCCAGTTCGGATATATACCATCTGTTAAGTAGTATCCCATGTTGTACTCATGGCCGTTTACCATAAAACTAATTGGTGGTGCCCGACCTTTCAAAACATCGTCAAACACCGGAGAGCGGTATAGGACGTTCAGATCATTACAAGAGCCGGGTATTCCAAAAAATGCATGCCAAATCCATAAATCTTGATCCGCAACAGCTTCGAGGATAAGGGTTGCATTCTTGCTACGACCTGCGTATTGTGCTTTCCAAGCCATAGGGCAGTTCTTCCACTCCCAGTGCATGCAGTCGATGCTACCGATCATGCCCGGGAATCCACGCATTTCATTTTGGTGAAGGATTCTCCTTAAATCTTCATCTGTTGGACTTCTTAAGTACTCGGCCTCAAAATGCTTGATCACCCCTTGAGTAAAATGTTGCATTGATTTTCTAGATGTTGTTTGACCCATGCGTATGTATTCATCTACGGCATCCGGAGCAACACCGTACGCTAACATTCTTATTGCAGCGGTGCATTTCTGCAGAGGTGATAAGCCAAGCCTACCAGCTGCATTCCTACGCTGCTGGAAGAACGGATCGCCCTCAACCACTTTATTCATAATCCGACAGAATAAAGGTTTGTGCATTCGAAATCGACGACGAAACTGATTTTTGGAATACACAGGATTTATTGCAAAGTAATCATTGTACAATTGCAAATGCCCTTTCTCCCTTTCTCTATCTCCCCTATGCTGCGGGACTGTTTCATCTTCATTTACAATTTCGGTCTCGGATGGAGGTGGTTGAGGAAGCATTATGTTAGGTAAGTGATTTGTGACAAATTCGTCAACTAGATTATCAAATTCCGCATATTGATCTGAATCAGAAGAATTTGAGCTTGAGGTTGAGCTTATGGAAAACATTTTTTGTGTTTGGTTTTTGAATGTTTTGGTGTTGTGGATCAATTTATGGATTTCACACCTTTAAATAGGAAATGTTATCAGTGCATGTCCTTCAACTGAGTGTGAACTGACTACTCAATGTATAGTAAAAACAAAATACATGACTACTCAATTCTTAATACGGTTGAAGTTATGTATGAAATGACTACTCAATGGTTGTATAAAACAAAAACTGCAATTGGACTTGACTATTCAATGGTTGTATAAAACAAAAACTGCAATTGGACTTGACTATTCAATGGTTGTATAAAACAAAAACTGCAATTGGACTTGACTACTCAATGGTTGTATAAAACAAAAACTACAATTGGACTTGACTACTCAGTGGTTGTATAAAACAAAAACTAAAATTGGACTTCACTCATAAATGAACAAAATATATGAAAATGTAATATAATTTGATAAATTTTTGGAACATAATTAATAATAAAAATTAATTCATTGCAACATAAAATAAAGGGAATACTTGAAATCATAATGCATAATAAACTACTCTACTTTCCACCATACACTTCTTGAATTAGTTCCTCCTTCCACGCTTCTTCAGTTGGTGTAAGTGGCGTCGTTTTGGACATAATTGCTTGCAACATATCAAATTTCATCTTCTTCTCTTGTAATTCGACCTGTTTGTTTTTCCTCTTTTCCTTTTCCCTTTCAAGCTCCAACCTTTGCTGCCGTAAATTTGCCTCAAAGCTTCTTACTTCAGTACAAGCCTGTATCTGTTCACCAATACTTAAAATTGCACTATCATGAGCAATAGCTTTTCCCTTACGCTTAGCCTTTGCTTTTTTTACCCCGTCGGGTCTGGGTATACCTCCGGATGAAAACCCAGCAACGGGAATATCTCCTTCAGCTTCACTGTTAGTTCTCGATCTCTTTCCACTTCCACTGCTATCCTCGGTGTCCCCTTCCGGACGCAGTTGACAATCCTGTCGTTCCTTTAGTGACAATGCCCATCTGAGTTTCGGCCTCCACTTTGGGTCATTTTTTATCATTTCCCAAGCGTGGGGAAAAACAAAATTGTGTGGTGGTTTGGCTGATATATGGAACAACTTCGAGGCCTTTTGAATTCGATCAACTTCGTTGAATCCACTTCCAGTTAACGGACCCGCTTCATCATAACAACTTGTCCATAACAGTACATCTGCCGCCATCCTTCTCCAACGGTTCTCCAAACTCTTCGCATTTCTGGGTGGTAGTATTTCTGGCTTCTTAGCTTGAACCATGTAGTACGCCGCAGATATTTGTCGCCAAAGTTCAGCTGCTTTCATGCCCGTACCCACTATCGCATTTCCACTGTATTTTAAATATAGCCCAATAAGAGCTTCATCTTCTGCGACTGACCAAATACGACTAGCTTTAGCGAGTTGTTGGTTGGAACCCACCCGCATTCTTTGAGTCGACGGAGGGTATTGAGGTGTCTCAGGCACATTTTCTTCTTGGCTATCATCGTACTGAGAGTTACTTCCTTGGTAGACAGGAGGTGATTGCTCGTAATCAGTGTTTTCAGTTGGAATTTGTGGATGTATTTCAAGTTGTGGAGGTATTTGTTGTTGTGGAGGATTTTGCAGAGAGGTGTTGCTCAATCTTTGTAGGAAAAGTTGGAATTGAGGTTGATTCATGAAATTCTCATCAAAATCATTACAATTTTGAGAAAGTATTGAGTAAAAGGGGTTATTGGGATCCATATTTTTTTTTTTTTGATTAATTTCAAAAACTAACACAATAATAACAATAATAATAATAACTATTATAAAAACAATAATAATAATAATAATAATAATAATAATATTAATAACAACAATAATAACGAACAACAATAATAATATTAATAAGCTAAAATAATAACAATAATAATTATACTTCCAATAATAATAATAATAATAATATTTATTGTAATAATAATAATAATATTTATTTTAATAATAATAATAATAATAATAATAATAATAATAATAATAATACTAATATTAAAAGGATGACTAATTATGAGGGAGAAATTGAGAGAAAATGTAAATACAACAAATTTATGTGAATTTTGAAAATATGAAAATATAGGCAAAATGGGTCTCTATTTGTAGAGAATTTTTTTTTCTAGCCGTTGGTATATTTTTTTTTTTTTTTTAATTTTATAAGCACAAAATACCCGTTACAAAATTGTTACCGTTGCAATTATCAGCAATTACCTGATTGGTCCAACTAACCTGACAGGACGCATGGCAGCGCCTGATTGGGCGTGCTGACGCGCCTGTCAGGGCTGCCAAAAGTAATTTTTTTTGCTTTTTGAACCCTCAAAACGCAGCGTTTTGAGGTGAAGCAAAGCATAAGCTTCCTCAAAACGCTGCGTTTTGAGGTGTGCTTAGCAAAAAAAAATTATTTTTGCAGCTTGCACGTGGGGCCCACTTCTTCTTGGTCAGTTTTTTAATTTTGCCCAAACTTTGATCAAAAACTGATTTGCCCATGGGCATTTCTAATTTTGACCATTGATGGGGAGTTATTTTTTTTTATTAAAACCCAAAAATTACCCATGGGCATTTTTCTCCCCATTGGTGAGAGTGCTCTTAGGGAAGGGGCTTGTGCGAATCCTATTTGAATCATAGATTCAAGAGTGAATTTTCGAGGTGAAATATCAATTCGATGATCGGATCATAATTTCAAGAACTTGTGTTTTTCAAATACTTCACTGGAGGGCTTGGATAATACATCAAAGTTCAAAGACCATGTTACAGATCACGCATTGAAATTAAACCTTAAAGTATGATACTGTAGGAAACAACAGGATACATGGCAATGCATGTGATAAGCGCCCCGCATTGAACATAATTGGCAGTTCGTTATAGACAAAAACCATTTAGTTTCAGTCTTTCAGATGACACACATATTCATCAATGACAAAGCACAATTTTTTTCCCTAATTGTAACATTCTCAATATTGTTAACAGTCCAATTTTTATTTTTATTTTTTCACCAACCCATACAGAACTGTTTCTTCCTTAATTACTGACAAGGCTAAAACAACAAATCAAACCAAAGGAAACGCAACCAGAACAGATCAACAATACTCAGTAATTAATAACCTTTGAGTTGAGGAAAATGTTGTAAACCTCAAAGTATAATGTTGTCAAAATCAACAATCCATACGTCATTGGGTGTGGCAGCCAGAGTCATCCATCAGCACAAAGCCACAATGCCTTTCCAATTTCAAGATCATACAGCCGTCTTAACCCCAGATGAACAAGAAGTCTCCCAAACTTCAATACCTCCTACATTTTCCCTTCTAACAAAGAGCCTATTCCCACCTCCTTCAATCTTACTTATTATTCCCCGCTTTAAGTCCTCCACCTTATCTACATAATTCCTCCTATACACACCCCATTCTCTCTCGCCTCTTCCTCCGTCACCTACAACTGCTCGGTCTGCCACCCTCGACCAAGCTTCCAATCCCCCGCCTCTCCCAACAAACACATTTCCCTTGTAACAATGCACCACCACACTTCCCCCGGCATTCCAATCTCTACTCAATCCTGGGTTCCGATCCTCCAAATACACCCATGGGTCAGAACCTAATTTCCTCAAATCAGCCACACTCAAGTCCCCCGTCTTCGAACCCACCTTAGCCAAAAATAGCTCTTCTGGATCAACATCAATATCCGCCATCGTATCATCCAACCTACTACTCCTAACCACCCCACCTGGCTCATTCGTCTCCCATACCATCTCTCCAGACCTAGGATCCCATACCCGCACATAACCGGAATACCCAAACGCCCCCCAATTAACCGCACTTCCCACCAGCAACCCCACTTCTGGAACCCACCTTAACCTTTTAATAGCGGTGGATTTGGCAGAGTTACCGGACTGCCTCCCAATCTCCGCCACAACTTTTAGAGTCGATTTATCGACAATCAGTACCGCATTCTCCCCATGTCTACACTCAAACGCAGCAGCAAACACCGCCATCCCCAAGTCAGCGATGGAAGTGACTCGGGATTTATGAACCCTTGTATCTGAATCATCCATCCAATACAGCGACCCGGCATGATTTTCTCTAGTATACAAATGTAGACCAGAAAAAGAATTTGATCCAACAACCGATATCTCAGGAGAGATAGAAACGATGGAAGATATATCATGGAGATGGGTACGAAGCGTGGATGAGAGAGAAAGAGTTGGACCATCGTAGTAAGAGATCTGCCCAGAATGAGCTAAAAGAAGAGAAGAATGGGCAGAGGCGGAGAAGGCAGAGACGATAGGGGAAGAAGGAGGAGAGAGAGAGGAGACAAAGGATGCGTCGAAGGGGGAGAGAGAGGGAGGAGAGAGAGAAGAGAGTAAGGAAGAGTTGAGGCCGTAGAAGTGGGACTCGTTGAGGAGTTGGTGGAGGGAGAAGTGACGGAGTGTGGTGGAGGGAAGGCGGTGAGTGCGCAGGAGAGAGAGAAGGGATGAGAAAATTTCGGGGTCGCGGTCGATGAAGGGTGGTGGGTGAGTGGAGGAGGAGAGAGAGTCGAGGAAGGAGGAAGGGGCGGCGGTTGAGACGGTGGTTTCGAAGAGTTTGCCACCGATGTTGAGCTTAATTCGTTCCTTTTGGTTGGATTCAGGACAATACATAGTAGCATCTTCGGTTTTCATTGTTAAGTTTTTGTGGATAATCTATTTTCAAATTTGATAAAAATTCAGATATGGACTATGGAGCAGTTGTTTGAAGGCTAGTTTTGAGACTAAGGTACATATTTATGATCCCTCATTTCAAAATGAACATTTGGGCCTCGTTTTTTTAGAGCTTTTCTGCACTGCTCTAATCAAATTTGCTCTTACTATCTTAAAATAAATTTATTCTGCTCTGCTTTTAAATAATAATTAATATTTAGCAATAACTTGGTTAAGTTCCGTGCCATGCACGATCATAATTAAATTCTACGACAAATAAATTACAAATAATGGTATAAATTCAACATTAATTTATCTAAAAAAATTATTTGCAACAAAATAACTTGAATTTTAGTTTATACCAATACCAAATACTGAAATATGTAAACGTTATTGAATTGGTTTGTATAAAAAAAAATATAATAATAAAAATTTAGAAGCTATAAGGTTTTATATAATAAAATTAAAATATTAGCTTAAATTTGTACCCATTTGCGTATTAATATACATCTATCCTTAAATTATTGACACATTTTCACCGAAATATGAAAATTTATTTGATTTAATTTTACTTTAGAATAATCAATATTTCGTAATCAATTTTTTAAAATATATTTTTAGTGAGTAGTAGGAGTTTTTTTTTTTTTTTTTTTTTTTTTTTTTTTTTTTTTTTGTAATAATCATATAAATATTAGAGTAATTAGATTAAATTTTCCAATATATGTTATGTATATTATAATAGAATGATTTCGTTCTTATAAACGTTATATAATTTATATAAAGTATGCTACCAATGCAAATGATATTTTTTAATTAAAATAAATTTTATTGTCAAATGATGAAAGCTTGAGAAAAAAAATTGATATTGATAATATTATAATAATCTTGGAAAATAATATATTATAATACCTTATTTTTAATCTATCTTAGTATTTATGTAACTAAAAGTTTCCTAGTATATAAAATATATGTACAAAAAATTGAGTATAATGGGATTAAATATGTTGTTAAAATGGAAATAACTATTATTGTAGGTTATAAAATGAATGTCATTAAAATATTGCAAAAAAAAAAAAAAAAAAAAAAAAAAGGCGGGAAAATTTTTTACCAGGAAATGACAAGTGTCATTCCCGGTTTTGCCTTTAGTATAGGTTTATTGATAATAATGAATATTTTATTAATGATAATAATTGATGTGTTTAAAATAATAGTAATAATAATAATAATAATAATTATTATTATTATTATTATTTTGAAGAAACATAAAAATTTATTATTATTATTATTATTATTATTATTATTATTATTATTATTATTATTATTATTATTATTATTATTATTATATCTCAAAAATAGATAAAGTAATACAACCTACAAAAAAATTAGTGGGAAGCCGAGATACAATATGGGCGCCCACTTCTCTAGCTATAGCAAAGCCTAACCTAGTGAAGATATGAGCTGCAGCACGAGCCCCAATGTCTTTCGTCGTCAAGAACCTCTGAATCTGCTTCATCAACGCAATAGCCTCCTGTAATTCCCCAAGCGAAGAAAAGAAGAAGGCAATGAAACCATAACCAATTGCCCGACAAAGTGCTTCATACTTAACCCGCTTCCGATGAGCCGCATCAGCCATAACCTGTCCAGGAAAAAAGTCAAATAGCCCTGTATGTGTCAAAGGAGAAGACCTTGTGAAGTCGACACATACATCACAACCACGATTCCATGAATAAAGTAACACATCAGCAGATCTGAGGGCCCCGTCATTCCCTCCAGACAACCCTATGTTAACCTCCTTTCTTGCTGAAATCCCAGGTCCGTAGCTCAACAAGCAAGTGTCACTAGTAAAAAAGGAGCAATAGGCAGCGGTTCAAACCCAGTCTAAGGCACCGGTTTGAACCGCTTTCTATGTGGGGGGTGCCTATTACCCCACTTTTTGGCACCGGTTCAAAACCGGTGCCCTAAACCTGTTTTGGCACCGGTTAACCGGTGCCTTTTATTATTTTGGCCACCGGTTAACCGGTGCCTAAAATAAACTCCCGCGTTTTTTTTTTTTTGCGGCAGCTAGTTTTGGCACCGGTTAACTGGTGCCTTTTGACTCAATATTTGTTTTTCCCATTTTTCGTGCAATAATATTAAAAAAAAAAACCCTGTTTCCAGCAATAAAAATAACCTATAATTCCAGCAATAATATTAAATAAAATAATTAATAATATTATTATTATAATTACTAATAATAATAATATTATGAAATATTATAATAAGATACAAATAATATTAAAAACAAGAATTCATATATATATATAGATATAAATATTCCCAAACTCAATACAATAAAAAAAAAAGTGTTATATATATATATACAAATGATAGTAAGTAAATAATGAATAATAATATAGTTCCAAAGTTAACATAAATTTACAATTAAAATGTCATTTACATGTTGAAGGTGATAAAAGACGCCAACATATCACGAACTTTATTAAGCTCCTTGATTGTCAACGGACCATCCTTTTGGACCTTGCAAAACTTGAAATACAAAAAAATTATGTTAGAATTAATTAATTAGGCAAAACAATATGTATTTTATCAAATATGACCTATATGACTTCTATTTAGCCCATTTCCTACATTTCTTATCAAATGAACTATTTCTTTCTCATAACATGTCAATGACACCTAGTTTTATGTGTCTAAGCCCTAAAATTGAATCAAAAGAGCATTTTATTAAGGTTTAAGACGCTTTTTACTCAAAATGGCTCGGATATGGCCTATATGACTTTACTTTGCCCATTTCCTACATTTCTTATTAAATGAACTTTATTTATCTCATAACATGTCAATATTATCTAGTTATAGGTGTATAAGAAAAGAAATCACATCAAAAGAGCATATTAACACAAAATGGCCCAAATATGGCCCATATGACTAGGGCTGTACATAATTTGGTCTGGACCGTAACCAAACCAGACCAAACCGCATTTTAGCGGTTTGGTTTGGTTTACGGTTTGAAAAAATATGGTTTGGTTTCGATTTTTTGGGAAATATGGTTTGCGGTTTGATTTGGTTTTTCGAAAATTATAAACCAAACCAAACCGTAAACCAGTAAACCGCATTTTAATTAAATTAAAATAGTTATTATATGTTATAAAAAATTGAAAAAAAAAAAAAAAAAAAAGAAAAGAAAAATCATTAGAAGACAATACGGTCAGTATACTACTATACTCTATACTCATTCTCAAATATCAATACTTAAAATTCAATAGGTCATATAACTCATATTGCTCTTATTGTGTTAGCACTTAGCACTTGATTAGTTGGTTGTTATTTTTATTTAAACTTTGTAGTAAAAATTAATCCCTTTGGGCTATATTTTAACTTTATTATAAATTTATTAATATTTGACAATTTTTTAGGAAAAAATGTCGTCTCATCATAAACCGCAAACCAAACCGCATTATTACGGTTTGGTTTGGTTTGGTTTCAATACTAACATGGTTTGGTTTGGTTTGGAAAATTGACCAAACCGTATTTTGCGGTTTGATTTGGTTTAGACGCAAACCGCACCAAACCAGACCATGTTCACCCCTACATATGACTTCTATTCAGCCCATTTATCTACCTTTTTTGTCAAATGACCTTTTTATTTCTCATAACATGTCAATGTTTGGTAATATTTGGTGTCTAAGGCTAGAAATCACATCAATATAGCATTTCATTAAGTTTTAGAACTTACCTCATCAAGTTGTTGAGTGTCCGTACAATGAATCACAATGTCAAGCATGAATCTCATCACATACAAAACACAATCAAGTCCATGTTCTTGTTGTGCGCACTAGCATATGACAAACAAATCACATCAGTGAAACATGCAAAGGAAATTAGCAAATATTTACTAACATAGATTTTGAAGATAATCACAATATCATGTAAATTACCATCGGTGACTTCCATGTTGGACCCTTTGGAGCACGACAATGTAGCTTCTTCATAACACTGTAGTAAATAAAGTACATTCAAATTTGATTAGTCGTATGACTATTAAATTAGTTACTATTAGCAATAATTATCACTAGGTAGCTATATATATTTACTTTTGCAATATAGACTTCACGAGCCACTTCTCCGATGATCGAGCTGAATCAAGGTGATAAATTGTGTTATTGAAATTACAAATCACCATGAGGCTCCAATGCTCCCTACATAAGTTCACAATAGACAAGCAAATTAATATTTTTTAGTAATGAGGCCAAATCGATTGAATTTAACATGGTTAGACTTACTCTTTATAACATGGGGCGAATATGAACTTGTCTCTCGCACGTGCTGATTCCCTAATACTTTGCTCAACATAGTACAACACGTCATGGGGGTTGCCTATGATTCTAGTAGTGGATAACTGCTCGGGGCATAACCACCCAACTTTACAAGGAGAATCAGTTTTAGTTAAGTGCTCCTGTAGTGCTCTACGTGCATGAACATTGAATAATTAATCACATGTAGGATAATCACCATAAATTTGAATAAATTGAAAAAAGTGTAGATTATGTGGGCATTGAAGTACCTCATGAATGTTTGAATGAGGGGAATGTTAAGCTTTGCACCACGTAGAAATTCCTTCACATCTTCTTTGCTGATCCATGCAACTTTATCCTCATCATAGTGGAACATTTCCTTAGGAAGTGCAACTTCCATGGGATCGACCAAATGACAAGCACGACCATGTCAGCAGAGAGCGATTGAAGAACAATGTCTTCAACTAGTGAAGTAGGTTGCATGCATGGGTGAACCTTTCAAAGAGTGCAACTTCGACGCTTGTTCACTCTTGGAGCTTTGTTCACTTAGCTTCTTCTTAGGTTGATCAATGCTTTTAGGCTTCTCCACCCTCTTTCTCTTTGAAGTTTTTCTTCCATGCGAAATCCAAAATAGTTTGAAAAAGAATAAGTTTATAAGTTGAGAAATGAAGAAAATAGGCATATTATAAGTTATTTTGGCTTAAAATGGTTTTATTTTGATGAAATGGACCCATTAACTTAGAAATTATCTTATTTAATGTAATTTCAACTCACAATCACTTATAAATATGTAATTATGAGATGGTTTGAGAATGAATAAGTTTATAAATTGAGAAATGAAGAAAATAGGCAAGTGAGTAGCCATTTCGGCTCAAAATGGTTTTATTTTGATGAAATGGGCCCAAAAACTTAGAACTTTGCTTCTTTTATGTAATTTCAACTCACAATCACTTATAAATATGTAATTATGAGATGGTTTGTGAATGAATAATTTTATAAGTTGAGAAATGAAGAAAATAGGCAAGTGAGTAGCCATTTCGGCTCAAAATGGCTTTATTTTGATGAAATGGGCCCAAAAACTTAGAACTTTGCTTCAAGTGACATTCACTTATAATCATGTAATTATGACATGGTTTGAGAAAGAATAAGTTCATAAGTTGAAAAATGAAGAAAATAGGCATGAGAAAAGCCATTCCGCCGAGTGAGTTCAGAAAAAAAAAAAATATGGCTCAAAATATTTTTTTTTAAAAAATACGCAACTTTCGCTGAGGCCGAAACACCCGAGGGAGCTGCACCCGCTGCCGGAACAGCGAAGGTAGCTTGCGCCGAGGCCAGAGCAGCCCCGACAGCCGCCTGCCAAGGCTGCAGCAGCCTTGGCAGCCGCCTACCGAGCCTGCAGCAACCCCGACAGCCGGTGCCGGGGATTCTGCACCCTAGGCAGCCGCTGCCGGGGCTGCTTTAGCCACTGCAGCCAGGTGATTCCGATGCCGGAGCAGCCCCGGTAGCGTCTGCCGAGTCCGGAGCTGCCCGGACAGCGGGTCCGGAGGCCTGAGCTGCCCGGGCAGCCGCTCTGGAGGCCGAAGGAGCGCGGGGAGCCCCAGCCGAGGCCGCCGCTGCCTTGGCATCAGAGATGGGGGCCGGGGAGTCGTGCTATTTCGGCGGTTTTATTTTCAGAGGTGAAGTTAGAGAGTGCTAACGGTTATTTAACACTAAAAAAATTGAGAAATAAATAATTTACCTCCTTAATCAACTTGACCCACGCACGTGGCCAATCAACGAAGCTACCTATAGCTTGCCAAAGCTTTGTTATCTTAACCTCCTCTATCGGTACGGGAAGTGGGATGTCTTTAAACCCCCACCGATTCGATCCCAACCGAGTAATGATGTGGCCCCGCCGTAGCATCAGTCGTCGCTTGGGCACTACCATACGCCACGAAACTCAACTCCATACTATTTGCATGCTCCGGGACTAGAAGTGCACATCGGGTGTCTTCCTACACAAGTATAAAAAGAAGATAGTTAAATAGGTCCTTTACTACAGCATAGATAATATAACAAAATTCATCTAGAGGGTTACAAATCACCTATAACTCTAGATATTCATGCGGTGTTGGATTATCAAGCTCCCTCGAGTCCGCATGTGTAGGAGTAGGAACCTGCAACAGTACATCAATCATGCCACCTCAGATCTCAATTAACTCAGTATTTTAAAACTTTTAATAACCCAATTGAATTTACCTCAGGTGGCACATCTTCACTATGTATCTCATCTCCTCCATGTCTATCACCTTCTCCTTGTCCTTTTGGTTGAGAACATGAGTCGACTGGTGTACTCGCGAGGAACGACAAAGTTGGTAAGTTCATCTGCTTCGCCCAAGCATTAAATTCACCTACTAACTCGTGCCACCTTGGCATCCAACTCCCCCGGTGAGTTAACACTGGCTCGAGATCTACCCGATTTCGTGTATTATGGACCCATCACCTTTAATTTTGCCATCCAAGCAATGAACTTCCCGAACCTACTACTTGTCCTTGATGGTATGGCCTTCCCAAAGCCATGGTAAAAGGGTCATTCTCCACACTTGGTTCAAATTTGCCTTCCACCAGCTCTTGAGTGTGCTCAAGCTGTAGCAAAAGGAAAAAGGATGTTAGTAAGACAATTAATGGTTTGTATAGTGATTTTGATGCAAAAGTGACTTAAAATTCAACCGTTCATAGGTAACTTACAAGCTTATCTGCCATTTTTTTGGTTTCCGGACACTTGATGACCCATTTTCCGGTTTCCTTATCAAACGTATGGAGAGAACAAAAGAAATCACCAGCACGACTCACAAAAGTAGTGATTGTGGAAATAGAGGGTTCCTTCGATGCCACTAGAAGCGATTTAGGGTATAAACCCTTATCGACCCACTCAGGTCTCTTTTCAGCAAATGTCTTAGGCCCCATACGATGGACGTACTCCTTCATCTCTGCATTCTTTTTATTTTGCTCTCAAAGTTCCTACAACATCAAGTAATTCATTGGGAAAATTTCAAAATTGAATAACTTTTTAGCTGAGGAGTGCCGCGTGGCGGCTGCTTATCCGAGCGCTTGAGGTTTTCTCGGTGGATGGTTGCAGAGACATACGACTTCTTGTGTGAAGGAAGCTTTGCCATTGTTATGTCTGCACGAAACAACTATAATAGTATGAAATGAAATGAATAAAAACAATATGAGTAACATATCTTATAAATTCAAGCGGCCAGCTACCTCTTGGCTTCTCTATACAAAGGCCACAGGCAGCCAAGTACGTCCTGTCCGAGAGCCACTCGAATCGGGGAATATAACTTTGGGAATCTTCCTTGACCCCTGTCTCTTTGTTTGTTAGGACGACCATAGTAAAAAGGCCCCGATCAAAAATCTCCTCCTACGCTCGCCTAGGAACAGGCGGAAGGGCTTTCTTCCGAGCCATGAGGGGCGGATACTGAGTCCAACAATTGTATCGATTGTTCTTTTGGAAATCTGGGGAAGAGATTATGTAAAAATTGGACCTTTAGTCCTTCCATTTTTTCTCCTTCCCTACGGTCATCATATAACGGGTATGGCTAGTAAGAGTAAACCAGCCGATCCCGCTTGCATTTGGAGTCCTGCTCAGGTAGTGCATTTGAGCAAATGCCTCGAAGCTTGGCTCCACCTCTAGCATCTCACAGGTGGAAATGTAGCCCTGAGCATTAACCCAAGAATTGGGGGCTAGTTTCCATATACCCAGCTAGTATCCTTCCAAAATCCTTTCCACGGCCGGATGGAGAGGGAAGCACAGCCTTGCCTGGATGGCTGCTTCGTAGCATCCGAAGCACTGGTCACCATAGCTGGCCATCTCAGGCCAGGTGACCGTGTCCTCAACATCCAGCACGGACAACAAGAACCCATGTCCCATGACATGGGCGGAAATAAATTTTCCAAGGTCCTTTTTTGCATTGTATTCCGCCTGCTTTCGGCGACGTGCAAGTAATAAGGAGCACGCTCATGTCATCTAGAAGAAGACGACTCTTTCCAGCCCTCTCCCTTCTCAACAGAGAGGGACTCTTGGGCAGCCTTAAGGTTTGACTGCGCCTCGTCCTAGTCAACGGAGGCGCTGTTGCAGGATGATGACGCAGAGTCATCATCAGAATTTTCTTCAGAGCTGGGGGCCTGTAGGCTGGTGCCAGCAGTGGCCTCCCCCAACTCGGCATCCGGCACCGATTCACTCGGCCCGGGATTTCCATATTCCTCATCACAATCCTCTAAAAATGAGTCATTGGGAGTGCTAACGTTGCTAGGGGGGTCTTTACTAATCTCCGAGATAGGCGCCCTAATGGAGCCATCCGAGAAAATTGTCTCACTATCCGAATGGTACCAAGAACCATCCGTCCTATATCTCCTGGTCGTCTGCTTTGTTCTAGCCATCGTGCCCTGCAGGGGCACATAAACTGTGGGATTTGGAGATGTATTTAGAGGAAAGTTTTCGAACGAGCATTCGGCACTCCTAGTTCTAGATTCAGCTATCCCCGATGACCGTCTTATCGCTAATCTAGGTCGTGCAGGGTGCGTTTGGGAAACCATTTTTGATAAAGAAAAAACGTAAAGAAATAAGTAAAGAAAAAATCAGGCGGTTACCTTAGAAGAAGGTACTAAGAGGCACCGGTTAGGGACGTCTGTTGGAACAGACAAATGAAGCTGGCCGAGTGTCGGAAGCTGAAGAAGTCAAAAGTCTTTGAAAGTAAAAAATTCAAAGATTCTCCCAAAGATTCACGCAAGTGTGAATCCAAGGGAGGTCAACCCCTCTATTTATAGAGGGGGTAAATGCTCCATGGTAAAACCCTAGATTCAGGCGAACAGTAAAAGTAAAATCCTCAGCCTATCAGAAGCCGACACCTGTAACAGGCACCACGTGGCATGCCACGTGACACCTGTGAGGGGCAAATGATTTGGGGTATTTAATACCCCCAAGTGGACCAATGAGAGAGTGACACGTGTCTCCCATGGAGGAGCCCAAATGGCCTCTCTAGATGCGTGACACGTGTCACTCAGATAGCCCTTTCTGAAAATGCGGCCTTCAAGGCCTTAACTTTGAGAGTGTCGCAAACGGCTTGCCCTAATCCCTTAGTCATCAAACCCTAGGCAGGGCACACTTCCTAAGGACCCTATAAATAGGGACATTCCCCTCATTTATGTGGACACGTTACTTTTTGCAATCATTACTGACAGGGGTGGAACTAGGTCGTTGAAACTACTCCCTCGATAAAACTAAATTTATAAACACTTAACAAACCTATATACAAGTATAGAGGCAAGTCAAGGATCAAACCCAAAGGAACGGTAATGTTCAAGCGCTCTCAATTATGTGCCTAAGCTAGGTCAAATACAAAGATAAAGAGAGAACACTAACAACTAACAAACAAAGAAACCAAACAAATAAAGCACTAGGAACGGGATCAACAAGTAATCATGACAATTGTAGCAACTCGGGAACAATATGTAAATCAAAGGTTGTGAAGACTAATGGCAAGCTGATGAGTGTCATTTATGGCACTCATAGGGTAGTCTTTTAGGATAATTTCATCCCTTTTTCATGCTTTCTTATCTTATTATTGGTCCTTTTTCCTTTAGTTCCTCTTTTTCCTTCTTTCTTTGTTTTTCTCGTGTTTTCTTAGTGTTTTCCTTTTATTTGGCTCTTTTTCCCTTTTATTTCATTCCTTTGTTTGCTCTTGTAGGTACCTAGAAGTTGTCTTTGCAAAGGTATCAAGATGAGCTATATTGACTAAGCAAGGAGGAATCAATCGGCTTAGAGAGGGCTCAGAGAGGGCTTGGAAGGGCATCATCCATTGCCTAGTTGCCGCGGGCACGGGTCCTGAAGGCCGAGGGCGCGGTATATGTTGCATCAAATTATCCAAAATCGACCAGGAACTCTCCGCGATCTGGCTCCGGGCTCCCCGTGGGCGCGGGTAGACTGGAGAGAGCGCTCCAGATTTTAGAGACCGCGGGCCTCTGATTACTCTTTGGGAGCAGGGGATTCGCCGCGCCTTTACCGCGGGCACGGTGGCTTTTGCCGCGGGCGCGGGTGTTGCCCAGACAGCCCGCGGAGTTTGTTATGGGTTCCGTACCCATTTCCCCGCGGGTGCGGGATTTCTTAGAGAAGGCGCGGGGATCCTGATTTCCTTCTTTGCTTATAAATACACTTGTAATTCCTTTTTAAAAACTATCTTTTAGATAATTTTCATTAGCTTAGTTTTAGAGAGAGAAGTTAGAGAGAAGTTCTTGGTTTTGGATTTGTATTTCAACATTAGATCAAGTGTGCCTGGATTTCTTCATCTTCAATCATTAATATTAATGAGAATCTCTTCTTTTAATTCATCTCTTTACTTGTTTGTCTTAAATTCATGTTTGATTGTTTGATATCCTTGGATTTGAATTTAATATTGTAGTTGATATTGTTTTCTCTTGATTTTGATTTAGAATGATGATCAATGCAATTTCTAGTGATTTGTTCTTGAATTACACCATGATTAGTGAGTAGATTAGTTTCTAGGGAGAAGGGGAAGCATGTTTGATTGATAATTTGTGCTAGCTGATGATCATTGATTGATTGAATTGTTGCAATTAAATTGGTTGACATAGTTTTGCATGTGATTAATTAGATTAGGAGTGATCAACCTATAAGATAAATCTAGATTGCATTGCAATTATTAATGACATGAACCATCAATTTGAGAATTGTTTTAATTGATTGAGTTTGATTGTGATTTTCCTTGATTAGCCGTTCATAGTGACCCCTAGATTGGCCTATAGGAGATAGGTCTTGAATTCTTTTGATTGCTACTATTGTTTGTCCTTTGCAATGCTTGAATAAATTGAATGAACTATCAATTAGCATGATTATTGAACTTGCATGTGGAACCTACATCCCTAGTGTTATTAAACTTGAATTACTTGATCAATCTAGCTTTGTTACCATACTACCAACCATTTTCTTACTACAATCTTCGAAGTAGCTTGATTTAGGCTAAAGTTAATACCGACTCACTCCTTTGGGTTCGACCTTATACTTGCCTTATACTCGTATTAGGTTTGTCTAGGTTGTTATAAATTGTGTTTAATCTAAGGATAGACAATTGACGACACGTTTATTCCTCTATCAAAATAGCGCTGTTGCGTGCCGGGGAGTGATATTGGTGCTTAGCTTTAGTTGTTGAGTCTATTTCACTATAATTGAAAAATAAAAAAAAGATTTTGTTTCTTAAGGCTACATTTGTAGCCGTGTTACTAATATTTTCATTGAGTTTTGCATGCATAAAGCTCGTGATCGATCCATTGTGCCTTTTGACCCGGAAATCGAATGGACTCTCTCAAGGAGAACAATTGCTAGTCGATCCCTGGAGTTTAGTTCCTCAAGAGAAGAAGGATTTGAAGAAGAACTAAGCATGGGAGAACAACCAAGAGTTGCTTTGAAAGAATTGGGAACTCCCGATGCGTCCAAGTTTGAGAGTGGAATTGCTCCACCTACAACACCGGCGAATGATTTCGAAATTAGGCCGGCTATGATCGTCTTGATCGAGAGGAGACAATATAGCGGAGCTAAGAATGAAGGTCCGTTTAACCATCTCAAGGTGTTCGAAAAGTATTGCAATACTATCAAAGTAAACGGAGTTTCTCAAGAGTTCATCCTGCTAAAGTTGTTTCCCTTTTCTCTCATAGACCGAGCCTTGGAGTGGTTGGATAAGGAGGTAAAGCCAAACTCCCTAAGAACATGGGATGAAGTCACCAAGGAATTCTTGTCCCGGTTTTACCCACAAAAGAAAACGGCGGAGGCTAGAGCTTTGATTCAAGGGTTCAAGCAATGACCTAATGAAAGCCTTTATGAAGCATGGGAGAGGTATAAAGAGTACCAAAGGGAGTGTCCCCACCACGGAATTCCAACCTATCAAGTCATTCAAATTTTCTATGGTGGTCTAAGTCCTCAAGGGAAATCGTGCCTTGATGGGGGAGCCGGAGGTCCCATTATGAATAGGACGGGGGAATAAGTGGTGGACATTATTGAGGATGTGGTGAAGTACTATAGAGATTGGCAAGATGGTGAGAGGGATTCAACTAGCAAGAGTGGCTCTTCGGTGTACTCTATAGACCATCTAAATGCGATCAACAACCTATCCTCACAAATGACAAACTTGGGAAAAGAAATGATCGCAATCAAGGCCAAATTGGAAAGCTCTTCTTCTTCTCAAGCTTTGAATCTTCCCTCCCAATTTAAGGGGAGAGGTACTCTTTATAACTCTCAACCCCTTCTCTCCTCAAATAATATGCCTAGTGGTTGCTTGTTTTGTTGTGGAACTTATGATCATGACTCTTGTAATTGCCCTCATGCTTTTCCGGAATGGTGGTGATGATTTTGATAACAATGAGAGTGAGCATGTGAACTATGTGTCAAATAATAATGTGCAAAGGTTTGATAATCAAAGAGATCAATGGAATAGGAATTACCAAAACCAAGGTAATTTTGACAACTATAACCAAGGTGGTGGTTATAGGAACCAAGGTTCTCGTGGTAACCATAACAATCAAGGTTATAGTAGTCAAAATCAAAACCAAAATTATGGTAATCAAAACCAAAGTTACGGAAATCATAACCAAGGTAGTGGAAACCATAATCAAGGTTATGGTCAAAATCAAAATAGGGGTAATTGGAACAATCAAGGTAGGGGAAATTTTCAAAATAATTCTCAAAGGGCCCCCCCACCCTGATTTGTTCCAAAGACTCAAGGTGAAAATTCCTATTCACAACCTTCTTCTTCTAGGACTAATTTGGAGGAAATAATTGAAAATCAAACCAAGTTGTTAAACACATACATGGCCGTTAGTGACAAGAAATTCGATGAGATGATGACCCATAACAAAATGCTCGAAAACCAAATTTCTCAACTTGCTAATGATTTGTAAGACAAAGCAAGCCCTTCTTCTTTACCTTACAAAGGCCTAGATCTGCTATTGTTACAAGGAGTGGTAAGGCTCTTGAGGAAAGATTGCCTAGGAAGAGTGAAGACAAGGAGGTCCCCAAGGAAGCTTTGGTTGAGAATGAGGGAGATAGAGCATCTTTAGATTAGGTTTTGGTTGAGACACCTAGGGAGGTGAGAGTAGAGAAAAAGATTGTGAAACCCAAGCTCCCTTATCCCTAAAAATTCATGAGACACAAATTGGATGAGCAATTTGGAAGATTTATTGATATGCTCAAACAACTTTACCTGTCTCTACCTTTCACCGATGTGATCAACCAAATGCCTAACTATGCCAAATTCCTCAAAGACATTTTGAGTGGGAAAAGGACTTATGATGCTGTGGAGACTATCAACTTGACTTAGAATTGTAGTACGATCATCCTGAACAAAATGCCACACAAGTTGAAAGACCCCAGAAACTTCTCTATCCCTTGTGCTATTAACAAGATGCAAATTGATAATGCCCTTTGTGACTTAGGAGCTAGTCGATAGGTCAATCAAATTTCCAAAAGGTAAAGTGGAAGATGTTCCATTGAGGGTTGGGAAGTTTGTGTTCCCAGTGGATTTTGTTGTAATTGAAATGGATGAATATGCTACCATTCCTATCATTTTAGGTAGACCCTTTCTTGCTACCTTGGGTGCTATGATAGATGTCAAGAGTGCAAAGATTTCGCTTAAGGTAGGAGATGAGGTCATATAATTCGATTTGAATGAAGGCATGAAATATCCATGTTCTTCTCTAGAAAATTGCATGATGATTGACTCTCTTGATCATGTTGTGTCTTCCATGCATGAGCACTTTCTCACCTATAACGATGCTCTTGAGAATGTTTTGTTGAACAAAGATAAGGTAGGTTCACCATGCAAGGAGATGTCATTGTATGAGGAATTGCTTAATGGAAGCATGGAGGAAGTGGATGAACAAATGTGCTTGAAGATATCAAGCCAAGAAGCTTTGAAAGTGGCCTCAACAAAAGAAGTTAAAGCTGTGCCTATGGTAGAGCTCAAACCTCTACCATCACACCTTAGGTATGAATTCTTAGGCCCAAATTCCACTTACCCCGTAATTTTTAGTGCATCCTTGAGTGAAAGCTAAGCTCAAGCATTATGTTGTGTCTTGAGAAAGCACTAAGGTGCTTTGGGCTATAATATTAATGATCTTAAGGGTATAAGCCCCACTTTGTGTACACACCACAAAACGCTTGAGGACAACACCCTTCTTTCTATTGAACGACAAAGAAAGCTACATCCTCAAATGGGAGAGGTGGTGAAAAAAGAGATCAATAAGCTTTTGGATGCGGGAATCATATTACCCATCTCAAGCCCTAGGTGGGTCTCTCCCGTTCGTGTCGATCCTAAGAAGGGGGGTATGACCGTATTCAAGAATGAGAGAGGTGGGCTCATTCCGACTAGGACGGTGACCGATTGGAGGATGTGTATAGACTATAGACGTCTAAATACATCCACCAAGAAGGATCACTTTCCCCTTCCATTCATTGATCAAATGTTAGAGAGACTAACAAGGCACAAGTTCTATTTCTTCCTAGATGGCTATTCGAGATTTTTTCAAATCCCAATCCACCCCAATGATCAAGAGAAGACAACATTCACATGCCCCTATGGGACCTTTGCTTATTGGAGAATGCCTTTTGGCCTTTTTAATGCCCCCGCAACTTTCCCAAGGTGCATGATGAGCATTTTTGGAGACATGTTGGAGGAAGAAATGGAGGTGTTTATGGATGATTTCTCCGTAGATGGGGTCTCATTTGAAGATTGCCTTGTGAATATTGAGAAATGTTTGGCAAGGTGTGTGAAAGTTAATCTTGTTTTGAATTGGGAGAAGTTCCAATTCATGGTGGAGGAAGGAATAGTGCTTGGACACAAAATCTCTCATAAAGGAATAGAGGTGGATAAGGCCAAGATCGAGGTTATTGAGAAGCTTCCACCTCCGGTGAATGTTAAGGGAGTGAGATCATTTTTGGGACATGCGGGCTTCTATAGAAGATTCATCAAGGATTTCTCACTCATTGCCAAGCCCCTTAATGATCTTCTTCAAAAAAATGTTGAGTTCGTTTTTTATGGTAAATGCTTGGAGGCATTTAATAGGTTGAAGGAAGCCCTAATCTCTACCCCCATTGTTCAAGCCCTAAGATGAGATCTACCCTTTGAGTTGATGTGTGATGCTAGTTATTGGGCAATTGGAGGTGTTTTGGGATAACGTGTGGACAAGAAGCTTCATGAGATTTACTATATGTCCAAGACACTAAATGGGGCTCAAAAGAATTACACAACAACGGAAAAGGAACTCTTGGCCATTGTTCACTCTTTTGAGAAATTCCGGTGTTATTTGTTGGGTTCCAAGACCATTGTCTTCATGGATCATGCGGCTCTCAAGTATCTCTTTGCCTAGAAGGAGTCAAAGTCAAGATTGATTCGTTGGGTGCTTGAACTACAAACTTTTGAAATAGAGATTAGGGATAAGAAGGGTGCGGAAAATGTTGTGGCGGGCCATCTTTCTCTCCATGAGGGTGATCAAATTCATGATGATGGTTCACCAATTGAAGATAGAATGCTTAATGATGTCTTGTATGCCATTAAGGTAAAGGAGCTCCCATGGTATGCCGATTTGGTAAATTTTCTAGCATGTGGGGAGTTTCCACCTTCTTCCTCCAAGAACCAACGAAAGAAACTCAAGAGGGACGCAAGACATTACTTAAGGGATGATCCCATCTTGTATAAACGAGGGGTTGATGGCGGGTGTTGTGTTCCGAATGAAGAAGTGCCTAGTGTTCTAAAGATGTGCCATTCGGATCCTAGTGGTGGTCATAATGGGTGTTTCCAATACCGCTACTAAGGTTCTTCAATGTGGTTTGTGGTGGCCACAACTCTTCAAGGATTCATGGGGCTTTGTCAAGTCATGTGACCGATGTCAAAGAGTTGGGAATATCTCCAAGCGAAATGAGATGCCTCAACAACTTATTCTTGAGTTGGAGGTGTTCGATGTATGGGGGATCGACTTCATGGGACCATTCCCATCTTCATACGGGAATCAATTCATACTTGTGGCTGTGGACTATGTTTCTAAGTGGGTTGAGGCCATTGCTTCCCCAAAAAATGACCACAAGTAGTCTTGAAGTTGTTCAAAAAAATCATCTTCCCAAGGTTTGGTGTGCCTAAGGCAGTGATAAGCAATAACGGTTCTCATTTTGTTCACAATGCCTTCCAAAAGATGTTGAGGAAACATGGGGTTCATCAACGCTTCGGCCTTCCATATCATCCTCAAACGAGTGGCCAAGTCGAGGTCTCCAATCGTCAAATAAAGCTTATTCTTGAGAAGACGGTTGCAAGGAATATGAAGGATTGGTCGGACAAGTTGGATGATGTTCTTTGGGCCTATAGAACGGCTTTCAGGACACCTATTGGCACCACTCCATATCGCCTTGTCTGTGGCAAATCATGTCATCTCCTGGTAGAGCTTGAACACCGTGCTTTGTGGGCAATCAAGAAGATAAACTTTGATTTAGAAAGTGCGAGGGAGAAAAGGTGGTTGGATCTTCATGAGCTAAAGGAGCTTAGACTTTATGCTTACGATTGTGCTAGCACCTACAAAGCTCGTTCCAAGGAAGCTCACGACAAGCTTATTGAGAGGAAAGAGTTTTGTGTAGGTGATAAAGTCCTCCTCTACAATTCAAGAATGAAGTTGTTTCCCGGAAAGCTCATGTCAAGATGGAGTGGCCCTTTCTTGGTGAAAGATGTTTTTGCTAATGGTACCGTGGAGATTTCTTCTTTGGATTCCTCATCTTCTTTCAAGGTTAATGGTCATCGGCTAAAGAAATATTTTGATGGAGTGTTCGTTGGTCTTATTCACAAAATGATTCTTTTCAAGCCACCTTGAATGGGTGTAAACATCGAGCTAACGACGTTAAACAAAAGCGCTTACGGGAGGCAACCCGGATTCTCACCTCTATTCTCTTTTCTTTCCTTTCTTTTATTTTTCTTTGTTGATTTTTACTCTTACCTTTCCTTGTGTTTTTGGTTTATTTTGTAGGTTGTCATCATTCATCAACTATGGACTTAATGTGTTTGATGAGGATGGCAAAAGAAGAATTTGGAGTGCAGGGGAGAGGGCACCCCACGGGCTTAGAGAGGCCTCGGGTTCCCTATTTTAAAAGAAGGGAAATCCGATCAGGAACTTCCCGCGGTCTCTCCGCAGTCTCCCCGCGGGCGCAGGTGCCGAAGAGAGGCCGCGGGGAGAATTTGAGAGGGCGCGGCTTATTTTGTCAAAAAAGGATCAGGAACTCTCCGCGGTTGCGGCAATCCTATGTACAATTGTGTTGATTGAACATGTGACTATGGATTTGTTAAGAAAGGTTAAGAGTAGCAAGAAAAGTTCTAACCAATCCCCCGGCCAATCCTCTCAAGGCCAATCCTCTCATGGCCAACCTTCAAACACCGAACCTCCTCACAACCAAACTACTCAAGATGATACCCCACCTCCTCCTTTACCCCCTCTCAAATTTCACAATCGGTCTAAACATGTCCCAATATATAACAAAATGAAAACCTAGAGATTTAGACCTACCCGCAACAATCTTCCCGATGATATGGTCACATTAGGAGTTGATGTCGATCCTGACATCTTACTCCGTAACCTTGGCTTGGATAATTTTGTAAAGTCTTCTCCGAGAACCTATTTGGAGCCTTGGATCGAGTTTTTCTCCACTTCTGAGTATAATAAGGCGGGGGATTACGACTATATCATCTCTTTCCAACTATTCAATTCCAAGCATACCATGAACCTTGCCGAATTCAATAAAGCCATTGGCTTCAACCGCAATACCGATATCTATGAGCCCTTGGTTTCCCTTCTCAAATACGATTACAATGAGGTTGCATGGTGGAGAGCCATTGGTAAAAAGAAGGTGTTTGACTCTAAGAATTCGCTTTCTAGCGAGAACATTCACCTAGCTCTTAGAATTCTTCATCGGGTTCTTGGCTATGCCGTGTTTAATAAGAAAGATCTTGGGAAGCTTTCGAGGCAGGAGATCTTAGTTCTTTGGATGGCTACAAGGCTGGATTTGGGGCCGAGGATGAATTTTGGGTATATTTTTATGGATTGTTGCAAGGAAATCATTAATGGGAAGAAAACGGGTGAGATACATTGTGGAGGTATGGTTACTAAATTGGTGTATTATTTCAAGCAAGAACGTTTCTTGAAGTCTTGCACTCCGGTTGGAGGGAGAGAAGACATGTATCTAGATTTGAAGCAACTTAACACTTTGCACTTCATTACTAGAACTAAGAGACACGATGTTTATTCTTGGCTAGTGCATAATGTGCACCATTGTTTACTCCCAAACCCGGCCGCCACCTCAATTACTCGAGATGCTAGGATTGTTTGGAGGATTCCTATGGACAATGGAAGAGTTGAGGATGATATGGAGGAGGAGGATGATGATGTGAATGATGGTGACGGTGATGATGATGAAGGAGAAGGTGGAGAAGGAGACGGTGGAGAATACGAAGAAGAAGAAGAAGAAAAAGAAGAAGAAGAAGAAGAAGAAGAAGAAGAAGAAGAAGAAGAACAACAACAACAACAACAACAACAACAACAATTTCAACATGAACAACAACAACAACCGCAGCAAAGAAGAAGAAGAAGACAACAACATCAGCAACATGACTACCAAGGAGATGCCTATCACTGTGAGATGGAGGCTATGCGAGAGCATATGGAGCACATGCAATTGAGCATGCAAGGTATGTATTCCAACCATCAAACCTTGTGTTTTCAAACTAGCGCCCTATATGATGCTAGTGTGCGAAGAGGGGAGGTCACTCCTCCGGTCAACTACCCATATGTGCCGCCCCAACAAGGGCATGTGCCATCTTGGGGTGATGACAACCTCCCCACGTACCCCTATTGGCCCGAGGTTACACACTTCGATGAGCCAAGGCGTGACTTCCCAGATGAGTCCGGTCATTATGACTACCGGGTTTCATGGGGGAGTGATTATCGGGGTGACCTCGACTAATACTATGAAGGTTACACCCCTTAATGATCCAAGAGATTGTCAACTCCATAAGGTCTTGAACCAAATAAGGGTTCGGGGATGAAGGTACAAATCCAACCTAAAAGAGATTGAACCTGCCCTAATAATAGGCCTCTACTTTATTCTGATCGTATTCATGTGCGCTTTCTGATTAACATGCAATCAATAGGATTACCCTAAACCTGTTTATCTATGTTGGTTGAATATTAATGCACAAATAAACTATTATTGGCGATCACTTGAATTATAATCAAATTAACCCTAAACAAGATTATTAATTATCTTATTAAGCGTGATTACAAGTATAGATTCCCTTTAAACATGCATAAAAGGTGTGATCAAGCCATAAAAATAAATATCATCAAGCAACATAACAATAATCATCAATAATAAAAATCATAATCATAATAATAATCATCATCAAGATAATAATCATCGTAATAACAATTATAATAATCATAATCATAATAATCATGTTAAAGCATAATAATAGCAAGATCCTAGGCATGATACTAACAAGATTAATAACAAACCCTAGCATGTCACTAAGCAATAAAAATCAAATCTTTAACCCTAACATGATACTAACAATCATAAATATTAGGAAGAACATAAAAGGCATCATAACAATCATATTTAATATTAAAATTACCCTAGACATGATACTAGGAATATCATAATAACAATCTAAGCATGATTTCTACATCATAACATCAATAAAAACCATTAAAGTACTTACTTCGATGCCTCGTACCTCTTTCTAATAACAAAATACACATGTTAGTAACTTCAAGGAAAATAATAAACAAAACAATCAAATTAAATAATTGAAATAGAGATTTAGAACCAAACCCTCAGAAATTAAACCTTCCACGTCTAGGGCGAAGGCAACTTCGAATACGACTAGGTGTTTCTAGATCTAATGAATGCGGAATTTTGTATGTAAAAAGCAAGTTTAGAAAAAGAGAGAAAGAGAAAGATGGTGAATGATTAAAGAGAATGAGAGAATTGAAAACTGATTGTAGGTGAATGAAAACGGAGTTTTTACGACGTTATTTATAGAGAAAATCAGCCAAAAAGATAAAATTAACAAAACAGAGCATTGGCGCACCTAAAACAGAGCTGGCGCCAACGCTGGCTTATTGGCGCCAGGCGCCAACATTAGCGTCAAGCGCCAGGCGCCAATGTCTGGCGTCAGGCGCTAATCCTGTTTTTGACGCGTTTTTTAAAATCAGATAAATTTTGCCGTACAGGAGGATAAAATCGTATCTTTTCCTCAAAAATGCTCTTTGATTTTAATTAAAACTCTGAAAAGTCAACAAAAGTCAATTTATCAATGCTAATTGAATTAGGAATGAAAAGAACCTTCTAGAAGAATCTAGAAGACTAAAACCATTCCTAATTGCATTAGGAATGATAAATCATATTAGGCCCTCCTCTAGATCACTGGGCCGTACATAAGGCTCAAACCGAGCCCAGTTTAGTAAATTGGCCATAACTTCCTCAATATTCATCGGAATTGGGCTTATAATATATCGTTGGAAAGCTCTTGTCAAGCCCCATCCAACTACACTATTATTGGACCTATATTATGGACCAACCAAACTAGATTGGCTGTTTTCTTAAAATAAGTTTTCAAAAACAGAGAGAAGAGAAAAGAAATTAAACTATCCGCAACACTAAACTTTTCACACTTTTGCTTCATTCAATTATGATTTGACGTGAAAGGTACTCATCACCGGGTTTGGTTTCGGCGAGACACAAATGGGTGTCTACAGAAGCCCCCAATTTTACTGAGTTTGGAGAAACGCGAGTTTCGAAAACAAAAGTCAAAGTAGAGATAGGGACGGAGAATGATTCAGAACGTTCTGCGATCCTAAATCACTCTTGTAACGCCGATACCTGCAAAACTAGCGTTAGTTAAACATATAAAAGAGTTAAGAAACGCGTATCTTGCACCGTCGAGCACACGTCTCTGAAAGTAACCGATTGTTTTGATGACCTCCTGCAAGCTAGAGAATGCCATCCCGCTTGAAAACCGCTACGCCTGTAACTGCTTCCAAATTAGAAGATTGCTTCGCCTGAAACGATCGTCCTCTGCTATGATAATATTCCGCGTCCAAGGGAATACTATCGAAGATTGCTTCTCTTAAAATAACCCTCAGTTGTTTGTGACAACTTTCCACAATCTAGGGAACGCCACCTTGCCGTTTTGATGTTCACTCGTCTCTGAACAAAGAGCTTCCTTTTTTTTGGATATGTTCACGCGCCTCTGAACAAAGAGCTTCTTTTTTTTAATATGTCCTTCTAAAGGATGTGTCCACGCGTCTCTGAACAATGAGCTTGATAATAGGATGCCCACGCGTCTCTGAGCGAAAGAGCTTGAAAATAGGAAATCTTTAATGATATGTCCACGCGTCTCCAAACAAAAGAGCTTTTTGAATGATATTCCCATGCGTCTCTAGAGCAAAAGTGCTTGATGGAAATGTTCATGCGTCTCTGAACAAAAGAGCTTGAATAATATGCCCACGCGTCTCTGGAGCTAAAGAGCTTGAAAGAAATGTCCACGCGTCTCTGAACCAAAGAGCTTGAATAATATTCCCACGCGTCTCTAGAGCAAAAGAGCTTGAAAGAAATGTCCACGCGTCTCTGAACAAAAGAGCTTGAAAAGGATTGTCCACGCGTCTCTGGAGCAAAGAGCTTTGATGATTGAATGTTTGTTGCGATAATATTCCGAAGAAGAATTTCCGAAGACCAACGCTTGTCGATCTCTAAAGCTCATCTGAACTTTGCTTCCGCTAAAACCAGTATGTCGGTGTTTCTGTGATGAGCCAATTCTTAGGCGCTTTAAGCTAAGTGAGACGATCTTTCATCAGGTCGACCACTTATTGTGATTGTAATCAAACCGACTACTTAATCATGTCAAATTGCTCATAGGGGCTAACTGGCGTACCAAGGAACCCGAAATTGCTGTATGAGGTCAAAATCACCTTTCTGAGAGGCTTCGATCTCTGTCGCTGTTGAAAAGATCTAGCGCCAGGCGTTGGAGTAGGGTCTTCCCTATTCTGCTGCACCTGTATTTATTTTTTACTATAGAAATTTTGCCAATCTCTTTAATTATCATAGGGTTGACCTAAGGTTTAACGTCGCTTGACTCATTGACTTGACACGACTCAAGGTATAAACTTGACTCGCTGTGATTGACTCGAGGTTGACTCGACTCGAAGTGAAATGACAAAGTGAAATGACACGTGTGACTCGTGACCCGTGTGTGCATTGTATTATGATTGTGCGACTCGAAAAATGCAAAAAAGCAAAAATTTTCCATCATTTTTGTGGAGGGTACCGACTTTCTCTCGAAAAAGAAAGACGCGAAAAAGAATCGAAGTGAAGTTTGAAGATGCATGTTGATTGAGCTTAGTCAAATGTTGTTTGATATTATCTCTCAAGGTGCAAGTATTAATCCATCCTAGGCTATCTCAATTGTTGACTCAATGATGAAAGCATTTGGGTAACTTAGGCACGGAGGCTAAGCACTTCATACTTCGTGATGCAATGACGATTATGAGTAATTTTGACGAAGCATGCTTCAGCGTTAAGATTTCATGACAAAGGGTTCCTAAGGGAAATATATTTGGTCATGTATCTGTGCAGTGTGTGATAGTGATTCTAAAGCTAGGCCACAAGGGCTAAGTGTGTGGGAAGATATATTGAAAAGAGTCAAATGGTGGTGACTCTTTGGCTAGGTAAGCTAATGATGTAAGGACAAGTCTAGCTCTAAGTAGATAGGGATGAGCATAGGAGATCCCTTGATATGATCATGATGTGTGAATGTGAATGTGAATGCATTTTTATTACGGCCGCACCTCGATGTGAGGTTGCATACGTATCCGTTAGGAATCAAGCCGAACGTAGCTCTAGCCGAACCTCGCACAAGTATGTATACCTCAAAAAGGTCTTTTTAAGGGTTGTAACGTGGTTAGGCTAAAGTTTATAGAAGAAGGGGATAAAGGCTCAAGACCCTAGATTAGTTCCCAAGGTGTGCAACCTTGCTTTTGAATCTTTGTATTTTCATGCTTGAGTTTCTACTCTTTTTTAGCTCTTTTTTTTTTTTTTTTTCTTTAGCATCTATTTTATTTTTATAAGTGTGGGCAATCCCGATCATGCGGCCTATCACTCACTTGGCATTCATGTTTCTCAGGCACGGTAACGAGCACTCGATAAGAGACGCAATCTGAGACGTGTTCATATCAAAGATATTTTCATATCAAAGACATTGGAACACTTGCCCTTTTGTACACTTTTATTTTTTTTTGCTTTTATTTTGATCATTTGAAGTCACTCAAGATTTTTAGAATTGCATAAGTTACACACCATCCCATCCCAAGGTTAGGTAGATGTAGGTTGAAAAAAAGAGAAAGGTCTATTGTTAGACGAGGCTCAAAGTGGTTTATGAAGAAAGGATGTATAATTGAAGGGTGAAAGGAGATATGATGTGGCTACAAGGGGTGTCTCAAATCATTGGTATACCTTGTGCTTAGTTTGACATGGATTTTTTTTTTAATGCGATATAATGAAATGATCATATGTAAGGAAATAAATGCGCATTTTATTAAAAAGGGGAAAAGAAAGAATCTACAAAGTTAATTTAAGGGAAAAGAAAAGGTGTCTATGCTAGACTTATTGGGGAAAGGAAAAAAAATGAAAAAGAAATAGAAAAAGAATGTCATGAAATCTTGTCGTTGAAGTTCGCCTCTTGTCTTGTGTCGTCTACTTCATCATCACCCAGTCTTCTCGTTAGCTAGAGGCAATGAGATCTTATTTGCTTCTATGAGATCTTGAATGAGATTTTGAAACCTGTAGCATTCATCAGTAGTATGACCGCGTCCTTGATGGTACTTGCAATAGGAGTTTGGATTCCATCTCGAAGATCGATTTTATGGTGTTGGATCCTCGGTAGGTCCAATATGTTTGATTAATCCTCGATCATAGAGACGATCGAAAGCAGTATCGTAGGTCATTCCAATGGGTGTGAACGCTCTCCTGGGTTTCCTTTTAGATCCTTGATTGTCCATGGCTAAGACACCATTATGGTCAAAGGTACTAACATTATTACTAGAGTGGGCGTTTTCGAAAGAAGAAGGATTGTATTTCTTCTTTCCTTTCCAGCCACTGCGGTTACTATTGTTAGTAGCTTTTTGTTTTGCGAGGTCATCTTCGATTTCAATTCCGATGTCATAAACGACCTTGAAAGTATTCAGATTGTGTTGATATTTTAAATGCTTTGAATACTTCTCTTGGAGATTCTTGATAAACTTCCTCACAGATTCTTTTTCAGTGGGCACCTCAATCATCTTAGCGGAAGTTTCCCTCCATTTATTAAAGAAAGAAGTAAAGCCTTCATTCTCTTTTTGTCTTAGCATCTCAAGTTGTCTATAGTCGGTTTCAACTTGAATATTGCACTTGTACCTATCAATGAAAGCGTTTACTATGGATTCCCAGGTAGAGGTTTTCTCTTTGTCAAGGGAGAAGAACCATTGTTGGCAAACGGTCTCGAGAGATAGTAGGAACAGAGAGGGGAAAACCTTCTTATCGATACCCTTAATGCTCATTATAGTTTCGAAAGCTCTTAGATGGAAATAAGGGTTATCTGTTGCCTTGAATTTAGGGATGTCAGTGGCGTTGAACTTATGCGGAAGAAGTTCCTTGTCCAGCGAGACCCCTTATGAACTCATGCCTTGAATTTATAGTCACTAGATAGCTTGCTTAGACTCTCTTGCATGAGGTCCATCTGTTGTTGCTTCACGGGATCATTGATCTTGAGTGTGAGGAGCTTCAGTGTCTCAGTCACGGTAACCAATTGGTTCCTAAGCTCATTGACTTCTTCTTGACTTGCCATTATCTTTTTAGCCTTCCTCTTTTGACGAATCGGTTTATCAAAAAGTGAGACTTGAATAAAGAGGTTGTCCTTGATTAATAGTCCTTCTCTCCTCGACCAAGTACTGTGGAAAAGGAATTTGGGGGTATTCATTGTTAATTATTTGACTCAAACTTTATTCAATATGCAATGGATAAAGGAAGTGAAGAAAGATTGGAATAGAATGTGAAGGAAAATGATGTAGATGGAGGGATATGGAGAATTAGGAATAGAATGTACCCCCCAACTCAAATGACGGAAAAGACCGACTCATGCAGGAACCTATGACATGGTCATGGTGACATATACTCAAAGTGTGTGCTAGGACTAATGAGTGTAGGTGACATGTTAAAACTCGTGTTATGACCATGTGGCTAGACTATGTGATTAGACTCAATTAATGACTCGACAAGCTGTTATTGAAAGCGAAAATTAACCGACTTAATTAGCAAACTGGTTAATTATACACTAGGTGATGACTCGACCAATAATCCAAACTATCGGCAAAACGACAGAACTGGCGTCGCACTGTGTAGCTTGGCGCCAGACGACAGAGCTGTCGCCAGGCGCCACACTCCACAGGGTGGCGCTACAGCTCAGATTTTGGCGCCAATGGTGGAGCTTCAATCTGAGACTGTTTTCGGTGTTATTAATCAACTGGGGTATGCCTAAAGTCGTACTAGGTCAATTCTGATTAAAATATTAGACTTTATTGACTCAAATTAATTAATTAATTAATTAATTAGGCAAAGTTCTTTAAGTCATTAATTTATTTAATCTCAACACAAGTCAAACAAACGGTTAAGAGAAACATAGAATATATGCACAACAAATAATGCACAATTAGTCAAGTAGGCACAATATGATGCAATGAGTTTGCAACCTAACCATGGCTCTAGCTCTCTAAAGTTCGGGATATGGTTTAGTCAGTAGAGGGTCCATGGTTAATTGTCCGGATGCACCGCGCAAAAGCCTAACCGTGAAGGGTTGGCGCGAGTGGATGGGACACCGCGAGTTTTGAAAAAACTCGCTTCCATGGTTTGGTGAATTCAACAATCTCGGATGTACCCTTCGTTGCACAGAGCGTTCAATCAGGTAGATGGAGCATTAATTCCCAGAGGGTTATGTCCATATGTAGAACACATATGGGTTTCAGAAAAGTGAGAAAAAATTCAATCAGGAAGTAGGATCGAGCAAACAATACGAAAAACCGGTCGAAATTAGAATGCATATTTCTGGCTCGGTATTGGGGGAAGTTGGCGCCAGCAAACGGAGACTGGAGCTAGTTTTTAGCTTTAGCGCCTGGCGCCAATGCTGGCTTCTAGCGCTACAGTTAAAATTCTGGCGTCAATACTCTGGCCCCTGGCACTAATTCCCACATGCCTCATCAGCTTTTTGTGCTCGATAAAATTTTCCAGTTTCGCGCGGTGTTATTTCGGTCCTAGTTGTGAAAGATATTTCTCAAATTTCCTACGTGTAAAATCCTATGTTTTTAACTCATTATGGATGGTCTTTCCAATGAGATCTTTTTTATGCATATGACAATAATGTTAATCAAAATTACGCACATGAAATACTTAGAACGTTTCGAGTCTCATCCACTCATTCTAAATCATTGCCGAAACAAATTCAGGAATTAAAATAGAAATCCTCCCTAGTGGAATCGCCAAAAACTGTAGGGAATAAATTTCAAGCGTTAACCCCCTTGCTTGAACCCCACTGTGATCATACACTAAAGTACGGTGGCGTCCAAAGGGAAAGAAAATAGAGCAAAAGAGTCGCCAACAAGTTTTAGGAACTTGTAAACCGTTTACAGGGTGAAGGTTACACCCCTTAACCATCCAAGAGATTGTCAACTCCATAAGGTCTTGAACCAAATAAGGGTTCGGGGATGAAGGTACAAATCCAACCTAAAAGAGATTGAACCTGCCCTAATAATAGGCCTCTACTTTATTCTGATCGTATTCATGTGCGCTTTCTGATTAACATGCAATCAATAGGATTACCCTAAACCTGTTTATCTATGTTGGTTGAATATTAATGCACAAATAAACTATCATTGGCGATCACTTGAATTATAATCAAATTAACCCTAAACAAGATTATTAATTATCTTATTAAGCGTGATTACAAGTATAGATTCCCTTTAAACATGCATAAAAGGTGTGATCAAGCAATAACAATAAATATCATCAAGCAACATAACAATAATCATCAATAATAAAAATCATAATCATAATAATAATCATCATCAAGATAATAATCATCTTAATAACAATTATAATAATCATAATCATAATAATCATGTTAAAGCGTAATAATAGCAAGATCCTAGGCATGATACTAACAAGATTAATAACAAACCCTAGCATGTCACTAAGCAATAAAAATCAAATCTTTAACCCTAACATGATACTAACAATCATAAATATTAGGAAGAACATAAAAGGCATCATAACAATCATATTTTATATTAAAATTACCCTAGACATGATACTAGGAATATCATAATAACAATCTAAGCATGATTTCTACATCATAACATCTATAAAAACCATTAAAGTACTTACTTCGATGCCTCGTACCTCCATCTAATAACAAAATACACACGTTAGTAACTTCAAGGAAAATAATAAACAAAACAATCAAATTAAATAATTGAAATAGAGATTTGGGACCAAACCCTCAGAAATTAAACCTTTCACGTCTAGGGCAAAAGCAACTTCGAATATGGCTAGGTGTTTCTAGATCTAATGAATGCGGAATTTTGTATGTAAAAAGCAAGTTTAGAAAAAGAGAGAAAGAGAAAGATGGTGAATGATTAAAGAGAATGAGAGAATTGAAAACTGATTGTAGGTGAATGAAAATGTAGTTTTACGACGTTATTTATAGAGAAAATCAGCCAAAAAGATAAAATTAACAAAACAAAGCATTGGGGCACCTAAAACAGAGCTGGCGCCAACGCTGGCTTATTGGCGCCAGGCGCCATCATTAGCGCTAGGCGCCAATGCTAGCGCCAGGCGCCAATGTCTGGCGTCAAGCAATAATCCTGTTTTTGACGCGTTTTCTAAAATCAGATAAATTTTGTCGTATAGGAGGATAAAATCGTATCTTTTCCTCAAAAATGCTCTTTGATTTTAATTAAAACTCTGAAAAGTCAACAAAAGTCAATTTATCAATGCTAATTGAATTAGGAATGAAAAGAACCTTCTAGAAGAATCTAGAAGACTAAAACCATTCCTAATTGCATTAGGAATGATAAATCATATTAGGCCCTCCTCTAGATCATTGGGCCGTACATAAGGCTCAAACCGGGCCCAGTTTAGTAAATTGGCCATAACTTCCTCAATATTCATCGGAATTGGGCTTATAATATATCGTTGGAAAGCTCTTGTCAAGCCCCATCCAACTACACTATTATTGGATCCATATCATGGACCAACCAAACTAGATTGGATGTTTTCTTAAAATAAGTTTTCAAAAACAGAGAGAAGAGAAAAGAAATTAAAACTATCCGCAACTCTAAACTTTTCACACTTTCTCTTCATTCGATTATGATTCAACGTGAAAGGTACTCATCATCGGGTTTGGTTTTGGGGAGACACAAATGGGTGTCTACAATACCGGAGGGTTTCGTTTCCTCAAGAGGTTGATAAAGATCCCTTTGGTGCAAATAATCCTCTATTTGCATCTTACAAAACCCAGAATCTTTTCCATCAAACTTCTCAATTCTTACTTTCCCTTCTTCCATTGTAAATCAATCCCAAAATTCAAGATTTCAAATTCCAATAACAAAAAATTGAAATTCCAAAAAACGACTCAAACTTTGAACACCCACAACACCAAAAATTAAAACATTAACACCAAAGAATCAAATTTTGGATTTTTAATCACAAACAACAAGCAATTCCACACAAACTAATCCAAAATACCACTAAATTAACCTTGGCAATTGAAAGGATTACGTATGTGCTAGCAAGTTTATGATTACCGATAATTAACAATAATCGAAGAACGAAACCAAGTAAAACAAGAACGAATTTACCGTGGGAACCCGAGTGCCGGAAGAAAACCCACCAATCCACTATGAAGTAACTTGATGATGATGATTACAAGCTCTCAATACACCATGAAAGCTCACACCTCTCTTAATTCACTCGCTTAATCCCTAAGAAGATGAACTAATTTCAAGAGGCTTTTTTCTCTAACTTAAATCTAACATCATACCTAATAAATGACATACATTGATTATATATAGTGCTAGGCTAAATAAAACAATCCTACGGTCTTAAATAAGCCACATCGCTTAAGTCGCAAAACCGTAGAAAACAGGGCATACACGAGGTTCGACCGAACCTACCCCATGTTCGACCGAACCAAGGGTGGTTCAGTCAAAACTCCAAAGGCTTGTTCGAACCTTTGAGTCAAAATCTTTTCCAAATGAAATTCTACAACAGGTTCGACCAAACCTTTAATAAGTTCGGTCGAACTCCCGCACTGCTCAGACACGTCTTCCTAAAATGGCCATAACTTCCTCGATTCTTAACCAAATCGAGCTTATGACCAGCCGTTGGAAAGCTCTTGAGACGAGCTATCACTTTCAACTTAAATCATCTCCATATCACTTCTATATCTTGATATATGCCCATTTGAATTTAGCTGCTATTTTTCATTGTTGCTTTGCACCAAGCAAACAATCCATAGCTTAACACCAAAGCTATGCACCCCCTTAGCCTCCTTAAACCGTTCTCCACACCTTTCAAACCCAACATATTTATCTTCATAGATCTGGTTCTACGTGTATTTCCCGTCTATTAGACCCTCTCCTCTCGAGCTCCCCGTTGCTTTTGGTTGGGGAGGCCGTCACAGTGAGGATGCTACTATTAGGCATGTTCGAGAATTGATCCTCTCGGTATGCTCTTCAAATACTTTCCTTTTTATACCTTTAGTAGGACTTTATCTTATGAGTATGCATTTTGTAGGAGCCGGCCGTAGTGTTTCGACGGTGGGCCGATTTCAACATTCCCGCGCTTGCTGCGCAGTACACAGCTTAGTGTCGGTACTTCTAGGGGACGTATGACGTTGTGGTGTATTTAGGAAAGAGAGTGGCTATTCATCACTCCTCGGCATATGTTCTATAAGGTGAGGTTGAGGACCTTGGCGAGTAGGCCGCCAGAGGGCACACCTTGGCGGACTCACACCCGTCCAAAGCTATGCTACATAGAGGCATTGGTGCCGCTCTTGGCTCAACCACCTGCTTTGCTAGAGGGAGCAGAGGAGGTATTATTCATCTTCTGCATTTGTTTCTTGTATAGCCCCCAAGTATGTATTAATTACTAAGTTTATTTTGTAGGATGCGCACGCGGAGTTCGTCGCTCCACCTGTATCCATCACCTATCAGGGGATGTATGGCCCTGTTGAGGAGATTATTCCTTTGGCTCCTCTGGATCACCGCTTTATTGAACATTCGATATCTCGCCACCAGACTTGGGTGAGTAATTTATTTACCCTTTTACTTGCACATATATCATTAATTGTTACTTACTTGTCTCTTGAAAGTTATCTCGCGAGGTGGTAACGAGGATGGCGAGGGGTTTGGACGCCTTTCGTTACCAACTGGTGAGATTGAGGGATCGAGCTTCTTGTCGCCGTGACGACACTGTAGAGTTGTTTCTCTTATTCTTATCTCATGCTTTATTTACTCATTTAGCATCTGACATGGTTTGCTTTTTTGCAGGGATAGCCTATTCCTCCTCCACACACTCGGATGAGACCTGAGGCTAGGAGAGAGAGAGGTCCGAGTCTGACTCAAGGCGTCGTCGTACCTCCTCCAGGGGTGAGGGTGTTCGGTCGAAGACGGCTCCAGCTGAGAGACTGGAGGGTTCAGGCTCTTCGTTTTAGGGTTCATATGCTAAGCCGGTAGGCTAGGGTGGCGTACCATCGACTCCTTTAGGGGGTTGGTGGGACGTATGATGTTGGCTCGTCGTCGCAGCAGCCGCCGCACCTTCAGCTATTGGCTATTCAGCATCAGGGTGAGCCTGGATGGGCTGGCCCTACTCTTTCGATCTCGAAAGTTGACGATCCTGGAGCCGGTGAGGGACATACTCCATGATCTACCTTGTTCTTTGAGACTTTAGGAGTGCTTCCCCATTTGCGTTCTCCGGCACCATAATTGTACATGTATTTAATTTTTTTTGACTTGTAGGACTTTCCGAACTTGTATTATATGACTTTTATGTTAGACACGTTGTATATACAAACTTATTATGCTTATTTTATCTTTGCATTTTATTTTTCATTTTATGTGCATGTGAGTGTGTGAAAAAATTGTGACTAATTTTTGCGCGAAGAAATTTCCTTCATTTTTATTATTAATGGAGGGTATCCGACTGTCTCCCCCAAAAAGAAAAAATGAAAAAAAAATAAAATTTTACTCAATTAATCGAAAAGTGTTTGGAAGGGGTCAAAAAATGTAAAATCAATGTACAAAATCGAGTCGTAATTGAAAAAACATATGATTTTCATAGTGAGAAAAAGATGTCGTCGAACCGACTCTCTGTCGTAGCGCCAAACACTGACCTTTTCGCCAGGCGACAGGCCTCGTCGCCAGACGCTGAACCTGTTGTCTGGCGCTGCACTTTTTTTTCTCCAATTCCTTTCGGAAAACAAACTGTACTAGTTTTGTGCATAAATAGCCCCCAAATCTGCCGAGTTGTGTATATTTCAAACAGATTAAAATAATAGTAATAGCTTTAAATATCTTTAAGCAATAATGTCTAAAAGTTTAAGTGATTTTACTTGTGAGTGGTGCCGATCTTTGACTGCTAAAGAGAGAAAAGAGCTTGATTTCATTCATCTTGGAGGTATTTATGGTATTAAGGGGGTAGACTTAGATATAGATTTTATTTATACTGCCTTAGAATATTGGGATCCAGACACCCATTGCTTTAGACTAGGCTATGATGAAATTAGTCTTGTACCGGAAGAATTTGGTGCTATTCTAGGCTTTCCTTCCATGGATCTTACGGTAATTTCTAATATGAGCGAATGTTATTATAAAGATTTTGAGCATTTATTTAATCTTAAAGATAGGGATGTAACCCATATTGTAGATGGAACTGTAGTTAATCTGAAAGAATTTGCACGCCACTACTTTGATAGACCATATTCTGAGTCTTTTCATTTTTATATGAGGAGAGATTTTCAGTTTTGCGTGTTTAGCCAATATCTTCTCACTAGTGGAAATAATCGTGAGGGTCAAGCAATTTTAGTGTCTGACATTGAATTTTTGTTGGAGAAACTATGCTTAGTTTGGCTTAAGTAAAGAGAAATCCAAAAGCACCTTTTTGCGGCTCTCCAATTTTATTACAGGTAGAAAAATAATATTTTTAATTACAAAAATAAAAAAAAAACATATATTTTTTATAGTAATACTTTTGCATTGAATTTTTGCAAATGTGGCTAATGGAGAAGCTAGAACTAATTAGTCCTCCTGACAACATTGAAAAATATACACCAAATTACTTTGTTAGGCGAAATAAATGCTTTTCCATAAAGATGGGTCGCCGGGAGTGGAGTAAAATATTTGCCTCTTGTGATTTTGCAATCAAATGGTTCATCCCATGGTGGAAAAATTAAGAAGATGGTTGGTGTCAACAAGCAACCTTTCTGTCATCTTCCTAGCTTATCCAAGTTGATTTTTTATTACCCCTGCAGGATAAAAAGGCAGTATGGCCTTGCTCAAATCATTTCTATTAGAGATCTTCGTTGTCCTTGTGAATTTTCTGTTTCACAAGAAGTAGAGAGGTTTGATGCTTATTAGAGTGCTAGACCTTTATGGGAAGTTGTTACCCAAAAGGTTCCTCCTTCTTTGTCTAAGAATGTGAAGCATTGGCTACTTGATAGGCTTAAAAAGGATAAGAAGAGAGTTCAAAATAAAACCAATGTGAAGAATCGTCTGGGAGACAAGATAGCTCTTGTTAAGGAACGCTTAGGTGAAAAACTTGAATTTAAAAATCCTGTGATGCCTAACAAAAGAAAACACTACTAAAAGCAAAGAGAAAAAAAAAAAAAGCTGACTCTACAGATAAGAAAGTATGGGTAGAGAAGAAACATGGTGAGATGGCTAAAGGAGACACTATTGACACAAAAATTGAATGTAGATCCTCTAAAGGATGCTTACTAGAAAAAGTAATGGATGAGGAAGAAGAGGCTGACAAGAATTGGAAAAGAGCTAAGAAAAAGAAGAAAGATTAAGAGCATTGCTTCACTTTCAATATATTAGACAATTTTAATTTTAAGCTAATTTATTTTTTAAGCTTTCTTTTAAATTCCACTAATAATGTAATTTTACTTTATTTTATTAATGCAATTTTCAGCTTTTTAAATTATATCAACATTTACATTATAATTTTTATTAAAGCAATGAAAACACTAAATTATTTTTCTGAAAATTATTCGAGTACAGAAGTTGAAAATTTCCGAAATACACCAAAATTTGTCGCGGAATAATTGGCGTCGTAATTTGGGTCTGTCGCCAGACACTGATGTTCTTCGCTTGGCGCTGTCCTCGTCGCCAGACGCTGCCGCTGTCGGCAGGCGACAACTTTTTCTGGGATGCATTTGAAAATTTTCATGCTAATTGCTCTAAGTTGATTTGCTGGGATACAAGGTTTGTAAAAATTAAAGTGACCGCACTCTATAAGGGTTGCCTACGCATATTTTCTTAAGGAATCAGGCCAAACGTAGCTCTCTTGAATATCCTACCCAAGTAATTATGGGAAGTACTTCTTAAGTTGGTCAAGATTTTTCGAATATTGAAAATTCATTGCCATCCATATCAGTCAGTTTTGCAGCTCCTCGTGATAGGATAGTTTTGACAATATATGTGTAGACACCTAAAAATGTCTCCCCAAAACCAAACCCGATGATGAACAACCTTTCACCGCCATTATTGGTCGGGTTGAGTATTTAATCTTGGAGTGCTTAAATCCATATTTCCATTTCATAAAACAAAAAAAAATCCTATCCCATTTCCCCAAACCATAAACCCAAAATAATTCATTTCGTGTCCTTTAAAATCATTCATTTCGTGTCCTTTTTATAAAAACGTTTAATCCAGTTTATTTTGGTCCATAATCTGAGTCCAATGATTGAATAGTTGGATGGGGCTTTAAAATAGCTTTCCAACGATATATTATACGCCCAAATCCGAGTTATACGAATAAGTTATGACCAAAATATTAAACTCGAGCCCAAACCGAACCTAAGCCCACCTTACCTACGACCCAATGATCGTGTGGAGGGTCCAAATTATTTAATCCCATTCCTAAACCAATTAGGATTAATTAGAAGCTTCTATAAGTTTCTAAAAGATCCTAATTATCCTTTTTTGAAAAGATAAGATTAAAGAGTTTGAAATTGAATAAAACTCTTTTTTTTTAAGTCCTAATTCTATCCAAATTGAAAGACATTCAAAGATAGACAGATATTATTTTCGTGCCTCATAGTTTTTATCCAAAATTTATATGTTTGGATAGCCCTTGAAATTATCTTTCCAATTATATATTATAATATCAATTCCGAGCTATAACGGAAAAAATATGAATAAAATGTCAAACTCTATCCAAAACTGACACCGTCTCACTATTTCGGTCATATCTTTTATTCTATAAAATATTTTAATCTGATTCTAATTGGGTTAGAAATTAGACTTCAAGATCTTTGCAACGATATATTATTCATTTTATTCCAATTTCTGGGTCAAAATATATGATAAAAACAAAAATCGCAAAAACTGCTGTCTATCGAGTTTTATTCCGATTTAATTCGGATCTTATCTTAATTCTTCGACCCTTATTTTTTTCTCTATATATATATAGAGGTCATATCACCCCTTTTCCAATCATCAACAAGCTTGATCATCAAATCATTCTCTTCTCCCTCTTTAGCCTAAACACTAGCCTCCCCATTCTTTCACTATTCCTTTAAGCACTCCAAGGAGTTCATACAATACCCAAAGTTCTATACTTAAAACCAAGGTGTGAAAAGGTAGAATTAACTTAGGGTTTGGACCAAATCAACTCTACTTTTAATTTTATTATTTCAATTTGATTTATATTTTTATTGAAGTTACTAACAGTTTATTCATGATGTAGCAATTCAAGGAAACGCGGAAAGTGAGTAATTAACCACTTAATTACTCTTGTTTTTATTCTTGTTGCTAGTATCATGATTAGGTTTATTTACATTTGATTTGACTAACACTATTATTGTTAAATTGCTTCCAATATTAATGTTTATTCTATTGTTATTATGATCACCATATTGCATGTTTAAAGGAAATATGTAATTGAAAATCACGCCTAATAAGATAAGTTGGACAACCGGTTTAGGTTCCTTTTTAATCTTGTTATTAATTAAAGTGATCACTTATATTTTAGAATTATATGCTACATTAATATTCAACCAATTTAGCATAATAATAGTTTGGAGCAAATTGAATATTTTTTGTATGCCTTTGAGATCGAAGGAATTGCTTTTCACTATAAGAATCGAGTAGAGGCCAATACGGGCAAATGTGACTCCATGACTCACTTCGTACCATCATCCCCGATTCTCCTTTCGTGGTTCCGAACCATATGGAGTTAGTAATCTCATGGATTATGAATGGGGTGTAACTTTCACGGGTCAATCATTGTTGCCTATCGTTTTCCCTTTATCGTGGTTGCCTTTTATGATCCGTGAACGGTTTACAAGTTCCTTAAAAACTTGTTGGCGGCTCCCTACTTTCCTTGTCCCTAATCGTACATGTCAATTCCCACTTCCTATGAGTGCCAAGCATATTCACAACATGCTTTATTGTAGGCGCACTTCGAACGACGCCTACAATTTGGCGACTCCATGAAGATAAAGCACAATGTAAGCTTCTCACCAAGATTTCATGTTTTCTTCTTCTTTTGTTTCAAACCCTTTCCCCTAAAAGTCTAGCATAGGTTCTCCTTATCCATGTGTCTATGTGTCACATTTCTTACCTTTTTCATCAATGAGCATTTCATTCCTTTTCATTCGATCATGTCATTCGCAAAAAAAAAAAAAAAATAAAAAAAATCAATTACCGAACTAAACACAAGGTACACCAATGACTTGAGGCACCTCTGCAACCCTCTCATTCCCTGTTAATTGTTCAATCACTTTTCATTTCTTCATCAACCACTTTGAGCCTTGTCTAACGTTTGGCCTTCATTTCTTCAACCCACATTTACTTAATCCTGGGATTGGAAGATGTGTAATTATTGTATAACATTCAAAAAGCAAGTAAAAAAAAAAAAAAAAAAAGTAACAATAAAACAATATCTAAGGGCAAGTGTTCCAATGTCTTTGATATGAACACGTCTCAAATTGCGTCTCTCATCGAGTGCTTGGTAGCGTGCCTGAGAAACATGAATGCTAAGTGAGTGATGGACGGCATGATCTGAGATTGCCCACATTGATTAAAAAGAATGAAAAAAAAAAGCAAAAAAAAAAAAAAGAAGAAAAAATGAAATTAAACTTGCAAAATTCAAAACAAAAAAATATATGAAAAATAAAACTTGCAAAGTCTAATACACAATTGCATATCTTGGGGGCTTCTCTCGGGTCTTGAGCCTTTCACCCCTTTCTTCCTTAAACCTTCAGCTTAACCACCTTACAACCCTTGAAAGACCTCTTTGAGGTGTACACACACTTGTGCAAAGTTCGGCTAGAGCTACGTTGGCCTGATTCCTAATGGATACGTAGGCAACCTCACATCGAGGTGCGGCCACATTCACATTCATATTCACATTTATATTCATATCCATGCTTGATTGAGTCAAAGAATATCCAATGCTTACCCCTATCCATCTAGAGCTAGACTTGGGGGCTTGAACCCACATCATTTAGCCTACCCAGCCTGAAGAGTCATCATCTTTGACTCTTCTCACATCTATTTCCATCACCATAACCCTTGCAGCCAGCCTTAGTATCACATTAACACACTTCAATCACACATCCATATCCATATAAAACATCCTTCCCTTTAAGAACCCTTTATCATGGAATCTTCAACACTGTGCATGTTTCATCATCTTTCGGGACAACATTCATTACAAGAAACATTGTATACTTGCTTAGCTTCCTGACCTGAGCAATATTCTTTGTTTCACGCATCGCGTAATGTGCTGAGCAACATTTATATATCGATGATTTTTAATCATACAAAGAATATCGTGCTTAGCTTCTTAACCTAAGCAACGTTCATTATGCAATAATCACTTCATCTGTATACGTGCTTAGCTTCCAAACCTAAGTGACGTTCAAGATCGTTTCTTTACACCATATATGATGCTTAGCTCCATGACCTAAGTTCATTCATCGTGTCACATGATGTAATTGTCCTTAGCCTCCTGGCCTAAGGGAATGCATCATGCATACATTACTTTCAAGAAAATCAATTCAATCCATGCGATTCATTTTGTCTTGCTCAACGAGGAAGTTCAAAACTTCTTTCCTTTTTTTCGCGTCTCACTACAAGAATCAGGTCGAATTCCGACGGACAGGTAATTCGGTCGGAAATGCCGAAATTTCCGACGGATTTTTATTCCGTCGGATATTTCCGACAAATTTAAAATTTTCGTCGCAAATCCGTCGGAAATTTCCGACGGAATATAAATCCGTCGGAAAATATGTACTTTCCGACAGAATTTTCCGTCAGAAAATACTATTTCCGACGGATTTTTAATCCGTTAGAAATTTCCGACGGAAAATATAATTTTTTTTTTTTAAAAAAAACCAAACAACCCATTTAAAAGTAAACCCTAAAGCCCATTTTCCTCCTTCCCCTTTTTATCTTTACGCCTCTCTTTTTCCTTATTCCCCTTTCTCTTTCTCTCTCCTTCCCCTTTTTCCTTATTCCCCTTTCCTCTTCTCTTCCGGATCTTCTTTTCTGTTCCTCTTCCTTCTCTCCTCTTCTTTCCCTTGTTTCTTACCACCGCAACAAAAACCACCACCGTTCTTTCTTCTCTCCTCTCTTTCCCCTCTTTCTTCCCACCACCGCGACTGCAACAACGACCACCAACATCTACCTCAAACAACACCGCCACTGCAACAACCACCTCCAACATCAACCTCAAACAACGGTGCACTGCCCAACAACAACCACCGTAAACAACAGCAACCGTCGCAGCAACACCGTACCACCGCCTCTATCCACCGTCAGGAGTATCTCAAGGTCTCTGCAACAACACCACCGCGAAAAAAAACCCACCGTCACGAGCATTTAAGGTTTTTTTTGTAGATCTAGTTTTAACTTAAACTAAATTTTAGATCTTGTTTTAATTTTGATTAAATTTTAGATCTTGTTTTATTTTTGAACATTTATGATTATAGTTAATTATTTATGTAAATGTTAGTTTATGAATTATTAAATAATTGTAATTATCATAGTTAATTGTCGTTTTTTCTTTTTATTGAAGCTCCGATCAAATATGTGGATTTTTTGTGGTTTTTTTTCGCTTTTTTGTATTTTTTTTTTTAATATTATTGTTTATTATTTTGGTGTCGTGGGCGGATTATAGTGGTGTTTTGAGGTGGTGTGTGGTGCCGTGGTGGTAGGGCGTGTTATGGTGAAGTGCAGGTGTGGGGCTGGTGACGGTGGTGCCACCACATTTTTTTTTATTTTTTTTAATGCATTTTCCGACGGAAATTCCGTCGTAACTTTCCGACGACCGGTAATTCCATCGGAAATTTACGACGGAATTTTCCGGACCGGAAAACCTCTCCCGACAGACTGATTTCCGTCGTAATTTCCGTTGGAAAGGTGGTTCCGACGGAAATTCCGTCGGAAAAGGTCCTATTTCCTACGAATTGTTTTCCGACAACCGCTTCCGACGGAATTCCGTTGGAACCGGGTTTTCCGACGGAAAACGGGGTGTTTCCGACGGAATTTTTCCGTCGGAATTTAGCTGTTTTCTAGTAGTGTCTTTTCTTTTTGGGGAAGTTTTAAAAAACTTTATTTTTCAAAATTTTCTCATCAAGGGAAGTTCGAAAATAAAAGTTCAGTTTTCAAATCTTTCTTTTTTGGGAGAAAGTCGGTACCCTCCACTCATGATAAAAATTGACGAAAATTTTTTGCTTTTGCATCTTCGTTTGCTTGTGTTTGCACACACACACTCACAAGTCATACACATGTCATGTCACATCAAGTCAAAGTTGGTCAAGTTAGTGGTCAAGACAATCACAATATGTACGAGTCCATTGGCAAATTTATTTTTGCAGGTCTCATCTACAACCCACGTCCGGGGACAAGCAGACCATCTACAGCCCACGTCCGGGGACAAGCGGACCATCTACAGCCCACGTTCGGGAACAAGCGAACCATTTACAACCCACATTTGGGGACAAGCAAACCAACTACAACCCACGTCCGGGGACAAGCGGACCATTTGCAGCCCACGTTCGGGGACAATCGAACCACCATCATTTCATGACGCAAGGTTCTCGATACACAGAGACTTGCAATCTCATCATCTGTCGACTTTCCTCAAGCATGGAAAGTATTATCTGGTGGATTTCTTCAAGCATAGAAAACCGCCAAATTCCTTTGTCGGCTTTCCTCAAGCATGGAAAGCATTATCGGTGGATTTCTTCAAGCATAGAAAAACGCCAAACTCATCTGTCGGCTTTCCTCAAGCATGGAAAGCATTTCAACAAATGTCATCCGGTGGATTCCTTCAAGCATAGGAAAATACCAAACTCATTTTTCACGATACACTGGTGTCAGATAAGCGTTCTATCTCTTTACTCTTTTATCTGTGGAATTAACATTTTTTGTAGGTATCGGCGTATACAGAGTAATTTAGGATCGCAGAACGTCTTAAATAATTCTCCATCCCTATCGACTACTTTGACTATCGTTTTTGAAACTGACGTTTCTACAAACTCAGCCAAAGTGGGGGCTTCTGTAGACACCTAAAAATGTCTCCCCAAAACCAAACCCGATGATGAACAACCTTTCACCGCCATTATTGGTCGGGTTGAGTATTTAATCTTGGAGTGCTTAAATCCATATTTTCATTTCAAAAAACCAACCCAAATCCTATCCCATTTCCCCAAACCATAAACCCAAAATAATTCATTTCGTGTCCTTTAAAATCATTCATTTCGTGTCCTTTTTATAAAAACGTTTAATCTAGTTTATTTTGGTCCATAATCTGAGTCCAATTATTGAAAATTTTGATGGGGCTTTAAAAGAGTTTTCCAACGATATATTATATGCCCAAATCCGAGTTATAACGAATAAATTATGACCAAAATATTAAACTGAGCCCAAACCGAACCTAAGCCCATCTTACCTACAACCCAATGATCATGTGGAGGGTCCAAATTATTTAATCCCATTCCTAAACCAATTAAGATTAATTAGAAGCTTCTATAAGTTTCTAAAAGATCCTAATTATCCTTTTTGAAAAGATAAGATTAAAGAGTTTGAAATTGAATAAAACTCTTTTTTTTAAAAGGCCTAATTCTATCCGAATTGAAAGACATTCAAAGATAGACAGATATTATTTTCGTGCCTCATATTTTTTATCAAAATTTTATATGGTTGGATAGCCCTTGAAATTATCTTTTCAATGATATATTATAATATCAATTCCGAGCTATAACAGAAAAGATATGAATAAAATGTCAAACTCTATCCAAAACTGACACCGTCTCACTATTTCGGTCATATCTTTTATTCTATAAAATATTTTAATCTGATTCTAATTGGGTTAGAAAGTAGACTTCAAGATATTTGCAACAATATCTTATTCATTTTATTCCAATTTCTGGATCAAAAGATATGATAAAAACAAAAAACGCAAAAACTGTTGTCTATCAAGTTTTATTCCGATTTAATTCGGATCTTATCTTAATTCTTCGACCCTTATTTTTTTCTCTATATATATATAGAGGTCATATCACCCCTTTTCCAATCATCAACAAGCTTGATCATCAAATCATTCTCTTCTCCCTCTTTAGCCTAAACACTAGCCTCCCCATTCTTTCACTATTCCTTTAAGCACTCCAAGGAGTTCATACAATACCCAAAGTTCAATTTGATTTATATTTTTATTGAAGTTACTAACAGTTTATTCATGATGTAGCAATTCAAGGAAACGTGGAAAGTGAGTAATTAACCACTTAATTACTCTTATTTTTATTCTTGTTGCTAGTATCATGATTAGGTTTATTTATATTTGATTTGACTAACACTATTAGTTTTAAATTGCTTCCAATATTAATGTTTATTCTATTGTTATTATGATCACCATATTGCATGTTTAAAGGGAATATGTAATTGAAAATCACGCCTAATAAGATAATTTGGACAACCGGTTTAGGTTCCTTTTTAATCTTGTTATTAATTAAAGTGATCACTTATATTTTAGAATTATATGTTGCATTAATATTCAACCAATTTAGCATAATAATAGTTTGGAGCAAATTGAATATTTTTTTGTATGCCTTTGAGATCGCAGGAATTGCTTTTCACTATAAGAATCGAGTAGAGGCCAATACGGGCGAATGTGACTCCATGACTCATTTCTACCATCATCCACGATCCTCCTTTCGTGGTTTGGAACCATATGGAGTTAGTTATCTCATGGATTATGAATGGGGTGTAACCTTCACGGGTCAATCGTTGTTGCCTATCGTTGTCCCTTTATCGTGGTTGCCTTTTATGATCCGTGAACGGTTTACAAGTTCCTTAAAAACTTGTTGGCGGCTCCCTACTTTCCTTGTCCCTAACCGTATATGTCAATTCCCACTTCCTATGAGTGCCAAGCATATTCACAACATGTTTTAACGTAGGCGCAATTCGAACGACGCCTACAATATGGCTAGACCAATTAGGTCTATACCTGCCTCTTGGGTCTAAAACATTTTTCCTTAATGCTTTTAACACCAAGTCTCTTACTTTAATATTTTTTGTCTTGACTTTCTTGTTGAAGTGTCTAGCCATACGAGTTTGATAACATTGAGTATGATGTAGAGCCTTTAGTCGCTTTTCATCAAGTAGAATTAGCTCTTCATATCCCGCTCTAGTCCATTCTACTTCATCGAGTTTACTTTCTAACGCAATGCGTAGGGAAGGTATTTCTAGCTCTACAGGTTGTACGACATTCATTCCATAGACTAAGGAAAATGTCGTATTCCCTGTTGATGAGCGAATTGATGTGCGATAAATTCACAGAGCAAAGTGGAATTTGTCAAGCCAATCTTTGTAATTTATTGTCATCTTCTCGATGGTTGTCTTTAAATTTTAATTAACTGCACCATTTGCCTGAGGTCTATATGGAGAAGAGTGATGGTGTTGAATGCAATACTTTTGTAACAATTCTTCACATTTTGCTTGAAAGTGAGTTCCATTGTCACTTATCATTTCATGTGGGACTTCATATCGACAAATAATATTTCTTTCGATAAAGAGTGATACATGTTTTGCAGTGAGTTTGTCATATGATTTTGCTTCAACCCATTTAGTGAAGTAATCAATTGCTACTAATATTTATTCATGGCCTCGTGTTCCTGGAGGAGTAATTCTTCCAATTATATTTATTCCCCATGTTGAGAATGGCCATGGTGATGTATAGGTGTAGAGGAGAGACGGAGGAACATGTTGCAAGTTAGCATATATTTGGCATTTATGGCATCTTTTGACATATTGATGACAGTCCCTATTCATGGTAGTCCAATAATACCCTTCGCTCATTATCTTTTGGACTAGCATTTTGCCATTTACGTGTGTTCCACATACTCCTTCGCGGACTATTCTCATAGCCCTTTGGGCTTCATTTTTGCCTACACATAAAAGAGCTCGACCTTTAGGTACCCTTTTGTGTAACTCGACGTTAATGAGCACATATTGGGAAGCCTAAAGTCTTAAGGCTTGTTTGCTCTTTTGTCAGCATGGGGTGGATTGAATATAAGCTGGTTTATGCATCTTTTCTATTGTTAAGGGCATTTGCTCAATTTCCGTAGGAATCCCAACCATTGAGGCTAGTCTTGTCAAGGCGTCAGCAAATTGATTTTCCTCTCTAGGTAGATATGTGTATTCTACCTTTTCAAGTTGATTTGTGAGAGTTTCAAGGTAATTTTGGTCAGGGGCCAAGCTTTCACTCCTTACTTTCCATCACTTGGAAATTTGATTGATGATAAAAAAAAAAAAAAAAAGAATCCCCGAAAAGTCGAAGTTTCTTTACTCCCAACGCCAACGCTGTTTCGAGGCCTACCACGCATGCTTCGTATTTTGCAGCGTTGTTGGTAACGTCGAAATCTAGCTTTATGGAGATTGGAACATGTTCTTCTTTAGGTGATACCAATAGTACTCCTACACCACATCACTTTTGGTTTGAGGCTCCGTCGAAGTAGAGAGTCCAAGTATCATCTTCTGTGACCACCAAGTCTTCGTCTGGAAAATCATTCTCGTGTATAGGCGTGGAATCTTCTATTGGGAAATCTGCTAAGAAATCTGAAACCACGGATCCTTTAATAGCCTTTTAGGGTATGAATCTTACATCGAATTGGGCTATGTTTACTATCCAGGCCATCTTGATATTCGCCCTTTTAGTGTAGATTTCTCGAAAATATACTTGAGTGGATCCATTCGAGATACTACAAAGGCCGTATGAACGAGCATGTAATGTCTTAACATGGTTGTGGCCCACACCAATGCGAGGCTGTACGGAATATTTCAAGTCATCCCACACTTGAGCCCCACTGTGATTATACACTTAAGCATGGTGGCGTCCAAAGGGAAGGAAGCTAGAGTAAAAGAGTCGCCAACAAGTTTTAGAAACTTGTAAACCGTTCACAGGGTGAAGGTTACACCCCTTAACGATACAGGAGATTGTTAACTCCAATAGGTCTGGAACCAAGACTGGAAGTTCGGGGATGAAGGTACAAATCCAATCTAAAAGAGATAGAATCTGCCCTAAAAATAGGCCACTACTTTATTTTTTTCATATCCATGTGCGGTTTCTAACTAACATACAATCAATAGGTTAACCCTAAACCTGTTTATCTATGTTGGTTGAATATTAATGCACAAACAAAACTATTATCGTAGATCACTTTAATTATAATCATATTAGCCCTAAACAAGATTATTAATTATCTTATTAAACGTGATTACAAGTACAAATTGCCTTTAAAAATGCATTAAAGACTTGATCAAGCAATAGCAATAAATACAAGAAAACTAGTTTTTAACAACGGCGAAATTCGTTGCTAAATAGTGATTGTCGTTGCAAAAAAAAAAAAAAAAAAAAAAAAAAAAAAAAACTTTTGCAACGACAATTGTCGTTGCAAGGTCGTTACGGGTATTGGCGTCACAAAAAATCGGAGCAACGACTTTTTGTCGTTGCTAAAGATATGTTTTTCACAACGACTAATGTCGTTGCTATAACTTTGTCGCTGCCATAAATTGTGTTATTACTCATATGGAATTATTTTTTTCAATGCCCACTGTCGTTGTCAAAGCTTTATTTTGCAACGATATTTGTTGTTGCAAAAAAGAATTAGATTTATCTACGATAAAAGTCGTTGCAAAAAATCATTTATATTTTACAAAAAAAAAAAAAAAGAAAAAATATATATTAATTAACAAACATATATATAAAAACTTAAATATTTTGATTAACAATTATTGTAACATTAAAATTTCATTCCACAAGAAATAATTTCTATTGTTTAATGCTAGGATTAGTATTAATTTGCAACATTTAACAGCTTCATCATCAGCCCTAACAACATTTACAATAGCAACACAACAATAAATCCACTAGGATGAAAACCACAGGGGTATCTTCCTTAAACTTGTCAAGAGTAAACATAAGAACACCTGTTAAAAACCACAAAGAGACAAACACTTTTGAATTTTAGAGACAATAAATTATTATTCTAGATTTGAGTCAAATTGAGCTATCTTAATAATTTCAAACACTTTAGGAGCATCGTACCTGCCTTCCGCACGTTTAGATTACGAGCTCGAATACATCAAGTCATCTACTACCTGGCATGGCATGCACATCAGAAACTTTTGTCAATTTTGTGGAGCGCATTATTTGTTTTTGGAGAGGATAAAGTCACAAATGGCAAATAATAGACGAAATTCAGTCTTGGCTCCTGAGAAATACTAAGATTACATTATTCCGTGATCTTCATGAATTGAATTGTTGTGTTATCCTACATCGAGTACTGACTATCAAGAAGCCCCACTAGGATGCTAATTCCTCTCACATGATTTATACAAAATGTATAATCAGATAGACAGAGCACTCTATAAGCTTTAGTATTGCAAAGATTCAACATATACAATCAAGGAAATAAAATAAGCAAGAAAATAGGTAAAAACTAATTAAACTAGAAGGGTAATATGTTATAATAATCTCGATCAAAAGAACTCAATATACTACGATTGCAAACTGAGAGAAATGATGGAATAGCATAAGAGAAAATGATAAACAAAGGAAAGAAAAAAAATTGAAAGAAAATTTTCAGGACTCTGATCCCACGCTTATATAATATAAGAGAATCTAATTGATATGGAAGATCCAAATCCATCAATGAAGTTATTTATGGGAAACTTAAACTAATTTTTCAATGCGACAAGCAACACATACTCAAAAAAATAAAAACACAAAATAAATGTTCCATACCTCCGTCATTTATGCCAAAGTAATCACAGGAAGAGCCAAGCAGTAAAAACCATAGGGAGAGCCGAGCAGTTGAACATTCTTTTCTGTTACATAAGCACAAGACTCTAAATTCCGCAATATTTTGCACAAGACTGAATTCTGCAATATTTTGCACAAGCCTATAATTGCTTCTATTGCGTCATCAGAAACAATATCACAGCAAAAATGATCAATTCTGAAGTTGTAATGGCCTGTCACAAGTTCTAAACCCTGTACAAAATCTGAAAAATATAATTAGGTGACATCCTGTCTACATATAATACTCAGATTTTAGATCACTTCAATCACACTGAGAGTACCACTTCCTATTCTAATTTGTAATTTGTAAAGCCTATAAAAGATAAAAATGAAAAGGAGCCAAAAAAAGGCATGGGTCCTGGTAGATGGGAAATCTATTCAATTCTGACAGAAACTCAGAAATCTTCACCAGACATGCAGATAAAAATTAACAAAAACTAACTGACTCCCACAAAATTCATTACAAAAGCTGAACCTAGTCTCATATATCTATGTAATTACAAAACTTAGTTACTTTGGATTATAAATCAAAACAGCCCAAATCAAAAGCATTCAAAACTAATAATATTTCAATCCTTCATAGTGATAATCTGAAATGAAATTGTAATGAGCAATACAAATTTTCTCTAGCAGAAAAACATTATTATAAACTAACATTTCAAGTCCTAGTAACTTTACCCTACTAGGTTATAGAGAATGAGATAATAAGGTCCAAATCCAAGTTGTACATTCAATATTTTGCTTAAATCTACAGCAGTTTTTCAGATTGATGGAACAAATAACTTGATTGAAGGATTCAAGTAAAATACATGCATTGGATTCATTTAGAGCAGCTAAGTTTGCATAACTTACCTAACTAGTTTAGAGCATAGAAGTTTAACATAATCTGAATTTGGCTTGGTCAAAATAAGAATACTCTGGAAATGACTATCCCACTTTAGATATATCTGAAAAAGGATAAAACAATCATTCAATTGAGACAAAGATTAGTTAAATATAGATGGATACAATTCTTTGAAAATTTTCCTTAGCCACTTAAATATTTCAGCACAAGACCACCTGAGTACCTACTTCATTTTAAGAACTTAATTAATTTCACACATACCAATACCCCTCTTGTTTCAAGTCCGTACAAGAGCATGTTTCCTCTTTATAATAGTCACGCTCCAACTAAGCTAGCAACCTGTCAAATTAACATATTTTGGTTGCAATCTTATCAATTCTAATGTAAATCAATTCAACCTTTAAAAAGCAAACTGCAAAACTGATAAAGATAATGGCCGAAAATTCCACAACTACAATGAAATTTGAGCAAAACCAAAAAATATTTCACAATACCAAACGTGAATTCAAGCCATGAGAAAAAAAAACTCGGTAAATATTATGGTTTTATGCTCTAGCTTTTCACCTGAATGGAGCCAATGTATGGTAGTAAAAGAACTTTTTCATACTCAAAATTAAAGTCTTACAAAAATTGTGTGGTTTAGAACAACAAAGCGTGTATCTCTTTAATTAAATTTAATGAAACATATACCATTAATATCATTATTATTATTAACTAAAAGCACAAAAATCAGCTACTAGCAAGTAACAATCGTAAATTCACAATTCACAACATTAAAGTAACAAACTGCTTCAATAATCAATCTAACATAGAAGAACACTAAATTAGAAAAAACTGATGATTAACATTATTTTTTAAAATTAATTGACATTTATAAATTAAGAAGGAGATCTTACTTCAAAAGGTACTTCCATGGCGGAGAGAAGCTCAGAAATTGTTGAGGTCGATCTGTTGAGAAAGCTAAATCACCCCATTTGCAGAACCCTAAATCCCAAACAAAGGCCCCAAAACAGTATAATTATAATGAAATGGGAAAGCACGAAAGAAGAAATTAGAAACGAGGAAAACTCCAAAAATAAATTTGGGAAGATAACTCGAATCCTTTACATAAATCCAAAACCCAAAATAAATTGTTCCCACTCCAATTGAGTGTGGAATTGATATTCGATAATCCATCTTAAAAGAACCCTACATTGATTACACAAAACAATAATTCAACCAACGATAAACCCTATAATGTGAAATTGATTAAAAAAAAAAAAAAAAAAAAAAAAAAAAAAAAAAAAAAAAAAAACCGTACCTTAGAAGTTGCTGCAGCGCTTGGAAGCCTCTTTAATGGAGGATTCTAAGTACCCACTTCAAGTGAGGAGAGAGAGAGAGAGGGAGAGCAAAAATTAAAGTCAAAACAAAGATAAGATAAAATTTTTTCCGTTTTTTTATTATTGCACCATAGAGTTTGGGTACAAATATTTTAGTACTAAAAAAATAAGAGAGAGAAAGGTAAAGATACAAAATTGTCCATGTGATATATTGATAAACTAAAAAGTAAGTGTAAAAAAGCAAGGGTATGTTGGGTATTTGTAGTGTGAACACAAATAATTTTTTTCCTAAAGAAAAAATGGTGCAATATTTGTGAAACTTCCTAAAAAGGCAAGTGGTGCAATAATAAAAGAACGGAGGAAGTATAAAGGATTATAAACCCAGAAATTGAAGAAGGGGAGAAAAAAGGGGAAAAAAAGAACGAAAGAAATTCCCTCAAAAAAAGAGAACGAGAGAAATAGCAGGGGTACTCCATAACTTAGAATGTTTAACTTAGGCCCTGTTCTCTTCACCTTAAAAAAAATAATACTACCTCCATTTTATTAATATTGCAACAATGGGTTTTTTGCATTATTCATCACTCTTGTTTGACCATATAATATGAGTTATACGTTAAGCAAAATATAGTCAAGTGAAAACTTGTTCAATTCGTCTCATATAATACTTTCACAATATCAACTTTTTATAATTTTTACTCTTACACAATTATAGATATTTAGTATATAAAATGTGTTTTGGGATGCGTAATTTCCTCCTTGTTGCAATATTAACAGAACGGATGAAGTATTAACTAAAAATAATTTCAGTTCAGTAAAAATACGTTCAATTCAGTAAAATTAATTCAGTTCAGTAAAAATAATTTCAATTCGGTAAAAATAAGTTCAGTTCAGTAAAATTCAGTTTTCTTAAATAAGAATTATAGTAGAAAATCAGTAAAAATAATTTCAGTTCAGTAAAAATAATTTCAGTTCAGTAAAATTAAGTTCAATTCAATAAAAATAAGTTCTGTTCAATAAAAATAATTTCAGTTCAGCAAAATTAAGGTGAATCAAATAGGGCCTTAATAGTCAATATGTTTTGCAACGACAAATGTTGTTGTAGTATAGGTCGTATTTTTTTTTGCAATGATAAGGGTCGTTGTGAATAATATTTAATAACATGCGCAACAATTAATGTCGTTGTTAAAAATATAAGGGTTTTTCACAACGAAAATTGTTGTTGCAAATTTTTTTTTAAAATTTTCAGATACCCGCGTTATGAATTTGGTGGACGGAAATGAAATATTATTTTTAACAACGACATTGTCGTTACCAAATACATTATTTGCAACAAAAAAAAAATAGTTGCTAAAACTTTGTTGCTATAAATGAGTTTTCTTGTAGTGAAATATACCAAGCAACATAATAATCATAATAAATCATAATCATCATAATCAAAATAATCATGTTAAAGCATAATATTAATAGCAAGATCTTATGCATGATACTAACAAGATTAATAACAAACCCTAGCATGTGACTAAACAATAAAAATCAAAGCTTTAGCCCTAACATGATACTAACATTATCTAAGGAAAGAAATAGGAAGCATTCTTTTAATCATACTTGATATTAGAAATTTAATTAATCCTAAACATAATAATAGGAAACAATAAAACATTCTAACATGTACTAGGAATCAAAACAATAATCTAAACATGATTTCTATATCAAAAGATCAATTAAACAATAAAATTACTTACTTCGATGTCTCGTATCTTTTTCTAATAACAAAATACAAACGTTAGTAACTTCAAGGAAAATAGAATTTCAAACAATTAAATTAAATAATTGAAATAGAGATTTGGGACCAAACCCTCAGAAATATCAAACCTTTCACGTCTAGGGCGAAGGCAACTTCGAACTTGGTTAACAGTTTCTAAAGCTAATGTATAAGGAATTTTTTAAAAGAGAAGGTTTAGAAAAAGAGAGAGAGAGGAATCTTCTAGCTTTTAGAGAGAGAGCAGAGATAATTCTAGGTGTTGATGATTGGAATACAACCCCTATTTATAAGAAAAATAGCACGGGATCAAAGAAAATTATATTCGGAATAAAACTCCTCCCATCACTAGTACATAACTGAGTTTATGTAACATGTTTTGGTAACACTTTTTGAAATGCAAAATTATTGGATTTATAAGTAACACTTTGGTAACATTTTTGTAGAATGTAACACTCAATGTAACACTTATAACATAAGTAACATTATAAAGTAACACTTTTAAAATAGGTAACATTTTTTGGTAACACTTTTAAAATAGGTAATATTTTATGGTAACACTAAGAAGTGTTACCGTATTTTTGTTAAATATTTATATTATTATCTATGAATCTATCTATTTCTATATTTCTAACCTATAAAAGATGGAACATGAAAATAAGTATGCCCTTAACAAAAGAATCCTTGTCTACTTTTTCCTAAAAAAAAATAAAATAATAATAATAAAAAAAAAAAAAAAAAAATAATAATAATAAAAAAAAAAAATGACGATTTTGATCCTAATATAAAAAAACCCCAAGTACTACGTTTTTTTCCCCTAATTTCATTCCCAAACCACATTTTCTAATTATCCTTTTCTAATATACTATGACTCCATTAAAGCTCATACCATCAAGTTACCATCGAAGCTCGTGCTCTGAATTCACCTCCCTTGAAACGACTTTCTAATATTTTTCCTACATTGAAGCGATTTTTGAACTTTCTTTGATCCTTCGCAAATTTGAGCTTTATCCTTTATTGAAGATTTGAAGCAGCTTACGAGGTAATGTGTTATTAAATCATCGATTTTCCATTTCCAAATCTAGGGTTCATCGTCAATTACTGAATTCAATTTTCTCTGTTCGTAAAAGATTATCATATAAACCCTAAAGTACTAAGATCGATTTCTGAATCTAGATGTTCGTTGGTGTTTCCTTTTCATCAACCAATCCAGTTGTATTAGTTTACCGGCGGCTGACTCAAGCGCCCCCTAAACCGCGCGAAAAACATCATCTCAATTGGGTTCGGATTGAAAGTAGGTTTGTTTTCTTTTAAATTTTGGCTTTTTAATTTGTGAAACTATCTTTTCATTTCATCTATTAATTATTTTAACTTGAAATAACTTGGGTTTATTTTATTTTAATTTGAGCTTCGATCAATAATTTGATAAAATGTCTTTTCCAATTGCCTCTTCACCGGTTTAAAAAATTAGCTTATGAAATGGTTGTCTTGCATTGCTTATGTGCTGAAATCAATCATGAATATCAGTGTATACTGTTGTGTTGTTTCAAAATTGGGTGACATTTGGTGAACAACAACTTGATCAGGAAATTGAAATGAAAAAAATAGTGGGTTATTAACCCGTGGATTAGTTGAGTTTGAACTAAAATTTTTTACAATGGGTATTAAATAATTTGATTGTTGTGAAATTATGTGTAATATGTTGAAGGATGAATTTTTGTGAGAAATTGAACTGTACTTCTCATGTGGGTGTTTTTTTATCCATGTGAGTTTCAAATCATGTCAAATTGAATCAATCTCTTTAATTTCTGCAATTTTTTTTTAATTTAGTGAGGCATTACTAAATTTGAAGTTTAATTGGTGAAATGCGGACTTTGTTTTCAGAATGTATATCAGGTGGTCTTGTTAAGTGAAATATTAGAGTTTTCAAAATGTTATACGAATATACGGAGTATGATATTTGGTTAACTTTTAATGGAAGTATCATGAAATGATGACGCTAACATGTTAAATAAGAATATTGAAGTTGAAGAAATAAAAAGGAATAGGCTAGTTGTGCCATGTCGTTGATGATATTTCATTTTATGTTTGAAGGTTGTAACTAGGCTGGAAAAAGTGGTGAATTAACGTATGACGACTCCTATATCTGAGACACTTGCAGTTTGACATCGAATTCAACCTCTATATCTTTTTATCAAGTTTACCATGAAATATTTTTACAAAGAAAAAGATGCTCTTCTAGCCCTGGTAAGTTGATTGTTTTAGGTGTTTTCACATTTTTTTTCTCTTGGCAGATCATAGAAGAAATTGGGTCAGATCGAGTTACTTTTATGATACTTATAACTTTAGTTATGAAATTCTGATTTCAATGATTGTTTTGGGTTTTCTCCTAACTTTCTGATTAAGAAACTTTGATTCTATGAATTCTAAGATCTAAATTTCATGTAATGAATCACCTGAATGCAATAGTATATCTCATAGGATGCCTTTCATAGGTGACAAAATACTGATATTTCTTCCACCACGTAAACTTTCAAAAACTGTCATAGATATTGGGAGTGACCTCTTAAAAAGCCAAAGACAAACAAGTTACATATGCTAGAAATCATAAAAATGAAAAGCAATTATCTCATGAAATTGTAAAACCACAAAAAATTAAAAAAAATTGAAAACAGATAACGTCAAGAAAGTGTACCTGAATAAGCTCACTGATTGGATTAAGAGGGATGGTGATAGCTCTAAAATTTATAAAGATGAACTGGAGTAAGTATGAATTGGCTAAGGTGAGTTTGATATAGAATAGTTAGAGCACTTTGTGACATCCATATATATAGGATTAGCAACAGCGTACATGCCAGGTAATCGCAAGAATATTCAATATGGAAGTGTACATCAAGATGAGAAAGACACTAACTTGGCTATATATATATGTAAAGATCAATGAGAAGTTCCAGTAAGTGCATATTCATAGGATCAAACTAAGTGTTCAGTATACACTAATATAAGGTTGATATTTTTTTAATCAAAAAGAATTTTATGTGATTTTCTTAAAAAAAAAAGGTCAATTATTGGGCATTGAAATAATGTTCATGTATTGTAACGTTTCAATCTTATAATATTTAATTGCTGAAATTTGGTTCTTTTGCTGACTTTTTAATGATATAAATGTTAGGATCATATATTCCCTATGTTCATTTTCTATTTAGAAATATACAGTTGCTTTTTATGCTTTTGTAGAAGTAAAAAATACAGAAAATATTTGCATTGGAATTGATATCTATTAGTTAGGAGTCAGAGGCCACGGAGGAAAATGATGTATAACCAAACAATGGAAGTTATACAAATGTTGATTTTGTTGTTCCTTTGCATTATTGCTTTTAGTACCACCTCAGTAACTTACTCCTCTCGCTTCATGTTCATTGCAGATTTCTCTTTCCCATTTTGGTTAATAAAAATGCCTGAGATGTCACATTTTCTTTTGAAATTCAATTCCGCCATCATTGTGTCGTAGGCAACAAATTGAACGCATATATGTCGTACGACTTTCCTGAGCCTCTTGGAAGAGAAACAAGCTGATGCCGGAAGAGAGCTTGCATATATGTAGTTGTTGATGTCTAGGGAGATAGATAGTACAAGATGTACTGATGTTGCTGTTGTCACTGTTACCGCTGACTGCTGTTGTCACTGTTACCGCTGACTGCTGTTGTCACTGTTACCGCTGAGGCGCTGACTGCTGCTGCTGTCTGCTATTGTTAATGATGCTATTGCTATTGCTATTGACTTTTTTTTGTTTGGATTTTTAGATTGTTTAGCTAGCTAAAAGAATTGCTGTTTATGGTTATTTTTTGTTAGAAAATATGAAATTATAATTACAAATCATTGTCTAGTATATGTTATTTCACATTTGTGGTTGTACATGTTAATATTCTTTTTATTTCTTTGAAAAAATAAAAAAGTTTCATATTTAAATAATTATATAGTATTAGTAGTAGTTGTAGTAAAAATGTTACCTATTAACTAACAAGGTGCTACATTAGTTTGCAAAAAGTGATACATAATATCAAATATAATGATACTATATGTCAAAAGATGTTTGAAAAATGTTACTTAATAATTAAGAAGGTGTTACATTAGTTCACAAAAGTGATACCAATGTCGGATAAAGTGTTACCATATTATTGATAAAGTGTTACCAAAGATAAGTAAGTGTTACCAAAGAAATAAAAAATAACACTTAAAAAATGATACTAATAATATAAAAAGTGTGACTTAAGAGTGTTTGTAGTATTACTTTTAAAAGTGTTACTATATGTTACCCAAAGTGTTACAAAAGACCTAAGGTAACATGGGCAGAAGTATCACCCACTTAAGTGTTACCTATTGTCTATAATAACACTTTTAACACTTTATGTAACATTTTTTGGGTGTTACTTAAGGTTAGTTATGTACTAGTGCGTCGCAAAAGACAAGAACCAGCGCCAAAGACCAGTTCGTCGCCAGGCGACGAGGGCCAACGCCAGGCGATGAAGGTCAGTGCATGGCGACGACTCCGTCGTCTCGCGCTAATCCAAAAGTCAACGCGCTTTCCCACGCGTAATTACCTTCAATGCCGATTGCAGGTAATTATGCGTCTGAGTAGTTTTCGAAATCAAATTTATTATATTTTATTCTAAATAAAACATTCTTGTTAAAATAATAGGACCTCCACTAGATCATCGGGCCACCTTTTAAAATCATTGGGCCCTAATCTAATTTAAATCCATAACTTCCTCATAAGTCATCGGAATAGGGCCTATAACATATCATTTGAAGGCTATTTTTGAGCCCAATCCAACTACACTATTGTTGGACCTTTATTATGGACCTAACCAAATTGGACTGGCTATTTTTCATAAATAAGAGTAAGAAAAGAAATATTTTTAGAAAAAAGAAAGAGAAATATTTTAATAAAAACATCCTCATCACTAGACTTTCCACACTTTCACCTCGTCCGATAATCAAATGACGTGAAAAGGTATTCATCACCGGATTTGGTTTTGGGGAGACACATTAGGTGTCTACATAAGCCCCCACTTTGACTAAGTTTGGAGAAATACAAGTTTTGAAAACAAAAGTCAGAGTAATGATAGGGACGGAGAATGATTCAGAACGTTCTGCAATCCTAAATCATTCTTGTAACACTAATACTTGCAAACTAGCGTTAGGTAAAACGGATAAGAGAGTTAAGAAACGCGTATCTTGCACCGTCTCTTAGGGTAATCGATTGTTGCTGCATTTATTGTTGTGACAACATTCCACAAGCTAGGGAACGCCATCTTGCTGCTTTGCCGCTGCTGATGTTCACTCATCTCTGAAAAATGGAGCTTCTTTTTTGTTTAACGATCTTCCTCAAGCTAGGGAATACCGCCTGAAGACTGCTATGCCTGTAACTGCCTCCAACTTCCGCTGTGATAGTCTTCTGCAAGCCAGAGAACACTATCGAAGATTGTTTCGCCCAAAACAATCTTCTACCGCCTTGTGAACATCTTCTTCAAGCCAGGGAACATGATTGAAGATTGCTTCGCCCAAAGCCATCCTCAGTTGTTGCGATTATATTCCGAAGAAAATTACCAATGATCAACGCCCGTCGATCCTTAAAGCTCGCTTGAACTTTGCTGACAATCCTCTCTTCTTTAGGGACAATTGTCAACACAACTCTTGAATAATGTAGATAATCCGATTTAGGGAAAAATTGTAATGCTTCGTATCAATCCGTCCTTGGAAATGTTTCCACAATAAAGCGACAATCTGTAACAATAAAGCGACAATCCGTAACTCGGAAATTTTGCCAAAATCCATTTTTGGGAAAAGTTGCCAATGCTTCGTAACAATCTATCATAGATACTTTCCACGATCGACAACCCACATCTTGGAGCATAACTCTTGAAAGCAATCCACCTTGTAAATTTGCCAATGCTATGTGACAATCCTTTTAGGAAAATGTTACCACAATTGACAATCCGCGTCTTGGAACTTTTGCAAAAAAGAGACGACCGACAATCCACTTTGGGAAAATTTGCCACTTAACGAAATGAATGACAATCCACGTTGAGGAACCTTTGCCGAAATATTAAGATGAATAGAGACCTGCGAAATTTCTTTGGGAAATTTGACATAAGGAACTATGTCTATGACAATCCAAACTTGGTAAAAATTGCCAAACAGAGCAGGAGCACGACAATCCACGCTTGGAAACTTTGCCAGAGATGATAATCCAATATTAGAAAACTCGTCGTTTAAGAAGAATGCGCGACAATCCATATTTGGAAATATTGTCGGTTGGGGATGACAATCCAATCTTGGAAAAATTGTCGTATAAGTGCTTGCTTTTGAACCGATGCGTTGGTGCTTGTAATGAGCCAATGCTTAGTTGCTTAAGCTAAGTGAGACGATCGTCGTCAGGTCAATCACTTATTGCGACTATAATCGAGCCGACTACTTGTCAAGTCAATTTTCTTATAGGGGCTAACTGGTGTACCAAGGAACCCAATCAATTAATATGACCGTTGTCAAGCCGATCGACAATCAAATATGATTCCAATCAAGCTGACTCTAGTTGATTTGCTAAGTTGTTTGCGTCCTTTTGTTTCAAACCTTTTGTAAAGCTTACCCGTCCTTCTGGGACTTAGTGTACTTGCATTTACATTTTGGACTATAGGACTTTGCTCATGTAATTAGGGTTGACCTAAGACTTAGTGTTGCTTGACTCATTGACTTGAAATGACTCAAGGTGTAACCTTGACTTAATGATGACTCACTTTGTGTGACTCATGTGTGCATAGTGTTGACTCATGAAGCTCGATATGTACATGACTCGAAATGCAGAAAAAAAAGTTTCCGTCATTTTTGTGGAGGGTATCGACTTTCTCCCGAAAAAGAAAGACGCGAAAAAATGAGCTTAATCCGTTAACGTTGTCTCTTATAGTACAAGGATTGTAAAGTCTTAGCTTAGACCATCCTAGTTGACTCGATAATGAAAGTATTTAGGTAACTTAGGTGCAGAGGCTAAGTATGTAATACTTTGTGATGCAATGGTGATTGATGTTGATGAGACAAGGCATGCTTCAGCGGTATGTTAAGATTTCATGACAAAAGGTTCCTAAGGAAAGTATATTTGGTCATGTATATGTGATGTGTGTGATAGTGACACTAAAGTTAGGCCGCAAGGGCTAAGTGTGTGGAAAAATAATATTTCAAGAAGAGATAAATGATGGTGACTCTTTAGGCTGGGTAGGCTAATAATGTAAGGATCAAGCCCCCAAGTCTAGCTCTAAATGAATAGGGATGGGCATTGGAGATCCTTTGATATGATCATGTTGTGAGTGTGTGAATGTGAATGCATGTTTATTACAGCCGCACCCCTTTGTGAGGTTGCCTACGTATCCGTTAGGAATCAGGCCGAATGTAGCTCTAGCCGAACCTCGCACAAGTGTGTGTATACCTCAAAGAGGTCTTTTAAGTGTTGTAACGTGGTTAGGCTAAAGGTTATAAAAGTCATAAAGGATCAAGCCCCTAGATAAACCCCCAAGGTTTGCAACCATGCATTTGAATCCTTGTATTTTTATGCTTGAGTTTTTCTCACTTTTAAACTCTCTTTTATTTACATTTTTCTCTCTTTTTTTGCTTTTACATTTTTAATATTTGAATCTTTTCTATAAGTGTGGGAAATCTCGATCATGCAGTCTATCACTCACTTGTTATTCATGTTTCTCAGGCACGGTACCGAGCACTCGATAAGAGACGTAATCTGGGACGTGTTCATATCAAAGACATGTTCATGTCAAAGACATTGGAACACTTGCCCCTTTTGGTACATTTTTACTGTTTTTGCTATTTTAATCTTTTGATTCACTCAAAATTTGTTCTTTGAAAATTGCATAATTTACACACCATCCCATCCCAAGGTTAGGTAGATGTGGAATGAGGAAAGAAAGGTCTATCGTTAGACGAGGCTCAAAGTGGTTTATCAAGAAAGGATGTATATTTAAAGGGTGAAAGGTGATATGATATGGCTACAAGGGGTGCCTCAAATCATTGGCATACCTTTTGCTTAGTTTGACATGGAATTTTTATTTTATTTTATTTTATATTATTTTTTAGAATGCAATGCAATGATCATATGCAAAGAAGTAAATGCTCATTTTATTAAAACGGGTGTAGACACCTAAAAATGTCTCCCCAAAACCAAACCCGATGATGAACACCTTTCACCGCCATTATTAGTCGGGTTGAGTATTTAATCTTTGGAGTGCTTAAATACATGTTCTATCCAATATATTTCATAAACCAATCCATTTCCCAGCTCATTTCCCTAAACCATAACCTATTTTCCACTTTTCGTGTCCACATCGCAAAACCGAGAGAAAATGATTATATGGATATAAAATTTTGATCCAATTATTATTTTTTTGGATAGGCCTTGGAATAAGTTTTCCAACCATATGTCATAAGCCCAATTCCGAGCTATAACGAAAAAGATATGACAAAACACTAAATTCGGCCCAAAACAGACACCCTTCCACTAAAACGGCCATATCATAAAATCTAAAAATAGTTTTGAACTGATTCTAATTGGGTTAGAAAGTAGACTTGATAAGCTTTCTAATGATATATTATATGCCTTATTCCGAGTTACGGAACAAAAGGTATGATGATTTAAAAAAGGGTAAAAAACTGGAATCATCGCGCACTGTGAAAAAGCACCGTGTCACGGGATTGTGCCCTGTCTGACGGTGCCTGGCACCGTGTCAGGGTACTGAACTTCGTGTCACGATGCTAGTTTCAAATCTTTTTTTCTTCAAATTCAACCGTGGCACGGTACCTGTTGTCGTGACGGTATTTCCCATCGTGTCACGGTGCTTTTTCCGTGTAATTTCAACATTTTCCCATACCGTGACACGGTGTACTGTACCGTGTTACGGTACGTGTGCCATGTCACGGAATTTTCTCGTGTCTTTTCCGCGTAAACCCTTCACGCGTTTTCACTTCCCGTAGGTCAAATATTTCCCGCGTCACTCCAGTTGTCCACCGCGTCACGGGATTTTCCCCCGTCTAACGGTGCCTTCCCCCATCCTACGGTGCCTGGCACCGTGTCATGGTGTTTTCTGCCGTGTTGCGGTGTTAATTTTTAGGGTTTTGATCTTTTTAGGGTTCCGTGTGTTCCCTCTGCTCATTTTCCCTATAAATAGGACCCCCCCCCTTTATGCAGTTCGGGGAATCAAATCCTTCTCTCTTTCTCTCTTTTACACCAAAAATTATTCTCTTCTCTTTCTCTCATATTCTAAGTTTTAAACCTATATTCCTAATTACATCATTCTTCCCCTAAGCACTCCAAGGAGTCTATCTAACACCCGAGGTTTCGTCCTTAAACCAAGGCGTGAAAGGTACAAATAACTGAGGGTTTGGACCAAATTAACTCTACTTTTTTTATTTAATTTAATTTAATTTCTATTTTCTTTAAATTTTTTTATTGAGTTACTAACAGTTTATTCATGATGTAGCAATATAAAGGAACGCGTAGAATGCGAGTAATTAATTAATTTGATTACTCTTATTTTATTTTAATATTGCTAGTGTCATGATTAGGTTGATTTTATATTTGATTTGACTAACGCTATTATTGTTGAATTGCTTCCAATATTAATGTTTATTCTTTTATTATTTATGATCACCATATTGCATGTTTAAAGGGAATATGTAATTGAAAACCACCCCTAATAAGATAATTTGGACTACCGGGTTAAGATCCTTTTTAATCTTGTTATTAATTCAAGTGATCACAATATTTTAGAATTATATGTTGCATTAATATTCAACCAATTTAGCTTAATAACAGTTTGGAGCAAATTGAATCTTTGTTTTCATGCCTTTGAGATCGCAAGAATCACTTTTCACTATAAGAATCGAGTAGAGGCCAATGCGGGCGAATGTGACTTCATGACTCACTTCGTACCATCCTCCCCGATCCTCCTTTAGTGGTTCCGAACCATATGGAGTTAGTAATCTCATGAAATATGAATGGGGTGTAACCTTCACGGGTCAATCGTTGTTGCCTATCATTGTCCCTTATTCGTGGTTGCCTTTTATGATCCGTGAACGGTTTACAAGTTCCTTAAAAACTTGTTGGCGGCTCCCTACTTTCTTTGTCCCTAATCGCATATGTCAATTCCTACTTCCTATGAGTGCCGAGCATATTCACCACATGATTTAACGTAGGCGCACTTCAAACGACGCCTACAATTTGGCGACTCCACTAGGGAGTATTCTTGGTTATTTATCGATTTGAGTGATTGATATTTAATTAAGAGGAGTGGATGAGACTTGAAAGATTCTTGAAAAATATTCCTGTGATTAATTTGGCATTTTTGCATAAGCATAGACGTTTAAACGTCGCATTTAGGTCTGTCCCGTAGGGAAAATGGAATAACTTGATTGCGTACGAAGGAAAACATGACACTAGTCAAATTTTTTGACTGCCGTGCCACGACAGAATCTGCCGTGTCATGGTGCAGTACACCGTCTGACGATGTGCAACACCATGGCACGGTGCTCGCTACCGTGTCACGGCAGTCCTAAAATCAGTCCGGTGGCTTGTTTTCTCTTCTCACAGTCAACTTCCTTCTATTTTTCTTAAAAAACGTGTTTGTTCTACATGCGTCTTAGCCTCGGGGGATTTAAGCTCTATCAACCCAAAAACGCTCATGGAAATAAGGGTTCATCCGAGTTATTAAATCCACTAAAACCATGGAGTTGAGTTCGATTTCATCACCAACTTGCGGAGTCGCCCGTTGGCATACACCCTCAAGGGAGGCTGCCTTGCTAACGCGTCCAAATTCTTAACCATGGTACCCTATTGACACCAAATAAACCTGACCATAGTCGAACATAGTACTTGACCTTAGGTTGCAAACTATTCTTTGCATCATTGTGCCTACGTGTTTTATGTTTGGTCGTTTTGATCCTAACCTTAACGATCTTTCTTTGTCTATGGTGGATTATTTTATGACTCACGATTGCCAATGGACCATACTCACTTAGTAATTAGCGCAATATATATATACATATATATATATATATATATATATATATATATATATATATATATATATATATACATATATATATATATATATATATATACATATATATATATATATATATATATATATATTATCGTGCCACGTCAGCATCTACCATGGCACGGGAAACTCCACCGTGTCACGGCGGTTTCCACCATGGCATGGTGGAATTCCAACAAAAAAAAAAGATCATCGCTTCACGGCAGCTTGTACTGTGACACGGTACAGTTTGCCGTGTCACGGTGCCTAGGAAATAAGTTCAGTCAGCTCTTTTTTAGTCTTCCGTGTTAATTTGGTCCTCGCGTCAATCAGTTTTGTTACTGTTCACATGTCTAGCCATACGATCATACCACGAGTCTTATAACATCACTTAATCACTCACGAGTCAAGTATAGTCCACACACTTTCTTTATTTTTTTTTACTCGAGTCATACACCATGTCGTTTATGATTGTATACTAGGTTCATGCACCCCCATTTATGTCATAATAAAAGATGAGTGGATCGGAGTTATTCTCACCTATTTTCAAATGACATTTTTTCCTATCTTGAGCAATGTGTCAAAAAATTAAGTGCGGTTGTTTTATTTCACAACACTTGGTCAAGGAGCAGGGGTAGATTGGTACGCTTCGAGTCATTATTACATCAACCTCTTAGACCTAAAAGGCGTTTAAAGAGAACTTTGCCATCTCCACGTCACTCATCACCTTCAAACTACTTTCGGTTGTCCCAATGGCCACTAAGGAAGATATTGAGAACATTAACAAGTCCATTGAGACAATGTCTAACATGTTACAAGCACTCACTACCAGAGTCAACACAGTAGAGCAAAACAATGTTACTGCGGCTGCAATGGACAAGATCAAAGAGCAAATGAGCAAGATTTCTGAGGATTTCACTAATATGGAACGACCTCCCACTCCTTTGGATGTGAAGGACAAACTCCATGAAAAGTTCTCCACTTCTGATATTCCAAAGTCTAAGCCTACTGACAATCCAATATTTCATTTGAAGGCGTTCTCTGCAACCATGGCTCTAAAGGGATTGGACGTAACACTCTTCCCTACGATGTTCCCTCTCTCCTTAGAACATGCTTGCCATCAATGGTTTTATTCCCTAGATGCCAAGCGTATTGCGACTTGGCAAGATGTCACCGACAGTTTCATGAACCGTTACAAGTGTAACATTCAAAGTAAAACTTCTGAACGTGAACTCTCCATTCTCAAACAGAAAGAGAATGAAGGCTTCACTACTTATCTGAACAGGTGGAGGGAAACAGCTGCACTCTTGGTAGATCCTCCCAAAGAAAAAGAGATGATTCGCCTCTTCATCCAAAATTTGACTCACAAGTACAAGCAACATCTCAAATTTCTTCCTCTGAACACTTTTGAAGTTGTATACGACATCGAAATCAATATCGAGGATGAGCTAATAAAGACTAGCTACTGGTAGTAACAGTAATAACACTTAGAAAAACAAGAAGAACGACCATCCTTCTTCTTCGTCTTCTAAGCACGAAAATACTACCAACAATATAAGCTAAGTTAATCTCAATGAAGTGTTAGCTCTTGATGCTCCATTGCCCAAGAAGAAAAGAACTTACACTCCTTTAGGAATGACTTCTGATGCGGCCTTTGATCGCCTTTACGGTCAAGGCTTGATCACAACTATTGGGCCATTTCCAGAGCCAAAACCTGAAGAAAGGAGCGCCAAATGGAATCCCAATGTCCATTGCAAATACCATCAAGGAAGGGGCCACACTACAAAGCAATGTTGGAATTTGAAGGACGTCATTCAGGACTTGGTGGATGCAAACAAACTTCCTGTCCCTCTAGGCGGCAAGAAGTAATGAACACAAGGCGCACAACAGATCCTTTGTGCAAGATTTCATTTTTTTTTATCATTCATCTCCATTCCCCATCCATGTCTACCATAGGTTTTTCATTTCAAATTTTTATATGTTTCATGTGTTTCATTCACCTTTTCCATTAATAAAATGAGCAAATTTCCTTAACATCTCGATCATAGCATTTTTTATTCACTTAGTCTTAAAAAAAAATCAATTACTGAACTAAACACAAGGTACACCAATGACTTGAGGCACCTCTGCAACCCTGTCATTCCCCGTTAACCGTTCAATCACTTTCCATTTCTTCATCAACCACTTTGAGCCTCGTCTAACATTTGGTCTTCATTTCTTCAACCCACATTTACTTAACCATGGGATTGGAAGATATGTAATTGTATAACATTCAAAAAGCAAGTAAAAAAAAAAAGCAGCAAAGCAACAATAAAACAATGTCTAAGGGTAAGTGTTTCAATGTCTTTGATATGAACACGTCTCAAATTGCGTCTCTCATCGAGTGCTTGGTACCGTGCCTGAGAAACATGAATGCTATGTGAGTGATGGACCGCATGATCTGAGATTGCCCACATTGATTAAAAAGAATGAAAAAAAAAGCAAAAAAAAAAAAAAAAAAAAAAAAAGAAGAAAAAATAAAAATAAACTTGCAAAATTCAATACAAATAAATATATGAAAAATAAAACTTGCAAAGTCTAATACACAATTGCATATCTTGGGGGCTTCTCTCGGGTCTTGAGCCTTTTACCCCTTTCTTCCTTAAACCTTCAGCTTAACCACCTTACAACCCTTGAAAGACCTCTTTGAGTTGTACACACACTTGTGCAAAGTTCGATTAGAGCTACGTTCGGCCTGATTCCTAACGGATATGTAGGCAACCTCACATCGAGGTGCGGCCACATTCATATACATATCCATGCATGATAGAGTCAAAGAATATCCAATGCTTAATCCTATGACCCTATCCATCTAGAGCTAGACTTGAGGGCTTAAACCCACATCATTTAGCCTACCTATCCTAAAGAGTCACCATCTCGACTCTTCTCACATCTATTTCCCTCACCATAGCCATTGTAACCTCACCTAGTATCACTTTTACACACGTCTTTCACACATACATAGCCATATCAGCTTTCCCTTAGGAACCTTTTATCATGAAATCTTGTTTCCCCACTGTGCATGCTTCATCATATTTCAAGACAACATTCATTAAAAGAAACATTGTATACTTGCTTAGCTTCCTGACCTGAGCAATGTTCATTGTTTCACGCATCGCATAATGTGCTGAGCAACATTTATATATCAATGATTTGTAATCATACAAAGCATATCGTTCTTAGCTCCTTGACCTAAGCAACGATCATTATGCAATAATCACTTCATCTATATACGTGCTTAGCTTCAAGACCTAAGTGACGTTCAAGATCGTTTCTTTACACCATATATGATGCTTAGCTCCATGACCTAAGTTCATTCATCTATCGTGTCACATGATGTAATTGTCCTCTGCCTCCTGGCCTAAGAACATGCATCATGCATAAATTATTTTAAAACAAGCAATTTAATCCATGCGATACATTTAATCTTGCTCAACGAAGAAGTTCAAAACCTTTTCCCTTTTCTCATAACTTTTATTTTGGGGAAATTAAAAAACGTTTTTAAAATTTTCTCATCAAGGGAAGTTCAAAAATAAAACTTTTTTTTCACGTCTTTCTCGGGAGAGAGTCGGTACCCTCCACTCATCTCATGATGACAAAAATGACTGATTTTTTTTGCTTTTGCATTTTCGATTGCTTGTGTCTGTGCACACACACTCAAACTATACACACACAATCACAATTCATACTCATGTCATGTCATGTCGTGTCAAGTCAAACTTGGTCATGTCAGTTGGTAAAGTCAATCATAGTCTATACGTGTCCCTTGGCAAATTTTATTTTGCAGGTCTCAATTATAGCCCACGTACGGGGACAAGCGGACCATCTACATCCCACTTCCGGGGACAAGAGGACCATCTACAACCCACGTTCGAGGACAAGCGGACCATCTACACCCCACGTCCGGGGACAAGCGGACCATCTACAAGCGAACCAACTACAGCTCACGTTCGGGGACAATCGAACCACCATCATTTCGCGACGCAAGGTTCTCGATACATAGAGACTTGCAATCTCATCATCTATCGAATTTCCTCAAGCATGGAAAGTATTATCGGTGGGTTTCTTCAAGCATAGAAAACCGCCAAATTCCTTTGTCGGCTTTCCTCAAGCATGGAAAGTATTATCGGTGGGTTTCTTCAAGCATAGAAAAACACCAAATTCATATGTCGACTTTCCTTAAACATGGAAAGTATCATCCAGTAGGTTTCTTCAGGCTTAGAAAGCTACCAAACTCATCAGTTGACTTTCCTCAAGCATTTGAACAAAACTTCATTTGGTGGATTCCTTCAAGCATAGGAATATACCAAACTCATTTGTCACCGATACACTGGTGTCAGATCAGCATTCTATTCCTTTACTCTTTTATCAGTGGAACTAATATTTTTTTACAGGTATTAGCGTATACAGAGTAATTTAGGATCGCAAAATGTCTTAAACCATTCTCCGTCCCTATCGAATACTTTAACTATCGTTTTCCAAATTGACGTTTCTACAAACTCAGTCAAAGTCGGGGCTTCTGTAGACACCTAAAATTGTCTCCCCAAAACAAAACCCTATGATGAACACCTTTCACCGCCATTATTGGTCGGGTTAAAAATTTAATCTTTGGAGTGATTAAATCCATGTTCTATCCAATATATTCATAAACCAATCCATTTCCTAGCTCATTTCCCTAAACAATAACCTATTTTCCACTTTTCGTGTCCACATCGCAAAACCGAGAAAAACTGATTTTATGGCTATATAATTTTGATCCAATTATTATTTTTTTGGATAGGCCTTGAATTAATCTTTCCAACCATATGTTATAAGCCCAATTCTGAGCTATAACAAAAAAGATATGAGCAAAACACTAAATTTAGCCCAAAACCGACACCCTTCCACTAAAACGGCCATATCTTCAAATTTATAAATCATTTTGACCTGATTCTAATTTGGGTGGAAAACCGACTTGATAAGCTTTCCAATGATATGTTATATTCCTTATTCCGGGTTACGAATCAAAAGTTATGATGATTTTAAAAACGGGTAAAAAATTAGAATCACCGCGCACAGTGCAAAAGCATCGTGTCGAGGGATTTTACCCCGCCTGACGGTGCCTGGCACCGTGTCACGGTACTGAACATCGTGTCACGGTGCTATTTTCAAAGCTTTTTTGCTTCAAATTACACCATGGCACAGTCCCTGTTGCCGTGACACGGTATCTGCTGCCGTGACACGGTATTTCCCACCGTGTCACGGTGCTTTTTCCGTGTAATTTTTGCGTTTTCCCATACCGTGACACTGTGTACTGTACCGTGCCACGGTGGAAACTACCGTGTCACGGTACGTGTGCCGTGTCATGGAATTTTCTCGTGTCTTTTCCGCGTAAACCCTTCACGCGTTTTCACTTCCCGTAGGTCAAATATTTCCGGCGTCACTCCAGTTGTCCACCGCGTCACGGGATTTTCCCCCGTCTGACGGTGCCTTCCCCCATCCTACGGTGCCTGGCACCGTGTCATGGTGTTTTCTGCCGTGTCGCGGTGTTAATTTTTAGGGTTTTATCTTTTTAGGGTTCCGTGTGTTCCCACTGCTCGTTTTCCCTATAAATAGGACCCCCCCTTTCTGCAGTTCGGGGAATCAAATCCTTCTCTCTTTCTCTCTTTTACACCAAAAATTATTCTCTTCTCTTTCTCTCATATTCTAAGCTTTAAACCTATATTCCTAATTACATCATTCTTCCTCTAAGCACTCCAAGGAGTCCATACAACACCCGAGGTTCCGTCCTTAAACCAAGGCGTGAAAGGTACAAATAACTGAGGGTTTGGACCAAATTAACTCAAATTTTTTATTTAATTTAATTTAATTTCTATTTGCTTTATATTTTTTATTGAGTTACTAGCAGTTTATTCATGATGTAATAATTTAAAGGAACGTGCAGAATGTGAGTAATTAATTAATTTAATTACTCTTATTTTATTTTAATATTTCTAGTGTCATGATTAGGTTGATTTTTTATTTGATTTGACTAACGCTATTATTGTTAAATTGCTTCCAATATTAATGTTTATTCTATTATTATTTATGATCACCATATTGCATGTTTAAAGGGAATATGTAATTGAAAATCACGCCTAATAAGATAATTTGGACAACCGGTTTAGGATCCTTTTTAATCTTGTTATTAATTCAAGTGATCACAATATTTTAGAATTATATGTTGCATTAATATTCAACCAATTTAGCTTAATAATAGTTTGGTGCAAATTAAATCTTTGTTTGCATGCCTTTGAGATCGCTGGAATCACTTTTCACTATAAGAATCGAGTAGAGGCCAATACGGGTGAATGTGACTCCATGACTCACTTTGTACCATCATCCCCGATCCTCCTTTCGTGGTTCCGAACCATATGGAGTTAGTAATCTCATGGATTATGAATGGGGTGTAACCTTCACGGGTCAATCGTTGTTGCCTATCGTTGTCCCTTATTCGTGGTTGCCTTTTATGATCCGTAAACGGTTTACAAGTTCCTTAAAAACTTGTTGGCGGCTCCCTACTTCCTTGTCCCTAATCGTATATTTCAATTCCCACTTCCTATGAGTGCCAAGCATATCACCACACACTTTAATGTAACCGCACTTTGAGCGACGCCTACAATGGGAAAAAGAAAAAACCTACAAAGTAAATCTAAGGAAAATAAAAAATGCCTATGCTAGAATTATTGGGGAAAGGAAGAATGAAAAAAGAAATAGAAAAAGAGGTCATGAAATCTTATCGTTGAAGTCCGCCTCGTGTCTTATGCTTATCATCACCCGGTCTTCTTGCTAGCCAGAGGCAATGGGATCTTGTTTGCTTCTATGAGATCTTGAATGAGATTTTGAAATCTGTAACATTTATCGGTGGTATGACCATTTCCTTGGTGGTACTTGAAATAAGAATTGGGATCCCATCTTGAAGATCGCTTTTCTGGCGTTGGATCCTCAGTAGGGCCAATAGGTTTGATTAATCCTCGATCATTAGACGATCGAAAGCAACATCATATATAGGTCATTCCAATGGGTGTGAACTCTCTTTTGGGTTTCTTGTTAGATATTTGATTATCCATGGATAAGACACTGATAAGTATCATTTATGTCGCTATATTTAGGAGTTTTATAGTTAGTTTTTCATAGTTTTTCTATCTTTTTACTTGGTTTTAATAACGTTTTACTACATTTGTTATGTTTGTGTGTGAAATGTCGTTATTGCTCAATTTTGGCTTTTCTTGCATATTTTGGGGGCTTATGACATTAGATTAAACATTATTGGTTTACTCTTTTGTTTAGGAACACTTGGATAAGTTCATTGCTCAAGATTGAAGAAATATAAAACATAAAAGAACAAGTAATGAAGAAATGTGCACTTGATTTGCAAAGATCATACTTCAAACGCCTATATCTTTTTATCTACAAAACATTTTGGGGCAATTCTAATGGGAGATAAAATCTTATCTCGAGAGCTTTCCAACGACAGGTCATATACCCAATTCCGATGTAAAACGTGGGAGATATGCTCATTTGAAGCTGAGCAGTTTGCCCAGTCCGAGAGGAGCGGGTGCGCACCTGTGAGGAGCGCCCGCTCCAAACTTTCTGGAATGATTCTGCCATATTTTGCTGCAGCTAGGAGCGCCCGTGCACGAAATTGGAGCGCTCGCTCCTCTACGCGTTGCTCGACTTGTTGCGGAGCTTCCTAAGCAATTTAGTAAGGGCTATAAATAGATTTTTTTGCTCATTTTAGAGGGGGGATTTCAAATTTTAGTAGTTTTTAGGTTAGTTTTAGGTTTTTAGAGAGAGAAACTCTCAAATTTTGGAGAGAGAAAGTGAGAAACACAATGGTTTTCATGGATTTTGGATAATCAAAGGAGGAATTTGATGATTTGAAGATCTCCATCTTATATCAATGAGCATTCTTACTCTCTTTTCTCTTTATGCATTCTTTAATTGCTTTGTTAATCATGTTTGAGTAGATTTCCTTCTACTAGGTGTTGAGTGAAACTTTGTAATGGTTAATTGAGTTATTTGAGATAAATTTGATGATAATTGTGTGATTAAATTGATTGAATTGATGATAGCATGTTGTTTGTTTTAGATTGGTTTGATCTCCCATGATAGCAAACTTGATTGTATATTAGTTCTAGTTTGACAAGGGATTGTGAATTAGAATTTATATATTTGATTGCATTTGGTGTAAATTTCTTTTATGCACCTAGTCAATGAGGGATCTAGGCTAGGAATTTGAGTGATTGCTCTTGAGTGTAATTAATTCCCATTTTAATTCTTTCTTTGCATGATTTATTATCAATTGGATTCTCATTAACTTGTTAATTGTTCAAAGTGGATCTTTGCCCCTAGTAGACTTTATAATATCTTGGTCTTTATATGTGTGTTAGTGTAGTTGTAGTGTCCAATATCCATAAATCGAATTCGGCGTAGCTTAAGCATTAGATCGAGAACAATCTAACATTACCGTTCCTTGTTGTTCGACTCCGAACTTACCACTAGACTTTTTTAGGGGTTAGTTTAGGATTATAATAAATTTTGTTTGGTCGTGAGGAGGTTAGTTAACGACCTAATTTTCCTGCGCTCAGACACCGATATGGTAAAAGGTACTAACATGGTTACTAGAGTAGGTGTTTTTGGAAGAAGAAGTATTGTCGTTCTTCTTTCCTTTCCAGCCACTACGGTTACTATTGTTAGTAGCTTTTTGCTTTGCGAGGTCATCTTTGATTTCAATACCGATGTCATAGACGGCCTTAAAAGTATTCAAATTATGTTAATATTTTAAATGTTTCGAATACTTTTCTTGGAGATTCTTGATAAACATCCTTACAGATTCTTTTTTGTTGGGAACCTCAATCATCTTAGTGGAAGTTTTCCTCCACTTATTAAAGAAAGAAGTAAAGCGTTCATTCTCTTTTTGTCTTAACATCTCAAGTTGTCTATAGTCAGTTTCCACTTGAATGTTACACTTATATCTATCAATGAAAGCGTTTTTTATTCGATCCCAAGTAGAGGTTTTCTCTTTGTCAAGAGAAAAGAACCATTGTTGGCAAACAGTTTCAAGTGTTATTGAGAATAAAGAGTGAAAAATATTCTTATTGATCCCCTTAATGTTCATTACAGTTTCAAAGGCCTTAAAGTGAAAGTACGGATTATCCGTTGGCTGTAACTTAGGAATGTCAGCGACATTGAAATTCTGCGGAAGAAGTTCCTTGTCCACCAAGACCCCTTGTGAGCTAATGCCCTAGAATTTATAGTCATTGGATATTTTGTTCAAGCTTTCTTGCATGAGCTCCATTTGTTGTTGCCTTATAGGGTCATTGAATTAAAGTGCTATGTTCTTCATCAATTCAGTTAGGTTGGCCACATCCTTCTTAAGTTCATTAACTTCTTCCTGAGACGTCATTATCTTCTTAGCCTTTCTTTTCCGACTAATTGGTTTGTCAAAGAGTAGCACTTGAGAAAAGGTGTTGTCCTTGATTAATCGCCCTTCCCTCCTTGACCAAGTGTTGTGGAAAGGAAATTGGGGATATTTACTATTAATTATTTGACTCAAACTCTATTCAACATGCAATAGATGGAAGGAGGTTGGAAGAATGAATATTGTGTGTAGACACCCATTTGTATCTCGCCATAAACCAAACTCGGTGATGAATACCTTTCACTTGGAATCATAATCGAATGAAGTGAAGGTGTGAAAAGTCTAATGTTGCGGTTAGTTTTTATAAAAAAAAATTTCTTTCTGTTTTTGAAAACCTACTCTATTTTATGAAAATATCCAATCTAGTTTAGTTTGGTCCATGATAAGGGTCCAATAATAGTGTTGTTGGAAAGGGCTTGAAAAGACCTTTCCAACGATGTATTATAAGCCTAATTCCGATGAATAATGAGGAAGTTATGGCCAAAATACTAAGTTGGGCCCGGTTTGGTTCTTACATACGGCCCAATGATCTAGAGGAGGGACTATTATTAATTATCATTCCTAAATCTATTAGGATTAATTATAGTCTTCTAGAATACTCTAGAAGGTTCTTTCAAATCCAAATGGAGTTAGGATTGATAATTATGTTTCAAAGAGTTTGAAATTGAATAAAACTATTCCTTTTAAGAGTCCTTGTTTTGTACGAGATGGAATATGTTCAGATATTATTTTCATGCCTCATAATATTTGTCCAAATTTTATATGTTTGGATAGATCTTGATATTATATTTCCAATGGTATATTATAATATTAAATCCGAGGTATAACGAAAAAGATATGAAAGGAATATGAAACTTTATCCAAAACTGACACCTTTCCACTATTTGAGCTATATATTTTTATCTAAAAAAGATTTTAATTTGATTTTAATTGGGTTGGAAATTAGACTTCAAGAGCTTTCTAACGACATATTATATGCCTTATTTGGATTTCTGAATCAAAAGGTATGATAAAAACAAAATCCGCAAAAACTGTCTTGCAGCGCCGGACGACAAGCGTGTTGCGCGGCGACAGAGGCTATTGCGGCAACAACGTCGTGTTTTTATCCTTTTTGAACTCCGATTCTTTTTTTATCATATCCGGACTGTTTTCAATATAAATAGCGTCCTTAGACTTCCGTTTTCAATCATCAACTTTCATCAATTCTTCATCTAATTCTCACCAACTCTAATCAAGAAATTCTTGATACTCTCTCTCTCTCTCTTTCTAAGCCAACTTTTTACAAACAAAATTCCGCATTCACAAGATCTAGACACACCTAGCTAAGTTCGAAGTTGCCTTCGCCCTAGACGTGAAAGGTTTGATATTTATGATGGTTTGGTCCCAAATCTAGTCTAAACTCTTTGAATCTCTATTTCAATTATTTAATTTAATTGTTTGATCTATTATTTTCCTTGAAGTTACTAACGCGTGTATTTTGTTATTAGAAAGAGGTACCAGTCATCCAAGTAAGTATTGAATTGTTTTATTAATATTATGATATAGAAACCATGTCTTAGGTTTATGCATGAGTCGTTTTCCGTCATTCGAGTGGGGGGTCCAATCTATTCCCATTCTTTTCCACCTTTTCTTCCATGTTAAATAGAGCTTGAGTCAAAATAAATAATAAAAAACTTATCCCTAATTTCCCTTTCCACAGTACTTGGTCAAGGAGAGAATGGCGTTTAATTAAGGACAACCTCTTTGTTCAAGTTCAAATTTTTGATAAATCAGTCAGTCGGAAGAGAAAAAGCTAAGATAATAATGGCCACTCAATAAGAAGTCAATGAGCTTAAAAAACAAATGGCAGACATGACTGAGGTGTTGATGACTTTAACCCTCTAAATCAATGATCCTGTGAAACAACAACAAATGGAGCTCATGGAAGAAAGTTTGAGCAAAATATCCAATGACTATAGATTCCAGGGCATTAGCTCACAAGGGGTCTTAGTGGACAAGGAGCTTCTTCCGCAGAAGTTCAATGCCACCGACATCCCTAAGTTTAAGCCAACTGACAATCCTTACTTTCATTCAAGGTCCTTTGAAACTGTAATGAACATTAAAGGAATTGATAAGAATGTTTTTCACTCTTTATTCTCGCTATATCTTCGAAACCATTTGTCAACATTGGTTCTTCTTCCTTGATAAAGAGAAGACCTCTACCTGGGATGGAATAAAAAAATGCTTTCATTTATAGATATAAGTGTAATATTCAAATTGAAATCGACCATAGACAACTTGAGATGCTAAAACAAAAAGAAAACGAAGGGTTCACCTCCTTCTTCAACAAGTGGAGGGAAACTTCCGCTAACATGATTGAAGTCCCTACTGAAAAAGAATCCGTGAGGATGTTCATCAAAAATTTACAAGAAAAGTATTCAAAACACTTAAAATATCAACACAACTTGAATACTTTCTAGGCCGTCTATGACATAGGCATCAAGATCGAAGATGACCTCGCAAAGCAAAAAGCTACTAACAATAATAACCACAGTGGCTGGAAAGGAAAGAAGAACGACAACCCTTGTTCTTTCAAAAACGCCCACTCTAGTAACAATGTTAGTACCTTTGATCTCAGTGAAGTTTTAGCCATGGATAACCAAGGATCCAAGAAGAAACTAAGGAAATACTTCACCCCCATTGGGATGATCTACGACGCTGCCTTTGATCGACTCCATACTAAGGGACTCATTACTCCCATTGAACCTATTCAAGATCCCGCACCTAAAAAGAGATTGCCTAGTTGGAATCCAAATTCACATTGCAAGTACCATCAAGGTAGGGGTCATACTACTGAGAGTTGTTGGAAGCTAAAAGAGGCTATCCAACATTTGATCGATAATAACAAGCTTCCCATAACTCTTGCTAGTAAGAAGACCGGGTGATGATAAAGCAAACGACACAAAGCGAGCTTCAACGACGAGATTTCGTGACCTCCTCTTTTTCTATTTATTTTATTTATCCCTTCCCCAATAAGTATAGCTTAGGCACCTTTTTTTTATTTCCACTAGATTTATTTAGTAGGATCATTCTTTCTTTTCCTTTAATAAAACGAGCATTTAATTTCTTCCATGTGATCATTTCATTACATTGCATTAAAAAAAAAAATCATTGGCGAACCAAGCACAAGGTATACCAATGATTTGAGGCACCCCTTGTAGCCACATCATGTCACCTTTCACCCTTCAAATATGCAATCATTTTTTTGATAAACCACTTTGAGTCCCGTCTAAATATAGACCTTTATTTTTCAACCCATATTTACCTAACCTTGGGATGGGATAGTGTACAACTTATACAATTTTCAATTTCATAATAAGCTTGAGTGATTTCAAAAGATCAAAATAAATAAAATGGCAAAAACAATAAAAGTGTACAAAAGGGCAAGTGTTCCAATGTCTTTGATATGAAAATGTCTTTGATATGAATACGTCTCAGATTGCGTCTCTTATGAGTGCTCGGTACCGTGCCTGAGAAACATGAATGCCAAGTGAGTGATAGACCGCATGATCGGGATTGCCCACACTTATAAAAATAAAATTTATGCTAAAGCAAAAAAAGAGAGAAAAATATAAACAAAAAAAAAGAGAGAAAAGAGAGCTAAAAAAGAGTTAAAAGCCTCAAGCATAAAAATATAAAGATTCAAAAGCAAGGTTGCACACCTTAGGGGCTTATCGAGGGTCTTGAGCCTTTATCCCTTCCTTCTTCAAACCTTTAGCCCAACCATGTTACAACCCTTAAAAAGACCTTTTTGAGGTATACACACACTTGTGTGAGGTTCAGTTAGAACTACGTTCGGCCTTATTCCTAACGGATACGTAGGCAACCTCACTTCGAGGTGCGGCCGTAATAAAAATGCATTCATATTTACGTTCATAACTGATCATATCAAGGGATTTCCTATGCTCATCCCTATCCATTTAGAGCTAGACTTGGGGGGTTGATCCTTACATCATTAGCTTATCCAGCCTAAGAGTCACTGCCATTTGACTCTTTTCAATATATTTTTCTCACACACTTAGCCCTTTGATGAGTGACATTAGGGAGTAGTTTTAGAGTTATTTTCGTGTTTATTTTACCTTATTTTCCCTTTTATTCTCTTATTTTCTTTTTAATAAAGTTTCTAGTTTATTTCTTAGTTTTAGTATGTTTTAATTTAATTTCTTTATTTACTTAGTTTCTAGTTTATTTTCATATTTTATTTGCTTTCGATTTATTTTATTTCGTTCCTTTTCTTTGTTACTTTCATAGTTTTCATTAGTTTTAAGTTTATTTTGTTAGTTTATTTTATTTTATTTACTTGTATAGTTTTATTTAATTTTTATTAGTTTAGTGTTATTTCTCTTTTTCTATTTTACTTTATTTATTCCTAATTTATTTATTTCATCTTTATTTGTCTTGTTTTCTCCTCGGTTTTGTGTTTAGGGTCCCGGGTTTCATGTCAAGTGAGTTCGGAGTTCGGGGACGAGTAAAAGTGTGTGCAATTCTTTGCTAAGCTGCTGACTGTTTCCCACCTTAAACTTCACCCCACCATCTCCTATCCTCCACCACACCAGCAAAACCAATCAGCCACCATTCCCCTGCTCCCTTCACCGCACCAACTTACAGCCATCCCGCAATTCTCCCTCACACCAATCAACCACTTTCAGCCACCCAAAACAGCAGCTCTTGCACCACCGTCCACCAAAACCCACACCAACAACCACCGCAACCACCTCCTTTTATCCTCCACCACACCAATTCCCCTGCTCCCTCACGCACCCAATCCACGCACCTGACCACCAACGACCACCGCAGCCACCCAATTTACAGCCATCTCGCAAACACCACTCACCTCCAATACACCAAGCAGCAACAACTGCTGCTGCCCCTCTCAAGACCACAACCAGACCCCCACATTTACAGCCACCACCACCTCCAATCAAGCCAATTACCAACCACAGCAGCCGCACCGCAACCAACAGCACCACCTACAACCAGAGCAGCACCGCGCAACCCACAACAACAACCCCTGTACCACCGTCCACCCAATCCACACCAACCTTAGAAGCTTCCCCTGTTCCAATTCGAACATCACCACCACGCACAACAACCCTTCACCGTACCACACACCAGCCATCACAAACCACCTGCAACTAACCGCACCTCTTCCCTACAATTCCCGGCCACCGCAAACCCAAATCAACCACATCAATTCACACAAGCATCACCTAAATTCAGAGCAATCACAAATTAATCAAGTTCGAGCAAACCGTTGAGGGTTCGGTCGAAATGCCAAGAAGTTCCAAAACAGTCAGGAACTTTTAGAGTTTTCTAATTTGAAGAGGTGTGGTCGAACACACCCATGGTTCGACCGAACCAACCCCGTAGTTCGGTCGAACCAACCATCGGTTCGATAGAACCATTTCACGGGCTTCACACATGGTTTTTAATGAAGATCGAACGGTGGTGTTTGCTTGATGCCGATTCTTGATGATAATTAGCGGCATTGATTGAAGCGTGATGAATGCTGATTTTGTTTTATGGGATGTGAAGCAGGGGATCATTCCCCCATTTTTAGCAGCCAACTTAGAATTAGAAGAGGAAAAGGGGGTATGATGTTTTTGGGAATTTTTGGGGTTTATTTTTCTTTTTCTTTTAATTTATTTCTTTTCTTTTCCCTTTTTCTTATTTCTTTCTTTTATTTTTTAATAATTAGTTTCTTTCTTTATTTTTCCTTTTCCTTTTTATTTTCTTTTCTTTTATTTACTTAGTATTCTTAGCTTAGTATAAATATCCATTTTTGGGATAATTAGAAAGGGGGGAGAAACAATTACTAATTATTCAACTCTCTAATTAGTTTTTAGGAGAGCTTCTCTCTCTAGGTTTAGGTTAGGATTAGAGTAGTTTAGAGAGAGAAAGTAAGGGTTTCACCATTGTTTAGCTTGGATATTGAAGAGGAAGATTGATCATCTTGCTTGTAGATTTTCACATTCAATCAATGAGAATCTCTAACTCTATCTCCTCTATTTTTATTTTCTTTATTTTGATTATTATTTTAGTTATTGGTATTGCTTGTTAATCATGTTTATTCTTGATTATTTGTTAATTAATCTTGTTATTAGCATGATTAGTGAGTAATTTCCCCATTAAGGGGATGGTTGTGGTGTAGTTGGATCTTGAGCATGTTCTAGGGTTTAGAATTGATTTATTTGTGATCAAAGTCTTTATATGCTTGATATTCTTTAATCTTCTTGCAAGTTCACATTGTTGGTTGATTAAAGGTGAATTTTTGCTAACAAGGAACGGAAGTTGACTTAGTTAAGGTTCATTACTATCGATTGTTATTTAATAGTACCTCTTAGTATATGGTTCTAATGTGGAAACATAGAGGCTATGTTAGGAGAAGCCAATTGACCCCGGAAGGCGGCTAGATTGGAACCTTTATTTTGAAATTCGAGCATGTTTAGTTCATAATTAATTCAATTTCTATGCCTTTGTTTATGTTCAAGTGAATGCTATATATACCTAAACCATTCCCCTTAGTGTTTTATTTCTTGTTTTAGCATCTTTAGACTTTAGTTTATTTATCTCCTATTCCGGACTAGCTTAATTGTCGATAACATTTGGTGGTGTTTATTCGTTCCCTGTGGTTTGACCCCTATGCTTGCCTTATACTCGTATTAGGTTTGTTAGGTTGTATAAATTGTATTTGATCTAGGGATCGACAATTGACGACGCGTTTATTCCCTTGTCACCCTTGCGGCCTAACCTTAGTGTCGCTTTCACACACATCACAGATACATGATTAAATATACTTCCCTTAGGAACCCTTTTTCATGAAATCTTAACACAACATTGAAGCGTACTTCGTCATGGCAAAATTACTCATCACTCATCATTGCATCACAAAGTAGGAAGTGCTTAGCCTCCGTGCCTAAGTTACCCAAATACTTTCATTATCGAGTCAACTAGGATAGTCTAAGATGTTACAAATCCTTGTACTGTGAGAGACAACGTTAACGGATTAAGCTCATTCAACAGGCACCTTCAAAAACTTCGCTTCCTTCTTTTTGCGTCTTTCTTTTTCGGGAGAAAGTCAGTACCCTCCACAAAAATGATGAAAATTTTTGTTTTTCCGCATTTCAAGTCATGTACATATCGAGCTTCATGAGTCAACACTATGTACACACGATTCATGCACACATTGAGTCATGTCGTGTTATAACATCGAGTCAAGTTTATATCTTGAGTCATGTCAAGTCAATGAGTTAAGCAACACTAAGTCTTAGGTTAACCCTAAAGAAAGATGTGCAATGTCCTATAGTCCAAAATATAAGTGCAGGTACATTCCAAAGAGCAAACGAGTAAGAATATTCTCTGATTTTTTTGAAAAAATTGCAAATATGACCACATGAGATTCCTCCAAGTTGAGAGGAATTTGAGCAAAATTACATGGATCAGTAAATTAGAGATGAAGAGCTTTAATTTACAAAAGATTTGAGCGGATTTGGTTAAAAGGAAAAGACCAAGTTCAAAGAGAAACCGAGCAACGAACAACAGCAACAAGGGCAAAATAGGGAAGACCAGATTCCAGCGCCAGACGACAGAAGAAAAGTGCAGCGACAGATAGTGCTAGCGAGCGTTGGTGCGGCGACACAATGCGTGGCCCTGATTTTAGATTATGCGGACCTAGTGCAGAAATTTCTGGATTCCTTGGTACGCCAGTTAGCCCCTCTAAGCAATTTGACATGATTTTGTAATTGGCTCGATTACAATTACATAAAGTGATCGACCTGATAAAAGATCGTCTCACTTAGCTTAAAACACCTAAACATTGGCTTATAGTAAAGGCACCGACATAATGGTTTAAAAGTAGTAAAAGCACCGACATAATGGTTCACAAGTAGTAAAAAGCACGGACATAATGGTTCACAAACAGCAAAAATGCGCCGACGTATTGGCACCGCGGAAATTACAACAAAAAATTGCAACAACAAAATTCAAGCAGCATTAAGGATCGACAAGCGTTGGTCTTTGGTAGTTTCTTCGGAATATTATCGCAACAACTGAGGATGACTTCAAGTGAAGTTATCTTCGACAACGTTCGCTAAGATTGAGGAGGTTGTCACTTAGATTTGAGAAGATAGCACGGGATGGGCGGTCTTCAACGACATTCGATAAGATTGTGGAGGTTGTCACAAAGATTTGAGAAGATAGCACGAGATGGGCGGTCTTCGACTCCATTTGCTAAGATTGTGGAGGTTGTCACAAGGATTTGAGAAGATAGCACGAGATGGGCGGTCTTCAACGGCATTCGCTAAGATTGTGGAGGTTGTCACCAAGATTTGAGAAGATAACACGAGATGGGCGGTCTTCGACATCATTCGCTAAGATTGTGGAGGTTGTTACCAATATTTAAGAAGAGCGGTTCGTGATGAGGCGGTCTTCGACGACTTTCACTATGATTGGGAATGTTGTCACAACAACAATGCAACAAATCGGTTACCAATAGAGACGTGTGCTCGACGGTGCAAGATACGTGTTTCTTAACTCTCTTATCTGTTTTAACTAACGCTAGTTTGTAGGTATCGACATTAGAAGAGTGATTTAGGATCGCAGAATGTTTTGAATCATTCTCCGTCCTTATCGATACTTTGACTTTTGTTTTCGAAACTTGCGTTTCTCCAAACTCACTCAAAGTGGGGGCTTCTGTAGACACCTATTTGTGTCTCCCAAAAAACCAAACCCGGTGATGAAAAACTTTCACGTCAAATCATAATCGAATGAAGTGAAGGTGTGAAAAGTCTAATGTTGGGGTTAGTTTTTATAAAAAAATCTTTCTTTCTGTTTTTGAAAACCTACTCTATTTTAAGAAAATTGCCAATCCAGTTTAGTTTAGTCCATGATAAGGGTACAATAATAATGTAGTTGAGTAGGGCTTGAAAAGACCTTTCCAACGATACATTATAAGCCTAATTCCGATGAATAATGAGGAAGTTATGGCCATAATACTAAACTAGGCCCGGTTTCGTTCTTACATACGGCCCAATGATATAGAGGAGGGCCTATTATTAATTATCATTCCCAAAGCTATTAGGATTAATTATAGTCTTCTAGAATACTGTAGAAGGTTCTCTTAAATCCTAATGGAGTTAGGATAGATAATTATGTTTCAAAGAGTTTGAAATTGAATAAAACTACTCCTTTTAAGAATCCTTGTTTTGTACGAGATGGAATATGTTAAGATATTATTTTTTTCCTCATAATATTTGTCCAAATATTATATGGTTGGATAGATCTTGAATTTATCTATCCAATGATATATTATAATATTAAAACCGAGTTATAACGAAAAAGATATGAAAGGAATATGAAACTCTATCCAAAACCGACACACTTCCACTAATTTTGTCATATACTTTTATCTACAAAAGATTTTATTCTGAGTCTAATTGGGTTAAAAAATTAGACTTTAAGAGCTTTCCAATGACATATTATATGCCTTATTTGGACTTCTGGATCAAAAGATATGATAAAACAAAAATTCGCAAAAAGTGTCTTGCAACGCCGGACGACAGGCTTGTCACGCAGCGCTGCACTCTGTCACGCGGCGACAGAGTCTATTGCGGCGAAATCGTCGTTTTTTATTCCTTTTTGAACTCCGATTCTTTTTTTTATCATATCCGGACTGTTTTCAATATAAATAGCGTCCTTAGACTTCCGTTTTCAATAATCAATTCTCATCAATTCAACATCTAATTCTCACCAACTCTCTTACAGAAATTCTTGATACTCTCTCTCTCTCTTTCTAAACCAACTTTTTACAAATAAAATTCCGCATTCACAAGATCTAGACAGACCTAGCCAAGTTCGAAGTTGCCTTCGCCCTAGACGTGAAAGGTTTGATATTTCTGAGGGTTTGGTCCCAAATATAGTCTAAACTTTCTTAATCTCTATTTCAATTATTTAATTTAATTGTTTGATTTATTATTTTCCTCGACGTTACTAACGCCGGTATTTTCTTATTAGAAAGAGGTACGAGGCATCCAAGTAAGTAATTTAATTGTTTTATTGATATTATGATATAGAAACCTGATGGTTGTCATAAATGGCACCCATTTGATGAGCATTAGGTTGTTTTCACCTTCTTTTCATAGCTTTCATGCTTAATAAATGCTTACTTTAATTCATTTGGTCTTGGTTTTACCTTTCCTCTCTTATTTTGTAGCTTTTATGCATTTTGTTGGGTTTTCAACTCTTTTCTCCTTTATTTGCTTTATTTTCATAGTTGTAGGTATTGTACGAGGTTTGGGTCTTGATATTAGTGAATTATTAAGGTGGGAGATGCTCACTAGTAGAAAAAAAGCATTAGGCACCCCCCATATGGCACCGGTTCAGGCTAAACCGGTGCCCAAAACTGGTCCAGAAATGGGCGGGATTTTAGAAGAAGAGAAAAGGCAGCGGTTTGGCCTGAACCGGTGCCTAAAATAAAAATGGCACCGGTTTGAACCGGTGCCAATTGAACCGGACCCATTTTAAAAAAAAAAAACGCGGACTCAGCTCGCTTACCTCTTCTCCTTCCTCTCTTTCTTCTCTCTCTCTTTCATTCCTGCTTCAATTACATCCTTACTGTTTCATTGCTGGGTTTCGAAATTACATTCTTCAATCCTTCCTCTCTCTCCCTCCACCACCAGCCGTCACCTTCACCGGCGGCCACCAGGGGTTTCGAAAACCGGCCTAGTTCAATCCTTCCTCTCTCTGTTTTCCCTTTCTTTCTCTTTCGAAAATAAACCACCTAGCCGCGCCCTGAGGTTGCTCCACCACCTAGCCGCGCCACCCCCCTGAGGCTCCTCCACCACCGAGCCGCGCCACCAGCCCGAGTGTCCTCCTCCATTTGCCGTGAGTGCTGCTGCGCCTCCTCCATATTATGAACTTAGCTGCTGCCCTAATTTTCTCCTCCACCACCTAGCTGCGCCACCCCCCTGAGGCTCCTCCACCACCGAGCCGCGCCACCGGCCTGAGGGTCACCACCGAGTCTCCTCCTAGCTGCTGCCCTAATTGTTCAAGGTTTATTTTTAATTTTTTTTTTTACATTATTTTCCAATTATATAATTATATATATTAATTTGTTTTGCATTTTGAACCATTGTTAGTAAATTAAAATTTAGGTTTGAATATAATTTTTCTCAATTTTAGGTTTGAATATAATTGGGAAATTGTGAAAATATTAGAGATTAGTAACCTTGTTACTCAATTAGTTGGATTTTGATTATGTTTTAATGGTCAATTTAATGTGTTTTGGTAGATACTTTTGAAATAATTATAGAAAATATATTAACCTTGGTACTTAATTAAATAGGTGAAATTTGGTATTTTACTTTTAATGGTTAATTTGAAGTTGTTTTGATGGATTATTTTGAATAAGTTAGAGATTAGTTAACTTTGTTATTAAATAAGTTGAATTTTGGAATGTTTAAATGGTTAATATTAAGTTGTTTTGATGGGTATATTTGAATTAATTTGAGATTAGTAACCTTGCTTGTTACTAAAGTAGATGAATTTTGGAATGGGTGAATGGTTACTTTTAAGTTGTTTTGATGGGTAATTTTGAGAAAATTAGAGATTAGTAACCTTGTTAGTTTAGCAATTGTTAGTTCAATGAATGATGTGTTTTAACTTATAAATAAATTAGTGAATTGACATGTTAGTTTAGCAATTGTTAGTTCAATGAATGATGTGTTTTTTTTAACAGATTTGTGAATTGAAGCAAGAGTTTAATTAGCTTGAGGACTACATATTGAGCTCAAGTGGGTAGTTGCTATATTGGTATGACTACTAAACTTTACTTAGCTATATTTCTTTCTATTCATCCATTTAATAAAAGTTTATTCATGAAATTGCAACTTGTGTATTGTTTAATTGCAAATAAATACAACAATATATAGAATACTTGAATTGCATCATCATATGCCTAGATACCCGTTCAAGGCTTTCTCATTAGGAGAAAGTCTTGAATAGTCCCCGGTTGGGACTGTTCTTGAATGTGTACTCTCACTTAGGTGGTGAAAGCTCAGGGCAATTGGAAAGCTCAAGATGCAAGGAAGTGGATTCTCCAAGTTCAAGCTCTTGCGCTCCCAAGCCGTGCTCTCGTGAAGATGGGGTGTTGAACCCACAATCAAGTGCTTTTGGGACTGCCTCTCTTAGTGTTCATCATCATCATAATCGTGCGACCTTAGTGAACGCACGAAGCCGCAAAAATATCAAAGAAACCCAGAGATGCGCGGGCGTGCAAGGCACGGGCGCGCCACCCCTTGGCGCGGGCGCGCCATCCCTGCCGCATGGGCGCGCCTTCCTGGGTATTTGTTTTGCTCGGTTTTTGTTTTCGCGCCTCTATAAATACCTTTGTAAACCCGATTTTTGGGGCAAGTGGAGAAGAATTATTATTCTAGTTTTAGATCATAATTTTAGCTTAGTTGAGAGCTTATCTCTCTAGTTTTAGAGTTAGTTTAGGAGTAGATTTTAGAGACAGAAAGTGAGGAATTTCAATGGTGATTGAGAGATTGAAGATTCAATGGTGACAATTGTGTTGGAGATCTTCTCTATTATCAATGAGCATTTTTAAACTCTATCTCATTTATTGCTTTGTTTGATTTCATATTTGTTTGGTTTGATTTTGATGTTTGATTGTTGATTAGTGTAGTTGTTTTTCATATATTGTTGATTCTTGTTTTCTTTAGTTGTTTGTTGATTAGATGATGATGTTAGAGTAGTTGTTTGCTAGGGATTGGGTGAAACTTGTATGATTGATTAATTGTGCTTAATTTGGGGATTGTGTTGATTAATTGTTAATATTAAAGTGATTAATAGAAGTTTGCATGTGTGTAATTCGATTAGGCCTTGAGAATTATGCTAGATTGCATTGGAGTTTCTAATGATACGAACCATTGATTTAGGAATTGCAATTGTCGATTGAGCTTGATTAGTGATGCTCCTAGTTAGAGTCTCTCGTAGTTGGCACTAGTTTGACCTCTAGGAGATAGCTTGTTGACTCTTTTGATTGAGCTTGCCATTAGTCTTCACAACCATTGATTTGCATATTGCTCCCGAGTTGCTACAATTGTCATGATTTCTTGTTGATCCCGTTCCTAGTGTTTATTTGTTTGGTTCTTCATTTTGTTAGTTGGTTAGTGTTTACCTTTTATCCCTAGACTTCGACCTAGCTTAGGCGTATAATTGAGAGCGCTTGAACATTACCGTTCCTTTGGGTTCGACCCTTGACTTGCCTCTATACTTGTATATAGGTTTGTTATGTGTTTATGAATTTAGTTTGACCAAGGGAGAATTAGTTTCAACGACCTAGTTCCACCCCTTCGTCAAAACCATGTTTAGATTGTTATTTTGATTCCTAGTATCATGTTAGGATGCTTTTCCTAGTATCATATTTAGGGTGATTTGCTTATATCAATTATGATTTCTGTGATGCTTCCTATTTCGTTTCTTAATATCATGTTAGGGTTAAAGCTTTAATTTTTAATGTTTAGTGACATGCTAGGGTTTGTTATTAATCTTGTTAGCATCATGCCTAGGATCTTGCTATTATGCTTTAACATGACGATGATGATTATTGATTACAATTATTATTATGATTATTTTTATAATTGTTATAATTATTTGGATGATTATTATGTTGCTTTATATTTATTGTTATTACTTGATCACACCTTTTATGCATGTTTAAAGGGAATTTGTACTTTTAAACACGGTTAATAAGATAATTAATAATGTTGTTTAGGGTTAATATGATTATAGTTCAAGTGATCGCCAATAATAGTTTGTTTGTGCATTAATATTCAACCAACATAGATTAAACAGGTTTAGGGTAAACCTATTGATTGTATGTTGGTTAGAAACCGCACATGAATACGAGAAGAATAAAGTAGAGGCCTATTATTAGGGCAGGTTCAATCTCTTTTAGGTTGGATTTGTACCTTCATCCCCGAACTTCCAGTCATGGTTCCAGACCTATTAGAGTTAATGATCTCCAGGATCGTTAAGGGGTGTAACTTTCACCCTGTGAACGGTTTACAAGTTTCTAAAACTTGTTGGCGACTCTTTTGCTCTAGCTTCTTTCCCTTTGGACACCCCCATGCTTAAGTGTATGATCACAGTGGGGTTCAAGTTTGCGGTAATGCTTGAAATATTCCCTACATTGTGATATGGAGAAAGCATGTAGAGAATGGAAAGATGATGTAGATGGGGATATATAGAAGAATCAGGAATAGAATGTACCCCCAACTCAAATGACGAAAAGGACGACTCATGCATGAACCTAAGACATGATCATGGTGACATATTCACAAAGTGTGTTCTAAACTAATGAGTGTAGGTGACATGTTATGACTTGTGTCATGACCATGTGACTAGACTATGTGCCCAGACTCGATTAAGGACTGTAGACATCTAAAACTGTCTCCCCAAAACCAAACCCGATGATGAACAACCTTTCACCGCCACTATTGGCCGGGTTTAGTATTTAATCCCGAGAGTGCTTACAAAATCGTATTTTATTAAATTCATATTTTTGAACAGTCCATGGATTAGTCTTGATGTTTGGTAAAAGGATAGTTTTAATTTCATCCCAAACTTATTAATTAATTTTTAGCCCAAGCCTTTTTTATTTTATTGTTTTATTATTTATTTTTGGCCCAAACCCTTTATTTAATTATTTTCTTATTTTAGCCCGAATAATAAAAAGTCAGAAAAGGCCCGAAATTATCAATCGGCACTTAAAATGCCGAAGGAAATTAGGGTTAAAAATGTATTTAGACGGAAAAATAGGCTGAAATTTCCCGCGCCACGGCAGGTACCTACCATGTCACGGGAATCCTTCCCGTCTGACGGTGGGATTTCCCGTGACACGGGAGGTCTGCCGTGACACGGGACATTCCGTGTCTTTTTCGCGTAAACCCTTAACGCGTTTTTTATCCCTTTTTCTGAAAATTTCCCGCGTCACACCAAAAATGTACCGTGTCACGGGAAAGTGTACCGTTTGACGGTGGAGCTTCCCGTGTCACGGTATAGTTTGACCGTGTCATGGGATAATTTTGTAGGGTTTTTATCATTTTAGGGTTCCGTGTGCTCCCTCAGCACATTTTCCCTAAAATACCCCCTCATTTCTGATGAACGGGGCACCGTGTAATTCTCTGATTTAATTTTCTCTCTTCTATGCTTTAGCCTAAACACTAGCCTACCCCTTTTCTACTTCAAAATTCCTTCTTCAAGTACTCAAAGGAGTCCATACTTTACTCGTGGTTCTATCCTTAAGCCAAGGCGTGAAAGGTAGAACTGTTTGAGGGTTTGGCCCCAAATCTACCTTAATTAATTTAATTTAATTTAATTATTGCTTTATTATTTTCTTGAAGTTACTAACTCGTTTATTATTTTGTAGTTGCAAACAAACAGAATCAAAGTAAGAGTCATGCTCCTTTTATTTTTATTATTTTTCTAACGATTTTATGTTGTTGGAATTATGATTAAATTGGTTTTAATATTAATGTTGTTTTATTATATTTATGGTCACCATATTGCATGTTTAAAGGGAATATGTAAATGAAAATCACGCCTAATAAGATAATTTGGACAACCGGTTTAGGTTCCTTTTTAATCTTGTTGTTTAATCAAGTGATCACGATATTTTAGAATTATGTGTTGCATTAATATTCAACCAATTAAGCATAATAATAGTTTGGAGCGAATTGAATTATTGTTTGTATGCCTTTGAGATCACAGGAATGCTTTTCAATATAAGAATCGAGTAGAGGCCAATACGGGCGAACGTAACTCCATGACTCACTTCGTACCATCATCCCCGATCCTCCTTTCGTGGTTCCGAACCATATGGAGTCAGTAATCTCATGGATTATGAATGGGGTGTAACCTTCACGGGTCAATCGTTGTTGCCTATCGTTGTCCCTTATCGTGGTTGCCTTTTTATGATCCGTGAACGGTTTACAAGTTCCTTAAAAACTTGTTGGCGGCTCCCTACTTTCCTTGTCCCTAATCGTGTCCCTTATCGCATTATGTCAATTCCCACTTCCTATGATTGCCAAGCATATTCACACATGCTTAACGTAGGCGCACTTCGAGCGACGCCTACAATTTGGCGGCTCCATTGGGGAGGATTATTAGTTATTTATCGATTTGAGTGATCGGTATTTAATTAAGATGAGTGGATGAGACTTGAAAGATTCTTGAAAAAATATTCCTGTGATTAATTTGGCATTTTTGCATCTGTATAGACGTTTTAACGTCGCATTCAGGTCTGTCCCGTAGGAAAAATTGGATAACTTGGTTGCGCAAGAAGGAAAACAGGGCACCAGTCAGATCTTCTGACTACACAGTGCACCGTCTGACGGTGCACAGTACCGTGATACGGGAATTTTTGCCGTGTCACGGCAGTCCTAAAATCAGTCCGGTGGCTTATTTTCTTTCCTCACAGTCGACGTCCTTCGATTTTTCTGAAAAAACGTATGTGTTCTACATGCGTCTTAGCCCCGGGGGATTTAAGCTCTATCGACCCAAAAACGCTCATGGCAATAAGGGTTCATCCGAGTAATTAAATCCACCCAAACCATGGAGTCGAGTTCGATTTCATCACGAACTCGCGGAGCCGGCCGTTGGCATACACCCTCAAGGGAGGTTGCCTTGCTAACACGTCCAAACTCTTAACCATGGTACCCCTTTTGACACCCAAAGCTTGACCAATAGTTGAACATAGATCTTGACTCTAGGTTGCGAACTTTTTTTTTACATCATCGTGCCTAAATGCTATGTGGTTGTTTGGTGCTAACCTTCATGTGTTTGCTCTTTTGTTTAACCCATGACCGAGGGTTTTTATTCTCACATAGTAATTAGTACGGACCTAAAATCGGTTAAAATCTGGAAAAATCACAAAATTGACCTGGAACTGCGCACCGTGTCACGACATTTTCTGCCGTGCCACGGTGAACAGTGCCGTGACAAGAGGCTGTCTACCGTCTGACGGTAGACTGTACCGTGTCACGACAGTCTGTACCGTGACACGGTGCCCAGGAAAGTGTCCTATCAAATTTTTTTTTCGATTTTTGTGCGAATGCTGTGTCCAGGTTGGTGTCATGTCTAGCTATACGGTCAAAACACGCGTCTATAACCTCACTTAATCACTCACATGTCGTGTTCACACACTTTTTTGCTTTAAGTCGTGCACCACTTTTTTTGACCATATTTTAGGGAAGTCTTGTTTTTGTGTCTTTTTTTTTTCGGAGTAAGTCGGATGGTATCCTCCCTTTAAAAATAAACAAGTAGAATTTCAAAATTATAAATTTTTTTTTTAAACAAAAAAAAAAAAATTCCCGTGCCATGTCAACATCCACCGTGGCACGGGAATGGTTGCCGCGACACGGGATTGTCCACCGTGTCACGGCACAGTCCACCGTGGCACGGTGGACCTGCAAAAAAAAAATTCCCGTTCCACGTCAGCATCCACCGTGGCACGGGAATGGTTGCCGCGACACGGGACTGTCCATCGTGTCACGACACAGTCCACCGTGGCACGGTGGACCTGAAAAAAAAAAAAAAAATTCCCGTGCCACGTCAGCATCCACCGTGGCACGGGAATGGTTGCCTCGACACGGGACTGTCCACCGTGTCACGGCACGGTCCACCGTGGCGCGGTGGACCTGCAAAAGAAAAAAAAAAAAAAAAAAAAGGGCTGCCGCGCCACGGGAAACTCTTTCGTGTCACGGCAAATTTCCACCGTGACACGGTGGAATTTCCAAAAAAAAAAAAAAAAAAAGAAAGCGTCAGTCAAGTCTTCCGTGTTAATTTGGTCCTCGCGTCAGTCATTTTTGTTATTGTTCACATGTCTAGCCATACGATCATACCACGAGTCTTATAACATCACTTAGTCACTCACGAGTCAAGTATAGTCCACACACTTTCTTTATGTTCCGACTCGAGTCGTGCACCAGGTCGTTTATGATCGTATATTAGGTTCATGCACCCTTTTTTCGTCATAATAAAAAATGAGTGGAGTTTTCTCACCTGTTTTTAAATGTCTATTTTTTTTTCCTTCCATTCCTATCTTGAGCAATGAGTCAAACAATTAAGTGAATTATTTTATTTCACAGTACTTGGTCAAGGAACAGGGATAGATCAATACCGTTCGAGCCATTACCGCAACAATCTCTCAGATTTAATAGGCGTTCAAAGAGAACTTTGCCATCTCCGTTACTCATCACCTTTCAATGGCCACTAAAGAAGACATTGAGAACATCAACAAATCCATTGAGGCACTATCTTCCATGATGCAAACCCTTACCACTAGGGTCACTACCATGGAACAAAACAAGGTCACTGTTTCCACCCTTGACAAACTGAAGGAACAAATGAGTAAGATCTCTGAGGATTTCACTTATGTGGACCGGCCTCCCACTCCTTTGGATGTGAAGGATAGACTCCCTGAAAAGTTCTCCACTGCTGATATTCCAAAGTTCAAGCCTACTGACAATCCAATATTCCATTTGAAGGCGTTCTCTGCAACCATGGCTCTTAAGGGATTGGACGTAACACTCTTCCCTACGGTGTTCCCTCTCTCCTTAGAACATGCTTGCCAACAATGGTTTTATTCCTTAGATGTCAAGCATACTGCGACTTGGCAAGATGTCACCGACAGTTTCATGAATTGTTACAAATGTAACATTCAAACTAAAACTTCTGAACGTGAACTCTCCATTCTCAAACAGAAAGAGAATGAAGGCTTCACCGCTTACTTGAACAGGTGGAGGGAAACAACTTCACTCTTGGTAGGTCCACCCAAAGAAAGAGAGATGGTTCGCCTCTTTATTCAAAATCTGACTCATAAATATAGGGAACATCTCAAATTTCTTCCACTGAATACTTTCGAAGCTGTATATGAAATCGGCATCAATATCGAGGATGAGCTAATAAAGACTGCTGGTAGTAACAATAATAAGACTTGGAAAAACAAGAAGAACGACCATCCTTCTTCTTCGTCTTCTAAGCACGAAAATACTACCAACAATATAAGTCAAGTTGATCTCAATGAAGTGTTAGCTCTTGATACTCCATTGCCCAAGAAGAAAAGAACTTACACTCCTTTAGGAATGACTTATGATGCGGCCTTTGATCGCCTTTACAGTCAAGGCTTGATCACACCTATTGGGCCATTTCCAGAGCCAAAACCTGAAGAAAGGAGCGCCAAATTGAATCCCAATGCCTATTGCAAGTACCATCAAGGAAGGGGCCACACTACGGAGCAATGTTGGAATTTGAAGGACGTCATTCAAGACTTGATGGATGCAAACAAAGTTCCTGTCCCTCCAGGCGGCAAGAAGTAATGAATACAAGGCACACAGATCTTTCGTGCAAGATTTCATGATTTCTTTCTTTATCATTCTTCTCCACTCCCCCATTCATGTCTAGCATAGGTTTTCAACTTTGAATTTTTTTTATATGTTTCATGTGTTTCGTTCACCTTTTCCATTAATAAAATGAGCAATTTTCCTCTACATCTCGATCATAGAATTTTTCATTCATTCATTCATTCTCAACAAAAAAAAAAAATAATAAAAAAATAATAATAAAAAAAATAAATAAAAAAAATCAATTACCGAACTAAACCCAAGGTACACCAATGACTTGAGGCACCTTTGCAACATGTCATTCCCTGTTAACCGTTCAATCACATTCCATTTCTTCATCAACCATTTTGAGCCTCGTCTAACGTTTGGCCTTCATTTCTTCAACCCACATTCACTTAACCCTGGGATTGGAAGATGTGTAATTGTATAACATTCAAAAAGCAAGTAAAGAAAAAAAAAAAGAAAGAAAGCAGCAAAGCAACAATAAAACAATGTCTAAAGGCAAGTGTTCCAATGTCTTTGATATGAACACGTCTCAAATTGCGTCTCTCATCGAGTGCTCGGTACCGTGCCTGAGAAACATGAATGCTAAGTGAGTAATGGACCGCATGATCTGAGATTGCCTACATTGATTCAAAAGAATGAAAAAAAAAAAGTTCAAAGCAAAAAAAAAATGTGTTGAAAATAAACTTGCAAAATTCAAAATTTTCAAATTCACAATTACACATCTTGGGGGCTTCTCTCGGGTCTTGAGCCTCTTACCTCTTTCTTCCTTAAACCATCAACTTAACCACATTACAACCCTTGAAAGACCTCCTTGAGGTGTACATACACTTGTGCAAAGTTCGGTTAGAGCTACGTTCGGCCTGATTCCTAACGGATACGTAGGCAACCTCACATCGAGGTGCGGCCACATTCATATTCATATCCATGCATGATCTAGTCAAAGAATATCCAATGCTTATCCCTACCCATTTAGAGCTAGACTTGGGGGCTTGAACCCAAATCACATTAGCTTACCCAGCCTGAAGAGTCATCATCTTTAACTTTTCTCACATCTCTTTCCATCGCCATAACCCTTGCAGCCAGCCTTAGCATCACATTCACACACTTCACTCACACATCCATATCCATATCAATCATCCTTCCCTTTAAGAGCCCTTTATCATGAAATCTTGTTTCAACACTGTGCATGTTTCATCATATTTAAAGACAACATTCAGTAGAAGAAACATTGTATACTTGCTTAGCTTCCTGAGCAATGTTCATTATTTTGCATAATGTGCTAAGAAACATTTATATATCAATGATTTTTAATCATACAAAGCATATCGTGCTTAGCTCCTTGACCTAAGCAACGTTCATTATGCAATAATCACTATACGTGCTTAGCTTCCAGACCTAAGTGACGTTCAAAATCGCTTCTTTACACCATATATGATGCTTAGCTCCATGACTTAAGTTGATTCATATATTGTGTCACATGATGTAATTGTCCTTAGCCTCCTGGCCTAAGAACATGCATCATGCATACATTATTTTCAGGACAAGCAATTCAATCCATACGATTCATTTCGTCTTGCTCAAGGAGGAAGTTCAAAACTTCTTTCCTTTTTCATTATTTTATTTTGGGGAAGTTCAAAAACTTTTTCCAAGTTTTCATCGAAGGAAGTTCGAAAATAAAAGTTCAGTTTTCACATCTTTCTTTTTCGGGAGAAAGTCGGTACCCTCCACTCATGACAAAAATTGACGGAAAATTTTTGCTTTTGCATCTTCGTTTGCTTGTGTCTGCACACACACATATACACACACACACACACACACACACTCACAAGTCATACACATGTCATGTCATATCAAGTCAAACTTGGTCAAGTCAATCACAGTATATACGAGTCCATTGGCAAATTTATTTTTGCAGGTCTTATCTACAGCCCACGTCCGGGGACAAACGGACCATCTACAGCCCACGTCTGGGGACAAGCGGACCATCTACAGCCCACGTCCGGGGACAAGCGGACCACCATCATTTCACGGCGCAAGGTTCTCGATACACAGAGACTTGCAATCTCATCATCTTTCGACTTTCCTCAAGCATGGAAAGTATTATCCGGTGGATTTTTCTTCAAGTATAGAAAACCGCCAAATCGGCTTTCCTCAAGCATGGAAAGTATTATCCGGTGGATTTTTCTTCAAGTATAGAAAACCGCCAAATCGGCTTTCCTCAAGCATGGAAGGAACTATCGGTGGAATTCTTCAAGCATAGAATGACGCCATATTCATCAGTCGGCTTTCCTCAGGCTTGGAAAGCGTTATCGGTGGATTTTTCTTCAAGTATAGAAAACCGCCAAGTCGGCTTTCCTCAAGCTTGGAAAGCGTTATCGGTGGATTTTTCTTTAAGTATAGAAAACCGCCAAGTCGGCTTTCCTCAAGCATGGAAAGCATCATCGGTGGATTTCTTCAAGCATAGAACGACACCAAATTCATACGTCGACTTTTCTCAAGCATGGAAAGTATTATCCGGTAGGTTTTTTCAGGCTTAGAAAACTACCAAACTCCTCAGTTGGCTTTCCTCAGGCATGGAAAGCGTTTCAACAGACGTAATCCGGTGGATTCCTTCAAGCATAGGAAGCTACCAAGCTCATTTGCCACCAATACACTGGTGTTAGATAAGCATTCTATCCCTTTACTCTTTTATCTGTAGAACTAACATTATTCTGCAAGTATCGGCGTATACAGAATGATTTAGGATCGCAGATCGTCTTAAATCATTCTCCGTCCCTATCGGCTGCTTTGACTATCGTTTTCGAAACTGACGTTTCTACAAACTCAGTCAAAGTGGGGGCTTCTGTAGACATCTAAAAATATCTCCCCAAAACCAAACCCGATGATGAACAACCTTTCACCGCCACGATTGGTCGGGTTTAGTATTTAATCCCGAGAGTGCTTAAAAAATCGTATTTTATTAAATACATAATTTTGAACAGTCCATGGATTAGTCTTGATGTTTGGTAAAAGCATAGTTTTAATTTCATCCCAAACTTATTAATTAATTTTTAGCCCAAGCCTTTTTTATTTTATTGTTTTATTATTTATTTTTGGCCCAAACCCATTATTTAATTATTTTCTTATTTTAGCCCGAATAATAAAAAGTCAGAAAAGGCCCGAAATTATCAATCGGCACTTAAAATGCCGAAGGAAGTTAGGGTTAAAAATGTATTTAGACGGAAAAACAGGCTAGAATTTCCCGCGCCACGGCAGGTACCTACCGTGTCACGGGAATCCTTCTCGTCTGACGGTGGGATTTCCCGTGACACGGGAGGTCTGCCGTGACACGGGACATTCCGTGTCTTTTCTACGTAAACCCTTAACGCGTTTTTTATCCCGTTTTCTGAAAATTTCCCGCGTCACACCAAAAATGTACCGTGTCACGGGAAAGTGTACCGTCTGACGGTGGAGCTTCCCGTGTCACGGTACAGTTTGACCGTGTCACAGGATACTTTTGTAGGGTTTTTATCATTTTAGGGTTCTGTGTGCTCTCTCAGCACATTTTCCCTATAAATACCCCCTCATTTCTGATGAACGGGGCACCGTGTAATTCTCTGATTTAATTTTCTCTCTTCTATGCTTTAGGCTAAACACTAGCCTACCCCTTTTCTACTTCAAAATTCCTTCTTCAAGTACTCAAAGGAGTCCATACTTTACTCGTGGTTATATCCTTAAGCCAAGGCGTGAAAGGTAGAACTGTTTGAAGGTTTGGCCCCAAATCTACCTTACTTAATTTAATTATTGCATTATTATTTTCTTGAAGTTACTAACTAGTTTATTATTTTGTAGTTGCAAACAAACAGAATCAAAGTAAGAGTCATGCTCCTTTTATTTTTATTATTTTTCTAACGATTTTATGTTGTTGGAATTATGATTAAATTGGTTTTAATATTAATGTTGTTTTATTATATTTATGATCACCATATTTCATGTTTAAAGGGAATATGTAATTGAAAATCACGCCTAATAAGATAATTTGGACAACCGGTTTAGGTTCCTTTTTAATCTTGTTGTTTAATCAAGTGATCACGATATTTTAGAATTATGTGTTGCATTAATATTCAACCAATTTAGCATAATAATAGTTTGGAGCGAATTGAATTATTGTTTGTATGCCTTTGAGATCACAGGAATGCTTTTCAATATAAGAATCGAGTAGAGGCCAATACGGGCGAACGTAACTCCATGACTCACTTCGTACCATCATCCCCGATCCTCCTTTCGTGGTTCCGAACCATATGGAGTCAGTAATCTCATGGATTATGAATGGGGTGTAACCTTAACGGGTCAATCGTTGTTGCCTATCGTTGTCCCTTATCGTGGTTGCCTTTTTATGATCCGTGAACGGTTTACAAGTTCCTTAAAAACTTATTGGCGGCTCCCTACTTTCCTTGTCCCTAATCGTGTCCCTTATCGCATTATGTCAATTCCCACTTCCTATGATTGCCAAGCATGTTCACACATGCTTAACGTAGGCGCACTTCAAGCGACGCCTACAAGGACTGAGCATAAAAACTGCCATAATAAACTGATTAAACCGTATTAGCAAATCGATTAAACTGACACATTGTGAAGACTCAAGCAAGATTGCAAGATGTTGTAAGACGATTGTACCATCGCCAAACGCTGGCAGCAAACGCCAAATGACAGGATTATCGCTTGGCGCCGGACACTAGCATGTGGCGCCACAGTCCAAATCTTTGCGCTTTTATGGAACATCGACTTAGGACTGTTTCCAGTGTTTTTCTTTAAAAGGATTAGCCTAAAAGTCGTATTAAGTCCAGTTTAATCAATTTATTAAACTTCAATTATTTATTAATTAATAAATTAATTAAATTAACAAAGTCCTTTTAGTCATTATTTTTATTTTTTTAACTCATAAAAAAGTCAAAAAAATGGTTAGGAAAAAACACATCGAGTATGCACAACAAATAATGCACAAGTAGTCATATAGTCACGATATGATGCAATGAGTTTCCATCCTAACTATGACTCTAGTCCTCTAAAGTTCGGGATATGGGTTAGTGAAAGAGGGTCCATGGTTATGAGTCCGGATGCACCACGCGAAAGCCTTACCTTTGGAAGGGTTGGCGCGTATGGATGGGACCCCGTGAGTTAAACTCGCTTCCATGGTTTTGTGAATTCAACATTCTCGGATGTACCCTTCGTTGTCAGGAGCGTTCAATTGGGTAGATAGAAATCCTCCCCAGCAGAGTCGCTAAAAAACTGTAGGGAATATTTTAAGCCATCTCACACTTGAGCCCCACCGTGATCATACACTTAAGCATGGTGGTGTCCAAAGAGAAGGAAGCTAGAGTAAAAGAGTCGCTAACTAATGGGCTATGGTGAGTCCGACTCACCGCGGAAAAAACCCGAGCCAAGGATCCACTCGCAATAAATAAAATCACAAAAGCATAACAAATAAACACGAAGGGCGAAATAGGAAATATACCTTTGGAGCGTGCTTTGCCCGACCGAATGGGCTCTTACTTGAAAGCTTAGCCCCGGAAACACGAGAGCCTCCGACGGAGATCCACCCGTAAAAACGACTATCGACTTTTAGGTCCGTTACTTCGAGGATAGCAAGGTCCGACCGAAACCCGAGTATTATATGAGTTTAAGAGTTTTTGCAAATGTAATGCTCTATTGAACTCCTTCTCAAGCACCATTCACAAAAACCCAAGTTGGGTATTTATAGGGAATGGTGAGAGTGGGAATTTCTATCCCATCAATGTGGGACTATGAAATTCCACAATTTATTTTAAAGCTAAAATAAAATAAATAAGCAAACTAATAATAAATCTACAAGTGTCATTAATACATGCAAAGGGAAGTGAGGACCACTTGGAGAGGGGGGGACCAAACTTGCTCCCCACTCCTTTCTCTCCTTGTGCCACATGTCCCTCACCCCTCACATGCTTCCCATATTCATGGCCCTAGCTATCCCACGCCATGCCCAACCACGCACTTAGAGATGTAGGCTGCTGCTTGCAGCTAGCAAGCCACTGATGTGTCTATTTTATATAGTATTTTACCCCCGTCCCTTAGTCATAATTAGTAGTGTTTTTGGCTCTTTAGAGCCACTTTTATTACTAATTGGTGCTTTCTAGTGTTTTCGTAGATTTGGTTGACTTTTGCAGGGATTTACACTTTTGGAGTATTTTCCCGAGATATTTTGGAGCAATCACGAACATTGGAGAAGCACGACCAGACTTTATAGCCCAAGACCGGTTAGAGCCATCGAACCGGTGATTAAGGGCTCGGTATAGGTGATACCGGGGAATTTGGACCGAGTAATCAAGACCCGAGCAGGAAACCCAGATTGGCCCGAAGAATTGGAGCCCAATCGTAGTCCAAATAGTGGCCCAAAGAGCCGCCTGGCCAAAAAGGCTGGCGTCCGGAGGCGCGCCCGGCCGGGCGGGAGAAGCTAAGGTCGGCGCCCGGTGATGCGCCTGGCCGGGCGCGAGAACCATATGGGCACCGCCCGATCGGGCGCGTGTAAATATTAGGGGTTAATTTCGTCGTTTAAGTTTGTTTTAGTTTAGGATTTGTACGGAGTATAAATACTCCTCCGTAATACGATTTTAGGATCTCTCTCTCTCTCTCTCACTTTCTTTACTCTCTTAATTGTTTTCTTAGATTCTCTCTCTCTAAAACCTTTGTTCTTAATCCATTCTTAATTCCAGATTTGTTTGGTAACTATTTCTCTTCTCTTAATCTTAGTTGTTTACTTTATTCCTTTAATCATGTCTTACTTTATTGCTTTGATTAATTCAGTTTTTGCCATGTGTGAGTAGTTCTATTTCTAGGGTTTATGGGGATCCATAAATAATATGAAGGGATAATTTATTGTTGTTAATTATCAATGCTAGATTAATTTCCTATTGATTGATTTAATGCTCTGTGACTAGATTAGGCCTGATCTTTTATGCATGAGTTTGAAAATATTGATTTGAGATTTGATAGATGAGAATTGATGTTTAGGTCTAGTTTCAATAGGCAGGTTAATTTATAAATGGTTAAGTCAAGATTCGAAAGATGAGATTTAATACCGGTAAATTAATTGTGTGATTATAATACGTAGCGAAAGCCCTTTATAATCTGATTAATGTATGCATTGATGAATGATTATTATATTCTACCTTGGAATATTATTTATTGGTGAACCTATGCCCTAGATCCCTTTTATATATTATTTCCTCCTTATTCTTAACCTTCGTAGTTTAGTCTCATACTCAACTTATATATTGGTTACCTAATAATCTAGATTATATTAATTAATTAGGAATAGAAAGACTTGTTTCTCTGTGGAGATCGACCCTACTTCCCTATCTACTTTAGTTAGCGGACTTAGGTAATTACTTTTGATTGGGGGATACGACTTTACCCTATCAAAATTTGGCGCTGTTGCCGGGGAGACGGTTTTATTTTTGTTTCTAATTATTTTTGTAGTCTAGGTTATTTTCTCTTTTTTTGTCTCAGAGAACGTTAGTTCTTTGAGGCAAATCTCATATTTGCTTTTTGTTTTTTTTTTTATGCCCAGGTGTTCAAGATCAGGGTACATCCCATTCGATCCTAAGATCGAACGTTCCTTTCATAGACAGAAAAATCTCTACAAGCAAATCGTGGCAGATTCTGGTGATAATAATAATCACTGAGACCCTCCAACTGGTTTTAGCGATTCAGAGGTATCATCAGATCCAGAATCAGAGATGGCGGTTCCAAAGATGCTTAGTGATTAATCACAACCCAAGCTTACAGATTTTCCACATCTCACTCCCACTCCGGCTCTTGATGGGGTACAATTCGAAATTAAACCTCAATTTATAACGATGATAGAGAGGAAGCAATTTAGTGGAGCCAAGGGTGAAGACCCAAATCTTCACATTGCCGACTATTGTCAATATTGTAATACCATCAGGCAATCCGGGGTCACTCAAGACCAAATCAGGGGGATTCTTTTTCCCTTTTCTTTAACTGGAAAAGCTAAATTGTGGTTTAATGGCTTAAATAGAACCGCACTTGGTATAACTGACTGGGAAACTCTTGTTTTGAATTTTTATAACAAGTATTATCCTGCGGAGAGAACAACCGTACTACGGAGTGCGATTCAGAACTTTGCCCAAGAAGCTAATGAATCTTTATATGAGGCTTGGGAGAGGTTCAAGAACCTACAAAGAGAATGCCCTCACCATAATTTAGCACAATGGAAGTTAATCCAAGCCTTTTACAATGGCATTGGAAATTCTTCTAGAATAATTTTAGATTCTGCAGCTAGTGGGAGATTTATGAATCTAAATGTTGATGATGCAGGTCAGGTTATTGAAGATATGGCGATACATAATTCCCAATATGGGAATCCTAAAGGATTTGCTAACAAGAGGAAGCATAGTTTTGACTCTGTATCCTTTTTGCAAGCTCAACTGACCTCTATATGCCAAAAATTAGATAATCTTAGTACTGCTAATGTAGCTAATGTTTCTGCAATTAATAATAATTCTAATGAGGCTTTCTGTGAAAATTGTGGTATTATAGGTCATTGGGAACAAGATTGCAGGAGTTCTATGGATCAAGTTAATGCCTTCCAAGCCTATAGGCAGAATATCCCATACTCCAACACCTACAATCCTGGTTATCAGAATCATCCGTACCTTTCCTACCAGAGTACTAATGTTCAAAATCCACCACCACAAGAACCACAGGCGCCACAACAACAACAACAGAAATATTACCATCCCAATGTTGGCCAGAAGAATCAACCACAATAAACCTCCTCATCTTCCGACCCTTCTTTGGTGGAAATTAGAGCAATGTTGGTTAATATGCAAAAGAACATGGAGAGTAGAGATACGACAATTGATTAAATTCTAGCACATAATAAAATTATAGATAATCAAATTGTGTAACTCTCTGCTACTCTACAAGCCCGCCAATAGGGAGCTATGCCGGCACAGCCGACCAGGCCTACGGATCAAGCCTATGCAATTACTCTAAGGAGTGGTTCAAACTATGAAGGGCCCCCTATGCCCAGAGTTGATGAACCTGTTTCATGAAATAATTCTAATCTTGATTCCGTTAAACAAAACAATGTAGTTAATAGCGCTGCTGCGTTAAAGGATAGTACTAACATATCTAATTCTACATTGCAGGGTACTACTCCAGAGAAGGTGGCTACTCCAGACAAGAGCAACAATGCTCAAAAGCCAATTATCAAACTTCCATTCCCCAATCGTCACTTGAAGACAAATTTGGATAAGCAGTTTGGTAAGTTCCTGGAGATGGTAAAAGATTTGAAGGTAACAGTTCCCTTCACTGAATTAATCACACAAATTATTTCATATGCAAAATTTATGAAAGAAATATTGACAAGGAAAATGTCTATTAGTGAGGTAGAGACAGTAGCTTTCACTACTCAGTGTAGTGCCGTACTTCAAAATAAGTCTCCACCTAAATTAAAAGATCCGGGTAGCTTTTCTATCCCTTGTCATATAGGCAATCTAATGATTAATAATGCATTGTGTGATTTGGGTTCTAGAGTTAGTGTCATGCCATTATCTGTGTGTTCCAAGTTGAATATTGGTAAATTAAAATCTACTAATATTACTCTACAAATGGTCGACCGTTCTGTCAAATACCCTTTAGGCGTTTTAGAGGATGTCCCCGTTAGAGTAGGTAAATTTTATATAACTGTGGATTTTGTTGTTCTTGATATGGCTGAAGATATGCAAACCTCAATTATTTTGGGTAGACCATTCCTTAACACTGCAGGAGCAATCATAGATGTGAGAAGTGGTAAGTTAACACTATCAGTAGGGGATGATAAAGTTGTTTTCAATCTTAATAATACCCCTAAAAGCCCCATGACTAAGGAGAAATGTTTTAGTGTTAATGTGGTTGAGAATTATTCTAACAAGCCCCAAGCTCTTGAAAAAGATCCCTTGGAGGCGGTATCTTGTGTTGCATCCTTTTCAGATGAGATAGACAAATGGCAGAAGGAAGTTGATGCAATAGAAAGAGTACTCTACACTGTTGGTCTTGGTTTTGAAGACGAAAAAGTTGAATCAATCAAGCACGTTGTGCAATTTGAGCCTACGGTAAGTGTTCTGCCAGATCGAGTTACAAGTGTTGAATGCAATAACAATTTGAAGCAACCCTCGATCTAAGGGGGATCTTTGGTGCGTAGCATAGAATACCTCCCACTCCAAGTCAAGGAGGATCCACCAGACAAAGTGAATTGGTGTCCCACAGGGCATGTCAGGAAGCCGCGTCGTTGCCAAAACACCGCTAGACCGGGTGAGAAACCGCCCGATCAAGCGTTAGGCCAAGGGTCCTAGTTCTTGTACTTGGTAAGAAGGTCGTGCGGGACCTAGATAAACCAGCGCTTTGCGGGAGGCAACCCGTATTTTTAATGCCTTTTAGACTAGTTTTTCTTTCCTTTTTCTTATGAGAGGAGAGATGAGGGAATTTAATGAGTTTTATGAGTGCTTATACAGGTTTGAAGGAAAAGAGTTAGCCAAATTTTGGAGTAAAGAAGAAAAAGTGAAATGGTCAATTAGCCTCGGGCCCGATCGGGCGAAGCTCGCCCGACCGGGCGCGAGAGCAAGGCTTTTATTTCGAGTATTTTTGCCCAACCAGGCGATGGGCGCCCGACCGGGCGCAAAACTCGTCGTATACGGACATATTTGTCCGCCCGATCGGGCAAACCTCGCCCGACCGGTCGCGAGAAGTGGCGAAAATTTGAACGTTAGATTGCCCGACTAGGCGAAGGGCGCCTGATCGGGCGCGAGAGTTGAAGGCAATACGGGGCATCAGACCGCCCGATAGGGCGAATGGCGCCCGACCGGGCGCGAAAACCAATTGAATAAAAAATTCCAGATCGCCCGACCGGGCGCGAGGTTGTCCGCCCCGTTTTTTTCTCTTTTTTCTTCTTTCTTCCTTCATTTCTTCTTTCCTCCATTACTTTCTCTCTCTAAAACTTAAATTCTCTCTATCTTCTCTCTAAGATTTCTCCTTCATTTCTCACCCAAATCCAAAACTTTTTACATATTTTTAATCCCCTCTTCATCCTCTACATTTCTACACCAAAATCTTCAAGTTCCAATCAAATAATTTTTAGACCCACTTTCAAAAAAATATCAAAAATGGCAGCAAAGAGGGCAAGAACACTTCTAGGGGGAAGCTCAAGCTCAAGCCAGCAATACGACCTGGCGTTGCAACTACCGCATTGGCCGACGATCAAAATAGCAACCCCGGAACAGAAGGAAAAGCTTGAGCAACTCTATAGGCGTGAGGTAATTCCTTCACGGCGGTTACACTGCCCTACTCTAGAAGCATTAGGTTTATATGATTATGTTAGGAGATTTTTGAACGATATTGGTATGAGGAAATTCTTTGATATGCACTATGCCACTTATCGTGAATTAACCTGTGAATTTCTTTCCTCTTTGCATGTTCATAGCCATAAAAATGGGCCAAAATTGATTTTTAGGTTAAATAATAGAAATATTACTTTAACTTTTGTTGATTTTTGTAAATTGTTTGATTTGGAACCTGATTTGCCTCACTAATGGCATGCTGAGTACAAAATGGATGATATTTATACTGCTTTGACTAGTTTGTCGGCGCCTAACGCCCGACATGCTAGTGCTAAACCAATCCATCACCCTGTTCCTAAAGTATGGCAAAGATTTGCTGGTGTTAGCTTTTTGGGTAGGAACGAGCCCCATAAATGTCAGACCAATGAACTTGCTGTTATTGGCCATTATGTGTTCGGATTCGGGAACCTTAACATAGCTAGGTATATCATCCATCACTTAGCTAGGCATGCTACGGCTAGTAACACCGCTACTACCCCCATCCGTCTAGGTGGCCTTATCACTAGGATAGCTATCAAGAAGGCCGGTTTTGTAGAGGCTAGACCCCACCAGATGACCAACTGTGGACCTGATACCTACATGACCACTAGATACCTAGAGGAGTTGGGTTAGGTACGATCGGATGGTGAGCAGACACCCCACTGGTGTATTAGGACTGGGAGCGAGCAGCCTTCGCCCATTTTTCCCTTACCCAGTCCTGACTTGACCGCCTTTCCCCAGGGCAACCATCTTACACATATGATGTTTTAGTTGCCAACGCTAGAGGGAAAGCACCACCACCACCAGTTCCACCACCCCAGCCTCAGCCTCAGCCCGAGGTGGCGTTTTCTCCACCTCGCATGTCCCACTCCGTCCCTCATGTTGACTCTGACCCAGTTTGGGACCTTCAGAGTATAGGTCAGGCCTTAGGACGTATCGAGCATTCCCATACTGACCTTAGGAGGATGGTAGGCTCTATAGACCAGAGGTTAGGGTACCTGGAGAGGAACCAGGGTAAAGCTCTCTACCCTATGTACGATGATTATGCTCGCCGGGGCAACATCCCCGACGATGCTATTTACCCTGACTGGTTTCAGCCTCCACCCCAGGGATACGATAAGGATCCCACTGCCCGTGGTATTTACACTGACTATTCTGCCTTCCATGGGTACGACCAGGACATTCCTTTTGGGGGACCGGCGGGGGGGACTTTTCAGGCTGATTATTTAGGTGGTAGCTCTTCTGGTGCAGGTGGTGCAGGTGGCAGTGGAGGTGCAAGGTTCGGCCACATGGATGAGGATGATCAGGACTAGCTATGCTGGGCTAGTTCCCGAGCCAATGAGGACATTGTCTGATTCTGGCTTGGGGGAGATTTTGGATTTGGTATATTTCTTTTTCTCTTTTCTTTTATTTTTGGTGTGTTTTCTTAGGTTAGATTTATTGCTTTCTAGGTTAGTTTTATTGCTTTCTTATATATGAAAAATACAAAAAAAAAAAAAAAAAAAAAATTGAAAAAAAAAAAATCCAAAAATACGTTCCAATGAATTGTAAATCATGCTTCCCTGTGCCCCTTACTTGAGAAAATTGTTTTGATTCTTGGTATTTGATGATAAGCATTATGGATTAGTTGATCATGATTTGATGTTTGATTGCCTTGAAACCTTAACACGAGTCAATTTTGTCCAACTACTTGTGAATATAGTGCTTGACTAGTTAATTTGATTAGGAATGTTTGTTAGTTCCTGGTATGTCAATGAATTTAAGTATTGATTTGAAACTATAAGTAGTGTTTATATGATTCATTATTACGCACATTGAGGAGGACGAAGGCGTTCATTCTTTTAGGTAGCCTCCAGATGATTGTAGATATATTTGTTCCCTTCTTGCTACCCATGTTGTTGCCTTGACTTTTTGTTGTTTTATTAGCCACATTACAAGCCTATTTTGCCCCATTGGTTACTAGTTCAATTCCAAGCTTGGCTTGGGGGAGCTATTAGTGAGTAAGGTGAGGGAGTTTGTAGTGTGTTTATTATTTGCACAATTTGGGTGGGTTTTGAGAAGTTATTTTGTTCTTGATCATAGTTTATTTTTGATGAGTTTGAAAGTTTAATCTTCTTGAAAAAATATAGTATGACGTTATGAAAAAAAAGAGAAGTTCAAAAAATGAAAAAAGAAAAATAATAAGTGAACTTCAATAGAAAATTCAAAAAAAAAAAAAAGTGTTCAATTGTTCTAGTTGGAGGTTGATTCAAAAGGAAATGAAAAAAAATAAAAACTTCAGTGAAAAATTCAAGTTTGGAAATAAAGTTTGTTTATTCACTCCACTTCTTCATTATTATATCTTATGAGTGATATTGTAAGAGTTGGGATTAATTATATTGATTGGAGTATATTTGGTTGATATTAGAGTTGGTTATGTAGGAGAAGTTGATCATTATTTATTTTGATCATGGGTTTTGCTAAGATTTGCTCCCTTAAGCATAGCTTTTCTCTCACTTGTTCCCAAATGATTCCTACCCTTTACCCTAGACTTACATTACAAGCTTTAAAGACCTTCCGACCTTTGTGCATAGAGTTGTATGAATGTGAAAGTGTTGTTTATCAATGCAAGTTATGATTTGACGTATTTCGAGTCGACTAGTAGGTTGAGCGTTCATTGTTTTATACACACGAGAGTGTGAGTTGGGAGGGCATTGTTCACATAAAGGGGTTGGATGTAGAGCGATCGAGTACATCGTTTACTCGCCACAAAAATGAGAGTTGAGTGTGTGAGCACTAGTCTTGAATTCTATATGCTCTTGTGGTTTGCTCTATTTGAAAATTGTTAGGGAGGAAAGGTAACTGGATGGATTTGATTGGTTAATTTTGAAGCATGTTTATTTGATTTACCCTGAATCGTTTGTGCTTGATTTTTACTTTTTGGGGTGAAGCATATTTATTGATTCATTGATGAGATCTTTGCTTAGGGACAAGCAAAGGTTTGGCTTGGGGGAGTTTGATGTGTCTATTTTGTATAGTATTTTACCCCCGTCCCTTAGTCATAATTAGTAGTGTTTTTGGTTCTTTAGAGCCACTTTTATTACTAATTGGTGCTTTCTAGTGTTTTCGTAGATTTGGTTGACTTTTGGGGATTTACACTTTTGGAGTATTTTCTCGAGATATTTTGGAGCAATCACGAACATTGGAGAAGCACGACCAGACTTTATAGCCCAGGACCGGTTAGAGCCATCGAACCGGTGATTAAGGGCTCGGTATAGGTGATACCGGGGCATTTGGACCGAGTAATCAAGACCCGAGGAGGAAACCCAGATTGGCCCGAAGAATTGGAGCCCAATCGTAGTCCAAATAGTGGCCCAAGAGAGCCGCCCGGCCAAAAAGGCTGGCGCCCAGAGGCGCGCCCGGCCGGGCGGGAGAAGCTAAGGTCGGCGCCTGGCCGGGCGCGAGAAGCATATTGAAGAGCAAAAAGGCGCGCCCGATCGGGCGGTGCCTCGCCCGATCGGGCGGTGCCTCGCCCGATCGGGCGCGTGTAAATATTAGGGGTTAATTTCGTCGTTTAAGTTTGTTTTAGTTTAGGATTTGTACAGAGTAGAAATACTCCTCCGTAATACGATTTTAGGATCTCTCTCTGTCTCTCTCTCACTTTCTTTACTCTCTTAATTGTTTTCTTAGATTCTCTCTCTCTAAAACCTTTGTTCTTAATCCATTTTTAATTCCAGATTTGTTGGGTAACTATTTCTCTTCTCTTAATCTTAGTTGTTTACTTTATTCCTTTAATTATGTCTTACTTTATTACTTTGATTAGTTTAGTTTTTACCATGTGTGAGTAGTTCTATTTATAGGGTTTATGGGGATCCATAAATAATATGAAGGGGTAATTTATTGTTGTTAATTATCAATGCTAGATTAATTTCCTATTGATTGATTTAATGCTCTGTGACTAGATTAGGCCTGATCTTTTATGCATGAGTTTGACAATATTGATTTGAGATTCAACATATGAGAATTGATGTTTAGGTCTAGTTTCAATAGGCAGGTTAATTTATAAATGGTTAAGTCGAGATTCGAAAGATGAGATTTAATAGCGGTAAATTAATTGTGTGATTATAATACGTAGCAAATCCCTTTATAATCTGATTAATGTATGCATTGATGAATGATTATTATATTCTACCTTCGAATATTATTTATTGGTGAACCTCTTCCCTAGATCCCTTTTATATATTATTTCCTCCTTATTCTAAACCTTCGTAGTTTAGTCTCATACTCAACTTATATATTGGTTACCTAATAATCTATATTATATTAGTTAATTAGAAATAGAAAGACTTGTTTCCCTGTGGAGATCGACCCTACTTCCCTATCTACTTTAGTTAGAGGACTTAGGTAATTACTTTTGATTGGGGGATACGACTTTACCCTGTCAGCCACGCACTCCAAGTGCGGGCTGCTGCTAGCATGCCGCGCATTCCAAGTGCGGGCTGCTAGCAGCTTGCTGCCCTTGGATGCCGCGGCTGCTAGCAATGGTGCGCTAGCACGCACCATCCATCCTTGGCTCGGCTTGGTGCGCATGTTAGCCACCATGCTTGCGCATTATGCCCCTAGCACTCGGATTCTTGGGGCATTCCGATGCTAGGGGTATTTTGGGAAATAGTGTCGATTTATTATTATTTGCGCGTTTCGTCATTTACTATTTTTGACTCAACTTCCGACGCTCTGTTTCGACGCTCTAAGCTCGAATTTCTGACGTCTAAATATTTAATAGTCGGGCAAATCATTAATTTCTTCTGAATTAATTCGTTGAGTCGGTTCTTTAATTGCTTGGGTGTGACCTAAAGGGATCAGTCAAGATTAAACTGTAATTTTAATTATACATTAATATTACAAATCGGAAGTGGCCTCCACCTAGGCATTCCGATCACTTTACCTTACTGAATATATTAGCTTTCTAATAATTCGGAACCCACTATAAAAATAATACACTTGTTCCAAGGACACCATTCTTTTCAATCTCCCACTTGTCCTTGAGGACAAGTGAGCATTCAATGTATAGCCCTTTTCCAATGTCTCTTCATGAACTATAGAGTAAGATTATTCGTCATCCCTGTTACGTCCAGAAGTGTTTCTCAAAATCCGAGTTTGATTGTAAATAAGTAGATGATTTCTAAAATCCATCTGAGCACGACCATGCATTTTTACATTCTTGCTCTTCGAGAGGCCTTGTAAACAACAAGACATGTTCCCTATTATTAGTCGGGGGACAGTCCTAGTCTTCAAATGTAGCTTCTCTTACTAAGAGGACCTAGCCGCCTGATTCCCCAATTACGGCAGACGTTTGACCGACATAAAAAACGGACTAGTACTCAAACAAGAGACCTCACAATACTCATGGTCAAGGAAAAGAGTTTCGATAGCAATAATGAGAAATACACTTATGATGCTTTTGAATCTCTTAAAGTATTCTCATAGATCAATCCAGTATGGTTCTAAACCAATACTTGTGCAAATAAATTATGTCCTCATAGCACAAGAAACGGTGCCATAAATCATACTACACACTAATCTCTATTGGTCATTAATCGTCCACCATATAAATAACCTTGATTAGGGATAATTTTCGATTAAAATATTCAATGTTCACTTAATAGGTGTTTCTTTATCCAAGACATTGTCTTGATACCCTATTTTTAATATTCTTTAAATCGAATGGACTCATTATTTAATTCTAAACCACAATTAAATAGAAACGGAGTGATTTAAATTGCATAAAAATTTAATTACTCCAAAACTGAATGGTTCATCATAGTGTTTTACATCAACATTGTCCAAATTAAAACACTAAAATAAGGAAATCAAAGCCAGTTTCTAATGTGCTTGATTCCCATTGCCTCAACGTGTTTGTTGTGCTACACTTGAGACAAAGGTTTAGTGAGTGGATCGGCTACATTTTCATCCGTTTCAACCTTGAAAATTTTGATTTCACCTTCTGATTTCCATTCTCTAATCATGTGAAACTGCCTCTTGACATATTTGACCTTATGATGTTCTCGTGGCTCTCTGGCCTGAGCAATATCCCCATTGTTGTCACAATAGAGGTCTATTAGACCCTTGATTGAGGGTACAATATAGTTTCCCAATGAACTTGCGAATCCAAACTGCCTCCTTAGCTGCCTCAGATGCTGCCAAGTATTCGGCTTCAGTTGTAGAATTAGTAGTTGTGCTTTGCTTAGCACTCTTCTTACTAAACGCTCCTCCATTGAGACAGATTATGTACCCAGGCTGTGACTTGAAGTCGTCTCTATCTGTCTGGAAGCTTGCGTCGGTGTAAACCTCAACAACCAATTCATCTCTACCACTTGTTCCTTTTCAGGTACTTTAGGATATTCTTGGCCGCAGTCCAATGCGCCTCTCCTCGGTCTGATTGGAATCGGCTCGTAGCGCTAAAGGCATACGATACATCTGGCCTAGTACATATCATGGCATACATGTTCGATCCAATAAGCGAAGCATATGGAATCTCATTCATCCTTTCCCGCTCATCAAGTGTCTTTGGACACTGATTCTTGCTTAGGGTTACGCCATGTGACATGTGTAGGTGGCCTCTCTTGGCTCCTTCCAAATTGAATCGAGCTAGTACCTTATCAATATAAGTACTTTGACTCAATCCTATCATCCTTTTTCATCTATCCCTATAGATCTTGATGCCTAATATGTACTGAGCCTCTCCCAACTCTAATAACGGAATGCTGTTTCCAATGAGCAAAATGTCATTTACATATAAGACTAGGAAGGCGATGTCACTCCCACTAACCTTCTTGTAAACACAAGAATCATCTGGATTTTTGATAAAACCAAACTTACTAATGGCTTCATCGAATCGCAGATTCCAACTTCTGCTTGCTTGATTTAATCCAAAAATGGACTTCTTAAGCTTGCATACCTTCCTAGCATTGTCTTGGTCGACAAAACCTTCAGGCTGTGTCATGTACACACTTTCTTCCGAAATTCCATTTAGGAAGGCGGTTTTGACGTCCATCTGCCATATTTCGTAATTGTAATATGCAGCAATTGCTATAAGAATCCGAACGGACTTAAGCATTGCAACTGGAGAAAAGGTTTCATCATAATCAACTTCGTGAATTTTCCTATAACCTTTTGCTACCAGTCTAGCTTTGTAAATGAATACATTTCCATCTTTGCCGGTTTTCAACTTGAAAATCCATTTACATCCGATAGGTGTGTAACCTTCGGGTAAATCAACCAAGTCCCATACTTGATATTTAAACATGGAGTCCATGGCCTCTTGCCATTTTGCAGAGTCGGGGCTCGTCATACCTTGCTTGTAGGTTGTCAATTTTTCCTTGTTGCTCGTCCTCTCAAACTTTCTAGAGTTCGATTTCACTCCCACTTGTCATTTTGGAAAGATGCTCCTTCTCCTAAAAGACACCATCACGAGCAACAAACACTTTGTTCTCGGATTTGTTGTAGAAGTAATACCCCTTGGTTTCTTGTGGATAGCCCACAAAGAAACACTTGTTAGATTTTGGATGAAGTTTGTCTGACATGAGTCTCTTGTTATATTCTTCGCATCCCCAAATCTTAAGAAAATTAAACCTTGGAGGTCTCTTCGTCCATAATTCATATGGAGTCTTTTCTACAGCTTTTGACGGAGCATGATTCAGTGTAAGTGCCGTAGTTTAAAGTGCATGTCCCCTGAAAGAGATTGAAAGTTCACTAAGACCCATAGTCGATCGTACCATGTCTAACAAGGTTTGATTTCTCCTTTTGGATACTCCGTTCCATTGAGGAGTTCCCGGAGGTGTCAATTCTGAAATTATCCCATGTTCTTTTAGATGGTCATTGAATTCTTGGCTCAAATATTTGCCACGTCGATCCGATTGAAGCGCTTTTATTATCTTGCCAAGTTGATTTTAAACTTCACTCTGAAATTCTTTGAATTTATCAAACGATTTAGATTTGTGCGACATTAGGTAGACATATCCATATCTACTATAGTCGTCCGTGAAGGTTATAAAATACCGATAACCATTCCTTGCGGGTGTACTCATTGGCCCACATATGTCGGTATGTATTAGGCCTTATTAGTCAGTGGCCCTTTCTCCTAACTTGGAGAATGGTTGCTTTATTATCTTGCCTAGTAAACACCCTTCGCAATTCTCAAATGATTCTAAATCAAATGAGTCTAGAATGCCTTCTTGTAGAAGTTTCTTGATGAGTTTGATGTTAATGTGGCCAAGGCGACAATGCCACAAGTAGGTTTGACTAGATTGTGTAGTCTTAGCTTTCTTAGCGCGATTATTGACATTATAAATATCTTTGTCTAAACATAGCACATAATGACCATTTTCAGAATGTGCCGTACCATATAAAACAATATCGATATAAAATGAACATGATTGGTCTTTTACTCAAAATTCAAAACATTTGGCGTCCAACACCGAAATTGAAATAATGTTTTTGGTGATGTTGGGAACACAATAAAAATTTTTAAGTTCCAAAACTAGCCCCGTGGGCAAAGACAAACTAAGATATCCTACGGATATAACACCAATCCTTGCTCCATTTCCTACCCGGAGCTCGATCTCTGCCTTCCCCAGCCTCCTAGTGTTCCTTGGTGCCTGAGAATTGGAACAAAGGTGTAAGCCACATCCGGTATCTAATACCCATGAAGCTGTGCTAGTGAAGTTAAAGTCTATAACGTAAATACCTGATATAGAAGCAACGGTTCCGTTCTTCTTATCTTCCTTGAGTTTGAGGTAGTCTCTCTTCCAATGTCCCTTCTTCTTGCAATAGAAGCATTCAGAATCAGACTTAGAAGATGCTACCTTCTTCTCCTTGTTATCTTTGGTAACTTTCGGCTTAGGCGGAAAGTACTTCTTGCCTTTCCCCTTGAAGCCTTTCTTCTTTTTGCCTGCCCGTTTGAACGGCTTGCCCTTCTTTATCATAAGCATATCATGCTTTCCCTCATCTTTGAGCGTATGCTCAGCTTGCTTCAACATCCCATGAAGCTTAGTGAGGGTTTTCTCCATGCTATGCATGTTGTAGTTCATTTTGAACTGGTCATAGCCTTTGTGAAGGTAATGGAGAATGATGTCAATAGCAATCTCAGTTGAGTACCCCGCATCAAGCCTTCCCATGTTGTCAAATAATCCGATCATTTTTTAGCACATATGGGCTGACTGGCTCTCCTTTCTTTAGCTTAGTCTCAAGGATCTTCCTGTGGGTTTCAAACCTTTTAGTTGGAGCCTACTCTTGAAACATATTCTGTAACTCAGAAATGATCTCATAGGCCGATTACTTCTCAAAGAAGGTTTTCTGAAGTTCAGGAGACATAGTGGCTAGCATAATGCACTTGACATCCCGATCGGCCACTTTCCATCGGTTAAGAGTAGCCTGAGTCACCTCCTCATTGGGAGCCTCGGGCATTTCCTCATCAAGGGCATACTCTTTCCGTTCTTGCATATGAACGATGCGCAAATTCCTTTACCAATCAAGGAAATTAGTCCCACTCAACTTCTCCTTATCGAGAATTGAGCGTAATGAAAACTGGTTGGTTGAGTTGTTCGAAGACATGATTCTACAATTGAAAGAATTTGAAATGAAAATCCATTCAAAATACTTTAAATAAGATTGAATTAAATTCATGCATATTTCAATACTTATTTAATGTCTTATTTACACATAAAATTGTCCCCATTTTGTGTAAATAAGGCAATTTTAAGATCCAAGGGATTAATAAGTATCTTAAGCATGCTTTGGCTTGTCCTAACACTTGTTATCCCAAGGTAAGCATTGCCTTGCTAATGGCTCCAAGCCATTCTTGGTTAGATAATTGTCGCATCCAATGCATCTAGACGATGTATCTCTTTTGCCACGACATGTGAGGACTCCTCACTCATACCGATGAGTTCAACCAAAACAATCTTTCACACCCGGTGTGCCTTACGAACCTTAAAGTAGTAATGGTGCCTCGCTTTGGCGTAGCCCACCATTACACCCATTCGGTTTGCAAGTGTTGTTTTTGAAAGGGAAGTTTTAACTCAATATTATTAGGGACCTAGGATTTCTATGTTGGTTGATTTAAGTGAACTTAACTAATCATCACAATATTTTGAAAACCTACACATGCATCTAACATATCATTCATATATAAGCACAAGCATAAATATATAAAGCATAAGTATAAGATGCATATTGGCAACTAGCATGATCCCTTGAATTTTTCAAGTCTTCATAAGGTCTTCATTAGCAACTTTAAGGCATCGTCTTCCAAGAAACCCCGTCTTCAAGACTTAACAAAAAATTATGCAACTACTAGTATCTACGACTAGGATTAATCTAAATAATAAGGTACAAAAATACTCAACAGTACGTAGACCGTATTTAGATTTACAAAAATACATCACGGCACGTAGTCTGTATTTTCTATCCTAATCAGGTCCCACTAGTTTCCATTTCATAAAACTTGTGAGAGAATATACATTCCATTCATCCATTCACTATATGTGAATAACCCCTGCATTTTACAACAAACAAGTAATAATGCATTAAACACGCGCGCACACTAGTAACTAATCTAGGTGGTTAATCTGATTAACACGCCTAATTAAAACTAGTCAAAGTTGTTTAACCGATTATGTAATTGACGTAATTAATAATTGAAGCTTCCACTAAATTCCGCATCCATCTTAATTAATCCAATAAATTAAGCCGGTAGAACCCAAAATTTGTCAAATTAAATTTTGCCAATGCCGCTCAAAACCGAGACCTAGCCTCCAAAATTTTAATTAAAATAGACAAGATTAATTAAGATAAATAAAACGGCAAACAAGCAAGCACTAATCAAACCGCACTCAACTGGCTCACGCATTAGGCGTATGCCATATGAAAACTCTACCTTTGGGGAACTTAATCTCCTATCTTGATAGTGACATCCTATCTTGATAGTGAAATCCTCAACTCTACCTTTGGGGAACTTAATAGAACGGTCGACCAATTGAAGAGTCATGTTGGTTGAAAGGAGCTCACCTATCTTTAGTCTCTTGAAGACGGAATAAGGCATGATGCTAACACTAGCACCAAGATCACAAAGGGCATTTTGGAACAATTTTCCTTCAATATTGCAAAGGATGGAAAAATTTCCGGGATCTTTTATCTTTGGGGGAAAGTCATTATGGATGAAGGCACTAAAACACTCCCCCAATCTCACCAGTTCCACCATATTGCAATCTCTCTTACCGCACAAAATTTCCTTAAGAAACTTAATATAATTAGGAATTTGTTCCAAGACTTCGGTGAAAGGAATAGAAAGATAAATTTTCTTAAGCATCTCGATGAATTCTCCAAATTGTTCATCCAACTTGTGCCTATTGAACTTTTAGGGGTAAGGAAGTTTTGGTTTGTAAACTTCTTTTTCTTTCTCTTTCACCTTCTCAACTTGTTCCTTAACAACTTCCTCAACTAAAGGGCTCTCATCTTTCTCATTTTCAATTGGACTCTCTTTCGCACCACTCTTCTTAGGCACATCACTCTCAAGGACCCTACCACTCCTAGTGGTGATAGAACAAACCGGATCATTAGGATCAATTCCTTGTGAAGGTAAAGAAGAAAGGGTGTCATGCTCTTTTGAGGTGTTGGCTAGTTAAATGACTTGGGTCTCAAGAGTCTTTCCATGATTTAACAAGTCATAACACATTTTGCTACTAAACGATATGTAATCATTCAATATTTTGACTTGATCTACCATGACATTCTCTAGCCTACTCATAGAATGAGATAGTTGATCGTAGGAATCATCACCTTTCCCTTGGGTCTTTGGAGTAAATTCGGGTGAGGGACCTTTTTGAGAATTTTTTTGAAAATTTCCCCCACTTTGGTTACTCCAATTCCCCATACCATGATTTTGGCCGAAATTTTTATTATAGTTACCATAACCTTGGTTATGATCGCCATATACTTGGTCGTGACTTTAATCATTATAGACATGGTTGTTATAGTTACAATGGAAACCTCGGTTTTCTTGGTTCCTATAACTATTCCCTGGATTATAATTATCAAAGTTTCTTTGGTGATGATGATTCCAATTCCCATCATAGTCATCGTATCCATCACAAAAAGCATTTGGGCAAATAGAAGCATCATGATCACTCTTTCCACATAAATCACAAACCAAGTATTCTCTAATCATGCAACAAGAAGCGAAAATAGGGGTGGAGTAAGAAGATGTACCTTTCCCTGAAAATTGGAAGGGAAGAGTTTGAGCTTGTGAAGAAGCATTCTCAAGCTTAGCCTTGATAGAAACCATCTCCTTCCCTAAGTCCGAAAATAATGTGGAAAAATTGTTGATGGCGTTGAGTTGATCAATTGAGCCATTTTTGTTGTCAACTCTATCTCAACTTCTTTCCAATCCATGTAGTTCTTTACTACATCATCTATCACATCCACAACCTCTTTAACCGTCTTGTTTATGATTCGGCCTCTGGCTCCGGAATCAAGACTTGACCTCCCTTGAGGACTCAAAGCACCATAAAAGATTTGAATGATTTGGTAAGTGGGGATTCCATGGTGAGGACACTCTCTTTGATAAGTCTTATTCCTCTCCCATGCTTCATTGAGGCTTTCACTAGTTCTTTGCTTGGTACTTTGAATTAAAGCTCTAATCTCAGTCGTTTTCTTTCGAGGGAAGAAACGGGAAAGAAATTCCTTGGTGACTTCATCCTAAGTTCTCACAGAATTAGGATTCACTTCCTTGTCTAGCCACTCTTGAGCTCTCCCAGTTAGAGAGAAAGGAAATAGCTTGAGCCTTATGAATTCTTGCGCTACACCGCTAATCTTAATCGTGTTGCAATATTTCTCGAACTCCTTAAGATTCATATAATCCTAAAACATTTGTGATCAATTAATTAAATAACAAGATTAAAAAGGAACCTAAACCGATTGTCCAAATCATCTTATTAGTCGTGATTTTCAATTACATATTCCCTATAAACATGCAATATGGTGAGTATAAAAATATAATAAAATCAACATCAATATTGGAAGCATTTTAACAATAATAGCGTTAGTCCAAATAAAATAAGAATAAACCTAATCATGATACTAGCAAGAAGAATAAATTAAGAGTATATAAGTGAATTAATTACTCACTTTGCGTGTTTCCTTGAATTACTACACCATGAATAAACCGTTAGTAACTTCAATAAATAATAAATCAAATTGAAATTAAATTAAATAAAAAGTAGAGTTGATTTCGTCCAAACCCTCAGTCAATTATACCTTTTACGCCTTGGTGTAAGGACGGAACCTCGGGTTAAGTATGGACTCCTTGGATTTCTTAGGAGAAATATTATTGAAGAATAAGGAGGCTAGAATTTCAGCTAGAGAGGAGAAGCGAATGATTTTTGGTGTAGGGAGAAAGAGAATAATTTTTGGTGCCCCGTAACTCCAGAAATCAGGTTTGTATTTATAGAGGAGACAAACAGGGGAATCCACAGAACCCTAGAAGAGATAAGAGCCGCTAAAAAACCCTAATTGGGCACCGTGACACGGTATTGGGCACCTGACACGGTACAGTCCACCGTGGCATGGTGTAGCACACCGTGTCGCGGTGTATAATTTGTCTAAAAGTGTGTCCAGATTCATAAGCGTGTGAGAATAAACGCAGAATAGGCACGGGAAAGCACCGTGTCATGGTTTTTGTACCGCAAGATGGTGCATAATACCGTGTCATGGTACAACGCACCATGACATGTCAGCTTTTGCCGTGCCACGACAATTTAGCTGTTTTGCGGTAATTCTAGTTTTTTACGCATTTTTAAAACTATGATAACTTTTGATCCATAACTCGGAATAAGACATATAATATATCGCTGGAAATCTTATCAAGCCTAATTTCCAACCATTTTAAAATCAGGTCAAAATAATCTGTTAATTTTTAAGATATGGCCGTTTTAGTGAAAGGGTGTCGGTTTTGGGCCGCGTGTAGTATTTGGCTCATATCTTAGGATATATCGTTGGAAAGCTTACTGAAAGACCTATCCAACCAAATTATAATTGGATCAAAATTATAGGGCTACAAAATCATTTTATCCCGGTTTTGTGATGTGGACACGAAAAGAAGAAAAAATAAGTAATGGTTTAGGGAAATTGGCTAGGAATTGAGTTGGTTTATGAAATGTATTGGGATTGAATATGAATTTAAGCACTCCAAAGATTAAATACTCAACTTGAACAATAACAGCAATGAAAAGTTGTTCATCATCGGGTTTGGTTTCGGGAGATATTTTTAGGTGTCAACAGGTTGGCTAACTTTTTTTTATATTGTCAAACGTTTAACTATCTTAAAGAAAACAAAAATCCTGGTACATCCGTTTCATATTGTTTGCAACTTTGGGTATTATTTGTGAAATATATAAAATTCCAAAGTTGCAGAAAACATGAAACAGAGGTAGTAAAATCAAATACTCAAATTAATACTTCAAAATTTTAAACTTTATACTCCTTCCGTCCCATTATTAAATGTCTGTTTTCCTAATTAGTTGTCCCATAATTAAATATTTACTTCAATTTTTTTTTTCATGTATAATTACTACATACCCTATTATATACCTTTTAACATACTAAACTTCTCTAAATAACCCTTAAAATCGGTGCCCACATGTACTTCACGTATGTTTTTTCATTATTATTGTCTCCATTTGAAAACAAAATTATACACTTTATAGCTATTCTCAATGTACTTCACACATGCTTTTTACACTTCATTCATTTGCATTAAAACCCATGAAATATGAGAAACATACACTTAATATTGAGACGGAGGGAAAACTAATCATTCACTTTAATTTCTTACTATAATTAAATTTAAAAAGAGCTTATCTATTGTTGATTTGCGCTAGAAGTAGCGCTAAATATTGTTACATACCTTTGCGATAATAACCAATTTTAGTAAATAGGATGATCTTTTTTCTATGATAGTAAACATATCACACTAGTAGAAAAAAACAAAAAGGCACCGCTCAATGGCCACCGGTTTTCGAAAACCGGTGGCTTAAAAAATGGGCAGGATTATATATATTTAAATTGCCACCGGTTCAATCCGAACCAGTGGCATAAATGGTAAAGGCCACCGGTTTTGAACCGGTGGTTTTGTTAAAAAAAAAAACGCGCCTCATCTCTACTTCTCTCTTCTCGTACTCTCTCCTTTGTTTTCTCTCTCTTCTTGATTTCTCCGTCTCCTCTCTCTTCTCTCTGCTCAAACCCTCCTTTCTCTCTCTTCACTTGCCTCCTCTTGCTCCATCTACCGCCGCCCCATCTATTGCCACTCCACTCTTTCTTTCTTTCACTTCTCTCTTGGCACCACTACTGGAGAATTTAGGATTTGAGGATGACGGCGGTGGTGAATGTTGTCGCCACCATCGTAATTGACGGTCTTTTTATTTACCGGTGCCAGATCTTTGCAGATGTGGTGGAATTCTTCACGAAGGTATGTGCTCTTCGATTTGAGATCTAGGGTTTCTGATTTTTATTTACTTTTTTTGTGATTAATGATGAACAATTGAAATGAATTGGGCGTTTGATTGAATTAGTTGGGGTTATGTTGTGATGAGGTTGATGAATATGTTGTTCTCTTCACGGCGCCAAGGTGATTATGGTGACGGTGGTCGCGATCCGCCAGCCCACTCCATCTATCTATCTCTTCTTGAGTCCTCTGCTTAAATCCGAGAATAAGGTACTTGTATTTGTAATTTTTTCGATTGTTTTCGATTTTTTTTTTTGCTGAATTGTGTTTTTAGGGTTAGGATCTGGTTCAGATCGGGCTTCAATTTACTGAAATTCTGATTTTTTTTTTTTTTTTTTTTTTTTTTTTTTTTTGGTTTGAATTGATTTGGAATTGATTAGGTTGTTGTGTTAACGTGTGACAGACATGTTTCGATTTTTTATGGCATTTTTCTGGGTGTTTTTGAGTGTTTAGTGGGTTTTTTTGGGGGTATTTACAGCTGATAATATGAATTTTGATTTTGATTTCGATTTCCTTGAGTTATAAGGTTATATTTTTGATTTTGTGATGTGGTTGCTGTGTTTGGGTTTGAGTTTGTATGTGATGTTTGATTTTGAGTTCGATTTTGTCCCTCTTGTTAGCTAATAATAGTAAGTTACATGAATGGGATTAAATTGGAATCGGGAGTAAAGGGGATTATGGGTTTGATTGGGTTTTAGTTGCTAGATCTGATCCAGGAGGAGTTATAGTCTGTTATATTTTGAGATCAAAGATTGGGTTTGTGGATGTTGTTTAACTGTTTGTAGTTTAATCTTTGATGGGTTTTGATGCTTATATATTTTTGATTTCTGGGTGATTGTAGAAAACGGAGGGAAAGATGAAAGTGTGTCTCAACCGAGTTTCACTGTGTTCAAATTGGACGAGATAAGAGCTGCTGCTTCTGGGTTTTGTTATTAATTACTGTTCATATATTTAAGGTCTTATTTCTTGTCCACACCATATACATAAAGGGTTCAAATGTTCAAATTGGTGTTAAGGTTATAAATTACTGCTCATGTTAATTTTATTTTAGATGGATTTTCGTAAAGGATTGAATTAGAATTAGATTTTGCTTTTTTTTTTTTTTTTAAAATTTTTTTTATTATTGTTATTATGATTGAGTATCTATTAAATTATTGAATGATTGGTGTTTTAAGGTTGGAATTTGCGAGCTTCCATTTCATCCAATTAGTTTGGAGGTTATTGGAGGAGTTGGTGGAATGTAAGTTTTTATTTAACCTTTTAATGTAATTTCATTTTTAAATATGTGATATCTGATATGATTTAGATTATTGTTGCTTTTTGTTTAGCTTTTGATTTGGTGCAACTGTGATCTTGTTTGTTGAAATTGTAATACTTTTGGTGTTTCGAATTGGAAGTGCTTGTTTGGTAACTATCATTTTTGTTTGTATTGTGATATTTGTAAGTGCATATTTTGTGAATTCTAAGTGCAGTTCTTTTATTATTGTCTGATCTGTTTTTCTATTTTTTTTTTTTTGGTGATTTGTTTCATAAGTGTATATCTATGCTTCACCTATTGTGGAGATTGATTCCATAGTAATTAAAAATATCATAGTGTTTTTTTTATTCAATTAGTTGTTGAAGAGTTTAAGTAGAGAAAGAAAATAGATTCTATCACTAATCTTACATTTATTTGGTGCTATTCTTATTGGTCTCTTTTTCTGTGTTTTTCTTCTTTGCAGGAAAAGTAATTTCCGAGGCGTGTGCTTAATAAGGACAGGTTTAGTTTCAATTTTGTTTCTTAATTTTTTTTTATTGTTAATTTGTGATTGCAATTTCTGATTGTTCTGGTGCATCTGTTGCTGCAACTGCTGCCTTGCAAGGCTGCTGCTTCTGTGTTGTTGCTGTATCTGTGCTACCATGTTGCTGCTGCTTCTGTCTTGTGCTTGTAATGTATCAATGATTCTTTTCCAACAGCTTCTATAGAGTTTCTAATTTTGCTATGGCCATGTGATCAGATATTTCCTTGTTTATTGTGATTGAAGGTTGGTAGTATAATAACTATGTGCACAGTCAACACGTTATGCTGTATCGATGTCTCTGATCTCTTTGTCACATTCCTCTTTGCCTTGTCATACTAGGTAAAGACAAGGCAAAACATGGTTTTTATCTTCTAATAGGCATAATGGAAGTGAGTGACTCTAGGTTTCATGGTGTAGAACTTGTTATCACACATAATTTATAGTTTTTTGAAGTTATCCAAAGTTGCTTTCTTTGGAGTTTGCCAAGGAAATAGCTAAATATATGGCCAAAAACATATTCGAATGCACATTGGTGACATATGAGTTGTAGCCTAAACCTCTTAACTTGACTGGAATGTTTTTTTGTAGGAGACATCTGAGAAAGAGAATGTTACTATTTAGAGATATTTAGATTATGCATATAGTAGTCTCTCCAAATATTTGAGAGTGTTTCTCAGTGTAAAGAATTCCAATTTGGTTTCATTTATCTTATGTTCTCTTGCTAAGATACATACAAGTATAAAAGAGGAAGGCATTATTAAGAAAAGGAGGCTTTTAGTGAAATTGGAGTTCCAGAGTGCCACATATCTTGTGGAACCTTTCTTATGTACCTACCTGTTTTGACATGGAAATATGTGTGAACAGTTCAACTTAAGGTGTGCTTGATCATATTAATGGGGAATTATTTATCTTGCTAACCCATGTTGCTTATTATTTCACAACTATCGAAATATATCTGTATGGTGGTATGACCATATGCTTTTAATACAAATGTAATGGTTTATATATGAAACATGGTCCAGCAGATGTTATGATGTGGACATTATTGTATTGATTAGTAGACATTTGTTGAAGGGTATTAGTTCTTGTTGCCATCACTGATTAGCTAATTTAAAGATTATTATCTTGGTCCCATCCCACATTATTTCTCAAGAATATTACAGGTTTAGTTCCAAATTTGTTTTTTATTCATTGTTAATTTCTAATTGCAATTTCTGATTGTTTTGGTGCAGCTACTGCCTCGTAAGGCTGCTGCTGCTGTATCTGTCTTGCAGATGCTTCTGTGCTGCCGTGTAACTTTGTATTTTATTTTATTTTTTGGACGAAAATTGTAATATTACAACATCTTTTTTATAAAAATATGTAAGTTTATATATATATATTAGTGTTTATACATCAATTTAAGTGAAAAAAATGCAAAAAAAAAAAAAAAAATTTTTTTTTTTTTTTTTGCCATTAAAGGCACCGGTTTTGAGCAAGAACCGGTGTCAATAACCCTTACAAAAAAAAAGCGGGAAAGGTTTTGCCACCGGTTAACCGGTGGCAATACTAGTTTTTGCCACCGGTTTTGAACCGGTGGCCTTGAGTCTGTTTATTGCCACCCACCAAATGCCCATCGGTTCAAAACCGGTGGCATAGGGGGGTTTTGAACCGGTGGCCAAATGATATTTTCTACTAGTGTCATTCAGTGAAAAAAGAAATTTCATTAATCATAATACATTTTGATATTATAAATATGTCATGCTATTTTTCTAGTAGTACAAATAGAGATTTATAGACTAGGTAAATGTCAATGTCATTAACGGTACACAAAATATACAATTAAGCCTCCAATGGTACTATGTATATATATTTTTTTTAGCAACTACTATATATGTTTCTAATGGCCAACTAGCCAAATTGGTATAAAAGTTAGCACCGTTGTGACATATTGGTATAAAAATTATCACCGGCGACATATTGGTATAAAAGTTAGCAAGTTGTGATATATTGATATAAAAGTTAGTCACTGGCGACTAGAGGTGGTTATTGGACAGAGTAGTCCAATGATATTAGGGTCAGGGCCAAGCTTATAGGGGTTTTAATGGACAGGGCTATTAATGGACATGGCCCTTATTGGGTAGGGTCAATATAGGGCCAACATGTTTTTCCAATTTAGTTGATAAAGAAAATACATAATGTAAAAATAATTGTATAGATTAATTTGTATTCATATGTATTTAATAATGGCTTTGTCCAATATTTATTTTCATTGATATTTTGTAGGTCCGCCCATTATCGACTGCGACCCACATTGGCCCGACCCTATATTGACCCTATAAAATGTGACCCTCTTTGACCCTGGCCCGCAATCGACCCGCACCGACCCTGACCCGACCCACCCAATAACCAGGTCTACTGGCGACATATTAGTATAAAAGTTATCAAATTGTGACAAATTGCTATAAAATTAACAAGTTGTGACATTTCACCCTTCTTTTCTTGCCAAGTGCAGTTTTTTTTTATTTAATTTTTTTTTTGTTATTGTAGGCGTCACTCGAAGTGTGCCTACGTTAAAAGCATGTGGTGAATATGCTTGGAACTCATAGGAAGTGGGAATTGACATAATACGATTAGGGACAAATAATGTAGGGAGCCGCCAACAAGTTTTTAAGGAACTTGTAAACCGTTCACGGATCATAAAAGGCAACCATGAATAAGGGACAACGATAGGCAACAACGATTGACCCGTGAAGGTTACACCCCATTCATAATCCATGAGATTACTAACTCCATATGGTTCGGAACCACGAAAGGAGGATCGAGGATGATGGTACGAAGTGAGTCATGGAGTCACATTTGTTTAGGGTAATTTTACCCCGCCACGTGGTCCAATCAGAGGATGACACGTGTCAGCCTCAGGATGGCCCAAAGTGGACCAATCCCTGCTTGACACGTGTCACTCAAGAAAATAAGGGAAAAAGGCGACCTTTAGGCCTAAATCCCGAGAAAGCCGCAAAACGGCGTAGCCCACCAATGATTAGGGTTCAGTGACCTTATCAAGGGCACAAATCCCAAAGACCCTATAAATAGGGAGATGTCCCTCATTTTGAGGGCACGTTTTACCATTTATTACACTTGCATTCTCTCACATCAGAGAAACACCTGAGCTTGGAATCCGAGTAGATACCCACCTAAATTTCTGTCATCTTTATTCCTTTTCAAGTTACTAACTTGACCATCGGAGGCGGAGCTCCAATCACCCGGAGTCTCCGTTATTTTGCAGGTACAGCTCGGCCGGATTAGACTTCGTGTTGTAACTCTCCCGAGAGACAAAAACACCCAAAACATTTGGCGCCGTCTGTGGGGAGAGTACCTTGAATATGGTTCAAGAGTCTGTACCACCTCCTAACCGTCTGGGCGAAGACCCAGAAGTATTTACAGATCAGGAGGATGAGGATCCTAAGCTCGAAACCTTTACCGCCGAGGATGGCCCGCTCAGAATCAACAACATCTGGCCCAGAGATATTCTGGAGCGGGGTGCCTCCTAGGCGGGTCCAAGCCGACCCATTGGGCAGCCGGAAGGGGAAACCCAAACGGCCGCTGGATCAGCCCCTGTCACCCGAGACGAACTCATGAGATTCATGACAAGTTTCAAGGGTGAAATTAAAGAGCTGATCACCAAAAGCCGGGCTGGCCCAAGTAAAGGTCAGTCGGCGAAGAAGACTCCTCCAGAGAAGGCGAAGTCAGTCAGAGACCGGCAGCCCACTTCTTATCCAAAGGAGAAGGCAGCCGGGACCATTGATTGGTCAAAAATTCTCCTTCCTAGGAAGAACACCAATAACACTCGATTGACTCAGCAGCCGGTGAGAAGTAAAAAATCAACTCTTGATGCCCGGGAGATCATCAACTGGAAGAGAAACCAATCGCTGTCTGAGTCGGCTTTAACGTCGAACTTTCCAAACAGCTTCAACAACATTTCTGCAGGGAGTGCACCCTCCTTGCATGAGAGACAGACAGGCGGTAATACCGTCCATTCTGGCCCTCACATGATTGGAGTTGTATTGTATGTGCCTACTCAGGCTTAAGGACAGTATCCTCCTCACTTCATGGAGCCGGCCTTCTTTGGAGGTCAGACGACATATCCAAATGTCCAGCCATTGGACTGGCAGCTTCGTCTGCTGCGTCTGGGTGAACAGCCTTCTGCGTTCACCCGGGAGATAACCGAGGCGGCTCAGCCGGCCAAGGTTAAGAATGTATTGGTTGGTACCTATGATGGTACCACCAATCCGGAAGACCACCTCATGGCTTACACCAACCTCATGTATCTGCAGGGGTTGGATGATGCCACTTGGTGTCGATGTTTCTCGGGTACATTGAAGGGCATTGCCCAACAATGGTTTGGTAATCTGCCAGCCGGGTCCATCGATAGTTTCAGGAAGCTCGCCATCCTGTTTGCTTCCAACTTCTCAATGAACATCCTTGCTAAGAAAACAAGCCTTGATTTGAGCACTGTTAAGCAGGGAGAGAGAGAAGGGCTGCGCTCATATGTTAGGCGGTCCAATCTGATTAGAATTCAGATTCAGGGACTGTCTGATGAGGTAGTTTTTACAGACTTTTTCAAGGGTCTGAGAGACGGGTCGACCTTTAAGTTCTACCTAGTCAGAAAAGGGGCTTTCACCTTACATGCGGCCCTGAGGGAGGCGGAAAGCTACATTCAAGCTACCGACCTCTGCTCGCCTGGTAACCAGTCGGACTCTAAGAAGTCCGACAAACAGAAAGACAGCCGGTCTGCTCAGCCGACCAAAAATAAAGAAGAGAGCAAGAAAAGAAAAGAAATCTGGGCGGTTAATGATTCTGACCAGCCGTCCCAAAAGAAAAAGAAAGAGTTTAAACCGTACGTCCCCAAGTACGAGTTTAAAAAAGACTGCAACTCCATCCTCATGGAGGTAAAGGACCGGCTGTCCATTGAGAAGCCGAATCCTATGAAGAGTTCTGTCCAGTCACGGAACAAAAATAAATTCTGTCAGTTCCATGAGGACGTCGGCCATGACACCAACGACTGCTTCAGTCTTCAGCGGGCGTTGGACCGTCTGGCTGACAAATGGCTGTTGAAGTCCTACATTTCTAAGTCCCCAGCCGGGGCAAAAAAGAAAAACAAGGGTCAGTCCTCCAAGACTACCCCCCAGCCTGCTAGTAGCTCAGATACCGATAAGGAGCCGGTCTACACAATAGTAGGCGTATTCTACTGTGGTGGCCCTACCATCCGGGGCACCAAGAGCCATCTTGAAAGATGGACAAGGATGATGACGAGCAGGCGTCTGCAAGCAGCTCCTTCCCAGACGTCTTGATCACTGAGATGGATAGGGGCAGCGTCCGCCGTCCGCATGATGACCCGGTTGTCATTGAATGTAAGGTTGCCAACCAACTGGTTGGAAGAATCCTTATTGACACCGGCAGCTCATCAGACATCATCAGCCTCCGGTGCTTGCAAAAGCTGAAATACAACGTTAGCAGCATGCATCCGGTCACCCACCCCTTGGTTGGTTTTGGGGGTGGGATGGTCTACCCAGCCGGAAAAATTGACTTACCCATCTGGCTGGGAGAGAAGGGCCAAGGACGACATATTGTCGTCAGATTCTTGGTCATTGAGGAGTTGATCGCCTACAACATTATCCTTGGCCTGCCGACCCTCAACGTAGCCAAGGCAGTAATCATCCTATCTCTCATGCTCATCAAGTATGAGAGGGATGACGACACTGTTGGTTCCCTAAATGGGGATCAGAAGACGGCCCGAGAGTGTTATCTCTCAGCCGTCAGAGACACTGTCGCCCCAGACGGCCAGGAACCAATAGACCTTGACAATGTCAAGGATGCCGACCCAGTGCCTGTCCCACCAGCAGCCGGGAAGAAAAGAAAGGCACCTCTGTTGGTAGAGGTGAAGAAAGAGAAAAAATAGCAATCACTGACCGGTGAACGGTCAGATCAGCTCCGCCCTCAACCGGCTGGTGAAAGCATTGATCTCGTTCTGGATGACAGCCGTCCGGAACGTACTGTAAAGGTTGGGACGGTTGCTCATGCTACTTTGGGTGCAAGCTTGCACCTTCTGCTGAAGGAATTCAAAGACATTTTTGCCTTTGAAGTGGAAGAGATGCCAGGCATCAGCCTGGATCTCGCTGTCCACAAACTCGCCGTGGACCCCAAAAAGAAGCCCATCCGGCAAAAGAAAAGAAACCACGGTCAGGAAAGAAGTCAGGCGGCAGCTGCCGAAGTCAAAAAGCTGCTAGACGCCAGGTTCATTTGGCCTTGTAATTTTCCCGACTGGGTGGCCAATGTGGTCCTTGTTAAGAAACCGAATGGGACCTGGCGCATGTGTGTTGATTACACAGACCTCAACAGGGCGTGTCCAAAGGACAGTTACCCGCTTCCAAAGATCGACAGTATGGTCGACTCTACAGCCGGTCACGCCTTGATGAGCTTTATGGATGCCTACTCCGGCTTACATCAGATACCCCTGTGGAAGAAAGATCAAGAGAAGACGGCCTTCGTCACTGATCAGGGGTTATTCTGTTATACTGTGATGTCGTTTGGCTTGAAAAATGCGCCTGCCACTTTCCAACGGATGATTAATACGGTCTTCATTAATCAGATTGGGAGGAATGTGGAGGCGTACACTGATGACATAATAGTCAAATCCAAGCTACAGACGGATCACCATGCTGATCTCCGAGAAACATTCACCACCCTCAGGCGGCATAAGGTTATGTTAAATCCTAAGAAATGCGTCTTTGGTGTTGAGTCTGGGAAGTTTCTCGGATTCCTGATTGATCAAAGGGGATAGAGGCTAACCCTGAAAAGATACAGGCGGTGATAGACATGAAGTCACCCCGTTCTGTCAAGGAAGTGCAGAGGCTCACTGTAGGGAATAATTTCAAGCCTTTAAAATCCCACTAGCTTGAACCCCACTGTGATTATACACTAAAGTGCGGTGGCATCCAAAAGGGAAGAAGATAGAGCAAAAGAGTCGCCAACAAGTTTTTAAGGAACTTGTAAACCGTTCACGAGGATGAAGGTTACACCCCTTAACGATCCAAGAGATCGTCAACTCCGTAAGGTCATGAACCAAATAAGGGTTCGGGGATGATGGTACAAATCCAACCTAAAAGAGATTGAATCTGCCCTAATAATAGACCTCTACTTTATTCTGCTCGTATTCATGTGCGCTTTTTAATTAACATGCAATCAATAGGATTAACCCTAAACCTATTTAATCTATGTTGGTTGAATATTAATGCACAAATAAACTATTATTGGCGATCACTTGAATTATAATCATATTAACCCTAAACAAGATTATTAGTTATCTTATTAAGCGTGATGACAAGTACCAAAATTTCCTTTAACATGCAATAAAGGTGTGATCAAGCAATAAATATCAAGCAACATAATAAATAATCATAACAATAATTATAATCGTTATCAAAATAATAATAATAATAATCATAAATTATAACAATTATAATCATAATCATGTTCAAGTTAATATTAAAGCACAATAGAAATAGCAAGATCCTAGGCATGATACTAACAAGATTAATAACAAACCCTAGCATGTCACTAAGCAATAAAAATCATATCTTTAGCCCTAACATGATACTAACAATCATAAATATTAGGAAGAATATAGGAAGCATCATAGCAATCATATTTAATATTAAAAATACCCTAGAAATGATACTAGGAATATCATAATAACAATGTAAACATGATTTCTACATCATAATATCAATAAAATCGATTAAAGTACTTACTTTGATGCCTCGTACCTCTTTCTAATTACAAAATACACACATTAGTAACTTCAAGGAAAATATAAAACAAACAATTAAATTAAATAATTGAAATAGAGATTTGGGACCAAACCCTCAGAAATTAAACCTTTCACGTCTAGGGCGAAGGCAACTTCGAATATGGCTAGGTGTTTCTAGATCTTGCGAATGCGGAATTTTGTATGAGAAAACCAAAGTTTAGAGGAATGATGAAAGAGAGATGAATGATTCAATTGGTGAATGAATGAATGTAGATGTAGATGATGATTGATGATGATTGGTGTATGAAAACGGAGTTTTTAATACGATATTTATAGAGAAAATCAGCCAAAAAAGATAAATTAACAAAACAGAGTCTGACGATCAGGAAACAGAGCTGGCACCAGCCTTAGCTCCAGGCGCCAATGGCTAGCGCCAGGCGCCAGGCCTGGTTCTAGGCGCCAAGGCCTGGGGTTGGACGCCAAGCTTGATTTCGACGCGTTTTGGAAAATCTGATAAATTTACCGTACTGGAGGATAAAATAATATAATTTCTTTGAAAATGCTATTTGATTTTGATTAAAACTCTGAAAAGTCAACAAAGTAAACTTATCAATGCTAATTGAATTAGGAATGAAAAGAACCTTCTAGAAGATTATAGAAGACTAAAACCATTCCTAATTGCATTAGGAATGATAAATCATATTAGGCCCTCCCCAAGATCATTGGGCCGTACATAAAGCTCAAACCGGGCCCAGTTTGGTAATTTGGCCATAATTTCCTCAATATTCATCGGAATTGGGCTTATAATATATCGTTGGAAAGGTCTTTGCAAGCCCTATCCAACTACACCACTATTGGACCCATATCATGGACTAACCAAACTGGATTGACTGTTTTCTTAAAATAAAGTTTTCAAAAACAGAGAGAAGAGAAAAGAAAATAAAACTTTCCGCAACACTAGACCTTTCCACACTTTCGTTTCATTCGATTATGATTCGACGTGAAAGGTACTCTTCACTGGGTTTGGTTTGGGGGAGACACAAACGGGTGTCTACAAAAGCCCCCACTTTGACTGAGTTTGGAGAAACGCAAGTTTTGAAAACGAAAGTCAAAGTATCGATAGGGACGGAGAATGATTCAGAACGTTCTGCGATCCTAAATCAATCTTGTAACGCCGATACCTGCAAAACTAAAATTAGTTAAACAGATAAAAGAGTCAAGAAACGCGTATCTTGCACCGTCGAGCACACGTCTCTGAAAGTAACCGATTGTTGCTGCTTTATTGTTTTGATGACCTCCTGCAAGCTAGAGAATGCCATCCCGCTTGAAAACCGCTATGCCCGTAACTGCTTCCAAATTAGAAGATTGCTTCGCCTGAAACTATCCTCCTCCGCAATGATAATATTCCACATCCTAGGGAATACTATCGAAGATTTCTTCTCTTGAAACAATCTCCATCCGCATTGATAATATTCCGCGTCCAAGGGAATACTATCGAAGATTTCTTCTCTTGAAACAATCCTCAGTTGTTTGTGACAACTCTCCATAATCCAGGGAACGCCACCTTGCTGTTTCGATGTTCACTCGTCTCTGAACAAAGAGCTTCCTTTTGATATGTTCACGCGCCTCTGAACAAAGACCTTTTTTTTTTATATGATCTTCTAAATGAGGTGTCCACGCGTCTCTGAACGAAGAGTTTAATAATAGGATGCCCACGCGTCTCTGAGCAAAAGAGATTGAAAATAGGAAATGTCCATGCGTCTCTGAACAAAAGAGCTTGAAAAGGATTGTCCACGCGTCTCTGAACAAAAGAGCTCGATTGATATGCCCACGTGTCTCTAGAGCAAAAGAGCTTTTGATGGAAATGTTTACGCGTCTCTGAACAAAAGAGCTTCGGTGCTTGAATGTTTGTTGCGATAATGTTTTGAAGAAAAATTTCCGAAGACCAACGTTTGTCGATCTCTAAAGCTCGCCTGAACTTTGCTTTCACTAAAACCAGTATGCCGGTGTTTCCGTGATGAGCCAATTCTTAGGCGCTTCAAGCTAAGTGAGACGATCTTTCATCAGGTCGACCACTTATTGTGATTGTAATCAAACTGACTACTTAATCATGTCAAATTGCTGTATGAAGTCGAAATCACCTTTCTGAGAGGCTTCGAGCTCTGTCGTTGCTGAGATATTTCTGGCGCTAAGAATTAATTCTGTCGCCGAACGCTGTGATAGGGTCTTCCCTGTTCTGCTACACCTGTATTTATTTAGACTATAGAACTTTGCCAATCTCTTTAATTATCTTAGGGTTGACCTAAGGTTTAGCGTTGCTTGACTCAATAACTTGACACGACTCAAGGTATAAACTTGACTCGCTGTGATTGACTGACTCAAGGTTGACTCGACTCAAAGTAAAATGACACCCGTGTTAGACTCAAATCAAAGTGATATGACACGACATGACTCAATGTGTACATGACTCGTGTGTGCATTGTAATGTGATCGTGCGACTCGAAAATGCAAAAAGCAAAAATTTCCGTCACTTTTATGGAGGGTACCGACTTTCTCCCGAAAAAGAAAGACGCGAAAAAAGAATTGAAGTGTTGAATATGCATGTTGAATGAGCATAGTCAAATGTCATTTGATACTGTCTCTCAAGGTGCAAGGATTAATCCATCCTAAGCTATCTCAATGGTTGACTCAATGATGAAAGTATTTGGGTAACTTAGGCACGGAGGCTAAGCACTTCGTACTTCGTGATGCAATGACAATTAGGATTGATGAGTGATGTTGATATAACAAGGCATGCTTCAGCATTAAAATTTCATGACAAAGGGTTCCTAGGGGAAGTATATTTTGTCATGTATCTGTGCAGTGTGTGATAGTGATTCTAAAGCTTAGCCACAAGAGCTAAGTGTGTGGAAAAGATATTATTTGTTACAAGAGTCAAATGGTGGTGACTCTTAGGCTAGGTAAGCTAATGATAAAGGGATCAAGCCCCCAAGTCTAGCTCTACATGAATAGGGATGAGCATTGGAGATGATCCCTTGATACGATCATGGTGTAAGTGTGTGAATGTGAATATGAATGCATATTTATTACGGCCGCACCTCGATGTGAGGTTGCCTACGTATCCGTTAGGAATCACGCCGAACGTAGCTCTAGCCAAACCTCGCACAAGTGTGTATACCTCAAAAAGGTCTTTTTAAGGGTTGTAACGTGGTTAGGCTAAAGGTTATAGAAAAAAGGGATAAAGGCTCAAGACCCTAGATAAGCCCCCAAGGTGTGCAACCTTGCTTTCGAATCTTTATATTTTTATGCTTGAGTTTCTACTCTTTTTTAGCTCTCTTTTATATTTTGCTTTAGCATCTATTTTATTTTTATAAGCGTGGGCAATCCCGATCATGCGGTCTATCACTCACTTGGCATTCATGTTTCTCAGGCACGGTACCGAGCACTCGATAAGAGACGCAATCTGAGACGTGTTCATATCAAAGATATTTACATATCAAAGACATTGGAACACTTACCCTTTTGTACACTTTTATTTATATTTTTGCTATTTTTGCTATCTTTTGAAATACTCAAGCTTTTGTTTAGAATTGCATAAGTTGCACACTCTCTCATCCCAAGATTAGATAGATGTAGGTTGAAAGAAGAAGGGTCTATCGTTAGACGAGGCTCAAAGTGGTTTATGAAGAAAGGATTGTATATTTGAAAGGTGAAAGGAGATATGATGTGGCTACAAGGGTTGCCTTAAATCATTGGTATACCTTGTGTTTAATTCGACATTGTTTTTTTTTTTTAATTTTTTTTTATTTATGCAATATAATGAAATGATCATATGTAAGGAAATAAATGCTCATTTTATTAAAGGAAAAGGAAAAAAGACTACAAAAATAATCTAAAGGAAAAGAAAAGGTGCCTATGCTAGACTTATTGAGGAAAGGGTAGATAAAAAAGAAATAGAAAAAAGAGGTCACAAAATCTTGTCGTTGAAGCTCGCCTCTTGTCTTGTGTTGTTTCCTTTATCATCACTCGCTCTTCTTGTTAACTGGAGGTAAGGGAAGCTTGTTGTTATCAATCAAATGTTGGATATCCTCCTTTAGCTTCCAACAGCTCTCAGTAGCATGACCCTTACCTTGGTGGTACTTGCAGTGTTCGTTTGGATTCCAACTAGGCAATCTTTTCTTGAGTGGGGGATCTTTAATAGGTCCAATGGGAGTAATGATTCCCTTGGCATGGAATTTGGATCCCAATTGGGAAACCGCTTTTCAGGTGGAGGGTCTTGACTGGGACCAATGGGGTGGATAAGATCTTGATTGTGAAGACAGTCGAAAGCTTCATTGTAAGTCATTCTTATTGGTGTGTATTCTTCAATGGTCCGTTTTGCTTGTGGCTTAGGAGCATTGAGTTCTTCATTAAACCCTTGGCGAGAATTTTGTTCAATGGCCATCACCCGATTCGCTAATCCTTCTACCACATTCAAGAGCATGGCAATGACATCTTGCAGTTTTCGAATGTCCTCTTTTAGACTTGACGAGTCTTCCTTGGTATTTTCTAAGAAAAGACTTTCATCCTCCTCAATTATGGCCACTTCATCGAGAGAGGTCATATAAGTTGTCTCGATCATAGGCTCTCCTACAGGTGTGATAAGAAGTGATGGATCAAAGGATGCTTGGTCATCTTCGATGGCTAGAATTTCGGAAGTTTCATTATTATCGATCAGATCTTGAATAGCTTCTTTGAGTTTCCAACACTCTTCAGTGTCGTGACCCTTTCCTTGATGATATTTGCAGTGCTTATTAGGGTCCCACTTAGGTGGCCTAGCTTCAGGAACTGGATCTTTGATGGGCCCTATGGGCATGACTAGTCCTTTGTGATGTAGCTTCTCGAAAGCCGTTTCATAACTCATACCAAGTGGAGTGAACACTCTTTTTGATCTCTGGATTCGTGGTTTAGAGGCGTTCGTGGCATGTACTTCATTAATGGGAGAGGAAGAAGAAGGATGGTCGTTCTTCTTTCCTCTCGCACCATTGTCTTTCAGAAGGTCATCTTCAATGTCAATGCCTATATTATAGACAGCTTTGAAAGTATCTAACTTGTGTTGGTACTTTAAGTGTTTTGAATGCTTCCCTTGGAGATTCTTGATAAACATCCTCACAGATTCTTTTTCGGTAGGAGCCTTGACCATATTAGCGGAAGTTTCCCTCCATTTATTGAAGAAAGAAGTGAACCCTTCGTTTTCCTTTTGTTTTAACATCTCAAGTTGTCTGTGGTCTGTTTCGTCTTGGATGTTGCACTTATATCTATCAACGAAAGCGTTTACTATCAATTCCCAGGTAGAGGTTTTCTCCTTGTCGAGGGAGAAGTACCATTGTTGGCAAACGGTTTCAAGAGATAGTGAGAACAGAGAAGGGAAGACCTTCTTATCGATGCCCTTAATGTTCATTATAGTTTCGAAAGCTCTTAGATGAAAATAAGGATTATCTGTTGCCTTGAATTTTGGGATGTCAGCGGCGTTGAACTTATGTGGAAGAAGTTCCTTGTCCAGCGAGACTTCTTGTGAACTCATGCCCTGAAATTTATAGTCACTATATAGCTTGCTTAGACTCTCTTGCATGAGGTTCATCTGTTGTTGCTTCACGGGATCATCAACCTTGAGTGCGAGAAGCTTCAGTGTTTCAGTCACGGTAGCCAGTTGGTTCTTAAGATCATTGACTTCTTCTTGAGTTGCCATTATCTTCTTAGCCTTCCTCTTTTGACGAATCGGTTTATCAAAAAGCGAGACTTGAATAAAGAGGTTGTCCTTGATTAATCGCCCTTCTCTCCTCGACCAAGTACTGTGGAAAAGGAATTTGGGGGTACTGATTGTTAATTATTTGACTCAAACTTTATTCAACATGCAATGGATGGAGGAAGTGAAGAAAGATGGAAGAATGCGAAGAAGATTTAGGTGGAGGGATATGAAGAATTAGGAATAGAATGTACTCCCCCAACTCAAATGACGGAAAGACCGACTCATGCATGGACCTAAGACATGGCCATGGTGATGTACTCAACGTGTGTGCTAAGACTAGTGAGAGTAGATGGTACGTTAAGACTCGTGTCATAACCATGTGGCTAGACTATGTGACTAAGACTTGATTAATGACTTGACAAGGTGTTATTGACAGCGAAAATTAACCAAATTAAACAGAGGACTGATTAATTAGACCCTAGGTGATGACTCGACCAATAATCCGAACTGTCGGCCAAGCGACAGGACTGGCGTCACACTGAGGAGCTTGGCGCCAGACAACATAGCTGTCGTCAGGCGCTACACTCCACCGTGTGGCGCTAAAGCTCAGACCTTGGCGCCAATATTGGAACTTCGGTCTGGGACTGTTTTTGGTGTTATTAGTCAACTGGGGTATGCCTAAAGTCGTACTAGGTCAATTCCGATTAAAATATTAGATTTTATTGACTAAAATTAAATAATTAATTAATTAATTAATTAGGCAAAGTTTTTTAAGTCATTAATTTATTTAATTTCAACACAAGTCAACAAACGGTTAAGAGAAACATAGAATATATATGCACAACAAATAATGTACAATTAGTCAAGTAGGCACAATATGATGCAATGAGTTTGCAACCTAACCATGGCTCTCGTTCTCTAAAGTTCGGGATATGATTTAGTCAATAGAGGGTCCATGGTTAATTGTCCGGATGCACCGCGCGGAAGCCTAACCGTGAAGGGTTGGCGCGAGTGGATGGGACACCGCGAGCTTTAGAAAAAACTCGCTTCCATGGTTTGGTGAATTCAACATCTCAGATGTACCCTTTGTTGCACGGAGCGTTCAATCGGGTAGATGGAGCATGAATTCCCAGAGGGTTATGTCCATTTGTAGAACACATATGGGTTTCAGAAAAGTGAGAAAAAATTCAATCAGGAAGTAGGATCGAGCAAACAATACGAAAAACCGGTCGAAATTAGAACGCATATTTCTGGCTCGGTATTGGGGGAAGTTGGCGCCAGCAAACAGAGACTGGCGCCAACTTTTAACTGTAGCGTCTGGCGCTACGGCTAAAAGTGTGGCGCCAAGCTCTGGCCCCTGATGCTACTTCCCACATGCCTCAGCAACTTTCTGTGCTCGATAAAATCTTCCAGTTTCGCGCGGTGTTATTTCAGTCCTAGTTGTGAAAGACATTCCTCAAATTTCCTACGTGTAAAATCCTATGTTTTTAACTCATTACGGATGGTCTTTCCAATGAGATCTTTTTTATGCATATGACAATAATGTTAATCAAAATTACGCACATGAAATACTTAGAACTTTTCGAGTCTCATCCACTCATTCTAAATGATTGCCAAAACAAATTAAGGAATTAAAATAGAAATCCTCCCCAGTGGAGTCGCCAAAAACTGTAGGGAATAATTTCAAGCCTTTAAAATCCCACTAGCTTGAACCCCACTGTGATCATACACTAAAATACGGTGGCGTCCAAAAGGGAAGAAGATAGAGCAAAAGAGTCGCCAACAAGTTTTTAAGGAACTTGTAAACCGTTCACGAGGATGAAGGTTACACCCCTTAACGATCCAAGAGATCGTCAACTCCATAAGGTCATGAACCAAATAAGGGTTCGGGGATGATGGTACAAATCCAACCTAAAAGAGATTGAATCTGCCCTAATAATAGGCCTCTACTTTATTCTGCTCGTATTCATGTGCGCTTTTTAATTAACATGCAATCAATAGGATTAACCCTAAACCTGTTTAATCTATGTTGGTTGAATATTAATGCACAAATAAACTATTATTGGCGATCACTTGAATTATAATCATATTAACCCTAAACAAGATTATTAATTATCTTATTAAGCGTGATGACAAGTACCAAAATTCCCTTTAACATGCAATAAAAGTGTGATCAAGAAATAAATATCAAGCAACATAATAAATAATCATAATATTATTTATAATCGTTATCAAAATAATAATAATAATAATAATAATAATAATAATAATAATAATAATAATCATAAATTATAACAATTATAATCATAATCATGTTCATGTTAATATTAAAGCACAATAGAAATAGCAAGATCCTAGGCATGATACTAACAAGATTAATAACAAACCCTTGCATGTCACTAAGCAATAACAATCATATCTTTAGCCCTAACATGATACTAACAATCATAAATATTAGGAAGAATATAGGAAGCATCATAACAATCATATTTAATCTTAAAAATAACCTAGACATGATACTAGGAATATCATAATAACAATGTAAACATGATTTCTACATCATAATATCAATAAAATCGATTAAAGTACTTACTTTGATGCCTCGTACCTCTTTCTAATTACAAAATACACACGTTAGTAACTTCAAGGAAAATATAAAACAAACAATTAAATTAAATAATTGAAATAGAGATTTGGGACCAAACCCTCAGAAATTAAACCTTTCACGTCTAGGGCGAAGGCAACTTCGAATATGGCTAGGTGTTTCTAGATCTTGCGAATGCGGAATTTTGTATGAGAAAACCAAAGTTTAGAGGAAAGATGAAAGAGAGATGAATGATTCAATTGGTGAATGAATGAATGTAGATGTAGATGATGATTGATGATGATTGGTGTATGAAAACGGAGTTTTTAATACGATATTTATAGAGAAAATCAGCCAAAAAAGATAAATTAACATAACAGAGTTTGACGCTCAGGAAACAGAGCTGGCGCCAGGCACCAGTCTTAGCTCCAGGCGCCAATGGCTAGCGCTAGGCGCCAGGCTTGGTTCCAGGCGCCAAGGCCTGGGGTTGGACGCCAAGCTTGATTTCGACGCGTTTTGGAAAATCTGATAAATTTACCGTACTGGAGGATAAAATAATATAATTTCTTCGAAAATGCTATTTGATTTTGATTAAAACTCTGAAAAAGTCAACAAAGTCAACTTATCAATGCTAATTGAATTAGGAATGAAAAGAACCTTCTAGAAGATTCTAGAAGTCTAAAACCATTCCTAATTGGATTAGGAATGATAAATCATATTAGGCCCTCCCCAAGATCATTGGGCCGTACATAAAGCTCAAACCGGGCCCAGTTTGGTAATTTGGCCATAATTTCCTCAATATTCATCGGAATTGGGCTTATAATATATCGTTGGAAAGGTCTTTGCAAGCCCTATCCAACTACACCACTATTGGACCCATATCATGGACCAACGAAATAGGATTGACTGTTTTCTTAAAATAAAGTTTTCAAAAACCGAGAGAAGAGAAAAGAAAATAAAACTTTCCGCAACACTAGACCTTTCCTTACTTTCGTTTCATTCGATTATGATTCGACGAAAAAAGTTACTCATCACTGGGTTTGGTTGGGGAGACACAAACGGGTGTCTACACTCACCGGCTGTCTGGCTGCCTTGGGGAGGTTCCTCAGTCGGTCAGGCGACAAGTGCCTCTACTTCTTCCAAGCAATCAGGAAGAAGACCAGATTTGAATGGGGGGAGGATGCTGAGGCGGCATTCCAGAGGTTGAAAGAGAATTTACATTCTCTACCTAGGTTGGTCATTCCTTTACCTAGGGAGACGTTGTACATGTACTTAGCCGTCTCAGATCATGCCCTCAGTGCCGTTCTCCTTGCTGAGCGAGACGGCGTACAGCTCTCGGTTTACTTCATTAGCCATGTTCTTATAAATGCTGAACTCCGGTATCCCATGATTGAAAATTTTGGCCTTGCTCTGTATATGGCTTTCAAAAAATTGAAGCCCTACTTTCTGGCACACCCGGTGGTTATTTACACCGACTATCCACTCAAGCGGCCAATGTCTACCTTGGACTCATCCGGGAGAATGTTGAAATGGGCTATTGAAATACAAAGTCTTGAAATAACTTACGAACCAAGAAAGGCAGTGAAAGGTCAGGCGTTTGCCGACTTCATTGTTGAAATGACCCGTCCGGTGGCTCCGGATAATCTTGATCAGGTTTGGAAAGTGTATGTAGACGGGAGCTCTACTAAGAACGGCTGTGGTGCAGGCGTAATCTACGAGTCTCCTGAAGGGGACAGATTTGAGTATGCACTACGCTTCAAGTTTCAGGCCTCAAACAATGAGGCGGAATATGAAGCCCTGCTAGCCGGCATTCGCATGTGTAAGGCGGCAGGGGCCATGAAAATTGACGCCTACTCTGATTCCCAATTGGTTGTTAGCCAGTATGAGGGAAGCTATAAGGCTACCCATCCGGCTATGATCAAATATCTTCAGGCAGTCAAAGAAGAGGCCGGGGCACTTGAGGAATTCCGACTGAATCAAGTGCCTAGGTCCGAAAACAACCAGGCGGATGCATTGTCAAAACTGGCGTCTTCCGCCTGCCATGATACGCCTCGGTCTGTCTTTTGGGAAGTTGTTGAAAAGAGAAGCATCTATGAAGATCCCATTGGAGTTCTGGACCGAAGCTCTACCTGGATGGATGGCATTCGGGTTTATCTTTCAGACGGCACACTTCCTGATTCGCCACAGGAAGTAGCCGTCCTGAAGAAGCGAGCTGCAAGCTTCGAGTTGAAAAATGGAGAACTCTTCAAGGCGGGGTTTCTTAAGCCCCTGTTGAAGTGTGTCACCCCTGAAAAGGGGAAGGAGGTTCTCGAAGACTTGCACTCGGGATTCTACGCCTCCCACATAGGCGGCAGGTCCCTAGCCGTCAGAGCCAGACGACATTACTTCTGGCCCACTCTGTAGGCAGACGCCAAGGAGTTGGTGAAGAAATGTGATAAGTACCAAAATGGGGCATGGACATTCTAGGTCCTTACACGCCTGCTCCAGGAGGAAAGCGCTACATCTTGGTGGCTGTGGATTATTTCACCAAGTGGGTGGAGGCTGAGGCGGTTAAAAAGCATCAAGACCTTAGACGTAATTTCCTTTATTTGAAAGAACATTATCACCCGGTATGGGGTACCTATGTCTATGGTGTTTGATAATGGTCCCCAGTTTGAAACGCCTCAGCTAAAAACCTGGTTGGGAGATCAGGGGATCTCAAGCTATTTTACATCTGTTGGCCGGGCCCAAGCAAACGGCCAAGTTGAAGCCTTCAACAAATTCATCTCAGACGGCATTAAGAAGAAAATAGAAAGATCCGGTGGCTTATGGGCAGAAGAGTTAATCCATGTCCTATGGGCCATCCGGACAACAACAAAAGGGGCAACCGGTGAAACCCCATTTCTCATGGTTTACGGTGCTGAAGCCGTCTTGCCCATCGAACATTACGAGCCGACTCTCAAAGTCATGCTATATGACGAAGAGGCAAACTGGGAAGCAATGCGCCTGGTATTGGATTCACTCCCAGAACGCAGGGGCAATGCCGCCTTGCGTCATGAGATTTACCGTCTGAGAATGACTAGAGCCTACAAAAAAAAAGTACACAAGCGTCCTTTGAAAGTTGACGACTTAGTGTTACGAAAAATGGAGGCAACCGGTAGGGCAAATGAGCTGGGAAAGCTAACCCCAAATTGGGAAGGCCCCTACCGGATCTATGAGGAGGTGAGAGACGGCACCTACCGCCTGGAAACTCCAGACGGCATGCGCCTGCCTAGAACTTGGAATGTAGACAATTTGAAAAAGTACTACTTCTGAGAATGTAGAGGTTTTTGTAGACAGTCAGTCAATTAATAAAGATTCAGACTTAACTAAGTTTGATACTTAGTTGGTTTGCTTGACCGCCTAGGTAATACTCAGATGGATCCTTTGTTTATTTACTTAAGTTTGATACTTGGTATGATTTAATAATTACCCGTCCGTCTGGGTAATACCCAGACAAGCTTTTTGTTTTAACCAACTAAGTTCGACACTTAGTGTAGTTTAACTGATTAAAAGCTAAGCACAAAAACGTTTGGTGGCTATACAACCGGTCCTAAACAAGACTAAAGGCTAAAATGGCCGGATGGTTGCTCATTTTATAAAATCGCCTGTCCTAACATGGACAAAGGCGTCCGGCGACACCCCTCCGGGTGCAATCGTCGCAGTGAACAGGCTAATTGTCGGTTCTACGTAACCATGCAGACGGCAAAAATTGAACGACCAAATTGGTCAACTCATAGCCGTCTGACCAAAATGACCTATGAAGAACGATAAAGTTTCCAGATACCGGATGCCCAGAGGCATCAGTCGGTCACCGGCTGAAGTTCTCACTTAGGTTATTTATTCTAAAAATTGCACTTCCCACCCCAATTGGGGCAAAAGAGTTGTTCAACGGCTACGAAATCTCTACCAAGACGGACAAACGCCGTCTGGGTAGTGATTGGAGCGCCTGTTGGTGTACGGCTGTGCACTTGGTTTGGGGCAATCACTACTGTGATTGATTGACTTACAAACATATCATGCTCTTTGCAGCATCAGACGTTTTCAAGTCAATCAACCAACTCCATTTGAAACCAATCACACAGCCGTCCAGGGGCAAGGACAGCCAGACTATTGATTAGTTAGGCAAAAAGTCGTCGCATGCTTTTGATAAGTTGGGCAAAAATGAAAAATTAAAATTCAAAAAAATTGAAATTCAAACGCAAACGCAAGATGATCAAAACCGACTCAGTCAGTGCATTTCATAAAGTCCACCCAACCAAACGGTTGTGGTGGAATAAAGTGTTAACCGGACCCCATCCGGGAGAAATGAGAAATTTTTAATTAACCCGGCTCCTTAGCCGGTAAATACAAATGTACTCGGCACGCAGGCCGAAAAAAAAAAAGTTTTGGCATACTGCCGCTGAATAAAAGAAAAACTAAAAAAGAGATTGGCATACTGCCGCTGAAAAGTCACTTCTGGCCTGCACGCGGCTCCTCCTAGTCCTCTTCCTCACCATTTGAGGGAATCTCTTGCGCTTCACCCGGACCAGGTAGCTGAGGCATGAGGGGCACATTGTTAGCGTTAACCCAGGCGTCGAAGGACTCTGGCTCTGGCTCACCTCTCTCCCTCAAGTACACCACGTCCTCGGCGTACCTGTGAGCCAGTACCCAGACGCCATAATCCACGTCTGGGTACAAGGCAGCCCAGGCGATCTTCATTCGGGCGTCATTGTCAGTGTCACTCTCAGCAACTAGACGGTTTTGCTCCGCCTCCAGGGTTGCTGCAAAGTTTATCTGAGCCTGAGCAGCCTCCTTCTCCAGCTTCTCAACCTTGGTCTTCAGGTTGGTGTTCTCTTCAGAAACACCCTGAAGTGTGCCAAGGTCCACCTGAGCCTTCTTGAGCTCCTCATTAGCCTTCTTGGCGCTCTCATCCGCCTTTTTCTGGGCCTCCTCCGCCTTCTTCTTGGTCGTCTCAGAATCACCCGCCCGCTGTTTGGCCGTCTCCAGACCCGCCTCCAGTTGCTGGATTCTAGACGCCTGTGTCATTATGATTGCTTTAGTTTCAAGTTCATTTACGATACTGGAGTGTAAAGCAATATTGTCAGCGTCTATGGCGGACTTCTTAGCCCTTTTTACCTCTTCCCGTTTGCGGGATTAAGGACGTTTGAGCCCGTCCACCCGCAGCATAGCCTGCAAAAAAGCAGGCGATGTAAGTATTGCAGGCGGGATAAAACACTTGAAAAAATAAAATTGAATTGACAAGTTTCTTACCTCAGCCAGAAGGGATAGAATGCGTTCAAGATTGAACGTCTCTATCCCAGGGATACTGTCTTTATCCCTCTTCCGGACGGCTTCCAGCATGGCCTTGGCATGCTTCTGGACGTCTGGCCAGCGGGGAGATTGATCTGCACCACAATCAATACGTGATGAGTGCGAAACTAAGGCAGCACCTATTTGTTGCCGACCGTCTGAAGATGACGTCAGTTGAAAGTGGGATTTCACCCGCAAAGGCCACCCAGCTCAAGCGGGGATTCAAAAGGGTTCTTACCTTCAAAGCCGGCCAAGCGGGGACCGCTTGTAGGCGTGGTGAACCCCGCGGCTGCTGATAAGGGGTTGACGAGATCAAGGCACAAGCTGCCGCCTATCTTCTCGTTTCGCCCCGCTATCCGCATCTGCTGATGCCCGGCTGAGGCGCCTGGAGTTGACGCGGAGGTGGATTTTTTGATTTTGTTGAGAACGGCGGGGGTCTCCTCCCTAGCCCGTTTGAGTTGTTTCTCAAACGACTTTCCAACCTCTCCTCATTGCAAAAATAACCAAAGTTAAGGTTAGCATCTGGGAAAAATAATTTTAAAAGTTCAACTTATGAAAGGGTCAGGCGTTTGTTACTTTGGCTTTAACCTCAGCCGCAGCCTTTTCCGCAAGCGCCTTGCGGATGGCAGCAGAGGATCGCTTGCGGGTTTTCTCCGTCTTCAACATGTTTAATGCTTCTTCTGCAAAAAGAAGGAAATTGGTAAACATCATAAATCAATTTCGATAGAAAAATACTACAGACGGAAATAAACTCAGGCGCATACGTTTGGTAAACATGTGCCCTATCCCGCAGGCGGCTAGGAAACACTCGTCCCTAAACCATGCGCTCTTGGGGATCCAGTTCTTAGGGACTTTTATTGTTTCCCCGGTTGACAAGGTCGCGTCTGTGAGGTCAAAAAAGTCTGCCTCAATGATCTTGTCAAAGTCTTCCTCTGGGATCCGGGGAAGAGCGCACTTCCGGCCCAACAAGTCGGGTTTCTTTTTGTACAAACGAAATTCATAATTCTCCCGTCTGGTTGGAGCTGACATCAGGTAGAACCTGTGCTTCCAGCCGTCGAATTTCGAGACCTTGTCCAAGGTCATCATATATTGGGGCTGTGTGGTTAGAGTGTACCACGCCCTCCAGCCGCCTGGGCTTCTGCTAAGATAATGCATACTAGCAAAAGCCTCCCAACCGGGGTTAAGCCCCTGGAACTCGCAGGCGACAACATACCCCAGAATGTTTGTCCAAGAGTTGGGGGTAAGTTGCCAGACTCCGAGGCCGTAGCCTCTTAAAATTGCCTTCACCACCTGGTGAAGGGGAGAGCGGAGACCAGCCTTGAACGCCGCCTCATAGAAACCAAAATAGCTGTTGGCGTTCTCTTGATCGTCCTCCCAGGCGACGGTGCCATTCTCAGGCGGCACCCGGATCCTATACCCGTCTCCTAGCGGGTGCATTTTAGTAAAATTCTTCAAGTTTTCCTCCATTTGGATCCGGTCCTTGGAGGAGATGTGGATGTTGAAGGGATCATCCTTCTCGTTCCACTTTTTCCTTTCTTCCTCCTCGCTATCCGGAAGCGGGGGTAAATCGTCACTACTCTAAGAGGTGGAGGCGGAGCTGTCGCTCTCCGTCTCCTCCTCACTTTGGCTCAAGGGGGCAGAGACAGCCTCGTCGCCGCCTTGGTCGCATTCCTCCAAGAAGGAATCAGCAGGAGTTGAAGGGGCGCGCGGAAGGGATCTCTCCAGAGCCGTTTGGTCTCCCTGACCAGACGTTTCTCCCTCAGGCGTTTGGCCGCCTGAGCCTTCGCTCTTGTAATTTGGATCAGTTGCCGTCTGCATTGTCCGAGCCATGGTGTCCTGGACAGACACATAACTGGTCGGAATCCAAGGCAAAGGGTGGTCCCAACACCCCGAGACTATATATAGAGGGTAAATACGGGGGCATTTCCGTAATTTACTCGAAAGGTGAACGGTTACTCTTTAATGGTAAAATTACCGCCAACCGGAGCGTGACATGTGTCACAGATGCCACGTGGCGTGCCACGTCACATCTGTGAGGGGCAAATGTTTAGGGTAATTTTACCCCGCCACGTGGTCCAATCAGAGGATGACACGTTTCAGCCTCAGGATGGCCCAAAGTGGACCAATCCCTGCTTGACACGTGTCACTCCAGAAAATACGGGAAAAAGGCGGCCTTCAGGCCCAAATCCCGAGAAAGCCGCAAAACGGCGCAGCCCACCAATGATTAGGGTTCAGTGACCTAATTAAGGGCACAAATCCCAAAGACCCTATGAATAGGGAGATGTCCCTCATTTTGAGGGCACGTTTTACCATTTATTACACTTGCATTCTCTCACATCAGAGAAACACCTGAGCTTGGAATCCGAGCAGATACCCACCTAAATTTCCGTTCTCTTTATTCCTTTTCAAGTTACTAACTTGACCGTCGGAGGCGGAGCTCCAATCACCCGGAGTCTCCGTTATTTTGCAGGTACAGCTCGGCCGGATCAGACTTCGTGTTGTAACTCTCCCGAGGGACAAAAACACCCAAAACACAAACCACCATTAATCTCCCTATTTGATCTTTGATCTTTAATGTTTAGTGACATCATGTGGTTTGTTATTAATCTTGCTAGTATCATGCCTAGGATCTTGCTATTATTATTCTTTAACATGATTATGATTATTATTATTATTATGTTGCTTGATATTACAACACGAAGTCTGATCCGGCCGAGCTGTACCTGCAAAATAATGGAGACTCCGGGTGATTGGAGCTCCGCCTCCGACGGTCAAGTTAGTAACTTGAAAAGGAATAAAGAGGACGGAAATTTAGGTGGGTATCTGCTCGGATTCCAAGCTCAGGTGTTTCTCTGATGTGAGAGAATGCAAGTGTAATAAATGGTAAAACGTGCCCTCAAAATGAGGGACATCTCCCTATTCATAGGGTCTTTGGGATTTGTGCCCTTAATTAGGTCACTGAACCCTAATCATTGGTGGGCTGCGCCGTTTTGCGGCTTTCTCGGGATTTGGGCCTGAAGGCCGCCTTTTTCCCGTATTTTCTGGAGTGACACGTGTCAAGCAGGGATTGGTCCACTTTGGGCCATCCTGAGGCTGAAACGTGTCATCCTCTGATTGGACCACGTGGCGGGGTAAAATTACCCTAAACATTTGCCCCTCACAGATGTGACGTGGCACGCCACGTGGCATCTGTGACACATGTCACGCTCCGGTTGGCGGTAATTTTACCATTAAAGAGTAACCGTTCACCTTCCGAGTAAATTACGGAAATGCCCCCGTATTTACCCTCTATATATAGTCGTTTTACCCTCATAATTTTGTACGTTTACAAAAATCTTCTAGAGAGAAAACTTTGAGAGAGCAGAAGTCATCCGCTTGAGTCAGACGCAAGTAAGAAAGTTTGTTCTCCATACCCAGCCGGACCCGCCTACCTTCAGATATCACATCCAAAGGTACCGCCTCTGTCTCTCTCAGCTCTTTTTCTTTTTTCACCGCTTGTACATATTTCTTGCAATAAATTGATGCATCACCAACACACACGGCACATCCTAGGTTAGAGTCCAGCCGATCACCAGGGACGGCTGAGTCTATGACTGGGAGTGCCGTCTCGGGGTGTTGGGACCACCCTTTGCCTTGGATTCCGACCAGTTATGTGTCTGTGCAGGACACCATGGCTCGGACACTGCAGACGGCAAATGATCCAAATTACAAGAGCGAAGGCTCGGGCGGCCAAACGCCTGAGGGAGAAACGTCTGGTCAGGGAGACCAGACGGCTCTGGAGAGATCCCCTCCGCGCGCCCCTTCAACTCCTGCTGATTCCTTCTTGGAGGAATGCGACCAAGGCGGCGACGAGGCCGTCTCTGCCCCCTTGAGTCAAAGTGAGGAGGAGACGGAGAGCGACAGCTCCGCCTCTACCTCTGAGAGCAGTGACGATTTACCCCCGCTTCCGGATAGCGAGGAGGAAGAAAGGAAAAAGTGGAACGAGAAGGATGATCCCTTCAACATCCACGTCTCCTCCAAGGACCGGATCCAAAAGGAGGAAAACTTGAACAATTTTACTAAAATGCACCCGCTAGGAGACGGGTATAGGATCCGGGTGCCGCCTGAGAATGGCACCGTCGCCTGGGAGGACGATCAAGAGAACGCCAACAGCTATTTTGGCTGCTATGAGGCGGCGTTCAAGGCTGGTCTCCGCTTTCCCCTTTACCAGGTAAGAACCCTTTTGAATCCCCGCTTGAGCTGGGGTGGCCTTTGCGGGTGAAATCCCACTCTCAACAGACGTCATCTTCAGACGGTCGGCAACAAATAGGTGCTGCCTTAGTTTCGCACTCATCACGTATTGATTGTGGTGCAGATCAATCTCCCCGCTGGCCAGACGTCCAGAAGCATGCCAAGGCCATGCTGGAAGCCGTCCGGAAGAGGGATAAAAACAGTATCCCTGGGATAGAGACGTTCAATCTTGAACGCATTCTATCCCTTCTGGCTGAGGTAAGAAACCTGTCAATTTAATTTTTTTTTTTCAAGTGTTTTATCCCGCCTGCAATACTTATACCGCTTGCTTTTTGCAGGCTATGATGCGGGTGGACGGGCTGAAACGTCCTTATTCCCGCAAACGGGAAGAGGTAAAAAGGGCCAAGAAGTCCGCCTTAGACGCTGACAATATTGCTTTACACTCCACTATCGTAAATGAACTTGAAACTAAAGCAATCATAATGACACAGGCGTCTAGAATCCAGCAGCTGGAGGCGGATCTGGAGACGGCCAACATCGGGCGGGTGATGCTGAGACGGCCAAGAAGAAGGCGGAGGAGGCCTAGAAAAAGGCGGATGAGAGCACCAAGAAGGCTAATGAGGAGCTCAAGAAGGCTAATGAGGAGCTCAAGAAGGCTCAGGTGGACCTTGACACACTTCAGGGTGTTTCTGAAGAGAACACCAACCTGAAGACCAAGGTTGAGAAGCTAGAGAAGGAGGCTGCTCAGGCTTAGATAAACTTTGCAGCAACCCTGGAGGCGGAGCAAAACCGTCTAGTTGCTGAGAGTGACACTGACAATGACGCCCGAATGAAGATCGCCTGGGCTGCCTTGTACCCAGACGTGGATTATGGCGTCTGGGTACTGGCTCACAGGTACGCCGAGGACGTGGTGTACTTGAGGGAGAGAGGTGAGCCAGAGCCTGAGTCCTTCGACGCCTGGGTTAACGCTAACAATGTGCCCCTCATGCCTCAGCTACCTGGTCCGGGTGAAGCGCAAGAGGTTCCCTCAAACGGTGAGGAAGAGGACCAGGAGGAGCTGCCTACAGGCCAGAAGTGACTTTTCAGCGGCAGTATGCCAATCTCTTTTTTAGTTTTTCTTTTATTCAGCGGTAGTATGCCAAATTTTTTTTTTTCGGCCTACGTGCCGAGTACATTTGTATTTGCCGGCTAAGGAGCCAGGTTAATTAACAATTTCTCATTTCTCCCGAACGGGGTCCGGTTAACACTTTATTCCACCACAACCGTTTGGTTGGGTGGACTTTATGAAATGCACCGACTGAGTCAATTTTGATCATCTTGCGTTTGCGTTTGAATTTCAATTTTTTTGAATTTTAATTTTTTCATTTTTGCCTAACTTATCAAAAGCATGCGGCGACTTTTTGCCTAACTAATCAATAGTCTGGCTGTCCTTGCCCCTGGACGGCCGTGTGATAGGTTTCAAATGGAGTTGGTTGATTGACTTGAAAACGTCTGATGCTTCAAAGAGCATGATATGTTTGTAAGTCAATCAATCACAGTAGTGATTGCCCCAAACCAAGTGCACAACCGTACACCAACAGGCGCTCCAATCACTACCCAGACGGCGTTTGTCCGTCTTGGTAGAGATTTCGTAGCCATTGAACAACTCTTTTGCCCCAATTGGGGTGGGAAGTGCGATTTTTAGAATAAATAACCTAAGTGAGAACTTCAGCCGGTGACCGACTGATGCCTCTGGGCATCCGGTATCTGGAAACTTTATCGTTCTTCATAGGTCATTTTGGTCAGACGGCTATGAGTTGACCAATTTGGTTGTTCAATTTTTGCCGTCTGCATGGGTACGTAGAACCGGCAATTAGTCTGTTCTCTGCGACAATTGCACCCGGAGGGGTGTCGCCGGACGCCTTTATCCATGTTGGGACTGGCGATTTTATAAAATGAGCAACCACCCGGCCATTTTAGCCTTTGGTCTTGTTTAGGACTGGTTGTATAGCCACCAAGCATTTTTGTGCTTAGCTTTTAATCAGTTAATTTACACTAAGTGTCGAACTTAGTTGGTTAAACCAAAAAGCTTGTCTGGGTATTACCTAGACGGACGGGTAATTATTAAATCATACCAAGTATCAAACTTAAGTAAATAAACAAAGGATCCATCTGAGTATTACCTAGGCGGTCAAGCAAACCAACTAAGTATCAAACTTAGTTAGGTAAGTGAAGAATCCGTCTGAGTATTACCAGGCGGATAATCAAAAAGCAACAAAACAATTTTGCAAACAAAGTCTGAATCTTTATTAATTGACTGACTGTTTACAAAAAACTTACATTCTCAGAAGTAGTACTTTTTCAAATTGTCTACATTCCAAGTTCTAGGCAGGCGCCTTCCGTCTGGAGTTTCCAGGCAGTAGGTGCCGTCTCTCACTTCCTCATAGATCCGGTAGGGGCCTTCCCAATTTGGGGTTAGCTTTCCCAGCTCATTTGCCCTACTGGTTGCCTCCATTTTTCGTAACACTAAGTCGTCAACTTTCAAAGGACGCTTGTGTACTTTTTTGTTGTAGGCTCTAGTCATTCTCAGACGGTAAATCTCATGACGCAAGGCGGCATTGCCCCTGCGTCCCGGGAGTGAATCCAATGCCAGGCGCATTGCTTCCCAGTTTGCCTCTTCATCATATAGCATGACTCTGAGAGTCGGCTCGTAATGTTCGATGGGCAAGACGGCTTCAGCACCGTAAACCATGAGAAATGGGGTTTCACCGGTTGCCCCTTTTGCTGTTGTCCGGATGACACATAGGACATGGATTAACTCTTCTGCCCATAAGCCACTGGCTCTTTCAATTTTCTTCTTAATGCCGTCTGAGATGAGTTTGTTGAAGGCTTCAACTTGGCCGTTTGCTTGGGGCCGGCCAACAGATGCAAAATAGCTTGAGATCCCCTGATCTCCCAACCAGGTTTTTAGCTGAGGCGTTTCAAACTGGGGACCATTATCAAACACCATAGACATAGGTACCCCATACCGGGTGATAATGTTCTTCCAAATAAAGGAAATTACGTCTGAGGTTTTGATGTTTTTAACCGCCTCAGCCTCCACCCACTTGGTGAAATAATCCACAGCCACCAAGATGTAGCGCTTTCCGCCTGGAGCAGGCGTGTAAGGACCTAGAATGTCCATGCCCCATTTTGCAAATGGGATTGGGCTGTGGATGGTCGTCAGATCAGTAGCCGGACGGTGAATGAGTTTGCCAAATTTTTGGCACTTATCACATTTTTTCACCAACTCCTTGGCGTCTGCCTCTAGAGTGGGCCAAAAGTAATGTCGTCTGGCTCTAACGGCTAGGGACCTGCCGCCTATGTGGGAGGCGTAGAATCCCGTGTGCAAGTCTTCGAGAACCTCCTTCCCCTTTTCAGGGGTGACACACTTAAACAGGGGCTTAAGAAACCCCGCCTTGAAGATTTCTCCATTTTTCAACTCGAAGCTTGCAGCTCGCTTTTTCAGGACGGCTGCTTCCTGTGGCGAATCAGGAAGTGTGCCGTCTGAAAGATAAGCCCGGATGCCATCCATCTAGGTAGAGCTTTGGTCCAGAACTCTAATGGGATCTTCAAAGATGATTCTTTTTTCAAGAACTTCCCAAAAGACAGACCGAGGCGTATCATGGCAGGCGGAAGACGCCAGTTTTGACAATGCATCCGCCTGCTTGTTTTCGGACCTAGGCACTTGATTCAGTCGGAATTCCTCAAGTGCCCCGGCCTCTTCTTTGACTTCCTGAAGATATTTGATCATAGCCGGATGGGTAGCCTCATAGCTTCCCTCATACTGGCTAACAACCAATTGGGAATAAGAGTAGGCGTCAATTTTCATGGCCCCTGCCGCCTTACACATGCGAATGCCGGCTAGCAGGGCTTCATATTCCGCCTCATTGTTTGAGGCCTGAAACTTAAAGCGTAGTGCATACTCAAATCTGTCCCCTTCAGGAGACTCGTAGATTACGCCTGCACCACAGCCGTTCTTAGTAGAGCTCCCGTCTACATACACTTTCCAAACCTGATCAAGATTATCCGGAGCCACCGGACGGGTCATTTCAACAATGAAGTCGGCCAACGCCTGCCCTTTCACTGCCTTTCTTGGTTCGTAAGTGATTTCAAGACTTTGCATTTCTATAGCCCATTTCAACATTCTCCCGGATGAGTCTAAGGTAGACATTGGCCGCTTGAGTGGCTAGTCAGTGTAAATCACCACCGGGTGTGCCAGAAAGTAGGGGTTCAAATTTTTGAAAGCCATATACAGGGCAAGGCCAAAATTTTCAACCATGGGATACCGGAGTTTAGCATTTTTAAGAACATGGCTAATGAAGTAAACCGGGAGCTGCACGCCGTCTCGCTTAGCAAGGAGAACGGCACTGAGGGCATGATCTGAGACGGCTAAGTACATGTACAACGTCTCCCTAGGTAAAGGACTGACCAACCTAGGTAGAGAATGTAAATGATATTTCAACCTCTGGAATGCCGCCTCAGCATCCTCCCCCCATTCAAATCTGGTCTTCTTCCTGATTGCTTGGAAGAAGTAGAGGCACTTGTCGCCTGACCGACTGAGGAACCTCCCCAAGGCAGCCAGACAGCCGGTGAGCCTCTGCACTTCCTTGACAGAACGGATGACTTCATGTCTATCACCGCCTGTATCTTTTCAGGGTTAGCCTCTATCCCCCTTTGATCAATCAAGAATCCGAGAAACTTCCCAGACTCAACACCAAAGACGCATTTCTTAGGATTTAACATAACCTTATGCCGCCTGAGGGTGGTGAATGTTTCTCGGAGATCAGCAAGGTGATCCGTCTGTAGCTTGGATTTGACTATCATGTCATCAATGTACGCCTCCACATTCCTCCCAGTCTGATTAATGAAGACCGTATTAATCATCCGTTGGAAAGTGGCAGGCGCATTTTTCAAGCCAAACGACATCACAGTATAACAGAATAACCCCTGATCAGTGACGAAGGCCGTCTTCTCTTGATCTTTCTTCCACAGGGGTATCTGATGTAAGCCGGAGTAGGCATCCATAAAGCTCATCAAGGCGTGACCGGATGTAGAGTTGACCAGACTGTCGATCTTTGGAAGCAGGTAACTGTCCTTTGGACACGCCTTGTTGAGGTCTGTGTAATCAACACACATGCGCCAGGTCCCATTCGGTTTCTTAACAAGGACCACATTGGCCACCCAGTCGGGTAAATTACAAGGCCAAATGAACCTGGCGTCTAGCAGCTTTTTGACTTCGGCAGCTGCCGCCTGACTTCTTTCCTCACCGTGGTTTCTTTTCTTTTACAGGATGGGCTTCTTTTTGGGGTCCACGGCGAGTTTGTGGACAGCGAGATCCGGGCTGACGCTTGGCATCTCTTCCACTTCAAAGGCAAAAATGTCTTTGAATTCCTTCAGTAGAAGGTGCAAGCATGCACCCAAAGTAGCATGAGCAACCGTCCCAACCTTTACAGTACGTTCTGGACGGCTGTCATCCAGAACGAGATCAATGCTTTCACCAGCCGGTTGAGGGCGGAGCTGATCTGACCGTTCACCGGTTAGTGATTGCTATTTTTTCTCTTTCTTCACCTCCACCAACAGAGGTGCCTTTCTTTTCTTCCCGGCTGCTGGTGGGACAGGCGCTGGGTCGGCATCCTAGACATTGTCAAGGTCTATTGGTTCCTGGCCGTCTGGGGCCACAGTGTCTTTGACGGCTGAGAGATAACACTCTCGGGCTGTCTTCTGATCCCCATTCAGGGAACTAACAGTGCCGTCATACCTCTCATACTTGATGAGCATGAGAGATTGGATGAACACTGCCTTGGCTACGTTGAGGGTCGACCGGCCGAGGATAATGTTGTAGGCGGTCAACTCCTCAACGACCAAGAATCTGACGACAATATGTCGTCCTTGGCCCTTCTCTCCCAGCCGGATAGGTAAGTCAATTCTTCCAGCTGGGTAGACCATCCCACCCCCAAAACCAACCAAGGGGTGGGTGACCGGATGCATGCTGCTGACGTTGTATTTCAGCTTTTGCAAGCACCGGAGGCTGATGATGTCTGATGAGCTGCCGGTGTCAATAAGGATTCTTCCAACCAGTTGGTTGGCAACCTTACATTCAATGACAACCGGGTCATCATGCGGAAGGCGGACGCTGCCCCTATCCTTCTCAGTGATCAAGATGTCTGGGAAGGAGGTGCTTGTAGACGCCTGCTCGTCATCATCCTTGTCCATCTTTCGAAGATGGCTATTGGTGCCCCGGATGGTAGGGCCACCACGTGGGAACCCGCCTGCTATTGTGTAGACCGGCTCCTTATCGGTATCCGAGCTACTAGCAGGCTGGGGGGTAGTCTTGGAGGACTGACCCTTGTTTTTCTTTTTTGCCCCGGCTGGGGACTTAGAAATGTAGGACTTCAACAGCCCTTTGTCAGCAAGACGGTCCAACGCCCGCTGAAGACTGAAACAGTCGTTGGTGTCATGGCCGACCTCCTCATGGAACTGACAGAATTTATTTTTGTTCCGTGACTGGACAGAACTCTTCATAGGATTCGGCTTCTCAATGGACAGCCGGTCCTTTACCTCCATGAGGATGGAGTTGCAGTCTTTATTAAACTCGTACTTGGGGACGTACGGTTTAAACTCTTTCTTTTTCTTCTGGGATGGCTGGTCAGAATCATTAACCGCCCAGATTTCTTTTCTTTTCTTGCTCTCTTCTTTTTTTTTGGCCGGCTGAGCAGACCGGCTGTCTTTCTGTTTGTCGAACTTCTTGGAGTCCGACTGGTTACCAGGCGAGCAGAGGCCGATAGCTTGAATGTAGATTTCCGCCTCCCTCAGGGCCGCCTGTAAGGTGAAAGCCCCTTTTCTGACTAGGTCGAACTTAAAGGTCGACCCGTCTCTCAGACCCTTGAAAAAGTCTGTAAAAGCTACCTCATCAGACAGTCCCTGAATCTGAATTCTAATCAGATTGAACCGCCTGACATGTGAGCGCAGCCCTTCTCTCTCTCCCTGCTTAACAATGCTCAAATAAAGGCTTGTTTTCTTAGCAGGGATGTTCATTGAGAAGTTGGAAGCAAACAGGAAGGCGAGCTTCCTGAAACTATTGATGGACCCGGCTGGCAGATTACCAAACCATTGTTGGGAAATGCCCTTCAATGTAGCCGGGAAACATCGACACCAAGTGGCATCATCCAACCCCTGCAGATACATGAGGTTGGTGTAAGCCATGAGGTGGTCTTCCGGATTGGTGGTACCATCATAGGTACCAACCAATACATTCTTAACCTTGGCCGGCTGAGCCGCCTCGGTTATCTCCCGGGTGAACGCAAAAGGCTGTTCACCCAGACGCAGCAGACGAAGCTGCCAGTCCAATGGCTGGACATTTGGATATGCCGCCTGACCTCTAAAGAAGGCCGGCTGCATGAAGTGAGGAGGATACTGTCCGTAAGCTTGAGTAGGCACATACGGTACAACTCCAATCATGTGAGGGCCAGAATGGACGGTATTACCGCCTGTCTGGCTCTCATGCAAGGAGGGTGCACTCCCTGCAGAAATGTTGTTGAAGCTGTCTGGAAAGTTCGACGTTGAAGCCGACTCAGACAGCGATTGGTTTCTCTTCCGGTTGATGATCTCCCGGGCATCAAGAGTTGAGTTTTTACTTCTCACCGGCTGCTGAGTCCGGCGAGTGTTATTGGTGTTTTTCCTAGGAAGGAGAATTTTTTACCAATCAATGGTCACGGCTGCCTTCTTCTTGGATGAGGAGTGGGCTGCCGGTCTCTAACTGACTTCCCCTTCTCTGGAGGAGTCTTCTTCGCCGACTGACCTTTACTTAGGCCAGCCCGGCTTTTGGTGATCAGCTCTTTAATTTCATCCTTGAAACTTGTCATGAATCTCGTGAGTTCGTCTCGGGTGACAGGGGCTGATCCAGCGGCCGTTTGGGTTTCCCCTTCCGGCTGCCCAGTGGGTCGGCTTAGACCCGCCTGGGAGGCACCCCGCTCCAGAATATCTCTGGGTATGATGCTCTTGATTCTGAGCGAGCCATCCTCGGCGGTAAAGGTTTCGAGCTCAGGATCCTCATCCTCCTTATCAGTAAAGACTTTTGGGTCTTCGCCCAGACGGTTAGGAGGTGGTACAGACTCTTAAACCATCTTCGAGGTACTCTCCCCACTGACGGCGCCAAATGTTTTGGGTGTTTTTGTCCCTTGGGAGAGTTACAACACAAAGTCTGATCCGGCCGAGCTGTACCTGCAAAATAACGGAGACTCCGGGTGATTGGAGCTCCGCCTCCGACGGTCAAGTTATTAACTTGAAAAGGAATAAAGAGGACGGAAATTTAGGTGGGTATCTACTCAGATTCCAAGCTCAGGTGTTTCTCTGATGTGAGAGAATGCAAGTGTAATAAATGGTAAAACGTGCCCTCAAAATGAGGGACATCTCCCTATTTATAGGGTCTTTGGGATTTGTGCCCTTGATTAAGTCACTGAACCCCAATCATTGGTGGGCTGCGCCGTTTTGCGGCTTTCTCGGGATTTGGGCCTGAAGGCCGCCTTTTTCCCTTATTTTCTGGAGTGACACGTGTCAAGCAGGGATTGGTCCACTTTGGGCCATCCTGAGGCTGAAACGTGTCATCCTCTGATTGGACCACGTGGCGGGGTAAAATTACCCTAAACAGTTTGAGAGATTGAAGATTCAATGGTGACAATTGTATTGAAGATCTTCTTAATCAATCAATGAGCATTTCCCACTCTCCCTCCTCTTTATTTGCTTAGTCTAATTTCATTGTTTGATTTGGTTTTGATGTTTGATGTTTGATGCTTGATTAGAGTAATTGTTCTTGATATTTTGTTGATTCTTGATTCCTTTAGTTGATTTTTGATAGATGATGATATTTGAGTAGTTGTTGGCTAGGAATTGGGTGAAATTTGTATGATTGAATAATTGTGATTAATTTTGGAATTGTGTTGATTGATTCTTGAGATTAAAGTAATTAATGAAGGTTTGCATGTGTGTAATTCGATTAGGCCTTGAGAATTATGCTAGATTGCATTGTAATTGCTAATGATACGAACAATTAATTTAGGGATTGCAATTATCGATTGGTTTTGATTATGACTCTCTTCATTTGTTATTCATAGTGAACCTTAGCTTAACAATTAGGAGATAGCTCTTTGATTCCAATTGATTGCTCTTATCATTAGTCTTCACAACCTTTAATTAACTTGATCTTTCCAAGTTGTTGCAATTGACATGATTACTTGTTGATCCCCGTTCCTAGTGTTTTATTTCTTTGGTTACTTGTTTTGTTAGTTGTTAGTATTCTCCCTTTACCCTTTGATTTCGACCTAGCTTAGGCGCATAATTGAAAGTGCTTGAACATTACCGTTCCTTTGGGTTCGACCCTTGACTTGCCTTTATACTCGTATTTAGGTTTGTTAAGTCTTGATAAATTTAGTTTGACCGAGGGAAGATTAGGTAACGACCTAGTTTTCCCCTCGTCAAAAGGCTCTTAAGTGAAGATAAGGATTATCTGTTGCCTTGAATTTAGGGATGTCAGTGGCATTGAACTTCTGCGGAAGAAGCTCCTTGTCCACTGAGACCCCTTGTGAACTATTGCCCTTAAATTTGAAGTAACTAGATAGCTTGCTCAAGCTTTCTTGCATGAGCTCCATTTGTTGTTACTTCACAAGGTCATTGATTTGAAGGGTTAAAGCCTTCAACACTTCAGTTACGTCAGTCAATTGATTCCTAAGTTCGTTGACTTCTTCTTGAGTTGCTATTATCTTCTTAGCTTTCCTCTTTTGACGAATCGGTTTATCAAAAAGTAAGACTTGAACAAAGGTGTTGTATTTGGTTAATCACCCTTCTCTCCTTGACCAAGTACTGTGGAAAGGGAAATTAGGGATATTCATTGTTAATTATTTGACTCAAACTCTATTCAACATGCAAGGATGGAAGAAGGTATGAAGAATGAAAATTGTGATATGGGGAAAGATGATGTAGATGGAGAGATATGAAAAATTAGGAATAGAATGTACCCCCAACTCAAATGACGGAAAAAACCGACTCATGCATGAACCTAAGACATGGTCTTGGTGATATATACTCAAAGTGTGTGCTAAGACTAGTAGGTGTAGTGAGCGTAGGTGACATATTAAGGCTCTTGTGTAAGACCAAGTGGCTAGACTATGTGACTAGACTCAATTAAGGACTTAACGAAGGTATTGTTATTAACAAAATAATCGAATTGATTAGAAAACAGTTTAATTAGACTTATAGTGATGACTTGAGAAAAATGGTGAACTGTCGCCAAAGCAAGAGGACTGTTGTCGCACTTTGCAGTGTAGCGCCAGACGACAGAGTTGTCGCCTGGCATTGCACAACAAAGTGTGGAGCTGCAGTCCAAATCTTGGCGCCATTGCTGGAACGTCGATCTGGGATTGCTTTCAGTATTATTACTCTACGGGACATGCCTAAAGTCATACTCAGTCAATTCCGATTAAATTATTAGAATTTAATTACTCAAATTAATTAATTAAATAATTATGCAAAGTCCTTTTAGTCATTAATCAGTTTATTTTGTCTTAAACACAAGTCAAACAAACGGTTTGGAAAAATAAATAGAGTATGCACAACCAATAATGCACAATTAGGCAAGTAGGCACAATATGATGCAATGGGTTTGCAACCTAACCATGGCTCTAGTTCTCTAAAGTTTGGGATATGGGTTAGTCAAAGAGGGTCCATGGTTAATTGTCCGAATGCACCGCGCGGAAGCCTTACCTTTGAAGGGTTGGCGCGAGTGGATGGGACATCGCGAGTTAGATAACTCGCTTCCATGGTTCGGTGAATTCAACATTCTTGGATGTACCCTTTGTTGCACAGAGCGTTCAATCAGGTAGATGGAGCATGAATTCCCAGAGGGTTATGTCCATATGTAGAACACATATGTGTTTCAGAAAAAAGAGAAAAACTCAATAAGGAAGTAGAATCGAGCAAATAGTGCTAAAAACTAGTCAAAATTAGAAAGAACGCATATTTCTGGCTCGGTATTGGAAGAACTTGGCGCCAGTGAACAGAGGCCGGAGCCGAGATTTGGCTCTGGCACCTGGCGACAGGAGTATCGCCTGACTCCAGAGTCAAATCCTCGGCGCTAGATTCTGTTTTCTGACGATAGTTCCAACATGCCTCAGCATCTTTTCGTTCTCGATAAAATTTTCCAGTTTCGCACAGCATTATTTCGATCCTAGTTGTGAAAGATATTACTCAAATTTCCTACGTGTAAAAATCCTATGTTTTTAACTCATTACGGACGGTCTTTCCAATGAGATCTTTTTATGCATATGACAATAATGTTAATCAAAATTACGCACATGAAATACTTAGAACTTTACGAGTCTCATACACTCATTATAAATCATTGCCAAAATAAATTTCAGTAATTAAAATACAAATCCTCCCTAGTGGAGTCGTCAAAAAACTGTAGGGAATATTTCAAGCATTACCCCAAACTTGAACCCCATTGTGATCATACACTAAACCACGGTGGCGTTCAAAGGGAAAGAAGATAGAGCAAAAGAGTCGCTAACAAGTTTTAGGAACTTGTAAATCGTTCACGAGGTGAAGGTTACACCCCTTGACGATCTAGGAGATCATTAACTCCAATAGGTCTGGAATCATGACTTGAAGTTCGGGGATGAAGGTACAAATCCAACCTAAAAGAGATTGAACTTGCCCTAATAATAGGCCTCTACTTTATTCTGATCGTATTCATGTGCGCTTTCTGACTAACATGCAATCAATAGAATTACCCTAAACATCTTTAATCTATGTTGGTTGAATATTAATGTACAAATAAAACTATTATTGGCGTTCACTTGAATTATAATCAAATTTCCCTAAACAAGATTATTAATTATCTTATATAAGCGTGATTACAAGTACCAAATTCCCTTTAAACATGCATAAAAGGCGTGATCAAGGAACAACAATAAATATATATCAAGCAACATGATAATTAAATTAATTACAATAATATTAATAATAAAAAGAATCATGAACCATCATCATAACAATTATAATCATAATATTCATTTTAAAGCATAATAATAGCAAGATCCTAGGCATGATACTAACAAGATTAATAACAAACCCTAGCATGTCACTAATCATCAAAAATCCAAGCTTTAACCCTAACATTATACTAACATGAATATTAGGAAAAAGAATAGTAAGCATCGCAGGAATCACAATTGTCATATTTGATATTAGAAATTATAGTTATTACCCTAAACATGATACTAGGAATCATTGTAATAACCTAAACATGATTTCTATATCATAATATCAATAAATCAATTAACGCACTTACTTGGATGCCTCGTATCTCTTTCTAATAACAAAATACACACGTTAGTAACTTCAAGGATAATAATAAAACAACAATTAAATTAAATAATTGAAAGAGAGATTTGTGACCAAACCCTTAAAAATTAAAACCTTTCACGTCTAGGGCGAAGGCAACTTCGAACATGGCTAGGTGTTTCTAGATTTTGTGAATGCGGAATTTTGTATGAGAGAAGGCTAGTTTAGAAAAGAGCGAGAGAGAGAGAATAATCAAGAATTTCTTGATGAGAGTTGGTGATTGAGGAGAAAAATTGATGATCAAAAATAGAATTTTAGGAGGCTATTTATAGAGAAAATCAGCCGGATGTGATAAAAAACGAATCAGAGTTTTGAAAAGAATAAAACACGAACATAAGGCCAACCACACGCGTGGCGCCAAACGCTAGACTCTAACGCCAGACGCCAGGTATGGCGCCAAGCGTTGGTCCTGACGTTAGACGCTGGAAATAAACTTCCACGCGTTTTCTTAATTTGATAAAATTTAGCCGTACGAGAGGGAAAAATGGTATTTTCCTTAAAAACACATCTTTTATTCTGATTAAAACTCTAAAAAGTCAACCAAAGTCAATTTATCAATGCTAATTAAATTAGGAATGAAAAGAACCTTCTAGAAGAATCTAGAAGACTATAATCAATTCTAATTGCATTAGGAATGATAAACCAATATTAGGCCCTCCTCTAGATCATTAGGCCGCATATAAATATCAAACCGGGTCCAGTTTAGTAATTTGGCCATAACTTCCTCATTATTCATCGGAACTGGGCTTCTAATATATCGTAGGAAAGCTCTTTTCGAACCCAACCTAATTACACCATTATTGGACCCTTCATGGACTAAAACAAACTAGATTGGCTGTTTTTTTAAATAGGTTTTCAAAAACAAAGAGAAAGAAAAGAAATAAAAACTATCTGTAACACTAGACTTTCCACACTTTCAAGTCATTCGATTATGATTCGACGTGAAAGGTACTCATCACTGGGTTTTGGTTTTGGGGAGACACAAATGGGTGTCTACAATGAGTAATGGAAAGAATTTTTTTTATAAATTAATGTCTTAAAAGTTAAAACTGGCATATAATATTTAAGAAGTTGGGAGCAAAAATCTTTATATAAAATTGAATATTGGAAAAAAATAAGAGACTGATATAATCTTGAAAATATTTAATCAAAGAGTTTGATCTTGTATTTTTTTCTTAATTATTTCTTCTACATAATCTAAATTATTTCTCTCTATTTTCCTATTTTCCCTTTTTTTTTTTATTCTCTAACTATTGGGGCTTTTAATAATGTCCAAAAAATTTACAATAAATATTTGAAGCAAAAAAAAAAGTAAAAAAAAAATATAGATTTAAGCTAAAAGAATAAGAATAATCAATTGTACAATATACACTTACTATTCTAACAAGAAAGAGGGTTAAATGTCATCACTAATAAACTTTTATACCTATATGTCATCACACGGTAACTTTTATACCAATATGTTTCCGGTGACTAACTTTTATACTAATTTGTCACAACTTGCTAACTTTTATACCAATGTATCACTGGCGATAACTTTTATACCAATATGTCACAAGGGTGCTAACTTTTATACCAATTTGGCTAATTGGCTAGTTTCTAATGGTACACAAAATATACCATTGAAATTAAAAATTTCACAACAAATGACTAAAATACCATGTGTTGTGTGATTCTCATCTAACATGGGTGTTTTGGGTTTTTTTGTCCCTCGGGAGAGTTACGGCTCGAAGACTGGTCCGGTGCGGTCCGTATCTGCAAAACACGGCGGGTTGGTTGGAGCTCTACCTCTGACGATTAAGTTAGAACGCGTTGGAGAAAGTAAAGAGTGCAAAAAGGTAAAAGTAAGATCTTCTCGGATTCTAAGATAAGGTGTATTCTCTTAGGTGAGAGAATGTCAGGTATGCTGTAATCAATTGTCGGTGTCTCCAAAAATGGGGAAAATCTCCCTATTTAAAGGGTCATCGGTAAGTGTACCCTGATTAGGTCACTCTAACCTAATTCTAATGGGCTGCGCCGAATTATCGCTTTCTTGAGATTTGGACCCTAAAGGCCGTCTTTTTTTACAGAAGTCTGGGAACACCACGTGTTAAATGTGGATAGGCCTGGTTTGGATAAAGCCGAGGCTAACACGTGTCGCCTTCTGCTTGGCCCACGTGGCTTGGGTAAAAATTACCCAAAACATTTTCCCTTCACAGATGTGACGTGGCACTCCACGCGACATCTGTGACACATGTCACTCTCCCACTGGTTGGATTTTAACTGTGAATTTTAACTTTTCACATTTCGGGGAAATTACAAAAATGACCCTGTATTTACCCCTCTATAAATACAGGTTTTACCCCTTTCTTTTTGGACGTTTCCAAAAATCTTTTAGAGAGAGAAAGTCAAAGAGTTTTAGAGAGAGAAGCTCTGACCACCACCGTCTGTGTTAAAACACGAACTTCTCATCCTCCGCCTGCCACAGCTGGTTTAGCAACCGTTTGTGTTACATACAAGCAAGATCACCTTCAACCCGCTTATGTAGCCGGTCAACACTTGACCCCTTTTAGAGTCAGATTTCAAAGGTATCGTCTCTACCCCCTTCTTCTCATTCTTAGTTTTTCCATTTGTATACTTTCATTCAATAAATGGACTCATCACCAACACACACGGCACAGCCTAGGTCAGTAGTCAGCCGGTCTCCCGGTACGGTTGAGTCTAGAACTGGGGGTGCCGGCTTTGGGTGCATGGAGCAATTTTGTACATCCCTCCAACCGATCGTCTCTGTGTTTGTGTAGGACACAATGGCTAGAACCAAACAAACAGCCAGCCAACGGTAAAGAAGAGACATTACATTGTAAGTGTCGTCTGATGAAGTGATTCCGGTTGAGGGGGAAGAGATGCAAGTCGATTCGGGGAAGTACTCCTCGTCTGGGATCCCTAGGACCCCTAGTGATACGATCTTGGATGAAACTAAGGGTAGAGTGATGAGTGTCATTTATGACACTCATTTGTTCTCTTTTAAGATGATTTTAGATTGCTTTTGTAGCTCTTTCCTTTCCTTTCTCTTTAGTTTTGCTCTTTATTTCTTCAATTTACCCTTTACTTAGTTAATTTTTCCTTTTTATGCATTTCTTGGTTTATTTTGTTATTTTCCCTTTTATTTGCTTATTTTCTTTCATTTTTCAGGTTAAGGTCGTTATCCAAAGATTCCCGAGGCCCCTTCCCAAGTTTGACATTGATTAGGATGCCCAATGTTCTCCATTTGAAGCTCAAGCATGGAGAAGTGCAAGTACCCAAAGACCTCAAGCTGTGGGTGCACGATTTCTAGTGTTGAACCCACAAAAATGGAGTTTGGAAATTTCAAGGTCCCGTGTTTATCAAGAGCATTGAGTGGAACGCACGAGGAGCATCAACATGATGGTGAAGAGGGTTGCCTTGTTCCCAGGAGCGGGCGCGCGCAAATATGGCGCGGGCGCGCAGCTCGGTAGCGCGGTCGCGCCTCTCTCGGGTGCGGGCACGCCTGTCCGGGTCTCTGTTCCGTACGCAGCTTTACGCGGTCGCGCTCCCCCTTATAGTCAGTCGCGCCTGTACGGGTCTATTTTTGGGGACGATCTAACTAACTTCTCTTTGCTAGTTTTGCTATATTTAGATTTTCCCTCTATTCTTAGAGAAGAGTTCAATTTTTCAAAAATTAGAATAGAATTAGGTTAGATTTTTAGAGAGAGAAACTCTAGTTTGTAGAAAGAGAAGTTCTTGATTGATGATTGAAGATTGATGAATTCAAGTGTTTTCTCCATTCAATTGAAGCAAGTGATTTCTTTACTTTAAATGCAATCTTAGTTTTGATTTCAATTTCTTTGTTAATTGTTGAAGTTGATTGATTTTTTAATTGGTTTTTATCTTGATTAATATGATGATGATGAATTTGTTGTTTAGCTTAGTCTTGATATTGATTTCCATGAATTGTGAGTAGTTTTCTTGCTAGGGATGGTGAAGCATATATGAGTAATGGATTTTTTCTAATCGGGGGAAATTGATGGAGTTGATGTTGTGATTAAATTGGTTGATTGATTATGTGCACATGTTGTTTAATTTAGGAGTGAACAACCTAGTTACTCGCAATAGATTGCATTGTAGGTTCACATTGATACGGAAAATTGATTTGCGGCTTACATTTGTCGATTGATTAGGTTTGGAAGTTTCCTAACTAGAGTCTCTCGTAGTTGGCGCTAGTTTGACCTCTAGGAGATTATCCTACCATACTCTCTAGATTGCTTAATTGATTTTCCCTCGCAACAGTCGACTTAGTTATCTCCATTCCCAGTTAGTTGAATCCATTACGAGTTTATGTGTATCCATACCCTAGTGCTTGGTAAATTTGATTTCATTTCGATTGTTTGATTGGTTAGAATAGACACACCTCACTTCATTGCTTTGAAAAAGCTTAGCTTTAGCATTAGCATTCACCTCCCATTCCTAGTGGTTCGACCCTCAACTTACTCCTATGCTAGGTATAAGGGTGTGTTGAGAGATTAGAAATTTTGTTTGACCGAGGGTAGATTAGTTTTCAACGACCTAGTCTCCACCCTTGAATATAGAGACGGTGAGGGGGTCGTCTCCCATGCTGAACTTAAAGAAGTTGTTCCCAAAGATGGAAATGAGGAGGGATTCGTGTCTGCCTCGGGGTTAGATGGTAAAGAAGTCTCTCTTGAGAGAGACGAAGGGAGCACCGCCTCAAGGTCTAGCTCTGAGGACAGTAGCGATGCTCCTCTATCCCCGCTTGAGGATAGTGATGTTGAAGAGAGGAAAAAATGGAACAAGAAGGCAGATCCCTTCGAAATCCATGTCTCTGCCAAAGAGAGGGAAAGTATGGAGAAAGGGCTTGAGGATTTTTAACTCAAACGACCACTTAGGGAGGGATACAAGATACGAGTGCCGCTTGATTTGGGCACCGTTTCTTAGAAAGACGACCAAGCGAACGTTAACGCCTATTTCAGATGCTATGAGGCAGCATTTCTTGATGGCTTCTGATTTCCCTTTCATGATACTGTGAAAGCCATCTTATGGGGTTATGGTCTAGGTTTCGGGTAGTTTACCCCAAACTCTTGGGTTAACACTCTTTGATTTCTTACCGCTTGCGAGATGCAGGGTCTGAATCCCGGGTGGCAAGCGTTCACACACATGCAGTATCATAGCCGCTACCAAGGCGGCTGGAGGGCATGGTATACTTTGACCACTAACCCCAAATATCAAATGACCTTCGACAAAGTGTCCAAGTATGACAACTGGAAACATCAGTTCTATCTGATGTCTGTCCCAACTCGGCGCGGAAATTGGGAATTTCGCCGGTATAATAAGAAGCCTGACCTTCTGGGTTAGAAGTGTGCCCCCCCAGGTTCCAGAGGACGATTATGAGAAAATTATAGAATCAAAGTTCTTTGTACTTGAAACAGATATTCTCCCAACCGGGGAAGTAATAAAGGTTCCAAAGAATTAGATACCCATGAGTGCTTGGTTGAGAGACGAGGCGTTCTTGTCTGCCTGCGCATTGAGCACGATATTTTCAAAGCATAGGTTTATTGCTCATCCTGCTTTTTGCCGTCTTTATTATTGCACTGTCCATTTTATTATTCTATGAAACTGATGGTTTCTTTTTTTTTTTTTTTTTTTTTTTGAAGAAAACGCTTTGGAAATGCTTCAAGAAGACAAGATCCCCAGACGCTCCTCTGCCAAAATTTTCAAGGATCTCACAGAGGTCAAAGAAGTCGAAATAAAGGCCAAGGGAAGAACTCGTCTTACCCTTAGCTTCGATATATTCACTTTGTAGAGAAGATTTTCCGGTTGTATGATTGATAAGCAACTTCATTTGTAGGGTGGAAAGGTTCCAAGATCCTTTCATAAGCTGCTCTAACGTGGACGAAAAAACAATGCCTCCACCCCTGTTAAGTCTCTAAAGGCTTTGTCCGTTCAGACGGCTCCAAACGCTTTGTTTGGGAAAAACCGCCTGCGCATTGGGGGGGGGGAAAGAATCACACTGGGAGGCTTTGGCCTACACTTGACCATAGGTGCTTTGACTTCGGCCGACCTCACTGCACCTATAGGTGATGCTAACCTACAAGTTACTAAAGGTAAAGCTAATCCTTTCAAAACCCCGCCTGAGCTTGGCTGGCCTTTGCGAGTGAAATCTCACTCTCAATAGACATCTTTGTCGGACAGTCGACAACAAGCTGGTGTCGCCTTTATAGCTCACTCACCAACTATTACATATGGTGCAGATCAATCCCTCTGATGGTTGGACGTGCAAGCACATGCCAAGGCTATGCTTGGGGCCGTCCCTAAAAAAGTGAAGGACGCCATTACAGGCATAAAGATGTTCAACCTGGAAACATCTTAGCCCTCCTATCTAAGGTATAACTTCTTTTTGCAGAATGGCAAGTACATGTTCGCCTATATTTTTCATATCGTTTGAGTTTACAGGCTATGCTAAGGGTTGATGGGCTCAAGCGGCCATACACTCGAAAGAGAGAGGAGGTATAAAGAGCCAATAAATCGGCTAGGGATTCTCAAGACGTTGCACAATATCAATGTACAATAAAATGAACTTGAATCTAAAGCCGTGGAACTGAAACAGGTGGAGAAAATCAAGGACTTGACTAATGCTCAGGAGATTGCCAAGAAGAGGGCCAATGATGCTGAAACCTCCCTCAAGAAGGCTCTGGCGGACCTCAAGACCGTAAAGGGTATTGCCCAAGAAAACACTGATCTAAAGGAAGACGTCGAACGTGTGAAGAAAGACGCAGACCGGGACTAGGACAACTCCAAGGCCACCTTAGAAACGGAGCAAAATCGCCTTATTGCTAAGAATGAGACCGAATCGGACACTCGGATGAATATTACATGGGATGCACTATATCCGTAAAAGGAGTACGGTATTTGGGCAGTGGCTCATGCTGAGAACGTTGTATATCTAAGAGAGAAAGGACTGCTAGAGCCTGAACCGTTCGAAGACTTGGCAAAAACTGAACTTGAGGAGCTTGCACATGGTTAAGTAGTTGAGATTCACTCTAAAGACGAAAATGAAGAAGGGCCAAAGGGGTAAACCCCATTTGACACAACTAAGGCTGATCTCTCGCCTAACCAATCCGAGCAAAATTCTCCTCCCCATCAGCTATAAATTTTAACCATTTATGTTTTCTCCGGCCTGCGAGTTGTGTATTTATGCAGTTTTACTGAATGAGGAGTCGAGTGATCAATCAATCTTTTCTATTTCCGGATGTTTAACCGATTAACATTACTCAACCCATCCGTTTTGGCTGGGTTTTTACTTTTATGACTGTACTGACTGAGTCAATTTTGCTTATCTTTTGCGTTTTATTTTGCATTTAAATTTTCCATATATATTTGAATTTTTGCCTAACTCTATAATAGCATACGACAGATAACAAACAGGTTGTACTTGCCCCTGGGAGGCTGTGTGGTTGGTTTCAGTATCTTGATGATTGATTGGCTTGGGAACTTTTGATACTTTAAGGAGTATGAGATGTTCCTAAGTCAATCAATCATAGTAGTGATTGCCCCAAACCAAGTACACAACCGTCCAAGCATTCAAGCAGGTAGCCGTCACCCAGGTGGTGAGAGACTTAACCTTTTCTCTTATTTGCAATCCAACTATACTCGATGAATTTTTTTTCCCCATTGGGTAGACTTGTATAATTTCAGCAATAATCTAAGTTAGAACTTCAGTCGACAACCGACTGATGTCATTAGACATCCGGTTTTGTGAGCTTAGTAGTTCTTTAGATTTTTTTGGTTAGACAACTATGAGTTGACCAATCAAGTCGTTCAATCTTTGTCGTCTGTATGAGTTGGTAGAGCACTTGGTCACCCAAATGGGAGATAATCTCGTCGATTATTCCACTCGAATGGGAGATATTAATAATGGAGCAAACGAATTTATAAAATAAGTATCATCCAACCATTGGCCTCATCTTTTTGAAAATTAGTTTAGCCACGAAGTTTTTAGCCTAGTTTAATTTTAGAATTGTGACAATCGATTGTCTATGCATTACATAGGCGGCATCTTAATCATTGCGCATAAAAATGAAATATTAGAATTGAAAACAAAAACGCAACTTTTTCATTAATAGACTTTTCATTTACAAAAATTTACAAGTCTTAGAAGTAGTACTATTTTAAGTTGTCTACATTCCAAATTCTAGCAAACCGCCTGCCGTCTGGAGTTTCCAAGAGGTAGGTGTCGTCTCTTACTTCTTCATAGATCTCGTATGGGTCTTTCCAATTAAGAGTAAGCTTTCCTTGCTCATTGGCCCTACCGGTTGCCTCCATTTTCCGTAACACAAAGTCCCCAACTTTCAGGGGCGGTTTGTGTACTCGTTTGTTATAGGCATGAGTCATTCTAATATAGTAAATCTCATGATGCAAGGCGACATTGCCCCTGCTATCCGGGAGCGAGTCCAATGCTAGCCGCATGGCCTCCTAGTTTACCTCTTCATCGTATAGTATGACCCATAGAGTCAGCTCATAATGCTCAATGGGCAAGATGGCTTCAGCGCCATAAACCATTAGAAATGGGTTTTACCAGTTGCCCCTTTTTCAGTTGTCCCGATGGCCCATAGGAAATGAATGAAATATTTTCTTTTTAATGCCGTCTGATATGAATTTGTTGAAGGCTTCATGTAGGCATCGTTAGAAGTGCTCCTATGTTAAGCATGCTGTGAATATGTTTGGCTCTCATAGGAAGTGGGAATTTACATAATACAATTAGGACAATAAAAGTAGGAAGCCTCCAACAAGTTTTTAAGGAACTTGTAAACCGTTCACGGATCATTTAAGACAACCACGAATAAAGGGACGATGAAAGGCAATATAGTGATCAACAAAATATATAATAGAACAAATATTAATATTGGAAGCAATTTAATAGTAAATCTAGAAATATAAAATCATTAGAAAAATAATAGAAACAAAAAGAACATGATTCCTTACTTTGATTTTGCTTCCTTGCTAATTAAACAAAACACGATTCAGTAACTTCAAGGAAATAAATATAATAATAATTAAATTTGAATTAAATAGAGTTGATTTGCGGCCAAACCCTCAAACGGTTCTACCTTTCACGCCTTGGTTTAAGGACAGAACCTCGAGTAATTTACATACTCCTTGGAGTGCATAAAGGAAGTATTTTCAAATAATGAGGTAGACTAGTGTTTAGGCTAGAGCATAGAGGAGAGAAGAGAGAATAAATTGATGCCCGGACAAAAGAAATGAGGGGGTATTTATAGGCAAAATGAGCTGAAGGAACACACAGAACCTTACAAGGATAAAAACCCTAAAAATATTGTCGCAACACATCATCAGCATGCCGCGACACGGAAAAATATGCCTATTTTATATAGTGTTTTACCCCCGTCCCTTGGACATAATTGGTAGTGTTTTTGGCTCTTTTAAGCCACTTTTATAACTAATTGGTGTTTTCTAGTGTTTTCGTAGATTTGGTTGACTTTTGTAGGGATTTGCACTTTTGGAGCATTTTCCTAGGATATTATGGAGCAACTACGAGCATTGGAGAAGAACGACCAGTTTTTATAGCCCAGGGTTGGTTATAGTCATCGAACCGGTGATTAAGGGCTCGGTATATGTGATACCGGGGCATTTGGACCGCGTATTCAAGACCCGAAGAGGAAACCCAGATTGGCCCGAAGAATTGGAGCCCAATAGTAGTCCAAATAGTGGCCCAAGAGTGCCACCCAACCAAAGAGGCTAGCGCCCGAAGGCGCGCCCGGCCGGGCGCGAGGAAGTGTACCTGAGGGAAAAAGGCGCGCCCGATCGGGCGGTGCCTCGCCCGATGGGGTGCGTGTTATTATTAGGAGACGATTAGCGTCGTTTAAGTTTGTTTTAGTTTAGGATTCTTGCTTAGTATAAATACTTTTCCGTTAAGCGAGTTTAGTATCTTCTTTTACTCTTTCTTAATTATTTCTTAGATTTTCTCCCTCTACTTAGCTTTTAGATTAGTTTCTCTCTCTTATACTTTGTTCTTAACTCTATTTTTAACTCTAGATTTCTTTGTTAACGATTTCTCTTCTCTTAATCTTAGTTATTTATTTTATTCCTTTGATCATGTCTTTTTTATTTATTTTCATTAGTTTAGTTTTAATTATGTGTGAGTAGTTCTATTTCTAGGGTTTGTGGGGATCCATAAATAATATGAAGGGGTAATTTATTGTTGTTAATTGTCAATGCTAGATTAATTTCCTATTGATTGATTTAATGCTCTGTGACTAGATTTGCGTAGATCTTTTATGCATGAGATTTAAAATATTGATTCGAGATTCGAGAGATGAGAATTGATGTTTAGGTCTAGTTTTAATAGGCAGGTTAATTTATAAATGGTTAAGTCGAGATCCGAGAGATGAGATTTAATACCGGTAGATTAATTGTGTGATTGTAATACGTAGCGAAAGCCCTTTATGATCTGATTATGTATGCATAGATGATTGATTATTATGTTTTACCCTGGAATATTATTTATTGGTGGACCTATGCCCTAGGCCTTTTATTTATTGCTTTCTCCTTATTCTTAATCTTCGTAGTTTAGTTTCCTTCGATTGTTATATTTTGGTTACTTTATAATCTAGATTATATTAATTAATTAGGAATAGAAAGACTCGTTGCTCTGTGTATTCAACCTACTTCCCTATCTACATTAGTTAGAGGATTTAGGAATTACTTTTGATTAGGTGATACAACTTTAACCTGTCAAAATTTGGCGCCGTTGCCGAGGAAACAATTTTATTTTTATTTCTGATTATTTTTTGTAGTCTAGGTTATTTCTTTTTGTCTCAGAGAACTTAGTTCTTTGAGACAAGTCTCATATTGTAGGGAATAATTTCAAGCCTTAAAAATCCCACTAGCTTGAACCCCACTGTGATCATACACTAAAGTACGGTGGCGTCCAAAAGGGAAGAAGATAGAGCAAAAGAGTCGCCAACAAGTTTTTTAGGAACTTGTAAACCATTCACGAGGTGAAGGTTACTCCCCTTAACGATCCAAGAGATCGTCAACTCCATAAGGTCTAGAACCAAATAAGGGTTCGGGGATGAAGGTACAAATCCAACCTAAAAGAGATTGAACCTGCCCTAATAATAGGCCTCTACTTTATTCTGATCGTATTCATGTGCGCTTTCTAATTAACATGCAATCAATAGGATTACCCTAAACCTGTTCATCTATGTTGGTTGAATATTAATGCACAAATATACTATTATTGGCGATCACTTGAATTATAATCATACTAACCCTAACAAGATTATTAATATCTTATTAAGCGTGATTACAAGTACCAATTCCCTTTAAACATGCATAAAAGGTGTGATCAAGCAATAACAATAAATAAGCATCATAATAAATAATATCATGAATAATAATTATAATCATAAATAAAATAATCATCATAATAACAATAATAATAATAATATTCATAATCATCATAAATTATAACAATTATAATCATATTCATGTTCATGTTAATATTAAAGCATAATAAAAATAGCAAGATCCTAGACATGATACTAACAAGATTAATAACAAACCCTAGCATGTCACTAGGCAATAAAAATCAATTCTTTAACCCTAACATGATACTAACAATCATAAATATTAGGAAGAAAATAGGAAGCATCGTAACAATCAAATTTAATATTAAAATTACCCTAGACATGGTACTAGGAATATCATAATAACAATGTAAACATGATTTCTACATCATAATATCAATAAATCAATTAAAGTACTTACTTTGATGCCTCGTACCTCTTTCTAATAACAAAATACACACGTTAGTAACTTCAAGGAAAATACTAAACAAAACAATCAAATTAAATAATTGAAAGAGAGATTTGGGACCAAACCCTCAGAAATAAAACCTTTCACGTCTAGGGCGAAGGTAACTTCGAATATGGCTAGGTGTTTCTAGATCTTGTGAATGCGGAATTTTGTATGAGAAAACAAAGTTTAGAAAAAGAAAAAGAGAGAGAGAGTATAATCAAGAAAACTTGTTGAGAATTGGTGAATTGAAATAAGAATTGATGAAATTTGGTCAATGAATGTAGATGAATGATAATTAGTGACCGAAAACGGAGTTTTTAATACGATATTTATAGAGAAAATCAGCCAAAAAAGATAATTTAACAAAACAGAGTCTGACGCTCAGAAAACAGAGCTGGCGCCAACCCTGGCTAGCTGGCGCCAGGCACCAGCACTAGCGCCAGGCCTGGTTCCTTGCGCCAAGGCCTGGGGTCAGACGCCAAGCTTGATTCCAACGCGTTTTCGAAAATCCGATAAGTTTGTCGTACTGGAGGATAAAATAATATAATTTCCTCAAAAATGCTATTTGATTTTGATTAAAACTCTGAAAAGTCAACGAAAGTCAATTTATCAATGCTAATTGAATTAGGAATGAAAAGAACCTTCTAGAAGAATCTAGAAGACTAAAACCATTCCTAATTGCATTAGGAATGATAAATCATATTAGGCCCTCCCCTAGATCATTGGGCGGTACATAAAGCTAAAGTCGGGCCCAGTTTAGTAAATTGGCCATAATTTCCTCAATATTCATCGGAATTGGGCTTATAATATATCGTTGGAAAGGTCTTTGCAGGCCCCATCCAACTACACTACTATTGGACCCATATCATGGACCAACCAAACTGGATTGACTGTTTTCTTAAAATAAGTTTTCAAAAACATTGAGAAGAGAAAAGAAATAAAAACTTTCCACAACACTAGACCTTCCACACTTTTGTTTCATTTGATTATGATTCGACCTGAAAGGTACTCATCACTGGGTTTGGTTTTGGGGAGACCCAAATGGGTGTCTACAGAAGCCCCCACATTGACTGAGTTTGGAGAAATGCAAGTTTCGAAAATAAAAGTCAAAGTATCGATAGGGACGGAGAATGATTCAGAACGTTCTGCGATCCTAAATCACTCTTGTAACGCCAATACCTGCAAAACTAGCATTAGTTAAGCAGATAAAAGAGTTAAGAAACGTGTATCTTGCACCGTCGAGCACACGTCTCTGAAAGTAACCGATTGTTTTGATGACCTCTTGCAAGCTAGAGAATGCCATCCCGCTTGAAAACCGCTACGCCCGTAACTGCTTCAAAATTTGGAAGATTGCTTTGCCTGAAACGATCCTCCTCCGCATTGATAATATTCCACATCCTAGGGAACACCATCGAAGATTATTTCTCTTGAAACAATCCTCATCTGCATTGATAATATTCTACATCCTAGGGAACACCATCAAAGATTATTTCTCTTGAAACAATCCATATCCGCATTGATAATATTCCACATCCTAGGGAACATCATCGAAGATAATCTTTGCCCGAAATTACCTCCAGTTGTTTGTGACAACTCTCCGCAAGCTAGGGAATGTCGTCGAAGACATCTTCTCTTGAAGTCACCTTCATTTGATGCGATAATTTTCCAAAGGAAAATACCGAAGATCCACGCCTGTCGATCTTTAAAAGTTCGCCTGAACTTTGCTCCCGCTATGCCTGTACATCGGCGCTTCCGTTGCTTTGAAACTGTATGTCGGTGCTCTTGCTGTGATGACAATCCTCTTTTATTTGGGAATAGTTGTCAACACAACTCTTGTGTAATGTATGACAATCCGATTTAGGGAAAGTTATCAATGCCACGTAACAATCCATCCTTGGAAATGTTGCCACGATGAAGCGACAATTCGTATCTCGGAAAATTTGCCAAAAATCCAATCTTTGGAAAAGTTGCCAATGCTTCGTAACAATCTTTCATAAGAACTTTGCTACGATCGGCAATCCACATCTTGGAATATAACTCTTAAAAGCAATCCACCTTGGAAATTTGCCAAACGCTATGCCACAATCCTTTTGGGGAAATATTGCCACAATTTACAATCCGCGTCTTGGAACATTTGCAAAAAAGAGTCGACCGACAATCCACTTCGGGAAAATTTGCCACTTACTGAAATGAAAGACAATCCACGTAGAGGAAATTTTGCCGAAATTTATGATGAGTAGAGACCTACGACAATCCTTTGGGAAATTTTGCCATAGGGAACTGGGTGTGTGACAATCCAATTTCGGAAAACTTGCCAACGATCTGTGAATATATGACAATCCGAACTTGGAAAAACTTGCCAAACAAAGAAGGAGCACGACAATCCACGCTTGGAAACTTTGCCAGAGATGACAATCCAATCTTGGAAAAATTGTCGTTGCACGACAATCCATTTTTGGAAATATTGTCAATTGGGGATGACAATCCAATTTTTGGAAAACTTTGTCGTTTAATAAGAATGCACGACAATCCATATTTTGGAAACATTGTCGTTTAAGTGCTTGCTTTTGAACCGTTGCTTTGGTGCTTGTAATGAGCTAATACTTAGGCGCTTAAGCTAAGTGAGACGATCTTTCGTCAGGTTGATCACTCAATCATGTCAAATTGCTTATAGGGGCTAACTGGCGTACCAAGGAACCCGAAATTGCTGTATGAAGTTGAAATCACCTTTTTGAGAGACTTCGAGCTCTATCGCCGCTGAGATATCTCTAGCGCCAAGAATTGGAGTAGGGTCTTCCCTATTCTGCTGCACCTGTATTTATTTTTGACTATAGAACTTTGCCAATCTTTTCAATTATCTTAGGGTTGACCTAAGGTTTAATGTTGCTTGACTCAATAACTTGACACGACTCAAGGTATAAACTTGACTCGATGTGATTGACTCGCGGTTGACTCAACTCAAAGTGAAATGACACGTGTGACTCGTGACCCGTGTGTGTATAGTGTTGACTCAATGTGACTCAAAAATGCAAAAAGAAAAAAATTTCCGTCATTTTTGTGGAGGGTACCGACTTTCTCCCGAAAAAGAAAGACGCGAAAAAAGAATCGAAGTGTGAAGATGCATGTTGAATGAGCTTAGGTTGTGCAAGGATTAATTCTTCCTAGGCTATCTCAATGGTTAACTCAATGATGAAAGTATTTGGGTAACTTAGGCACGGAGGCTAAGCACTTCATACTTCTATGTAATGACAAGTGTGATTGATGAGCGATGTTGACATGACAAGGCATGCTTCAATGTTGTGTTAAGATTTCATGAAAAAGAGTTCCTAAGGGAAGTATATTTGGTCATGTATCTGTGATGTGTGTGAAAGTGATACTAAAGCTAGGCCACAAGGGCTAAGTGTGTGGAGAAATATATTATTTTTAGAAGAGTCAAATGATGGTGACTCTTAGGCTAGGTAAGCTAATGATATAGGGATCAAGCCCCCAAGTCTAGCTCTAAATGAATAGGGATGAGCATTGGAGATCCCTTGATATGATCATGGTGTAAGTGTGTGAATGTGAATATGAATGCATTTTTATTACGGCCGCACCTCAATGTGAGGTTTCCTACGTATCCGTTAGGAATAAGGCCGAACGTAGCTCTAGCCGAACCTCGCACAAGTGTGTATACCTCAAAAAAGGTCTTTTAAGGGTTGTAACGTGGTTAGGCTAAAGGTTATAGAAGAAGAAATGGATAAAGGCTCAAGACCCTCGATAAGCCCCCAAGGTGTGCAACCTCGCTTTTGAAATCTTTGTATTTTCATGCTTGAGTTTCTACTCTTGTTTAGCTCTTTTTTTTTTTTGCTTTAGCATCTTTTTTTTTTTATAAGTGTGGGCAATCCCGATCATGCGGTCTATCACTCACTTGACATTCATGTTTCTCAGGCACGGTACCGAGCACTCGATAAGAGACGCAATCTGAGACGTGTTCATATCAAAGACATTGGAACACTTACCCTTTCGTACACTTTTATTATTTTTTTTTTGCTTATTTTTGCTATTTTAATATTTTGAATTCACTCAATCCTTCTTTAGAATTGCAAAAGTTGCACACCATCCCATCCCAAGGTTAGGTAGATGTAGGTTGAAAAAAGAAGGGTCTATCATTAGACGAGGCTCAAAGTGGTTTATGAAGAAAGGATGTATAATTGAAGGGTGAAATGAGATATGATGTGGCTACAAGGGGTACCTCAAATCATTGGTATACCTTGTGCTTAATTCGACATGGATTTTTTTTTTATTTTTTTTTTTTTGCTTTTAATGCAATGCAATGCAATGTGATGATCATATATAAGGAAATAAATGCTCATTTTATTAAAAAAGAAAAAGGAAAAAATCCTATAAAATTAAGGTGCTTATGCTAGACTTATTGGGGAAAGGAAAAAAATGAAAAATAAATAGAAAAATAGGTCATGAAATCTTGTCATTGAAGCTCGTCCTATAGCGCAAAATGGTTTAATTTACAGCGCGTGGTCAAGAAAGGAAGGACGATTAATCAAAGATAACCTCTTCGTACAAGTCCAACTTTTCGACAAACCTATAGCTCGCAAGGGGAAAGCTAGGGTTATAATGTCAACTCAAGAAGAAGTCAATGATCTTAAGAACCAACTCGCTACTGTGACTGAGACACTGAAGCTTCTTGCACTTAGGATCGATGATCCCGTGAAGCAACAACAAATGGACCTCATGCAAGAGAGTTTAAGCAAGTTGTCTAGCGACTACAAGTTTCAAGAGCTTACATCACAAGGGGTCTCGGTGGACAAGGATCTTCTTCCGCAGAAGTTCAACGCCAACGACATCCCAAAATTCAGAGCAATTGACAACCCTTACTTTCATTTAAGAGCATTTGAAACAATAATGAGTATCAAGGGTATCGATAAGAAGGTCTTCCCTTCTCTTTTCTCACTGTCTCTCGAGACCGTTTGCCAACAATGGTTCTTTTCTCTCGAGAAAGAAAAGACCTCTACCTGGGAGTCTATAGCAAACGCTTTCGTAGATAGGTACAAGTGCAACATTCAAGTCGAGACTGACCATAGAGAACTTGAAATCCTCAAGCAGAAAGAGAATGAAGGCTTCACCTCTTTCTTTAACAAGTGGAGAGAAACCTCAGCCAAGATGATCGAGGTACCAAGTGAAAAAGAGTCTGTGATACTGTTTATAAAAAATCTCCAAGAAAAATATTCCAAGCATCTCAAATATCAAAATAATCTCCATACCTTCAAGGCCGTTTATGACATTGGGATCAATATTGAAGATGACTTGGCTAAGTCAAAAGCTGCCAACAATAACTCCAATAGTGGCTGGAAAGGAAAGAAGAACGACAATCCTTCTTCTTCCAAAACCGCCCACTCAAATAATGTTAGCACCTTTAATTTAGGAGATGTTCTTGCCATGAACAACCAAGGACAGAAGAAACCATTTAGGAGGAACTTCACTCCTATTGGCATGAGTTATGACACCGCATTCGATCGATTAAATGTAAAAGGTCTTATAACTCCCATTGGACCATTTGGGGACCCACCAGTTGAGAAGAGGTCGGTTAACTGGAACCCCAATGCACACTGCAAGTATCACCAAGGTAGGGGCCATTCCACTGAAAGCAGTTGGAAGCTTAAGGAAGCTATCCAAGACCTAATCGACAATAACAAACTGCCGTTGCCCCCTGCCAATAAGAAGCCAAGCATTGACAATGCACCTCTAGCTCATACCCTAGCTATCTCCGATGAAGAAAACGAGATTGACCCCTCCTCTCTCATTAGACCTGTTGAAGAAATCAGTGCCATAGAAAATGAAGAGGAGATCTTTTTCGATTTCAAAGATAGCCTTCCAGAACCGGCGAATAAGGAAGATATACAATTGCTCACACTGTCTATGAAGGAGGCATCGCAATTACTACGTGAAGCTCTCAAAGTTATGAACGAACTCCATAAGAAATATGATGAGCTTCCAATTCCAAAAGAAGAACCTAAAAGAGAATTCACACCAGTGAGAACGACTTATGAGGCAAAGCACTTTCCCTTACAAGTCACTGAAAAACCCAAGAAGAGCAATAGAATCTACACTCCGATTGGGATCCCGTATGCGCAAAAGTTCGAAATGCTCTCCGAGAGTGGCGAGATCAAACCTCTCGAACCGAGACCATTCGAATCATTAAAAAGGACAGATAGATATTACTGTCAGTATCATCAATCAGGGGGTCACACTATAGAAAACTGTTTCAAATTCAAGGATTTGGTACAGAAAATGATTGATGAAAAGAAAATGGTCCAAGTTCAATAAGAAGAGGATACAACCATTATTGGGGTTTGGGACAGTGATGAAGAAGATGTCTATCTAAAGGACATGGTAGGACCTTCACCTTCTGTGTCATACACCACAGATGACATTTGGGCTGAGGAAGATTCATCAATAGATGTCCTCACAAGATCTGGGAGAATGCAACCTACCGTTTCAACACAACCTATGCCAACCGTACATCAATTTCCCATACCTATCATCGAAGACAACGACATTGTTAAACAGTTTAAGAAGACAAAAGTTGAGATGAATGTGTGGAAACTTCTGGCAACATCTCGAGAACATAGGTTGGCTGCAATGAATGCCTTGGATAAAATCGGGATAGATTCTGACACTACTCCTAAGGGACTAGCCAACTTCCTCACAAGTGACCTTCCTAGCCCAATTAATTTGATCACCTTTTCTGGCAAAGATTTACCCCCAGAAGGTGACAAACATTACAAGCCATTAAACCTCACAGTAGCCTGCAAAAGGATGAATGTTCCGATGACTCTTGTAGACAATGGATCGGCTATCAATGTCTGTCCACTTAGAACTGCGAGGATGCTCGGCATAAGGGATGAAGACTTAACTCCGTCCACACAAGGAATAAGAGCCTACGATAATACTCGTCGTCAAGCTCTTGGCAAGATTACCCTAAATGTAACGGCAGGAGCAATAGAACATGCTACTACTTTCCAAGTAGTGGACATCAAAGCTTCATTTAACTTATTGTTGGGACGCCCTTGGCTTCATGATCTAAAGGCCGTCCCTTCATCTCTCCACCAACAAGTGAAAGCTATAGTTGGAGGAATTCCAATCACCATCGATGCTTCGCCAATGAGAATCAAATCCATAGAAAATCCAATTATTAATGTGGAGCACGACGAAGATGACGAAGACCTATGGGGCTTTAACGAAGAAGTCTCCTTAATCCAGGAGGATGAAGGGACCCCTCTTTGCCTTGACCCCCATTCAAACCTGATTGTCAACGCCATGCTAAAGAAACAAGGGCACTTCCCTAGGATGACTTTAGGAAAGAAGAAAGGAATGGCAGAACTGCTGGAGTCACCTGGCCTCCCTAAGTTAGATACTTTCGGACTTGGTTTTGAACCGACTCGGAAGGATCTCAAGCGAGCCCAGGAAAAGTTGAAAGCACGTAGGGACGCTCGCATTCAAAAGAAAGCAATTCCAATGGATCAGTACCCTCTTACGCTTAATGGTTAGTTCATAAAACTAAGGAGAGGACTATCCATGCCATGAATTTCCCGAGCCATTTGTTGTAAACGGCATAAGACAACCGGGATTCGAGATTTTCTTGGATTGCTACTTCACTGATGAAATCTTAACTCCCGTCCATAAGGAGAAAGCACCCCCATGCTTTGACTTTAACGTCATGGGATTACTGTTCGGGCGAGAAAAGAATGAGCCAACTTATGAAGAAGATAACTCCTCGCTCATTCAAACGGTCCTACAAAGTGAAAGCTTTGACCCCTCAAAGCTAATTACTCCAGCCGAAGGCTCACTACAAGGGTGGCGCAAGACTATCAAAGTGACTACTCCAAGCGGAAGGAAGATATCAATCACGACATGGCAGGGACTGATGTTTGAGGAGTCGTCTGAGTCAGAGTCTTTCCCTTTAGAGTCTTCTAAGTCTTTAGTAGTGACACCTCCACCTCCTATTTCTTCTCCTAGGATAGTTAGTGATCCAGTCCCTGAGGACATATCACTCTTTGATGTAATGATCTCAAAGTATAATAATATTTATCATTCTCCTTACTTCTTGTGTTCATCCCTAACCCAAGATGACGAGCATTGCTTAGCTAACGATGAAAAAGACAAAGAAATTATTAAAGCAATGGAAACACTCGAAAAGAAAACACCGGTAATTGAAGAAACTGAAACAGTTGACATCTCGAATGATTCAACTCATAAAAGAGAAGTTAAAATCGGATTAACATTGAATAAGCAAGAAAGAACCGATTTAATTAACTTACTTAAAGAATTTATTGATGTATTTGCTTGGTCATATGAAGATATGCCAAGCATTAATAGAGAAATAGCTCAACACACTATACCACTAATTCCATGAATGAAACCTGTAAAACAAAATTTGCGTCGAATGAAACCCGACGTAGCACTTAAAATAAAAGAAGAAGTTAAAAAACAAATAACTGCAGGTTTCATCAAGGTATCCAAATACCCCAAATGGGTCGCCAACGTCGTCCCAGTTCCAAAGAAAGACGGAAGGGTAAGGATGTGTGTCGGCTATCGAGATCTAAATAAGGCTAGTCCAAAGGACGACTCCCCTTGCCACACATCGATATTCTGGTAGATAACACGACAAATCACGCACTTCTCTCGTTCATGGATGGGTACGCAGGTTACAACCAGATTCTCATGGCAGAAGAAGACATGGAGAAAACAACCTTTATAACACCATGGGGCACTTACTGCTACACGGTAATGCCATTCGGGTTGAAAAATGCGGGTGCTACTTACCAACGTGCAGCAACTGCCTTACTCCATGACATGATACACAAGGAAGTCGAAGTATATGTCGACGACATGATTGTAAAATCAAAAGACCGTCCAGGCCATCAAGTAGCCTTAAGGAAATTTTTCGAAAGGCTAAGAAAGTATAACATGAGGTTGAATCCATCAAAATGTGCTTTTGGAGTCACCTCAGGCAAGCTTTTGGGATACGTCATAAGCTCTAGAGGAATAGAGGTAGATCCAACCAAGATTAAAGCAATCATGTCAATGCCACCGCCCAAGACTGAGAAACAGATTCGAGGATTTATTGGCCGGTTGCAATACATAAGTAGGTTCATATCAAAACTGACGACGATATGTGAACCAATCTTCAAGAAGCTCAAGAAGAATGTACCGGTAATATGGGATGACGAGTGTCAAAAAGCCTTTGAAAAGATCAAAGCCTATCTCGCAAATCCTCCCGTATTAGCACCAGCACTTCCCGAAATACCTCTTAGGTTATACTTGACGGTTACCAAAGAGACAATGGGAGCCATGCTAGCACAAGAGGTAGAAGGCAAAGAGAACGCAATCTATTACCTAAGTAAAAAGATGCTCGAATACGAAACACGCTATACACCGCTCGAGAAATTGTGCCTCGCCTTGGTGTGGGCCACAACTAAGTTAAGACATTACATGTTGGTGCATACCGTTTTCGTAGTCCCCCGATTAGATCCACTCAAGTATCTGTTCGTGAAATCTACACTCAATGGACGCATAACAAGATGGATAGTCAATCTAGCCCAGTTCGATGTAAGGTTTATGCCACAAAAAGCTATTAAAGGATCCTTGGTGTCAGACTTTCTAGCAGACTTTCCAATAGAAGACTCGACGCCAATATAAGACAATGAATTTCCAGATGAAGACCTAATGGTCACTGAAGATGATACTTGGACCTTGTATTTCGACGGAGCCTCAAACCAAAAGGGATGTGGCGTTGGAGTACTAATAGTATCATCTAAAGAGGAGCATGTTCCAATCTCCATAAAGCTTGATTTCGACGTTACCAACAATGGTGCTGAATATGAAGCATGCGTGGTAGGCCTTGAAACAACTTTGGCATTGGGAGTAAAGAAGTTAAGGATATTCGGAGACTCTTCTTTAATCATCAATCAGATATCTAAAAGGTGGAAAGTAAGGAGCGAAATCTTAGCCCCATACCAAACCTATCTGGAAACTCTTACCGATCAGTTAGAGAAGGTAGAATACACATATCTACCTAGAGAGGAAAACCAATTTGCTGATGCCTTGGCAAGATTAGCCTCAATGGTTAGGATTCCCACGAAAATCGAGCAAATGCCTCTAACTATCGAATAAAGGCACAAACCAGCATACATCCAGGCTATAGAAGACGACGACTTAGTCCAAGGCGAAGAAGAAGAAGAAGAAGAAGAATAACCATGGTACACGGACATACTCAACTATGTCACCAATGGAGAATACCCTCCTCATGCTGACAAAAGAACAAAGCGAGCGTTGAGACTTTTGGCTCCTCAATATGTACTCATAGACAACGAGCTACATAAAAGGGTACTTAAAGGTCGAGCTCTCTTATGTGTGGGAAAGATGGATGCACAAAGAGTAATGAGAATAGTTCAAGAAGGAATCTATGGCACTCATGTAAACGGCAAAATGTTAGTCCAGAAAATAATGCGAGAAGGATATTATTGGACTACAATGAATAGGGATTGCCATCAATACGTAAAAAGATGCCCTAAGTGCCAACTTTATGCCAATTTATAACATGTCCCTCCATCTTTGCTCTACACCTACACATCACCATGGCCATTCTCTACATGGGGAATTGACATCATTGGCAAAATCACTCCCCCAGGAACAGGAGGCCACGAATTTATCCTAGTAGCAATCGATTACTTTACAAAGTGGGTCGAAGCGCAATCGTACGCTAAACTCACTGCAAAACATGTAGCGCTCTTTATCGAAAGAAATATTATTTGTCGATATGGAGTCCCACATGAAATGATAAGTGACAATGGAACTCACTTTCAAGCCGAATGTGAAGAATTGCTACAAAAATACGGCATTCAACACCATCACTCTTCCCCTTATAGACCTCAAGCAAACGGAGCAGTCGAGGCAGCAATTAAAAATCTGAAGACTATCATCGAGAAAATGATGAAAAATTATAAGGATTGGCCTGACAAACTTCACTTCGCATGGTGGGGTTATCGCACGTCAATCCGTACATCAACAGGAAATACGCCATTTTCCTTGGTATATGGAATGGATGTCGTACAACCTGTCGAATTAGAAATACCATCTCTACGCATTGCGCTAGAGAGTAAACTCGATGAAGTTGAATGGACTAGGGCAAGATATGAAGAGTTGATTCTACTCGACGAAAAACGACTAGAAGCTCTACATCACACTTAGTGTTACCAAACTCGTATGGCTAGGCATTTTAATAAGAAGGTCAAGACAAGAAATATCAAATTAGGAGACTTGGTATTAAAAGCGCTAAGGAAAAATGTGTTAGATCCAAGGGGTAAATTTAGACCTAATTGATTAGGACCCTACATTGTCAAAACAATCCTGTCAGGAGGTGCAACAAAACTAACTGACATGGATGGCAATGAATTCTCAAACATGACAAATCTTGACCAACTTAAGAAATACTACCCATAATTACTTGAGAAGGATACTCAAGAGAGCTACGTTCGGCCTGATTCCTTAAGAAAGGATACGTAGGCAACCCTTTACGGGTGCGGCCACTTTATTTTTTCGACATCTCCGCGTTCCAGAATCAATTAAAAATTCAACAGAAAATCGACAAATTATTGGCGTCGCAGAACGGAACCTGGCGCCAGCCAGAAGTCATCAGCGCCAGACGATGGGATTGGCGCCTGGCGCCAGACTTCAATGGCAGGCGCCAAATGCCAATAACTAGCGCCAATCTAGAAATAAGCTCTGGGCGAATTTCGGTGTTTTTCGGAAAATTTTCGACTTCCGTACTCGAAGAATTTCTGGAAAATTAATTTTTTCGATTTTCATTTCTTTAATAAAAATTTGAAGTGAATAATCTAATTGAAAGCTGAAATTTCATTAATAAAATAAAATTACATTATTGATGGGATTTAAATAAAAGCTGAAATAAATTAACTTTAAATAATAATCTAAGTCTAATAAATCTAAAGCTAAGCAATGCTCTTAATCTTTCTTTTCCTTTCTAGCTCTTTTCCAATTCTTGTCTGCTTCCTTTTCTTCATCCATAACTTTAGGTAGTAGGCATCCTTTAGAGGACCTACATTCAATTTTGGAGTAGATGGTCTCCCCTTCAGCTAACACTCCATGCTTCTTTTCCAACTCAAGCTTTTTTATCCGTGGTGTTAGCTTTCCTTTTCCCTTTGTCTTTGGTAGTAACTTTCTTCCTAGGCATTGCAGGTGTTTTGAATTCAATTCTTGCACCTAAGCGTTCCTTGGCAGGAGTCACCCTGTCACCTAGACGATTCTTCACATCGGTTCTACCCTGATCAATCGAAGATTTCTTCAGCAACCACTTCTTTACATCATTGGGCAAAGGAGGAACCTTTTGGGTAATCACTTCCCATAAAGGTCTAGCGCTCCAGTAAGCATCGAATCTATCTACTTCTTGAGATATAGGGTACTCAAAGGGAGGACGAAGATCTCCGAAAGGAATATTATGAAGCAAGCCGTATTGTCTTTTTACCCTGCAGGGATAATAATAAGTTACACGAGACAAGCTTGGAAGACGGCAGAAAGGTTGCTTGTTAACACCAACCATCCTTTTTATTTTCCACCATGGGATGACCCACTTGATAGCAAAATCACATGATTCAAAGACTTTCCTCCACCCATGGCGCCCAATTTTAGGAATGCGTTTCTTCCTTCTCACGAAGCAATTGGGAGTATACTTTTCAATATCGTCCGGAGGGCTAATTAATCCTAGCCTCTCAATTAGCCACATTTGAAAATAATTGCAATGCAAATAAATTATTATTACAATACAAAAATATATTTTTTGATTTATGTAATTAACAATATTATTTTTCTACCTGTAATAAAATTGGAGAGCTGCGAATTGGATTTCTCCCTGATACAATTTGTTCTAGTACAGTGGTTATAATTGATTGACCCTCATTTTTTTTACCACTACTAAGAAAAAATTGATTAAGCATGCAAAATAGGAACGCCCTTCTTCTATATATATGAAAAGATTCAGAAAGAGGTTTATCAAAATAATAGCGTGCAAATTCTTTTAAATTAACTATGTTGCCATCTACTATTTTTGATAAATCCCTTTCCTTTAAATTAAAGAAGCGCTCAAAATCCTTATAATAATATGCATCTACTCTAGGGATTGCTATAAGGTCTATCGCAGGGAAGCCTAAGATAGCACGAAATTCCTCCGGCAAAGGGCTAATCTCATCATACCCTATTCTGAAACAATGAGTATCAACATTCCAAAATTCTAAAGCGGTATGTATGAAGTCTAGGTCAAGATCTACCCCTTTGATGCCATAAATTCCCCCCAGGTGAAATAAATCTAATTCTTTTCTCTCCCTCGCATTAAGAGATCGACACCATTCATGAGTGTATTGGGTGAAGGTCTTGGTGACTAAAGACATGATTATCGTTTTTCTAAAGAAGAGAATTATTTTATTCGCTGGAATTATGAGAAGAATCGGCTGGGCAGGGGGATTTTTATACACAAATTATGAAGAATTTTAATCAGAATGAAATACGGTATCAGCGTCAATTGGCGTCACAATCCTGTGATTAGCGCCAACCGCCAGTGCTTGGCGCCACACGCTAAGTGTAGCGCCTGGCGCGACGCGCCATAGTGTGGCGCCAGCTGGCGCCAAGTTGCCAGACTAGCCGCGAGTGCTCCAGGAACAAACTACGGCGCCGGAGGACGTAGGCCCATCATAGCATAAAATTGCGTCGTACGAGGAGTCACCTCTCCACCAGCTCTAGCTCCAGTCTCCGTAGGAGGAGGAAGACTCAATATAGGATCACTCCAGTCAGGATCAACCTGAGGCTGAGGCCGCGGAGGCTGCTGCGATGACGAGCCTACCTCGTACATCCCACCACCTCTGAAAGCCGAGGTAGCCTCTCCTACCGGTAAAGCATGAGCACCCTCAGAAGAAGATCCCGAGCCCTCTGCAACGTCAGCTCGAGCAGCCTCAGAGCGACCGCCTCTACCCCCTAACGAAGTGCGACGACGTCTCGAGCTAGACCTCGCCGGATCCCTCCGCCCCTCAGGTCTCGCGCGGGTGTGAGAAGCGATAGGCTGACCCTGCAAAAAGAGTTAAATCAGAAACAAAGTAAAATTGAAGCAGCAATGCAAAAATAATGAGTAAAGAAAGGCTACCTCTCGGATGACGTCATCCCGACGGCAAGTGGCCGCATTCCTCATCCGGACGAGCTGGCTCCGGAAGCCATCTATGCATCGTGCCATCGCCGAAACCACCTCGCGTGAAAACTTTCAGAAAAATAAGTCAGTAAAAATGCATGATATATGAACACAAAAATTCTGAAAAAACTAGGCTTACTCTAGTCTTGGGGCGAGGAATCGACCGCTTTACGAAGCGCTCACCCTCGAGAGCCGGAGAAATCATCTCCTCGATCGGCCCATACATCCCCTGGTAGTGGATGGACATACGGGGTGGCACGAACTCAACAGCACCATCCTGATAAAGCAAAGAATCAGTAAAGCATTACTTGGGGGCTACTTAGTGGAAAGTAAAGCTAAGAAAATCTTACCCTCACATCCTCAGCCGGTACAGGGGCTGGAGCTAACAAAGGTAGTAGCTCCTCAGCATAACACCGCCCGAGGATCACATGGGACCGCCAAGGGGTGCCAGCTCCCTCAAACATGCTCGACAACCGCGCCTTGTCGAACATATGACGTGGTGGAGCAGCGGGAACGAGGAAGACATCAGAAGAATGATGTCTAGCGACCCTCTCTCCTAAGTACGTGACCGCTCCATAAGTCCCTAGAAAATTGCGACGCTCAGCAGAGTACTGTGCGGCTAATCCAGGGACTGTCCAACCGCCCCACGGCCGGTATACCACCTCAGGTGTCTATAAAGATCATCAATCAGGCAAGAATATGTCTAAAACACCGTGGAAGAGCAAGATAAACAAAAAAGTCGTACCGAGATGATCCTGTTCCGGACATGTGTAGTGAACATGTCCACATGGTGACCGCCCCAAGAGGCGCTCACTGGAAATCCCCACGACGATGGTCTCGCCGGCGCAACGGAAGGAAAGTACTCGTAGAACCAGATCTACAAAGAGCTAAAAGTGTGAGTAAATGCTAAATAATATGCAGAGCTAAACCTTATAGGGAATAAATATTTACCTCTACGACCTTCCAAAAGGCAGACAAAGCAACGTTCGTCCCAAAGGACCGGTGGCGACACGAGTCCCTCAGCGCACGAACGAAGTCAGCATAGGCCAAGCTCGCCTAGTCATAAGTCCCGATCCGGTGAAGATCACGGACAGCAAAAAGATAGTAAAGCAACGCTCTACTACCCTTGTCAGGGGAGAATGTCCCTGACAACAACATCAGCACAAAGATGCGCACCCGCTGCTCTCGGGTGGTCGCATCGTCATCAAGAGTCGCTGCCAGCGTCGAGCGGCGAATTCCTCTAGCACTAAACTGAGTTGTCTCGACCTCAGCTCGGGCCCGAATAGCGATCGGCCCCAACAGCTCCTCTACCTCCAAAGAGAAGACGTCGATTCCACTGTTAAACGATAGTGGCCTAAAAGTGAACTCCAGTCCTGTGATGAGACTGAAGTCCGTAGGGGTGACCATCATCTCGCCCCAGGGGAAATGGAAGGTGTTAGTGGTGTCCCAGAAGAACTCCACCAAAGCGCGCACTACGTGATGACCCCTGCTGGAGGCGACCATAGCCTCAGAGGTCTCGAACAGAGTAGCTAGCCCGCAAGACTCCCATAGGAGTCTCGTCTCAAGATCTTCGACGATGTACATCCTGTACAAATCGCCCAAACCATCACAGCCAGAGCCGTGATGTCGTGTCCTCCCGGGCGCGATGCCCTGTCTCACCCTCTCAGAAATGTGGTGGACAGTTGCGAAGAATAGGGTCCGCTCATCCCACTCCGGAAGCCGACCAAGCGAAGTGGAAGGCGTGATGTCATCCTCTACGGGCTCATGCTCCCGTCTAGTGTTTCGAGACCGTGAACCCGAGCCTTGTTGTCTAGCCATGCTACATTGTGCAAAATTATCATAAATTAAGGTTCTATAGTATCTAAGGTTCGCCTAGCCGCATGATACTATGTTCGCAAAAACATTGTACGTAGTACTAAAACAGAGCACAAATTCAAATTGAGCATAACATCATTTTTCAAGCAATCAAACAATTTCTTGCAACACTATAGTGATTATTGTGACAAATTGAACAAGAATTGCTAGCAAACATGTCAAGAACGAGTCACATTGTTCTTCACGACCTTAAGAGGTCCAACAATGGCAAATTTCTCATTTCTTCACCAAATTGAGTCAAACAAGTCTCAAATTACTCCCAAGGCAATATACAAACATAATCAAGCAATTTCATGGCATAAACTTGACAAACAAAGCAAATTGAGCATTATAAATTTCAAATTTTCATGAAATTCGTGAATAAACACGCCAAGAATTCATAAAATCTGATGTGAGTTTGAAGAAAACTTACATAGATCAGGAAAATAGATGAAAAGAGCTTTGATTTGCAACAAATTTGAGTGAATTCGGTTGAGAAACGAGCAAGCAATGAGCAATTGAAGTTTCGGACTTCTTTCGAGCAGTTTCGTGATGAACAAAGCAGCGAAATGAAGAGGAAGGGGGTATTTAAGGAAATCCCCATGCTAACGCCAGGCCCTATGCATTGGCGTCACAAATTTGGCTTGGCGCCTGGCGCCAATGTCAGCGCCTGGCGCTAATGCTAATAAGGTGGCGCTGATGGTTTTTTGGCGACGCCAAAGCATCCAGCCACCTGATGAGGTTGAGCTAACCTTCTGCAACATATTTTTGGGTTCCTTGGTACGCCAGTTAGCCCCTCTAAGCAATTTGACATGATTTAGTAATCGACTTGATTACATAAAGTGATCGACCTGATAAGAGATCGCCTCACTTAGCTTAAAACGCCTAAGCATTGGCTCATTAACGAAAGGCACCGACGTATAGGTTCAAGAGAAAAAGAGCACCGACATACAGGTTCAAAGCAACGGAAGCGCCGACTTACAGGCATAGCGGGAGCAAAGTTCAGGCGAACTTTTAAAAGATCGACAAGCGGAGATCTTCGGTAATTTCCTTTGGAAAATTATCGCATCCAATGAAGGTGACTTCAAGAGAAGATATCTTCGACAGCGTTCCCTAGCTTGCGGAGAGTTGTCACAAACAACTGGAGGTAATTTCGGGCGAAGTTGTCTTCGATCATATTCCCTTAGGCATGGAAGATGGTCATAATGCGGATGGGGATTATTTCAGGAGAAATAATCTTCGGTAGTATTCCCTAGGATGTAGAATATTATCAATGCGGAGAAGGATCGTTTCAGGCGAAGCAATCTTCTAATTTGGAAGCAATTACAGGCGTAGCGGTTTTCAAGCGAGATGGCATTCTCTAGCTTGCAGAAGGTCATCAAAACAAGGATACAACAGCAATCGGTTACTTTCAGAGACGTGTGCTCGACGGTGCAAGATACGCGTTTCTTAACTCTTTTAAATGTTTAACTAACGCTAGTTTTGCAGGTATCGGCGTTGCAAGATTGATTTAGGATCGCAGAACGTTCTGAATCATTCTCCGTCCCTATCGCTACTTTGACTTTTGTTTTCGAAACTTGCGTTTCTCCAAACTCACTCAAAGTGGGGGCTTCTGTAGACACCCATTTGTGTCTCCCCAAAACCAAACCCAGTGATGAGTACCTTTCACATCGAATCATAATCGAATGAAACGAAAGTGTGGAAAGTCTAGTGTTGCGGAAAGTTTTAATTTCTTTTCTCTTCTCTCTGTTTTTAAAAACTTATTTTTAAGCAAACAGCCAATCAAATTTGGTTGGTCCATGATATGGGTCCAATAGTAGTGTAGTTGGATGGTGCTTGCAAAGACCTTTCCAACGATATATTATAAGCCCAATTCCGATGAAATATTGAAGAAGTTATGGCCAATTTACCAAACTGGGCCCGGTTTGAGCTTTATGTGCGGCCCAATAATCTAGGGGAGGGCCTAATATGATTTATCATTCCTAATGCAATAAGGAATGGTTTTAGTCTTCTAGATTCTTCTAGAAGGTTCTTTTCATTCCTAATTCAATTAGCATTGATAAATTGACTTTTGTTGACTTTTCAGAGTTTTAATCAAAATCAAATAGCATTTTCGAGGAAATTATATTATTTTATCCTCCAATACAGTAAACTTAGCGGATTTTCGAAAACGCGTTGGTATCAGGCTTGGTGCCTAACCTCGGGCCTTAGCGCCTGGAACCAGGCATGGCCATTGGCGCTAGCCATTGGCGCTTGGCGTTAGTGCTGATGCCTGGCGTCAGCTAGCCAGGGTTGGCGCCAGCTCTGTTTTCTGAGCGTTAGACTTTGTTTTGTCTAATTTATCTTTTTGGCTGATTTTCTCTATAAATATCGTATTAAAAACTCCGTTTTCATTCACCAATTGATTTCATTCATTCATCATCTACATTAATTCATGATCATTCACCAATTCTCATCATTCACAAGTTCTACAATCAGATTTAATTAGCATTCTTCTTTCTTTCGTTTTCTTAACTTTATTTTCTCATACAAAATTCCGCATTCACAAGATCTAGAAACACCTAGCCATATTCAAAGTTGCCTTCTCCCTAGACGTGAAAGGTTTTAATTTCTGAGGGTTTGGTCCCAAATCTCTCTTTCAATTATTTAATTTAAATGTTTGTTTATTATTTTCCTTGAAGTTACTAACGTGTGTATTTTGTTATTAGAAAGAGGTACGAGGCATCAAAGTAAGTACTTTAATTGATGAATTGATTTTATGATGTAGACATCATGTTTACATTGTTTTTATGATATTCCTAGTATCATGTCTAGGGTAAATTTAATATTAAATATGCTTATTATGATTCCTGCGATGCTTCCTATGTTCTTCCTAATATCTATGATTGTTAGTATCATGTTAGGGTTAAAGATTTGATTTTTATTGCTTAGTAACATGCTAGGGTTTGTTATTAATCTTGTTAGTATCATGCCTAGGATCTTGCTATTATTATGCTTTAATATTAACATGAATATGATTATGATTATAATTGTTATGATTTATGATGATATTATTATTATTATGATTATTGTAACTATTATTCATGATATATTTATTATGTTGCTTGATGCTTATTTATTTATTGCTTGATCACGCTTTTATTCCATGTTTAAAGGGAATTGGTACTTGTAATCACGCTTAATAAGATAATTAATAATCTTGCTTAGGGTTATTTTGATTATAATTTCAAGTGATCGCCAATAATAGATTTATTTGTGCATTAATTAAATTCAACCAACATAGATAAACAGGTTTAGGGTGGGTCAAACTAAATTTATAAACATTAAACAAAACTAAATACGAGTATAGAGGCAAGTCAAGGGTCAAACACAAAGGAACGGTAATGTTCAAGCACTTTCAATTATGAATAACAAACTAACGAAACAAGTAACCAAGGAAATAACAACTAACGAAACAAGTAACCAAGGAAATAAAACACTAGGAACGGGGATCAACAAGTAATCATGTTAATTTCAACAACTTGGGAAGAGCATGCCAATTAAAAGTTGTGAAGAGTAATAACAAGAGCAATCAATTGGAATCAAAGAGCTATCTTCTAATGTTTAAGCAAGGGTTCACTATGAATAACAAACTAAGAGAATCACAATCAAAACCAATCGATAATTGCAATTCCTAAATCAATTGTTCGTGTCATTAGCAATTGCAATGCAATCTAGCATAATTCTCAAGGCCTAATCGAATTACACACATGCAAACCATCACTTATCACTTTAATCTCAACAATCAATCAACACAATTACCAAATTAATCACAATTAATCAATCATACAAGTTTCACCCAATTCCTAGCCAATAACTACTCAATTATCATCTTCAATCAACAATCAACTAGAGGAATTAAGAATCAACAATATATCAAAAACAAATACACTAATCCAGCATCAAACATCAAAATTAAACCAAACAAACATGAATTTAAACAAAGCAATAAAGTGAGATAGAGTTAAGAATGCTCATTGATAATAGAGAAGACCTTGAACACAATTGTCACACTTGTATCTTCAATCTCTCAATCACCATTGAAATACTTCACTTTCTCTCTCTAAAACTACTCCTAATCTAGAGAGAGGAACTCCTAATCTACCCTAATCCTAGAGAGAGAAACTATTCTAAACTAAAGAATTTCATGTATCAAGAATAAATAAGACCGTCCAATATATATACAAAAGGAGAAAATAAATAAAATCGCAAGTAAAACCCATCAGCTATATTGAGGCTGCAGCAACCCCGCGCCTGTGGCAGCAGGGCTCGCGCCCTCTTCAAGGAGCTTTCTTGTTCTTTGCTTAGCCCTTTTTGCTCTTCTTGATCCCTATGCAAAGCCAACTCCTTAAGCACCTACAAAAGTAAACAAAGAGAGAAAATAGAAAAGAAAAAGAGCCAAATGAGAGGGAAACACAAAGAAAACCACATAAAGGAAAGTAAAACATGAAGAAAGAAAGAAATAGAGAACTAAAAGAGAAAAGACCAAAATAATATAAGAAAGCTATAAAAATAGGGTGAAAACATCCTAAAAAACTACCCTATGAGTTCCATAAATGGAACTCATCAAATTCCCCAAAGCTAAACTTTTGCTCGTCCTCGAGCAAAACAAAATCCAACCCAAGGGTACAAAATTATGAAATTATTCAAGCAAAGAAAGAAACCATAAAAAGAGAAGATGGGAATATACACTAACTCACTTTCGTAGGAATCACGGTCAATTTTAGCAACTGAAGACAAGCCATTTAAACCCATATATCACCCTAGAGGATGAGTGATGCTCTCGTAAAGGTTTCCTAAGAGATTAACCTATAACTCTCATAATAATACAAACAAGGCAAAGTATGAAAAAGAAACCAAAATACAAGAAAAGCAAACAAATTTTCATGAAAGGACTTTTCAAAATCTACAAGTACAAATGAATGCAAATCTTTCTAAACAAGTAAGGGAGTGCAGGTTTCAAGATACCCGAGGTTGATTGAAATATAAATATGCTAAGTAAAGGAATTAGTTTTTGCAATCAACTTTCATCCCAAACGGTGTTACCGCGTTCTCCCTATTAGTCTCATATCTTCCCCTAATGAGCATCTCAAAAGTTCCACAAAGGAACCGAAAAAAAAAAAAATTTGGGCTACTCGACGTCTTGACAATGTATCCCCTCTCCTTAGGCTTTAACTCATAATGCCCTCCCTCGACATGTGACTCAACCTCTAGGTCGAAAGAACTTTCCCAATGGTTGTAATGCAAGGACAAAAGGTTAAGGGTAGGCCTAAAATTTTAAAATTTGGCGGTATTTCTAATTAGTGAAGCAACGGGTGATCAAACCTTCTCCTCATAACCAAGCTGTCGCCAAACAAAAACAAACTTACAACCTCAAGCTTATTCAAAGCTATAACCACAAGCATATATACAAAAAGCGTAAACGCTTCTCCCCCAAGCTTAAAGGAAGCATTGTCCTCAATGCTTGAAAAGGGGAAAAGAATCACATCAAAATATTTTTCAATTTTCTCATTCTCACCTTTTTTTCATATATTCAAAGCAAATGTCCTCGCCTTTTATAACTTTTGACGGCTTTTTCAATTTTGCATTTATTATGTCCTTTCCTCTTTTGACTTTGGACGGATTTTTCCATCATTCATTTGCCATTATTCACAATATATACAAAAGACAAGGTTGCTTACAAATAGAACCAATATCCAACCTTATATACCACAAACTCCAAAAACATGACCATTTTCTTCACAAAAACCAGAAATGGAACAAAAAGAAACAAAAGGCTCAAGATCTAAAGATGCGGTTTGAAAAGAAGGGAAAAAGGCTCAAATGGTTTGCAAGAAGGAAAATGTAAACCCAATACACTAAAAAGAAAGAAAATGAACCTAGAAAAGAAAAATTACAACCCCGGAAAGATGCCTTTGTCCTCCCTAGATGGCTCGGTCTCGAGTTTGAGAATTATGAGTCAAGATTCTAGATTAGGACAACAATAGTCAAGGATCCATGCCGCTCATGCAAATATATGTTGAAGGATTGAAAAATAATGAACCTCACATGGATGTAGCAAAAACTCACTATCGGTGTCAATTCGACCATAGGAAGCAATTACCAACATGCCACAAACAAGTAGAATCCGGTTTCATGGTCCCACTAGTTCTAACCAACTACCTTAGCATGCTTTATCTTAGAATCAATCAAGCGTACTCTCAAACCGTGCACACCATTACCACTTAGGAAGAAAATCAATCAATATACAAGTCCAAAATTATTATGTCCAAAGCAAGAACAAAACAAAAACACATTGCAAATTCGCCTTGATAGGAACAAAAATCTTATTGGGATTTTTCAAAATAAAGAACATGGAAATGCATATACAAATGTGCATGGCATATATGAATCAAAATCCCACAAAACATGTTAGAATACCCTCCCCTAAGCTTGAATGAGACATTACACTCAAACATCAAAACAAATAATCCATGGGAGGGGAAAACAAGTATATCAATCTAATCAAACCAACATATGTCCAACAAGTCATCATCCACTTGAGAAAGAGCAAGGAAGGATATTATCGGATATTAAGTGGGTGTAAATACCCGCAAATGACCCAATTAAACCTTTCAAAGCTAATTTCTTTAAGAACTGAACCTTGCCTTCCATATGCTAGCAAGTCAAACTTCCTTGATTCTAGATCCAAATCGAAGCACCAAAGTATGTCAAGTCATGTACCTAGAAAAAGGCACACGAACATTTCCATGAGAGAAAATCTATTCTAAAAAGAAAAGAAAATGAAAGCAATAAAACACGGGTTACTTCCCGAGAAAGGCTTGCTTAAGGTCCAAGCTTGCCCGCTCTAGAAAATAGTAATTCCACGCACATAAGAGCTTGTCAAATGCGCTACTACACATTTCATATGATAAGAGGTAGGCATATGACGGGAAGAGTACGTGCAACAAGGATAGTGCACGCAAATGAGGAGAGAGATGCCAAGATAAGGAAGAAGGATCAAAATAAAATTCAACAAAATAAGAAAATGAAAAAGAAGAAGATGAAGAAGGCAAACTCTCCTCAAAATATGTTTGGGTAGCTACATCACCCTTTTCCTCAATAGGGGACAAATAAGGCACATGTAAATCATCATAGAAAAGGAGGTCCCCAATAGGCTCATTACCAAAGGAAGGGAATGATATAGTAGTGTAGGGAGTTTAGTTGAAGCTCCTTGAAAAAGGGACATGAGAGGATGGAATAGGGGCTATAGTTTCACAAATGAACTCTTTCTCACCACCATGCCTCAAATCACCAATAAGAGCATGAAAATCAATCATAGAATCCTCAAAAGAAGAACACTCATGATCAACATCTCCCTCAAACATCCAACTTCCAAGAGGAACTGCATAATCCCCTTCACTACAATCATGAACAACAACTCCCTCAACTTCCTTAAAGCCTAAATTCTCAAAGCCATGCATGAATGGATGCAAATTAATTTCAAACTCATCCCTCTCCCATGAAGCATTCTTAATGAACTCACTCAAAAGGATATGGGTTTTCATTTGACACTCAATAAACACATTGGTCATAACCTCAAATAAGTCCAAATACTCATGGATAAAAGGATCACAATCATGCACTTGAGACTCACCAAGATGAGAAAGAGGGTTAGGATTTTCAAAATCAACAATCTCTTCATTCTCAACTCCTTCACCATCACTCAAATGCTCACCAACGAGATCCTCACACTCTCTTGGTTGCTCAAAATCATCATCATCATCCTCAACACATACATTAAATTGGGATTTTTCACAAACAAGCATCAAGGATGACAATTGGCTTTCTAACTCTTCTTTTCTTCTCCTTCCCTCCTCAAGACGCTCCTCATTCTTTTTCATTATCTCTAATTGACCTCTCATAGATTGAAGAATCATCTCCTTATTAGGCCCAAGCTCATTATCAAGCTCAATGCACCTAATTTGAGATTCAAAAGTAGAAATAAAAGATTCAAAAGGGGTAGAAGGTTGAGGCTCAACAAGAGAAGAAGAAGTACAACCAAGATTGGAAGAATCAACGTTACGATCATGAGCATATACATCACATTAGGGAGTGGGGGCACAATCAAACACATGAGATTCATCATTAAGGGAACAAAGCACATCATAAGAAGGCATGGTAAATAATGAAGAATATTGAAACACACCATTAGCATCAACTTGAGCATGCACATCATCATCATGAACAAAAGGAGAAATAAAGTTGAAATCATGTATTCTAGGTTCACTTAAGGGATCATGTCACAAATCATGGGAATTCATGCTAATATTAGAAGATTCAACACATTGCACATCAACATTAGAAACATGATTACCCCTATTATAAACATCCCTACAAAACAAAACATAAAAATCCCAAGCATCATCAATTGACAATATTCTAAACTCACCATTATGCATGCATTCAACTTCATCCCTAGTTTTCTCATTCAAACCAAAATAACAAATCTCACAAGCATTCCAAATATTACAACAATTATAGTCTAAAAATCCCTCAAGTCTAAGGAAATATTAACAAAAGGCTCATTGTCATATTGAGGAAAAAAAAGACATGCCATTTTTTCCACAAAAAAAACAAAAATCAAATAAAAGAAAAGTATAAACAAATACCTAGACTCAATCAATAAAAAACACTCAAACATAGACACCGTCCCCAACAACAGCGCCATTTTGACGAGGGGAGAACTAGATCGTTATCTAATCTTCCCTTGGTCAAACTAAATTTATAAACACTTAACAAACCTAAATACGAGTATAGAGGAAAGTCAAGGGTCGAACACAAAGGAACAGTAATGTTCAAGCACTTTCAATTATGCACCTAAGCTAGGTTGAAGACGAAGGTAAGAGAGAATACTAACAACTAACGAAACAAGTAAGCAAGGAAATAAAACACTAGGAACAGGGATCAACAAGTTATCATGTCAATTTCAACAAGTTGGGAAGAGCATGCCAATCAAAAGTTGTGAAGACTAATGATAAGAGCAATCAATTGGAATCAAAGACCTATCTCCTAATTGTCAAGCTAGGGTTCACTATGAATAACAAACTAAGAGAATCACAATCAAAACCAATCGATAATTGCAATTCCTAAATCAATTGTTCTTGTCATTAGCAATTGCAATGCAATCTAGCATAATTCTCAAGGCCTAATCGAATTACACACATGCAAACCTTCACTTATAACTTTAATCTCAACAATCAATCAACACAATTCCCAAATTAATCACAATTAATCAATCATACAAGTTTCACCCAATTCCTAGCCAACAACTACTCAAATATCATCTTATATCAACAATAACCTAGAGGAATTAAAATCAACAATATATCAAGAACAATTACACTAATCAAGCATCAAACATCAAAATTAAACCAAACAAACATGAATTTAAACAAAGCAATAAGGTGAGATAGAGTTAAGAATGCTTATTGATAATAGAAAAGATTTTGAACACAATTGTCACACTTTTATCTTCAATCTCTCAATCACCATTGAAATCCTTCACTTTCTCTCTCTAAAACTATTCCTAATCTAGAGAGAGGAACTCCTAATCTACCCTAATCCTAGAGAGAGAAACTATTCTAAACTAAAGAATTTCATTTATCAAGAATAAAGGTCGTCCAATATATATACAAAAGGAGAAAATAAATGAAATGGCAAGTAAAACCTAGAAACGCGCGCCCGCAGAGAAACCAGTCGCGCCCGCGGAGGAGAAAACCCCCGCGCCCGCGCCTTGCGGGTGCCCACGGCCTGCCCGCTGGGAGTTCCTGGTCAGAATCGGCTTTTTTGAGGTTGCAGCAACCCTGCGCCCGCGGCCAACAGATCCGCGCCCGCGGCGGCAGGCCCCGCGCTCTCTCAAAGCCCTCTCCGTGCCCTCTCCGCGCCCTCTCCAAGGAGCTTGCTTGTTCTTTGCTTAACCCTTTTTTCTCTTCTTGATCCCTTTGCAAAGCCAAATCCTTAAGAACCTACAAAATTAAAAAAAAAAAAAAGAGAGAAAATAGAAAAGAAAAAGAGCCAAATGAAAGGGAAACACAAAGAAAACCACAAAAAGGAAAGTAAAACACGAAGAAAGAAAGAAATAGGGAAACTAAAGGAGAAAAGACCAAAATAATAAAAGAAAGCTATAAAAATAGGGTGAAAACATCCTAAAATACTACCCTATGAGTGTCATCAATGGCACTCATCAAAAGTTTTTTTTTCGAAAAAAAAATCGGGTAGCCGATAGCATGCCGGCACCACTGCTGACTGCTGCCAGTGCCGGTGGCTGCCTACTGCTGGCAGCGTGTGTTGCTGGTGGCCGGCGGCCCACCGATGGTGGTGGTGGCTGGAGGTGGTGAGGCCGAAAGAAAGAGAAAGGGGAAAAAGAAATAAAAAGAAAAATAAGGAAAAGGAAGAGAAAGTTTACCTTGGGTTTTCTCCACTTAGGGCAAAGTTTGATCTGCCTCAAGTGTTGAATATTTATAGCCCTTCTCTAGAAACCCTTCTTCCTGAAATTTCCCTTTTTAATCTTTCCTAATACCTTCCCTAATAAAAATTTATTAAAATAAAACTTTCTTAAATTAATTCCCAACTAAATAAACTTTTCGTTTATAAAATATTTCTAAACTTATGAAAATGAATAATTAAAATACTATAAATAAAACATTTCAATTTATTTAAATACTTCTCAAAATACTTATTTTAAATAAAATACGTATAAAAAAACGGGGTATTACATTTTATCTTCGAGAGAGCTTGTTTCATATCTTCTTTTGTTTGTTTGAACCCCAAGCCACTGGTGTCTTTTTTGGGTGCACCAGGTGTAAGGAGCATGTTCCCATCGTAAGGGATCCTTCTCTTTAGATGTCCATGGCCCTTTAAAAGCCTAGTACTTTACACTTGTTACGGTGTATTAGGATTTGAATTCCTAAATGTTTGGGAGACCTTGAATTAGAAATGATACTCTCATCACGCTTTTTTTGTAAGAAACAAGTAGGCGTCGCCAATGAGTTTTAGGAAAACTCATAAAACTCGTTCATGCCTTTCTCCCAAGTGGAGTTGATGGGATAATAACACGAATTGTAAGTTTACCCATGCCATAATTGGTCAACATAAACCGGAAATGAATTCAAGAGTGAGGGTACTAAAATAAAGTTCCTTTTAGGGAGGAATCGCTATTCTAGCCCTGTTACAGCCTCTACTAGCCCTTCCTTTTTCACAATTTCATGACCAAACAATATATGCAATGTGATACCTAAAACTAAGTTAGTTAATTTTATTTACACACATTGATCACGTAGGAATTATATTACAAAGTCGTTATTCTTCATTTAATTCAAGTTTACGAGAAAAACAAAATAAACAAGATTTGCCTTGACTTAAGTGATCACTCAACAATTAATTATTCAATTCTATTCTTATTTAACACATGATTATATGTGGAATTGATTAACTAGAAATCCGTTTAAAGTTATCAAACAACACTAATTAATTAATGAAAGTTATTTTAAACAATAAAAAAATGTGATTGATCTAAGTGCTCGGGAATTTACCACTTCTCTTTACTAGACCTTCGTTTAGAACACTTCTGGACTCCTTATTGTTCGAAACCTCCACCGTAGTAACAAATATAAAGACGGGTGAGTGTTTTGGACAAGAGGGTTTGGTTGCACACAAGTTCACAAGATTTCTGTCAGCCTTTTTAGGTTAATTTCTGTCTGTTTGAACCTCGTATTAAGCCCCTATTTATAGGGAAGGGATACGATTAGGGTTTTGAGCATTCTGCTGCAGCAGGTGTCGCGCAAATCTTAATGGGTTGCACGTTTAGATTTGCGCAATTGATTTGGTTGCGCTGCTATAGGCAGCGCAAAAGATTGTCTTGCGCGCGGTATTATGGTAAGATTTGATTTCATATTTTTATAAAATTCTTAATGTTCCGCAAGCGCATCACTAGAAGTTGCGCTGGGTGTTGCGCACAACCTTTTGAGTTGCGCGCGCTATACCAGCGTGACTCATTGAGATGCACTCGGATTTATCTACAACAACATTAATTTAAACCTAGGCACCTCTAAATCCGTCCTTTTTAGGGATTAAGCTCAGGCTTAAGCCTAATTATGACCGGGCTTAGTTGATTGGACCTTAATGCTTTTGCTTTTGGGTTAGGCTAGCTTATTTTTATGTTTTTATAATTCAACCAGTTTTCCATAAGTGTTCTTCACGTTAATCCAACACGAAGATGATTTTTTTTTTATCGTCATTGCACTTCCTGTCGGGACAGGAGGCCAAAAGTATATGTCTATAGTTATCCCCCACTTTGTTCGAGTCTAGGATAGACAAGGATCAAAGTAGCCAAGTAAAAGTTCTCAAAGAATAGAGAATCTCTCAGAAATGTTTAAGGATGTCGAAACATTTCTTGGTTCGCTAAATGATTAAGACAAATAGCTGTTGATGCCAGAAAACTGTATTATCTGATCTTTACGTGCTAAAAAATCTATATTGATCCTTTGCAATTGTAGAACGCTTTTACAAGTAGAGCTGTAGTGGGTGATGTAACATCATGAAAAGAAATTGGTTTAAAAAGGATTAAAAGAGGATGAGTCCTCCCAATCATGTCATCGTTTGTCTAAAGTCCTTCGATACATCATTGAAACTTTAGCCTGATTTTAACAAGTTTGTAAAAGTGATAAAAGAATGTTTCGGCTTTCTCAGCCAGAGTGTTTCGACTTTCGTAGCCTAAATGTTTCGGCTTTCACAGCCTTTCGCCTTTTGTAGCTTAAATGTTTCGGCTTTCGCAGCCTGAATAAAATTCTCGACAACTTCCTTGTCAAAACGCAATACTCGGTGTCCAAAAGATAGAAATACATGTCTCAGGACTAGAGGCATACATCAAAATACAGTGAGAGAGAAGAAAATCGGCAACTCTCTCTGCAGTTTTGTCCACAAGATGAGTACACGTGTCTTAGGATTGGGGGCACGTGCCTACATAGATGTGACATCGCACGTTGCTCATTATAAAGGGGGTGGACGACACCCTAACTGTCCGGTAAGCTAGTAAGCTAACTAACTACCGTATTTGCTTCCAATCAAGAAGTGTGTGTTCTCAAATGGTTCGGCATGCCTGTTGACTCCTGAGATAACGCCTAAAGTAAAGTAAAGTAATTTTTTACCTTTTAGCTACGATAGGTTGATCCCGTGTAAGTTGGGAAGAGGTGAAATTTTTCGCAACACCTACGCCATACATTTTTACGTTGTATGATAACGCCTTACAATTTACCGCTATATAATAACGCCATCCTTTTTTTTTGGATGTGAAAAAGGAAGAAAGAACCGGAGATTTATAAAGTCAGTACAGTAAAATGACAAACCTGTCTATGGGAGCCTTTACGTAAAGCACCACTACGGAACGTCTCAAGACACTCTTACGAAAAACGTTTAAAACGTATGCTTAAGGAAGGCACAAAGCATGGTGTGCATGCAGGATGATGCTAAAAACTATCAAAGAAGAAAACAAACTAAAAAATGTAAAGTAATTAAAAGAAATTTTGATAATTTGCGCGACATTACATATAACAACAAGAAAAAACCGTTAAATATTAATCAAACGGATCGAAATTCAAAATCCGGTCTTTTAAGTGACAGTATCCGCGCGTAACTCAGTGGGTCATGCAAGATAGTCACGCGCATCGTTCTTAGTTGCGCTGGTCTATCACGCGCAACTTATTGAGTTGCGCGCAACATTTAAATCAGCAACAAGAAAATCGCTGAGCGAGATTTTTCATTTCGCCCTCTCTCTCCTTCCTACGCCATATTCGCTTCTTTCTCTCTCTAAAAAGCTCAAATTTCTTTCGTTTTTGAAGCTAAAGGAAGTAGATCTCATCACCTATTCGTATTTTCCATAATCTAATGTAAGTTTTTACTAATTTTTATTCGTTTTTTGGCTGAATTTGGGCGATTTTCGAACCGTAAAACCCCATAATTCAAATTTGGGGGTTTTTTATTTGGTTCTTTTTTCTTGAAATTGTTTGTTTCATGTTATTATGCTAACTTTAGGGAGAATTTTGCAACAAATTTCTTGAAAAATGGTTAAGTATTGAACCTTGTATGAGCATTTCTTCGTTCAAGTGCGTTCTTGCATTTTCCATTCGATTTTTAGTCCGATTTCTGTTGTTTTGCTTGCTCATGTTGGTTATACTTGTTGATTATGAAGTAAATTATAGCATTAGAACTAGTATTACTTTCATGAATCATTTTTTTTAAAAAAATTTGAATCCAAAAAATGGCGCAAAGTATACTCTTAGCTTATTTTTGCCATATGCGAACTTCAAAATAGTTTGGTAGACGATAATTATGTTTGTGTTATTATTATTCTCCTAAAAATAATTGATTCTTTGAGATTTAGGAATATAATATCTTGAATGCTTTAGTTGAAACTAGTATAGGATGGCTTTTGTGGGTGCTAAAAGCCCCCGTTTACTGAGTTTAAATGCAAGTATCATAGCCCCCAAGCGTGGTTGACATTCGATTTTTGCGTCCCGCATTTTGGTAGTCGTTATGCTGCCAAAATGGGTCTAGAACATGTTCATTTATCTTAGTTCCAATTTTTTTGAAATAAACTAATAGGGTGTTAAATATGAAAGAGAAAATATAGAGAAATGAGGGAAGATTGTTACGTTGTATTTTATATTCCATCTAGTACGGGATATATATACATGTACATTACCTAGGGTTCCATCAACTGATAAGACCAAATACCCAACTCTAGAGTATTCTAGATAGTACATGGGATAATAGTCATCCATATTTAGATATTATCATAACACTCCCCCTTGGATGACTATATATTGAATAAAGCAATAACTAACATTCACAATAAAATCCGTACAAAAAAATACACTATAATGCACATAAGATGCTACTCGTTAAAAACCTTACCAGGAAAACCCAGTGGGAAAAAAACCATGGTTAATGAAAAAAAAGAGTGCAGCGCGCATTAACTCCCCCTCATGACTACATCACTTGAGATCTTTAAGACGACGCAATCCAATGCCGTAAGCTGAATTTTTAAATGTTGCTATCGGAAGAGCCTTAGTAAATAAGTCTGCTAAATTCTCATTTGAACGAATCTGCAATACATTTATATCTCCATTATTCTGAAGATCATGAGTGAAGAAAAATTTGGGTAAGATGTGCTTTGTTCTGTCGCCTTTGATGTATCCTTCCTTAAGTTAAGCAATACAAGCTGCGTTATCCTCATATAAAGTTGTTGGTGCCTCTTTCCTAAATGATAAACCACAAACTTCTTTTATATGTTGAACTACCGACCTTAACCATACACATTCACGACTAGCCTCGTGAATTGCTAAAATCTCAGAATGATTGGAAGAAGTAGCTGCAATGGTTTGTTTCATGGAACGCCAAGAAATGGCAGTGCCACCATAAGAAAACACATATCCAGTTTGTGACCGACCATGCAAAGTTCTTTAAGTCAACAAAGTTCTTTAAGTCATTAATTTATTTAGTCTCAACACAAGTCAAAAAACGGTTAAGAGAAACATATATATGCACAACAAATGATGCACAATTAGTCAAGTAGGCACAATATGATGCAATGCGTTCGCAACCTAACCATGGCTCTAGTTCTCTAAAGTTCGAGATATGGTTTAGTCGATAGAGGGTCCATGGTTAATTGTCCTGATGCACCGCGCGGAAGCCTCACCGTGAAGGGTTGGCGCGAGTGGATGGGACACCGCGAGTTTTAGAAAAAACTCGCTTCCATGGTTTGGTGAATTCAACATCTCGGATGTACCCTTTGTTGCACGGAGCGTTCAATCGGGTAGATGGAGCATGAATTTCCAGAGGGTTATGTCCATATGTAGAACACATAAGGGTTTCAGAAAAGTGAGAAAAAATTCAATCAAGAAGTAGGATCGAGCAAACAATACGAAAAACCGGTCGAAATTAGAACGCATATTTCTGGCTCGGTATTGGGGGAAATTGGCGCCAGCAAACAGAGACTGGCGCCAGCTTTGAATAGTAGCGCCTGGCGCCAATACTGGCGTCTGGCGCTACGGCTAAAATGCTGACGCCAAGCTCTGGCCCCTGACGCTACTTCCCACATGCCTCAGCAGCTTTCTGTGGTCGATTAAATTTTCCAGTTTCGCGCGGTGTTATTTCAGTCCTAGTTGTGAAAGATATTTCTTAAATTTTCTACGTGTAAAATCCTATGTTTTTAACTCATGACGGATGGTCTTTCCAATGAGATCTTTTTTATGCATATGAAAATAATGTTAATAAAAAATACGCACATGAAATACTTAGAACTTTTCGAGTCTCATCCACTCATTCTAAATCATTGCCGAAACAAATTCAGGAATTAAAATAGAAATCCTCCCCAGCGGAGTCGCCAAAAACTGTAGGGAATAATTTCAAGCCTTAAACATCCCACTAGCTTGAACCTCACTGTGATCATACACTAAAGTACGGTGGCGTCTAAAAGGGAAGAAAATAGAGCAAAAGAGTCGCCAACAAGTTTTTTAGGAACTTGTAAACCGTTCACAGGGTGAAGGTTACACCCCTTAACGATCCAAGACATCGTCAACTCCATAAGGTCTAGAACAAAATAAGGGTTTGGGGATGAAGGTAAAAATCCAACCTAAAAGAGATTGAACCTGCCCTAATAATAGGCCTCTACTTTATTCTGATCGTATTCATGTGCGTTTTCTAATTAACATGCAATCAATAGGATTACCCTAAACCTGTTCATCTATGTTGGTTGAATATTAATGCACAAATATACTATTATTGGCGATCACTTGGATTATACTCATATTAACCCTACCAAGATTATTAATATCTTATTAAGCGTAATTACAAGTACCAATTCCCTTTAAACATGCATAAAAGGTGTGATCAAGCAATAACAATAAATAAGCATCATAATAAATAATATCATGAATAATAATTATAATCATAAATAAAATAATCATCATAATAACAATAATAATAATAATAATATTCATAATCATCATAAATTATAACAATTATAATCATATTCATGTTCATGTTAATATTAAAGAATAATAAAAAAAGCAAGATCCTAGGCATGATACTAACAAGATTAATAATAAACCCTAACATGTCACTAGGCAATAAAAATAAAATCTTTACCCCTAACATAATACTAACAATCATAAATATTAGGAAGAAAATAAGAAGCATCATAACAATAATATTTAATATTAAAATTACCCTAGACATGATACTAGGAATATCATAATAACAATGTAAACATGATTTCTACATCATAATATCAATAAATCAATTAAAGTACTTACTTTGATGCCTCGTACCTCTTTCTAATAACAAAATACACACGTTAGTAACTTCAAGGAAAATAATAAACAAAACAATCAAATTAAATAATTGAAAGAGAGATTTGGGACCAAACCCTCAGAAATTAAACCTTTCACGTCTATGGCGAAGGTAACTTCGAATATGGGTAGGTGTTTCTAGATCTTGTGAATGCGGAATTTTGTATGAGAAAACAAAGTTTAAAAAAAGAAAAAGAGAGAGAGAGAATAATCAAGAAAACTTGATGAGAATTGGTGAATTGAAATAAGAATTGATGAAATCTGGTCAATAAATGTAGATGAATGATAATTGATGACCGAAAACGGAGTTTTTAATACGATATTTATAGAGAAAATCAGCCAAAAAAGATAATTTAACAAAATAGAGTCTGACGCTCAGAAAACAGAGTTGGCGCCAACCCTGGCTAGCTGGCGCCAGGCACCAGCACTAGCGCCTGGCGCCAGGCCTAGTTCCAGGCGCCAAGGCCTGGGGTCAGACGCCAAGCTTGATTCCAACGCGTTTTCAAAAATCCGATAAGTTTGTCGTACTGGAGGATAAATAATATAATTTCCTCGAAAATGCTATTTGATTTTTATTATAACTCTGAAAAGTCAACGAAAGTCAATTTATCAATGCTAATTGAATTAGGAATGAAAAGAACCTTCTAGAAGAATCTAGAAGACTAAAACCATTTAGGCCCTCCCCTAGATCATTGGGCCGTACATAAAGCTAAAACCGGGCCCAGTTTAGTAAATTGGCCATAATTTCCTCTATATTCATCGGAATGGGGCTTATAATATATCGTTGGAAAGGTCTTTGCAAGCCCCATCCAACTACACTACTATTGGACCCATATCATGGACCAACCAAACTGGATTGACTGTTTTCTTAAAATAAGTTTTTAAAAACCGAGAGAAGAGAAAAGAAATAAAAACTTTCCACAACACTAGACTTTCCACACTTTCGTTTCATTCGATTATGATTCGACGTGAAAGGTACTCATCACTGGGTTCGATTTTGGGGAGACACAAATGGGTGTCTACAGGAGGTGGAGGGTTTTGTACATTGGTACTCCGGTACAAAAGATATGGATGGTTCCGGTAACCAGGATTATAAGAGTTGGAATATGGGTTAAATTGAAAACTGTTTCAAATTCAAGGATTTGGTACAGAAAATGATTGATGAAAAGAAAATGGTCCAAGTTCAACAAGAAGAGGATACAACCATTAATGGGGTTTGGGACAGTGATGAAGAAGATGTCTATCTAAAGGACATGGTTGGACCTTCACCTTCTGTGTCATACACCACAGATGACATTTGGGCTGAGGAAGATTCATCAATAGATGTCCTCACAAGATCTGGGAGAATGCAACCTCCCGTTTCAACACAACCTATGCCAACCGTACATCAAGTTCCCATACCTATCATCGAAGACAACGACATTGTTAAACAGTTTAAGAAGACAAAAGTTAAATGAATGTGTGGAAACTTCTGGCAACATCTCGAGAACATAGGTTGGCTGTAATGAATGCCTTGGATAAAATCGGGATAGATTCAGACACTACTCCTGAGGGACTAGCCAACTTCCTCACAAGTGACCTTCCCAGTCCAATTAATTTGATCACCTTTTCTGCCAAAGATTTACCCCTAGAAGGTGACAAACATTACAAGGCATTAAACCTGACAGTAGTCTGCAAAAGGATGAATGTTCCTATGACTCTTATAGACAATGGATCGGCTATCAATGTCTGTCCACTTAGAACTGCGAGGATGCTCGGCATAAGGGATAAAGACTTAACTCCGTCCACACAAGGAATAAGAGCCTACGATAATACTCGTCGTCAAGCTCTTGGCAAGATTACCCTAAATGTAACGGCAGGAGCAATAGAACATGCTACTACTTTCCAAGTAGTGGACATCAAAGCTTCATTTAACTTATTGTTGGGACGCCCTTGGCTTCATGATCTAAAAGCCATCCCTTCATCTCTCCACCAACAAGTGAAAGCTATAGTTGGAGGAATTCCAATCACCATCGATGCTTCGCCAATGAGAATCAAATCCATAGAAAATCCAATTATTAACGTGGAGCACGACGAAGATGACGAAGACCTATGGGGCTTTAACGAAGAAGTCTCCTTAATCCAGGAGGATGAAGGGACCCCTCTTTTCCATGACCCCCATTCAAACATGATTATCAACGCCATGCTAAAGAAACAAGGGTACTTCCCTGGGATGACTTTAGGAAAGAAGAAAGGAATGGCAGAACCGCTGGAGTCACCTGGCCTCCCTAAGTTAGATACTTTCGGACTTGGTTTTGAACCGACTCGGAAGGATCTCAAGCGAGCCCAGGAAAAGTTGAAAGCACGTAGGGACGCTCGCATTCAAAAGAAAGCAATTCCAATGGATCAGTACCCTCTTACGCTTAATGGTCAGTTCATAAAAGAAGGAGAGGACTATCCATGCCATGAATTTCCCGAGCCATTTGTTGTAAACGGCATAAGACAACCGAGATTCGAGATTTTTTTGGATTGCTACTTCACTGATGAAATCCCAACTCCCGTCCATAAGGAGAAAGCACCCCCATGCTTTGACTTTAACGTCATGGGATTACTGTTCGAGCGAGAAAAGAATAAGCCAACTTATGAAGAAGATAACTCCTCGCTCATTCAAACGGTCCTACAAAGTGAAAGCTTCGACCCCTCGAAGCTAATTACTCCAGCCGAAGGCTCACTACAAGGGTGGCGCAAGACTATCAAAGTGACTACTCCAAGCGGAAGGAAGATATCAATCACGACAGGGTAGGGACTGATGTTTGAGGAGTCGTCTGAGTCTGAGTCTGAGTCTGAGTCTAAGTCTGAGTCTGAGTCTGAGTCTGAGTCTTTCCCTTTAGAGTTTTCTAAGTCTTTAGTAGTGACACCTCCCCCTCCTATTTCTTCTCCTAGGATAGTTAGTGATCCAGTCCCTGAGGACATATCACTCTTTGATGTAATGATCTCAGAGTATAATAATATTTCTCATTCTCCTTACTTCTTGTGTTCATCCCTAACCCAAGATGACGAGAATTGCTTAGCTAACGATGAAAAAGACAAAGAAATTATTAAAGCAATGGAAACACTCGAAAAGAAAACACCGGTAATTGAAGAAACTGAAACAGTTGACATCTCGAATGATTCAACTCATAAAAGAGAAGTTAAAATCGGATTAACATTGAATAAGCAAGAAAGAACCGATTTAATTAACTTACTTAAAGAATTTATGGTCATATGAAGATATGCCAGGCTTTAATAGAGAAATAGCTCAACACACTATACCACTAATTCCAGGAATGAAACCAGTAAAACAAAAGTTGCGTCGAATGAAACCCGACGTAGCACTTAAAATAAAAGAAGAAGTTCAAAAACAAATAACTGCAGGTTTCATCAAGGTATCCAAATACCCCGAATGGGTCGCCAACGTCGTCCCAGTTCCAAAGAAAGACGGAAGGGTAAGGATGTGTGTCGACTATCGAGATCTAAATAAGGCAAGTCCAAAGGACGACTCCCCTTTGCCACACATCGATATTCTGGTAGATAACACGACAAATAACGCACTTCTCTCATTCATGGATGGGTACGCAGGTTACAACCAGATTCTCATGGAAGAAGAAGACATGGAGAAAACAACCTTTATAACACCATGAGGCACTTACTGCTACATGATAATGCCATTCGGGTTGAAAAACGCGGGTGCTACTTACCAACGTGCAGCAACTGCCTTACTCCATGACATGATGCACAAGGAAGTCGAAGTATATGTCGACGACATGATTGTAAAATCAAAAGACCGTCCAGGCCATCAAGTAGCCTTAAGGAAATTTTTCGAAAGGCTAAGAAAGTATAACATGAGGTTGAATCCATCAAAATGTGCTTTTGGAGTCACCTCAGGCAAGCTTTTGGGATACGTCATAAGCTCTAGAGGAATAGAGGTAGATCCAACCAAGATTAAAGCAATCATGTCAATGCCACCGCCCAAGACTGAGAAACAGATTCGAGGATTTATTAGCCAGTTGCAATACATAAGTAGGTTCATATCAAAACTAACGACGATATGTGAACCAATCTTCAAGAAGCTCAAGAAGAATGTACCGGTAATATGGGATGACGAGTGTCAAAAAGCCTTTGAAAAGATCAAAGCCTATCTCGCAAATCCTCCCGTATTAGCACCAACACTTCCCGAAATACCTCTTAGGTTATACTTGACGGTTACCAAAGAGACAATGGGAGCCATGCTAGCACAAGAGGTAGAAGGCAAAAAGAACGCAATCTATTACCTAAGTAAAAAGATGCTCGAATACAAAACACGCTATACACCGCTCGAGAAATTGTGCCTCGCCTTGGTGTGGGCCACAACTAAGTTAAGACATTACATGTTGGTGCATACCGTTTTCGTAGTCTCCCGATTAGATCCACTCAAGTATCTGTTTGAGAAATCTACACTCAATGGACACATATCAAGATGGATAGTCAATCTAGCCCAGTTCGATGTAAGGTTTATGCCACAAAAAGATATTAAAGGATCCGTGGTGTCAGACTTTCTAGCAGACTTTCCAATAGAAGACTCGACGCCAATACAAGACAATGAATTTCCAGATGAAGACCTAATGGTCACTGAAGATGATACTTGGACCTTGTATTTCGACGGAGCCTCAAACCAAAAGGGATGTGGCGTTGGAGTACTACTAGTATCACCTAAAGAGGAGCATGTTCCAATCTCCATAAAGCTTGATTTCGACGTTACCAACAATGCTGCTGAATATGAAGCATGCGTGGTAGGCCTTGAAACAGCTTTGGCATTGGGAGTAAAGAAGTTAAGGATATTCGGAGACTCTTCTTTAATCATCAATCAGATATCTAAAAGGTGGAAAGTAAGGAGCGAAAGCTTAGCCCCTTACCAAACCTATCTTGAAACTCTTACCGATCAGTTAGAGAAGGTAGAATACACATATCTACCTAGAGAGGAAAACCAATTTGCTGATGCCTTGGCAAGATTAGCCTCAATGGTTAGGATTCCCACGGAAATCGAGCAAATGCCTCTAACTATTGAAAAAAGGCACAAACCAACATACATCCAGGCTATAGAAGACGACGACGACTTAGTCCAAGGCGAAGAAGAAGAAGAAGAAGAAGAAGAAGAACCATGGTACACGGACATTCTCAACTATGTCACCAATGGAGAATACCCTCCTCATGCTGACAAAAGAGAAAAGCGAACATTGAGACTTTTGGCTTCTCAATATGTACTCATAGACAACGAGCTACATAAAAGGGTACCTAAAGGTCGAGCTCTCTTATGTGTAGGAAAGATGGATGCACAAAGAGTAATGAGAATATTTCACGAAGGAATCTGTGGCACTCATGTAAACGACAAAATGTTAGTCCAGAAAATAATGCGAGAAGGATATTATTGGACTACAATGAATAGGGATTGCCATCAATACGTAAAAAGATGCCCTAAGTGCCAAATTTATGCCAATTTACAACATGTCCCTCCATCTTTGCTCTGCACCTACACATCACCATGGCCATTCTCTACATGGGGAATTGACATCATTGGCAAAATCACTCCCCCAGGAACAGGAGGCCACAAATTTATCCTAGTAGCAATCGATTACTTTACAAAGTGGGTCGAAGCGCAATCGTACGCTAAACTCACTGCAAAACATGTAGCGCTCTTTATCAAAAGAAATATTATTGGTCGATATGGAGTCCCACATGAAATGATAAGTGACAATGGAACTCATTTCAAGCCGAATGTGAAGAATTGCTACAAAAATACGGCATTCAACACCATCACTCTTCCCCTTATAGACCTCAAGCAAACAGAGCAGTCGAGGCAGCTAATAAAAATCTAAAGACTATCATCGAGAAAATGACGGAAAATTATAAGGATTGGCCTGACAAACTTCACTTCGCATTGTGGGGTTATCGCACGTCAATCCGTACATCAACAGGAAATACGTCATTTTCCTTGGTATATAGAATGGATGTCGTACAACCTGTCGAATTAGAAATACCATCTCTACGCATTGCGCTAGAGAGTAAACTCGATGAAATTGAATGGACTAGGGCAAGATATGAAGAGTTGATTCTACTTGACGAAAAACGACTAGAAGCTCTACATCACACTCAGTGTTACCAAACTCGTATGGCTAGGCATTTTAATAAGAAGGTCAAGACAAGAAACATCAAATTAGGAGACTTGGTATTAAAAGCGCTAAGGAAAAATGTGTTAGATCCAAGGGGTAAATTTAGACCTAATTGATTAGGACCCTACATTGTCAAAACAATCCTGTCAGGAGGTGCAGCAAAACTAACTGACATGGATGGCAATGAATTCTCAAACATGACAAATCTTGACCAACTTAAGAAATACTACCCATAATTACTTGAGTAGGATACTCAAGAGAGCTACGTTCGGCCTGATTCCTTAAGAAAGGATACGTAGGCAACCCTTTACGGGTGCGGCCACTTTATTTTTTCGACATCTCCGCGTTCCAGAATCAATTAAAAATTCAACAGAAAATCGGCAAATTATTGGCGTCGCAGAACAGAACTGGCGCCAGCCAGAAGTCATCAGCGCTAGACGATGGGATTGGCGCTTGGCGCCAGACTTCAATGGCAGGCGCCAAATGCCAATAACTGGTGCCAATCTAGAAAAAAGCTCTAGGCGAATTTCGATGTTTTTCGGAAAATTTTCGACTTCCGTACTCGAAGAGTTTCTGGAAAATTAATTTTTTCGATTTTCATTGCTTTAATAAAAATTTGAAGTGAATAATCTAATTGAAAGATGAAATTTCATTAATAAAATAAAATTACATTATTGATGGGATTTAAATAAAAGCTTAAATAAATTAACTTTAAATAATAATCTAAGTCTAATAAATCTAAAGCTAAGCAATGCTCTTAATCTTTCTTTTCCTTTCTAGCTCTTTTCCAATTCTTGTCTGATTCCTCCTCTTCATCCATAACTTTAGCTAGTAGGCATCCTTTAGAGGACCTACATTCAATTTTGGAGTAGATGGTCTCCCCTTCAGCTAACACTCCATGCTTCTTTTCCACCCAAGCTTTTTTATCCGTGGTGTTAGCTTTCCTTTTCCCTATGTCTTTGGTAGTAACTTTCTTCCTAGGAATTGTAGGTGTTTTGAATTCAATTCTTGCACCTAAGCGTTCCTTGGCAGGAGTCACCCTGTCACCTAGGCGATTCTTCACATCGGTTCTACCCTGATCAATGGAAGATTTCTTCAGCAACCACTTCTTTACATCATTGGGCAAAGAAGTAGGAACCTTTTGGGTAATCACTTCCCATAAAGGTTTAGCGCTCCAGTAAGCATCGAATCTATCAAATTCTTGAGATATAGGGTACTCAAAGGGAGGACGAAGATCTCCGGAAGGAATATTCTGAAGCAAGCCGTATTGTCTTTTTACCCTACAGGGATAATAATAAGTTACACGAGACAAGCTTGGAAGACGGAAGAAAGTTTGCTTGTTAACACCAACCATCCTTTTTATTTTCCACCATGGGATGACCCACTTGATAGCAAAATCACGTGATTCAAAGACTTTCCTCCACCCATGGCGCCCAATTTTAGGAATGCGTTTCTTCCTTCTCACGAAGCAATTGGGAGTATACTTTTCAATATCGTCCGGAGGGCTAATTAATCCTAGCCTATCCATTAGCCACATCTGTAAATAATTACAATGCAAATAAATTATTATTACAATACAAAAATATATTTTTTGATTTCTGTAATTAAAAATATTATTTTTCTACCTGTAATAAAATTGGAGAGCCGCGAAGAGGCGCTTTTGGGTCCCTTTTCAATTCATCTAGACTAATCATAGTCTCTCCAACTATTAATGGCATTGGATTTATCCCTCATTCAATTTGTTCTAGTACAGTGGTTATAATTGATTGACCCTCATTATTTTTACCACTACTAAGAAAAAATTGATTAAGCATGCAAAATAGGAACGCCCTTCTTCTATATATATGAAAAGATTCAGAAAGAGGTTTATCAAAATAATAGCGTGCAAATTCTTTCAAATTAACTATGTTGCCATCTTGTAGGCGTCGTTCGAAGTGCGCCTACGTTAAAAGCATGTTGTGAATATGCTTGGCACTCATAGGAAGTGGGAATTGACATTACAATTAGGGACAACGATTAGGGACAAATAAAGTAGGGAGCCGCCAACAAGTTTTTTAGGAACTTGTAAACCGTCCACGGATCATAAAAAGGCAACCACGATAAGGGACAACGATAGGCAACAACGATTGACCCGTGAAGGTTACACCCCATTCATAATCCATGAGATTACTAACTCCATATGGTTCGGAACCACGAAAGGAGGATCGGGGATGATGGTACGAAGTGAGTCATGGAGTCACATTCGCCCGTATTGGCCTCTACTCGATTCTTATAGTGAAAAGCATTCCTGTGATCTCAAAGGCATACAAACAATAATTCAATTTGCTCCAAACTATTATTTAACTAAATTGGTTGAATATTAATGCACACATTATTCTAAAATATTAGTGATCACTTCAATTAATAACAAGATTAAAAAGGATCCTAAACCGGTTGTCCAAATTATCTTATTAGGCGTGATTTTCAATTACATATTCCCTTTAACATGCAATATTGTGATCAATAAATATAATAGAATCAATATAAACATAAAAAGAATCAATTTAATCATAATTCTAACAACAGAAAAATTGTTAGAAAAATAATAATAAAAGAGCATAACTCTTACTTTGAATCTGTTTGCTTGCAACTACAAAATAATAAAACGAGTTAGTAACTTCAAGGAAATAATAAAACAACAATTAAATTAAATTAAATAAAAACAAGGTTAATTTTGGGGCCAAACCCTCAAACGATTCTACCTTTCACGCCTTGGTTTAAGGACAAAACCTCGAGTAAAATATGGACTCCTTTGAGTGCTTGAAGAGGGAATTTTGAAGTGAAAAGGGTAGGCTAGTGTTTAGGTTAAGAGCATAGAAGAGAAAAAATAAGAATAATAGAATTCTCGTTGCCCCGTTCATCAGAAATGAGGGGGTATTTATAGGGAAATGTGCTGAGGGAGCACACGGAACCCTAAAATGATAAAAAAACCCTAAAAAATATCCCGTGACACGGTCAGACTGTACCGTGACACGGTTAGACTGTACCGTCAGACGGTACACGTTCCCGTGACACGGTCAGTTTTTGGAGTGTCGCGGGAAATTTTCAGAAAACGGAACGGAAAACGCGTTAAGGGTTTACGCGGAAAGGACGCGGAACTTCCCGTGTCACGGCAGACCTCCCGTGTCACGGGAAGTCCCACCGTCAGACGGGAAGAGTTCCCGTGACACGGTCAAGCTTGACCGTGACACGGTCAATTCCAGTCCACTTTTCCGTCTAAATTCATTTTTAACCCTAATTTCTTTCGGCTTTTTGAGTGCCGATTGATGATTACGGGCTTTTTTCTGACTTTTAATATTCGGGCTAAAATAAGAAAATAATAAATAAAATTAAATAAAATATTTGGGCCAAAAATAATAAAATAAAAAAAGGTTTGGGCTTAAAATTAATTAACAAATTAAAACTATGCTTTTACCAAACACCAAAACTGATCCATGGACCTTTCAAAAATATGAATTTAATAAAATACGATATTTTAAGCACTCTCGGGATTAAATACTAAACCCGACCAACAGTGGCGATGAAAGGTTATTTATCATCGGACTTGGTTTTGGGGAGACATTTTTAGGTGTCTACAGAAGCCCCCACTTTGACTGAGTTTGTAGAAACGTCAGTTTCGAAAACGATAGTCAAAGTAGTCGATAGGGACGGAGAATGATTTAAGACGTTCTGCGATCCTAAATCACTCTGTATACGCCGATACCTGCAGAAAAATGTTAATTCCACAGATAAAAGAGTAAAGGGATAGAATACATATCTGGCACCAGTGTGTCGGTGACAAACGAGTTTGGTATTTTCCTATACTTGAAGGAATCTACCGAGTGACATTGGTTGAAACGCTTTCCATGCTTGAGGAAAGCCGACTGAAGAGTTTGGTACCTTTCTAAGCCTTAAGAAAGCTACCAGATAATACTTTCCATGCCTAAGGAAAGTCGACAGACGAATTTGGTGTCATTCTATGCTTGAAGAATTCCACCGATAATGCCTTCCATACCTGAGGAAAGCCGACAAAGGAATTTCGTGGTTTTCTATACTTGAAGAAAAATCCACGGATGATGCTTTCCATGCCTGAGGAAAGCCGACTTGGCGGTTTTCTATACTTGAAGAAAAATCCACCGATAACGCTTTCCAAGCCTGAGGAAAGCCGACTTGGCGGTTTTCTATACTTGAAGAAAAATCCATCGGATAATACTTTCCATGCTTGAGGAAAGTCGAAAGATGATGAGATTGCAAGTCTCTGTGTATTGAGAACCTTGCGTCATGAAATGATGGTGGTCCGCTTGTCCCCGGACGTGGGCTGTAGATGGTCCGCTTGTCCCCGGACGTGGGCTGTAGATGATCCGCTTGTCCCCGGACGTGGGCTGTAGATGGTCCGCTTGTCCCCGGACGTGGGCTGTAAATGGTCCGTTTGTCCCCGGACGTGGGCTGTAAATGGTCCGTTTGTCCCCGGACGTGGGCTGTAGATAAGACCTGCAAAAATAAATTTGCCAATGGACTCGTATACACTGTGATTGACTTGACCACTAACTTGACCAAGTTTGACTTGATGGGACATGACATGTGTATGACTTGTGAGTGTGTGTGTGTGTGTGTATGCAAACACAAGCAAACGAAGATGCAAAAGCAAAAATTTCCGTCAATTTTTGTCATGAGTGGAGGGTACCGACTTTCTCCCGAAAAAGAAAGATGTGAAAAACTGAAATTTTATTTTCGAACTTCCTTCGATGAAAATTTTGGAAAAAGTTTTTTTTTTTTGAACTTCCCCAAAATAAAATAATGAAAAGGGAGAGAAGTTTTGAACTTCTTCCTTGAGCAAGACGAAATGATTCGTATGGATTGAATTGTTTGTCCTGAAAATAATGTATGCATGATGCATGTTCTTAGGCCAGGAGGCTAAGGACAATTACATCATGTGACACGATAGATGAATGAACTTAAGTCATGGAGCTAAGCATCATATATGGTGTAAAGAAGCGATTTTGAACGTCACTTAGGTCTGGAAGCTAAGCACGTATAACACGATAGATGAATGAACTTAAGTCATGGAGCTAAGCATCATATATGCTTTGTATGATTAAAAATCATTGATATTTAAATGTTTCTTATGCGAAACAATGAACATTGCTCAGGTCAGGAAGCTAAGCAAGTATGCAATGTTTCTTCTACCGAATGTTGTCTTTAAATATGATGAAGCATGCACAGTGTTGAAACAAGATTTCATGATAAAGGGCTCTTAAAGGGAAGGATGATTGATATGGATATGGATGTGTGAGTGAAGTGTGTGAATGTGATACTAAGGCTGGCTGCAAGGGTTATAGTGATGGGAATAGATGTGAGAAGAGTAAAAAATGATGACTCCTCAGGCTGGGTAAGCTAATGTGATTTGGGTTCAAGTCCCCAAGTCTAGCTCTAAATGGGTAGGGATAAGCATTGGATATTCTTTGACTCGATCATGCATGGATATGAATATGAATGTGGCCGCACCTCGATGTGAGGTTGCCTACGTATCCGTTAGGAATCAGGCCGAACGTAGCTCTAACCGAACTTTGCACAAGTGTATGTACACCTCAAACAGGTCTTTCAAGGGTTGTAATGTGGTTAAGTTGATGGTTTAAGGAAGAAAGAGGTAAAAGGCTCAAGACCCGAGAGAAGTCCCCAAGATGTGTAATTGTGAATTTGAAAATTTTGAATTTTGCAAGTTTATTTTCAACACATTTTTTTTTTTGCTTTGAACTTTTTTTTTTTTTTTTTTTTTTTTTTTTTTTTTTTTTTTCCAATCTTTTGAATCAATGTAGGCAATCTCAGATCATGCGGTCCATCCCTCACTTAGTATTCATGTTTCTCAGGCACGGTACCGAGCACTCGATGAGAGACGCAATTTGAGACGTGTTCATATCAAAGACATTGGAACACTTGCCTTTAGACATTGTTTTATTTTTGCTTTGCTACTTTTTTTTTACTTGCTTTTTGAATGTTATACAATTACACATCTTCAAATCCCAGGGTTGAGTGAATGTGGGTTGAAGAAATGAAGGCCAAACGTTAGACGAGGCTCAAAGTGGTTGATGAAGAACTGGATATGTGATTGAGTGATTAATGGGGAATGATAGGGTTGCAAAGGTGCCTCAAATCCTTGGTGTACCTTGTGTTTAGTTCGGCATTTTTTTATTATTTTTTTTTTTTATTATTTTTTTTTTTTGCTAATCACATGATCGAATGTAAGAAAGAGATGCTCATTTATGAAGAATGTAAGAAATGTGACACATAGACACATGGATAACGAGAACATATGCTAGACTTATTGGGGGAGAGGGTCGAAACGAAAGAATAAAAAAAAGCATGAAATCTTGCACGAAGGATCTGTGTGCCTTGTACTCATTACTTCTTGCCGCCTGGAGGGACAAGAAGTTTATTTGCATCCATCAAGTCTTGAATGGCGTCCTTCAAATTCCAACATTGCTCCGTAGTGTGGCCCCTTCCTTGATGGTACTTGCAATGGGCATTGGGATTCCATTTGGCGCTCCTTTCTTCAGGTTTTGGCTCTGGAAATGGTCCAATAGGCGTGATCAAGCCTTGACCGTAAAGGCGATCAAAGGCCGCATCATAAGTCATTCCTAAATGAGTGTAAGTTCTTTTCTTCTTGGGCAATGGAGCATCAAGAGCTAACACTTCATTGATATCAACTCGGCTTATATTGTTGGTAGTATTTTCGTGCTTAGAAGACGAAGAAGAAGGATGGTCGTTCTTCATGTTTTTCCAAGTGTTATTATTGTTACTACCAGCAGTCTTTATTAGCTCATCCTCGATATTGATGCCGATGTCGTATACACCTTCGAAAGTGTTCAGTGGAAGAAATTTGAGATGTTCCCTATATTTATGAGTCAGATTTTGAATAAAGAGGCGAACCATCTCTCTTTCTTTGGGGGGATCTACCAAGAGTGAAGCTGTTTCTCTCCACCTGTTCAGGTAAGCGGTAAAGCCTTCATTCTCTTTCTGTTTGAGAATGGAGAGTTCACGTTCAGAAGTTTTAGTTTGAATGTTACACTTGTAACGATTCATGAAACTGTCGGTGACATCTTGCCAAGTCGCAGTACGCTTGGCATCTAGGGAATAGAACCATTGTTGGCAAGCATGTTCTAAGGAGAGAGGGAACACCGTAGGGAAGAGTGTTACGTCCAATCCCTTAAGAGCCATGGTTGCAGAGAACGCCTTCAAATGGAATATTGGATTGTCAGTAGGCTTGAACTTTGGAATATCAGCGGTGGAGAACTTTTCGGGGAGTCTATCCTTCACATTCAAAGGAGTGGGAGGCCGTTCCACATAAGTGAAATCCTCAGAAATCTTACTCATTTGTTCCTTCAGTTTGTCAAGGGTGGAAACAGTGACCTTGTTTTGTTCCATGGTGGTGACCCTAGTGGTAAGGGTTTGCATCATGGAAGACAGTGCCTCAATGGATTTGTTGATGTTCTCAATGTCTTCTTTAGTGGCCATTGAAAGGTGATGAGTAACGGAGATGACAAAGTTCTCTTTGAACGCCTATTAGATCTGAGAGATTGTTGGGGTAATGGCTCGAACCGTATTGATCTATCTCTGTTCCTTGAACAAGTACTGTGAAATAAAACAATTCACTTAATTGTTTGACTCATTGCTCAAGATAGGAAAGGAAGGAAAAAATAGACATTTGAAAACAGGTGAGAAAACTCCACTCATTTTTTTTTTATTATGACGAAAAAGGGTGCATGAACCTAATATACGATCATAAACGACCTGGTGCACGACTCGAGTCGGAACATAAAAAAAAGTGTGTGGACTATACTTGACTCGTGAGTGATCAAGTGATGTTATATGACTCGTGGTATGATCGTATGGCTAGACATGTGAACAATAACCAAAATGACTAACGCGAGGACCAAATTAATACGGAAGGCTAAACTGACGCTCTTTTTTTTTTTTTTTTTTTTTTTTGAAAAGGGGTGACGTGGCACGGGACACTTCTCCCGTCAGACGGGATAAGTTCCCGTGTCACGGTCAAATTTTTTATTTTATTTTTTTTTTTTTGAAAAGGGGTGACGTGGCACGGGACACTTCTCCCGTCAGACGGGATAAGTTCCCGTGACACGGTCAAAATTCCTTTTTTTTTTTTTTTTTTTTTTGAAAAGGGGTGACGTGGCACGGGACACTTCTCCCGTCAGACGGGATAAGTTCCCGTGTCACGGTCAAAAAATTTTATTTTATTTTATTTTTTTTTTATTTTTTTTTTTTTTTGAAAAGGGGTGACGTGGCACGGGACACTTCTCCCGTCAGACGGGATAAGTTCCCGTGTCACGGTCAAAAAAAAATTTTTTTTTTTTTTTTTTTTTTTTGAAAAGGGGTGACGTGGCACGGGACACTTCTCCCGTCAGACGGGATAAGTTCCCGTGTCACGGTCAAATTTTTTTTTTTTTTTTTTTTTTTTTTTTTTTTGGTTTTTTTTTTTAAAAAAAAAATAATAATTTTGAAACGTTGCTTGTTTATTTTTAAAGGGAGGATACCATCCGACTTTAAAAAAGAGACATAAAAACAAGACTTTCCCTAAAATACGGTCAAAAAAGTGGTGCACGACTTGAAGCAAAAAGTGTGTAAACACGACATGTGAGTGATTAAGTGAGGTTATAGACGCGTCCCATGACCGTATAACTAAACACGACTCAATACTAGACACAAAAATCGAGAAAAAAGACTGACGGGACACTTTCCTGGGCACCGTGTCACGGTACAGACTGGCGTGACAAGGTTAAGGCTTACCGTCAGACGGTAGCCTTTACCGTGTCACGGCACTGTTCACCGTGACACGGCAGAAAATGCCGTGACACGGTGCGCAGTTCCAGGTCAGTTTTGTGATTTTTTCAGATTTTAATCGATTTTAATTCCGTACTAATTACTATGTGAGAATAAAAACCCTCGGTCATGGGTTAAACAAAAAGAGGAAACGCGTTAGGGTAGCACCGAACAAACACATAGCATTTAGGCACGAAGCAATTGGGAGTATACATTTAGGCACATAGCATTTAGGCCATGACCGAACAAACCCTCGGTCATGGCCCAATTTTAGGAATGCGTTTCTTCCTTCTCACGAAGCAATTGGGAGTATACTTTTCAATATCGTCCGGAGAGCTAATTAATCCTAGCCTCTCCATTAGCCACATCTGTAAATAATTACAATGCAAATAAATTATTATTACAATACAAAAATATATTTTTTGATTTCTGTAATTAAAAATATTATTTTTCTACCTGTAATAAAATTGGAGAGCCGCGAAGAGGCGCTTTTGGGTCCCTTTTCAATTCATCTAGACTAATCATAGTCTCTCCAACTATTAATGGCATTGGATTTATCCCTCATTCAATTTGTTCTAGTACAGTGGTTATAATTGATTGACCCTCATTATTTTTACCACTACTAAGAAAAAATTGATTAAGCATGCAAAATAGGAATGCCATCTTGTAGGCGTCGTTCGAAGTGCGCCTACGTTAAAAGCATGTTGTGAATATGCTTGGCACTCATAGGAAGTGGGAATTGACATTACAATTAGGGACAACGATTAGGGACAAATAAAGTAGGGAGCCGCCAACAAGTTTTTTAGGAACTTGTAAACCGTCCACGGATCATAAAAAGGCAACCACGATAAGGGACAACGATAGGCAACAACGATTGACCCGTGAAGGTTACACCCCATTCATAATCCATGAGATTACTAACTCCATATGTTTCGGAACCACGAAAGGAGGATCGGGGATGATGGTACGAAGTGAGTCATGGAGTCACATTCGCCCGTATTGGCCTCTACTCGATTCTTATAGTGAAAAGCATTCCTGTGATCTCAAAGGCATACAAACAATAATTCAATTTGCTCCAAACTATTATTTAACTAAATTGGTTGAATATTAATGCACACATTATTCTAAAATATTAGTGATCACTTCAATTAATAACAAGATTAAAAAGGATCCTAAACCGGTTGTCCAAATTATCTTATTAGGCGTGATTTTCAATTACATATTCCCTTTAACATGCAATATTGTGATCAATAAATATAATAGAATCAATATAAACATAAAAAGAATCAATTTAATCATAATTCTAACAACAGAAAAATTGTTAGAAAAATAATAATAAAAGAGCATAACTCTTACTTTGAATCTGTTTGCTTGCAACTACAAAATAATAAAACGATTTAGTAACTTCAAGGAAATAATAAAACAACAATTAAATTAAATTAAATAAAAACAAGGTTAATTTTGGGGCCAAACCCTCAAACGATTCTACCTTTCACGCCTTGGTTTAAGGACAAAACCTCGAGTAAAATATGGACTCCTTTGAGTGCTTGAAGAGGGAATTTTGAAGTGAAAAGGGTAGGCTAGTGTTTAGGTTAAGAGCATAGAAGAGAAAAAATAAGAATAATAGAATTCTCGTTGCCCCGTTCATCAGAAATGAGGGGGTATTTATAGGGAAATGTGCTGAGGGAGCACACGGAACCCTAAAATGATAAAAAACCCTAAAAAATATCCCGTGACACGGTCAGACTGTACCGTGACATGGTTAGACTGTACCGTCAGACGGTACACGTTCCCGTGACACGGTCAGTTTTTGGAGTGTCGCGGGAAATTTTCAGAAAACGGAACGGAAAACGCGTTAAGGGTTTACGCGGAAAGGACGCGGAACTTCCCGTGTCACGGCAGACCTCCCGTGTCACGGGAAGTCCCACCGTCAGACGGGAAGAGTTCCCGTGACACGGTCAAGCTTGACCGTGACACGGTCAATTCCAGTCCACTTTTCCGTCTAAATTCATTTTTAACCCTAATTTCTTTCGGCTTTTTGAGTGCCGATTGATGATTACGGGCTTTTTTCTGACTTTTAATATTCGGGCTAAAATAAGAAAATAATAAATAAAATTAAATAAAATATTTAGGCCAAAAATAATAAAATAAAAAAAGGTTTGGGCTTAAAATTAATTAACAAATTAAAACTATGCTTTTACCAAACACCAAGACTGATCCATGGACCTTTCAAAAATATGAATTTAATAAAATACGATATTTTAAGCACTCTCGGGATTAAATACTAAACCCGACCAACAGTGGCGATGAAAGGTTATTTATCATCGGACTTGGTTTTGGGGAGACATTTTTAGGTGTCTACACATCTACTATTTTTGATAAATCCCTTTCCTTTAAATTAAAGAAGCGCTCAAAATCCTTATAATAATATGCATCTACTCCAGGGATTGCTATAAGGTCTATCGCAGGGAAGCCTAAGATAGCACCAAATTCCTCCGGCAAAGGGCTAATCTCATCATACCCTATTATGAAACAATGAGTATCATCATTCCAAAATTCTAAAGCGGTATGTATGAAGTCTAGGTCAAGATCTACCCCTTTGATGCCATAAATTCCCCCCAGGTGAAATAAATCTAATTCTTTTCTCTCCCTCGCATTAAGAGATCGACACCATTCATGAGTGTATTGGGTGAAGGTCTTGGTGACTAAAGACATGATTATCGTTTTTCTAAAGAAGAGAATTATTTTATTCGCTGGAATTATGAGAAGAATCGGCTGGGCAGGGGGATTTTTATACACAAATTATGAAGAATTTTAATCAGAACGAAATACGGTATCAGTGTCAATTGGCGTCACAATCCCGTGATTGGCGCCAACCGCCAGTGCTTGGCGCCACACGCTAAGTGTAGCGCCTGGCGCCACGCGCCATAGTGTGGCGCCAGCTGGCGCCTAGTTGCCAGACCAGCCGCGCGTGCTCAACTTGCGTTTTTAATATTAGACTCGAGTTGGTTAATGACTTTATGGCTCCGTTTAATTTTCCTAAACATCTTTTTTATTCTTTTTCTTAATTAATTAAATATAGCTATTATTTTTAATTTATATTATTCCTTTGGGACTTTATTTTAAATTCCAAACACCCGACATTTCATTCGATTTTTTCCATTTTTATTTTTCTTTTTTGGGGAGAGAGTCGGATACCCTCCATCAATTATAAAAAATGACGGAATTTTTGCGCAAAATTGTTGTCACACTTTTTCTTGCACACACTAACATACACATAATAATAACAATCAAATAAATTTATAATAGCATAAATATACAAAATGTGTCTATAAATAATGAGTCAAAGGCAAAGTTCTATAAAAATAAGTCAAAATAAAATATACACAGGAACAAACTACGGCGCCGGAGGACGTAGGCCCATCATATCATAAAATTGCGTCGTACGAGGAGTCACCTCTCCACCAGCTCCAGCTCCGGTCTCCGTAGGAGGAGGAAGACTCAATATAGGACCACTCCAGCCAAGATTAACCTGAGGCTTAGGCCGCGGAGGCTGCTGCGATGACGAGCCTACCTCGTACATCCCACCACCTCTGAAAGCCAAGGTAGCCTCTCCTACCGGTGCAGCATGAGCACCCTCAGAAGAAGATCCTGAGCCCTCTGCAACGTCAGCTCGAGCAGCCTTAGAGCGACTGCCTCTACCCCCTGACGAAGTGCGACGATGTCTCGAGCTAGACCTCGCCGGATCCCTCCGCCCCTCAGGTCTCGCGCGGGTGTGAGAAGCGATAGGCTGACCCTGCAAAAAGAGTTAAATCAGAAACAAAGTAAAATTGAAGCAGCAATGCAAAAATAATGAGTAAAGAAACGCTACCTCTCGGATGACGTCATCCCGACGGCAAGTGGCCGCATTCCTCATCCGGACGAGCTGGCTCCGGAAGGCATCTATGCATCGTGCCATCGCCGAAACCACCTCGCGTGAAAACTGTCAGAAAAATAAGTCAGTAAAAATGCATGATATATGAACACAAAAATTCTAAAAAAACTAGGCTTACTCTAGTCTGGTGGCGAGGAATCGACCGCTCTACGAAGCGCTCACCCTCGAGAGCCGGAAAAATCATCTCCTCAATCGGCCCATACATCCCCTGGTAGTGGATGGACATACGAGGTGGCACGAACTCAGCAGCACCATCCTGATAAAGCAAAGAATCAGTAAAGCATTACTTGGGGGCTACTTAGTGGAAAGTAAAGCTAAGAAAATCTTACCCTCACATCCTCAGCCGGTACGGGGGCTGGAGCTAACAAAAGTAGTAGCTCCTCAGCATAACACCGCCCGAGGATCACATGGGACCGCCAAGGGGTTCCAGCTCCCTCAAACATGCTCGACAACCGCGCCTCGTCGAACATATGACGTGGTGGAGCAGCGGGAACGACGAAGACATCAGAAGAATGATGTCTAGCGACCCTCTCTCCTAAGTACGCGACTGCTCCATAAGTCCCCAGAAAATAGCGACGCTTAGCAGAGTACTGTGCGGCTAATCCAGGGACTGTCCAACCGCCCCACGGCCGGTATACCACCTCAGGTCCCTATAAAGAGCATCAATCAGGCAAGAATATGTCTAAAACACCGCGGAAGAGCAAGATAAACAAAAAAGTCGTACCGAGATGATCCGGTTCCGGACATGTGTAGTGAACATGTCCACATGGTGACCGCCCCAAGAGGCGCTCACTGGAAATCCCCACGACGATGGTCTCGCTGGCGCAACGGAAGGAAAGTACTCGTAAAACCAGATCTACAAAGAGCTAAAAGTGTGAGTAAATGCTAACTAATATGCAGAGCTAAACCTTATAGGGAATAAATATTTACCTCTACGACCTTCCAAAAGGCATACAAAGCAACGTTCGTCCCAAAGGACCGGTGACGACACGAGTCCCTCAGCGCACGAACGAAGTCAGCATAGGCCAAGCTGGCCCAGTCATAAGTCCTGATCCGGTGAAGATCACGGACAGCAAGAAGATAGTAAAGCAACGCTCTACTACCCTTGTTAGGGGAGAATGTCCCTGAAAACAACATCAGCACAAAGATGCGCACCCGCTGGTCTCGGGTGGTCGCATCGTCATCAAGAGTCGCTGCCAGCGTCGAGCGGCGAATTCCTCTAGCACTAAACTGAGTCGTCTCGACCTCAGCTCGAGCGTCGAGCGGCGAATTCCTCTAACACTAAACTGAGTCGTCTCGACCTCAGCTCAGGTCCGAATAGCGATAGGCCCCAACAGCTCCTCTACCTCCGAAGAGAGGAGGTCGATTCCACTGTCAAACGGCAGTGGCACAGAAGTGAACTCCAGTCCTGTGATGAGACTGAAGTCCGTAGGGGTGACCATCATCTCGCCCCAGGGGAAATGGAAGGTGTTGGTGGTGTCCCAAAAGAACTCCACCAAAGCGCGCACTACGTGATGACCCCCCGTGGAGGCGACCATAGCCTTAGAGGTCTCGAACAGAGTAGCTAGCCTGCAAGACTCCCATAGGAGTCTAGTCTCAAGATCCCTGGCGATGTACATCCTGTACAAATCGCCCAAACCATCACAGCCAGAGCCGTGATGTCGTGTCCTCACGGGCGCGATGCCCTGTCTCACCCTCTCAGAAATGTGGTGGACAGGGGCGAAGAACAGGGTCCGCTCATCCCACTCCGGAAGCCGACCAAGCGAAGTGGAAGGCGTGATGTCATCCTCTACGGGCTCATGCTCCCGTCTAGTGTTTTGAGACCGTGAACCCGAGCCTCGTTGTCTAGCCATGCTACATTGTGCAAAATTATCATAAATTAAGATTCTATAGTATCTAAGGTTCGCCTAGCCGTATGATATTATGTTCGGAAAAACAGAGTACGTAGTACTAAAACAGAGCACAAATTCAAATTAAGGATAACATCATTTTTCAAGCAATCAAACAATTTCTTGCAACACAATAGTGATTATTGTGACAAATTGAACAAGAATTGCTAGCAAACATGTCAAGAACGAGTCACATTGTTCTTCACGACCTTAAGAGGTCCAACAATGGCAAATTGCTCATTTCTTCACCAAATTGAGTTAAACAAGTTTCAAATTACTCCCAAGGCAATATACAAACATAATCAAGCAATTTCATGGCATAAAACTTGACAAACAAAGCAAATTGAGCATTATAAATTTCAAAATTTCATAAAATTCGTGAATAAACATGCCAAGAATTCATAAAATCTGATGTGAGTTTGAAAAAAACTTACATAGATCAAGAAAATAGATGAAAAGAGATTTGATTTGCAACAAATTTGAGCGAATTCGGTTAAGAAACGAGCAAGCAATGAGCAATTGAAGTTTCGGACTTCTTTCGAGCAGTTTCGCGATTAACAAAGCAGCAAAATGAAGAGGAAGGGGGTATTTAAGGAAATCCCCGTGCTTGCGCCAGGCCCTATGCATTGGCGACACAAATTTGGCTTGGCGCCTGGCGCCAATGTCAGCGCCTGGCGCTAATGCTAATAAGGTGGCGCTGATGGTTTTTCAGCGACGCCAAAGCATCCAGCCACCTGATGAGGTTGAGCTAACCTTCTGCAACATATTTTTGGGTTTCTTGGTACACCAGTTAGCCCCTCTAAGCAATTTGACATGATTTAGTAATCGACTTGATTACATAAAGTGATCGACCTGATAAGAGATCGCCTCACTTAGCTTAAAACGCCTAAGCATTGGCTCATTAACGAAAGGCACCGATGTATAGGTTCAAGAGCAAAAGAGCACCAACATACAGGTTCAAAGCAACGGAAGCGCCGACGTACAGGAATAGCGGGAGCAAAGTTCAGGCGAACTTTTAAAAGATCGACAAGCGGAGATCTTCGGTAATTTCCTTTGTAAAATTATCGCATCAAATGAAGGTGACTTCAAGAGAAGATATCTTCGACGGCGTTTCCTAGCTTGCGGAGAGTTGTCACAAACAACTGGAGGTAATTTCGGGCGAAGTTGTCTTCGATCATATTCCCTTAGGCATGGAAGATGGTCATAATGCGGATGGGAATTATTTCAAGAGAAATAATCTTTGGTAGTATTCCCTAGGATGTGGAATATTATCAATGCGGAGGAGGATCGTTTCAGGCAAAGCAATCTTCTAATTTGGAAGCAGTTACAGGCGTAGCGGTTTTCAAGCGGGATGGAATTCTCTAGCTTGCAGAAGGTCATCAAAACAAGGATACAGCAGCAATCGGTTACTTTCAGAGACGTGTGCTCGACGGTGCAAGATACGCGTTTCTTAACTCTTTTATCTGTTTAACTAACGCTAGTTTTGCAGGTATCGGCGTTGCAAGATTGATTTAGGATCGCAGAACGTTCTGAATCATTCTCCGTCCCTATCGCTACTTTGACTTTTGATTTCGAAACTAGCATTTCTCCAAACTCACTCAAAGTGGGGGCTTCTGTAGACACCCATTTATGTCTCCCCAAAACAAAACCCAGTGATGAGTACCTTTCACATCGAATCATAATCGAATGAAACGAAAGTGTGGAAAGTCTAGTGTTGCGGAAAGTTTTAATTTCTTTTCTCTTCTCTCTGTTTTTGAAAACTTATTTTTAAGAAAACAGCCAATCCAATTTGGTTGGTCCGTGATATGGGTACAATAGTAATGTAGGTTGATGGGGCTTGAAAAGACCTTTCCAACGATATATTATAAGCCCAATTCCGATGAATATTGAGGAAGTTATGGCCAATTTACCAAACTGGGCCCGGTTTGAGCTTTATGTGCGGCCCAATAATCTAGGGGAGGGCCTAATATGATTTATCATTCCTAATGCAATTAGGAATGGTTTTAGTCTTCTAGATTCTTCTAGAAGGTTCTTTTCATTCCTAATTCAATTAGCATTGATAAATTGAATTTTGTTGACTTTTCAGAGTTTTAATCAAAATCAAATAGCATTTTCGAGGAAATTATATTATTTTATCCTCCAGTACAGTAAACTTATCGGATTTTCGAAAACGCGTTGGTATAAGGCTTGGCGCCTAACCCCAAGCCTTGGCGCCTGGAACCAGGCCTGGCGCCTGGCGCCTTGCGCTAGCCATTGGCGCCTGGCGTTACTGCTGGTGCCTGGCGCCAGCTAGCCAGGGTTGGCGCCAGCTCTGTTTCTTGAGCGTTAGACTCTGTTTTGTCTAATTTATCTTTTTGGCTGATTTTCTCTATAAATATCGTATTAAAAACTCTGTTTTCATTCACCAATTCATTTCATTCATTCATCATCTACATTCATTCATGATCATTCACCAATTCTCATCATTCACAAGTTCTACAATCAGTTTTAATTAGCATTCTTCTTTCTTTCGTTTTCTTAACTTTGTTTTCTCATACAAAATTCCGCATTCACAAGATCTAGAAACACCTAGCCATATTCGAAGTTGCCTTCGTCCTAGACGTGAAAGGTTTTAATTTCTGAGGGTTTAGTCCCAAATCTCTCTTTCAATTATTTAATTTAATTGTTTGTTTATTATTTTCCTTGAAGTTACTAATGTGTGTATTTTGTTATTAGAAAGAGGTACGAGGCATCAAAGTAAGTACTTTAATTTATTAATGGATTTTATGATGTAGACATCATGTTTACATTGTTATTATGATATTCCTAGTATCATGTCTAGGGTAAATTTAATATTAAATATGCTTATTATGATTCATGCGATGCTTCCTATGTTCTTCCTAATATCTATGATTGTTAGTATCATGTTAGGGTTAAAGATTTGATTTTTATTGCTTAGTGACATGCTAGGGTTTGTTATTAATCTTGTTAGTATCATGCCTAGTACCTTGCTATTATTATGCTTTAATATTAACATGAATATGATTATGAATATAATTGTTATGATTTATGATGATATTATTATTATTATGATTATTGTAACTATTATTCATGATATTATTTATTATGTTGCTTGATGCTTATTTATTTATTGCTTGATCACGCTTTTATTGCATGTTTAAAGGGAATTGGTACTTGTAATCACGCTTAATAAGATAATTAATAATCTTGTTTAGGGTTATTTTGATTATAATTTCAAGTGATCGCCAATAATAGATTTATTTGTGCATTAATTAAATTCAACCAACATAGATAAACAGGTTTAGGGTTAAACCTATTGATTGTATGTTAATTAGAAAGCGCACATGAATACGATTAGAATAAAGTAGAGGCCTATTATTAGGGCAGGTTCAATCTCTTTTAGGTTGGATTTGTACCTTCATCCCCGAACCCTTATTTGGTTCTAGACCTTATGGAGTTGACGATCTCTTGGATTGTTAAGGGGTGTAACCTTCACCCTGTGAACGGTTTACAAGTTCCTAAAAAACTTGTTGGCGACTCTTTTGCTCTATCTTCTTCCCTTTTGGACGCCACCGTACTTTAGTGTATGATCACAGTGGGGTTCAAGCTAGTGGGATTTAAAGGCTTGAAATTATTCCCTACACCTCCACAACAACCACAACAGCAACCCCCACCACAGCAGAGATATTACCATCCAAATTCTGGCCAGAAAAGCCAAGCACAACCCTCATCATCTTATGACCATGCCATGACAAAAGTTAGAGCAATGCTTACTAATATACAAAAGCATATGGAGAGTAGGGATGCGCAAATTAACTCTATTTTAGCCCACAATAAAATCATGGATAATCAAATTGCAGAACTTTCATCTACCCTACAATCCCGTCACTAGGGAGCTCTACCATCACAACCTATCCATCCTACGGATCAAGCCTATGCAATTACTCTGAGGAGTGGTTCAAACTATGAAGGGCCCCCTATGCCCATAGACGATGAACCTATTTTAATAAATAATGCTAATCTTGATTCCGTTAAACCTGACAATGTAGCAAATAGCCCTATAGGGCTAACGAATAATACTAAAATATCTGATTTTACATTGCAGGGTACGACGCCAGGGAAGGTGGCCACTCCAGATAAAAGTAATGATACTCCAAAGCCAGTTATCAAACTTCTATTCCCCAATAGTCTTTTGAAAACAAATTTGGATAAGCAGTTTGGTAAGTTTCTGGAGATGGTAAAAGATTTGAAGGTAACAGTTCCCTTCACTGAATTAATTACACAAATTCCTACATATGCAAAATTTATGAAGGAAATATTGACAAGAAAAAGGTCTATTAGTGAGGTAGAGACAGTAACTTTCAATGCAGAGTGTAGCACCGTACTTCAAAATAAATATCCACCTAAATTATAATATCTGGGTAGTTTTTCTATCCCTTGTCATCCTGGCAATCTAATGATTGATAATGCATTGTGTGATTTGGGTGCTAGTGCTAGTGTTATGCCATTATCTGTGTGTTCCAAGCTAAATATGGGTAAATTAAAAGCTACCAATATTACTCTACAAATGGTCGGCCGTTCTTTTAAATACCCCTTAGGTGTTTTAGAGGATGTTCCTGTTAGAGTAGGTAAATTTTATATACCTGTTGATTTTTTTGTTCTTGATATGGCTGATAATATGAAAACTCCAATTATTTTGGGTAGACCATTCCTTAACACCGCAGGAGCAATTATAGATGTGAGAAGTTGCAAATTAACACTATCAGTAGGGGACGATAAAATTATTTTTAATCTTAATAATACCCCTAAATGCTCCATGACAGAGGAGAAGTGCTTTAGTGTTAATGTGGTTCAAAGTTATTCTAACAAGCCCCAAGCTCTTGTAAAAGATCCCTTAGAGGCGGTATCTTGTGTTGCACTCCTTTCAGATGAGATAGAGAAATGGCAAGAGGAAGTTGATGCAATAGAAAGAGCCTTTAGGTCGTATCGAGCATTCTCACACTAACCTTAGGAGGATGGTAGGCTCTATTGACCATAGGTTAGGGTACCTTGAGAGGAACAAGGGTACAACTCTCTACCCTATGTACGATGATTATGCTCGTCGGGGCAACATTCCCGACGATGCTATTTACCCTGACTGGTTTCAGCCTCCACTGCCCATGGTATTTAACCGACTATTCTTCCATCCATGGGTACGGCCAGGACATTCCTTTTGGGGGACCGACGGGGGGGAGTTTTCATGCTGATTATTTTGGTGGTAGGTCTTCTGGTGCAGGTGGTGCAGGTGGTAGTGGAGGTGGAGGTTTCGGCTCCATGGATGAAGATGATGAGGACTAGCTATGCTGGGCTAGTTCCTGAGCCAATGAGAACATTGTCTCATTCTGGCTTGGGGGAGATTTTGGATTTGGTAGCTTTCTTTCTCTCTTTTCTTTTGTTTTTGGTGTGTTTTCTTAGTTTAGATTTATTGCTTTCTAGGTTAGTTTTATTGCTTTCTTATATGAAAAATACAAAAAAATTAAAAAATAAAAAATCCAAAAATACGTTCCAATGAATTATAAATCATGCTTCCCTGTGCCCCATACTTGAGAAATTTGTTTTGATTCTTGGTATATGATGATAAGCATTGTGGATTAGTTGATCATGATTTGATGTTTGATTGCCTTGAAACCTTAATATGAGTCAATTTTGCCAACTATTTGTGAATATAGTGCCTGACTAGTTGATTTGGTTAGGAATGTGTGATAGTTCCTAGTATGTCAATGAATTTGAGTATTGGTTTGCAACTATAAGTAATGTTTATATGACTCGTTATTAAGCAAATTGAGGAGGACGAAGGCATTTGTTCTTATAGGTAGCCTCCAGATGATTGTAGATACATTTGTTCCCTTCTTGTTACCCATGTTGTTGCCTTGACTTTTTGTTGATTATTAGCCACATGACAAGCCGATTTGCCCCATTGGTTACTAGTCCCAAGCTTGGCTTGGGGAAGCTATTAGTGAGTGAGGTGAGGGAGTTTGTAGTGTGCTTATTATTTGCACAATTTGGGTGGGTTTTGAGAAGTTATTTTGTTTTTTATCATGTATATTTTTGATGAGTTTGAAAGTTATATTTTCTTGAAAAAAAAAATTAAGTATGATGTTATAGAAAAAACAAGAGAAGTTCAAGAAAAAATGAAAGAAAAAAAATAAGTGAACTTCAATAGAAAAAAAAGCAAAAGAAAAAAAATGTTCAATGTTCAAATGTTTTAGTTGGAGGTTGATCAAAAGGAAGGAAAAAAAAATTGAGCTTCAATGAAAAATTCATGTTTGGAAAATAAAGTTTGTTTATTCACTCCTTCATTATTATATCTTATGAGTGAAATTGTAAGAGTTGGGATTATTTATATTGTTTGGAGTTGTATTTGGTGGATTTTTATTAGAGTTGAGTTGTGTAGGAGATGTTGATAATTATTTTGATCATGGATTTTACTAGGATTTTCTCCCTTAAGCATAGCTTTTCTCTCACTTGTTCCCAAATGATTCCTACCCTTTACCCTAGCCATACATTACAAGCTTTAAAGACCTTCCGACCTTTGTTCATAGAGTTGTATGAATGTGAAAGTGTTGTTTATCAATGCAAGTTATGATTTGACATATTTAGAGTCGACTAGTAGATTGAGCGTACATCTTTTTTATACACACGAGAGTGTGAGTTGGGAGGGCATTGTTCATATTAAAGGGGTTGGTTGGAGAGCGATCGAGTACATCTTTTACTCGCCACATAAATGAGAGTTGAGTGCGTGAGCACTAGTCTTGAATTCTATATGCTCTTGTGGTTTGCTCTATTTGACAATTGTTAGGGAGGAAGGGTAATTGAATGGATTTGATTGGTTGACATTGAAGCAAGTTTATTGGATTTACCCTGAATTGTTTGTGCTTGATTTTTACTTTTTGGGGTGAAGCATGTTAATTTATTCATTGATGAGATCTTTGCTTAAGGACAAGAAAAGGTTGGGCTTGGGGGAGTTTGATATGTCTATTTTATATAGTGTTTTACCCCCGTCCCTTGGTCATAATTGGTAGTGTTTTTGGCTCTTTTGAGCCACTTTTATTACTAATTGCTGTATTCTAGTGTTTTCGTAGATTTGGTTGACTTTTGTAACGATTTGCACTTTTGGAGAATTTTCTCGGGATATTATGGAGCAACTACGAGCATTGGAGAAGCACGACCAGTTTTTATAGCCCAGGGCCGATTAGAGTCATCGAACTGGTGATTAAGGGCTCGGTATATGTGATACCAGGGCATTTAGACCGAGTATTCAAGACCCGAAGAGGAAACCCAAATTGGCCCGAAGAATTAGAGCCCAATCGTAGTCCAAATAGTGGCCCAAGAGTGTCGCCCGGCCAAAGAGGTTGGCGCCCGAAGGCGCGCCCGGCCGGGCGAGGGAAGCAAGGCTGGCGCCCGAGGGAAGTGTACCTAAGGAAAAAAGGCGCGTCCGATCGGGAGGTGCCTCGTCCGATCGGGTGCGTGTTATTATTAGGAGACGATTAGCGTCGTTTAAGTTTGTTTTATTTTAGGATTCTTGCTTAGTATAAATACTTTTCCGTTAAGCGAGTTTAGTATCTTCTTTTACACTTTCTTAATTCTTTCTTAGATTTTCTCTACTTAGATTTTAGATTAGTTTCTCTTTCTTATACTTTGTTCTTAACTCTATTCTTAACTCCAGATTTCTTTGGTAATGATTTCTATTCTCTTAATCTTAGTTATTTATTTTATTACTTTGATCATGTCTTGTTTATTTATTTTGATTAGTTTAGTTCTAATTATGTGTGAGTAGTTCTATTTCTAGGGTTTGTGGGGATCCATAAATAATATGAAGGGGTAATTTATTGTTGTTAATTGTCAATGCTAGATTAATTTCCTATTGATTGATTTAATGCTCTGTGACTAGATTTGCGCGGATCTTTTATGCATGAGATTGACAATATTGATTCGAGATAGTAGAGATGAGATTGATGTTTAGGTCTAGTTTCAATAGGCAGGTTAATTTATAAATGGTTAAGTCGAGATTCGAGAGATGAGATTTAATACCGGTAGATTAATTATGTGATTGTAATACGTAGCGAAAGCCCTTTATGATCTGATTTATGTATGCATTGATGATTGATTATTATGTTTTACCCTGTAATATTATTTATTGGTGAACGTATGCCCTAGGCCTTTTATTCATTGGTTTCTCGTTATTCTTAATCTTCGTAGTTTAGTTTCTTTCGATTATTATATTTTGGTTACTTTATAATCTAGATTATATTATCTAATTAGGAATAGAAAGACTCGTTTTCTGTGGATTCGACCCTACTTCCCTATCTACATTAGTTAGAGGATTTAGGAATTACTTTTGATTAGGTGATACGGCTTTAACCTGTCAACACGGTACACTTTAGTGTGACGCGAGGATAACTGATGTGACTCGGGAAAGAATTAACCTACAGAGGATAAAAGCGAGTGAAGGATGTGCGCGGAGAAAACACGGAATGAGCCTACGTCACGGCATGGGCACCGTGCCACAAGAAAACACCCATGACGCGACAATATTTCCCGTGGCGCGGCACCTGTTACCGTGACACGGTGGAATTTACTTCCACTTTTGTGTCCAGATTCACTTTTACCTTAATTACGCTCAGCATTTTTAAGTGTTGTTTCATAATTTCGGGCTATTTCTGTTTATTATTTATTAATTCGGCTAAAATAATAAATAATATAAAATGAATAAAAAGTTTTGGGCCAAAATAAAAGTTGGACTATGCTTTGACTAAACATTCGGACTTCATTGCATATGAATTTTAAGCCCTCCCGGGATTAAATACTAAACCCGACCAATAATGGCGGTGAAAGGTTGTTCATTATTGAGTTTGGTTTCGGGGAGACATTTTTAGGTGTCTATAGAGGCCCCCACTTTGGCTGAGTTTGTAAAAACGTCAGTTTTGAAAATGATAGACAAAGTAGTCGATAGTGACGGATAATGATTTAAGACGTTCTGCGATCCTAAATCACTCTATATACGCCATACTTGCAGAAAAGTGTTAGTTCCACTAATAAAAGAGTAAAGAGATAGAATGTGTATCGGTGACAAATGAGTTTGGTAGCTTCTTATGCTTGAAGGAATCCACCGGATAACGTTTTGTTGAAATACTTTCCATGCGTGAGGAAAGTCGACTAACGAGTTTGGTAGCTTTCTATGCTTGAAGAAATCTACCTGGTGATACTTTCCATGCTTGAGGAAAGTCGACATATGAATTTGGCGGTTTTGTATGCTTGAAGAAATCCACCAGATATTACATTCCATGCTTGAGGAAAGTCAATAAATGACGTTTGCGGTTATCTATGCTTTAAGAAATCCACCGATTGAAATAATTTCCATGCTTGAGGAAAGTTAATAGATGATATAATTGCTGACTTCTTCGCTTTGAGGGGTGGCAACAATCGACAACTTGCAAATCTCTGTGCATCGAAAACCTTACGCCATGAAATGATGGTGGTTCGATTGTCTCCAAACGTGAGTTGTGGTTGGTTTGCTTGTCCCCAAACGTGGGCTGTGGATTATTTACACCTTCAAGTCAACTATTCGACCATATTAGTTGCTTAAAATATCAAGAATGTGATTTTGATGCTTGCTAGGGGCAAAATAGTAATTTAGGTACCACTTAAATATCAATTAGAATTTTTTGCGTATCTTTAGTAAGAAAATCACTGCCCAAAAGCTGCGAAAAATTGTTCAAACTTGGTTACAGATGCCAGGAATATTCGCTGACAGCTTCCAGGAGCGGGTTGGTCACGCACCTTTGCACCTGGTCACGTGGCAGGGTGTCATGACACGACATTTATTCTCCTCACGCGGTAATTTATCCCGTGACACGGGATTTTTTTCACTGCTGAATTACTGCATTGTTCCAGGAATATTCGCTGATAGATTGGCGCGTGCACCAAGTCTTAAGATTTTCGTGCCTTGGCCAACAAAATCACCGCGCCACGTCAGGTATAGCGTTATGCGGCAACGGATACCGTGGCACGAGAAATAAAGCCGTGGCAAGGGGCTTTATTTTTCCTTTAAATTCGAGTTTTTGCATGCCTGGTTCCTCATTTCATTTTGTTGCTGTTGCTAAATCTTCAGTTCACCATTTTGGCCCTTCTCGTTCTTTTTTTCTTTGTTTTTTTCTCAAATTACAGCATCGTGGAGGGACTATACTGTGGCACGAAGCCTGATACTGTGTCGCGGTGTGAATATCCATGGCACGGTGTACCTGAAAAGATTTTCGGCTCAGTCGCTGCTGTTGTTCGAGTTTGCCGTCGCCATTTTTGCCAAAACGCGTGGGTCAGGGTCGGGACACGACACCTTTTACCGTGTCACAGCGAAGAAGACACTGTGACGGTGGTTGAGTTGCTCTCGGTGCTGCTGTTCGGGCTCGCCGCTAATACCGCCAACTTTTCTCACTCGATTCTCCATTAAATTCACTCAAATTTCTTGCTAGCTTTCTCATTTTCAAATCTCTACAAGGATTTATGTAATTTTCCTTGCCTTTTGTCTTTAATTTTGCTTCAAATGAGTAATTTCATGTGAAAATCCTTAAAAAATCTAATTAGGGATTTTTTTTTATTTTGAGCTTTTATGTTGAAATTCTTGCCATGAATTAGCTTGTGTATGAAAGTATGTTGGTTTGTGAGCAATTTGAGACTAAAACATGCTATGATGTGCCGATATATTATTTTTTATGCAATTTCGAAAAATGCTTTTTTTTTTTATATGTAATATATTGTGATGGAGAACATAGTATGATGCGATTAGGAGAAAGTAGTATTAGTTTGTCAAGGAGAAACTAAATACTAGAAATAATTCTATTATTTTGCTATTTTTTAGCCTTGAGGTAAATATTTAGCGTATAATAGAAAATGCAATTAGAGGTAGCTGTTAAGCTTTTTTTTAATAAATAACTAAAGAACTTTGGAAATGATGCTAAGTATTCAGATTTTTATTTTTCTGTTTGAAAATAACAACATGCCTAGACAACGAGATCGAGATATTTCTACTCGTGGTCGGTGTTAGGCTTTCTGAGAGGATACTCCGACGGTTCCCGAGGGCATAAACGATACCTTGGAGACCGAGCCTCGCCCCTCTACGAGTAGGGGTAGGTGGACTCCACCTCCGTGGACACCAGACGAGTTGGCTTTCTGTCGTGAGAACTATATTTCTCACCGTGCACTTGCCGGCGTAGTCGATGGCGTACTTTTCCATCATGGATCAGGAGCTGGAAACTTGATTCCCCGACTATATAAGATTATCACAGGGGATCCTACCACCAACGCCTATTAGGAATCTGCTAGTTATGGAGATTTCTATTCAGCGGTTCTGGGATTTTGTAGTCCCTGAGGTTGTGGCCCAATAGTTGTTCGAGTGATGTTGGAGTATTTTTGGGATACTACCAACACTTTCAACTTTGCTTGGGGGGAGATGACGGTGACTCCTCTTTATTTTCGTATGATTACCGGCTTGCGCTTCACCGAGCGGCCTGTTCGACAAATTTCTAACCTCACTTGGGAGGTGAGTGAGGTAGCGGAGTTGTTAGGTCCTGTCGTTCAGCACATCAGGACTCGACCAGTGCCTTGGGGTGGTCCTAGGAGTGGGAGATTAGAGTTGTCTTTTGTTCTTGCCCATTGTTTTGATATAGCTGAGACGACACCTGAGCAGCGAGTACGGTTCTTTATCTTGATCCTCATTTCCGTGACTCTTTCTCATGATAGGAGTTCTCGTGTGCTTGTTTGCTACCTACCGTCTCTAGTTAGGATTGGTGAGAAAAGATCCTTCAGTTGGGCTAGTATTGGATATGCTGATCTACTCTCGGCGTTGTGTTATGGCTGCAGGCAGCTGAACGATCAGGCCCCTATTGCTGTCTATGGTCTGTAGAGAGTTGTAAAGGTGACGATCTTTTCCTCTTCTTGTTCTGCTTTTATCTGTTTAGCTTATATGCTTATAGATCATTCTTGTTGTAGCTGTGGTTCTATGAGTACTTTCCGGGATTGGCCCCTTGATGGCGTCGCGGAGCGGTCTATGATTTCTCTGTCGGAGCTAGGTGGCGTGACCGAGGCGAGTCACGAGTGGAGTTTGTATCGAGTTTGCGTGGGCTGCTGCATCAGGGCACCTCTACTATTGCCTATTGGTGTAAGGGTCAATTTCACGATTTATTATTTTTTATCTTGATGTTATTTCTCGGCATTCATTGCAATCTCTTATGGTTTTCAAATCACTGTCGAGATCTAGTATCAGCCTTGGGCTGGCATGACCGACCTTGTTGAGGCTTTGGAGATTTCGGCGTGCAATATTGTCTTCTTTGGTACAGCAAGCTTTGGTTGGTACCTTGGAGAGCGTGTTGTTCGTCAGCAGAACGTTAATCACTTAGTGGTGCCATTGCCTCCACCTTAGTCGATGTTGGACTCACGCTTGTTGGGGGAGCAGCTAGATAGGGGGAAGCTCTATACGTTTCTTAGGCAGGAGTTCTTGCGTATGGAGAGCGATTATTCCCAAGACTTGCTTCCTTACTTGGCCCCTCTACCACGTCTTCCCGAGGTTTTCTTTTCTTTTAGAATTTTATTTTTCTAGTTCTTGTTTAAACCGTCGAATAACCTAATTATTCGATCATGTTTTAGGCGATTATTCGTCGTTAGGGGAAGGTTTAGCTCCTTCCTCAGTCCGTTCGTTACCTGGGACTGATTAGCATAATTTAGGAGCATATTGCTGATGCACCAGATGGTTTCAGACACGCACATGAGTCCTTGCCCGATGAGTTCGAGCGGGTAAGATTTTTGACATGTCTTTCAATTTTCTAAATACTGCTTGTTATTGATTTTTTGGTTTTTTTTAATACTGCTTGTTATTGCTTTTTTTAATACTGCTTGTTATTGATTTTTTGGTTTCATGTCACGCACTCGAATATGATGGGATTTATGAAATTGATTGATGCTTTGAAGTATTGTGTCATCAAGCTACGACGCGGTGCGAGTTGTAAGAGTGGCTCAGATGATGGTCATGAGGTATATTCATCTGTTTTCTCATGTTTACCTTTTTCTTGTATCACTGATATCTTTTCATTTTGTGTCTTTCAGGAGCGACGGAGGCGATTGAGGTCTCACTCGCGCTCGAGGCATAGAGGCTCGGACGAGGGGGAGCCTAGTCACCGGAGACGATCCCTTGAGGTTCGTCGGCGTTCTCAGACACAACGGTAGCAGCCTCAAATGTCTCAGCCATTATAGGGACATAAGACTCGGTGGCCACAGTCCTAGTTTTCTCAGCCGTTTCAGGAGACTCAATGGCAGCAGCCTCGGCGTTCTCATCCATTTCAGGAGACTAAGTTGAAGCAGCCTCGGCCTTCCCAGCCATTGTAGCCTTCACATCTCAATCTAGGCCGGTCATTACTCCTACGGACCAGGGCTTATTTTCATTTCCATTGTCTTAGACGATGCATCCACCGACGCTTCCTACATCTTGGAGTCAGCCCATGTAGTTTACCAAATAAATAGGACCTGCTTTGAGTATGTCTTTTACTAGAGTTGTTGGTACTAGTTGGGACACTACTCCTCACACTCGGATGATGAAGGGTCTTTTTGGTCCGCCATTCCCTTACTCGCGGTCTCATGATGATACTGATCCTAGTTCTGGATCTGAGCAATTTTGACCGAGGGTTTTATTATGTACTTGGTTGATGACACTTGATACTATTTATGTACCATGACTCACTTTGTATATTTTCTTCACCCTTTATGTATTTGGCATTATTTACTCAATTAGTGTGCATGTTAGTGTGTGCTTGAGACTGACTGTGTGTGATTGTGTATTTATTAATGACGTGAAAAAAACCGTTATTTTTCGTAAGTGGACGGTACCGACCTTCCCCAAAAGAAAAAGAAAATAAAAGGAAAATAAGAATGGGACTAGTTTTAAATCTTACCCAAAATAAAAATAAAAATAAAAATAAAAAATGGGACAAGTATTACAACTTCTCCAAAATAATAGGAAAAAAAAAAAGGGGATGAGTTTTACAACTTCCCTAAAGAAAATAAAAAAAAAAATGAGACAAGTTTTACAACATCCCCAAAAGAAAATAAAAATAACAATAACAATAAAATTTTATTAGGATTAAAACTCTCGAAAAACGAGATAAGAGGATAAACGGTGAAGGAAAAACAATAAAAATCTGGATAAAAATAGGTCTAGGATAAAAATTAGAAGCTTGTGACCACCGTGACACGTGGGAATATACTGCGTCACAATTAAGGTTGCCGCGTCACGGCATTCTAACCCGTTACACGGTGGAATTTACCGTGTCACGACGCACAAATGTTGCAGCGGTGTGTTTTGCGCATGCAACGGGATAGATTATTTGCGTTTCTGAACTCTTTAGGCTATAAATTACGAATAGTTAATTCGTGATATGCATAATTACAGAATATAAAATAACTAGAACATCATATTTAAATAATAATGTCTCGGAATTTTGATAATATATTGTGTGACTTGTCATATTCTTTGACTAATGCAGACAAAAGAGAGCTCGAATTGTTTCATGTCAGAGGTTTATTAGCATTAAGGCATGTAGCAATTGAACATGATTTTCTAAGAGCAACCTTAGATTATTGGAGTCTTGAAGCTCATTGTTTTAACTTTGATAATGATGAAATTTGTCCTCTGCCAGAAGAATTTGGTGTTATCTTTGGCTTCCCTGCTAGAAATCTCGTTCCAATGCCTACTCGGCGTGAATATTACAAGGATTTTGAACGTCATCTGAATCTGACAGATCTAGATTTAAATAGAATTGTGTGTGGTAATGAAGTAGATCTAGAAAAGAGTGCAAATTTATATTTTAATCGTCCTGTCTCTGAGTCATATCATGTATACCGTAGAAGGGCTTATATTTATTGCATGTTTAGCAAGCTTTTATTCGCAAACATTAGAGTAAGACATGCTAGTTTGGCTTCTGTGCTTGAACATGTTGAATCTGGAAGATCCCCTGTGCCTACTTGCCTTGAAGAAACTTTGCGTGGTCTCGACGAAGCAAAATCATACCAAAAAGCCATCAGGAAGGGCTCTCTAGTACTGTTGTAGGTGAAAACGCGCTCTAGCTAACCCTCGTGACACGTGGAAGGCACCAAGTCACTGCTTACCGCGACACGGTGCATTTTGTCGTGTCACGGTGCTGTAGACACCCATTTGTGTCTCCCCAAAACGAAACCCAGTGATGAATACCTTTCATGTCATTTGATTATCGAACAAAGCGAAAGTGTGAAAAGTTTAGTGATGAGGATGTTTTTAGTGTAAAAAATGTGCGTTCCAATTTAGTGTGGTCCATGATATGGGTCCAATAATGGTGTAGTTGGATGGGGCTTGAAAAGACCTTTCCAACGATATAATATAAGCCCAATTCCGATAAATAATGAGGAAGTTATGGCCAAAATACTAAACTTGGCCCAGATCGGATTTTACCTACAACCCAATGATCATGTGGAGGGTCCAAAGGTCTAATGCTACTCCTAAACAAATTAGTATTAATTAGAAGCTTCTATAAGTTTCTAAAATATCTTAATTATCCTTTTTGAAAAGATAAAATCAAAGAATTTGAGTTAAATAAAAACTTTCCTTTTTTAAAACTTTCCTTTTCTTAATTCCTAAATCTATTCGAATTTAAAGATGTTCAAAGAAAGTCAGATTTTGTTTTCATACCTCATAATCTTTATCCAAATTTAATATGGTTGGACAGATCTTGAAATTATCTTTCCAATGATATAATATCATATTAAATCCGAGCTATAACGAAAAAGATATGAATGAGATATGAAACTCTATCCAAAACTGACACCGTCCTACTATTTCGGCCATAAATTTTTTATATGCAAAAGATTTTAACCTGATTCCAATTGGGTTTGAAAAGTAGACTTCAAGAGCTTTCCAACGACATATTATATGCCTTGTTTGGACTTTTAGATCAAATCCGCAAAAACTGCTGTCCATCGAGTTCTATTTCGATTCGAATTCAGATTCTATTCTTATTCTTCGACCCTCTTTTTTCTCTATAAATAAAGGTCATATATCCTCTTTTTCAATCATCAACTCTCATCAAGAATTTCTTGATTCTCTCTCCCTCTTTCTAGCCAACCCTTTTACAAACACAATTCCTCATACATTAGCACTAGAAACACCTAGCATAATTCGAAGTTGCCTTCGCCCTAGACATGAAAGTTTTAATTTCTGAGGGTTTAGTCCCAAATCTTTATTTCAATTATTTAATTTAATTGTTTGTTTATTATTTTCCTTGAAGTTAATAACGTGTGTATTTTATTATTAGAAAGAGGTACGAGGCATCCAAGTAAGTGCTTTAATTGATATTATTGATATTATGATGTAGAAATCATGCTTAGGATGTTATTTTGATTCCTAGTATCATGCTTAGGATGTTATTTTGATTCTTAGTATCATGTCTAGGGTAAAGAATAAGTTTTTTTAAATAAATTATGATTCATTCGATGCTTCCTATTTTCTTTCCTAATATTCATGTTAGTATCATGTTAGGGCTAAAGCTTTGATTTTTATTGTTTAGTGACATGCTAGGGTTTGTTATTAATCTTGTTAGTATCATGCCTAGGATCTTGCTATTATTATGCTTTAACATGATTATTTTAATTATGATTATTTTTATTATTATGATCATGATTATTATTAACATCATGTTGCTTGATACTTATTATTTTTTATTGCTTGATCACGCCTTTTATGCATGTTTAAAGGGTATTGGTACTTGTAATCACGCTTAATAAGATAATTAATAATCTTGTTTAGGGTTAATTCGATTATAATTCAAGTGATCGCCAATAATAGATTTATTTGTGCATTAATATTTTACGAACATAGATAAACAGGTTTAGGGTAATCATATTGATTGCATGTTAGTCAGAAAGCGCACATGAATACGATCAGAATAAAGTAGAGTCCTATTATTAGGGAAGGTTCAATCTTTTTTAGGTTGGTTTTGTACCTTCATCCCCGAACTACCATTCATGGTTCCAGACCTATTGGAGTTAACGATCTCCTGGATCATTAAGGGGTGTAACCTTCACCCTGTGAACGGTTTACAAGTTCCTAAAACTCGTTGGCGACTCATTTGCTCTATCTTCTTTCCCTTTGGACGCCACCGTACTTTAGTGTATGATCACTGTGGGATTCAAGTTTGGGGTAATGCTTGAAATATTCCGTACAGGTGCTCCTATGTTTTTTTTTCTTTTTTTTTTTTTTTTACGCAAATGACAATCTGTACTTTTTTTTGTTGACAAATTTGGTTGATGGAGCGTTTAGAACTCTTTGAAGCCCCCGATGATATTGAAAAATATGGTCCCGATGATCTAGTTCGTATGAGGAAGAATTACTCTGTAAACATATCATATGATGATTGGAAGGTGTTCTTTACAAAGAGGGAATTTTCTATTCGATGGTGGTGCCTTGGTTGAGGCTCACTAGGATTGTTGGGACGAATGATACACCATATTTTCGTGCTCCTAGTATGTCAAAGTTGACTTTTTATTTCCCTTCCCGATTGATGCGACAGTATGGACTTGAACAAGTAGTTCCGCGATATAACGATAGTACTCGTGAACTATCTTTGCATGAAAGTAATGTTCACAAGTATGAGACCTATTAAATTGGAAGGCCTATGTGGACTATTTCTGCGAGCAACTAAGCTCCTCCCCTCTTGTCTAGTGCATAAAAGGCATGGTTGAATCCTCGAAGTAGGAGGGAGCGAGTCAGATCACATAAGTTTGATGTGAAGGGACGACTTAGAACTAAGAAGGAGCCTCCTAAAGATCGTCTAGGTCCGAGAACACAAGGGATTGAATTTAAAACTCCTATAATGCCTAAAAAAAAATTTACGTAAAAGGAAAGGGTAAAAAAAAAAAAGATGGTTTATAGGGAGAAACAACCTAAGAACTATGAAAGGGGTGAAAGGGATGAAAGTTCAACTAGAGGTGTGACGGTTCTAGCAACAAAAGATACACTAATGGTGAAGGCCGACCGAGTTTGATAGAAAAAGGAAGCTCCTAAAGTGAAGAAGGATTAGACCAATATTGCTTCGCTTTTACGATTTAAGTTTTAATTTTTAAATAAGGCGTATGATGCCAATAGTTGTAGTCACATTTATTTCAATAATAATAGCATATTTATTTTTGCCTTAATTAAAACTTACAAAGACTTTTTTTTTTAAAATCCGAGTCAAGAAGTCGGATGCAATGGAAGAAATTAGTAAAAAATAACAAAATTCCGCAAACACACTGTGTTGCGTCTCGGTGTTGTTGACCGTGCCACGGTTCTGGTATCGTGTTGCGGTGGGATTTGACGTGGCGCGGGGTTTGATAATATAATAAATGTTGTCGTGCTGCGGCATTTTGTGTCGTGGCGCGGTGGAGTTCTACCGTGTTGCGGTGTAATTTGTCGTGACATGGTGCCTTCCTGCTGGATATTTCTGCAATAATTTCCCTATGTCACGTTAGTTTTTGCCGCGTCGCGACGTTTTCTTGATGTGACACGGTGGATGCTTCTTTGCAATTTTCTTCAATATATGTCGTGAGTATGTTGATGGAGGAAGGATGTTTATTTTTTAAAGTGGTCGGGCCCCCTTGAGGGGTTTCCTACGTATCCTTAAGAGTAATTAGGCCAAACGTAGCTCTAACAGGGCTTAACCCTCTACAACTAGGCATAAAATTTCTTGAGTTGATCCAAATTGGTGAAATTTTTGAAACTATTGCAATCCATGTCTACTAATTGTGCCGCTCTGCAAAAAAAAAATAAGACTTGACAATGTATGGACCTGACCAGTTTGGTCTAAATTTTCCTCTTGGATCTAACACATTTTTGCGAAGTGCCTTAAGCATTAAATCACCTTCCTTGATATTCCTAGTTTTGACTTTTTTATAGAAATGTCGTGCCATACATTTTTGGTAGGTTTGAACATGATGCAAACCTACCAACCGTTTTTCGCTAAGTAAAACTAGTTCATCATATCCCGCTCTAATCCAATCGACTTTATCTAGTTGACTTTCCAACGCGTTTCGTAAAGAAGGGATTTCGAGCTCTATTGGTTGTACAGCTTCAACTCCATAGACCAAAGAGAAAAGGGTAGCCCCCGTTGATGTTTGAATAGAATTTCGATAACACTAAACAGCAAAATGTAGCTTGCTCGGCCAATCTTTGTAATTTTCCGTCATCTTTTCGATGATAGTTTTCATATTTTTATTGGCCGATTCAACCGCACCATTTGTTTGTGGTCTAAAGGGTGACAATTTGCGATGTCTGATATGTTATTTTTGTAACAATTTTGCGGACTCGGCTTAGAAATGCGTCCCATTATCACTGATAATTTCGTGCGGTGCACCATAGTGACATATAATGTTTTTCTCAATGAGTTGAGCTACATGTTTTGCTGCGAGTTTAGCATATGAAGCAGCCTCAACCCATTTGGTGAAGTAGTCGATTGCTTCAAAAAATGAACTCGTGTCCTCCTTGTCCTGGTGGTGTTATCTTCCCAATGATGCCGAATCCCCAAGTAGTGAAAGGCGATGGAGAAGTATATGTGTAGAGAAGCGAAGGTGGAACGTGTTGCGAATTTGCGTAGACTTGACACTTCATACATTTCTTTACATATTCGTGACAGTCTTTCTCCATGGAATTCCAATAATAACCTTGTCGTTGAATCTTTTGGACTAACATTTTAGCATTCATATGCTGCGTTCCACATATTCTAGTGTAAAGGTTTTCCATGGTTCTGTATGCTTCTTTCTTGGCTATGCATAAGAGATTTCTTCCTTGAGCACTCCTTTTGTGGACTTCTCCCCTAATGAGCACATAGTGTGAGGCCAAGAGCCTCAAAGCACGGCGTGTCCTTTTATCAGTGCTAGGAGTGTATTCTTCCTTCGTTACATAGTTGAGGATATCTATATACCTTGGCTCTTTATCTTCTTCTTGTGATTCTTGTTCATCCTCAAGCGCATGCACATAAGCTGACCCATATCTTCGTTCTATGGTCAATGGCATTCGAATCATATCTATTAGAATTCGCACCATTTATGCCAACATAGCTAGTGCGTTGGCAAACTGATTCTCTTCTCTAGGTAAATATGTGTATTCCACCTCATCTAGTTGTTCCGTGAGAGTTTCCCGATGAGCTTGATACGTAGCGAGACTTTCACTTCTCACTTTACATCTCTTGGAGATCTTGTTGATGATTAGTGATGAATCGCCGTATATTCTAAGCCTCTTAATTCCAAGGGCAACAGATGTTTCTAATCCCAAGATGCATGCTTCATATTTTGCAGTAGTGATGGTGACATCAAAGTCGAGCTTCATGGAAATTGGGATGTGTTCTTCGTTGGGCGATACGAGCAAGACTCCTATACCACAACCCTTTTGGTTCGAAACTCCATCGAAATAGAGCGTTCAGCTATCATCCTCAGTCATTAGTAGATATTCATCAGGGAAATCATACTTTTCTTCTTCTTTCTCATCTTCTTTTAATGGAAAATCTGCTAAGAAGTTAGAAACTGCAAAACCTTTGATGGCCTTTTGTGGTACGAATTTCAAGTCAAACTGAGCAAGGTTGAATATCCATCTTGATAATATGCCATTGAGTGTTGGTTTTTAGAACAGGTACTTGAGAGGATCCATCTTTGACACAACATGCACTGTATGAGTGAGCATGTAATGCCTTAATTTTTGTGCGGCCCACACGAGTGCGAGACAAAACTTTTCAAGTGGTGTGTACCTGGTCTCATAACCTTGAAGCTTTTTACTCAAATAATAGATTGTGTTCTCTTTATTCTCGATTTCTTGTCTTAGCATTACCCTTATTGTTTCTCTTATGATCGTAAGGTAGAGTCGAAGAGGAAAGTCAGGTATTGCTGGTGCTAGCACTGGTGGATTTGCCAGGTATTCTTTGATATTGTCGAAAGCTTTTGGCAATCGTCATCCCATGTAAATAGAACGTTCTTATTTAGCTTATTGAATATAGGTTAACATATTGCAGTGAGTTTTGATATGAACCTACTTATACATTGCAACCTTCCGATAAAACCTCGAATCTCCTTCTCGGCCTTGGGTGGTGGCATGGCCATGATTGCCTTGACATTTATGGGATCTATTTTAATTCCTCGAGAACTGATCACATAAATAAGTAGTTTGCCTGATGTAACTCCGAATGCACACTTTGTTGGATTCAGTCTCATGTTATACTTGCAGAGTCTTTTGAAGAATTTGCGAAGTGCAATGATGTGGCCTTGCCGATGATCTTTTGACTTGACGATCATATCATTAACATACACCTCCACCTCTTTATGCATCATATCATGTAATAATGTTGTGGCTACTCTTTGGTAGGTGGCACCTGCGTTTTTCAGCCCGAATTGCATTACCGTATAGCAATATGTACCCCATTGTGTGATGAATGTGGTTTTCTCCATATCTTCCTCCGCCATCAGTACTTGATTATACCCAGCATAGCCGTCCATGAATGATAGGAGTGCATGGTTTACTGTGTTGTCGACCAGAATGTTAATGTGAGGTAGAGGGAACTTATCCTTTGGTCTTGCCTTGTTGAGATCCCTAGAATCAACACACATTCTGACCCATCCATCTTTCTTTGTAACTGGACCCACATTAGCTATCCATTCTGGATACTTAGACACTTTGATGAAACCTGCAGCCAGTTGTTTTCTAATCTCTTCCTTGATTTTAAAAGCCACATCCTGTTTCATACGGCGTAGCTTTTGTTTGACATTATTCATACCTGGAATGAGTGGTATTGTATGCTGAGCTATATCCTTGTCAATCCTTGGCATATCTTGGTACGACCAAGAAAATACATCAACAAATTCAATAAGCAAATTAATTAGCTCTTTTCGTTCGTCTTGACTTAGTGTTAATCCAGTTTTAACTTCTTTAAGAGTCGTATCATTGGAAATATTAACTACATCTGTATCTTCAATAATTGCCGTTTAATTTTCGTGTTATTCCATTACCTTTTTTTATTTCTTTGTCATTTTTATTATTAGCAAAGCAATATTGATCAGGGTTAGGGGAATTACACGCATCGTAAGCAAAGGTGCTAATTTCATTGAATTCATTGGTTATTACATCCAAGAGGGCAAGGTCAGCTGCGACCTCGCCGAAATTATTTAAGATAAAGGGAGGAAACTTGACAAGAGGCTCAACACTAGGATGATAGGGATAATATAGGTCGTTATGCTACCACCCTAACCAAATTAATCATTTATAATACCTAAACCTACACTAAACTAGTTAGTGGCAAGTAAAGGGCCGAACCACTAGGGAAGCACGCTAATTCAACATCAAATATCACCAATGCAAGAGTGAAAAGGGGATTGTTTTGTTGGTTTTTTTTTGGAGTTTAAACACTAGAACTATAAACAAACAAGATAAAGATGCTTAAAATCAAGAGAGAACGACGCTAGGGGTTCGGGGTGTCAAACATGATTAGAAAGAGGGGAACAATGATAGTTATCATGATGAACATGCCAAAGAACACTGGATTCTACCTAAACAATTCATTCTCATGCAATAGTCTAGGCAAATCAATGAAAGAAGTCTATGCTAATTAGGATCATTCTCATGCATCCTATTAGACACAAGCAAATCAAGAGAATAAAGAAGTACAATACATGAAACTCCATTTTAACAACTCATTCTCATGCAATCACTAAATAAAGGTGATCTTAATCTAGTTAAAATCATTTTCATGCATTTAAACTAGAAGGCAATCAAATAAAGTGCAACAATAATCTCAAGCCATTAAAAATCATGCTTTCATCAATTTAAGGCATGTAATCAATCCAACTATCATCATTCATCCATCATTCAATGCATATTTCACACCCCCTTCCCCTTAGCTAAGAGACTAGCCTAGAAAAGAGGGAATGAACATGATATCAAAACTAGAAATAAACACAAGAAACTCAAAATAAAACATTATTGAAATATATGAAATCAATAATAACTAGATAAACTAATAAGATTGATAAAAAAAAGTAACAATAAAACAAAAAAATAATATTAAAGGAAAGGAGAAGAGATTACTAAAGAAAGGATAAATGAAAGATGAAAACTTGAATTCTTACTTGATTGAAACTTAAACTTGAGCAAAATTGAATCTTGGAAGAAAATTGAGCCATAATCTATTTTCTCTCACTAAAAATTATCTAGTCTAACCCTAAGAGAGAGAAGCTCTCCTCAACTAATTAAGAAAAATAAAATAAAAGAGCCTCCTTTTAATTCCCCCAAAAATGGGTATTTTTACTTAGATAAATAAAATAAAAGGAAAAGAGAACCAAAAGAAAAGAAAATAAAATAAAGAAAAGAAAAGGAAAAATAGAAAAAGAAATAAAATAAATAAAAAAAATAAAACCCATTTTTTCCCCCCCAAACCGTGAGCCTCCTCATCTTCTTCTATTTAAATTTGGCTGCTCTTGAATCATCATCACCACCGTTTGATCCTCTTTATCAATTATCACCGCCCATCATCATCTTCAATCATCACCGCTCATCATCATCATCAATCAATAAGCTTGAAATCAGACCGTTCGATATTAATGAAAACCTACATTCACGTGCAAATCACGTGAGAATTGACAAAGATAAGACCCACAACGGAGCGGCCGATTCGAACCTTAGAGCGCCCGCTCTGAAGGGTATGAAAATTGGGGCTGATTTGGAGCTTGCGGCTGGGCTGCGGTGGCTCTGATTGGAGGCGCTGCTGCTGTGTATGGCGACTTTTATTGGTGGCTGACGATGGTTCTGGGTGGTGGTGATTGGAGGAGGTTTGGTGGTGTATTGGTTGCAGTTGGTGCTCGGTTTGAGGGGCTGAAGGTGGTGCGCGAAGGTGTTGTTGATGTCGTAGCTGCTCGGACTTGTGGTGGCTGTGAGTGGTTTTGGTGTTGGGTGAATTGCGGCCTGCAATTGTTGTTGTGGTTTTGGTGGCTGACGGAGGCTGTGGTGCGTGGTGTTTATGGTGTTAGTTGCGTTGCTGTTGTTGTAATAGGGTGGAGGTGGATGAGGGGGTTGTTCAGGTGTGCAGATTTGGGGTTATTGGTGGGCTGAATTGGGGTTATTGGTGGGCTGCTGGTGCGAATTGGTGAAGGGGCATTGGTTGGTGTTGTTGGTGGGCTGTTTTGCGTGAGGGAGCAGGGGAGAATTGGTGGTGATGCTGGCGGATTGGTGGTTGATTGTGGTGGCTGTTGAGCAGGGGATTGGCAATTGAAAAGCTTTGAGTTGGACCTTGAACACAAGCCTACACACAAACAAACCCGAGGATAAAAGTTTGAAACCGAGACAAATAAAATAAAATAAATAAAAAGGAAATAAATAAAATAAAATAGAAAAAGAGAAGTAACACTAAACTAATAAAAATAAATAAATAAAAGTAAAATACAAATAAGAGAAATAAAACTAAAACTAACAAAGACATAAAACTATACAAGTAAATAAAATAAACTTAAAACTAACTAAAACTATGAATGTAACAAAGAAAAGGAACGAAATTAAATAAGAGAAATTAAATAAATTAAGAAAATAAGCTAAAAACTATAAAAATACATAAAATAAAGATAAGAGATGAGAATAAGCAAATAATAAAAATAAAGAACAGAAAGAGCTAAATTATTGGAAAATAAGCCGGAAAATGACTCGATAAACATCCTAGAAGTGACATAAAAGTCATTTATCATAGGAGGAACTACAGAAGAAGACTCCATAGCAGAAAGGGGGTCGGCCTCAAATCCTAAAGACTCGTCAACAGACTCGGACTCGGACTCGGACTCTGATGAGTTTCATTTATGGCACTCATTTGGTTCTTTTTAGGATGAATTTCATGGTATTCTTTAGCTCTTTTACTTAGTTTTTCCTTGATTTTACTCTTTATATCTTTTAGTTTGCATTTTCTTAGTTTGATTTCTTCCTTTATGCATTTCTTGGTTTATTTTGTTAGTTTCTCTTTTATTTGTTTGTTTTCCTTTGTTTTTCAGGTTAAGATCGTTTTCAAAAGTTTCCCGAGCCTCTTCCCGAGTTTGGCATTGATTAGGATGCTTAGTGGTGTCCATTTGAAGCTCAAGCATGGAGAAGTGCAAGTTCCTAAAGACATTGATCTGTGCATTCAAGCCATGGGGGCATGATTCCTAGTCTTGAACCCGCAAACATGGAGTTTGGAAACTGCAAGGTTCCGTGTTTATTAAGAGCATTAAGTGGAGCGCACGAGGAGCATTGGAATGATAGGGAAGAGGGCTCCCCTGCTCCCAAGACCGGGCGTGTGTGTCAATGGCGCGGCCGCGTGGCATGGTGGCACGGGCGCGCCTATCTGGGTTCCTGTTCCGTACCCAGTTTTGCGCGGCCGCGCTCCCCTTATGGTTGGCCGCGCCTGTATGGGTTTATTCGGGGACGTTCTAACTAACTTCTCTATGTTGGTTTTACTATATATAGATTTTCTTTCTATTTTTAGAGGGAGAATAATTTGAATCAATTTGAGAGAGGAATTATTCCAGAATTAGGTTAGATTTTTGAGAGAGAAACTCTAGTTGGTAGAGAGAGAAGTTCTTGATTGAAGATTGAAGATTGATGATTCTAAGTGTTTTTTCTCCATTGAATTGAAGCAAGTTTGTAAGGATTTCTTTACTTTAATGAAATCTTAGTTTTGATTTCAATTACTTTGTTGATTGTTCAAGTTTGAATTGGTTTATTTGATATAATGATGATGAAATTGTTGATTAATTTAGTTTTGATCTTAATTTCAATGAATAGTGAGTAGTTGTCTTGCTAGGGAATTGGTGAAGCATATATGAGTAATTGATTGATTCCAACTGGGGGAAATTGATGGAGTTGATGTTGTGATTATATTGGTTGATTGATTATATGCATGTGTGTGTTTAATTTAGGAGTGATCAACCTAGTTTCTCACACTAGATTGCTATGTAGGTTCACTTTGATACAGAAAATTGATTTGTGGCTTACATTTGTCGATTGAGGGGATTTGTGAGGTTCCTAGTTAGTGTCTTTCGTAGTTGGCGCTAGTTTGACCTATAGGAAATTAGCCTATATCTCTCTCTTGATTGCATAATTGACCTTTCCTCGCATCATTTGACTTAGTCATCTCCAATCCCAATTAGTTGAATCATTTACAAGTCTATGTGGATCCATACCCTCGTACTTGATATGTTTGGTTTCAATTTGATTGTTTGTTTTGCTTAGTTTCTTAGATTACACACACACCTACCACCTTGACTTCGAGATAGCTTGACTTAGACAATAGTAGTTAGCTATCCCATTCCCTTGGGTTCGATCCTTGACTTGTCGTTATACTTGTATGAAGGTGTGTCGAGAATTTAAAAATTTTGTTTTGACCAAGGGTAAATTAGTTTTCAACGACCTAGTCTTTCCCTAGATAAAAAATGGCGTCGTTGCCGGGGAGTGGCGTAGATGATTGCTATTGTTGTTAAGTCTATTTCACCATAACTTCAAAATTACAAAAAATATTTTTCTCTTTAAGCTACACTTGTAGCCGTGCTATTGATATTTGCTTTGAGTTTTTGTATGCATATGATAAGAGGAAGGACTTTAGTGCCTTTTGATCCGAAAATCGAGATAACAATAACAAGGATAAGGGTTGCTAATCGTTCTTTGAGTCGAAGTTCTCCAAGAGAAGAAGTTCACCAAGAAAGAGAAGAAGAGGATCAAGTACGCATGGGAGATAATCCAAGAGTTGCTTTGAAGTAATTGGGAACTCCCGGTGCATATAGGTTTGAAAGTTAGATTGCTTTGCCAACAACACCGGCAAATGATTTTGAGATAAGGCCGGCCATGATCACTTTGATTGAAAGAAGACAATTTAGTGGGGCTAAGATTGAGAGTCCGGTAAACCATCTCAAAGAGTTTGAGAAGTATTGCAACACTGTTAAAGTGAATGGTGTTTCTCAAGAGTTCATTCGACTCAAGTTGTTCCCCTTCTCTCTCATAGGTCGATCTTTGGAATGGTTAGACAAGGAGGTCAAGCCAAATTATCTTAGAACATGGGATGAAGTTACCAAGGAAATCTTGTCTAGGTTTTACCTCCAAAAGAAAACGGCGGAGGTAAGAGCTTTGATCCAAAGTTTCAAGCAAAAGCCTAGTGAGAGCTTGTATGAAGCATGGGAAAGGTATAGGAGTACCAAATAGAATGTCCCCATCATGGTATCCCAACATATCAAATAATTCAAATTTTTTATGGAGGGTTGATTCCTCAAGGAAAATCATGTCTTGATGCGGGAGCCGGAGGCCCAATCAAGAACAAAACCGAAGAAGAGGTTGTGGACATTATAGAAGATGTGGTGCGCCATTACATGGATTGGCAAGACGGAGAAAGAGAGTCTTCAAGCAAGAAGGGATCAACTGTTTACTCGGTTGATCACCTTAATGCCATTAACAATCTATCATCTCAAATTGCAAGTTTGGGGAAGGAGATGACAACAATCAAGGCCAATCATGAAAGTGCAACTTCCAATGCACAAGGTCATCCCTCCCACATCAAAGGGAGAGGTACATCTTCTAACCCTACTCCTCTTTCTACATCTAATAATATGCTCAATGGATGCTTGTTTTGTGACAATTGTGGGTCTTATGACCATGATGCTTCTACTTGTTCAAATGGGTTTGAAAATCTTAATGATGGTGAGAATAGTGAATGTGAACATGTGAATTTTTTCTCGAACAATAACAATGGTAAAAGGATTGATGGACCAAGAAACTTTGGAAATAGAAATTCTCACCAACAAGGTGGATTTGATAACTATAACAATGATAATTATAAGAATCAAGGAAACCAAAATTTCCGAGGCAACTATAATAACCAAGGTTATGGGAATCAAACCCAAGGCCAAGGGTATGGAAATCAAAGCCAATCTCAAGGCTTTAGTGGCCAAAACCAAAATTTTGGCAACAATCAAAATCGAGGCAATTGTAATAATCAAAATAGGGGAAATTTTCAAAACAATCAAAGGGGACCCCCACCCGGATTTGGTCCAAAGTCTCAAGGTGTTGGTGAAAATTCCTATTCTCAATCGTCCAAATCCAATTTGGAGGAGATAATTGAAAATCAAAGGACGAACACCGAATTTTAGGTCCGCTACCTTGGAGTTAGCAAGGTGCGACCAAAACCCGAGTGATTAAATGAGTTCAAAGGTTTTCACAATGGTGATGCCTTTTTCAACTCTCACTCAAGTGATTTTCCAAATACCCCAACTTGGGTATTTATAGGGAAAACAAAAGAGTGAAAAGGCTCTCCCATCAATGTGGAAGAATTTGATTTTTCCATTTTATTTTAAAGCTAAAATAAAATAAATAATCAAACTAGTAATAAATCAACAAGTGGCGAGCTCATGAGAGAGGTTAAGTGAGGACCATTTGGAGTAGGGGGGGACCAAACTTGCTCCCCACTCCCTCTCCAAAAACCGCTCAACTCATCCCTCAAGCCTCCCACTACTACAAAAGGCGTGCTTTTTAGACGCTTTTTAGCCTAATTTTCGACACTAAAAAGCGTCGCAAAAATTTTTCTCGACGCTTCTAAAAAGTGTCGAGAATAAGTGAGTCGAGAATTTTATTGGACATAAAAAAGCGTCGCGAATCTCGACGCTTTATTGTGTCTAAATTTTTATACGAAGCGTCGCAACATGCAACAGTTGGCGCACTTTCTTAACTTTGGCAACGCTTTTTGTTGTCAAGAATCTTAGGATTGGTGACACTTTTCTATGTCCAAATTTTCATACATTTGTTGTCTAACATTTTGGCGACGCTTTTTCTTGTCCACGTTTTCTAATTTGGGGACGCTTTATCTTGTCCATATTCTATTTGAAAAAATATCAAAAATACTAAAATATTTCATTCACTGACAATGATTTCTAGTATACTAATATCTATTACCAAAAAAAATTAAGAAGTACAACAAAATTATACCAAAATTTTTATATTGCATATAAATATATTATAGCATATAAATATATTATAGCATATATACAAGATCTCATAGTAATGAGTTTGTATTACAACAATTATAATTGCACCTTAGAATTCAGTCGTGACTAGTTTTAGCTCGAAGGTAAACACAAATTACTACAAAGAAAATGAGAAAATTACTAATTGAAATATATATACTAATGCTAACTACAGAAATTACTACAAAGAAAATGAGAAAATTATCGGTTAAAAGTTTTAGCTCGAAGGTAAACCCAAATTTTCCATACACAGTACTTAATAAAATCCAGTGCAGCCCTGATTTAATCCTTCACCTGAACGTATGCAAACACAAGTTAGTATTTGGCACATGCAAAAGTAACAGAATTCAATTTACAACCATCAGCAGATCCAACTTACTTGGCCTTCTCTACAGAAGATATGAGCATCATGCTGAAACAGGTGGGAGCTAAATATTAAGACAAGATCAATTAAACCACATGAATTGCAAAAGATTCAGGGATCAAAACCCTATAATATACAACTATACAGTTAGGTGATAAAACCAATGCTCACAATTCATTGGATCACATCTAGACATCATATACGATTCACTGGTTAACATTTTGCGAGGTCTAGGCCTCCAACTTTTTATTTCCACATTATTCTTAGTTAAAATTATTTTTTTGGCCTAATCCCCTTCATCAGAGAGATCTTCCAATAAGGAACTAAAAATTACGTCACCCCAACACGACGAAGTTGAAAAATATCGTTCATTATACAGTATCGTACCTGCTGGAATCTCCTAACACGATTCAATCCAGTGAGGGCGCACCACTAGCCTCATTCCTGTGAAGCACCCCAAAATTAGCAAAGCGGAGAGGGAGTTCTGCATATGGTCAAAATTTCCCTCAATGATACGGTCCTTATTTTCACGTTTTTCATGTATATGAATGTGTGGAATATTCCTAGAAGCAAACCATTAGCACACTGGTACCATTATGTACAGTACAAACCAATATAGCTTTGGAGATAGAAACATAAACCCAAAAATTCAGCAATTTCTATCATACCGATGGATGTCAATATCCAGCCAGCAGAATGATACATTATTATTGCCTTTCATTGTTGATGATATCTCTATAGGTATTCCGGTGCTCATCTTGGACCAAATCAAAGGCTACATAAATTTTATATGAGTTACATAAGCTTGATAACACTAATTCTATAGCATAAAAATCACACAGCTTGGAACGTAAGCTTGACATTAAAGAAAAGGCACAAATGCTACTATCTAGAGCAACAAAACTCATACAAAAAAAGAGCTGCTCAACTTTTAGCTGAAGGCAACACTTACCATCTCAGCCCGTAATCCGAATTTCCCACGTGTTTCTTTCAGTCCATATTTTGTTCCAGATAAAACTTCATAAGGGAATAATAAATATTTACAACAAAGAAAAGGTAGGGAGATAAGTAAACTCCAAGCATATTAATAATCACACCTCTCCCAAACATATTAGGTATGTCATCATGCGGCATTCCATTTCCGTTGTCCTACATAACGTGGAAAGCACTAGATCAGCATAGAAGCGGAGAAGAATTTTGAAAAATGGCAGAAAATCTGCAAGAGCTTTCAGTACAAAAATAAAAATAAAAAAAAGACCAAATAGAAAGAAGGTTTAGATATAAATCACCTTACATATCACCCTGAAACAAGAGGCTTCACCTCGGCCTTTGCTAGCTTTTGCAGCAGTCTGTTCAACTTTCTTCCCCAAAGCTGCATTTTTTGCATGAATTTCCATATCACGAGCTTCCTTTGCTAGGTGTTTCTATGTGAGCAACAAATAATAAAGAGGTCAGATCAAAATTAAATATCCTGATCCACATTTTCATAGTTAAAAACCTAACTTAACTCATGATATCAGATTATCAGTCGCTAACCATACTGGGCTACTGGCATAGAGACCTACAATTTGTAAAATAAAAATTCATGAATAAAAACCATATGACCAAATCAATTTGTAAATTTAAAACTCAAGGGAAACCATGACCAAAACCAAAACAGGAATAAACATGCTTGGATTACTAATTGCATTTGATGGAACACTAAAAGATCACGTACCTCACGAGCCTTAGCTGTCTCATAATCATTATATAACTCCAAATCAACTCGCTCCCTGTCAATTAGAACAATCATAGAATTGAACTTACTCTTCCCTATCTCTTCACTTAAATAACAAAAAATGGCACGAAATTAGATGCTGAATAAAAACCAGATAATCAAATATCAAACTTGTCAATATGATTAATGGATGTGTTCCATACATTTGTGTCATAATTCAATAGCTAAAACCACTTACATTGTAACTTCCATGACAGGACGCTCTGATATAGACTCTGAAGAATCAAGAGCATTTTCAACCAGCTCTCTCACAGTAGTGTATAGGGACTTCCCAGGCTGCAACATACGAATAATACAACATGATGTAAGCAATAATATCACACATTATTTTCCATTACAACCTTTCAACACACCTCAACTTCCATTCATATCTCATTCTGGCATTACCATGAACACTCGCTCACGACTCGTTATCAGTTGGATAATCACAGTGAAAGCACAGTGGAGCAAAGATGTAACTTCAACACCATCCGAGTGATACCGGACCTATAACTATAATCCAACAAGTTGCCCTTAGAAATAAATAGTGTTATCCCTAATTCACAATAGTACTATCAGCTAACTATTACAACAAGCTCCTATGTACAGTAACACAAGTTATATAAATCTTCAAGTTAATCATTAAAATCATATAGTTCAAGCAGGATCATAACCACATCTAAAAAGGGTCTTAGATCAAAAATTCAATAAATATCACAAAAATTGGGGAAAAAATCAGTATTGTATATGCTTAAAAAATTGAGCTCATAACTTACATTGTCAAATCCAGCAATATTCTTGTTCTCCGCAAAGAATTTTGCTGGTGATTATGCCAACCCACAAAAATAAAGTCAAAAGTTCATCCATTAGATAGGCCTTGTATCCTTGACATCAGGCAGCTAGGAACATTTCTGCAACAATTAAATGCTATTTTCTACCCTTTTCACTCTTAATATCTTTTTTCCCTGCCTAGGAATACCAAAATGCTACGAATTAGCTCAGATAAGTATCAAACATAGAGATTTGAGAACATAAACCAGAGATTAAGGGAGGAAGAAGAACAATCAGATATATATATGTATTAATGTTAAGCAATTAGAAGCTTAATTTGAAACACCCACAAAGTATTATTCAAAGAATTGCAATTAGACCTAAAATTGGTAAAAATACATGAAAATTGATCTAAGTCAGACAAAAATCAACAACAAAAAATGTATTATAAATTCCCTTGCACCCAACACGACATACAAAAAACCCTAGATTTCAATACGATGGCTTACTACTGCTACACATTTAGACAATAACTACAAATTCAATGCTTTTTTCAAAACAATTAAATATATCAAATTAAATCTGAACGGTGTTTTAGCACAAAAGCATGGAAATTGATGAGAAAAAGAATGAGATTACCTTAAATCGAAGAACTTAACAAGAAGAAAAAGGAAATTACATCACGGCTTCCACCCAAATTCGTTCAATTTCAAGCGATTTTGAAATATGACGAACTGAGATCTAAGAGTAAATTAAAAAGATGACGAACTAAGATCTAAGAGCTAGACAGAGAAGAGAGAGAGAGGGAGAGAGAGAGAGGGTTTCTACAAGGCGGTTTCACTTCTTTAAGGTTTTTTTTTCCTTATTCACCATTATTGGGTTGCCTTGAGTCACGTGCAACTCATACAAATTTTTTGACGCTTTTTGTCGTCAAGAAATTAAATAGACACATAAAAGCGTCGAAAATTAGCGGAAATATACTTTTACATTGACGCCTCATACACAATGTCGAGCCAATAGCGTCCAAAAACTGAGGGATTTGTAGTAGTGTCCTCTTACAATGTGCCACATGGCACCACACTCGGGCACAAAGGCACCCAAGGTGGGCTGCCATGTGCCGTTGCCAGAAGGCCCAACAATCCAAGCACGGCTTGTGCGGGCTGCTCGTGCACTCAGCCAGCAAGTCGCGCATCAAGGATGCGGGCTGATGATGCTCCTTGCACGCGTTGGCCAGCGCTGCTAGCATGCGATGCTGGCATTGGTGCGCTAGCACGCACCAGCCAGCCTAGGCTCGGCTTGGTGCGCATGCTAACCACCATGCTATAGCAAATGCCCCTAGCACTCGGTTTTCTCGGGGCATTCTGATGCTAGGGGTATTTTGGTCTTGTTGATTTATTATTTTCATGTCTCGTGTTTTATTATTTTGACTTGACTTCCAACGCTCGGTTTCGACGCTCTAAGCTCGAATTTCCGACGTCTAAATATTTAATACTCGGGCGACGGATTAATTTCTTCTGAATTAATTCGTAGAGTCGGTTCGTATATTTGCTAGGGTGTGACCCGAAGGGTTCAGTCAAGATTAAGCTGTAATATTAATTATACATTAATATTACTAATCGGAAGCGGCCTCCACTCAGGCATTCCGATCACTTGACCTTACTGAATATATTAGCTTTCTAATAATTCTGAACCCGCTATCAAAATAATACACTTGTTCGAAGGACACCATTCCTTTCAATCTCCCACTTGTCCTTCCGGACAAGTGCGCATTTTGTGTACAACCTTTTTCCTATGTCTCTTCATGTTTCTTCATGAACTATAAGGTAAGATTATTTTGTCATCCTTATTACGTCCAGAAGTGTTTCTTGATTCCAATTTCGACTGTCAATAAACAGATGATTTCTAAAATCCATCCGAGCACGGCCATGTAATTTTACAGTCTCGCTCTACGAGAGGCCTTGTATACAATAAATACATCTTCCCTATTTTAGTAGGGGGACATTCCCAGTCTTGTAATGTAGCTCCTCTTACGGAGAGGACTTAGTCGCCCGAGTATTGCCGTTGTAATCCCCTATTACGACAGACGTTTGATAACATCAAAAAGGTTTAGTACTCAAGCAAGAGAACTCACAATACTCATGGTCAAGGAAATAGGTTCCGATAGCCATTTTGAGAAGTATACTTTATGACGATTTTTATTCTCTTAAAGTATTCTCATAGGTCGATCTAGTATGGTTCTAAATCAATACCTGTGCAAATGATTTATGACAATCATGTCCTCGTAGCACAATAAACAGTGCTATAAATCAAACTACACACTAATCTCAATTGGTCAAAAATCGCCCATCGTTTAAATGACCTTGATTATGGACAATTTTCGATTATAATATTCAATTTTCACTAAATAAGTGTTTCCTTATCAAGACTGGTCTTGATACCCTATTTTGAATATTCCAAGAATCGAATGGACTCATTATTTAATCCTAAACCACAATTAAAAAGCAAACGGAGTAATAAAACATTGCATGAAATTTATGTTACTCTAAAACTTGAATGATTTTTCTTAGTGTCTTACATTAAATATTCAAAATTTAACTAAAACAATAAACAGGGAAATCAAAGCCAGTCTCCTACATGCCTGATTCCCATTGCCTCAACGTGCTTATTGTGCTTCACTTGAGGCAAAGGTTTAGTAAGTGGATCGGCTACATTGTCATCCGTTCTAACTTTGCAAATTTTGATTTCACCTTCTGATTTCCATTCTCGAATCATGTGAAATCGCCGTTTGACATGTTTGACTTTATGATGTTCCCTCGGCTCTCTGGCCTTAGCAATAGCTCCATTGTTGTCACAATAGAGGGTTATTGGACCATTTATGGAGGGTACAACATCAAGTTCACCAATGAACTTACGAATCCAAACAGCCTCCTTAGCCGCTTCAGCAGCTGCTAAGTACTCGGCTTCAGTTGTAGAATTTGCAGTTGTATTCTGCTTGGCACTCTTCCAACTGAACGCTCTTGGTTTTAGACAGAACACATATCCAGATTGCGATTTGAAATCGTCTTTGTCTGTCTGGAAGTTTGCGTTGGTATAACCTTCAACAACTAATTCTTCTGAACCACCATATACCAGGAATTTAACCTTGTTCCTTTTCAGGTACTTTGGGATATTCTTGGCCGTAGTCCAATGGGCCTCTCCTGGATCTAATTGGTAACGGCTCGTAGCACTCAAGGAATACGATACATCAGGCCTAGTACATGATCCAATAAGCGAAGCATATGGAATCAAATTCATTCTTTCCCGCTCATCAGGTGTCTGTGGACACTGCTTCTTTCTTAGGGTTATGCCATGTGACATTGGCAGGTGACCTCTCTTGGACCCTTCCATGCTAAATCGAGCAATTACCTTATCAATATAAGTACTTTGACTCAATCCAATCATCCTTTTTTATCTATCCCTATAGATCTTGACGCCCAGTATGTACTGAGCCTCTCCTAAGTCTTTCATTGAGAAACATTTTCCAAGCAAGGCCTTTACAGACTCTAACAACGAAATGTTGTTTCCAATGAGCAATATGTCATCGACATATAAGACTAAGATGGCGATGTCACTCCCACTGACCTTCTTTTAAACACAAGATTCATCTGGATTCTTGATAAAACCAAACTTACCGATGGCTTCATCGAATCGCAGATTCCAACTTCTGCTACCTTGCTTTAGTACATAAATGGACTTCTTAAGCTTACAAACCTTCCCAGCATTATTTTGGTCGACAAAACCTTCTGGTTGTGTCATGTACACACTTTCTTCCAAAATACCATTTAAGAAGGCGGTTTTGACGTCCATCTGCCATATTTAATAGTTATAATATGCAACAATCTCTAGGAGGATCCGAACGGATTTAAGCATTGCAATTGGTGAAAAGGTTTCATCGTAATCAATACCATGAACTTGTCTATACCCTTTTGCCACTAATCTAGCTTTGTAAATGAATAAATTTCCATCTTTGTTGGTTTTCATCTTGAAAATCCACTTACATCCAATAGGTGTATAACCTTTGGGTAAGTCAACCAAGTCCCAGACTTGATTTTCAAACATGGAATCCATTTCAGATCTCATGGCCTCATGCCATTTAGCAGAGTCGGTGCTAGCCATCGCTTGCTAGTAGGTTGCCGGTTCATCTCCATCCATAATCAGGATGTCCTCTGATATCTCGGTTAATACTAAACCAAGATATCTATCAGGTTGAGATCTCGGCCTCTAAGACCTAAGTAGGGTAATGGATTGAGCATTTGCATTGTCGGTTTGACTTTGCACATTTTGATCATTTTGACTTGCGTCAACAGATGCTCTTTCAGCACTTTGATTGTCATTCTGATTATGTTTCTCATCCTCACGAACTTCGTTGAGTTCGATTTTCCTCCTACTTGTCATTTTGGAAAGGTGTTCCTTCTCAAAAAAGACACCATCGCGAGCAACAAACACTTTGTTCTCCGATTTATTGTAGAAGTAATACCCTTTAGTTTCTTTTGGGTAGCCCACAAAGTAAACCTTGTCAGATTTGGGATGAAGTTTATCAGAAATCAATTTCTTGACATATGCTTCGCATCCCCATATATTTAGAAAAGACAACCTAGGAGGTTTCTTTGTCCATAATTCATATAGAGTCTTATCTATAACTTTTGATGGTGCACGGTTCAGTGTTAGTGCCGCGGTTAGCAGTGCGTTTCCCCATAAAGAGATAGGAAGATCACTAAGACCCATTGTTGATCGTACCATGTCCAACAAGGTTCGATTTCTCCTTTCAGATACTCTGTTCCATTGAGGAGTTCCTGGAGGTGTCAATTCTGAAAGTATACGTTTTTCTTTCAGATGGTCATCGAATTCTTAGATCAAGTATTCACCACCTCGGTCTGATCGAAGGGCTTTAATTTTCTTGCCAAGATGATTTTCAACTTCACTCAGAAATTATTTGAACTTTTCAAATGATTCAGATTTATGTGACATTAGGTAGACATAACCATATCTACTATAGTCATCTTGCCTAATAAACATCCCTCGCAATTCTCAAACGATTCTAAATCAAAAGAGTCAAGAACACCTTCTTGTAGAAGTCTCTTGATGCGTTTGATTTTAATGTGGCCAAGACGACAATGCCACAAGTAAGTTTGGTTTGACTCCATGGTCTTAGCTCTTTTGGTATTATCATAAACAATTTTGTCTAAACACACAAAAGGTGTAATTTCCATAAATATAAACAAGACATTTAAACAAAAGGTCTTGTGATCAAGGTTTAAAATGACGTCCAACGTCGCAAGATCAAAGTATGGTAGATAAAACTTAACAAATTTTAGACAAAATACATGAGATTACAAGCTTTCCTTGGACAAACTTTCTTCATCTTCCACTTGTGTACTCATGACCACTTGAAAAACATCGCTTATTTCGTTCCTGACATAAGAGCATAATATGAGTCAATTTTCCGGTATTTAATACCTTATAAATTGCTTATTTTCAAGTGTGTTGATGATACCGAGGCTATCTTTCCTCTAGCCTCATCTTCCAGATACTCGCTACAATGTCTTTTACAGTGGCCTTGCATACTTCAATAGAAGCAGCGCATCTTTGCCTTGTTTTTTAACTCCTTTTTCTTGAGCCTCAGAGCAAACATAGCCGCCTTGCAAGAATAGGTTTTCTGGAGCTCTTGGACAACTTCCTTGTAGGACAGTTTGTTCCGATTGTTGGTAAGTTGCATCTTAATTGCAACATACCCCGAATGGAGTGAGCTTAGAAGCATATGAGCCGCTTGCTCATCCTCCACCGGTTTACCAATCAGTTCCAGATGGTTAAATAACCTTGTCATCTTTTGCACATGGGCTTGAAGTGGCATCCAGGGTCTAAGTCTTACACTACAAACTCTAGCCCATACTTCTTGCCTTTCATTGCTAAGACATCCATCTTGCAGTGGCTTGATCCTCATGTTAGACAATGACCTAGTCACTTCTTCCACGAGTACATCATAGTTGCCCTTGTCGCTCTTTGTTACCCTCAAATTGACCACTTCTTCTAGAGCCTTGAGAAGTACATCCGGAAGGTAGTTGGAGAATTTCTTCTTCCACTGTCCCGGAATGGACTTTGCCATGAGTCGAGAGACTCTCTTGAAATCATAACTCCACTCATCATGAGCCATATCGCTCATAATCCCTTTTCAGTAGAAACTCGGGATGGGAGTATCCAAGATATGCTCTAGGTAGAAATTGCAGAGGGTCAAACGGAGTTCCTCTACCCATTCCTTAAAGTTTACCAAATTCAAGCTAAATGATAACTTCTCGGGAATTTCTGGGAACATAAGATTGTTTTCGATAGTTGAAGACATGATTCTACATTTGAAAGAATTTTGACATGAAAAACCATTCATGAAATTTTACTAAGATTGAATTCATGCATTTTAATCAAACTTATTTAAAACGTCTTATTCACACATTTAAAGTTGTCCCCAATTTGGTGAGAATAAGTCGATTCCAAGATCTGAAGAAACAAAGAGTATGCTTTGGATTGTCTTAACACTCAATCTCCTAAGGTAAGCAACGCTTTGCTAATGGCTTCAAGCAACTCTTGGTTGAATTATTCGTCGCATCTAATGCTCTCTCAACAATTTGTTCACTTTGCCACGACATGTTAGGACTCCATCACTCATATCGTTGAGTATAACCAAAACCAACTTGCATATATACCCGGTATGCCTTACTTCCTAAGAGAGGTAGTGATGCCTCGGTTTGGCGTAGCCCACCACTACCCTCGTTCGGCCGGTAAGTGTTGTTTTGGAATGGCAAGTTTTTACTCAATATTTAGGGACCTAGGGTTTCTATGTTGGTTGATTTAAGTGAACTTAATTAATCATAACAACATTCGAAATCCTAAACATGCATCTAACATATAATTCATATACATAAACATATTTATATATCGAAAAACATAAATATAAACGCATTTGGCAACTAGCATGACCCCTTGAGATCTTCAAATCTTCAAAAGGTCTTCATTTGCAACTTCATGGCTACGTCTTCCAAGAAACTCCGTCTTCAAGACTTGACCCTAATTAAATGCAACTACTAGTTTCTACGATTAGGACTAATCTAAATATTCAGGTACAAAAATACTCAACGGTACGCAGACCGTATTTACATTTACAAAAATACATCACGGATCGCAGTCCGTATTGTCTATCCTAATCGGGCCCCACTAGTTGCCATTTCATAAAACTTGTGAGAGAATATACATTCCATTCATCCATTCACTATTTGTGAATGGCCCATGCATTTAACAACGATAAACAAGTAACAATGCAAAAAACATATGTGAACTAGTAACTAATCTAGGTGGTTAATCCAATTAACATGCCTAATTAAAACTAGTCAAAGTTGTTTTAACCAGTTATGTAAATAAGCGCAATTTAACATTTGAAGCTCCCACTAAATTCCGCATCCAAATTAATTAATCCAATTAATTAAGCCGGTAATTCCCAAAATTTGTCAAAATAAATTTTCCAATGCAACTCAAAACCGAGGCCTAGCCTCCAAAATTTATTAAAATAATTAAAATAAATTAGATTAATAAAATAATTAAAACGACAATTATTAAGCAAAAATATGTAGTCCAAAGTGTCTAAGTGTCTTGCACTAAAACATGGAGTGCTCTCATTTCGCGCAACTGTTAGATGCTCAATGAACGTGGGAGTGGGCCCGATGTCGCTAAGCGTTACACCGCCCACATCAGCGAACTTTCACACATAAAAAATTTGGCCCTTGATGGCCCATGTTGAACAAATTCATTGCACTACATTGCTTTGCAAGCAACGTCTACGAATACCCCTAATATACGATGCATGCACTAAGTCCCAAACGATGCACTATGTGCTTGTGCCCCCACATACCCGCGCCACAGCAGCCCAAAGTACACGCAACACAGCACACACACACACGCACGCACATGGCAGTGTGCTGCTGCTGTGTTGTGTCGCTTGTGCAGCTGCTGCTTGCAGCCGTGCACACCAGCCACGCAGTAGCTGCACGCACAGGGCATGGCAGCCCCTTGGCAGCCACATGCAGGCTGCTATGCAGCCCAGCTAGCCATGGGCGCTCATGCCTTGTTTTGCGTGCCATTAGCCTTAGAATTTGATCCCAAATTTGCGTGACTTTTGTAATTAATTCTAAATTAATTTCAAAACTAATTTAATGAGAAATATTAAAAAATTTAAACAAGTCTAACAGAAATAAAATTTTTAAAGTGCATGTAACCAAAATAATTCCCAAGAACCATTCTTTAATTAAATTGGTTTAACTTGGTGCAACAAAAATAATAGGGCAAATTACCTTCTTAAGGAGTCAAATTACCTTATTTAAATTCCATGATACCGGCTTATTCCATCACCACAAGGAGTGGAAGAGTTCTTGAAGAGAAAGTTTCTAGGGATTGTGAGAAGGAAAAGAAGAAGAGTGTTTCAAGTGAGCAAAAAGAGGAAGATGTGTCAAGAGATTTGAGCAAGGAAGAGAGCCATGAGAAAAAGAAGAGTGATGAAAGAAAGCAAGAGGAAGTGAGAAAACCCGACCTTCCATATCCCCAAAGGTTTATGAGGAGCAAACTAGATGAACAATTTGGGAGATTTCTTGAGATGTTGAAGGAGGTCCATTTTTCTATCCCTCTTACCGAAGCCATAACCCAAATGCCTTGATACTCCAAGTTCCTTAAATATATCTTGAGTGGCAAGAGAGATTGTAATGAGATTGATTGGGTGGAGCTTGGTGAGTGTTGTAGTGCCTTGATTCACAATGATCTCCCCAAGAAGATGAAAGATCCGGGTAATTTCTCCATTCCTTGCAAAATCAAGAGTAAGATGTTTAAGAATGCTTTATGTGATTTGGGTGCTAGTGTGAGCATAATGCCCTTCTTGGTCTTCAAGAAGCTAAATCTAGGAGAACTTCTTCCTACCAACATGACTTTGCAATTGGCCGATAGGTCTATCACGTTTCCCAAAGGAAGAGTTGAGGATGTTCCCCTAAAGATTGGTGGTTTTACAATCCCCGTTGATTTCATTGTGCTTGAAATAGAAGAAGATGACTACATTCCTATTATCTTAGGGAAACCGTTCCTAGCTTCTTCGGGAGCTTTGATTGATGTTAAGGGAGGCCAAATTACCTTGAGAGTTGGTAAAAATAAAGAGAGTTTTGAGCTAAAACCAATGCATGAGTCTTTATCCCTTGTGAAAGAAATCAAGATTAATGATTCCCTTCGTTCTTTTGATAATGTGTATGTGATTGATTCATCATCTAACAATGTTCATGATATTTTTGATGATTTTCTTTTGAGTTTTGATTGCATGAAAGTTAGTGTAGGGAATATTTCAAGCTTTACCCCAAACTTGAACCCCACTGTGGTCATACACTAAAGTACGGTGGCGTCCAAAGGGAAAGAAGATAGAGCAAAAGAGTCGCCAACAAGTTTTAGGAACTTGTAAACCGTTCACAGGGTGAAGGTTACAACCCTTAACGATCCAGGAGATCGTCAACTCCAATAGGTCTGGAACCATGACTGGTAGTTCGGGGATGAAGGTACAAATCCAACCTAAAAGAGATTGAACCTGCCCTAATAATAGGCCTCTACTTTATTCTGATCGTAATCATGTGCGCTTTCTGACTAACATGCAATCAATAGGATTAACCCTAAACCTGTTTAACTATGTTGGTTGAATTTAATGCACAAATAAATCTATTATTGGCGATCACTTAAGTTATAATCAAATTAACCCTAAATAAGATTATTAATTATCTTATTAAGCATGATTACAAGTACAAATTCCCTTTAAGCATGCATAAAGGTGTGATCAAGAAATAACAATAAATATAAAGCAACAATAATAATAATAAATAATAACAATCATAATATTCATGTTAAAGCATAATAATAATAGCAAGATCCTAGGCATGATACTAACAAGATTAATATCAAACCCTAGCATGTCACTTAGCAATAAAAATAAAATCTTTAGCCCTAACATGATACTAACGATAATAAATATTGGGAAGTAAATAAAAGGCATCATACTTTTAATCATACTTGATATTAAAGTTACCCTAGACATGATACTAGGAAGATCAAAATACCCTAACATAATACTAGGAATCATAATAACAACCTAAGCATGATTTCTATATCATAATAACAATAAATCAATTAAAGCACTTACTTGGATGCCTCGTACCTCTTTCTAATAACAAAATATACACAATAGTAACTTCAAGGAAAATAATAATTAAAACAATAAAATTAAATAATTAAAATAGAGATTTGGGACCAAACCCTCAGAAATTAAAACCTTTCACGTCTAGGGCGAAGGCAATTTTGAATAATGCTAGGTGTCTCTAGGTCTTGTGAATGCGGAATTTTGTAAGAAAGGGGGTAGGTTTAGAAAAGAGAGAGAGAAGCTTTAGCTTAGAGTGAAATTTGATGATTGTAGACGAATGAAAAAAGAGTTTTTAAGAGACTATTTATAGAGAAAATCAGCCAAATAGATAGAAAATCGAAACAGAGTTCTGACACGCAAAAACAAGGTTAGCGCCAGATGCTGACATTAGCGCCATGCGCTAACGCTAGAGCCAGGCGCCAAGCTTAGCGTTAGGCGCTAATGCTGGTGTTTGGCGCTAATTAAGTTTTTGACGCGTTTTATAAAATCAGATAAAATTAACCGTACAGGAGGATAAAATCGTATTTTCCTCAAAAACATTCTTTTATTTTGATTAAAACTCTAAAAAGTCAACAAAAGTCAATTTATCAATGCTAATTGAATTCGGAATGAAAAGAACCATCTAGGAGAATCCAGAAGACTAAAACCATTCCTAATTGCATTAGGTATTATAAATCCATATTAGGCCCTCCTCTAGATCATTGGGCCGCATACAAGGCTCAAACCGGGCCCAGTTTAGTAATTTGTTCATAACTTCCTCATTATTCATCGAAATTGGGCTTATAATATATCGTTGGAAAGATCTTTTCAAGCCCTATCCAACTAAACTACTATTGGACCCATATCATGGACCAACCAAACTGGATTGGCTATTTTCTTAAAATAGGTTTTCAAAAACAGAGAGAAGAGAAAAGAAATTAAAACTATCCGCAACACTAGACTTTTCACACGTTCACTTCATTCGATTGTGATTTGACGTGAAAGTTACTCATCACCGGGTTTGGTTTTGGGGAGACACAAATGGGTGTCTACAAATGCCCCCACTTTGACTGTGTTTGAAGAAATGCAAGTTTCGAAAACAAAAGTCAAAGTATCGATAGGGACGAAGAATGATTCAGAACGTTCTGCGATCCTAAATCATTCTTGTAACGCCGATAGCTGCAAACTAGCATTAGTTAAACAGATAAAAGAGTTAAGAAACGCGTATCTTCCACAGTCGAGCACACGTCTCTGAAAGTAACCAATTTGCTACTGTATTTTTGTATTTCTGTACTTTTGTATTTTTGACGACCTCCTACAAGCTAGAGAATGCCGCCTGAAGACTGATACGCTTGTAACTGCCTCCAATTCCGCTATGATAGACTTCTGCAAGCTAGAGAACCCCATCGAAGATTGCTTCGCTTGAAACGACCTCCAGTTGTTTGTGACAACTCTCCGCAAGCTAGGGAACGCTGTCGAAGATATCCTCGCTTGAAGCTATCCTCACTTGTTGCGATAATATTCCAAAGAAAATTACCGAAGACCTACACTTGTCGATCTTTAAAAGCTCGCTTGAACTTTGTTTCCGCTATGCCAGCACGTCGGCGCTTCTACTGCTTTTGAACCTTTATGTCGGTGCCTTTTGAAATATGAACTAGTATATCAGTGCCTTTCTGAATGAACCAGTACGTCGGTGCCTTTTGCTATGAGCCAATGCTTAGGCGCTTTAAGCTAAGTGAGACGATCTTTCATCAGGTCGATCACTTTATGTAATTGTAATCAAGCCGATTACTAAAATCGTATCAAATCGCTTAGAGGGGCTAACTGGCATACCAAGGAACCCAAAATATATTGCACAAGGTTGGAACAACCGTATTAAGTGGCTGAAAACTCTGGCGCTGCTGAAATAATGCTAGCGCCACTTATTTGGCTGTAGCGCCAGACGCTGGTACTAGCGCCAGGCGCTAAGCCTTAACGTCTGACGCCAAGGTCTGACGTTTGGCGCTAGAGTCGGGTTTTCCTTAAATACCCTTCTCTTCTTCATTTCCGCTGCTGCTGCTCGCATTTCTGCTCGAGAAATTCTCAGAATTTCATTTGATTCGTTCTTGCTCGTTTCTCAACCAAATTCGCTAAAATTAGTTGCAAATCAAAGTTTATTCCATCCATTTTCCCGATCTATGTAAGTTTCCTCCAAACTCACACAAGTTTTAATGAATTTCGCATGCATTTGTTCACGAATTTCTTGAAAATCCGAAACTTGAATTGCTTAATTCACTTTGTTTGTCAAATTTTATGGCATGAAATTGCTTGATTATGTTTATATATTGCCTTTGGAGTAATTTGTGACCTGTTTGACTCAATTCGGTGAAGAAATGAACAAATCACCATTGTTGAACCTCTTAAGGTCGGGAAGACAATGTGGCTTGTTCTTGATGTTTTTGCTAGCAATTCTTGTCCAATTTGTCACAATAATTACTATAGTATTGCAAGAAATTTGTTTGATTACTTAAAAAATGCCGTATATGCTCAATTTGAATTTGTGCTCTATTTTGGTACTACGTACTCTGTTTTTTGTGAACATAGTATCATGCGGCTAGGCGAACCTTAGATACCATAGAACCTTAATTTATAATGATTCTACACAATGTAGCATGGCTAGACAGCGAGGCTCTGGTTGACGGTCCTGAGACGTTCGACGGGAGCATGAGCCTGTAGAAGACGGCACTGATCCGTCCACTTCGCTCGGCCGACTCCCTGAGTGGGATGAGCGGACTTTGTACTTTTCTCCCGTTCACCACATCTCTGAGAGGGTGAGACGGGGCATCACATTTGGGAGGACACGCTGCCATGGATCCGGATGTGACGGTTTGGGCGACATGTACAAGATGTACATCGCCAATGACGATGAGACGAGACTTCTATGGGAGTCTTGCGGACTGACTACACTGTTTGAGACCTTAGAAGCCATGATTGCCTCTAGCGGGGGTCACCATGTAGTCCGTGCTCTGGTGGATTTCTTTTGAGACACCACTAACATTTTCCACTTCCCTTGGTGTGAGATGATGGTCACCCCGACCGACTTCATTCTCATTACGGGACTGGAGTTTAACTCTGTGGTGCTACCGTTCGAAAGTGAGATCAGCGTCTTTTCTCCCGAGGTCGAGGAGCTGTTGAGTCCGATTGCTATTCGGGCTCGAGCTGAGGTGGAGTCTACTTTGTTCAACGCATAGGGGATTCGCCGCTCGACTCTAGCAGCGACTTTTGATGATGGTACGACTACCCGAGAGCAGCGGGTGCGCATGTTTGCACTTATCTAGCTATCAGGGACGTTCTCTCCTAACAAGGGTAGTAGGGCGCTGCTTTACTACCTTCCTGTTGTCCGTGATCTACACCGGATCGGGACTTATGACTGGGCCAGCTTGGCCTATGCTGACTTCATTCAAGCGTTCCGGGACTCGTGTCGACATTGGTCCTTTACGGGGAACGTTGCTCTATCCGGTTTTTGGAGGGTTGTAGAGGTATACTTTATTTCTTGTAAAGTTTAGCTCTAAATTTTAGTTAGAACTCGCTAATAATTTTTGCTTCTTGTAGATCTGGTTCTACGAGTACTTTCCTTCAGCTGCGCCGGCGAGACCGCTCGCCGCGCAGGTTTCCAGTAAGTGCTTCCTGGGGCAGCCGCCTTGTGGGGATGTCCACTACTTACGTCCGAGATTGGATCATCTCGGTATGGTTCTTTACATATTTGAACATTTCGTGATACCTTCGATAGATTCTTGTCTGATAAACGTTCTTTGCAAGAGTCTGTGTGCCGTACCGACCGTGGGTCGACTTGGCAGTCCCTGGGCTAGCCATGTAGTATTCTGCTGAGCGTCGCTATTTCTAGGGGACTTATGGAGTAGTCGCGTATCTTGGAGAGAGGGTTGCTATTCAGCATTCCTAAGATACTTTTGTCGTTCTTGCTCCTCCACCACGTCACATGTTTAATGCCGCGAGGTTGGTGAGCATGTCAAAGGGAGCTGGTACCCCTTGGCGATCTTATACGATCCTTGGGCGGTGTTATGAGGAGGAGCTACTGCCGTTGTTAGCTCCAGTTCCTTTACCTGCTGAGGATGTGGCGGTATGGTGTTCAACTTTTATCTTTCGTTAAGTAGCCCCCAAGTAATGCTTTACTGATTCTGATTTGCTTCGACAGGGTGGTCCTGCTAAGTTCGTGCCACCTCGTATGTCCATCCACTATCAGAGGACATACGGCCCGATTGAGGAGATGATTCCTCCGGCTCCTAAGGTCGAGCGCTTTGTGGAGCGGTCGATTCCTCGTCACCAGACTCAGGTAAGCTTGTTAATTTGCAACTTTTGTCCATATATGTTATGCATGTTTACTGACTTTCTTCTTTGACATTTTTCGCGCGAGGTGGTCAAGGCGATGGCACGATGTATAGATTTCTTCCGGAGCCAGCTCGTCCGGATGAGGAACGTGGCTACATGTCGTCGAGACGACACCGTTCAGGAGGTAGCTTCCCTTCTTATGTTTTTGCATTATCGCTTCTATTTTGTATATTTACGATCTTAGTTTCTTTTGCAGGGTCAGCCCATTCCTTCTCGTACCCATACGAGACTTGAGGTGTTGAGGGAGCCGGCGAGGTCTAGCTCGAGACTTCGCCGTACTGGTTCGGGTGGTCGGGGCGGTCGTTCTGAGGCTGCCCGTACCGAGGCGGTAGAGGGCTTAGGCTCTTCATCTGAGGGTGCACATGTTGCGCCAGTAGGCCAGGGAGAGGCTACCTCGGCTCTTAGAGGTGGTGGGATGTACGAGGTCGGCTCGTCATCGCAGCATCCTCCGCAGCCTCTGCCTCAGGTTGATCTTGGGTGGACGGGTCCTGTGCTGAGTTTTCCCCCTCCCGAGGAGACCGGAGCTGGAGCTGGAGCTGGAGCTGGTAGAGAGGTTACTCCTCGTACGGCGCAATTTTATGAGATGATGGGTGTACGTTCCCCGACGCCGTAGTTTGTTCATGTGCTCTTTATTATTTTATTTTGACTGTGTATAGAACTTTGCCTTTAATCAGACTCATTATTTAGACATGTTGTATATACATATTATTATGAGTTTATTCATCATTTATCGTTGTTTTTCATTTTTTATTATTGTTATGTGCATGTTTGTGTGTGCAAAGAATTGTGAAAATTAATTTTGCGCAAAAATTCCGTCATTTTTATTATTTATGGAGGGTATCCGACTTTCTCCCCCAAAAAAGAAAAAAATGAAAAATAAAAGTCACAAAAAATATTGGATTTATAATAACTTGGAAGTTAGTCTAAATAAAATCCGAGAAATAATATAATTAATATAATAGTTATATTAATTAAGAGGAAGAAATAAATGAATTTTTCGAAAAAGATATAAAAGAAGAATAAAGAAACCGTAAAGTCATTGGTAGACTCGAATCAAGTCAAAAACGCGGTTTTTTAGAAAGCTCGTACGGTAAGATATGTTGGCGCCACGCGTTTTGGTATAGCGCCAGGCGCTACACTTAGCGTTTGGCGCCAGGCTCTGGCGTCAGGCGCCAATGTTTGGTGTCTGGCGCTAATGAGCGCTGACTCCGAATCCTTCCTGAATTAAAATTGTGCCGAATCTTTCCAATATTAAAATAATGGCGTCAGGCGCCATTATTTTGATAGACCTTATTCTGAATCTTTCCATGTTTATAGAAGAAGGGCTTTTCTCTTTTGTATGCTCAATCAATATTTTCTCATTAGTGGTAAAAATAATGAGGGTCAAGCAATTATATCCACTGTTTTAGAGTAGATTTAATCTGGGAGAAATCCAATGCCCTTAATAGTTGGAGAGACTATGCTTAGTCTTGATGAATTAAAGAAGAATCCAAAAGCACCTTTTCGGGGCTCTCTAATTTTATTACAGGTAGACAATAATATTTTTAATTACAAAAATCAAAAATATATTTTTTTTAATAGTAATAATAATTTATTTGCATTGAAATTTTTTACAGATGTGGCTAATGGAAAGACCGGAATTAATTAGCCCTCAAGAAAATGTTGAGAAGTATACTCCAAATTGCTTCGTGAGAAGGAAGAAACGCTTCTCTAAGATGGGGCGCCACGAATGGAAGAAGGTCTTCGAGTCTTATAATTTTGCCATCAAGTGGGTCATCCCGTGGTGGAAAATAGAAAAGATGGTTAGTGTCAACAAGCAGCCTTTCTGCCGTCTTCCAAGATTGTCCCGAATGATTTTTTATTATCCCTGCAGGGTAAAGAGACAGTACGACCTACTTCAGACTATTCCTTCCGGTGATCTTTGTCGTCCCTATGAGTTCCCTGTCTCTCAGGAAGTAGACAAATTTGATGCTTATTGGAGCACTAGACCTTTATGGGAAGTGATTACCCAAAAGGTTCCTCCTTCCTTGCCCAATGATGTGAAAAAGTTTCTTCTGAAGAAACCTTCAAAGGACGTGAAGAAAAATCAGAGTAAAACTGATGTGAAGAGTCACCTAGGTGACAAAGTGATTCCTGTTAAGGAACGCTTGGGTGAAAGAATTGAGTTCAAAACACCTACAATGCCTAAGAAGAAAAGTACTGCGAAAGATAAAGGAAAAAGGAAAGCTGACACCACAGAAAAGAAAGCTTGGGTAGAAAAGAAGCATGGGGTGCTAGCTAAGGGAGAGACTATTTACTCGAAGATTGAATGTAGGTCCTCTAAAGGATGCCTACTAGCTATGGTTATGGATGAGGAAGAAGACACAGACAATAATTGGAAAAGGGCTAAGAAAGAGAAAAAATATTAAGAGCATTGCTTAATTTTCAATTATTAGACTTAGTTTTTTTTTTTTTATTCAAAGTTAATTTATTTAAGCTTTATTTAAATTCAATCAATAATGTAATTTATTTTATTAATGAAATTGCAGCTTTTTAATTAAATTATTTACTTTAAATTTAATTTATTAAAGCAATGAAAACTGAACAATTAATTTTTCAGAAATTTTTTAGAGTACAGAAGTCGAAAATTTTCCGAAAAACACCGAAATATTCCCTAGATATTTTTCAGTAAATTGGCGCCACTATTCTGCGACTGGCGCTAGCTGCGGCAGTCTGGCGTCAGGCGACGGAGGCTGTCGTCCAGCGCTAATGTTCATCAGCTGGCGCCAGAACTTTTTTCGTGACGTCGATGTCTCTTCGATCTTCTGTTGAATTTTTTATTAAGTCTGGGATGCGAGATTTGAAAAAAATAAAATAAAGTGGCCGCACCCGTAAAGGGTTGCCTACGTATCCTTTCTTTAGGAATCAGGCCAAACGTAGCTCTCTTGAGTATCCTACTCAAGTAATTATGGGTAGTATTTCTTAAGTTGGTCAAGATTTGTCATTGCCATCCAGAACTCATTGCCATCCATGTCAGTTAATTTTGCTGCACCTCCTGACAGGATTGTTCTGACAATGTAGGGTCCAGACCAATTAGGTCTGAATTTTCCCCTTGGATCTAAATTATTTTTCCTTAATGCTTTTAACACCAAGTCTCTTACTTTGATGTTTCGTGTCTTGACCTTCTTATTAAAATTCCTAGGCATACGAGTTTGGTAACATTGAGTATGATGTAGAGCTCCTAGTCGTTTTTCATCAGGTAGAACTAGCTCCTCATATGTTGCCCTAGTGCATTCAACTTCATCGAGTTTGCTTTCTAATGCGATGCGTAGAAATGGAATCTCTAGTTCGACAGGCTGTACGACATCCATTCCATAAACCAAGGAAAATGGCGTATTTCCTGTTGATGTGCGAATTGACGTGCGATAACCCCACAATGCGAAGTGAAGTTTGTCAGGCCAATCCTTGTAATTTTCTGTCATTTTCTCGATGATAGTCTTTAGATTTTTATTAGCTGCTTCGACTGCTCCATTTTCCTGAGGTCTATAAGGGGTAGAATGATGATGTTGAATGCCATATTTCTGTAGCAATTCTTCACATTCGGCTTGAAAGTGAGTTCCCTTGTCACTTATCATTTCATGTGGGACTCCGTATCAACAAATAATATTTATTTCGATAAAGATTGCTACACGTTTTGCGGTGAGTTTAACGTATGATTGTGCTTCGACCCACTCTGTGAAGTAATCAATTAACACTAGGATATATTCATGACCTCCTGTTCCTGGGGGAGTGATTTTGCCGATGATGTCAATTCCCCATTTAGAGAACGGCCATGGCGACGTGTAGGTGTAGAGCAAGGATGGAGGAACGTGTTGTAAATTAGCGTAGATTTGGCACTTAGGGCATCTTTTTACGTATTGATGGCAATACCTATTCACTATAGTCCAATAGTATCCTTCTCGCATTATCTTTTGGACTAACATTTTGCCATTTACGTGAGTTCCACAAATTCCTTCGTGGACTATCCTAATTGCTCTTTAGGCATCCTTTTTTCCTACACATAAGAGAGCTCGACCCATAGGTACCCTTTTATGTAGCTCGTTGTCTATGAGTACGTATTAGGAAGCCAAGAGTCTTAATAGTCGTTTTGCTCTTTTGTCAGCATGGGGAGGGTATTCTCCTTTGGTGACATAGTTGATTATATCCGTATACCACGGTTCTTCTTCTTCTTCGTCCTGGATTACTTCATCATCTTCTATAGCTTGAATATATGCTGGTTTGTGCCTTTTTTCTATAGTTAGAGGCATTTGCTCGATTTCCGTAGGAATCCTAACCATTGAGGCTAGTCTTGCCAAGGCATCAGCAAATTGATTTTCTTCTCTAGGTAGATATGTGTATTCTACCTTCTCTAACTGATTAGTAAGGGTTTCTAGATAGGTTTGGTAAGGGGCTAGACTTCCACTCCTTACTTTCCACCTTTTGGAGATTTGATTGATGATTAATGAAGAGTAAATTTTTTACTCCCAATGCCAAAGCTGTTTCAAGGACTACCACACATGCTTTGTATTCAACAGCGTTGTTGGTAACGTCGAAATCAAGCTTTATGGAGATTGGAACATGCTCTTCTTTAGGTGATACTAGTAGTACTCCAACGCCACATCCCTTTTGGTTTGAGGCTCCGTCGAAGTACAAGGTCCAAGTATCATCTTTAGTGACCATTTAAGTCTTCATCTGGAAATTCATTGTCGTGTATTGGCATCGAGTCTTCTATTGGAAAGTCCGCTAGAAAATCAGACACCACAGATCCTTTGATAGCTTTTGGTGGCATGAACCTGACATCAAACTGGGCTAAATTGACTAAACATCTCGATATACGCCCATTGAGTGTAGATTTCTCGAATAAATACTTGAGTGGATCTAGTCGGGAAACTACGAAGACTGTGTGCACGAGCATGTAATATCTTAACTTGGTTGTGGCCGACAACAAGGCGAGGCACAATTTCTCAAGTGGTGTATAGCGTGCTTCATATTCGAGCATTTTCTTGCTTAGATATTAGATCGCATTTTTTTTGCCTTCTACTTCTTGTGCTAGCATAGCTCCCATTGTTTCTTTGGTAACTATTAAGTACAGCCAAGGGGTATTCCAGAAGTGCTGGTGCTAATACGGGAGGATTTGCGAGATAGGCTTTTATCTTTTCAAAGGCATTTTGACACTCGTCATCCCATATTACTGGTACATTCTTTTTAAGCTTTTTAAAGATTGGTTCACATATTGTCGTCAATTTTGATATGAACCTGCTTATGTATTGCAACCGGCCAATAAATCCTCGAATCTGCTTCTCGGTTTTGGGCGGTGGCATTGACATGATTGCCTTGATCTTGGTTGGGTCTATCTCTATTCCTCTGGAGCTTATGACATAACCCAAAATCTTGCCTGAGGTGACTCCAAAAGCACACTTAGATGGGTTCAACCTCATATTGTATTTTCTTAGCCTTTCGAAGAATTTTCTTAAGGCTACTTGATGGCCTGGGCGATCTTTTGACTTTACAATCATGTCGTCCACATATACTTAGACTTCTTTATGCATTATGTCATGGAGTAAGGCAGTCGCTGCACGTTGGTAAGTAGCACCCGCGTTTTTCAACCCGAATGGCATTACAGTGTAGTAGTAAGTACCCCATGGTGTTATGAAGGTTGTTTCTCCATGTCTTCTTCTGCCATGAGAATCTGATTATAGCTGCGTATCCATCCATGAACGAGAGAAGTGCGTGATTTGCTGTGTTATCTACCAGAATATCGATGTGTGGTAAAGGGAAGTCGTCCTTTAGACTTGCCTTATTTAGATCTCGATAGTCGACACACATTCTTACCCTTCCATCCTCTTTCGGAACTGGGACGACGTTAGCGACCCATTCGGGGTATTTGGATACCTTGATGAAACCTAGAGTTATTTGTTTTTGAAATTCCTCTTTTATTTTAAGAGCTACGTCGGGTTTCATTCGACGTAACTTTTGATTTCAAGGTTTAATTCCCGGAATTAGTGGTATAGTGTGTTGAGCTATTTCTCTATTAATGTCTGGCATATCTTCGTATGACCAAGCGAATACATAGATGAATTCTTTAAGCAAGTTAATTAAATCGGTTCTTTCTTGTTCATTAAGTGTTAGTCCGATTTTAACTTCTCTTTTATTGGTTGAATCATTTGAGATATCAACCGTCTCAGTTTCTTCAATTATCGATGTTTTCTTTTCAAGTGTTTCCATTGCTTTAATAAGTTATTTGTCTTTTTCATTGTTATTTAAGAAATGCTCGTCATCTTGGGTTAAAGCATAACACAAGGAGTAAGGAGAAGAAGTCATATTATTATACTCTGAGATCATTACATCAAAGGGTGATATGTCCTCATGGACTTGATCACTAACTATTCTAGGGGAAGGGATAGAAGGAGGAGGTGCTACAACTAAGGACCTAGATGACTCTATAGGGAGAGACTCTGACTCTGACTCTGACTCAGACGACTCTTCAAACATCGGTCCTTGCCCTGTCGTGATGGAGATCTTCCTTCCACTTGGAGTAGTCACCTTGACGGTCTTGCGCCACCCTTGTAGTGATCCTTCCGCTTGAGTGATTAGCTTCGAGGGATCGAAGCTTTCTCTTTGTAGGACTGTCTGAATGAGCGAGGAGTTATCCTCTTTGTATGTTGACTCATCCTTTTCTCGCCCAAATAATAATCCCATGAAATTAAAGTCAAAGCATGGGGGTGCTTTCTCCTTTTGGACAGGAGTTGGGATTTCGTCTGTGAAATAACAATCTAAGAAAATTTCGAATCCCGGTTGTCTTATGCCATTTTACGAAAAATGGTTCGGGAAATTCGTAGCATGGATAGTCCTCTCCTTCTTTTATAAATTTCCTATGAAGGGTAAGAGGGTACTGATCCATTGGGATTTCTTTCTTTTGAATGCGAGCGTCCTTACGTGCCTTCGACTTTTCCTAAGCTCGCTTGAGATCTTTTCAAGTCGGTTTGAAACCAAGTCCGAAAGTGTCTAATTTAGGGAGGCCAGGTGATTCCAGCGGTTTCGCTATTCCTTTCTTCTTTCCTAGGGTCATTCTAGGAAAATGTCATTGCTTCTTCAGAATAGCATTCACGATCATGTTGGAATGGGGGTCGTGGCAGAGAGGGGTCCTTTCATCCTCCTCAATTAAGGAGACCTCTTCATTAAAGCCCCACAAATCTTCATCGTCTTCATCGTGCTCCACATTAATTATTGTATTCTCTATAGATTTAATTCTCATAGGCGAAGCATCGATGGTAATAGGAATTCCTCCAACTATAGCTTTTACTTGTTGGTGGAGAGATGAGGGGACGACCTTTAGGTCATGAAGCCAAAGCGTCCTAAAAATAGATTGAATGAAGCTTTAATATCTACTACTTGGAAAGTGGTAGCGTGTTCAATCGCTCCCGCCGTTACATTCATAGTAATTTTACTAAGAGCTTGACGACGAGTTTTGTCATAGGCTCTTATTCCTTGCGTTGACGGGGTTAAGTCTTCATCTCTTGTGCCTAACATCCTCGCAGTTCTAAGTGGACAGACATTAATGGCTGATCCATTGTCTACAAGAGTCATAGGGACGTTCATTCTCTTGCAAACCACTGTGAGGTTTAATGCCTTATAATCCTTGTCGGAAAAGGTGATCAAGTTGATGGGACTAGGGAGATCACTCGTGAGGAAATTAGCTAACCCCTTAGGAGTGGTGTCAGAATCTATCCCTATTTTATCCAAGGCATTAATTACGGCCAACCTATGTTCTCGAGCCGTTGCCAGAAGCTTCCAAATGTTCAATTCAACTTTGGTTTTCTTGAACTGTTTGACGATGTCATTATCTTCTATGATAGATATGGGAACTTGCTGTGTGGTTGGCATGGGTTGTGTCGAAACAGGAGGTGGCATTCTATCGGATCTTGTGAGGACGTCTATTGATGAATCTTCTTCAACCTAAAAGTCATCCATGGCATATGACACCGAGGGTGGAGGTCCTACCATGTCTTTCAAATAGACGTCTTCTTCGTCGCTGTCCCAAACTCCATTAATATTTGCATCCTCTTCTCGTGGAACTTGGACTAGCTTCTTATCATCTATCATTTTCTGAATTAAATCCTTGAATTTAAAATAGTTTTCGATAGTATGACCCCCTGATTGATGATATTGACATTAATAACTATCTGTCCTTTTTAATGTTTCAAATGGTCTTTGTTCGAGAGTTTTGATCTTGCCACTCTCGGAGAGCATTTTGAAAATTTGTGCGTATGGGATCCCAATTGGAGTGTATCGGTGACTTGTAAAGGAAAGCGTTTTGCCTCATAAGTCGTTCCCATGGGTCTGAACTCTTTCTTGGGTTTATTTTTCGAGAGCGGAACCTCGTCATATTTCTTCTGAAGTTCTTTTACGACTTTGAGGGCTTCACGTAGAAAGTGTGATCCTTTCATCATAGTCAGTGTAAGCAATTGTAAGTCCTCTTTACTTGCTAATTCAGGAAGGTTATCCATGGCGTCGAAAAAGATCGATAGCATGGATTTCTTTGACAGGTTTGATGAGAGATGAGGGATCAACCTCGTTTTCCTCATCAGAGATGGCCAAGGAGTGAGCGAGAGGCGCATTATCAATACTTGGCTTCTTACTGGCAGGGGGCAATGGTAGCTTGTTGTTGTCGATTAAGTCTTAGATATAGCTTCTTTAAGCTTCCAACAGTTCTCGGTAAGATGGCCCCTACCTTAGTGATACTTGCAATGTGCATTGGGGTTCCAGTTAGCCGTCCTCTTCTCGACTGGTGGGTCCCCAAATGGTCCAATAGGAGTTATAAGAGTTTTTGCATTTAATTGGTCAAATGCGGTCTCATGCCAATAGGAGTAAAGTTCCTCCTAAATGGTTTCTTTTGTCCTTGATAATTCATAGCAAGGACTTCACTTAGGTTAAAAATGCTAACATTGTTTGAGTGGGTGGTTTTGGAAGAAGAAGGATTGTCGTTCTTCTTGCCTTTCCAGCCACTGTTGGAGTTATTGTTGGCAGGTCGTCTTCAATATTAATTCCAATGTCGTAGACGGCCTTGAAGGTATGGAGATTATTCTGATATTTGAGATGCTTGGAGTACTTTTCTTGAAGGTTTTTGATAAATAACCTTACAGAATCTTTTTCACTGGGCACCTCAATCATCTTAGCTGAGGTTTCTCTCCATTTGTTAAATAAGGAGGTGAAGCCTTCATTCTCCTTCTGCTTGAGGATTTCAAGTTCCCTATGGTCGGTCTCAACTTGAATATTGCATTTGTATCTATCAACGAAAGCGTTTTCTATGGACTCCCAGGTGGAGGTTTTTTATTTCTCGAGAGAAAAGAACCATAACTGCAAACGGTTTCGAGAGATAGTGAGAACAGAGAGGGGAACACTTTCTTGTCGATACCCTTAATACTCATTATTGTTTCGAAGGCTCTTAAATAAAAATAAGGGTTATCAGTTGCTTTGAATTTCGGGATGTCGTTGGCATTGAACTTCTGAGGAAGAAGATCCTTGTCCACCGAGACCCCTTGTGAGCTAATCCCTTGAAACTTGTAGTCATTAGATAGCTTGCTTAGACTCTCTTTCATGAGGTCCTTCTGTTGTTGTTTCACAGGATCATCGATCTTGAGGGTTAGAACCTTTAATGCCTCAGTCACGCTAACCAGTTGGTTCCTGAGCTCATTGACTTCTTCTTGTGTTGCCATTACTGTCCTACCTTTCCTCTTACGAGCGATGGGTTTGTCGAAAAGTTGGACTTGTACAAAAAGATTGTCTTTGATTAACCACCCTTCCTTTCTTGACCATGCTCTGTAATTTAAACCATTTTTGTTTTAATTATTTGACTCAAATCGACCTTGACTTTACGGTTTTAAAGAGGAAAAGTCAAAACAGGTGCATATTTTTTGCAAAAATAAGGTATATATTTTTAGGAATCAAGTATGGTATTTAATCAAGTGATTTAAATTGGAGGATTAATATCCGACTTACCCCCCTAAAAAATGACGGAAAAAACGCACATACAAGACTTTCTTAGACATGGTCAAAAGTGTGTATTAGTGTGTGCGTTATGTCGTGAGTGTAAGTGACATGCTTTGACTTTTGTGTAAGACCATGGGACTTAGTGCCTAGACTCAATTAATGACTTACCAAGGCATTATTAACAGTAAATATTAACCGAATTAATTAGCAAATTGTGTAATTGGACACAAAGTGATGACTCGAGCAATAAACCAAACTGTCGTCAAAACGACAGGACTAGCGCCTCTCTTTGCAGTGTAGCGCCAGACGACAGGATTGTCGGCAGGCGCTACACTCCACATAGTGGCGCTACAATTCAAACTTTAGCGCTATTGTTGGAGCGTCGATTTGAAACTGTTTTCGGTATTATCGCTCAACAGGGGTATACCTAAAGTCGTACTAAGTCAACTCTGATTAAAATATTAGACTTTATTTACTCAAATTAATTAATTAATTAATTAATTAATTAGGCAAAGTTCTTTTGGTCATTAATTTGTTTAATCTTAGCACAAGTCAAACAAACAGTTAGGAAAAACACATAGAGTATGCACAACAAATAATGCACAATTAGTAAAGTACGCACAATATGATGCAATGAGTTTGCAACCTAACCATGGCTCTAGTTCTCTAAAGTTCGGGATATGGGTTAGTAAATAGAGGGTCCATGGTTAATTGTCTGGATGCACCGGGCGGAAGCCTAACCGTGAAGGGTTGGCGCGAGTGGATGGGACACCGCGAATTTAGAAAAACTCGCTTCTATGGTTTGGTGAATTCAACATTCTCGGATGTACCCTTTGTTGCTTAGAGCGTTCAATCAGGTAGATGGAGCATGAATTCCCAGAGGGTTATGTCCATATTTAGAACACATATGGGTTTCAGAAAAGTGAGAAAAACTCAATCAGGAAGTAGGATCGAGCAAAAAGTGCTAAAAACTGGTCAAAATTAGAACGCATATTTCTGGCTCGGTATTTGAAGAACTAGCCGCCAATAACAGAGGCCAGCACCACTTTTTGGCTTTAGCGTCTGGCGACAGAGGCTGTCGTCTGGCGCTAAAGTCAAAATACTGGCGCTAATCTTTGTTCGCTGACGGTAGTTCCTACATGCCTCAGCAGCTTTCTGTGCTCGATAAAATTTTCCAGTTTCGTGCAGTGTTATTTAGATCCTAGTTATGACAGATATTCCTCAAATTTCCTACGTGTAAAAATCCTATTTTTTAACTCCTTACGGATGGTCTTTCCAATGAGATCTTTTTTATGCATATGACAATAATGTTAATCAAAATTACGCACATGAAATACTTAGAACTTTTCGAGTCTCATCCACTGATTCTAAATCATTGCCGAAATAAATTTCAGGAATTAAAATAGAAATCCTCCCCAGTGGAGTCGCTAAAAAACTGTAGGGAATATTTCAAGCATTACCCCAAACATGAACCCCACTGTGGTCATACACTAAAGTACGGTGACGTCCAAAGGGAAAGAATATAGAGCAAAAGAGTCGCCAACAAGTTTTAGGAACTTGTAAACTGTTCACAGGGTGAAGGTTACACCCCTTAACGATCCAGGAGATCGTCAACTCCAATAGGTCTGGAACCATGACTGGTAGTTCGGGGATGAAGGCACAAATCCAACCTAAAAGAGATTGAACCTTCCCTAATAATAGGCCTCTACTTTACTCTAATTGTATTCATGTGCGTTTTCTGACTAACATGCAATCAATAGGATTAACCCTAAACCTGTTTATCTACGTTGGTTGAATTTAATGCACAAATAAATCTATTATTGGGGATCACTTGAGTTATAATCAAATTAACCCTAAACAAGATTATTAATTATCTTATTAAGCATGATTACAAGTACAAATTCCCTTTAAGCATGCATAAAGGTGTGATCAAGAAATAACAATAAATATAAAGCAACAATAATAATAATAAATAATAATAGTCTTAATATTCATGTTAAAGCATAATAATAATAGCAATATCCTAGGCATGATACTAACAAGATTAATAACAAACCCTAGCATGTCACTAAACAATAAAAATCAAATCTTTAGCCCTAACATGATACTAATGATCATAAATATTAGGAAGAAAATAAAAGGCATCATACTTTTAATCATACTTGATATTAAAGTTACCCTAGACATGATACTAGGAAGATCAAAATACCCTAACATAACACTAGGAATCATAATAACAACCTAAGCATGAATTCTATATCATAATAACAATAAATCAATTAAAGCACTTACTTGGATGCCTCGTACCTCTTTCTAATAACAAAATATACACAATAGTAACTTCAAGGAAAATAATAATTAAAACAATTAAATTAAATAATTGAAATAGAGATTTGGGACAAAACCCTCAGAAATTAAAACCTTTCACGTCTAGGGCGAAGGCAACTTCGAATAATGCTAGGTGCCTATAGGTCTTGTGAATGCGGAATTTTGTAAGAAAGGGGGTAGGTTTAGAAAAGAGAGAGAGACGCTTTAGCTTAGAGAGAAAGTTGATGATTGTAGACGAATGAAAACGGAGTTTTTAGGAGACTATTTATAGAGAAAATCAGTAAAAAAGATAGAAAATCGAAACAGAGTTCTGACGCGCAAAAACAAGGTTAGCGCTAGGCGCCAAGCTTAGCGTCAGGCGCTAATGCTGGCGTTTGGCGCTAATTAAGTTTTTGACGCGTTTTCTAAAATCAGATAAAAATTAACCGCACAGGAGGATAAAATCGTATTTTTCTCAAAAACATTCTTTTATTCTGATTAAAACTCTAAAAAGTCAACAAAAGTCAATTTATCAATGCTAATTTAATTAGGAATGAAAGAACCTTCTAGAAGAATCTAGAAAACTAAAACCATTCCGAATTGCATTAGGAATGATAAATCCATATTAGGCCCTCCTCTAGATCATTGGGCCGTGTACAAGGCTCAAACCGGGCCCAGTTTAGTAATTTGGCCATAACTTCCTCATTATTCATCGGAATTGGGCTTATAATATATTGTTGGAAAGCTATTTTCAAGCCCTATCCAACTACACTACTATTGGACCCATATAACGGACCAACCAAACTGGATTGGATATTTTCTTAAAATAGGTTTTAAAAAACAAAGAGAAGAGAAAAGAAATTAAAACTATCCGCAACACTAGACTTTCCACACTTTCACTTCATTCGATTGTGAATTGACGTGAAAGGTACTCATCATCGGGTTTGGTTTTGAGGAGACACAAATGGGTGTCTATAGTTAGTGAAGAAAAGAAGAATCTTCTAAAGGCTATGAACGAAGAGGAGATCGACATTTCTCATTTGTTTGCTGAGCTCTACCCTCAAGAGGAAGAGGAGGATTCCATGGATGTAGATGGTGCGAAACCGTCTACGAAAAGAAACAAAATCAAGAAAAAAGCAAGAGCTTCGAAGAAGAAGAGAATGGGATTGAAGATGAGAAATGAAAAGATGGTTTTTGATGTGCAAGCTAGTGAAGTTTTGTCAAGCAACAATGAGAGGTTGCTTGGAAATGAAGGAGAAGTTGTTCTTTCCGCCACTTTGAAGAAGGTGGTGTTCCTTGACCCTCCGTGATTTGGAGGAAGGGTCGAGCTAAGGACCTTAAGCAAGCGCTTCCCATGAGGCAACCCGGAGATTTCTAACTTTTTCTTTTGATTTCAATTTTTCTTAATTTTCTTTCTTTTAGTTTCTTTTATTTTCTTTCACTTGTTTTTACTTTGGATTTATAGGTTAAATTCTTGGAGTTGGATTACATCAAGGGGAACGAGCTATGGAATGGTGTTTCGCGGTTTTTGATGTGCTATATGTTCAGTTTTATTGAAATTTTGAGGTAAAAGGGGTACGAATTGTTGGTAAGGTAAGTTAGGGAATTTGTGCTTAAGTTTGAAGAAATTGGAACTTGGTGAGTTCATCCTGGTGCTACCATAATTTGGGGTGTTGAACCCACATTTTTCACATTTAGAAACTGATCGTTATACGGGGGTCATAAATCCCAGAATGATAGTTATCGATGTACCCACACATGAACGCACCAAGGAAAGAGGCAAGAAAAAAAGCAGGTGGCGCGGGCGCGCGCGACACTGGCGCGGGCGCGCTGCCTGGCCGCGCGGCCACGCACCCCTGTCGTGCCTTCCTTTTTCTTCTTTCTTCCTTATTTTCCCTTATTTCACTTTCATCCTCAATTTCTCACGATCATACCCCTTTAACCCTCATCAAAACCTTAAATTCAACCAAATTTCCATCACAATTCATCAAATTTTCACTTAAATTCAACCAAATTTCCATCACAATTCATCAAATTTTCACTCAAATTCAACCAAATTTCCATCACAATTCATCAAATTTTCACTCAAATTCAACCAAATTTCCATCACAATTCATCAAATACTTTTGCAATTCTTACAATTTTAACAAATTCATACTACATTTCACCCATAACATCCACCTTTCTCTCTCATCCATTGTTGAAGCTTAATTGGGGTATTTCTTGTGAGTGGAAATTGGTGGCTCCGGATTGCTCTAATTTGCTTCTTGTATGGTATAATCATATACTCTAACTCTTAATTGCTTTATTATACCATATAATTACATGTTTTAGCTAATTCATGGGCATGAATAGTAGTAGTATGCATTTTGATGGTTTTGATGTTTGAATTTGGATTTTGGTTGGTTATTTGTGTTGTATATTGATTGTTTATTGCTTACATTGTATTGTTTGTCATTTGTGTAGCAAAATTGATCATTATTGTTGAGAATTGTTGTGATCGGATTTTTGGTAGTGGTGCTTGGTTGGTAATGTTGAGCCTCGGTTCTTGATTTCTTTGAGCTTGGTATATGATTTAAAAGCATTTGGTGGCAAGAATTGGTGGTAATTGTGTGTATTTGGGATTGCTCATCTTTGGTAGTGAATTGTTGCTTGTCGGTTTTGGTTAAAGAGTTCGATTGAAATGTTCAAGATTGTTGGTTGGAGTTTCTTTGGTTATTTAGGTGTTTTGAATTGCTACATTTGAAAATCATCATGTCTAAACACATTAAAAGCCTTTTCAAGAAACGTAAAACCAATGAAGAACCCGCTCCTTCTCCATCTACCTCACAACAACGACAACCTATCCCTATACCCAAGCTTAGAATTACCGACCCAATCCAAAAAGCTAGACACTCCAAGCTCAAAGCAAACCGTTCTCTCCAGCCTTCCCGTCACTATTTTCAATCGGATATGATTAAATTGGGAATTGATGAAGACTTGAGGGAGTTGATCAACAACCTTCTAATGGGGTCATTTGTGAATCGGAGCTTCCGTACATATGTTCATCCAAATTTGGAGTTCTTGGCCACATTTGATCTTGTGGTGGTCGAGGGTGATGCCTACCGTGTCCAATTTCAACTCTTCAACAGTCAATTCGATCAATCTTTGGAAGACTTTAATGCGCCTCTTGATTTTGATCCAAATTCTGATTTTTTGGATCCCGAGCACTTCTTCAACAATGAGTATAATCAGAATTCGTGGTGGGACGATATTTCTGGTTGCGGTGACTTTGTGATCCGGTATGCCAAGATAAGTAAGGTATACCAACCATGTCTCCGGGTTCTCCATAGGCTATTGGGATATTTGGTGTTCCCGAAGCAAGAACTGGGAATGATGAGCCAATTGGAACTTCGCATTTTATGGGTGGCTACTCGAGCAGAGCATCGGGGTCGCCTAAACTTGGGGTACACTTTTGCAAGATGTTTCCAAGGGCTGCAAGGTAGGGATTCCGGCGAGATCCCTTGTGGGAGCATGGTCATTAGGCTCGTGACCAACCTTGAGCTAGGGCATTTTTTGCCATCTTGCACTCCGGTGGGAGATGATGATTCTCTTTACCTCGACATCAAGCAATTAAAGCAAATCCATTTCTTGGCGAAGAATGATGATGATGAGGTATTTGAGTGGCTAAGGGACAATGAGCATTGGTCCTATCTCCCTAACCCCTCCTTGACTTCTCTCCACCAAGAAAATGTTGCAAACATTTGGCATGTCCCCATTAGTCACCACCCACCCTACTTCGATGATGATGAAGAAATGGAAGAAGAAGAAGAATAAGACCGCCACAACAACAACAACAACAACAAGAGCAACATCATCATTATGCTAGCTCCGACTTGGATGCTCTTAGTGCTCAAATGAAGGGCATGCAAATCCGGTTGGAGAGCATGTACGATCAAGATTTTAAGGCCTTTTATTCCCATATGAGAGGAGTTTCGGAGATGCAATAAGGTATGTTTCTCCAACAACAACACTTATATGATGCGGGTGTTAACCAGGGAGAAATCACTCCCCCGGTTAACTACCCTTACTTTCCACCCCAATATGGTCCTCTACCATCTTTTGGGGGTGATGGGGTACCTACATACCCATATTGGCAAGGACCCCCGGGGTCCAACACCGAGACTCGCTCATTCCCCGATAAGCACGGTAACTACGATTATTGTGTTCCCGGTGGGAGCAATTATAGGGGTGATCCTAACTACCCCTATGTACACCCCGATCATTCACTACCGCTCGCTTTGCTCGAGAAATTCACTCCCATTGCCCCTTGACAACAAGATAACTTTCGGGGGCATTATGGTTGGCCACCAGGTTACACCGGGGGATGGGATCCTCATGGTCCCCCATCCGGGTTTTCCTATGATGGGGATAACACTGATGGCTTCAGGCCGAGTGGTAGTGGTTGCTAGTTCCTCCCCCCCATTTTTTGTGCTTTATGCCTCCATCCCTTGTCTTATGTGCGCTTGCTTCGTATTGTCGAGATGTTGAGATGTATCTTTGTTTAGCTTGGGGGAACTTTTCCTTTTCTTAGGGGTCTTGTCTCGGTGGCCAATTTGTTGTTGAAACTAACCTTGCTTCTCTTGTTTCTTTGCATGATGGTCTCATTCTTGATTTTACTTTGATGATGTTTGCTCATTTACGATCTTTTTGTTGTTGTGATGATGATGTGTGTTTGCTCCCTTCAATCAAAACCCCAAAAATCCAAATCCCCTGAATCCAAACCCCCCTTGAATCCAAATTTTGTAGTTTAGTATTTTGGTTGCTTAGTTAGTTGTTTAGTTAGTTCTTTAGTTCTTATTTTCTTATTTTCTTATTTTTGTTTTCTTGATAGTTTTTTTTTTTTTTTTTTGCTTATTTTTGTTTTTATTTTCTTTTCTTTTGATTTTCTTTTGAAGTTACTAACCGTTTTCTTTGTCTATATTTTTCTTTTCCATTTTTGTTCTCACATGGCTTTGATGATGATGCTTTGATTTTTGGAGTTTCATGAGGTGGTTGAATCTTCACCCTACTTTTTTTTTAGCATTGCTTGGAAGCTGGTGAGATCTTTCTTATTTCCCTTTATTCTATTTTATTTTCTTGGATGCATAGTTTAGGATTAGCTTTAGGAAGAGTTGAATGGTTCGAGGATGGATGTTTTTCACACCTACAGTGTTTGGGATCATTGACGATGTTGTCATTTGTTCACTTGTTTGTCGATTGGGAATTACATGTTCTACTTGCATATTCGTTCCATTCTTTACTTTCCTTCTTTTCCCTTAACTATGTTTTTCCTTTTCCCTTTCCCTTTCCTTTTCTTTTATTTTCTTTCTTTTTGTTTTTGGGTTTTGGTATGCTTTTGAGGCTTTATTTGTCACCTTTTTGTTTTTCTTTTTGAATTGGACTATATACAACCGATTTTTGCTTTTGATAGAATATCTTCCTAAATGGTATGGGTATGCACGGTTTGAGAATATGCTTGGTTAACTCTAGGATAGGTGTATGCTAAGGTAGCATGTTCTAGAACTAGGAGGATCATGAAACCGGATTCTACTTGTTTGTGGCATGTTGGTAGTTGCTTCCTATAGTCGATTTGAAACCTATAATCAGTTTTTGCTACATCCATGTGAGATTCTTCATTTTTCAAGCCTTCTACATAACTTGCATGAGTGGCGTGGATCCTTGAATATGGCAAACCTAATCTTTAATCTTGACTCATAATTCTCAAACACGAGACCAAACCATCTAGGGAGGACAAAGGCATCTTTTTGGGGTGGTAATTTTTCTTTTCCTTGGTTTAATATCTTTATTTTTAGTTCCTTGGGTTTACATTTTCCCTCTTGCTAACCATTTGAGCCTGTTTCCCTTCAATTCAAGCAACATCTTTAGAATTTTGAGCCTTTTGTTTCTTTTTGTTCTATTTTTGGTTTTTGGTGAAGCAAATGGTCTTGTTTTTGGAGTTTGTGGTTTATAAGGTTGGATTTTGGTTCTGTTTGTAAGCAATCTTGTAATTTGTGTATATTTTGTGAATAATGGCAAATGTATGCTAGAAAAAGCCGTCCAAAGTTAAAAAAGTCAAGGACATAATAAATGCAAAGTTGTAAAAGCCGTCCAAAGTTAAAAGAGGCGAGGACAATTGCTTTGAATTTTTGCATTAAAAAAAAAAGAAATAGAAAACATAAAAAGTTAAAAATGAGAGAATCCAAAAATATTTTGATGTGATTCTTTTCCCTTTTCAAGCATTTAGGACAATGCTTCCTTTAAGCTTGGGGGAGAAGTGTTTACGCTTTTTGTAAATATGATTGTGATTATGGCTTTGAATAAGCTTCGGGGAGTTGGTTTGTTTTTGTTTGGTGACTACTTGATTGTGATTACAAGAAAGGGCCCGTTGTTTGCTTCACTATTAGGGATACCACCAAATTTTAAAATTTTAGCCTACTTCTAACCCTTTTTTCCCTTACGTTACAACCATGGGAAAGACCTTTTGACCTAGAGGTTGAGTCAAATTTCGAGGGAGGGCATTATGAGTTAAGGCCGAAAGAAAGGGGATGCATAGTCAAGACGTCGTTTAGCCCAAAAGTATTTATTTTCCGGATCCTTCGAGGAGCTATTGAGATGCTCATTAGAGGGAGATTTGAGACTATAGGGAGAACACGATAAGATTAAACGGGATGAAGGTGAATTGTGATGACTAGTTCTCTATGATTAGAATACTTTATGTTTCATTCAACCTCGGATATCTTGAAACGTGCATACCTTTATTGCTTAAGAAAGATGTTTATTCATTTGAAATGTGATCATTTTGTAAAGTCCAATTCGTAAAGGTTTCATTTTGTTTTTCTTTCTTTTACTTTTATTTTTGTGGTTTTCCTCATGTATGTTGGTGGAGAGTTATAGGTTAAGCTCTTAGGAAACATTTACGAGACCTCACTCGTCCTCATAGGCGACTTTGGGGTATAAAGGGCTTGTTGTAGCTAAAAACAACCGTGATTCCTATGAAAGTGAGTCTTAGTGTATATTCCCGTCTTATGTCTTTCTTTTTCTTTTTGAATAAGTTTTTCATCCTTATTATTTATTGCTTTGTTTTGCTCGAGCACGAGCAAAAGTTTAGCTTGGGGGAATTTGATGAGTGTTATTTATGGCACTCATTTGGTTCTTTTTAGGATGAATATCATGCTATTCTTTAGCTCTTTTACTTAGTTTTTCCTTGATTTTACTCTTTATATCTTTTAGTTTGATTTTTCTTAGTTTTATTACTTCCTTTATGCAATTCTTGGTTTATTTTGTTATTTTCTCTTTTATTTTCTTGTTTTCCTTTATTTTTCAGGTTAAGATCGTTTTCCAAAGTTTCCGAGCCTCTTCCCGAGTTTGGAATTGATTAGGATGATTAGTGGTTTCCATTTGAAGCTCAAGCATGGAGAAGTGCAAGTTCCTACAGACATTGAGCTATGCATTCAAGCCGTGGGGGCATGATTCCTAGTCTTGAACTCGCAAACATGGAGTTTAGAAACTGCAAGGTTCCGTGTTTATGAAGAGCATTAAGTGGAGCACAGGAGGAGCATTGGAATGATAGGGAAGAGGCCTACCCTGGTCCCAGGCGCGGGCGCGCGTGTCCATGGCGCGGCCGCGCAGCCTAGTGGCCTAGCTGCGCAACCAGGTGCCATTACATTAAATTTTTTTTTGATTAAAATAAGTCCTTATTCGTAACGGGCACCTGAAACGCCCGTTACAAATAACCCATTATTTGTAACGGACACCTCAAATTCCTGTTACGAATAAGGTTTTATATTATATAATTAAATATTTATTTCTAACGGGCATAAAAAATGCCCGTTACGAATAAGTGCTTATTTGTAACTGACAACTCTCATGCCCGTTACAAATAGTCATTACAATAAATTTTATTTTTGATTAAATTTCGGCAGCACGTATTTATATATAATTAATATATATTAAATAAAACCTGTTATAATAAACCTGTTCCGGTAAATAAACAATTATAACGAACAAACTTCGTAAAAATTAATACGACAAAATATATAAATTTAAGTAGTAAAACATTACAAATAAATACTTGTATAAATTTATCCAACACATACAACAACACTTATAATATTACTTTGTTCTACCTAAGCTAATAGTTATGCATTCAATAAATATTTAGTTCTAAAGTATTGCACCCACTGTTCTTGAACCACATTTAACTCGTCAACATCATACGGGGCTTTTCTTGGACAAAAATCCTAAAAAAAAAAAAAAAAAAAAAAAAAAAAAAAAAAAAACATATGAATGAGGTTACAAAATAAAAACAATAGATAATAAAAACAATCATTAGAAATAATGTGATGGTCCAAATTATAAAAATAAAATTCAAAATATAGAAAAAAACGACATAACATCTATAATTAAATTATATTTTGGTTTCTATGAATTGAAATCAATGAAAAATGACCATTTACTCACTTTTGGGAGCGTATAGAGCCAAAAAGGCTTCAAAATTGCCTAAGGGACTTCTATCTTTCCCATCTTTAATGTATTAGTCTAAATTATAGAAATACAACACATAACATGCATAATTAACTTTTATTTTGGTTTATATGAACTGAAATCAATTAAAAGTGACCATTTACTCACTTTTGGGAGCATATAAAGCTAAAAAGGCTTCAAAATTGCCTAAGGGATATCTATCTTTCCCAACTTTCATGTATTAGTCCAAATTGTAAAAATAAAACACATAACATCTATAATTAACTTATACTTTGGTTTTTATGAATTTAAATTAATGAAAAGTGAACATTTACTCACTTTTGGGATCGTATAGAGCCAAAAAGGCTTCAAAATTGCCTAAGGGACTTCTATCTTTCCTATCTTTCATGTATTGGTCCAAATAAAAACAATAAAACACATAACATCTATAATTAAATTATATTTTGGTTTCTATGAATTGAAATAAATTAAAAGTGAGCAGTTACTCACTTTTGGGAGCATTTAGAGCCAAAAAGGCTTCAAAATTTCCTAAGGGACTTCTATCTTTCCCATCTTTCATGTAATTGTCCAAATTAACACAATAAAACACATAACATCCTTAATTAACTTATATTTTGGTTTCTATGAATTGAAATCAATGAAAAATAATCATTTACTCACTTTTGGTAGGCTGGTAGCACAGTTAGTGTCCTCTTAGTTTGATTGTTTTAGGTCCATTTTCTAGGCTGATAAGCATCACGTAGCCGCTTTTCTGCAATAGATTATACAAATAATCATGAAAGTAAAAATCCAAGGTTCCAAGAGCTACCTTAACCAAGATAAGGGAAGCATACACTAAATTAAAATGACCAAGTTATCTTGTTGAAAGGATTGATTACATGATGGATTTTACACTAGTTTTTTTACTTAAGATAACAGAATATGTCGTCTGATATTTATAGACATACCACTATAATTGGAAACGCCGACAACCTTCACGAGGCCTTTCTCAACAGTATCACCAAGATCGTCGATGTACCCTGGAAAGTAATCCTTACACTTAAGTAAGACTGCTTAAACTCCAGATGTGGAGAGTAAATATTTCAGCTCAGAAATAGAATTGAACTAGACGGAGATATTATTATTAATCAGCAACCTTCATTTCCCCATATTCTAGGCCTGAATCAACGCAAGACAGTAATTAACTTCACAAAGAGAATAACATAGTTATTAGCCATTTTCTGTAAGATCATGCTTACCTTTGTAGTTGATACAGCTCCACAGACGAGAGTTCAAGGAAACTGAGAGAATCCTTTAAGGCTTTGACAACAATTTCGCGTCCTAATCTCCATGGTAATGCAGAAAAATTAGTTGCAACTGCTACATCCATCTTTGGATACTTCTCTTTCTGCTCCTTAATAAATCTATCAAAGAACTTATTTTCAAGAAATATCAAGATAACAGACCAGAATCAACAGCTCTACATTTCAGACTTTAGAGTTTATATGAGCTAAATGCAAATAGAGCAAAATCATCAACTTATCTCAACTACCAAGACATTAAAGCTATACATATTACAAATCCACTATTATCAAATCATCCACGGGACAATGAAGAGTTGATTATAACAAAACAGCCAAATATACTCAAAAAAAAGTTAAAGCTTATAATTATGCTAAAAGCAACACCATGCATGTTAACCAAATAATGTTGTAAGGTATATGAACCACTTATGAGTGCTCGAAACAAGATATGTTAATTGACAATTAAAACGCACTGTCAAAAAGTCACAAACAAGATCTTGAAACCAGATGCACATGTAATAATAATGCCTTAATCATGTTAAAGTTTACATCTAAGCCATTGTAATATTGTGGTTTTCGGGGATTAGATGAGTCTCCCGAAACCCAGCCCGATTTTTAAGCAATAACCCATTCCACTACTCAACCCCTTAATTTCACAAGCTGCAAAACAACAACTCAAATCTACTCAATTTCATTTTTCCACAAAATCCAACATAACACTTTTTACATTTTAATCTGCCATATTCAACCAAAAACAAAGAATATATGATATTAACTATAACGCCCTATATCCGTCACACTGCTTCTTTAATCAAATCAACCAATTGAACACCAAATTAATCAATTCAGCATTAAAACAATCAATTCAACAACGAACAAATCAAATGAACATCAAATTACGAATTTAAAAAACAAGGATTCGATGAATTTTAGGCTTATATGTGGAATTTATACAGGCAAAGGAAGAGTATAACACAAATTAAACGAATTCAAATACTGAATTCAATTTCTTAACTGCAATTAAAGAAGATAAATTGCATTGAACTGAAACAAATTGGATTGAAAATCTAATTTAAGAAGGTGAGGAGAGAGAATACCTGGGTTCACAACTTTAAGTTATGTATGCTTCAACTAGAGAATTGTCGTTGCTGATGTAGGGTTTCAAAGAAAAAGAAGTATGTATTCGTATCCAAGTTCTATTCACTTGATTTGGTAACGCATCGACAACCCTAAGAAGGAGAACAAGAAGAAGTAAAGTGAGTTTATAAATAAATAGAGAGAGAAAAAACGAAACTTGAGCTGATAACCGAGCTGCTTCAATGGAGTTGCGAGAGTGGGGAAGGAGGACGACAGCCGAGCTGCTTCAACATTGGAGAGAGAAAGAGGAAATAATATTTTGAGAAAGAGAGTGAGCAAGGGGAAATTAAAAGTTAGGGTTTACTTTGAAACCTATTCATAACGGGCAAGACTTGTTAGTTACGACTAGTTGGTTATTCGTAACGGGCAAGATTTGTTGGTTACGACTAGTTGGTTATTCGTAACGGGCAAGACTTGTTGGTTACGACTAGTGGGTTATTTGTAATGGACATTGAATTTGCCCGTTACAAATGATGTAATTGTAACGGGAAATCATATGCTCGTTACGAATAGCTTGTTACAAATAAGATTTTTTCCACTAGTGATACTTTGTATACGATCTTAAAATCGCCACGACTAATAGAAAGCACTCACTTTGAAGTCTCCTACAATTAAACTCATAGAAGAGTATTAAAATCCTCTGTACACAAATTTCCAACAATATATATTATTATTAAACCCCTCAAAATTTAATTAAAATAAACTGAAATTATATTTAAAACATCAAACTTTAACCTCAATTAATGGGTAATTAAAATTCCTTAAAGAAACTTGATTTTTAATGTACTACCAAAAATCCCTGCATTATATTTTTAATGAAAACTTGCTGTAATTAGGCCTTAAAACACTTAAATCAAAGGTTTAAATCATCTTATTCATAATCCTTCAATAATTAAGAATTTATAAATCTAGGGTTTCAAAATTAGGGCTCTTTAATTAGAATTAAAATCTGAAAATGAAATCACATGCTAGTTATAATCAAACATCATAAATTATTTACAAATATCATATTTAATAATTACATCTATAATTAAATTGATTTTTTTAAAAAAATAAAAAATAAGTTGACGAGGGGAAAACTAGGTCGTTATCTAATCTTCCCTGGGTCAAACTAAATTTATAAACATTAAATAAACCTAAATACGAGTATAGAGGCAAGTCAAGGGTCAAACACAAAGGAACGGTAATGTTCAAGCACTTTCAATTATGCGCCTAAGCTAGGTCGAAGACGATGGTAAAAGAGAATACTAACAACTAACGAAACAAGTAACCAAGGAAATAAAACACTAGGAACGGGGATCAACAAGTAATCATGTTAATTTCAACAACTTGGGAAGACCATGCCAATCAAAAGTTGTGAAGAGTAATGACAAGAGCAATCAATTGGAATCAAAGAGCTATCTCCTAATTGTTAAGCTAGGGTTCACTATGAATAACAAACTAAGAGAATCACAATCAAAACCAATCGATAATTGCAATTCCTAAATCAATTGTTCTTGTCATTAGCAATTGCAATGCAATCTAGCATACTTCTCAAGGCCTAATCGAATTACACACATGCAAACCTTCACTTATAACTTTAATCTCAACAATCAATCAACACAATTCCCAAATTAATCACAATTAATCAATCATACAAGTTTCACCCAATTCCTAGCCAACAACTACTCAAATATCATCTTATATCAACTATAACCTAGAGGAATTAAGAATCAACAATATATCAAGAACAATTACACTAATCAAGCATCAAACATCAAAATTAAACCAAACAAACATGAATTTAAACAAAGCAATAAGGTGAGATAGAGTTAAGAATGCTTATTGATAATAGAAAAGATTTTGAACACAATTGTCACACTTTTATCTTCAATCTCTCAATCACCATTGAAATCCTTCACTTTCTCTCTCTAAAACTATTCCTAATCTAGAGAGAGGAACTCCTAATCTACCCTAATCCTAGAGAGAGAAACTATTCTAAATTATAGAATTTCATGTATCAAGAATAAAGAAGACCGTCCAATATATATACAAAAGGAGAAAATAAATGAAATCGCAAGTAAAACCCATCAGCTATTTTGAGGCTGCAGCAACCCCGCGCCTGTGGCAGCAGGGCCCGCGCCCTCTCCAAGGAGCTTTCTTGTTCTTTGCTTAGCCCTTTTTGCTCTTCTTGATCCCTATGCAAAGCCAACTCCTTAAGCACCTACAAAAGTAAACAAAGAGAGAAAACAGAAAAGAAAAAGAGCCAAATGAAAGGGAAACACAAAGAAAACCACATAAAGGAAAGTAAAACATGAAGAAAGAAAGAAATAGGGAACTAAAGGAGAAAAGACCAAAATAATATAAGAAAGCTATAAAAATAGGGTGAAAACATCCTAAAAAACTACCCTATGAGTTCCATAAATGGAACTCATCAAATTCCCCAAAGCTAAACTTTTTCTCGTCCTCGAGCAAAACAAAATCCAACCCAAGGATACAAAATGATGAAATTATTCAAGCAAAGAAAGAAACCAGAAAAAGAGAAGATGGGAATATACACTAACTCACTTTCGTAGGAATCACGGTCAATTTTAGCAACTAAAGACAAGCCATTTAAACCCATATATCACCCTAGAGGATGAGTGATGCTCTCGTAAAGGTTTCCTAAGAGATTAACCTATAACTCTCATAATAATACAAACAAGGCAAAGTATGAAAAAGAAACCAAAATACAAGAAAAGCAAATAAATGTTCATGAAAGGACTTTTCAAAATCTACAAGTACAAATGAATGCAAATCTTTCTAAACGAGTAAGGGAGTGCAGGTTTCAAGATACCCGAGGTTGATTGAAATATAAATATGCTAAGCAAAGGAACTAGTTTTCGCAATCAACTTTCATCCCAAACGGTGTTACCGCGTTCTCCCTATTAGTCTCATATCTTCCCCTAGTGAGCATCTCAAAAGTTCCACAAAGGAACCGAAAAAAAAAATTTGGGCTACTCGACGTCTTGACAATGTATCCCCTCTCCTTAGGCTTTAACTCATAATGCCCTCCCTCGACATGTGACTCAACATCTAGGTCGAAAGAACTTTCCCAATGGTTGTAATGCAAGGACAAAAGGTTAGGGGTAGGCCTAAAATTTTAAAATTTGGCGGTATTCCTAATTAGTGAAGCAAAGGGTGATCAAACCTTCTCCTCATAACCAAGCAGTCGCCAAACAAAAACAAACTTACAACGTCAAGCTTATTCAAAGCTATAACCACAAGCATATATACAAAAAGCGTAAACGCTTCTCCCCCAAGCTTAAAGGAAGCATTGTCCTCAATGCTTGAAAAGGTGAAAAGAATCACATCAAAGTATTTTTCAATTTTCTCATTTTCACCTTTTTTTTCATATATTCAAAGCAAATGTCCTCGCCTCTTATAACTTTGGACGGCTTTTTCAATTTTGCATTTATTATGTCCTTGCCTCTTTTGACTTTGGACGGCTTTTTCCATCATTCATTTGCCATTATTCACAATATATACAAAAGACAAGCTTGCTTACAAATAGAACCAATATCCAACCTTATATACCACAAACTCCAAAAACATGACCATTTTCTTCACAAAAACCAGAAATGGAACAAAAAGAAACAAAAGGCTCAAGATCTAAAGATGCGGTTTGAAAAGAAGGGAAAAAGGCTCAAATGGTTAGCAAGAAGGAAAATGTAAACCCAATACACTAAAAAGAAAGAAAATGAACCTAGAAAAGAAAAATTACCACCCTGGAAATATGCCTTTGTCCTCCCTAGATGGCTCGGTCTCGAGTTTTAGAATTATGAGTCAAGATTCTAGATTAGGCCCGCAATAGTCAAGGATCCATGCCGCTCATGCAAATATATGTTGAAGGCTTGAAAAATAATGAACCTCACATGGATGTAGCAAAAACTCACTATCGGTGTCAATTCGACTATAGGAAGCAACTACCAACATGTCACAAACAAGTAGAATCCGGTTTCATGGTCCCACTAGTTCTAACCAACTACCTTAGCATGCTTTATCTTAGAATCAATCAAGTGTACTCTCAAACCGTGCACACCGTTACCACTTAGGAAGAAAATCAATCAATATACAAGTCCAAAATTATTATGTCCAAAGCAAGAACAAAACAAAAACACATTGCAAATTCGCCTTGATAAAAACAAAAATCTTATTGGGATTTTTCAAAATAAAGAACATGGAAATGCATATACAAATGTGCATGGCATATATGAATCAAAATCTCACAAAACATGTTAGAATACCCTCCCCTAAGCTTGAATGAGACATTACACTCAAACATAAACCAAATAATCCATGGGAAGGGAAAACAAGTATATCAATCTAATCAAACCAACATATGTCCAACAAGTCATCATCCACTTGAGAAAGAGCAAGGAAGGATATTATCGGATATTAGGTGGGTGTATATACCCGCAAATGACCCAATTAAACCTTTCAAAGCTAATTTCTTTAAGAACTGAACCTTGCCTTCCATATGCTAGCAAGTCAAACTTCCTTGATTCTAGATCCAAATCGAAGCACCAAAGTATGTCAAGTCATGTACCTAGCACAAGGCACACGAACATTTCCATGAGAGAAAATCTATTCTAAAAAGAAAAGAAAATGAAAGCAATAAAACACGGGTTACTTACCGAGAAAGGCTTGCTTAAGGTCCAAGATTGCCCGCTCTAGAAAATAGTAATTCAACGCACGCAAGAGCTTGTCAAATGCGCTACTACACATTTCATATGATAAGAGGTAGGCATATGACGGGAAGAGTACGTGCAACAAGGATAGTGCACGCAAATGAGGAGAGAGATGCCAAGATAAGGAATAAGAATCAAAAGAAAATTCAACAAAATAAGAAAATGAAAAAGAAGAAGATGAAGAAGGCAAACTCTCCTCAAAATATGTTTGGGTAGCTACATCACCCTTTTCCTCAATAGGGGACAAATAAGGCACATGTAAATCATCATAGAAAAGGAGGTCCCCAATAGGCTCATTACCAAAGGAAGGGAATGATATAGTAGTGTAGGGAGTTTAGTTGAAGCTCCTTGAAAAAGGGACATGAGAGGATGGAATAGGGGCTATAGTTTCACAAATGAACTCTTTCTCACCACCATGTCTCAAATCACCAATAAGAGCATGAAAATCAATCATAGAATCCTCAAAAGAAGAACACTCATGATCACCATCTCCCTCAAACATCCAACTTCCAAGAGGAACTACATAATCCCCTTCACTACAATCATGAACAACAACTCCCTCATCTTCCTTAAAGCCTAAATTCTCAAAGCCATGCATGAATGGATGCAAATTAATTTCAAACTCATCCCTCTCCCATGAAGCATTCTTAATGAACTCACTCAAAAGGATATGGGTTTTCATTTGACACTCAATAAAAACATTGGTCATAACCTCAAATGAGTCCAAATACTCATGGATAAAAGGATCACAATCATGCACTTGAGACTCACCAAGATGAGAAAGAGGGTTAGGATTTTCAAAATCAACAATCTCTTCATTCTCAACTCCTTCACCATCACTCAAATGCTCACCAACGAGATCCTCACACTCTCTTGGTTGCTCAAAATCATCATCATCATCCTCAACACATACATTAAATTGGGATTTTTCACAAACAAGCATCAAGGATGACAATTGGCTTTCTAACTCTTCTTTTCTTCTCCTTCCCTCCTCAAGACGCTCCTCATTCTTTTTCATTATCTCTTATTGACCTCTCATAGATTGAAGAATCATCTCCTTATTAGGCCCAAGATCATTATCAAGCTCAATGCACCTAATTTTAGATTCAAAAGTAGAAATAAAAGATTCAAAAGGGGTAGAAGGTTGAGGCTCAACAAGAGAAGAAGAAGTACAACCAAGATTGGAAGAATCAACATTAAGATCATGAGCATATACATCACATTAGGGAGTGGGGGCACAATCAAACACATGAGATTCATCATTAAGGGAACAAATCACATCATAAGAAGGCATGGTAAATAATGAAGAATATTGAAACACACCATTAGCATCAACTTGAGTATGCACTTCATCATCATGAACAAAAGGGGAAATAAAGTTGAAATCATGTATTCTAGGTTCACTTAAGGGATCATGTCACAAATCATGGGAGTTCATGCTAATATTAGAAGATTCAACACATTGCACATCAACATTAGAAACATGATTACCCCTATTATAAACATCCCTACCAAACCAAACATAAAAATCCCAAGCATCATCAATTGACAATATTCTAAACTCACAATTATGCATGCATTCAACTTCATCCCTAGTTTGCTCATTCAAACCAAAATAACAAATCTCACAAGCATTCCAAATATTACAACAATTATAGTCTAAAAATCCCTTAAGTCTAAGGAAATATTAACAAAAGGCTCATTGTCATATTGAGGAAATAAAAGACATGCCATTTTTTTCACAAAACAAACAAAAATCAAATAAAAGAAAAGTATAAACAAATACCTAGACTCAATCAATAAAAAACACTCAAACATAGACACCGTTCCCCAACAACAGCGCCATTTTGACGAGGGGAAAACTAGATCGTTATCTAATCTTCCCTTGGTCAAACTAAATTTATAAACACTTAACAAACCTAAATACGAGTATAGAGGAAAGTCAAGGGTCGAACACAAAGGAACAGTAATGTTCAAGCACTTTCAATTATGCACCTAAGCTAGGTCAAAGACGAAGGTAAGAGAGAATACTAACAACTAACGAAATAAGTAAGCAAGGAAATAAAACACTAGGAACAGGGATCAACAAGTTATCATGTCAATTTCAACAAGTTGGGAAGAGCATGCCAATCAAAAGTTGTGAAGACTAATGATAAGAGCAATCAATTGGAATCAAAGACCTATCTCCTAATTGTCAAGCTAGGGTTCACTATGAATAACAAACTAAGAGAATCACAATCAAAACCAATCGATAACTGCAATTCCTAAATCCATTGTTCTTGTCATTAGCAATTGCAATGCAATCTAGCATAATTCTCAAGGCCTAATCGAATTACACACATGCAAACCTTCACTTATAACTTTAATCTCAACAATCAATGAACACAATTCCCAAATTAATCACAATTAATTAATCATACAAGTTTCACCCAATTCCTAGCCAACAACTACTCAAATATCATCTTATATCAACAATAACCTAGAGGAATTAAGAATCAACAATATATCAAGAACAATTACACTAATCAAGCATCAAACATCAAAATTAAACCAAACAAACATGAATTTAAACAAAGCAATAAGGTGAGATAGAGTTAAGAATGCTTATTGATAATAGAAAAGATTTTGAACACAATTATCACACTTTTATCTTCAATCTCTCAATCACCATTGAAATCCTTCACTTTCTCTCTCTAAAACTATTCCTAATCTAGTGAGAGGAACTCCTAATCTACCCTAATCCTAGAGAGAGAAACTATTCTAAACTAAAGAATTTCATTTATCAAGAATAAAGGTCGTCCAATATATATACAAAATGAGAAAATAAATGAAATGGCAAGTAAAACCTAGAAACTCGCGCCCGCAGAGAAACCAGTCACGTCCGCGGAGGAGAAAACCCCCGCGCCCGCGCCCTGCGGGTGCCCACGGCCTGCCCGCTGGGAGTTCCTGGTCAGAATCGGCTTTTTTGAGGCTGCAGCAACCCTGCGCCCGCGGCCAACAGATCCGCGCCCGCGGCGGCAGGCCCCGCGCTCTCTCAAAGCCCTCTCCGTGCCCTCTCCAAGGAGCTTGCTTGTTCTTTGCTTAGCCCTTTTTTCTCTTCTTGATCCCTTTGCAAAGCCAAATCCTTAAGAACCTACAAAATTAAAAAAAAAAAAGAGAGAAAATAGAAAAGAAAAAGAGCCAAATGAAAGGGAAACACAAAGAAAACCACAAAAAGGAAAGTAAAACACGAAGAAAGAAAGAAATAGGGAAACTAAAGGAGAAAAGACCAAAATAATAAAAGAAAGCTATAAAAATAGGGTGAAAACATCCTAAAATACTACCCTACGAGTGTCATCAATGGCACTCATCAAAAGTTTTTTTTTCGAAAAAAAATCGGGTAGCCGATAGCATGCCGGCACCACTGCCGACTGCTGCCAGTGCCGGTGGCTGCCTACTGCTGGCAGCGTGTGTTGCTGGTGGCCGGCGGCCCACCGATGGTGGTGGTGGCTGGAGGTGGTGAGGCCGAAAGAAAGAGAAAAGGGAAAAAGAAATAAAAAGAAAAATAAGATAAAGGAAGAGAAAATTTACCTTGGGTTTTCTCCACTCAGGGCAAAGTTTGATCTGCCTCAAGTGTTGAATATTTATTGCCCTTCTCTAGAAACCCTTCTTCCTAAAATTTCCCTTTTTAATCTTTCCTAATACCTTCCCTAATAAAAAATTATTAAAATAAAACTTTCTAAATTAATTCCCAACTAAATAAACTTTTCGTTTATAAAATATTTCTAAACTTATGAAAATGAATAATTAAAATACTATAAATAAAACATTTCAATTTATTTAAATACTTCTCAAAATACTTATTTTAAATAAAATACGTATAAAAAAACGGGGTATTACATTTTATCTTCGAGAGAGCTTGTTTCATATCTTCTTTTGTTGGTTTGAACCCCAAGCCACTGGTGTCTTTTTTGGGTGCACCGGGTGTAAGGAGCATGTTCCCATCGTAAGGGATCCTTCTCTTTAGATGTCCATGGCCCTTTAAAAGCCTAGTACTTTACACTTGTTAGGGTGTATTAGGATTTGAATTCCTAACTGTTTGGGAGACCTTGAATTAGAAATGATACTCTCATCACACTTTTTTTGTAAGAAACAAGTAGGCGTCGCCAATGAGTTTTAGGAAAACTCATAAACCTCGTTCATGCCTTTCTCCCAAGTGGAGTTGAAGGGATAATAACACGAATTGTGATACCCATGCCCTAATTGGTCAACATAAACCGGAAATGAATTCGGGAGTGAGGGTACTAAAATAAAGTTCCTTTTAGGGAGGAATCGCTATTCTAGCCCTGTTACAGCCTTTACTAGCTCTTCCTTTTTTACAATTTCATGACCAAAAAATATATGCAATGTGATACCTAAAACTAAGTTAGTTGATTTTATTTACACACATTGATCACGTAGGAATTATATTATAAAGTCGTTATTCTTCATTTAATTCAAGTTTACGAGAAAAAACAAAATAAACAAGATTTGCCTTGACTTAAGTGATCACTCAACAATTAATTATACAATTCTATTCTTATTTAACACATGATTCTATGTGGAATTGATTAACTAGAAATCCGTTTAAAGTTATCAAACAACACTAATTAATTAATGAAAGTTATTTTAAACAATAAAAAATGTGATTGATCTAAGTGCTCGGGAATTTACCACTTCTCTTTGCTAGACCTTCGTTTAGAACACTTCTGGACTCTTTATTGTTCGGAACCTCCACTGTAGTAACAAATATAAAGACGGGTGAGTGTTTTGGACAAGAGGGTTTGGTTGCACACAAGTTCACAAGATTTCTGCCAGCCTTTTTAGGTTGATTTCTGTCTGTTTGAACCTCGTATTAAGCCCCTATTTATAGGGAAGGGATACGATTAGGGTTTTGAGCATTCTGCTGCAGTTCATTTATCTTAGTTCCAGTTTTTAGGAAATAAACTAATAGGGTGTTAAATATGAAAGAGAAAATATAGAGAAATGAGGGAAGATTGTTACGTTGTATTTTATATTCCATCTAGTACGGGATATATATACATGTACATTACCTAGGGTTCCATCAACTGATAAGACGAAATACCCAACTCTAGAGTATTCTAGATAGTACATGGGATAATAGTCATCCATATTTAGATATTATCATAACACTCCCCCTTGGATGACTATATATTGAATAAAGCAATAACTAACATTCACAATAAAACCCGTACAAAAAAATACACTATAATGCACATAAGATGCTACTCGTTAAAAACCTTACCAGGAAAACCCAGTGGGAAAAAAACCATGGTTAAGGAAAAAAAAGAGTGCAACGCGCATTAACTCCCCCTCATGACTACATCACTTGAGATCTTTAAGACGACGCAATCCAATGTCGTAAGCTGAATTTTTAAATGTTGCTATCGGAAGAGCCTTAGTAAATAAGTCTGCTAAATTCTCATTTGAACAAATCTCCAATACATTTATATCTCCATTATTTTGAAGATCATGAGTGAAGAAAAATTTGGGTAAGATGTGTTTTGTTCTGTCGCCTTTGATGTATCCTTCCTTAAGTTGAGCAATACAAGCTGCGTTATCCTCATATAAAGTTGTTGGTGCCTCTTTCCTAAATGATAAACCACAAACTTCTTTTATATGTTGAACTACCGACCTTAACCATACACATTCACGACTAGCCTCGTGAATTGCTAAAATCTCATAATGATTGGAAGAAGTAGCTGCAATGGTTTGTTTCATGGAACGCCAAGAAATGGCAGTGCCACCATAAGAAAACACATATCCAGTTTGTGACCGACCATTATGAGGATCAGATAAATAACTTGCATCTGCAAAACCAATCAAATTTTCTTTGGACAACTTTGGGAAATATAAACCCATATCCTTCGTACCTTGAAGGTAACGAAGTAAATGTTTAATCCATTCCAATGCCTTCGGGTTGGACATGAACTAAACATTGCTAATAAATTAACTAAAAATGATATGTCGGGTCGTGTATGACTTGCAAGGTACATTAGTGATCCAATTACACTAAGATACGGTACTTCAGGACCAAGAATTTCTTCATCATTATCCCGAGGTCGAAATGGATCTTTCTGTACTTCAAGTGATCTTACAATCATAGGGATGCTCAATGGATGTGCTGTATCTATAGAAAATCTTTTAAGAACCTTTTCTATGTATGTTGATTGATGCACAAGGATTCCATTCTGTAGGTGCTCTATTTGTAATCCCAAACAGAATTTTGTCTTTCCTATATCTTTCATTTCAAACTCTTTCTTTAAATAATTTACAGTCACTGAAATCTCTTCAAGAGTTCCAATGATATTCAAATCATCAACATACACTGCAATTATAACAAATCCCGATCTAAATTTCTTTATAAAAATACATGGGCTGATAGGATCATTCTTATAACCTTCTTTCAACAAATACTCACTTAGACGGTTATACCACATACGCCGAGATTGTTTCAATCCATAAAGAGATTTGTACAATTTAATACAGAATTGTTCTCGAGAACTAGATTTTGCTGCTTCTGGCAACTTGAATCCTTCTGGGAGCTTCATGTAAATGTCATTATCCGGTGGGAAATATAAATAAGCTGTGAGTACATCTATCAAACTTTAGTCAAGTCCTTCTCTTATTGCCAGACTAATCAAAAATCTAAAAGTAGTTGCATCCACCACAGGACAGTATGTCTCCTCATAATCAATACCAGGTCTTTGTGAGAATCCTTGTGCAACTAAGCGTGCCTTATATCTTACAACTTCACCCTTTTCATTTATCTTTCGCACAAAGACCCATTTATATCCCACTGGCTTTACACCTTAAGGTGTACGGACGAAAGGTCTGAATACTTCTCTTTTTCCAAGAGATTTTAATTCTGCTTCAATTTCTTCTTTCCATTTTGGCCAATCATTTCTTTGTCTACATTCTTCAATGGATTTTGGTTTATGATCCTCATTATTATCCATAACATATAATTCTACATTGCATGCAAAAACATCATCGACGTTGATTTGATTTCGGTTGCATGTAATTCCAGACATGATATAATTTATTGAAATTTCTTCATTATCAGGTACCTGAATTTCTTCTTGTATCATGTCTAAAGTCTCTTCTGGAGATCCTTCGGAAATTATTTCTTCAATTTGACCATCATAAATCAATGCTCCTTTTATTTTCCGAGGATTCTTATCTTTGGAACCTATTGGTCTTCCACGTTTCTGAATTGGTTTAGACTCATTAGCAAATTTATTTTGTCCTTCGGGGACATCTATTTTAAATGGAGCATTTACAGCTGGAATATGTGACTTGGTCACTCTTTTTGGGTCAGCAAACAATTGATTTGCTAAACTTTGTAAATGAATTATCTTTTGAACTTCCAGTTCACATTGTTTAGTTCGAGGATCATGATGGGATAATGATAATTCATTCCATTTAATTTCCTTTTCCAACTCTCTTTCTTCTCCCCCTAATGTTGGAAAAAGTGACTCATTAAAATGACAATCTGCCAAACGAGCCGTAAATAAATCCCCTGTTATAGGCTCAAGATATTTAATTATTGACGGGGATTAAAACAACATATATCCCTTACCTCCTTTGAGAACCCACCTTAGAGCGGTGTGGTGGAGGTATTGGAACATAAACCGCACATCCAAAAATTCTTAGATGGGAAATATTTGGTTCCTGACCATAAACCAATTGTAATGGGGAGAAATTGTGATAACTTGTTGGCCTAATGCGATTTAGTGCTGCTGCATGTAATATAGCATGTCCCCAAGCAGAAATTGGGAGATTGGATTTCATAAGCAATGGTCTAGCAATTAACTGAATACGTTTAATTAATGACTCTGCAAGACCGTTTTGTGAATGAACATAAGCTACAGGATGTTCAACATCTATCCCAATGGACATGCAATAATCATTGAAAGCTTGAGATGTAAATTCACCAGCATTATCAAGCCGAATAGTCTTAATGGGAGTATCTGAAAAATGTGCCTGTAACTTAATCAATTGGACAAGTTATCTTGCAAACGCCAGGTTATGAGTTGATAACAAAGACACATGTGACCATCTAGTTGATGCATCAATTAAAACCATAAAATATCTAAATGGTCCACATGGGGGATGTATGGGCCCACAAATATCTCCTTGTATACGTTCCAGAAAACTAATTGATTCAAAATTAATTTTAGCTGGTGATGGGCGAATAATCAACTTGCCTTCTGAGCAAGCAGCACATGAAAAATTATTATGAAGAATCTGCTGGCTCTTCAAAGAATGTCCACATGAATTCGTAATTATAATTCGCATCATTATTGATCCAGGATGGCCTAACCGGTCATGCCAAACAACAAAATTATCAGTAAACTTCTGGTTTACTATAGCATAAGCTTTAATAGCATTGATTTTTGTGTAGTACAAACCACTTGAGAATGTAGGTAGTTTCTCCAAAACATGTTTTGAGACTTGAGTTATATTTGTGATTTGAAGGAATTTGTTATTTTCTTCATTGATTGTCTTAATATGATAACCATTGTTGCGAATATCCTTAAAACTTAATAAATTTCTTTGAGACAATGGGGAGTATAAAGCATCAATTATTTTAATTTCAGTTCCCCAAGGCAATTTTATAGTGGCTCTTCCGGAGCCCTTAATGATATTTGTACTACTCGATATGGTACTCACATTAATCATTTTCATCATCAAATGAGAGAAATATATTTTATTTTTAAGTATTGTATGAGTAGTTGCACTGTCAGCAAGACATAATTCTTCACCATTCATAGCAAATTGAACTTGAGTAATATCCATGTTCTTCATGAAATAAAATACATGTCAAAATATTAAGCATAAAAATAAAGATGATAAAATAAATAAATCAATAAAAACACTCAAATAGTTCATAAATTTATAAAGCAAAAGTCCTTATTACAACATAAGAAATAAACTTAAGTAAATCACTAGAATAAGAAAACATAAGTCTAATACTTTAAACTGACACAAAACAATATAATATTAATTATTCCCTTCTTGGGAAGTGAAGAAATCAGTAACTTCTAAATGAGTTGTATTGCCGAAATCAAAATTATTCCCTTCCGGGAAAGTAAGGAAATTAGCAACATCGAAATGATTTGCATTGCAAAAATCAAAATCACCTTCACCATCGTAAAGAACAAGGTTTTCCTCAACTTTCTTTCCTTTCTTCAATGATTCTTTGGAGTTCTACAAACACGAGACCAATGACCTTTTCCTCTACAACGATAACATATATTAGTCTCACTTTTCTCTTTATCATTCCTACGTTCCCACTTCAGGTGGGAACTTGAATTTGTGTAATGACCTCAACGACCTCTATCATATCCATTAAAACCATGCCCACGACCGCGACCACGCCATTGGCCACGAGTCCACGACCGCGACCACGACCTCTACCTCGACCACTACTGTTGGAATGGTCTCTATTTTTAGTTTCTTTCCCGTTATGGGCTATCACATTCGCATCAGGGAACGGAATAGAGCCAGTAGGACGTGATTCATGATTTTTCATAAATAGCTCGTTAATTTGCTCAGCCACAAGAAGACAAGATATTAATTCAGAATATTTTTTAAAACCTTTTTCTCTATATTGTGTCTGCTGGACAATATTATTAGCCTGGAAAGTGGAGTATGTCTTTTCAAGCATTTCTGCATCAGTAATATTTTCTCCACATAATTTCAATTGAGAAGTTATTTTTAAGATAGCTGAGTTATATTCACTAACAGATTTAAAATATTGCAATCTTAAATTCAACCATTCATAACGAGCTCTAGGGAGTATCACTGTTTTTTGGTGTTCATACCTTTCCTTTAGATTACTCCAAAGGATTTGTGGGTCTTTCACAGTTAAATATTCATTTTAAAGTCCTTTATGGAGATGATTGCGAAGGAATATCATGGCCTTAGCCTTATCTTTAGGTGTTGCCTCATTAGCCTCTTTGATTGTTTCACCAAGCCCTTTAGCATCTAGATGTATTTCAGCATCTAACACCCATGATAAATAATTCTTTCCAGTAATATCAAGGGCCACAAAATCAAGCTTGGCGAGGTACGACATTTTTCACTATACAAAATATTGTTCAAAATTAGATCTCAAAAAATATCAAACATATACATATCAAAACATAATGGTTAATAATAAAAGTGTAATGGCACGATAAACAAATAAAATTAAGCAGTATCCAAATGATGCATAGTATAAAGAATTGTTCACATTAATATCCTATATTAATATGTATAATAATCATATATACTTAACCAAGCAGGTAAACTAGGGAAATACTAATCAAGAGCATTGCACGGATCATTATTAAGTTTATGTGGTAATATATTGAATAAATAGCAACCATAATAAAATATGGTAGCGTGTACATAACAATGCGGCATAATTCATGATTATAGCAAAGTCATAGCAATGTTAGCAATACGGCGTAGCAATGTTAGCAAAATAATATAACAATGCAGTATACTTGCGGCAAAACAAAGTCATGATTATAGCTAACATATACATGTGAAAAGGGTGAAGTTTACCTCAACGGGAGGAAATAAAAAACTAATGTGTACGAAGTTCTATATATATTATTTGATTAATATTTTATCCGATTTCCGATAATTAAAGCAATGGTGCTAATAACGTGTTAAATATGAAAGAGAAAATATAGAGAGATGAGGGAAGATTGTTACGTTGTATTTTATATTCTATCTAGTACGGGATATATATACATGTACATTACCTAGGGTTCCATCAATGGATAAGATCAAATACCCAACTCTAGAGTATTCTAGATAGTACATGGGATAATAGACATCCATATTTAGATATTATCATAACATAGGGAACTTTATCCGTTTATATCATTGACACCCCTCCGTTTGTCGACGCCGAGGAGGACTTGGGAGTTCCTGTTGTTGACGAGGCAGTTCGCCCTCAAAAGAGGGTGGCACGTCCCCGTGAGGAGGTTCGGGAGCGATGCGCCGCAGCTGATCGACGTCGCTAGGAGGACGTGGTCTGGGAGGCTCCTCCAAACTGGGACCCTCGGGTCCTTAAGTGGGACCCAAACCATCACGTATCGATTAGGAGTTGGCGTGGCATAGTATGTTTTTTCGCGTCTCCGTTTTTTTTTGTTGCTCTCTTTTATTCTTAAACCAAGCCGTAACCGTATTATTTTTCATATGTTTGTTAAAGTGAGCCTAGCATGCATTTGTACGGCTCGAGTGACTTGAGGGGACGTTTTGAGAGTTTACCCGGCGTGGTAAAAGAGGTGGTGGAGCTTTCGGGGATCAGCCCCCAGTTGGCGGCTCTTTGGGATTTATCAAGTCAGCTTGCTTCGTTAGCTTTCCTTCGTGGGTTGCTGGAGTTTTGGTGGGATTCCACCCACACCTTTCATTTCCCATAGGGAGAGATGACGGTTACCCCTTACGATTTCTCTATGATTACGGGTTTTCCTTTTTGAGGTGAGCGTGTAGTTGTGGAAGTCGTTAAGGGGTCAAACGAGAGACTACGTGACCTTGTGGGGGACCGTCTTGTAGCAGCCCTTTACTTGTATGCGCAGTCGTGTCCGTACTCGATTCTTGTCGACGTGTTGTATGCTAATGAGGTTGATCGGCAGTGTACGCCTGAGCAGCTGGCTCGGATCTACATTGCTCACGTTCTTTCCGCCACCATCTTGAGTGATCGGGGAGAGCGTTTCGCTATTGGGCTACACATTTGCCTTAGTGATTTGGGGTAAGAAGGTAACCTGGGTTGGGCGGAGGTGTCGTATGCTCTTATGCTCAAAACTATGGGGAAGGCGACTCGGGTGATGGATTTTGTGGCAGCTATTGAGGTGCCTCGGATCTCCATTTCGTGGCATGGTCGTATCCTCGAGGTGTGTGTTCATTTTTACCTTTTGTTACCTTTTTAATCACCATTTTCGCCATTTGATCTCATTTTCTTTCTTTTAGGCTTGGGGGTACTCGTACCTGCCTTTCTTAGCCCCTAGGATGCTCTAGGCGGCTCGCTTTCCTATCGGCCATCGTCTAGGTCACAATAAAGAAGAAGCAAGCGACTTCAGCCAGAGGATTCTTTCGGCGGCTCGTGCGTCGGTGAGTATATTAACAACACATGTATATATTTATTGTTATTATCTTTTTTTTTTATGATTTTTCATGGGGTTGTGTAGATCGATCTCCGTCCTTGGAGTTTGATCGTCGGAGTCCCTGAGGCTGTCAAGTCCGGCATGGTTCGTTGCCATTTTCGAGCCCTTTATTAGGGACTTTCGGTTCTCTAGAGGACAGACGCTTGGTTTTTAGGTGAGCGTGTTCTCTTGCAGGCTTCGTCCGAGGATCCTTTGTTTCTTACGGACCCTCAGGCCCAAATGCTGCGTCCAGACCTACTCTCTACCAAGGATCGAGATTCGGCGATCCTTGGTTATCCAGCGAAGCATCTGGTGCTACGGGATGCATCTTATCTGACATTCGTTGCATTAAGGCTGACTCCTTTTCTAGCTTTTGTTCCAGCTAGTATTTTTACTGTCTCTTATTTATTTATTTTTTCTTTTACCCAAGTCGAGCTAAGCGGTTAGGTACCTCCTACGGCGGAGATCATGTATATCGATGCTTTTGGGTCGGTATTTCGTGAGATTCTCCCAGCAGCAAAGGATGAGGACATACCATTCGTTCCTGAAACGGTTCAGATGGTATGTTTATTTTGTATATGTATTCATTATTTTTTTTCTTTCATATACATTATTTTGATAACTGCCCTTGTATTTTTTTTTGGAATAGGTTCTGTAAGAAACTGTCAACGGCATGGTGAGGATTTTGCGTGCTTTCCAAGCTGCTTATCGGAGAGCCCTTGTTTCTTTGTCATGTCGTGATCATCGGAAAGTCACGGTAAGTCTTTTCTTTACTTCTTTTTTTTAATCAAAGTTATTACACATTTTGTGTACTAATATTTGTCTTGGATTTTGTAGGATGTAAAACATCCTTTCGAAAGTCGTCGAGCAACCTGAATTCCTTGTATATATATAATTTTATCATGGGAAACAAATGTACATATATTATTATTTTTTTACGTATGACACACATACTTTTTATATGTATCATATATTTTTTGTTTCAATGAGTTTCTTTTCTTCTCTTTTTTTTCCTCTTTTATTATTATTATTATTTTTTCAAAGAGAAAAATAAGAAAAAATTTCCGAGGGTGGGAAAGGGTTCCCTACTTACCCCCCTCGAAAAAATAATAAAACACAAAAAATAAAGTAAAAAAGTAAAAGGAAAGGAAAAAGAAAAAGAAAGGAAAAAAGGAAGAGGAAAAGGTGAGAAGGAAAAAGGAAATAAAGAAAAATATAAATAAAATAAAATAAAATAAAAAAAAGAAGTTAGTACAAAAATAAAATAATAAAATAAAAGACACATGGAAAGAGGGAAAAAAAAGGAAACAAGTGTTAACAAAGTCAAGCGTATGATTAGTCATAAGATTCCGTTAATATTCCGTTATTTTGAGGTTCAAAAATACGGAAATAAGCCTAATAACATGTCGCGACAGTAAAATCGCGTGCAACTAGATGGGTTGCGCGCTTCTGTCGCGCGCATGTAAATTAGATGTGCGCAGTGTGGCGCAACTGATGAGATGCGCGTGCCACATGTGAGCAAACTTTCCTTTGATCAAAAATTGACAAAATTTTGCCCCTTTTAGGTCTATTTAAACGTGGTTTTGTGTAGGCTTTTGATCATCTCGCATTCATTTGTTAGTAACACTATAAAGAAAAAGAATTAATCTCTCTAATTTCTTTCTCTCTTTTTTGAACAATGGCGAAAACCTTTAATCAACGTTTGAAACAATGGGTCACTTCCCTTTCAATTGAGGATAAATTAGCTTTCAAAATATACCACCTTGACCCTTTATTGAACTATATGCAATTAGTTATTAATATTGACTTCCTTCATACCGCTGTTAATCGTTGGGATTCTAGTCACCATCTTTTCCTTTTCATAGGGGATGAAATAGTCCCATTACCTGGTGAGTTTATGGCTTTACTAGTTTTCCCTGCAAATACTCTCCCAGTGACATATACCCGTAACTTGTCAGATTACAAACCTTTTTTCCAAATATTTTTTGGTTGAAAGACAATGGTATGGCCAATATGGGTACTGAAGAAGGCGTGAATTTATTTTAATTAATTGAACACTTTGTCACCCCTCGTGACAACTTGACTAAACAACGTTTTAAGATTCGTGCTTTATGTTTTTGTCTTGTTGTCAATTCTTTACTTAGGACAGGTAAAGAGTATGGAGATTATTCCATGGTGTCCATAGTGGAGCAAATAGAGGGGTGTCACTCACCAGCCCCTTTAGCTATAGCGGAAACTGTTCTTTGCTTGAATCGCCTTAGAGAAGACCCTAACGAGATCAATTTCACAAGAAGTCCACACCTATTACACGTACCTTTTTTTTGTCGTTTTTTTTTCACAAGTAATGAAGTTGTACTGGTCCTGCCAGCGCAATCTTCTAAGATGCGCAAGGGTGGCGCGCGCAACTGGATGTGATGCACGTGCCACGTGGCTGTGTAATGTCGCAATAATTTTTTCTTTTTTTTTTTAAGATTTGGCTCAAGGAGCGTTTGCGAATTGTTGATCAGCCACCAAATCTTGAGGCTAACGGAGTAAGAACATTCCCCGAACGTCGAATTGATGAGCGTCATTTAAGCGCTCAAAAGAATAAGATTTAAGTCCTTTTTCTATATTTTCTTTCTTTATTTTACTCTTATTTTCTTAGTTTTCCTTGTTTTTCCTTTTTAATAACTCATTTTGGGTTTTGATTAGTTTTTCATGTTTTTAGTCCTTAATTCATAGTTTTAGTTTTATTTCTTTTATTTCTATTTTATTTATTTCCATTTTATTTATTTTGTTTTATTTGTCTTCTATTTCTCCCTCATGTTCGGTTGTTCGTGTAGGTGATTGCTCGGGACAAGACACGATTCAAATTGTCATATTTGGAGTTTCGATGTTCAAGCTTGATGTTTTGTGATCTTAGGTTCAAAATCAATTAAGTGTTGCAACGATATCAAGCCAACAAGTCTCATCCCATCTCACTACCCTTTCGCTGCCAACATATCCTTCACCCCAATATTCTTATGCTTCACCACACCAAGCTCCCCTGCTCCCAGCCAACACAAGAGCCGCAATACCTAGCAGCCAACACCCATAACAGCATCACCTCCGCACCAACTTCCCCTGTTCCCGCAACACCCACCAGCTCTTGCCAATCGATTCACCACCGCAGCCACCTATTCACCGATTCACAACCGCCACCTGCCAAAACCACCATCACCCACCAGCCACTCATTGCCGCACCTGCCACCTCCAATCACCACCTAACAACAAACGCCGCACCACCAATCCCTGCCACCCACATCAACCGCAACCACGCACAGCAGCGATTTCCGGCCACCACTCTTCATCAACTCCTAAACCGAGTAACCCCAATCGAACAAAATCAAGCCCCAATTCAATTGGAATTCCCCGCGGGCGCGGGTGTGAGAGGAGCGAACACGGGGCTTGATGCACCAAATCTACCAATTTGTGGCAAGAAGCAGCCGTGGTCTCTTCGCGGGCGCGGTCTTCTGGGTTCAATTTGAACCGTATCACGAGCTTCTCACATGATTTTAATGAAGTCCAACGGCCTTGATTGATGCTCGATGATAGACGATGAGGATGAGCGGTGATGATTGAAGATCATAATGATTGATGGACGGTGGTGATGGTGATGCGTTTCAACGGAGAACAAGCAGCCAAAAAATCGAAGGAGAAGGGAATTTTTTGGGGGTCTGATATTTTGGTTTTGGGTGGGGATTTGTTTTCTTTTTCCTTTTCCTTTTATTTATTTATTTCCTTTTCCTTTTATTTTCTCTTTTCTTATTTCTTTTCTTAATTTATTTTCCTTTCTAATTTTTATTTCCTTTACTTAGTTTATTTATTTTTTATTTTCCTTCTTTTGTTATTTTTCTTAGCTTAGTTTAAATACCCATTTTTGGGGGATAATTAGAATCCAATTATTATTTAATTTTCTGAATTAGCATAGTAGTAGTTTCTCTCTCTAGAATTAGGTTAGATTAGGAGGTTCTCTCTCTAGATTAGGAGTAGTTTTAGAGAGAGAAAGTGAAGGATTTCAATGGTGATTGAGAGATTGAAGATACAAGGGTGACAATTGTGGTCAAAATCTTCTCTATTTTTAATGAGGATTCTTAACTCTATATAACCTTATTGCTTTGTTTAATTTCATGCTTGTTTGGATTGATTTTGATGTTTGATGCTTGATTAGTGTAGTTGTTCTTGATATATTGTTGATTCTTGATTTCCATAGTTGTTAGTTGATTTGATGATGATGTTTCTTGAGTAGTTTACTTGCTAGGGTTTGGGTAGACATGTGTGATTGATGAATTGAGATTGATTTGGGAATTTGAGTAGTTCTTGTGTTGTGATTAAATTGATTCATAGAGGTTTGCATGTTGCTTAGTTAATTAGAATTGCTAACCATGATTGCTAGCATTGATTGCATGATTGAATTGATTGACATGACCACTTGATATCGATTTGATCATAATTGGTTGAGTATTTGATTATGTTTCTTCTTATTGTTTAGCACTAGAGAAATATATGTTAGAGAGTATGAGGATGATTAGTTAAATGCTCCTAATTGCTCCTACTATTTGTCTTTTCATTGCTTGGATGGCTTGATTCCCTAATTAGCTTGGTTATCATGAATGCATGTTGATCCCCATTCCCTAGTGTTTTATTTGTTTGGTTCTTTGCTTAGTTAGTTGGTTAGTGTTTACCTTTTACCCTTAGACTTCGACCTAGCTTAGGCACATAATTGAGAGCACTTGAACATAACCGTTCCTAGTGTTTCAACCCTTGACTTACCTCTATACTTGTATTTATGTTAGTTGAGTGATTATAAATTTGTTTGACCGTAGGGAGGATTAGTTCAATGACATAGTTTTCCCCACGTCACAAATCCTCTACAAGCATAAGAATGAAGAAGAATGGACTTCGTTTTTCTGTCATGGGGTTCCTAACATATGCTTTGTGATTCCTTGGTGGAACATAAGTAGTATGATTTGGAATAGCTTTAATTGTCCCTTTATTAGGCTCTTAGGCCTTTCTAGCACTACTTACATCTTTCCTTGCAGGGTGATGAGACAATATGGGATGAAACAAATTATTCCCCCACAAGATTGTGATGCCCCTAAGGATGTGATCTTTAAACCCGAATGAATTCCCCGTTGGATGGAATATTGGTCAAGTCTTCCTAGGTGGGTAGTGAAAAATCCCACGGCGAGTATTGTTTTATCCTCTTTTTACAAAGCTTGGATGAATGCGGCGGAAAAGGGAGAGCTAAATAAGGCTCGATCACAAAATGAAGCCACTTTGTCCAACAATCAACCTAAGCCTTTGATGCATTCGGCCACTATTACTCCTTCCAATGGCTAAAACAAAGGAGTGAGAAGAAAGTTAGCCTTCTCCTCATCACCTAAGGCTCGTTCAAGGGAGCCAAAAAGAAAGGCTCCACCTAAACCTGCGTAAAAGGGTGTGAAGATTAAGAAACCTTCACAAAATCCTTGCAAAAAGACTCCAACAAATGACAAAGGAAAAAATTGAAAAGGCCCCCCTTTTTTCTAATCGCAAGTAAAAATTGAGATTTTATTCGAGCGTAAAATTCGGGGCTCGCATTTTGTCATTAGGTGGCGTGAGCAACATACAAGGTTGCGCGTGCCTGCCGCGCGCAACTGATTTAGTTGCGCATGACATCCATGTGCAACTATTTTAGTTGCGCGCGATACCTATGCTACGAGTGTATTTTTTTAAAAAAATAATTTAACCGCATTATCCCCCCCCCCCCCTAATGTGAAGAGTTTTTCGTGATGTTTGAAAAAATTTGAACACTTTGAATGGTATATTGTTTTTTAATTGCCCCCCTCCCCAAGTGTGGTGAGCTTTACCGCGGTGTTTGGTAAAAGTGCATAACACTTAGGGCCTGTTCTCATTGACTGAATTCAGCTGAACTGAACTGAAATTAATATATTATAAGAAAAGGAAATTAGGAGCTGAACTGAACTGAACTGAGCTGAACTAAACTGAACTGAACTGAACTAAACAGAATTTCAACGCATGAGAACATACCCTTAGAATGGTTTTTTGAATACTACAAAAAAGTTTCTTTAATGTTTATTAATTGGCGAATTTCATCACCCCCAAAATCCATTAATCTGACAGCTCCTCTTAATAGAATTTCAACTATGCGGTAAGGTCCTATCCAATTAGGTTTGAATTTCCCTCTTAGATCGCTTGGTGGACCTCTAACCTACTTTAGTACAAAGTCACCTTCTTTAATATTTCGGGGTCGTACCCTTTTGTTAAAATGTCGCGCAATGCGTCGTTGGTAGACTTGTACATGATGCAATGATCTTAATTGTCGTTCGTCGAGAAAGAAAAGCTCTTCATATCTCGCTCTTACCCATTTAGCTTCCGGTAGCTTACTTTCTTGTATGATGCGTAGGGATGGTACTTTCAGTTCAACTGGTTGAACTACGTCCATTCCGAAAACTAAGGAATATGGAGTTACTCTTATAGATGTTTGTATGGATGTTTTATAACCCCATAGAGCGAAGTGTAGTTTGTTCGGCCAACCTTTATAATTTTCTACCATTTTCTTAATGATGACTGTTATGTTTTTATTTGCCGATTCTACAGCTCCGTTCATTTGAGGTCTGTATGGAGATGAGTGATGGTGTTTTACTTTATAACGAGCTAAGAGTGTCTAAACTTCTTCTTTTAATTGAGATCCCTGATCATTAATTAGGTCGTGTGGAACTCCATATCTACAAAATATGTTTCTCTCAAGAAACTTTGCGACATGTTTAGAAGTGATATTTACATCGGAAGCAGCCTCGATCCACTTAGTAAAGTAATCGATGGCTACTAGTACGTACTTGTGTCCTCCTGTTCGTGTTGGAGAAATTTTACCAATTATGTCAATTCCCCAAGTCGAGAAAGCCCAATGGGAAGCGAGGTTGTATAGTTCGGATGGTGGGAGATGTTGTAAGTTAGCTAACATTTGGCACTCTGGACATTTCTTGACATATTATATGCAATCATGTTCCATAGTGGACCAATAGTACCCTTTTCGTGAGATTATTTTAGCAAACATTTTTCCATTCATGTGAGGTCCACAAACACCTTTGTGAGTATCTTCCATAAGGCGTGTGGATTCTGGTTGGTCTATACACAATAAACTTAAACCATTAGGCCCCTTTTTTCATAATAGACCATTTTATAGACCATATTGGGCTGCGAGTGTTCTCAAGGCTCGTTGTGAAAGGAATAGTGTCCTACGAACAAGTGTATTATTCTGATAAGGGGTTCGAAATTATTAGAAAGATAAATTTTAAGTGAGGTCAAGTGATCGAAATGCCTGGGTGGAGGCCGCTTCTGATCAATAATATTAATGCATAATTAATATTACAAATTAATCTTGACCGAACCCTTCGGGTCACACCCAAGCAACTAACGAGCCAAAGCGACGAATTAATTAGGAATTAATTAATAAGTCGACCGAGTAATTAATATTTAGACGTCGGAAATTCGATCTTGGAGCGTCGAAACCGAGCGTCGGAAAGTCGAGTCGAAAATATTAAAAATACGAGACTTGAAAATAATAATAAATCAATAATGACCAAAATACCCCTAGCATTGGAAAACCGAGTGCTAGGGGCGCGACAAATGCTAGCAGCCCACACCAAGTGCGGGGTTAGGCTAGCATACCGCAGCCCGCACTAGTGTGTGTGGCTGTGCTAGCATACGACAGCTAGCAGCCCGCACACTTGGTGCGTGGCTTGCTAGGTCGAGGCAGCCAGCAGCCCGCACATTTAGGTGCGAGGTAAGCTGGGACGAGGCCTCACAGCTGCGCCATGGCAGCCCACAAGGGTGCCATGGGTGCCCAAGTGAGCTTCCACGTGGCCGGAGCTAAGGGGAGAGGTGTCCGATTATGGGGGTAAGAGTGGAGGGTAAGTTTGGTCCTCCCTCTTCCAAATTGTCCTCACCTACTCCTCCTTATATGCTTGCCACTTGTTGATTTATTATTAGTTTGATTATTAATTATATTTTAGCTTTAAAATAAAAAGGAAAAATAAAATTCTCCCACATTGATTGGAGAGCTTTTCACACTCTTGCATTTCCCTATAAATACCCAACTTTGGGTATTAGGAAAAGCACTAGAGTAAGAGTTGAAAAAGGCATTACCATTGTGAAAACCTTTGAACTCAAGAGTTTAAAAAGGCATCATTATTGTGAAAACCTTTGAACTCATTAATTACTCGGGTTTAGGTCGGGCCTTGCTAACTCCAAGGCATTGGACCTTAGTCGGTGTTTGAGTTGTGGGTAGACTTCGTGTTGGAGATCGTCGTAATTTTGAGGCTAGATTTCGAAGTAAGAGCCCCTCGAGGTCGGGCGAAGCACGCGTCAAAGGTAAAATTATTATCTTAATCGTGTCATTAAGTTAATTATGTTTATGGTTTTATTTATTTCGAGTGCGGTCTTGTTTTTGGGTTTGTTTTCGCGGTGAGTCGGACTCACCAAACCCCAACAGCGGTATCGGAGCCTCGCTCGTTTTTTTTTAAAATCATATTATTTTTCAAGGTGTTTTTATGGCTTAATTTTTCTGGTTTTAAGTTGCTAATTAGATTAGTATCTCGGTTTATTATTTTTAATCCCGTATTAGAGCTGACTTTAGCTCCTGAACCAAGATTTCGACCAAAAAATAGTGAATTTTGGGTGGAATAGGCATTCTGGAAATGGTTTTACCCTTTCAGAATTTTGTTTTTAGCCAAAAAACGACCAGAAATGCACTTTTTGAGGGATCTTTTGTTTTAACAAATAATTTTAAGTCTTTCTAACCTTGAAAATTAATTTCATATTTATGGTGGTTATGTAATTGGTTCAATCCTTATTTTATATGCAATTTTAAACCTCTTAAGACATGATTACTTGGTAGTAATTTATGTTTGAAAGCTTGGTTTTATTTTTCCACATAATTGCAAAATAATTGCATTAAATGTGAAATATTTATTCTTTGAGGCGTCTAAGTACTAAAGATTCAATCTTTATTATGTTAAGTGATTGTAACTTTGAGTTACTAAATTCCATGAATTTTTGTTGAACTTTGTTGATTTAATCATTTTTAAGTTGATTGGAATCATAAAGTTTGAAACTTGTGATAGAAATTTGTTTATCTTCATATTGGAAGATACAATTTTTCAAGGGTTCACAAGTATTAAAGTTGGAATTTTTATTGAACATGTGTTCATTTTTCCAACTTCCTTTTATTTTGTAAAAATCTCAAGATTAATTTAAATTAATTAAATTAATAGTGATTAATTGTCCTCTTAATTCTGTTGCACCAAGTTAAACCAATTTTATTAAAGAATGGTTCTCGGAATAATTTTTGGTTTCATGTACTTGGATGAATTTATTTAAGTTGGACATGTTATATTTTCATTTTTCCTCAAAATTGATTAAATCTAAAATTAATTTAGAATTGATTAAATATGTCACACAAAATCGAGATTTTCCCGAGGCTTAAGCATTAAAATCAAGGACGCAGAAGCCTTGAGCATGCTCTCGATCAGCTGGGCTGCTCAGGCAGCCATGGGGCTGCCGAGGCTGCTGAGGTGCCCCGACTTGGTGCTACTGTGAGCGCGGAGGATCTGCTGTGTGCACACCTTGGCGTAAAATTGCGGCCAAGGCAGCCACAAGGTGCGGCAGCAGCTAGGTGTTGTGCGCGCAACGTGTGTGCAAGCTTGTGGCTTATCATGGGTGAACCGCATATGGTGTTTGCATTGAGCTTGCATTGAACGTGTTTTTGTGTGTAGCTTGGTACATAATTTAGGGTAATATGCGTAGACATTATTTGCGAAGCAATGTGGTGCAATGAGCTCGTACAACATGGCAATAATGGGCCGCGACTTGGTGTGTGAAAGTTCGCTGATGTGGGCGGTGAATTGTATCGAGTTCCTAATGATTAATTTTGCGGAATAATAAAACAATGCATATAGGAACTTGCAAGGACACACAGATTTTACGAGGAAACCTTCCAGGACCAAACTGGAAGTAAAACCTCGACCCTATCTTGGGCATTTCAAACACAAATCACTTCACTATAATAGGGCAAACACCAAGTTACAACCTATTAACACAGACTTTTATTCACAAGTTCCACACTTGCTACTCGATTGGACCCTATCCTACCCAATCTAAGTACCACACTTAGATTCACTCGTACTGCCAAAGTACAAAACTCTCAGCTTCACACTAGAAGCTTATACACTCTGTATGCAATGTAAAAAGATATCAAACTCACCCAAATAACCCAACCAATACAAATGTAGGACACCTAGTATATGATAGGCAAGCTATGCATGAAATCCGAAACTAATATGACAAGTTAGAAGCTTTGTACACTTACTCAATTAATGCTCAGTGATTTCTCCACGCATAAACTTGCAAAAACCTTAAACCATTTTGATCTCTACTATTTATACAAGTATGAATTGTATAGTAAGTAGGTTTTCTAAAAGATAAATAAGTTAACTTAACTTATCTTTAAAACACGGTTTTATGAAAATGATATTTGAAGAAAATCTTTTCCGGAAAATAAGACAGAAAGATATTGTTAAAAAAGAATCATATCAACAAACCGATTTTAAGAAATAAAACCTTTTAGAAAATATTTTCTTAAATCTATCTTTTATATTTTCTTTATTAATTTATTTACCAAGCAAACTTTCCACGCTTCTAATAAATCTCGTGCATTAACCTACTTAACATATTAAAAATAATCTAGAAGATAAAAACCTTAGCTAAATTAAATTGATGTGCCGCGTTTCTGTACAGGTAGGTTACTTGGGCTCTACGCAGAGTAAGTTCCTTCAGGGATCTTAGCTTGCTTACTTCAAGTTCCTATTAGGGAACTCGGTTCTTGTTAAAGAACTTAGTTCTTGTTAGAGAACTCTTCTTCTCTTCGGTTTAACTTTTTGTATAAAGATCTCCTCATGTCTTCTTAGTTCTAGTTACTTATTCCATCACCACGATCAACTTCACCTAAACTAATCAAACACTTCCCCCTTTTTGATGATGACAAACTTAAGCAAACTCTTGTGAAAAGTTAAACAAAATAGAAGGGCATATTTTTTTATTTATTAACAAAAGATAAACACACAAATAAATAAAAATACGAAAACAAAAAAGAAAAACTAAACAAAACAGAACATAAATAAAACAAAGAAATAAAACAAATAAAACAAGAAATAAACTAAGCTACTTGGCATCATATTAGAAGAAATTTCTAATACTTTATCAACTGGAACCCAGAACAACTTTCGCTTCCAAGTTTGCTTCTTCTTTTCCCCCTTTTGGCATTATCAAAAAGTCTTGCTTTTTAAAGTTTATTAAGCATCTAGCCACAACCCCACAAGCAATTCATCGAGTGTAGGAAACTGAAGGCAGCGCTGCTAACTTCCCTTAAGCCAGTTCCACTTTCCTGCAACATTTTTCATAATGCACAAATACACACATGTATAGGCAGTTCCAAAAGAATTCATTAAAACTAAAATAAACATCCTGCTGAAAAAATTTTTACAAAACAAAAATAAAATTGTTCAGGAACCTAAAAACATAAACTGAAAATGTTCATGACTGAAATAAGAAAGGCTAGGATAGGCTAAATAGGATAGGTTGGGAATAAGGTAGATTAGGTCTGAAGGAGTTCACGAATCTTCTTGTTGTCCTCCTTGGTTTGCTGTGCAGAGGCTTCCAGCTTGTCTTCCAGGCGCTTGATATCCATCTAGAACTCCTCCTTCTAAGACCTGAGATTGCTCTCAAGTTTCTGCACAGTTTTCTCCAACTGCTGCACCTTCCCAGTGACAGCCTTGATCTCCCCCGTGGCTACCTTAAGCTGCTTCTCAACAGTTTCAACTCGATCAGTAAGCTCTGCCACCTGCCCAACCAGAACCTTATCTTCTTTAGTATCAAGCTCCAGAGGTACATCCATGCTTGTCTTAGGAACTGAACTGGCAGACAGTCTCCTGCTCTTCCTCACATGTTGCTCTGGAACCTCTTTCCCTTTTCTTTTTCCTCCTGCTCTCCTTTTCAATTCTACTCTCCTCACCTTCCCATTCACTATCTCCAAACTGATGCCCTGTAATGTCTCACCATTTATCACATTCTCAGTTTTTTCTTCCAAACCTTCATAGACCCCTTTCAATTTTACACCAAGTGACTTAAAAACGGTTGACAAAATAGCTCCATAGCCCACTTTGTTCTTTCCTGGAACACAATGTGCTAGATGTTGATACATTAGTGAAGGAAAGTTCACTTTGATTTTTCAAGAGAGACAGAAGATGACAACCATATCCATCAAACATGCTTCACTCTTCTATTGAGTTCTAGGTAGAATTGTTTTTCGAACCAAGTTGAACAACAACTTGTTCAGTGGGCTAAGATCATTGTGGCTCATGATATTCTTCCCCCTTTTTCTTCCTAAGGCTTCAGCAATATCACCCCCCAAATACTCACCTACTTTCACAATTCCCTTTCCCTTAAGGTACATCTCATAACCCTCAATTGGTACTTTCAAAATTTTTCCCAATTTTGCAACATCAAACTCAATTTTCTTTTTGTTGAATAAACAAGATATTTTTCCTTGTTTCACTTGGAATTTTTCACAGAATTTAGTCATTGCAGCAGGATACATAAAATTATTTGAAGCATTAGTTAACAATTTCTCCCACCCTTGAAATTTAATCAAATCAAGAAATTCCAAAAACCTAGACTTCTTGCAACAAGATGAATAAAGTCTATGGCCAACAGCATACTTCTTAGCATCGACATTGAGTTCCAATTTCTCATCATCATCTTCTTCCTCACCCTCCTCTCTGTCCTCTAATTCATTCTGTTCCTCTCCTCCTTCCTCTTCTCCATCGTCTTAATCATCATCCGACTTAACCCCTTTAGCAAAATCATCAACCTCTGCCATTTTTTCTTCGAGTGTTTTTCCTCTCAACTTCTTTTCTTTCCATTCTTTGATCCAGGATTCGTCTTGTTCACTCTTGCTTTCCACTTCTTCGATGAGTTTAGGGTTTGACATTGAGGGTTTAGGGTTTTCCGAGTCTTTGATTGAAGTTGGAGTAGCTTTGTAATTTACCATGGCTAAGGGAGAGGTTTCTTCTTGGATTGTTCTTTCGGAGTTGTGTGAGTTTTCTGATGAAACAATTTCGGCAATAATAACCATGGTTTTTGAGTGGTGGTTTTGAGCTTTAATGGTTTTAATTGAGGGAAGGTTAAAGTGATTTGACAGTGAGGTGAAAGTGGTGGGTGAAAGATGCTTTTTTAATTAATGAAGCTGTGTGATGGAAATTAATGGATTCACTGTTCAGTCATTTAATTGAACATGTTCAATTAATTTTGTAAAATCATTTAGGAAGGATGAATTTTCCAAAAATCTTTACTTTCCAAATTCAGATAATTTTTAAAAAAAACTTTCTAAAAATAAAACGCGCAATTGGATCACGCTTTCTATGCATATGCAATGTGCATTACTACTAATTATTATAGTTAAGCGTTTAATGAACTTACCTCTAGTAATTAACAACGGTGACACTTCAGCTATGTTTAGCACACCAAGATTGTGCTAAATGCTCTTTTTGCTCTATTTACATTATTTTTGACTTTGCCATATCTTGGAACTTCAGAAGCAATCAATTCAGCTTGATCATTCCAAGTTCCAATCTCAATTTCTCAAATCTTTCTCTCCTCAAGGGCTTGGTTAGAATATCTGCAATTCGATTTTCAGTATGACAAAATTCTAACTTAATATTCCCTAGCTCCACATTATCTTTTAAAAAGTGAGGCCTAATGTGGATATGTTTTACCTTTGAGTGTTGAACTGGATCCTCAGAAATACATATAGCACTGGTGTTATCGCAGTAAATAGGCACACATTAAAAAATAATACCAAAATTTCTAACCTGTTGCTTTATCCAAAGTACTTGTGAATAACATGCTGCTGCTGCCATGTACTAAGCCTTAGCTGTAGACATTGCAACTATGTTTTGCTTCTTGGAACCCCAAGAAACTAAACAAGGTCCTAAAAACTGTACCATACCTGAAGTTTTCTATTGACCAAATCACATGCATAGTCAGCATCAGTAAAGCCATTTAAATCAAAGAAGTCACTTCTAGGATAGAAGAGACTCAAATCATCAGTTCCTTTTAGGTATCTAAGGATTCTCTTTACTGCTTTCAAGTAAGACTCCTTTGGGTTTGCTTGGAACCTGGCACACAAACTTACACTAAAAGATATGTCAGGTCCACTAGCTGTTAGATAAAGTAAAGAACCTATCATACCTCTATACATAGATTGATAAACACAAGTTCCAGTTGGATCTTCATCCAATCTGGTTGCTATACCTATTAGAGTGTTATTAGTCTTAGCATTATCTAGCTTATATTTCTTGATCAGTTCCTTGATATATTTTTGTTGATGGATCATGATTCCTTCTTCAGTTTGCTTGATTTGCAATCCGAGGAAGAAGTTTAATTCTCCCATCATGCTCATTTCAAATTCTCCACTCATAAGGTCAGCAAAATACTTGCACATAGATTCATTAGTTGCACCAAATAAAATATCATCAACATAAATTTGTACAACTAATATGTCAGTTCCATTTGATTTTAAAAACAAAGTTTTATCTATTTTACCACGTTTAAAACTATTTTGCAAAAGGAACTTAGACAATCTTTCATACCATGCTCTAGGAGCTTGCTTTAGCCCATAAAGAGCTTTGTAAAGCTTATATACATGGTTTGGGAACTCTGGATTTTCAAATCCAGGAGGTTGTTCCACGTTGACTTCCTTATTTAAAAATCCATTTAGAAATGCACATTTGACATCCATTTGGAACAACGTGAATCCCATATAAGCAGCAAAAGCAATAAGTAAACGAATAGCCTCTAACCTGGCCACTAGTGCAAATGTTTCTTCATAGTCTATTCCTTCTTGTTGATTGAAACCTTGAACAACAAGTCTTGCTTTGTTCCTGACAATAATACGATGCTCATCTAGCTTGTTCCTAAACACCCACTTTAGACCTATAGTCTTCTTATCCTTGGGTCTAGGTTCCAGATGCCAGACTTTATTTCATTCAAACTCATTTAATTCAGCTTGCATAGCATTAATCCAGTCTGCATCAGTTAAAGCTTCAACATAGTTCTTAGGTTCCATAAAAAAGAGGAATACATAGAATGCACAGAAGTTTCTAAGCTGAGATCTAGTCTAAGTTCCTTTTATAATATCACTCATGATCGTATCCACTGGATGTGATTTATGATATTTCCATCGCTTTAGTGTAAAGTCCTTGACTGGATACAACCTTTCTAGATTATTATTGACTGGTTCTTCTATAGGAACTTGGTCTTGAGTCTAAGTTGGAACTTCAACAGGATATTCCTCAATCTGATCTTGATTTTGTTCTTGAGGTGGAGTTCCTGGTGCATTCTCCATTTCAGGTTCTGCATTTGCTTCTGGATTCGTTTCTTCTACATTTTCAACTTGCTTCTTCTGCAATGATATTGATTCATCATCTGGATCTGGCTTGCGCACAAGTCCAATTTAAAAATCATCGTCACAATCCTGTACATCATTTAACTATTCAGTTTCATCAAATATAATATGTACAGATTCCTCAACACACATTGTTCTCTTATTATAAACTCTATAGGCTTTACTATTTGAGGCATATCCTAAGAATACTGCCTCATCACTACGTTCATCAAACTTTCCCAAGTTCCTTTTACCATTGTTATAAACAAAGCATCTACATCCAAAAGATCTAAAATAATAAATATTAGGCTTTCTCCCTTTGATTAGCTCATAAGGAGTTTTGTTGGTGATGGCTCTGACATATACTCTGTTAAGAATATAGCATGCTTTATTCATTGCTTCTGCCCAGAAGTTCCTAGGCAGTCCACTTGAGAACAACATTTTTTCGTGCCATGTCTTCAAGGTTTCTATTCTTGCGTTCCACAACTCCATTATGTTGTGGAGTCCTTGGTGCAGAGAAGTTGTGATCCATTCCATGCTCAGTGCAAAATTCATCAAACTTTGAGTTTTCAAATTCTGTTCCATGATCTGATCTGAGGTGAATTAATGGATTACCTGTTCTTTCTTTACAAAGGCTACAAATTCATCAAATGTCTCATCTTTTCTAACAAGAAAGAAAACCCAAATAAACCTTGAAAAATAATCAACAATAACCACTACATATCTCTTACCACTTCTACTTTAAATTCTCATAGGACCACATAGATCCATATGAATAAGTTCCAAAGGTCTTTTGGTACATACCATTTTCTTGGATTTGAAAGATATTCAAGTCTGTTTTCCTCTAACACAAGCATCACACACTTTGTCATACAGGAACTTAATGAAAGGAAGTCCTTCCACAAGTTCCTTAGATATAAGCTTATCAAGTAAAGTAAAGCTTGCATGGCCAAATCTCTTGTGCCATAATAGAGGATCATCCTCAATAACACTGAGACATGTTACACTGTTGTTAGGAACCTCGTTAAGATCAACAACATATGTGTTCCCTTTACGAGTCCCTTCTAAAATAATGTTCCTAGTGTCATTGTGAATGATTCTGCACTTATTGAAAGTAAAGCTTATAGAGTTACCTTTGTCACAGAATTGTGAAATACTTAACAAGTTGTGTTTGAGACCCTCGACCTGAAATACATTATCAATAGCATGGGAACTTGACCTTCCTACCTTGCCAATAGCAACTATATCTCCTTTCATGTTATCACCAAAGGTCACAGTTTCCCCATAGTAGGCATCCAGTGAGAGAAATCTAGATTTGTCTCTAGTTATGTGCTTAGAATAACCACTGTCGAGGTACCAAGTGTTGTTCCCCCTTACTGGAACCTGCAAGAGAAATCATAGGTTAGTGTCAGGAACCCATGTTTCTTTTGGTTCCTGTGTAACAACAGCAGGTTCATTCTTCTTGATCCAGATCTGTTCTACATGTTTTTCATTTTTCTGTGTATTCTTTTCTTTCTTAGGACACTTAACCTGTTTATGTCCTGTATTGCCACAGAAATAACAAAAAATACTACTAGGCAGGTCAACATAATTCTTTTCCTTTTGGAACTTCTTATTGAAACCCAAACCTTCTGTTCTTTTGGTTTGAGCTTTGGTGATCCAATCTGGAACTCTGTGCTCTATAGGTTGTTGGCCTTTCCTAGATTTCTCAAGTTCCCCCTCAAGTTATGCCTTATCCAATCTTAGATCTTCCAAATCAGATTTTAGTTTTTCAAAATTCGGATATTGAGCAAGTGGAGGAACTTCAGAATTAGGAGCATCAAGACAGAGTTTCATCAAGGACAGTTCCACATTTAACATTATATTATCATGTTTCAACTTGTCTACAGTTTCTTTCAAATAATTATTGTCATCAAACAGACTAAACAACCTGTATTGAATATCAAATTCCATATTATCAACCCATTCACTGTTTTCTTTAAAAGTTACCAAAGCTTCATCACTTTGCTGTTTGGCTCTATGTAATTCTTTCAAGTCTTCTTGTATTTCCAAAACAACATCTATCAAGTTTTCTTTAAAGAAATGTCTTAGGTCTTTTTGAGAAAACCATACCTCAGATTCTAGCTCATTTTGTTTTGCTTTTTCATCTGTTTTTTCCATCAAACATAGATGGGCAGTTTCCTCTAATGGTTAGTCCTCTTCTTCCTCTGAATCTGGATCTCCCCAAGCAGCTATCATAGCTTTCATCACATTGTCTTTGGTGAAGTAAGGTTTATAGACTCTTGAATCCTTGGCTTTTGTCTTTCCTTTATCACCATCCGGTACTAGATAGTCCTTAATGAAATGATCCTTAGACACACACTTGAAACAAGTTGTGTTCCTGGAACTTGTGTACTTGTTGTTCCTATCGAAATTCTTGTTGTTCATCATACTTTTAAATATTCTTACTAGCATTGCCATCTCTTCCTCATCATCTTCTGATTCCTCTGAGTCTTGAGCCTTAAGAGCAAGACTCTTTTTCTTGGAGCTCTCAGTGTTGGAACTCATGTGAAGTTCATGAGTCATCAATGATCCAGCTAGCTGTTCCATGTTGAACTTGGTGAAGTCTTTAGCTTCCTGCATGACAGTAACCTTAGATCTCCAGCGTTCATCTTGTGGTAGGCTTCTTAAGATCTTCCTTTCATGTTCATCAATAGGAATGTGTCTGCCAAGGGAATTCAATTCATTAATAATATCATTGAACCTGTTTTGGGTGTTTTTGTCCCTCGGGAGAGTTACAACACGAAGTGTGATCCGGCTGAGCTGTACTTGCAAAATAACGGAGACTCCGGGTGGTTGGAGCTCCGCCTCCAACGGTTAAGTTAGTAACTTGAAACGGAATAAAGAGAACGGAAATTTAGGGGGGTATCTGCTCGGATTCCAAGCTCAGGTGTTTCTCTGTTGTGAGAGAATGCTAGTGTAATAAATGGTAAAACGTGCCTTCAAAAAGTGGGACATCTCCCTATTTATAGGGTCCTTGGGAATTGTGCCCCTGATTAGGTCACTGTACCCTAATCAGTGGTGGGTTGCGCCGCTTTGCGGCTTTCTCCGGATTTGGGCCTGAAGGCCGCCTTTTCCCCTTATCTTCTGGAGTGACACGTGTCAAGCAGGGATTGGTCCACTTTGGGCCATCCTGAGGCTGACACGTGTCATCCTCTGATTGGACCACGTGGCGGGGTAAAATTACCCTAAACATTTGCCCTTCACAGATGTGATGTGGCACGCCACGTGGCATCTGTGACACATGTCACGCTTCGGTTGGTGGTAATTTTACCATTAAAGAGTAACCGTTCACCTTCCGAGTAAATTACGGAAAAGCCTCCATATTTACCCTCTATATATAGCCGTTTTACCCTCATGATTTTGTACGTTTACAAAAATTTTCTAGAGAGAAAAACTTTGAGAGAGCAGAAGTCCTCCGTTTGAGTCAGACGCGAGTAAGAAAGGTTTTTCTTCAACGACCCAGCCGGACCCGCCTTCCTTCAGATATCAAATCCAAAGGTACCGTCTCTGTCTCTCTCAGCTCTTTTCTTTTTTCACCACTTGTACATATTTCTTGCAATAAATGGATGCATCACCAACACACATGGCACGACCTAGGTTAGAATCCAGCCGGTCACCAGGGACGGCTGAGTCTAGGACTGGGAGTGCCGTCTCGGGGTGTTGGGACCACCCTTTGCCTTAGATTCCGACCAGTTATGTGTCTGTGTAGGACACCATGGCTCGGACAATGCAGACGGCAACTGATCCAAATTATAAGAGCGAAGGCTCAGGCGGCCAAACGCCTGAGGGAGAAACGTCCGGTCAGGGTGACCAGATGGCTCTGGAGAGATCCCCTCCGCGCGCCCCTTCAACCCCTGCTGACTCTTTTTTGGAAGAGTGCGACCAAGGCGGCGACGAGGCCGTCTCTGCCCCCTTGGGTCAAAGTGAGGAGGAGACGGAGAGCGACAGCTCCGCCTCTACCTCTGAGACTAGTGACGATTTACCCCCGCTTCCGGATAGCGAGTAGGAAGAAAGGAAAAAGTGGAACGAGAAGGATGATCCCTTCAGCATCCACGTCTACTCCAAGGACCGGATCCAAAAGGAGGAGAACTTAAAGATTTTTACGCAACTACACCCGCTAGGAGACGGGTATAGAATCAGGGTGCCGCCTGAGAATGGCACCGTTGCCTGGGGGGACGATCAACAGAACGCCAACAACTATTTCAGCTATTATGAAGCGACATTCAAAGCTGACCTTCGCTTCCCCCTTCACCAGGTGGTGAAGGCAATTTTAAGAGGCTACGGCCTTGGAGTTTGGAAACTTACCCCCAACTCTTGGACAAACATTCTAGGGTATGTTGCCGCTTGTGAGTTCCAGGGGCTTAACCCCGGCTGGGAGGCTTTTGCTAGTGTGCACTATCTTAGCAGAAGCCCAGGCGGCTGGAGGGCGTGGTACACTCTAACCACGCAGCCTCAGTATATGATGACCTTGGACAAGGTCTCAAAGTTCGATGGCTGGAAGCACAGGTTCTACCTGATGTTAGCCCCAACCAGACGGGAGAATTATGAATTCCGTCTGTACAATAAGAAGCCCGACTTGTTGGGCAGGAAGTGCGCTCTTCCCCAGATCCCAGAGGAAGATTTTGACAAGATAATTGAGGCAGACTTTTTCTGCCTCACAGACGCAACTTTGTTAACCGGGGAAACAATAAAAGTCTCCAAGAACTGGATCCCCAAGAGCGCCTGGTTTAGGGATAAGTGTTTCCTCGCCGCCTGCGGGCTAGGGCACATGTTCACAAAACGTGTGCGCCTGAGTTTATATCCGTCTGTAGTATTTTTCTATCGAAATTGATTTATGATATTGACCAATTTATTTCCTTTTGCAGAAGAAGCATTAAACATGTTGCAGTCGGAGAAAAATCCCAAGCGGTCTTCTGCAACCATCCGCAAAGATCTTGCGGAGAAAGTTGCGGCTGAGGTCAAGGCCAAGGTATTAAGCGCCCGACCCTTTCTTAAATTGATTTTAAAAGCTATTTTGCCCGGATGCTAACTTTGACTTTGGTTATTTTTCGCGGGGGGAGAGGTTGGGAAGTCGTTTGAGAAACAACTCAAACGGGCTAGGGAGGAGACCCCAGCCGTTCTCAACAAGATCAAAAAGTCCACCTCTGCGTCAACTCCTGGCGCCTCAGCCGGGCATCAAAAGATGCGGATAGCGGGGCGTAACGAGAAGATAGGCGGCAGCTTGTGCCTTGATCTCGTCAACCCCTTATCAGCAGCCGCGGGGTTCACCACGCCTGCAAGCGGTTCCCGCTTGGCCGGCTCTGAAGGTAAGAACCCTTTTGAATCCCCGCTTGAGCTAGGGTGGCCTTTACGGGTGAAATCCCACTCTCAACAGACGTCGTCTTCAGACGGCCGACAACAAATAGGTGCTGCCTTAGTTTCGCACTCATCACGTATTGATTGTGGTGCAGATCAATCTCCCCGCTGGCCAGACGGACCTTGGCACACTTAAAGGTGTTTCCGAAGAGAACACCAAACTGAAGACCAAGGTTCAAAGGCTGGAGAAGGAGGCTGCTCAGGCTCAGATAAACTTTGCAGCAACCCTGGAGGCGGAGCAAAACCGTCTAGTTACTGAGAGTGACGCTGACAATGACGCCCGAATGAAGATCGCCTGGGCTGCCTTGTACCCAGACGCGGATTATAGCATCTGGGCACTAGCGCACAACTATGCCGAGTACGTGGTGTACTAGAGAGAACAAGGCGAGCCAGAGCCTGCCTCTTTCGAAGCCTGGGTCAACTCCAACAACGAGCCGTCCGCGCCTGAGCTTCCTGGTCCTGGTGAAGCACAGGAGATACCCTCAGATGATGAGGAGAAGGAGGGGGACCAGGAGGCACCGTCTGCAGGCCAGAAGTGACCATTCAGCAGAAGTAAGCCAATCTCAGCTTTTTATTTTTTCATTTATTCAGCGGTTGTATGCCAAAACTTGCTTTTTTCGGCCTGCGTGCCGAGTATCCTTGTATTTACCGGCTAAGGAGCCGAGTTAATTAACAATTTCTTTCTCCCGGACGGGGTCCAGTTAACATTTGATCCACTACAACCGTTTGGTTGGGTGGACTTTTATTAAATGCACCGACTGAGTCGGTTTTTATCATTTTGCATTTGAATTTTTATTTTGTGCAAATTTTAATTTTTCATTTTTTCCTAACTTATCAAAAGCATGCGGCGATTTTTCATTTTTGCCTAGCTAATCAATAGTCCGGCTGTCCTTGCCCCTGGACGGCTGTGTGGTTGGTTTCAAGTGGAGTTGGTTGATTGACTTGAAAACGTCTGATGTTGTAAAGAGCATGATATGTTTGCAAGTCAATCAATCACAATAGTGATTGCCCCAAACCAAGTGCACAGCCGTACACCAACAGGCGTTCCAGTAACTACCCAGACGGTACGTATCCGTCTTGGTAGAGATTTCATAGCCATTGCATTACTCCTTTGCCCCAATTGAGGTAGGAATTGCAATTTTGGAATAAATAACCAAGTGAGATCTTCAGCCGGTGACCGACTGATGCCCCAAGGCATTCGGTATTCGGCAACTTGATCATTCTTCACAGGTCATTTTGGTCAGACGGCAATGAGTTGACCAATTTGGTCGTTCAATTTTTGTCGTCTGCATGGTTATGTAGAACCGACAAATAGCCTGTTCTCTGCGACGATTGCACCCGGAGGGGTGTCGCCGGACGCCTTTGTCCATGTTGGGACAGGCGATTTTATAAAATGAGCAATCATCCGGCCATTTTAGCCTCTGGTCTTGTTTGAGACCGGTTGTATAGCCACTAAACATTTTTGTGCTTAGTTTTTAGTCAGAGTATTGAATTTACACCAAGTATCGAACTTAGTTTTTTAAACAAACGAGTCTGTCTGGGTATTACCCAGACGGACAGGCAAATATTTGATCATACTAAGTATCAAACTTAGTTAGATAAATAGAGAATCCGTCTGAGTATTACCCAGGCGGATAATCAAGCAGTTGAATAAACAAAGTATCAAACTTAAATAAACTAGGGATCCGAGTATTACCCAGGCGGCCCAACAAATGTAACCTTTCCTAAGTATCAAACTTAGTTAGGTAAATGAAGAATCCGTCAAGGTATTACCCGGATGGATAATCAAACAATAACTCAATTTTGCAAACAAAGTCTGAATCTTCATTAATTGACTCACTGTTTACAAAAAGTTTACAATCTCAGAAGTAGTACTTTTTTAGATTGTCTACATTCCAAGTTCTAGGCAGACGCCTGCCGTCTGGAGTTTCTAGGAGGTAGGTGCCATCCCTTACTTCTTCATAGATCCGGTAGGGGCCTTCCCAATTTGGGGTTAACTTCCCCAACTCATTGGCCCTACCAGTTGCCTCTATTTTTCGTAACACTAAGTCGTCAACTTTCAAAGGACGCTTGTGTACTTTTTTGTTGTAGGCTCTCATCATTCTCAGACGGTAAATCTCATGACGCAAGGCGGCATTACCCCTGCGTTCTGGGAGTGAATCCAATGCCAGGCGCATTGCTTCCCAGTTTGCCTCTTCATCATATAGCATGACTCAGAGAGTCAGCTCGTAATGTTCGATGGGCAAGACGGCTTCAGCACCGTAAACCATGAGAAATGGGGTTTCACCGGTTGCCCCTTTTGCTGTTGTCCGGATGGCCCATAGGACATGGATTAACTCTTCTGCCCATAAGCCACCGGCTCTTTCTATTTTCTTCTTAATGCCGTCTGAGATGAGTTTGTTGAAGGCTTCAACTTGGCCGTTTGCTTGGGGCCGGCCAACAGATGCAAAATAGCTTGAGATCCCCTGATCTCCCAACCAAGTTTTTAGCTAAGGCGTCTCAAACTGAGGACCATTATCAAACACCATAGACATAGGTACCCCATACCGGGTGATAATGTTCTTCCAAATGAAGGAAATCACGTCTGAGGTTTTGATGTTTTTAACCGCCTCAGCCTCCACCCACTTGGTGAAATAATCCACAGCCACCAAGATGTAGCGCTTTTCGCTTGGAGCAGGCGTGTAAGGACCTAGAATGTCCATGCCCCATTTTGCAAACGGGATTCGGCTGTGGATGGCCATCAGATCAGTAGCCGGACGGTGAATGAGTTTGCCAAATTTTTGGCACTTGTCACATTTCTTCACCAACTCCTTGGCGTCTGCCTCAAGAGTGGGCCAAAACTAATGTCGTCTGGCTCTGACGGCTAGGGACTTGCCGCCTATATGAGAGGCGCAGAATCCTGAGTGCAAGTCTTCGAGAACTTCTTTCCCCTTTTCTGGGGTGACACACTTCAACAAAGGCTTCAGAAATCCTGCCTTGAAGAGTTCTCCATTTTTCAACTCGAAGCTTGCAGCTCGCTTTTTCAGGACGGCTGCTTCCTGTGGCGAATCAGGAAGCGTACCGTCTGAAAGGTAGGCCCGGATGTCATCCATCCAGGTAGAGCTTCGGTCTAGAATTCCAATGGGGTCCTCATAGATGCTTCTCTTTTCAAGAACTTCCCAAAAGACTGACCGAGGCGTATCATGGCAGGCGGAAGACGCCAGCTTTGACAATGCATCTGCCTGGTTTTTTTCCGACCTGGGCACTTGACTCACACGGAATTCCTCAAGTGTCTTGGTCTCTTCTTTGACTGCCTGAAGATATTTAATCATAGCCGGATGAGTAGCCTCATAGCTTCCCGCATACTGGCTAACGACCAACTGAGAATCCGAGTAGGCGTCAATTTTCATGGCCCCTGTCGCCTTACACATGCGAATTCCGGCTAGCAGGGCTTCATATTCCGCCTCATTGTTAGAGGCTTGGAATTTGAAGCGTAGTGCATACTCAAATATGTCCCCTTTAGGAGACTCGTAAATTACGCTTGCACCACAGCCGTTCTTAGTAGACCTCCCGTCTACATACACTTTCCAAACCTGATCAAGATTATCCGGAGCCACCGGACGGGTCATTTCAACAATGAAGTCGGCAAACGCCTGACCTTTCACTCCCTTTCTTGGTTCGTAAGTGATTTCAAGACTTTGGATTTCAATAGCCCATTTCAACATTCTCCCGGATGAGTCCAAGGTAGACATTGGCCGCTTGAGTGGCTGGTTGGTGTAAATCACCACCTGGTGTGCCAGAAAGTAGGGCTTCAATTTTTTGAAAGCCATATAAAGAGCAAGGCCAAATTTTTCAACCATGGGATACCGGAGTTCAGCATTTTTAAGAACATGGCTAATGAAGTAAACCGGGAGCTGCACGCCGTCTCGCTCAGCAAGGAGAACGGCACTGAGGGCATGATCTGACACGGCTAAGTACATGTACAACGTCTCCCTAGGTAAAGGACTGACCAACCTAGGTATAGAATGTAAATGCTCTTTCAACCTCTGGAATGCCGCCTCGGCATCCTCCCCCCATTCAAATCAGGAATCCGAGAAACTTCCCACACTCAACACAAAAGACGCATTTCTTAGGATTTAACATAACCCTATGCCGCTTGAGGGTGGTGAATGTTTCTCGGAGATCAGCAAGGTGATCCGTCTGTAGCATGGATTTGACTATCATGTCATCAATGTACGCCTCCACATTCCTCCCAATCTGATTAATGAAGACCGTTTTAATCATCCGTTGGAAAGTGGCAGGCGCATTTTTCAAGCCAAACGACATCACAGTATAACAGAATAACCCCTGATCAGTGACGAAGGTCGTCTTCTCTTGATCTTTCTTTCACAGGGGTATCTGATGGAAGCCGGAGTAGGCATCAATAAAACTCATCAAGGCGTGACCGGCTGTAGAGTCAACCAGACTGTCGATCTTTGGAAGCGGGTAACTGTCCTTTGGACACGCCTTGTTGAGTTCTGTGTAATCAACACACATGCGCCAGGTCCCATTCGGTTTCTTAACAAGGACCACATTGGCCACCCAGTCGGGAAAATTACAAGGCCGAATGAACCTGGCGTCTAAAATCTTTTTGACTTCGGCAGCTGTCGCCTGACTTCTTTCTTCGTCGTGGTTTCTTTTCTTTTGCCGGATGGGCTTCTTTTTGGGGTCCACGGCGAGTTTGTGGACAGCGAGATCCGGGCTGACGCCTGACATCTCTTCCACTTCAAAGGCAAAAATGTCTTTGAATTCCTTCAGCAGAAGGTGCAAGCTTGCACCCAAAGTAGCATGAGCAACCGTCCCAACCTTCACAGTACGTTCTTGACGGCTTTCATCCAGAACGAGATCAATACTTTCACCGGCCGGTTGAGGACGGAGCTCTTCTGATCGTTCACCGGTCAGTGATTGCTATTTTTTCTCTTTCTTCACCTCCACCAGCAGAGGTGCCTTTCTTTTCTTCCCAGCTGCTGGTGGGACAGGCGCAAGGTCGGCATCCTTGACATTGTCAAGGTCTATTGGTTCCTGGCCGTCTGGGGCCACAGTGTCTCTGACGGCTGAGAGATAACACTCTCGGGCCGTCTTCTGATCCCCATTCAGGGAAACCACAGTGCCGTCATCCTTCTCATACTTGATGAGCAGGAGAGATGGGATGATTACTGCCTTGGCTACGTTGAGGGTCGGCCGGCCAAGGATAATGTTGTAGGCGGTCAACTCCTCAACGACCAAGAATCTGACGACAATATGTCGTCCTTGGCCCTTCTCTCCCAGCCGGATGGGTAAGTCAATTCTTCCGGCTGGGTAGACCATCCCACCCCCGAAACCAACCAAGGGGTAGGTGACCGGATGCATGCTGCTGACGTTATATTTCAACTTTTGCAAGCACCGAAAGCTGATGATGTCTGATGAGCTGCCGGTGTCAATAAGGATTCTTCCAACCAGTTGGTTGGCAACCTTACATTCAATGACAACCGGGTCCTCATGCGGACGACGGACGCTGCCCCTATCCTTCTCAATAATCAAGACGTCTGGGAAGGAGGTGCTTGCAGATGCCTTCTCGTCATCATCCTTGTCAATCTTTCGAAGATGGCTCTTGGTGCCCCGGATGGTAGGGCCACCACAAGAGAACCCGCCTGCTATTGTGTAGACCGGCTCCTTATCGGTATCCGAGCTACTAGCAGGCTAGGGGGTAGTCTTGGAGGACTGACCCTTGTTTTTCTTTTTTTCCTCGGCTGGGGACTTAGAAATGTAGGACTTCAACAACCCTTTGTCAGCCAGACGGTCCAACGCCCGCTAAAGACTGAAGCAGTCGTTGGTGTCATGGCCGACCTCCTCATGGAACTGACATAATTTATTTTTGTTCCGTGACTGGACAGAACTCTTCATAGGATTCGGCTTCTCAATGGACAGCCGGTCCTTTACCTCCATGAGGATGGAGTTGCAGTCTTTATTAAACTCGTACTTGGGGACGTACGGTTTAAACTCTTTCTTTTTCTTCTGGGACGGCTGGTCAGAGTCAGTAACCGCCCAGACTTCTTTTCTTTTCTTGCTCTCTTCTTTGTTTTTGGCCAGCTGAGTAGTCCGGCTGTCTTTCTGTTTGTCGGACTTCTTAGAGTCCGACTGGTTACCAGGCGAGCAGAGGTCGGTAGCTTGGATGTAGCTTTCCGCCTCCCTCAGGGCCGCCTGTAAGGTGAAAGCCCCTTTTCTGACTAGGTCGAACTTAAAAGTCGACCCTTCTCTCAGACCCTTGAAGAAGTCTGTTAAAGCTACCTCATCAGACAGTCCTTGAATTTGAATTCTGATCAGATTGAACCGCCTAACATAGGAGCGCATCCCTTCTCTCTCTCCCTGCTTAATAGTGCTCAAATCAAGGCTTGTTTTCTTAGCAGGGATGTTCATTGAGGAGTTGGAAGCAAACAGGAAGGCGAGCTTCCTGAAGCTATCGATGGACCCGGCCGGCAAGTTGCCAAACCATTGTTGGGCAATTCCCTTCAATGTAGCCGGGAAGCACCGACACCAAGTGGCATCATCCAACCCCTGCAGATACATGAGGTTGGTGTCAGCCATAAGGTGGTCTTCCGGGTCGGTGGTACCATCATAGGTAGCAAACAACACATTCTTAACCTTGGCCGGCTGGGCCGCCTCGGTTATCTCCCGGGTGAACGCAGAAGGCTGTTCACCCAGGCGCAGCAGACGAAGCTGCCAGTCCAATGGCTGGACATTTTGATATGCCGCCTGACCTCCAAAGAAGGCCGGCTGCATGAAGTGAGGAGGATACTGTCCGTAAGCCTGAGTAGGCACATACGGTACATCTCCAATCATGTGAGGGCCAGAATGGACGGTATTACCGCCTGTATTGCTCTCATGCAAGGAGGGTGCACTCTCTGCTGAAATATTGTTAAAACTGTCTAGAAAGTTCGACGTTGAAGCCGACTCAGACAGCGATTGGTTTCTCTTCCGGTTTATGATCTCCCGGGCATCAAGAGTTAATTTTTTACTTCTCACCGGCTGCTGAGTCCGGCGAGTGTTATTGGTGTTCTTCCCAGGAAGGAGAATTTTTGACCAATCAATGGTCCCGGCTGCCTTCTCCTTTGGATGAGGAGTGAGCTGCCGATTTCTGACTGACTTCTCCTTCTCTAGAGGAGTATTCTTCGCCGACTGACCTTTACTTGGGCCAGCCCGGCTTTTGGTGATCAGCTCTTTAATTTCACCCTTGAAACTTGTCATGAATCTCATGAGTTCATCTCGGGTGACAGGGGCTGATCCAGTGGCCGTTTGGGTTTCCCCTTCCGGCTGCCCAGTGGGTCGGCTTGGACCCGCCTGGGTGGCATCCCGCTCCAGAATTTCTCTGGGCCAGATGCTCTTGATTCTGAGCGAGCCATCCTCGGCTGTAAAGGTTTCGAGCTGAGGATCCTCATCCTCCTAGTCTGTAAAAACTTCTGGGTCATCGCCAAGACTGTTAGGGGGTGGTACAGACTCTTGAACCATCTTCGAGGTACTCTCCCCAAAGACGGCGCCAAATGTTTTGGGTGTTTTTGTCCCTCGGGAGAGTTACAACTCGAAGTCTTATCCGGCTGAGCTGTACTTGCAAAATAACGGAGACTCCGGGTGGTTGGAGCTCCGCCTCCAACGGTTAAGTTAGTAACTTGAAACGGAATAAAGAGAACGGAAATTTAGGGGGGTATCTGCTCGGATTCCAAGCTCAGGTGTTTCTCTGTTGTGAGAGAATGCTAGTGTAATAAATGGTAAAATGTGCCTTCAAAAAGTGGGACATCTCCCTATTTATAGGGTCCTTGGGAATTGTGCCCCTGATTAGGTCACTGTACCCTAATCAGTGGTGGGTTGCGCCGCTTTGCGGCTTTCTCCGGATTTGGGCCTGAAGGCCGCCTTTTCCCCTTATCTTCTGGAGTGACACGTGTCAAGCAGGGATTGGTCCACTTTGGGCCATCCTGAGGCTGACACGTGTCATCCTCTGATTGGACCACGTGGCGGGGTAAAATTACCCTAAACAGAACCTAGTAAATATTTCCTCTACAGATTCCTTAGATTGCATTTCAAACCTTGCATATCTAGACATTAATAAGTCAATCTTAGACCGTTTTACATCATTAGTACCTTCATGAGTTACCTCTAGTAGATCCCAAATTTGTTTAGCAGACTTGCATCCCATGATACGATTATGTTCATGAGGTCCAAGTCCACAATGTAAATACTTTATAGCTAAATCATTTATTTCAAGTTTCTGATAATCTTCTTTATCATAATCAGAAATAAGTTGAGGAGCTACCTCGTTCTTTTCATTGGTTGAGGTTATTTCAAAATCACCAGATTCAATAACACGCCAAACCTGGTAATTTTCAGCCTTGATAAAGATCTCCATCGTGTTCCTCTAGTAGGTGTAAAACTTACCATTGAACATAGGTGGACGTTGGGTGGAATACCCTTCTTCAAGTTTCTCCTTGTAATTCATCTCTCCAGGAACTTACTTAACAAGGTTATCTGCTTACACGTGAGAACCTTGCTCAGATACCAATTGTTAGTTGAGACAATTAATACAAGAGGGGGGGGGGGTGAATTGTATCGAGTTCCTAATGATTACTATAGCGGAATAATAAAACAATGCATATAAGAACTTGCAAGGACACACAGATTTTACGAGGAAACCTACCAGGGCCCAATTGGAAGTAAAACCTCGACCCTACCTTAGGGATTTCAAACACTAATCACTTCACTATAATAGGGAAAACACCAAGTTACAACCTATTAACATAGACCTTTATTCACAACTTCCACACTTGCTACTCGATAGGACCCTATCCTACCCAATCTAAGTACCACACTTAGATTCACTCGTACTGCCAAAGTACAAAACTCTCAACTTCACACTAGAAGCTTATACACTCTGTATGCAATGTAAAAAGATATCAAACTCACCCAAATAACCCAACCAATACAAATGTAGGACACCTAGTATATGATAGGCAAGATATGCACGAAATCCGAAACTAATATGACAAGTTAGAAGCTTGGTAAACTTACTCAATTAATGCTCATTTATTCTCCACGCATAAACTCGCAAAAACCTTAAACCATTTCAATCTCTACTATTTATACAAGTATAACTTGTATAGTAAGTAGGTTTTCTAAAAGATAAATAAGTTAACTTAACTTATCTTTAAAACACGGTTTTACGAAAATTATATTTGAGGAAAATTAAAATAAGATAGAAAGATATTGTTAAAAAAAATCATATCTTTTAACAAACCGATTTTAAGAAATAAAACCGATTAAGCGCTCTGCTGGAGTTATGAGTTTTGAAGGGTCGAAACTCTCGCTTTGTAGAACCGTTTGAATGAGCGAGGAGTTATCCTCTATATAATATGGATCATTCTTCTCGCGCCCAAAGAGGAGTCCCATGACATTAAAGTCAAAGCATGGGGGTGCTTTCTCCTTGTGAATAGGAGTTAGGATCTCATCTAGGAAGTAGCAATCCATAAAGATTTTGAACCCCGGTTGCCTTATGCCATTTACAATAAAGGGTTTAAGAAATTCGTAGCATGGATAGCCCTCTCCTTCTCTTATAAATTGTCCATTGAGAGTAAGAGGATATTGGTCCATTGGGATTGCTTTCTTTTGGGTGCGAGCGTTCCTACGCGCTTTAGACTTTTCCTGGGCTCGCTTAAATCTTCCAGAGTCGCTTCGAAACCAATTCCGAAAGTATCTAACTTAGGGAGGCCAGGTAATTCCATTTGTTTTGCTATCTCCTTTTTCTTTCCTAGAGTCATTCCTGGAAAGTGTCCCTGTCTCTTGAGAATAGCATTTACCGTCATACTAGAGTAGGGGTCATGGCAAAGAGGGGTCCTTTCATCCTCCTCAATTAAGGAGACCTCTTCACTAAAGCCCCACAAGTCTTCATCATTCTCATCGTGCTCCACATTAATAATCGGATTTTCGACGGCTTTAATCCTCATCGGTGAAGCATCGATTGTAATAGGGATCCCTCCAACTATAGCCTTTACTTGTTGATGAACGGATGAAGGGACGATCTTAAGGTCATGAAGCCAATGGCGTCCCAACAATAGGTTGAAGGAAGCCTTAATATCTACCACTTGAAAGGTGGTAGCATGTTCTATTGCTCATGCTGTTACATTCATGGTGATTTTTCCAAGAGCTTGGCGACGAGTATTGTCGTAGGCTCTTATTCCTTGTGTTAACGGGGTTAAGTCTTCATCCTTTATTCCTTAAATTATCGCAATTCTAAGTGGACAGACATTGATTGTCGATCCATCATCTACAAGAGTCATTGGGACATTCATCCTCTTGCAGACTATTGTGAGATTTAAAGCTTTGTAATGCTTGTGACCTTCCGGAGGTAAATCCTTGTAAGAAAAGGTAATTAGATTGATAGGACTAGGGAGATCACTCGTAAGGAGGTTAGCCAACCCCTCAAGAGTGGTTTCCGAATCTATCTATATCTTATCCAAGGCGTTCATTACCGCCAACCTATGTTCTCGGGATGTAGCTAGAAGTTTCCATACATTCATTTCGTTCTTGGTCTTATTGAATTGTTTGACAACATCGTTTTCCTCTATAATTGGTATGGGAACTTGTTGCACGGTAGGAATAGGTTGTGCAGAGATCGGGGGTTGCATTCTTCCAGATCTAGTAAGGACGTCTATGGGTGAATCTTCTTCATCCCAAAATCACTTATTGGATATATGAATGAAAGTGGAGGTTCTTCCATATCCTTAAAATAGACGTCCTCGTCATCGCTGTCCCAAACCCCATTGATACTAATATCTTGTTCTTGTGGAATTTGGACTAGCTGCTTGTTATCAATCAGTTTCTGAATTAAATCTTTGAATTTAAAAAAATTCTCAATAGTATGTCCCCCTGATTAATGATATAGACAGTAGAACCTATCTGTCCTTTTTAATGACTCAAATGGTCTTGGTTCGAGAGGTTTAACCTTACCACTCTCGAAGAGCATTTTGAACATACTAGCATAGGAAGTCCTAATTGGAGTGTAAGGCTTATTACTCCTCTTGGGTGTGTCAATTACTTGGAGAGAAAATGGATTCTTCTCCATGGGTGGGATTTTAACATGCTTGCTTTGAAACACCTTTTCTTGTTTCATCGCTAGTTCAATAGCTTCTCGTAACAAGTCTATTCCCTCCCACATTGATCGTATGCGAATCCATACTTCTTCCTTAGTTGCAGGTTCTTGTCCGGAAGGGAAATCATTCATGGCATCGAAAAAGGTTTCCTCCTCTTCTTCGATAGCATGAGGGATGAAGTATAGACATGGTTTTCCCCATTAGAGATAGCCAAAGAATGGGAGAGGGGTGCATTGTTAATGCTTAGCTTCTTGCTTGCAGGGGGCAATGGAAGATTATTGCTGTCAATCAAGTCTTGGATAGCTTCCTTAAGCTTCCAACAGTTCTCAGTGAGATGTCCCTTGCCTTGGTGATATTTGCAATGTGCATTGGGGTTCCAGTTAGCTGTCCTCTTTTCAACACGTGGATCCCCGAATGGTCCAATAGGAGTTATAAGACCTTTTGCATTCAGTCGGTCAAATGCGGTGCCATAACTCATAACAATAGGAGTAAAGTTCCTCCTAAATGGTTTCTTTTGTCCTTGGTTGTTCATAGAAAGGACTTCACTCAAATTAAAGGTGCTAACATTATTTGAGTGGGTGGTTTAGGAAGAAGAAGGATTGTCGTTCTTCTTACCTTTCCAGCCACTGTTGGAAATTATTAGCAGTTTTTTGTTTAGCAAGGTTGTCTTCAATGTTAATCCCAATATCATAGACGACCTTGAAAGTATGTAAGTTGTTTTGGTACTTAAGATGTTTGGAGTACTTTTCTTGAAGGTTTTTAATGAACATCCTCACAGATTCCTTTTCTTACCTTCATTCTCTTTTTGTTTAAGCATTTCAAGTTCTCTATGATCAGTTTCACCTTGAATATTGCATTTATACGTATCAATGAAAGCGTTTACAAATGATTCCTAAGTAGAGGTTTTCTCTTTATCAAGGAAAAAGAACCATTGTTGGCAAACAGTTTCAAGAGATAGAGAAAATAAAGAATGAAATAATTTCCTATCAATCCCCTTAATATTCATTATAGTCTCAAAGGCTCTTAAATGAAAATAAGGGTTATCAGTTGCCTTGAATTTTGGGATGTCATTGGCGTTGAACTTCTGCTGATGAAGCTCCTTGTCCACCGAGACCCCTTGTGAGCTAATGCCCTGGAACCTGTAATCATTAGATGTCTTGCTCAAGCTCTCTTGCATGAGCTCCATTTGTTGTTGCTTCACAGGGTCATTGATTTGAAAAGTTAAGGTCTTAAGCATCTCAGTAACACCAGCCATTTGCTTCTTGAGCTCATTGACTTCTTCTTGACTCGCCATTATCTTCTTGGCTTTTCTTTTCCAACTCACTGGTTTATCAAAAAGTTGTACTTGAATGAAAAGGCTGTCTCTGATTAAACGCCCATCCTTTCTTGACCACGCGCTGTAAATTAAACCATTTTATTTGTTTTAATGACTTGACTCAAATTTACTTTGACTTTACTAGTTTATAAAGAAAAAGAAAAAAGAAAAAATAGGGTGCATATTTTTGGGAAGCAAGTATATGGGTTCAAATAAGTGGTTTAATTGGAGGATTAATATCCGACTTACCCCCCTAATAAAATGACGGAAAACACGCGCATAAAAGACTCTCTAGACATGGTCAAAGTGTACATTCATATTAGGGTGTGCTTTATTTGTGAGTGCGAGTGACATGCTTTGACTCTTGTGTAAGACCATGGGACTAAGTGCTTAGAATCAATTAGGGACTAAATAAAGTTACTGCCATTAACAAAATAACCAAACTGATTAATAAACTGTTCAATTAGACTCGTCTTGATGACTCGAGCAAAAATCTGAAATGTTGCCAAAGCAACAGTTCTGTCGCCGCACACTGCATTGCAGCGCCCGATGACAGGGTTGTCGCACGGTGTTGCACAATAGTGTTTGGCGGTGCAGTCCAAATTTTTGTGCCATTACTGGAGCATTAATCTGGGACTGCTTTAAGTATTTTTACTCTACGGGACAGGCCTAAAGTCGTACTAAGTCAGTTTCGATTTATTTATTAAACTTTAATTACTCAAATCAATTAATTAATTAATTATGCAAACTCCTTTTAGTCATTAATTAGTTTATTTAGGCTTAAACACAAGTCAAACAAAAGGTTAGGAAAAACACATAGAGTATGCACAACAAATAATGCAAAAGTAGTCAAGTAGGCACAATATGATGCAATGAGTTTGCAACCTAACCATGGCTATAGTTCTCTAAAGTTCGGGAAATGGGTTAGTCAAAGAGGGTCCATGTTTATGAGTCCGGATGCACCGCGCAGGAGCCTTACCTTTGGAAGGGTTGGCGAGAGTGGATGTGACCCCATGAGTTAAACTCGCTTCCATGGTTTGGTGAATTCAACATTCTCGGATGTACCCTTTGTTGCTCAAAGCGTTCAATTAGGTAGATGAAGCATGAATTCCCAGAGGGTTATGTCCATATGTAGGACACATATGGGTTTCAAAAAAGTGAGAAAAACACAATCAGGAAGTAGAATCGAGCCAACAGTGCTAGAACTGGTCGAAACAAGAACGCGTATTTCTGGCTCGGTATTGGAAGAACGCAGCGCTAGCCAACAGGGACTGTCGCCAGGATATGAGCCTTGTCGCCTGGCGACATAATTGTCGCTCGGCGACAGAGCCATATCTTCAGCGATAGGCTCTGATTACTTGACGCCAATTCCTACATGCCTCAGCAGCTATCTGTGTTCTTAAATTTTCCACTTTTTCGCAGCATTATTTCGATTTTAGTTGTGAAAGATATTCATCAAATTTCCTACGTGTAAAAATCCTATGTTTTTGACTCATTACGGATGATCTTTCCAATGAGAACCTTTTTTTATGTATATGACAGTAATGTTAATCAAATTTACGCACATGAAATACTTAGAACTTTTTGAGTGTCATCTACTCATTCTAAATCATTGCCGAAATAAATTTCAAGAATTAAAATAGAAATTCTCCCCAGTGGAGTCGCGAAAAGCTGTATGGAATATTTCAAGCATTACCCCAAACTTGAATCCCACTGTGATCATACACTAAAGACCGGTGGCGTCCAAAGGGAAGGAAGCTAGAGCAAAAGGGTCGCCAACAAGTTTTAGGAGCTTGTAAACCGTTCACAGGGTGAAGGTTACACCCCTTAACTATCCAAGAGATCGTTAACTCCTATAGGTCTGGAACCAAAATTGGAAGTTCGCGGGTGAAGGTAAAAATCCAATCTAAAAGAGATTAAACCTGCCCTAATAATAGGCCTCTACTTTATTCTTCTCGTATTCATGTGCGCTTTCTAACTAACATGCAATCAATAGGTTTAGCCCTAAACCTTTTTATCTATGTTGGTTGAATTTAATGCACAAATAAACTATTATTGGCGATCACTTGAATTATAATCAAATTTACTTAAACAAGATTATTAATTATCTTATTAAGTGTGATTACAAGTACAAATTCCCTGTAAACATGCATAAAAAGGTGTGATCTAGCAAATATAATAAATATCAAGCAACATAATCTTCATATAAATAATTAATAATCAAAATAATCATGTTCATGTTAAAAAGAAAGCATAATAATAGTAGCAAGATCATAGGCATGATAATAACAAGATTAATAACAAACCCTAGCATGTCACTAAATATATAAAAATCAAATCTTTATCCCTAACATGATACTTACATACTATTTAAGAAAGAAAATAGGAAGCATCAGAACAATCATACTTGATATTAGGAATTTTTAGTTGTTACCCTAAACATGATACTAGGAAGCAATAAAACATCCTAACATAAATACTAGGAATTAAAATAACAATCTAAACATGATTTCTATATCCTAATATCAATTAAGCAATTTAAGAACTTACTTGGATGCCTCGTACCTCTTTCTAATAACAAAATACACACGTTAGTAACTTCAAGGAAAATATAAAATCAAAGAATTAAATCAAATAATTGAAAGAGAGATTTGGGGCCAAACCCTCAAAAATATCAAACCTTTCATGTCTAAGGCGAACGCAACTTCGAATTATGCTATATGTGTCTAGATCTCGTGAATGTGGAATTTTGTTTATGAAAAGGTTGGTTTAGAAAAAGAGAGAGAGAATATCAAGATTTTCTTGATGAGAATTGTTGATTAAGAACGAAGGTCTAATGGCGTTATTTATAATGAAAACAGTCCAGATATGATAAATAAAGAATCGGAGTTTGCAAAGGAAAAAACCACGCCGCTGAACAGCCTCTGTCGCTAAGCGTTCGGCGTCGCAAAGGATTTTCCACACGTTTTCTACTTTTTTGTTAAAATCAAGCATAAAACTCCGTACGAGGGGTAAAATCGTAATTTTGTTCAAACACTTCTTTTATTCCAAATAAAACTCATAAAACTTAATTATCAATCTTAATCACATTAGGATTCAAAAGAACCTTCTTGAAGATTCTAGAAGACTATAATCAATCCTAATTGCATTAGGAATGATAATTCATAATAGGCCCTCCCCTAGATCATTGGGCCGCATATAAAGATCAAACCGGGCCCAGTATAGTAATTTGGCCATAACTTCCTCATTATTCATCGGAATTGGGCTTATAATATATCGTTGGAAAGCTCTTTTCAAACCCAATCCAACTACACTATTATTGGACCCTTGTCATGGACCAAAGTAAACTATTTTTTTCTTTTTTCATAGAATAGGTTTTCGAAAACAGAAAGAATAGAATTTTAATAAAAACTAACCGCAACACTAGACTTTCCACACTTTCCCTTCATTCGATTATGATTCGACGTGAAAGGTATTCATCACCGGGTTTGGTTTTGGGGAGACACAAATGGGTGTCTACACTAAGCGGATGCTGTCAAAATTGGCATCCTCCGCTTCCTGTGATACGCCTCGGTCAGTCTTTTGGGAAGTAATGGAAAAACGAAGTACATATGATGACGAGCCCATTGGAGTACTAGACCGAAGTTCTACTTGGATGGATGGCATCCGGGCGTATCTGATGGACGGTACGCTCCCTGATTCACCCCAGGAGGCGGCCGTGCTGAAGAAGCGTGCTGCAAACTTCGAGATGAGAGAAGGAGAGCTCTTCAAGGTGGGATTTTTGATGCCTCTATTGAAGTGCGTTACCCTAGAAAAAGGGAGAGAAGTTCTCGAAGAGTTGCATGCGGGATACTAGGCCTTGAAGAGGGGTGGAACTAGGTCGTTGAAACTAATTCTCCCTCGGTCAAACAAAATTTATAAACACTTAACCAACTTAAATACTTGTAAAGAGGCAAGTCAAGGTTTGAACCCAAAGGAATGATAATGTTCAAGCGCTCTCAATTATGCGCCTAAGCTAGGTCAAAGTCAAAGGATTTAAGGTAATACACTAACCACAAAACAAAGAACCAAACAAATAAAACACTAGGAACGGGGATCAACAAGTAATCATGACAATTGTAGCAACTCGGGAACAATATGCAAATCAATGGTTGCGAAGACTAATGGAAAGCTCAATCAAAAGAGTCAACAAGCTATCTCCTAGAGGTCTAACTAGCGCCAACTACGAGAGACTCTAACTAGGAGCATCACTAATCAAGCTCAATCAAGTGCCAACCCCAACACGTTGTTCTTTTGATGAAGTATTTTCTGGATATGTGCCATGAGTAATATATTGGAGGATATGATCATACCAAGGATTGTATCCTTCAATGTCATTTATTTCCTCTATTACGTTGCAATACGCTGGTTCTTCTCTTCTATCAACGGATAATGGCATCATGTTTAAGTTATCTGGAATGTTGATCATTGAGGCTAATTTTTCTAGAGCATTAGCAAATTGATTATCATCCCTTGGGAGATATTTGAAATCAATATGTTCAAAGTGCTCGATGAGTTGCTCTAGGTGTGCTTTGTATAATATAATTGTGGAGTTATTTATTTTACATTTTTTAAGTATACGATTTATAATCAAACTAGAATCTCCATATACCTCTAATTTTTGCACACCTTATATGCTAGCTGCTGCTTCTAGTCCAATAATGCACGCTTAACGAGGGGTGGAACTAGGTTGTTGAAACTAATCCTCCCTCGGTCAAACTAAATTTATAAACACTTAACCAACCTAAATACTAGTATAGAGGCAAGTTAAGGGTCGAACCCAAAGGAACGGTGATGTTCAAGCACTCTCAATTATGCGCCTAAGCTAGGTCAAAGACAAAGATAAAGAGAGAGAACTATAACCAAATACCAAACAAAGAAACCAAACAAAAAAAACACTAGGAACGGGATCAACAAGCAATCATGACAATTGTAACAACTCGATAATACATGCAAGTCTTTCGAATCTCGACTTAACCATTTATAAATTAACCTGCCTATTGAAACTAGACCTAAACATCAATTCTCATCTGTCGAATCTTGAATCAATATTGTCAAACTCATGCATAAAAGATCAGGCCTAATCTAGTCACAGAGCATTAAATCAATCAATAGGAAATTAATCTAGCATTGTCAATCAACAATAATAAATCACCCCTTCATATTATTTATGGATCCCCACAAACCCTAGAAATAAAACTACTCACACATAATAGAAACTAAACTAATCAAAGCAAATAAACAAGACATGATCAATGGAATAAAGTAAACAACTAAGATTAAGAGAAGAGAAATCGTTACCAAAATAAATCTGGAATTAAGAATAAAGTTGAGAACAAAAGTATAAGAGAAAGAATTAATCTAAAAGCTAAGTAGAGAGAGAAAATCTAAGAGAAATAAGTAAGAGTGTAAAGAAGAGAAGTAAGAAGATGCTAAAACCCTTTTATGGATAAGTATTTATACTCCATACGAATCCTAAACTAAAACAAACTTAAACGACGCAATTAACCCCTAATAACTACACGCGCCCGATTGGGCGCGCCTTTTTGCTCTTCAGGTACAAATCAAGCGCCCAGCCGGGCACGTCACCGGGCGCCGACCTTTGCTTCTCTCGCCCGGCCGGGCGCGCCTCCGGGAGCTAGCCTTTTTGGCCGGGCGGCTCTCTTGAGCCACTATTTGGACTACGATTGGGCTCCAATTCTTCGGGCCAATATGGGTTTCCTCTTCGGGTCTTGAATACTTGGTCCAAATGCTCCGGTATCACACATACGGAGCCCTTAATCACCGGTTTGATGGCTCTAACCAGCCTTGGGCTATAAAATCTGGTCGTGCTTCTCCAATGCTCGTGATTGCTCCTAAATATCAGGGGAAAATGCTCCAAAAAGGAAAATCCCTGCAAAAGTCAACCAAATCTACGAAAACACTAGAAAACACCAACTAGTAATAAAAGTGGCTCTAAAGAGCCAAAAACACTACTAATTATGACCAAGGGACGGGGGTAAAATACTATATAAAATCTTCTTACTTTGCTTGTCCCTAAGCAAAGATCTCATCAATGAATCAATAAATATGCTTCACCCCTAAAAGTAAAAATCAAGCACAAACAATTCAGGGTAAATCAAATAAACATGTTTCAAAATCAACCAATCAAATCCATCCAATTATCTTTCTTCCCTGACAATTGTCAAATAGAGCAAACCACAAGAGCATATAGAATTCAAGACTAGTGTTCACACACTCAACTCTCATTTATGTGGCGAGTAAAATATGTACTCGATCGCTCCCCAACCAAACCCTTTATGTGAACAATGCCCTCCCAACTCACACTCTCTTGTGTATATAACAATGAACGCTCAACCTACTAGTCGACTCGAAATATGCCAAATCATAACTTGCATTGATAAACAACACTTTCATATTCATACAACTCTATGCACAAAGGTCGGAAGGTCTTTAAAGCTTGTAATGTAAGGCTAGGGTAAAGGGTAGGAATCATTTGGGAATAAGTTAGAGAAAAGCTATGCTTATAGGGAGCAAATCCTAGTAAAACCCATGATCAAAATAAATAATGATCAACAACTCCTACATAACCAACTCTATCATCAACAAAATATACTCCAATCATAATAAACAATCCCAACACTTACAATTCACTCATAAGATATAATAATGAAGAAGTGGAGTGAATAACAAATTTTTTTTTCCAAACTTGAATTTTTCATTGAAGCTCAAATTTATTTCTTTTTATCAACCTCCAACTAGAACATTTGAACATTGAACATTTTTTCTTTTGAAGTACACTTATTTTTTTTCACTTTTTTTTTTCTTGAACTTCTCTTTTTTTTTTCATAACATCATGGTTTATTTTCATGCTTTATTTTTTCCAAGAAAATATAACTCTCAAACTCATCAAAAATAAACATGATCAAAACAAAACAACTTCTCAAAAACCCACCCAAATTGTGCAAATAATAAGCACACTACAAACTCCCTCACCTCACTCACTAATAGCTCCCCCAAGCCAATCTTGGGACTAGTAACCAATGGGGCAAAATAGGCTTGTAATGTGGCTAATAAACAATAAAAAGTCAAGGCAACAACATGAGTAGCAAGAAGGGAACAAATGTATCTACAATCATCTGGAGGCTACCTAAAAGAATGAACGCCTTCGTCCTCCTCAATGTGCATAATAATGAATCGTATAAACATTACTTATAGTTGCAAACCAATACTCAATTTCATTGACATACCAGGAACTAACACACATTCCTAACCAAATAAACCAGTCAAGCACTATATTCACAAGTAGTTGGGCAAAATTGATGCATGTTAAAGTTTCAAGGCAATCAAACATCAAATCATGATTACCTAATCCACAATGCTTATCATTAATAACCAAGAATCAAAACAATTTTTCTCAAGTAAGGGGCACAGGGAAGCATGATTTACAATTCATTGGAACGTATTTTTTTATTTTTTATTATTTAATTTTTTTGTATTTTTCATATATAAGAAAGGAATAAAACTAACCTAGAAAGCAATAAATCTAACCTAAGAAAACACACCAAAAATAAAAGAAAAGGGAAAAAGAAATATACCAAATCAAAAATCTCCCCCAAGACAGAATCAGACAATGTCCTCATTGGTTCGAGAACTAGCCCAGCATAGCTAGTCCTGATCATCCTCATCCATGTTTCCGGACCCTGCACCACCACTGCCACCTTCACCACTTGCACAAGAAGAGCTACCACAAAAATAATCAGCATGAAAATTCCACCCCGCTGGTCCCCCGAAAGGAATGTCCTGGTTGTACCCATGGAAGGCAAAATAGTCAGTGTAAATACCATGGGCAGTGGGATCCCTATCGTATCCCTTGGGGGAAGGCTGAAACCAGTCAGGGTAAATAGTATCGTCGGGAATGTTGCCCCGACGAGCATAATCCTCGTACATAGGGTAGAGAGCTCTACCCTAGTTCCTCTCCAGGTACCCTAACCTCTGGTCTATAGAGCCTACCATCCTCCTAAGGTCAGTGTGGGAATGATCAATACATCCTAAGGTCTGAATTATGCTCTTAAGATCCCAAACTGGGTCAGAGTCAACATGAGGGACGGAGTGAGACATGCGAGGCGGAGAAAACGCCACCTCGGGTTGAGGCTGTGGCTTGGGTGGTGGAACTGGTGGTGGTACTGGTGGTGCTTGCCCCCTAGCGTTGGAAACTAAAAGTTCATATGTGTAAGATGGTTGCCCTGGGGAAAAGCGATCAGGTCAGGACTAGGGAGGGGAAAGATGGGCAAAGGCTGCTCGGTCCCAGTCCTAATACACTAGTGGGGTGTATGCTCAGTATCCGGTCGTACCCACCCCAACTCCTCAAAATATCTAGTAGTCATGTAGGTATCTGGTCCACAGTTGGTCAGTTGGTGAGGTCCATCCTCAACAAAATCGGCCTTTTTCACTACTATTCTAGTGATAAGGCCTCCTATATGAATTGGGGGTACTGGCCGGTATTGGTCGTGATATGTCTGCTCAGATGATGAATAATGTACCTACCTATGTTCAATTTCCCAAACCCAGACACATAGTGACCTATTACAGCTAGTTCATTAGTTTGGGCATTATAGGGCTCATTCCTACCTAAAAAACACAAACCTGCAAATCTTTGCCAGATTTTTGGGACAGGGTGATGAATAGGTTTGGTACTATCATGTTCGGGGTCAAGAGTAGGCAAACCAGTCAAAGCATGATTAATGTCACCCATTTTGTAATCAGCATGCCATTGGAATGGTAATTCAGAATTTAATTCAAATAATTTACAAAATTCCACAAATGTTAAACTAATATTTCTATTGTTCAACCTAAAAATTAAATTCGGTCCATTTCTACTATTTACAACTTTTAAAGAAGACAAGAATTCACAAGTTAATTCACGGTATGTAAGATAGTGCATATCAACAAATTTTCTCATGCCTATGTCATTCAAAAATCGTTTCACAAAATCATACAAACCATACGATTTTAAAGTAGGGCGGTGTAACCATCGTGAAGGAATTACCTCGCGCCCAATCGGGTGTTCTAGCCGCTCCTTTTATTCCTGGCTAGCAATACGGATCATCGACCAGTAAGGGAGTTGCAAATCCGGGTCATCCTCCTCCCTCGAGCTAGAACCCTTACCGAAAATAGATCGAGCCCTCTTTGAAGCCATGGTAGAAATGGGTATGAAAATTTATTTGAATGGAATTCGAAATTTTTTATATAGAAATGTAGAGGATGAAGAGGAGATTAAAAATATGTAAAGAGTTTTGAATTTGGGTGAGAATTGGAGAAAAAATCTAAGAGAGAAGGTAGAGAAAATTTGAGTTTTAGAGAGAGAAAGTTATGGAGGAAAGAAGAAATGACGGAAGACAACCGAAGAAAGAGAAGAAAAGGGGCGCCGGGTATCTCGTGCCCAGTCGGGCAGGTGTTCGCCCGGTCGGGCGATCTGGACTTGTTATTCTATTATGCTCTCGCGCCCGGTCGGGCGGCATTTGCCCGATCAGGCGATCTGATGTACCTGATTTGCTTCAACTCTCGCGCCCGATCGGGCGATCTAACGCTCAAATTTTCGCCTCTTCTGGCGCCCGGTCGGGCGAGATTCGCCCGATCAGGCGAACAATTATGTCCTTATACGACGAGTTTCGCGCCCGGTCGGGCGCCCATCGCCTGGTCGGGCGAAAATACTTGATTTTTAAACCAAGCTCTCGCGCCCGGTCGGGCTTGAGGCTTATTGACGAAATCTCTACTTTCTTCTTTTCTTCAAATTTTGGCTAACTCCTTTCTTTCAAACCTGTATAAACACTCATAAAACCCATTAAATTCCCTCATCTCTCCTCTCATAAGAAAAAGAAAGAGAAAAAAGTCTAAAAAGCATTAAAATACGGGTTGCCTCCAGTAAAGCGCTGGTTTATCTTGGTCCCGCACGACCTTCTTACCAAGTACAAAAACTAGGAACCTTGGCCTAACGCTTGATCGGGCGGTTTCTCACCCGGTCGAGCGGTGTTTTTGCTACGACGCGGCTTCCTGGCATGCCCTGTGGGACACCAATTCACCTTATCTGGTGGATCCTCCTTGACTTGGATTGGGGGTTCTTCAATGCTACGCACCAAAGATCCTTCTTTGATCGAGGGTTGCTTCAAATTGTCATTGCATTTAACACTTGCAACTCGATCTGGCGGAACACTAACCGTAGGCTCAAATTGCACAACTTGCTTGATTGATTCCACCTTTTCGTCCTCAAAACCAAGACCAACGGTGTAGAGTGCTCTTTCTATTGCATCAACTTCCTTCTGCCATTTGTCTATCTCATCTAAAAGGGATACAACACAAGATACCGCCTCCAAGGGATCTTTTTCAAGATCTTGGGGCTTGTTAGAATAATTCTCAACAACATTAACACTAAAGCATTTCTCATCTGTCATGGGGCTTTTAGGGGTATTATTAAGATTGAAAACAATTTTATCATCCCCTACTAATAGTGTTACCTTACCACTTCTCACATCTATGATTGCTCCTGCAGTGTTAAGGAATGGTCTACCCAAAATAATTGGGTTTTGCAAATCCTCAGCCATATCAAGAACAACAAAATCAACAGGTATATAAAATTTACCTACCCTAACGGGGACATCCTCTATAACACCACCTAAGGGGTATTTGAAAGAACGGTCGGCCATTTGTAGAGTAATATTAGTAGCTTTTAATTTACCCATATTCAACTTGGAACACACAGATAATGACATGACACTAACCCTAGCACCCAAATCACACAATGAATTATCAATCATTAGATTGCCTACATGACAAGGGATAGAAAAACTACCCGGATCTTTTAATTTAGGTGGAGATTTATTCTGAATTACGGCACTACACTCTGAAGTGAAAGCTACTGTCTCTATTGGGAATTATGTATCGCCATATTGGGAATTATGTATCGCCATATCTTCAATAACCTGACCTGCATCATCAACATTAAGATTCATAAATCCCCCACTAGATGCAGAATCTAAAATTATTCAAGATGAATTTCCAATGCCATTGTAAAGGGCTTGGATTAACTACCATTGTGCTAAATTATGGTGGGGGCATTCTCTTTGTAGGTCCTTGAACCTCTCCCAAGCCTCATATAAAGATTCATCGGCTTCTTGAGCAAAGTTCTGAATCGCACTCCGTAGTACAGTTGTTATCTCTACATGATAATACTTGTTATAAAAATTCAAAACAAGAGTTTCCCAGTCAGTTATTGTAGGGAATATTTTTGTAGCGTTAACCCCTAGCTTGAACCCCACTGTGATCATACACTAAAGTAAGGTGGCGTGCAAAAGGGAAGAAGATAGAGCAAAAGAGTCGCCAACAAGTTTTAGGAACTTGTAAACCGTTCACAGGGTGAAGGTTACACCCCTTAACGATCCATGAGATCGTCAACTCCATAAGGTCTTGAACCAAATAAGGGTTTGGGGATGAAGGTACAAATCCAACCTAAAAGAGATTGAACCTGCCCTAATAATAGGCTTCTACTTTATTCTGATCGTATTCATGTGCGCTTTTTAATTAACATATAATCAATAGGATTAATCCTAAACCTGTTTATCTATGTTGGTTGAATATTAATGCACAAATAAACTATTATTGAGAATCACTTGAATTATAATCAAATTAACCCTAAATAAGATTATTAATTATCTCATTAAGTGTGATTACAAGTACCAATTCCCTTTTAACATGCATAAAAGGTGTGATCAAGCAATAACAAAAATAAAAAATAATCATCATAAAAAAAATAATAATTATAATCATAATAATAATAATCATAAAAAAAATAATCATCATATAAATAATAATATTCATAATATTCATAATCATCATAAATTATAACAATTATAATCATAATCATGTTCATGTTAATATTAAAGCATAATAATAGCAAGATCCTAGGCATGATACTAACAAGATTAATAACAAACCCTAGAATGTCACTAAGCAATAAAAATCAAATCTTTAGCCCTAACATGATACTTACAATCACAAATATTAGGAAGAACATAAAAGGCATCACAGGAATCATATTTGATATTAAAGTTACCCTAGACATGATACTAGGAATATCATAATAACAATCTAAACATGATTTCTACATCATAACATCAATAAAAACTATTCAAGTACTTACTTCGATTCTTCGTACCTCTTTCTAATAACAAAATACACACGTTAGTAACTTCAAGGAAAATAATAAACAAAACAATTAAATTAAATAATTGAAAGAGAGATTTGGGACCAAACCGTCAGAAATTAAACCTTTCACGTCTAGGGCGAAGGAAACTTCGAATATGGCTAGGTGTTTCTAGATCTTGTGAATGCGGAATTTCGTATGTAAAAGCAAGGTTGTAGAAGAAAAAGAAAGAAAGATGAATGAAAGAGATGGTGAATGATTAAGAGGGAATGAGAATTGAAAACTGATTGTAGGTGAATGAAAACGGAGTTTTTAATACGTTATTTACAGATAAAATATCAAAACAGAGCACTTGGCGCACGTGAAACAGAGCTGGCGCCAGCACCAGCTGATTGGCGCCAGGCGCCAACACTAGCACCAGGCGCCAATGGCTGGCGCCAGGCCTAGCTCCAGGCGCCAATGCCTGGCGTCAGGCGCTAGTCCTGTTTTTGACACGTTTTCGAAAATCAGATAAGTTTGCCGTACTGGAGGATAAAATCGTATCTTTTCCTCAAAAATGCTTTTTGATTTTAATTAAAACTCTGAAAAGTCAACAAAAGTCAATTTATCAATGCTAATTGAATTAGGAATGAAAAGAACCTTCAAGAAGAATCTAGAAGACTAAAACCATTCCTAATTGCATTATGAATGATAAATCATATTAGGCCCTCCCCTAGATCATTGGGCCGCATATAAGGCTCAAACCGGGCCCAGTTTAGTAAATTGGTCATAACTTCCTCAATATTCATCGGAAATGGGCTTATAATATATCGTTGAAAAGGTCTTTGCAAGCCCCATCCAACTACACTGCTATTGGACCCATATCATGAACCAACCAAACTAGATTGGCTATTTTCCTAAAATAAGTTTTCCAAAACAGAGAGAAGAGAAAAGAAATTAAAACTATCCGCAACACTAAACTTTCCGCACTTTCGCTTCATTCGATTATGATTCGACGTGAAAGGTACTTATCACTGGGTTTGGTTTTGGGGAGACACATATGGGTGTCTACAGTTATACCAAGTGCGGTTCTATTTAAGCCATTAAACCACAATTTAGCTTTTCTAGTTAAAGAGAAGGGAAAGAGAATCTCCCTGATTTGGTCTTGTGTGACCCCGGCTTGCCTGATGGTATTGCAATATTGACAATAGTCGGCAATGTGAAGATTTGGGTCTTCACCCTTAGCTCCACTGAATTGCTTCCTCTCTATCATCGTTATAAATTGAGGTTTAATTTCAAATTGTACCCCATCAAGAGCCAGAGTAGGGGTGAGATGTGGAAAATATGTAAGCTTTGGTTGTGAGTAATCACAAAGCTTCTTTGGAGTCGTCATCTCTGATTCTGTATCTGATGATACTTCTGAATCGCTAAAACTAGTTGGAGGATCGCGGTGATTATTATTATTTTCGGTGTTTTTGTCCCTTAGGAGAGTTACGTCACGAAGTCTGATCCGGCTGAGCTGCACCTGCAAAATAACGGAGACTCCGGGTGGTTGGAGCTCCGCCTCCGACGGTCAAGTTAGTAACTTGAAACGGAATAAAGAGAACGGAAATTTAGGTGGGTATCTGCTTGGATTCCAAGATCAGGTCTTTCTCTGATGTAAGAGAATAAAGGTGTAATAAATGATTCAATGTGTCCCCAAAATGGGGAAATATCTCTCTATTTATAGGGTCGTTGGAGAATGTGCCCCTATCTAGGTCACTTGACCTAGATTTTAGTGGGCTGCGCCGTTTTACGGCGCTCCTTGGGATTTGGGCCCTTGAAGGCCGCCATTTCAGAGGAGTATCTGAGGGCGCTAAGTGTCAAGAGGATGTTGAGCCACATGGGCCATCCTGAGCTCGACACGTGGCGACCTCTAATTGGTCCACGTGTCCAGGGTAAAAATACCCTAAACATTTGCCCCTCACAGGTCGCGCGTGTATATCACGTGGGGCCTGTGACACGTGTCCACCTATCATAGGTGAACAGTAACGGGTAAAAGTTTGAATTTCAAATCAAAAATTTTCCCCCCACTTTCACTTTCTATAAATAGAAAGTTACCCCCCTCCTTTTCACACCTCACGCTCACATTGAGTTTTTAGAGAGAGAAAAAGAGAGATTTCTCTGCTCCCGCCTGCATCACAGCGAGTTTCAAGTTTCCGAGTGCAAGCAATACATCACCCGGTTCATCGGCTGTAGCGGTTTTCAGATTTTTCAGAGTTAAAGCAAGGTAACCGCATGTACCATTTTAGCTTTTTCTCCCTTTCAATTTGTATACCATTTTTTTCGCCTGTATACCCGGCTTTTTTAAGAGAATATAAATGAGTTCCCAATCCACCCACTCGGCACTACCTAGGACACTCAGCCGATCCCCCGGAACGGCTGAGTCTAGAACAGGGGGTGCCTCTTCTGGACTGTTGGAACCAATATGCTCATCTCCGAATTCCTCCCTCTCTGTGTCTGTGCAGGACACAATGTCCAGAACGAAACAGACGGCCAGGCGGTCTAAAAGCCGGCGCACTATGAGAGTGCCAGCCGATGAGGTTTTCCCGGAAGGGGAACAGAGGGATTGGGAGGAGAGCGGATCTGACGAAAAGGCTCCCTCTACCTCCGGGAGCTCTGGAATAAGAGAGGTAGACGGCGAGGGAGCCGCCTCCTCTAATGAAGCCGGCGATGCTGAGGCCGGCCAAGGATCAAGAGCGGAATCTTCCGGCTCCGACAAGGGTGATTTTGCCGCTGACTATCAGCAGCCGCCCAAGGTTGCTGACAATCCCAACCCCAAAAGGACCCAGATGCTGCCTAGTAACATTGCCCTTCTTAATAGCGGGTTTCAGAATTTGAACCCCAGTTTCTCTGCCTTCGCTCACATGAACTATTTGAGCAAGGCTCCAGGCGGCCATGGGGCATGGTATACGCTGACTACCTTGCCCCAATACTTGATGACTTTGGACAAAGTGTCCAAATGGTCCGGGTGGAAGGACAAGTTTTATTTGATTTCCTCCCCCACCCTAAGACACAACAGGACACTGCGCTGGTACAACACCGAGCCGGCTCTTCTAGGCCAAAAATGCCCTCTCCCGGTGCTATCTACTAAGGCTCGGGAGCAAATAATAGAGCCGGGATTTTTTGAGACAACAACTGAGCCCATGGGGGATGGGACTCACATCATAGTTCCCAAGAACTGGATCCCCCATCCGGACTTCTTCAAGGACGAGTGCTTCTTGTCCGCCTGCGGACTGAGTACAATGTTTCCCAGGGGTAGAATACTTCTCATCCGGAATAATTGTTATTTCATTTTTATTGTAAACTTGCCTTAATTTTTTCTAACTTGAAATTCTTGTTTTTGCAGACGAAGCCTTGAGGATGGTTGACCAAGGTAAAACTCATGCTAAGTCTGCGGCGCTGCTGCGCAAGGAGGCGGCACTTGCCAAAAAGGCAGCCGTCGAGGCTAAGGATACAAAGAAAGGCGGGGTAAGACTGCCTGACCTTATATGCTTTTTTTTTTATATATATATATATACCGGTTGGGTATGCTTACATTTTTCTTCTTTCTCAGGAGTCCGTCAAGAGGATTCCACGATCATTCTCCAAGTTGCTCAAAAGGCAGGGAGATGATCTGGAGAAGGCTCCAGCTGCCAATGCCGCCAGGAAGGATCCCTCCCAGAAACAAACATCTGCCCAATCCGGTTGTCCAACGACTGGGGCAAATCCCCTGCTGTTCTGAAAAAACTCAGCGAAAGCTCAGAACAGCAGAAAGCGCCGGATGTCTCAACGGCATCGAAGGGTGGCGAGACACCTAAGATTGCAGGCGGTGCGACAACCACTGTGGAGGAGAACAAGCCGGAGACCCATCCGGAAGCTCAAGGTAAGGAACGAACTGAAATACCTTGGCCACTTGATTTTATGAGAATCAAGACCAAGGTTGATCCTTCAAAAGGGTCAGTCAGCAGCCGACAACGGATGAATGCCGACTACGATGCTTCTATCTCACAAAGCACTACTTTTGATGCAGATCTGACTTCTGACCAGCCGGATCTTGCAATCTTCACAAAGCGGATGGTGAGGACCCTTACCCGGTCTGAGATGCCTCCATACCTGATCTGCAGGTCGTGGACTTCGACCGGGTAAAGGGTTCTCTGGCTGAGGTAAATGATCCCTTTACCTTGATGTCTTCATTCTTTAATTTGACTAAGTAACTCATAGACCGGCTGTTATTGTCTCAGGCTATGGTGAGAGTGGACATTCTCCGGGGCCCCTTCAGGCGGAAGCAAGAAGAGGTAAATGACGCCAAATGGAGGGCCCTAGAAAACCTCAACTTTGCTGAACATTATGATTATATGTGTAATTTAAAGATTAAAGCAGTAGAGTTGAAACAGGAGGAGCTGATCCGGAGTTTGACGGCTGCAAACGATGAAGCTAACAGCCGGGCTGATGACCTTGACAAGAAGCTGAAAGATGCCAAATCAGATCTCAAGGCATTGGAGGATGCTGATAAGGAAAATGCCTAACTCCGGATAGACAATGACCGCCTGAAGGTCGAGCTTATGAATTTGCGCAACAAGCAGTCGGATGAGCTGGCCCAGGAGCAGACCCGGCTGACTGAGGAGAATGAACGGGACAACTTGGCCCGGCTGAAGATCACCTGGGGCCTCCTTTACCTAGAGATAGAATTTGAGATCTATAAGTTGAGGTATGATTACGGCACTGCGGTGTATGATGCCCAGCAACTGGGTGATGCTCCACCGCCTCGCTTCAAAGACTGGGCTGCTGAGCAGGGATATGAAGTCTCTGATGATGAGGAGGCGGCGGATGATCATCAGGAGGGCCAAGCCAGCCAGACTCAGCCGGAGAATACTCCACCTCAGCCTTAGGCGGGCCTCCCCACTTTCTGCGGCAGTATGCCATTTTGTTTCTTTACCGGCTTATGTGCCGTGTATTATTGTATCTTTACCAACTATGGGGTTGGGTTAACATTTTATCTTTCTTTCTTCACCGGATGTGTCCGGTTAACACTTACTCTGGCCCTTGTGCCATTTTAAATATTAATGAAGTATTCCGACTCAGTCGGTGTTTATATATATTTGTGTTTTGTGTTTTTTATTTTGAATTTTGCCTCTGTTTGCAATTCTTTAATATTTTTCCTAACTTAAAAAAAGCATATGGCAATTTGCAATCCAGGTGCTCTTGCCCCTGGGCGGCTGTGTGGTTGGTTTAATGTCAAGCTGATTGATTGGCTTGAAAACACTTGATACTAGGAGAAGTATGGAGTGTTTTTAGGCCAATCAATCACAATGGTGATTGCCCCAAACCAAGTGCACAACCGGTCATAATAGCGGGTGCTTTGAGCTTCTTACCTAGGCGATCTATTCCGTCTGGGGTTAACGTGTAGCCATTACACCACCTTTTGCCCCAATAGGGGAAGTGAGTGCAACTTTGGAATAAATAACCCAAGTAAGAATTTCAACCAATGACCGACTGATGCCTTAGGGCATCCGATACTTGGTTACTTAATTGTTCTTCATAGATTATTCTGGCCAGACAACTATGAGTTGACCAATTTGGTCGTTCAATTTTCGCAGTCTGCATGGATACGTAGAACCGACAAATAGTCTGTTCTCTGCGAAGATTGCACCCGGAGGGGTGTCGCCGGACGCCCTTGTCCATGTTGGGACAGGCGGTTTTATAAAATAAGCAACCATCCGGCCATATTGGCCTTTGGTCTTGTTTGAGACCGGTTGTATATAGCTACTAAGCGTTTTTGTGCTTAGTTTTTAATCGGATCATTTGGCCGAGCATAATTACAACATTGAATTTACACTAAATATCGAACTTAGCTTGTTGAACGAATAGTCCGTCTGAGTATTACCCAAGCGGTCCTGAATTTTCATTAATTGACTAAGTATCAAACTTAGTAAGTTAAACACTAGGTTCTTCTAGGTATTACCCCGGCGGACGAATGATAAAAATGGCAAAAATAATTCTGCAAACAAATCCTGAATTTTCATTAATTGACTTACTGTTTACAAAAATTATACTTTCTCAGAAGTAGTACTTTTTTAGATTGTCTACATTCCAAGTTCTAGGCAGGCGGCGACCGTCCTGAGTTTCCAGACGGTAGGTGTTGTTCCTGACTTCTTCATAAATCTGGTAGGGGCCTTCCCAATAAGGAGTTATCTTCCCAGCCTCATTGGCCCTACCAGTTGCCTCCATTTTTCGTAACACGAAGTCGTCCATTTTCAGGGGACGCTTGTGCACTCTCTTGTTATAAGCTCTGGACATTCTCAGACGGTATATCTCATGGCGCAGGGCAGCGTTGCCCCTGCGTTCCGGGAGGGAGTCCAATGCCAGCCACATGGCCTCCCAATTTGCCTCTTCATCATAGAGCATAACTCTGAGAGTCGGCTCATAATGCTCAATGGGCAAGACGGCTTCAGCACCGTATACCATAAGAAATGGGGTTTCTCCGGTTGCCCCTTTAGCAGTAGTCCGGATGGCCCACAGGACATGAATTAATTCCTCTGCCCATAAACCACCGGCTCTTTCAATTTTCTTTTTTATGCCGTCTGAGATGAGTTTGTTGAAGGCTTCAACTTGGCCGTTTGCTTGGGGTCGGCCGACTGATGCAAAACAATGTGAGATACCCTGATCTCCCAACCAAGTCTTGAGCTGGGGGGGTCTCAAACTGAGGGCCATTATCAAACACCATAGACATAGGTACCCCAAACCGGGTGATAATGTTCTTCTAGATGAATGAGATGGCATCCTTTGTCTTGATGTTCTTAACCGGCTCAGCTTCTATCCATTTGGTGAAATAATCCACAGCCACCAAAATGTAGCGCTTTTCGCCTGGTACAGGCGTATATGGACCCAAATATCCATGCCCCATTTAGCAAATGGGACTGGGCTGTGGATTGCCGTCAGATCAGTAGCCGGGCGGCGAATCAGTGGGCCAAACCTTTGGCACTTGTCGCATCTTTTGACTAACTCTTTGGCGTCTGCTTCAAGAGTAGGCCAAAAGTATTGCCGCCAGGCTGTGACAGCTAAAGACCTGCCGCCTATATAAGAGGCCCAGTATCCGACATGCAATTCTTCGAGAATTTCTTTCCCCTTTTCTGGGGTAACACACTTCAATAAGGGTTTGAGGAAACCTGCCTTGAAGAGTTCTCCATTTCTCAACTCGAAGCTTGCTGCTCGCTTTTTCAGGACGGCTGCCTCCTTTGATGAATCAGGAAGCGTGTCGTCTGCTAAATATGCCCGGATGCCATCCATCCAGGTAGAGCTTCGGTCTAAGGTTCCAATGGGCTCTTCATGTATGCTTCTCTTTTCAAGAACCTCCCAAAAGACCGACCGAGGAGTATCACAGCAGGCGGAAGAAGCCAATTTAGACAATGCATCCGCCTGGTTGTTATCTGACCTAGGCACTTGATTCAGACGGAATTCCTCAAGTGCCCCAGTCTCTTCTTTGACTGCCTGAAGATATTTGATCATAGCCGAATGAGTTGCCTCATATGCTCCCTCATACTGGCTAACGACCAATTGTGAAGCAGAATAGGCGTCAATTTTAGTTGCCCTTGCTGCCTTACACATGCGGATTCCGGCTAGCAGGGCTTCATATTCCGCCTCGTTATTTTAGGCTTGAAACTTAAACCGCAGTGCATATTCAAATTTGTCCCCCTCAGGGGACTCATATATAATTCTTGCACCGCAGCCGTTCTTTGTTGAGCTTCCGTCCACATACACTTTCCAAACCTGGTCAACATTATTCGGTTGCACCGGTCGTGTCATTTCAACAATGAAGTCGGCAAACGCCTGATCTTTCACTGCCTTTCTAGGTTCAAAAGTGATTTCAAGACTTTGCATTTCAATAGCCCATTTCAACATTCTGTCGGATGACTCCAAAGTAGACATTGGCCGCTTGAGGGGCTGGTCGGTGTAGATTACCACCGGATGAGCCAGGAAGTAAGGTTTCAATTTCTTGAAAGCCATATACAGGGCAAGGCCAAATTTTTCTACCATGGGGTACAGGAGCTCAGCATTTTTTAAGATATGGCTAATGAAATAGATCGGAAGCTGAACACCGTCTCTCTCAGCAAGGAGAACGGCACTGAGGGCATGATCTGAGACGGCTAAGTACATGTATAACACCTCCCTAGGCAGTGGACTAACAAGTCTTGGCAAAGAGTGGAGGTGTTCTTTCAGCCGTTGAAAGGCCGCCTCAGCCTCATCCCCCCATTCAAATCTGGTCTTCTTCCTGATTGCTTGAAAGAAGTAAAGACATTTGTCACCTGACCGGCTGAGGAATCTCCCCAGAGCAGCCAGGCAACCGGTTAGTCTCTATGCTTCCTTGACAGTGCGGGGTGACTTCATGTCAATCACCGCCTGTATCTTCTCAGGGTTAGCCTCTATCCCCCTTTGATCAATCAGGAATCCGAGAAACTTCCCAGACTCAACACCAAAGACGCATTTCTTAGGATTCAACATGACCTTATGCCGCCTGAGTGTGGTGAAGGTTTCTCGGAGATCAGCAAGGTGATCCGCCTGCTGTTTGGATTTGACTATCATGTCGTCAATGTATGCCTCTACATTCCTCCCAATCTGATTAATAAAGACGGTATTAATCATCCGTTGGAACGTAGCCGGCGCATTTTTCAAGCCAAACGGCATCACCGTGTAACAGAATAGCCCCTGATCAGTGACGAAGGCCGTCTTTTCTTGATCTTTCTTCCACAGGGGTATCTGATGGAAGCCGGAGTAGGCATCCATAAAACTCATCAAGGCATGCCCGGCTGTTGAATCGACCAGACTGTCGATCTTAGGAAGCGGATAACTGTCCTTGGGACATGCCTTGTTGAGATCAGTGTAATCAACACACATCCGCCAGGTACCATTCGGCTTCTTTACCAGCACAACATTCGCCACCCAGTCGGGGAAATTACATGGCCGAATGAACCCAGCATCCAACAGCTTTTTTACTTCGGCAGCTGCCGCCTGACTTCTTTCCTCGCCGTGATTTCTTTTCTTTTGCCGGATGGGCTTCTTTTTAGGGTCCACGGCGAGTTTGTGGAGAGCAAGATCCGGGCTGACGCCTGGCATCTCTTCCACTTCAAAGGCAAAAATGTCCTTGAATTCTTTCAGCAGAAGGTGCAAGTCTGCACCTAACTTAGCAAAGGCAACTGTCCCAACCTTCACAGTACGCTCCGGACGGCTGTCGTCCAGAGGTATGTCAATATGTTCACCACCCGGTTTGGGACGGAGCTCATCTGACCGTTCACCGGTCAGTGATTGCTATTTTTTCTCCTTCTTCACCTCCACCAGCATAGGTGCCTTTCTTTTCTTTCCGGCGGCTGGTGGGGCAGGCGCTGGGTCAGCATCCTTGACATTGTCAAGGTCTATTGGTTCCTGCTCACCTGGGGTTACAGTGTCTCTAACGACTGAAAGATAGCACTCTTGAGTCGTCTTCTGATCCCCATTCAGGGAACCAACAACGCCATCATCCCTCTCATACTTGATGAGCATGAGAGATGGGATGATTACTGCCTTGGCTACGTTGAGGGTTTGCCTGCTAAGGATAATGTTGTAGGCGGTCAACTCCTCAACGACCAAGAATCTGACGACAATGTGTCGTCCTTGGCCCTTCTCTCCCAGCCGGATGGGTAAGTCAATTCTTCCGGCTGAGTAGACCATCCCACCCCCAAAACCAACCAAGGGGTGGGTGACCGGATGCATGCTGCTGACATTGTATTTCAGCTTTTGCAAGCACCGGAGGCTGATGATGTCTGATGAGTTGCCGGTGTCAATAAGGATTCTTCCAACCAGTTGGTTGGCAACCTTACATTCAATGACGACCGGATCATCATGCGGACGACGGACACTGCCCCTTTCCTTCTCAGTGATCAAGACGTCTGGGAAGGAGGTGCTTGCAGACGCCTGCTCATCATCATCCTTGTCCATCTTTCGAAGATGGCACTTGGTGCCCCGGATGGTAGGGCCACCATAGGAAAACCCGCCTGCTATTGTGTAGACCGGCTCCTTGTCGGTATCCGAGCTACTGGCAGGCTGGGGGGTAGTCTTAGAGGACTGACCCTTATTCTTCTTCTTTGCCCCGGCTGGGGACTTAGAAATATAGGACTTCAGCATTCCTTTGTCTGCCAGACGGTCCAACGCCCTTTGAAGGCTGAAACAGTCGTTGGTGTCATGGCCAACTTCCTCATGGTATTGGCAAAATTTATTTTTGTTCCTTGATTGAATGGAACTTTTCATTAGATTCGGCTTCTCTAGGGACAGCCGGTCCTTAATTTCCATGAGGATGGAATTGCAGTCCTTGTTAAACTCGTACTTGGGGACGTACGGTTTAAACTCTTTCTTCTTCTTCTGGGACGGCTGGTCAGAATCACTAACCGCCCAGATTTCTTTTCTCTTTTTGCTCTCTTCTTTCTTTTTAGCCGGCTGAGCAGGCCGGTTGTCTTTCTGCTTGTTGGACTTCTTAGAGTCCGACTGGCTACCAGGCGAGCAGAGGTCGGTAGCTTGAATGTAGCTTTCCGCCTCCCTCAGGGCCGCCTGTAGGGTTAAAGCCCCTTTTCTGACTAGGTCGAACTTAAAGGTCGACCCGTCTCTCAGACCTTTGAAAAAGTCTGTAAAAGCTACCTCATTAGAAAGTCCCTGAATCTGAATTCTGATCAGATTGAACCGCCTGACATATGAGCGCAGCCCTTCTCTCTCTCCCTGCTTAACAGTGCTCAAATCAAGGCTTGTTTTCTTAGCAGGGATGTTCATTGAGAAGTTAGAAGCAAACAAGAAGGCTAGCTTCCTGTAGCTATCGATGAACCCGGCTGACAGATTACCAAACCATTGTTGGGCAATGCCCTTCAATGTAGCCGGGAAACATCGACACCTAGTGGCATCATCCAACCCCTGCAGATACATGAGGTTGGTGTACGCCATGAGGTGGTCTTTCAGATTGGTGGTACCATCATAGGTACCAACCAATACATTCTTAACCTTGGCCGGCTGGGCCGCCTCGGTTATCTTCCGGGTGAACGCAGAAGGTTGTTCACCCAGGCACAGCAGACGAAGCTTCCTGTCCAATGGCTGGACATTTGGATATGCCACCTGACCTCCAAAGAAGGCCGGCTGCATGAAGTGAGGAGGATACTGTCCGTAAGCCTGAGTAGGCACATACGGTACAACTCCAATCATGTGAGGGCCAGAATGGACGGTATTACCGCCTGTCTGGCTCTCATGCAAGGAGGGTGCACTCCCTGCAGAAATATTGATGAAGCTGTCTGGAAAGTTCGACGTTGAAGCCGACTCAGATAACGATTGGTTTCTCTTCCGGTTAATGATCTCCCGGGCATCAAGAGTTGATTTTTTACTTCTCACCAGCTGCTGAGTTCGGCGAGTGTTATTGGTGTTCTTCCCAGGAAGGAGAATTTTTTACCAATCCATGGTCCCGGCTGCCTTCTCCTTTGGATGAGGTGTGGGCTGCCGGTCTCTGACTGACTTCCCCTTCTCTGGAGGAGTCTTCTTCGCCAACTGACCTTTACTTGGGCCAGCCCGGCTTTTGGTGATCAGCTCTTTAATTTCACCCTTGAAACTTGTCATGAATCTCATGAGTTCGTCTCGGGTGACAGGGGCTGATCCAGCGGCCGTTTGGGTTTCCCCTTCCGGCTGCCCAGTGGGTCTGCTCGGACCCGCCTGGGAGGCACCCCGCTCCAGAATATCTCTGGGGCGGATGCTCTTGATTCTGAGCGAGCCATCCTTGGCTGTAAAGGTTTCGAGCTTAGGATCCTCATCCTCCTGGTCTGTAAAAACTTCTGGGTCATCGCCCAGACGGTTAGGGGGTGGTATAGACTCTTGAACCATCTTCGAGGTACTCTCCCCACAGACGGCGCCAAATGTTTTGGGTGTTTTTTTCACTTGGGAGAGTTACGTCACGAAGTCTGATCCAGCTGAGCTGCACCTGCAAAATAACGGAGACTCCTGGTGGTTGCAGCTCCGCCTCCGACGGTCAAGTTAGTAACTTGAAACAGAATAAAGAGAACGGAAATTTAGGTGGGTATCTGCTCGGATTCCAAGCTCAGGTCTTTCTCTGATGTAAGAGAATAAAGGTGTAATAAATGATTCAAGGTGTCCCCAAAATGGGGAAATATCTCCCTATCTATAGGGTCGTTGGAGAATGTGCCCCTATCTAGGTCACCTGACCTAGATTTTAGTGGGTTGCGTCGTTTTATGACGCTCCTTGGGATTTGGGCCCTTGAAGGCCGCCATTTCAAAGGCGTATCTGAGGGCGCCAAGTGTCAAGAGGATGTTGAGCCACATGGGCCATCTTGAGCTCGACACATGGCGACCTCTCATTGGTCCACGTGTCTAGGGTAAAAATACCCTAAACAATTATTATCACCAGAGTCCGCCAGAATTTGCTTTTAGAAATTCTTCTGTCTATGAAAGGATCGTTCGATCTCAGGATCGAATGGGATGTACCCTGATCTGGAACACCTAGGCATAAACAAAAAAAAAACTAAAAGCAAATACGAGATTTGCCTCAGAGAACTAACGTTCCCTAAGACAAAAAGAAATAAGCTAGACTACACAAATAATCAGAAATAAAAATAAAACCGTTTCCCCGGCAACGGCGCCAAAATAGACGTACCCTGCAATGTAGTAATAGTATTGCAGGGTACGTCTATTAGGAGTCAAAATAGACGTACCCTGCAATGTAGTAATTCCTAAATACTATTAGGGATACGACTTTACCTGACCTGGAGTCGTATCCTGCAATGTAGAATTAGATATATCGCATAGGGGCTGCCCACCCACGCTGATGTGGGTTTCTTTGATCTTTCTCGCGACTTCGTGCGTTTGCTAAGGTCTTCGAATGAACGCGCAATATGATGATGATGAACACTAAGAGAGGCAGTCCCAAAAGCACTTGATTGTGGGTTCAATAACCCATCTTCATGAGAGCATGGCTTGAGATCGCAAAAGCTAGAACTTGAAGAATCCACTTCCTTGCATCTTGAGCTTTCCAATTGCCATGATCTCGTTCCAAAAGCATCTTCCACCTTAGTAAATCACCAATATCAAGACTCGGACCTCGTACAATACCTACAACCACGAAAACAGAACAAATAAAGTAGAAAACCCAACAAAAGGCACAAAAGCTACAAAATAAGAAAGGAAAGGTAAAACAAAGAGCAAACACATAAAAATATGCATTTATTAAGAAGGAAAGCTATGAAAAGAAGATAAAAATAACCTAAATGCTCATCAAATGGGTGCCATTTATGACACCCATCACGCCTCTCATGCAGGCGGCAGATCCTTAGTCGCCAGGGCCAGGCGGCATTATTTCTGGCCCACTCTTGAGTCAGATGCCATGGAGTTTGTTCAAAAATGTGATAAGTGCAGATAGGGTTACTGTTAATGTTTTATAGGTTCATGAGCAATTTATTCATTGCATTGTACTTTCAAAGGACCTCTCTATTTAGATTAAGCTCACTGTTACCTATGGACTTCACTATATTCATGATAGGCTTCCCATGTGGGAAGATATCAGGAATATCTCTATTCAGCATTCACCTTGGTTATGCGCTGGTGATTTTAACTCTGTTCTTAACTCTTCAGATAGGCTCCATGGTAATGATGTTACTTACTATGAGACTTGAGATTTTCAGAGTTTTGTTGATGATTTGGATCTTACTGAGGTCAAGAGCAAAGGAGCTTTCTACTCTTGGTTAAATAAGGCCCATACTGGTCCTAAAACTCTTTCTAGGATTGATAGAGTCTTTGGTAACCTAGCCTGGTTGGATTCTCATGGCCATGTTGAAATTGTCTACCTGGCTCCTTCTTTATCTGATCATAGCCAGTTCTTTTGGACATTTGTCCTTCTCCTGCTAGGAAGGGTAGACCCTTTAGATTTCTAAGTTGTAATGCTAAGCATCCTGATTTTCTTAATGTTGTTTTTCAGGCCTGGTGTTCTGGTGGTTCTGTCTGGCAGAATCTCAAAACTGTGAAGGCTAGCATCAAGTCCTTGATTAATAAGCAGTTTGGTAATATTGATGAGAAAATTGATCAAGCTCAGGCTAAGCTTGCTAAAATCCAGAACATAATGGCTCAGAATACTGATGATTTGGAGTTATATGTTAAAGAATCTGATGCTATTAAGATTGTCAAGCACTGAACTGACATCCAAGAAAGTATCTCCAAGCAAAAGTCTAGGATTAACTAGATTAAGCTTGGAGATGGCAATTCTTATTATTTTTTCTCGGTGATGAAAACTAGGCAAGCAAGGAATAGAATTTATTCTGTTTTTTTATTTTAATCAGGTTTTGCTTAAGGATCCTGATTCTATTTCTCTTTAGATCATTTCCTTCTATAAGCCCCTCTTAGGGACTAAGGCTCCTTGGCTGCCTACTGTTGATCTTGTTACTATGAGGAGAGGTAAGCAGCTTAGCTTTGCAGCTTAGAGCTCTCTTATTCAGCCTGTCTCTCATGCTGAAATTGATAAAGCTCTTAAAGGAATTGATAACACCAAGGCTCCTGGAATTGATGGTTTTAACTCCTTTTGTCTTTAAGAGAGCTTGGCATATTGTGAAAGATGATATCTATGCTAGTGTTATTGATTTCTTTACAACAGGAACTTTGCATACGCAATGGAATTGTACAACTATCACTCTTATTCCTAGAATCCCTAATGCTTCTCATGTTAAGGATTTTAGGCCCATAGCTTGTTGTACTGTGGTTTATAAACTTATCTCCAAAATTATTACTGCTAGACTTACTGTTGTCATTGGTGAGGTCATTGATGATGCTCAAGCAGGTTTTATTCCAGGCAAGCACATTGGAGATAATATTCTTCTTGCAACTGAGTTGATCAAAGGATATGATCATAAATTTATCTCCCCTAGATGTATGATTAAGGTGGACTTGAAGAATGTCTATGACTCAGTTGAATGGGGGTTCTTGATTGCTGTCATGCAAGAGCTTGGTTTCCCTCAAGGCTTTATCAATTGGATCTGGATTTGTCTCACTTCAGTCTCTTACTCTATCCTTATTAATGGTTTTCCTTCCCCTCCCTTTGAAGCTAAGAAAGGCCTAAGATAAGGTGATCCTATATCTCCCTTTCTCTTTGCTATTGGCATGGAATATCTATCCAGATGTCTCTGTGAGCTTAGGTTGACCCCTGATTTCAATTTTCATGCTAGGTGTGAAAAATTAAGCCTAACTGATATGATGTTTTTTGATGACCTGTTGATGTTCTCTAGAGCTTATAGAATTTCTGTTATGATTTTATTCCAAGCTTTTTCCAAATTTTCTGAAGCTTCAGGTCTGTCTGCCAATATTGATAAAAGTGAAATCTACTTTGGTGGAGTTCCCATTGATGTGCAAACAGAACTTAGAGAGCTTCTTGGTGTTTCTCAAGGGTCTATTCCCTTTAGATATCTTGGGGTCCCCCTCTCTTCTAAGAAGCTTACAATTGCTCAGTGTAGGCCCCTAGTGGAGAAAGTGACTGTAAGGATTCAAGGGTGGATAGCTAAACACTTGTCTTATGCTGGGAGGCTCCAATTGGTTAAGAGTGTGTTGTTTGATATTCAAACTTACAAGGCTCAAATCTTCATCTTGCCAAAGAAAATTTTGAAAAAGGTTGAAGCTAGGTTTAGGTTCTTTCTTTGGACTAGCTCTTCTGCTCCAGCTAGGAAATCTTTGGTTGCTTGGAACTATGTCTGTCTTCCTAAAGTTTGTGGTGGCTGGAATCTGCTCTCTCTTTCTGAGTGGAACAAAGCAGCTGTTACTAATTTGCTTTGGGATATTACTCACAAGGCTGATAACCTTTGGGTTAAATGGGTCCATATTTACTATTTCAAGCATAAAGACTGCTGGACTGCTCCTATCCCAGCTAAATGCTCTTGGTTTTTGAAGAAAATCTTGAGTTGTAGAGTTATTGTGAATGATCAAGGAGGTTGGGATGAGTTACTGCAGGGTAATAGAATGAAAATCAAGAAGCTCTATGTTGCTATTAGACCTCAAGTTCCTAAGGTTCCATGGAAAAGGGGTGTTTGTCACAACCTTGCAACTCTTAAGAGTGTCTTTATCTTGTGGTTAGCTTTTTGGAACAGACTTGTCACTAAGGATAGGTTGATTCAGTGGCACATCTCCTGTGATCCTAAGTGTTTCCTTTGTTTGAAAGATAATGAGAGTGTGCAACACTTATTTTTTATTGTGAGTACTCTAAGAAGGTTTGGAGTAAAATTCAGAGTATCTTGCATATCACTAAACCTATTCAAAATTTTGAGGATGAGATTGAGTGGTTGAAGAAAATCTGTAGAAGCTCTAGAGTGAAAAACAAAGTGATCCAAATTGCTTTCACTGAAACTGTTTATGGTATTTGGTTACAGAGGAATGCAATCTTGTTTACTGGTTTCTGTAAACCTGCTGATATTCTAGTCAGGGACATTATCTTCCATACTACTTGCAGATGCTCTGCTGGAAATAAGTATCAGATTTTGTAGTTGTCTGCTGGTATGTTTATCTGCATTTCTGCCTGGGTTTTAGCAGAATATCTGTTTTTGCAGTTTGTTGTTTGCTGGGTTCTTTTAGTGGTTTTGTTCCTTTTCTTTTTTGATGTATTGTCTCATTGTCTAGCCCTTCTGCTTTTCTTTTGCAGTTGAGTCTAGGGGGGCTTTTTTTGTCTTTGGTTCCTGTTTCTTGTCTCTGGCACCCTTCCTAGAAGGTGGCTTGAGGTTGGGAAACAGGATTGTTCCTTTTCTTTATGGTGAACCCTTCCTAGATGGTGGCATTGTAGAGTTTAGGGACTGTTTGGGTTGTTTTGGTGTTGTTTGGCCTGTTTTGTTTGGTTTACGACTTAGGTTTTGTAAGTTATTTCCTGTATTCTTTGTTCCTTTTGGTAATAAAATCTTTTATTTTCCAAAAAAAAAAATGTGATAAGTGTCAGAGATTTGGCAAGCTAATCCATTGCCCGGCTACTGACCTGACGGCAATCCATAGCCCAATCCCGTTTGCTAAATGGGCCATAGACATTCTAGGCCCGTATACACCTGCACCAGACAGAAAGCGCTATATTCTTGTGGTTGTTTACTATTTCACCAAGTGGATAGAAGCAGAGGCGGTCAAAGGCATCAACACAAAAGATGTCATCTCCTTCATCTCGAAGAGCATTATCACCCGGTTTAGGGTACTTATGTCTATGGTATTTAACAATGGACCTCAATTTGAGACGCCTCAACTTAAAACTTGGTTAGGAGATCAAGGGATCTCACATTATTTTGCATTAGTCGGCCGACCCCCAATAAACGGCCAAGTCGAAGCCTTCAACAAACTCATCTCAGACGGTATCAAAAGAAAATTGAAAGAGCCGGTGGTTTATGGGCCGAAGAGTTAATTCATGTCCTATGGGCCATCCGGACAACTATAAAGGGGGCAACCGGTGAAACCCCATTACTCATGGTTTACGGTGCTGAAGTCGTCTTGCCCATCGAGCATTATAAGCCAACTCTACGAGTCATTTTATACAATGAAGAGGAAAACTAGGAGGCCATGCGGCTAGCATTAAACTCACTCCCGGCGCGCAGGGGCAATGCCACCTTGCGTCATGAGATTTACCGTCTGAGAATGACTCGTGTCTATAACAAGAGAGTACACAAACAACCCTTAAAGATTGGGGACTTTGTGTTACGTAAGACGGAGGCAACTGGTAGGACCAATGAACAAGGAAAGCTAACTCCTAATTGGGAAGGTGGATGTATGAAGAAGTGAGAAACGACACCTACCGGCTACCGCCTGGAAACCCCAGACGACATGTGGCTGCCTAAAACTTGGAATGTAGACAACTTGAAAAATTATTACTTTTGAGACTAGTAAATTTTTGTAAATAAAAAGCCCATCAATGAGAAGTCGCTTTTTGTTTCCAATTTAACTTAATTGCTTTGTATATATACATCCGCAACAATCCATTACCGTCTGTTGAAATCACAGGCGGTCTATTGAATAAATAAGCTAGGTTAAAAACTTAGTGGCTAACTTGATATTTAAATTGAGGCCAATGGCCGGATGTAAACTTATTTTATAAATTTGTATGCTCCCATATGAGTATGGCGTCCGGCGACGCCTCTCCGGGTGTTATCGTCGTAGAGGGAATTATATCGGTTGCTCTACCAGAATATGCAGACGGCATAGATTGAACGACCTAATTGGTTAATCCATAGTTGTCTGACCAAAATAGTCTAATAGAATGGTTAAGTATAAAGATCGTATGTCAAAAGACATCAACCGATTAATAACTGAAGTTCTCGGTTAGACTATTTAACGAAATTGTACCAGTCACCCCAATGGGGAAGACGAACCAGGTGCAATAGATTACAGGCACCCCAGACAGCTTTAAGCCGTCTGAGGACCATCAGGCAGGTGAACAAAATGTTCCCTATCCCATTAACTGTCAGGCGGCAAATTCCCGTCTGGCCAACTAAGAGTTATGAAATGCGAATACCACAAAAGGGAAAATAAGGCTTTGATCTAGCCTACTCCCCGGGTGGGTAAAACAGCTACCTATTGGTTCTGTAGACAACTGTGTACTTGGTTTGGGGAAATCACCAATATGATTGATTGACTTAGGAACATTCCATACTCTTTAAAGTATCAAACATTCCAAACTCAATCAATCAAAGAAGTACTGAAACCAACCACACAGCCGCCAGGGGGAAGAGTATCCGGTATACTATTTAAATTGTCGCATGCTTTAAAAAGTTAGGCAAAAATTCTAAAATTAAAATAGTAGAATTTAAGTGCAAAGATTGAAACAAAATCAGCAAATTCATCAAGCCGACTTAGTCGGGAAATTTCATTCAAACCATAAAAACTAGATAGTAATGGTAACTAGATAACATCCGGGACAAAAAGAAAATAAAGATTGTCAATTGACTCTTCAGTCGGCAAAAATACAAAGATACTCGGCTCAAAGGCTGGAAAGCTGAATTGGCATACTGCCGCAGAAGAAAGGGAGCTGAATTACGGCTATTGGATAGGTTCTTGCTTTTTCTGACCTGCTGGGAGGCTTGTATCGTTTTGTGCATCCGGGACCTGACCATCCTGGACTTGATTAGCTTGAGTTTCATTAGCCTAGATCTGACCATCCTGGTTGGCAGTCAGCTCTTCCTCGCCATTAGAGACCTCATCGCCTTGTTCAAGGGCCCATGCCTTGAAAGGAGGCGGGGCCTGCTCATTGAGCTGCTTTGCATCATACACCTCAGTGGCGTAATCATATCGTAGTTTGAGCACTTCAAACTCAATGTTAGGGTGGAGCAGACCCCATAAAATATGCAGCCGGGCATTAGTGTCCTGATATGTTCAACAACCAGCCGCTTTTGCTCTTGGGCAACCTCATCCTTGTGTTGTTTCCTTTGTTGGACAAGATCGATCCCCAGGCGACTGACATCTGCTCTTAGCTGGGCATTTTCCTTCTCAGCACCTTCCAAGGCTTTGAGATCTGACTTGGCAGTCTTCAGATCTCGCTTGAGCTTGCCAAACGCTCATTAACAGCCGTCAAGTTCCTTATTAGCTTCACCCGTTTCAACTCTGATGCTTTAATTTCAACATCACATTGTATTTAAATGTATTCAGCAGAGTTGAGAGCTTGAACAACCCTCTATTTATCGTCATTTACCTCTTCTCCCTTCCTCTGAAGGGACCCTAAACTGGTCTACCCTCAACATTGCCTAAAAGGGTGGGGACAGACACTTAGCAAAGAGAGTTAAAAGCTTTAAAATATGAGGTTCTAAGTAAAAAATTACCTCAGCTAGCAGGCCTTGGATTCAGTCGAAGTCCACCTCCTACACATCCGGCATAGAGTGTTTTTCTGTCCGGGTGAGGGTTCGCACCATCCTCTAAGAACACGTCTGCATGTCAAGCGAAGCTTAAGGAGTATCTACGCCAAAAGAAGTACTTGGTGAGAAACCAGCATAGGCGGCACCCGACTCATGCCGGCTGCTAATCAAACCTTCAAGAAGATTGACCCGAGTCTTGACTCACATAAAGTCAACCGGCCAGGGGAGTTCAACTCGTGTCTTACCTTGGACGCGAAGCTGAGGAGACTCCGCTTCAGCTGATGCAGTTGTGACTGCAGATGTGAGTGGCTTGCCACTCTTCGATGCTGTGGAAGTATCCGATTTTTTCCCTTGTTCTGAGCTTTCACTAAGAGCTTTCATAACAGACGGGCTTTTTCCCCTGGTTTGTTTGTCTATCTGGGTTGGATGAAAAGGTGGAGTGAGAAGGATTCTTTCTCCCCGTCTTAGTTGGAGTCTTGGCCAGCTCATCCCCCGACCGGTAAAATTTTTTGATGATTGAGCAAGGGATTGATTTGCTTCCACTCTACAAATAAAGAAGAAAATACAAACGGAAAAATTGTAAGTTGAAGGAAAGGGGTACAACTAGTAAATTACCAAGCTATAAAAACTAGAAAAGTTTAGCAGGCGGGCTTACCCCTCCTTTCTTGGCTTCCTTGGCTACCAAGGCAGCCTTTTTCTCAAGAGCTTTCTCCTTCCTTAGTTGAGCAGCCGACTTAGCAGGCGTCATTTCTATAGGAACCATGTTCTTTGCTTCTTCTGCAAAAATAAAAGAAACGGTTGGTAAGTCCACACTGCGTGAAAATGGTAATACAGACGACAAATTGTCGAATGTGTAATAAGTCTATACTGAGTGAAAATGGTGCTGAGCCCACAGGTGGAGAGGAAGGCCTCGTTCTTAAAAAAGTCCGGATGGGGTATCCAGTTCTTTGGAACGATTATTTAAGTCCCATTCTCCAAGGGCTCAGTTGTTGTCTCAAAAAATCCCGGCTCCATTATCTGTTCGTAAGCCCTAGATGACATCCGGGAAGGGCGCATTTTTTCCCCAGCAACTCCGAATCTTGATTGTACCGGTGAAGGAACCAGCTGTGTCCTAGTGTTGGAGAGCATATCAAATAAAACCTCTCCTTCCAGCCGGACCATTTGCGCGGCTTGTCCAAGGACATCAGGTATTGTGGGTGTCAGGTTAGAGTGTACCACGCACCATGCCCGCCTGGGGGCCCGGCTTATATAATGCATATGAGCAAACGCCGCGAAACTAGGCTCTATGCTATGAAATTCGTAGGTGGCAATATTGCTCAAAATGTTTATCTTTGAATTTGGGGTAAGTTCTCAGACGCCCAAGTCATACCCCATCAAAATCCTCTTAATCCCTTTGTGAAGGGGGGAAGCGGAGGCCGACTTTTATCACGGCTTCATAGCAGCCGAAACAGCTGTCGGCATTATCAATCCCATCCTCCCATTCAATCGTTGCCTCAAGCGGTGGAACCTCTATTCTTCATCCATCTCTTATCAGATGCGTCTCCAAAAAGGCTCTAAAGATGCTTTGCATAACAGCTAAGTCCCTAGGAAGCAATTTAGTTTTCAACGGATTAGGTTGATCCGATTTTTTAGCCGGCTGCTGATAATCAGCCGCCATATCCTCTTGGCCAGAGCTCGATGCCTCTAACCCGGATCTCTCGGCGGACTCCTCACCGCCTGACCCATCTTCTTCAGACCCCAAAGAAGAGGTATCATCCTCGTCGTCTGCCTCTTCCAAGATTATGTCACTAGGGGTTGAAGGGGTGTCATTTGGGGAAGAACCCGCCTGCTCTTCTTCCAAACCCTCGTATTCCTCATCAGGAATAACTTCATTAGCGGGCACTCTTTTAGCGCACCGCCTCCTAGCTGTCTGCTTAACTCTTGCCATTTTGTCCAGTATAGACACAGAGACAGAGGTGTTCGGGGATGAGCAAAGTAGGTCCGAATTTCCAAAAAAAGGCACCCCCAGTTCTAGATTCAGCCGTACCATGAGACTTGTTGAATGACCTAGGCAGTGTCGTATGGGTTGATGGACATTTTGTTTTTTGAAGCCTAACTACATAAGCGGAAAAGTATAAAAAACTTGAAAGGAGTATAGGCGGTTACCTTTAAACTTAGCTCTAAAAATCTGAAAACTACTACACGCGGTGACCCGATGTGCTCCTCGAAACGCATACGGGAAAACGCAAATTCACAACAGACGAATGTAGAGCTTCTCTCTCTAAAAAGCTCTCTCTTTCTCTCTCTAAAAATTCAAATGCTTTGGTGTGAAATGAGGGGAGAGAGGGGGTAAAACCTTCTATTTATAGAAGGGTAAAAACGGGGGCATCCCCGTAAAACCGTAGAAGGTGAATGGTTTTTATTGTTCACCATTCGCTGAATGTCACGTGTCACATGCGCCACGTGGTCAGCCACGTGCCACTAGTGAGGGGAAAATGTTTTGGGTAAAAATACCCTATCCATGTGGACCAATCAGAGAGGGCCACGTGTCAATCCTAGGCAGGTCCAATTGGGCCAATTTCCAGCTGACATGTGCCAGCCTCATATGCTTTCCAAAATTGCGGCCTTCGAGGCCCAATTCCCAAGAACGCCGCAAAATGGTACAAGCCACCAAATCTAGGTCAAACGATATATGAAGGGGCACGTTCCCCAATGACCCTATAAATAGGGAGATACTCCTCGATTTTGGGAGAGATTCAATCATTATTACACCTACCCTACATTCTCCTAAATCAGAGAAACACCTGATCTCGGAATCCGAGAAGATATCATTTTATTTTCCGCACCTTCTCCTACTCATATTCAAGTACTAACTTGACTGTCGGAGGCAGAGCTCCAAACACCTGGAGTCTTCGTTGTTTTGCAAGTATAGGCGCAGTCGGATCCGTCCTCGAGTTGTAACTCTCCCGAGGGACTAAAACACCCAAAATAACTTTATTCTTATCATATTCATGTGCGCTTTCTCACTAACATGTAATCAATATATTAATCCTAAACCTGTTTAATCTATGTTGGTTGAATATTAATGCACAAATAAATCTATTATTAGCGATCACTTGAATTATAATCATATTAGCCTAAATAAGATTATTAATTATTTTATTAAGCATGATTACAAGTACAAATTCCCTGTAATCCTGCAAGAGAGAGCGTGATCAAGCAATAACAACAATATAAAGCAACATGATAAATATTGATACAACAAATCATAATCAAAACTATTCTCAATCTCATCAAAACATAATAATGTTATTAGCAAGATCCTAGGCATAAAACTAATATGATTAATAACAAATCCTAGCATGTTACTAAACAATAAAGATCAAAGCTTTAGCCCTAACATGAAACTAACATGATAGAAAAAATAGGAAGCAACCTAAACATAATACCAGAAACATACATAGATATTAAAAATATTAGTTAATACCCTAAACATGATACTAGGAATCATAAAGACAACTTAACATGATACTAGGAATTAAAATAATACAAACATGCTTTCTAAAGATGTAGAGGAAGTCACCTCGTATCTCTTTCTAATAACAAAAGACATACGGTAGTAACTTCAATGAAAATATTAAATCAAAAAATTAATTTAAATAATTGAAATAGGGATTTGGAACCAAACCCTCAGAAATTATCAACCTTTCGCGAATAGGGCGAAGGGGAATTTGAACTTGACTAGGTGTGTCTAGAACTTGTGAATGCGGTATTGTGCTTGTAAAAAAAGGCTATGCTATAAAGAGGGAGAAAGAACAAGCTATTTCTTAAGAGAGAGAAGAGAATATTGTTTACACAAATTTCGAGTCTAAATAAATAAAGACGGGAAATAAAGTAACAAATAAATTTATATTAATATATGAATTTTTGGTACAATCTTTGTATAAAAATTTTATAATAAAATAAACTAAGTCCTCTGATTCTATTCCTGTAGGGAATATTTCAAGTGTTAATCCCTAGCTTGAACCCCATTGTGATCATACACAAAAGTACGGTGGCGTCCAAAGGGAAAGAAGATAGAGCAAAAGAGTTGCCAACAAGTTTTTTAGGAACTTGTAAACCGTTCACGAGGTAAAGGTTACACCCCTTAACGATCCAAGAGATCGTCAACTCCATAAGGTCTTGAACCAAATAGGGTTCAGGGATGAAGGTACAAATCCAACCTAAAAGAGATTGAACCTGCCCTAATAATAGGCATCTACTTTATTCTGATCGTATTCATGTGCGCTTTCTGACTAACATGCAATCAATAAGATTAACCCTAAACATGTTTATCTATGTTGGTTGAATATTAATGCACAAATAAAACTATTATTGGTTATCACTTGAGTTATAATCAAATTAACCCTAACAAGATTATTAATTATCTTATTAAGCGTGATTACAAGTACAAATTCCCTTTAAACATGCGTAAAAGGCGTGATCAAGCAATAACAATAAATATCAAGCAACATAATAATAATATTAATATAATAATCATGCTAAAGCATAATAATAGCACGATCCTAGGCATGACACTAACAAGATTAATAACAAGCCCTAGCATGTCACTAAGCAATAAAAATCAAATCTTTAGACCGAACATGATACTACTAGAAAAGACAATAAAAGGCATCATAGAAATCATAATTGATATTATATTCTTTACCCCAAACATGATACTAGGAAGTAATAAAACATCCTAACATGATACTAGGAATCAAAATAACAACCTAAGCATGATTTCTATATCATAATAACAATGTAAACAATTAAAGCACTTACTTGGATGCCTCATACCTCTTTCTAATAACAAAATACACACGTTACTAACTTCAAGGAAAATAATAATTAAAACAATTAAATTAAATAATTGAAAGAGAGATTTGGGACCAAACCCTCAGAAATTAAACCTTTCACGTCTAGGGCAAAGGCAACTTTGAACTTGGCTAGGTGTTTCTAAATCTAATGAATGCGCAATTTTTATATTTGTGAAAAAGCTAGTTTAGAAAAGAGAGAGAGTAATCAAGAAAATCTTGATGAGAGTTGGTGAATGAAAACGGAGTTTTTAGAACGCTATTTATAAAGAAAATCAACCAAAAAGATAAAAAATCAAAACAAAGTTTTGACGCGTAAAACGGGGATTAGCGCCAAACGCTGACATTAGCGTTAGCGCCTAGCGCCAAGCGTAGCGTCAGGCGCTATTGCTGGCGTTTGGCGCTGACTAAGAATTTGACGCGTTTTCTAAAATCAGATAGAAATTGCCGTACAGGAGGATAAAATCGTATTTTCCTCAAAAAACGTTCTTTTATTCTGATAAAAACTTTAAAAGTCAACAAAAGTCAATTTATCAATGCTAATTAAATTAGGAACGAAAAGAACCTTCTAGAAGAATCTAGAAGACTAAAACAATTCCTAATTGCATTAGGAATGATAAATCTATATTAGGCCCTCCTCTAGATCATTGGGCCGCATATAAGGCTCAAACCGGGCCTAGTTTAGTAAATTGGCCATAATTTCCTCAATATTCATCGGAATTGGGCTTATAATATATCGTTGGAAAGGTCTTTTCAAGCCCTAACCAACTACACTACTATTGTACCCATATCATGGACCAACCAAACTGGATTGGCTGTTTTCCAAAAATAAGTTTTCAAAAACAGAGAGAAGAGAAAAGAAATTAAAACTATCCGCAACACTAAACTTTCCACACTTTCGCTTCATTCAATTATGATTCGACGTGAAAGGTATTCATCACTGGGTTTGGTTTTGGGGAGACACAAATGGGTGTCTACAGAAGCCCCCACTTTGACTGGGTTTGGAGAAACGTAAGTTTCAAAAACAAAAGTCAAAGTGGCGATAGGGACGGAGAATGATTCAGAACGTTATGCGATCCTAAATCATTCTTGTAACGCCGATACTTGCAAACTAGCGTTAGTAAAATAGATAAAAGAGTTAAGAAACGCGTATCTTGCACCGTCGAGCACACGTCTCTGGAGAGTAACCGAATTGTTGATGTATCCTTGTTGTTTTGATGACCTCTTGCAAACTAGAGAATGCCATCCTGCTTGAAAACTGCTACGCTTGTAACTGCTTCCAATTCCGCCATGATAATATTCCACAAACCAGGGAACACTATCGAAGATCGCTTCGCTTGAAACGATCCTCTTCCGCTTGGTGACCATCTTCCACATCCTAGGGAACACGGTCGAAGACAACTTCGCTTGAAATCACCTTCAATTGTTTGTGACAACTCTCCGCAATCTAGGGAATACCGCCAAAGATATCCTCGCTTGAAGCTATCCTCATTTGTTGTGATAATTTTCCAAAGAAGATTACCGAAGATCTCCGCTTGTCGATCTTTAAAAGTTCGCTTGAACTTTGCTTCTGCTATGCCTGTACCTCGGCGCTTTTGCTTCTTGTGAATCTGTATGTCGGTGCCTCTTGCTAAATAAATGAACCAATATGTCGGTGCCTTTCCGAATGAACCAGTATGTCGGTGCCTTTTGCGATGAGCCAATGCTTAGGCGCTTTAAGCTAAGTGACGATCTTTCATCAAGTCAATCACTTTATGTAATCAAACCGATTACTAAAAATCGTGTCAAATTGCTTAGAGGGGCTAACTGGCGTACCAAGGAACCCAAAATATATTGCAAAAAGTTGGAACAACCGTACTGAGTGGCTGAACATTCTGGCGCCGCTGAAATAACATCAGCGCAAATAATCTGGCTGTAGCGCCAGACGCTGGAGCTAGCGCCAGGCGCTACGCTTATCGATTGACCCCAAGGTCTGGCGCTTGGCACTAGAGTCAGGTTTTCATTAAATACCCTTCTCCTCTTCATTTCCGCTGCTGTTGCTCGTGTTTCTTGCTCTAGAATTCTCAGAACTTCGTTTGGTCTGTTCTTGCTCGTTTCTCAACCAAATTCGCTCAAATTTGTTGCAAATCAAAGCTTATTCCATCCATTTTCCCGATCTATGTAAGTTTTCTTCAAACTCACGCCGGTTTTAATGAATTTTGCATGTGTTTATTCCCAAATTTCTTGAAAACTCAAAACTTAGAATGGTTAATTCTCTTTGTTTGTCAAATTTTATGCCATGAAATTGCTTGATTATGTTTATATATTGCCTTGGGAGTAATTTGAGACTTGTTTGACTCAATTTGGTGAAGAAATGAACAAATTGCCATTGTTGGACCTCTTAAGGTCGGGAAAACAATGTGACTTGTTCTTGATGTTTTTGCTAGCAATTCTTGTCCAATTTGTCACAATAATTACCATACTATTGCAAGAAATTGTTTGATTGCTTGAAAAATGTCGTGCATGCTCAATTTGAATTTGTGCTCTGTTTTAGTACTACGTACTCTGTTTTTTTGCAAACATAGTATCATGCGGCTAGGCAAACCTTAGATACTATAGAACCTTAATTTATAATAATTCTGCACATTGTAGCATGGCTAGACAGCAAGGTTCGGGTTCACGGTCCCGAGACGTTCGACTTCGCTTGGTTGACTCCCTGAGTGGGATGAGCGGACTTTGTACTTTTCCCCCGTCCACCATATCTCTGAGAGGGTGAGATAGGGCATCACTGTTGGGAGGACGCGCTGTCATGGTTCTGGCTGTGACGGCTTGGGCGATCTGTACAAGATGTACATCGCCAGAGATGATCAGACGAGACTTCTATGGGAGTCTTGCGGTCTTACTGCGCTGTTCGAGACCTCCAGGGCAATGGTTGCCTCTAGCGGGGGTTACCATGTAGTCCGGGCTCTGGTGGAGTTCTTTTGGGACACCACCAACACTTTCCACTTCCCTTGGGGTGAGATGATGGTCACTCCTACCGACTTCAGTCTCATCACAGGACTGGAGTTTAGCTCCGTGCCACTGCCGTTCGACAGCGGGATCGACGTCTTTTCTCCTGAGATCAAGGAGCTATTGGATCCGATTGCTATTCCGGCTCGAGCTGAGGTAGAGTCGACTCAGTTCAGTGCTAGAGGGATTCGCCGCTCGACTTTAGCAGCGGATTTTGACGATGGTGCGACTACCCGAGAGCAGCGGGTGTGCATCTTTGCACTTATTTTGCTGTCAGGGACGTTCTCCCCTGACAAGGGTAGTAGGGCGCTACTTTACTACCTTCCTACTGTTCGCGATCTTCACCGGATCGGGACTTATGACTGGGCCAGCTTGGCCTACGCTGATTTCATTCGAGCGTTACGGGACTCGTGTCGACATCGTTCCTTTGGGTCGAATGTTGCTTTGTCCGGCTTTTGGAGGGTCTTAGAGGTATCCTTTATTCCCTATAATGTTTAGCTCTAGATATTAGCTAGCACTTGCAGATAACTTGGCTTTATATAGATCTAATTCTACAAGTACTTCCCCTCAGCTGCGCCAACGAGACCGTCGCCGTGCAGGCTTCTAGTTAGCGCATCCTAGGCCAGCCGCCGTGTGGGGATGTCCACTACTTACATCCGAGATTGGCTCTTCTCGGTATGATTCTCTCCTTATTTGATATTTTGTGATGCCTTAGATAGATTCTTGCCTGATTGACACTTTTTGCAGGAGCCTTAGGTGTTGTACCGACCGTGGGTCGACATGGCGGTCCCTGGATTAGCCGCGAAGTATTCTGCAGAGCGTCGCTATTTCTTGGGGACTTATGGAGCGGTTGCATATCTTGGAGAGAGGGTTGCTATTCAGCATTCCTCCAACACCTTCGTCGTTCCTGCTCCTCCGCCACGTCACATGTTTAACGCCACCAGGTTGGTGAGCATGTCAGAGGGAGCTGGTACCCCTTGGCGATCTTACACGATCCTTGGGCGGTGCTTTGGGAAGGAGCTACTACCGTTGTTAGCTCCAGTTCTTGTACCTGCTGAGGATGTGGTGGTACGATTTTCGGCTTTTATCTTAAGTTAAGTAGCCCCCAAGTAATGCTTTACTGATTTTGTTTTTTCTTGTCAGGATGATGCTGTTGAGTTTGTGCCACCCTGTATGTCTATCCATTATCAGGGGACATATGGGCCGATTGAGTAGATGATTCCTCCGGCTCCTAAGGATGAGCGCTTTGTGGAGCGGTCGATTCCTCGCCACCACACTCGGGTAAGCTTGTTTATTTACAATTTTTTTCCATACACGTTATGTATGTTTACAGACTTGTTTCTTTGACAGTTCTCACGCGAGGTGGTTTCAGCGATGACACGATGCATAGATGCCTTCCGGAGCCAGCTTATCCGGATGAGGAACGTGGCTACCTGCCGTCGAGACGACGCCGTTCAGGAGGTAGTCTTCCCTTCTTTTGTTTTTTTAATTGCTGCTTTTATTTTGCCTGTTTTAAATTTTAATTTCTTTTGCAGGGTCGGCCCATTCCTTCTCGTACCCGCACGAGACCTGAGGCGCGGAGGGATCCGGCGAGGTCTAGCTCGAGACGTCGTCGCACTACTTCGGGAGGTCGGGGCGGTCGTTCTGAGGCTGCTCGTACTGAGGCGGTAGAGGGATCAGGATCTTCCTCTGAGGGTGCACATGCTGCGCCGGTAGGCCAGGGAGAGGCTACCTCGGCTCTTAGAGGTGGTGGGATGTACGAGGTCGGCTCGTCATCGTAGCAGCCTCCGCAGCCTCAGCCTCAGGTTGAGCTCGGGTGGACAGGTCCCGTGTTGAGTTTTCCTCCTCCCGAGGGAACTGAGCTAGTGCTGGAGCTGGAGCTGGTGGAGAAGTTACTCCTCGTACGGCGGAGTTTTTGAGATGATGGGTTTACGTCCCCCTGCGCCGTCGTTTTTTCCTGTGCTTTTATTTATTTTATTTTGACTTTGTATATAATTTTGCCTTTTAGTTAGGCTCATTATTTAGACATGTTTTGTACATATTATTATGAGTTTATTCCTTATTTATCATGTTTTTTCATTATTTATTATTATGTGCATGTTTGTGTGTGCAATGTGAAAAAATAATGTTGCGCAAAAATTCCGTCATTTTTATTATTGATGGAGGGTATCCGACTTTCTTCCCCAACAAGAAAAAAGAAAAGGAAAAGTCAAATAAAAAAATTGCATTTATAAAAACTTAAAAATTAGTTTAAATAAAAACAGAAAAAAGATAATATAATTAATATAATAGATATATTAATTAAAAAGGAGGAATAAATAATTATTTAGAAAAAGATAAGGAAATCGTAAAGTCATTAGCAGACTCGAATCAAGGCAAAAACGCGGTTTTTAGAAAGCGCGTACGATGAGGCATATTGGCGCCAGCTGGCGCCACGCGTTTTGGTGTAGCGCCAGGCGCTACACTTAGCGTTTGGCGCCAATATTGGCGTTTGGCGCTAATGAGCGCTGACCCAGAATCCTTCGTAGATTAAAACTGCTCCGATTTTGTGCATAAATAGCCCCCTGCCCAGCCGATTCTCTTCATAATTTCAGCAGATAAAATATTTCTTAGCTTTAGAAAAAAATAATATCATGTCTCTAGTCACCAAAAGTTTTACCAACTACACCCATGAATGGTGTCGGACACTTAATGCCAAAGAAAGAAAAGAATTAGATGTTTTTCACTTGGGAGGTATTTATGGTGTCAAAGGGGTAGATCTTGATTCAGATTTTATTCATACCGCTCTAGAATATTGGGATGTGGATACTCATTGCTTTAGAATAGGGTATGATGAAATTAACCCTTTGCTGGAAGAATTTGGTGCTATTTTAGGTTTCCCTGCAATAGATCTTGTAGTAATCCCTAGAATAGATGCATATTATTATAAGGATTTTGAACGCTTCTTTAATTTAAAAGATAAAGATCTATCAAAAATAGTAGATGGAAGCGTAGTTAATTTGAAAGAATTTGCTCGCCATTATTTTTATAGGCCTGATTCTGAATCTTTTCATGTTTATAGAAGAAGGGCTTTCTTATTTTGCATGCTTAATCGATTTTTCCTTACTAGTGGTAAAAATAATGAGGGTCAATCAATTATATCCACTGTTGTAGAATAAATTGAATCAGGGAGAAATCCAATGCCTTTAATTTAATAGTTGGAGAGACTATGCTTAGTCTTGATGAACTAAAGAGGAATCCAAAAGCACCTTTTCGGGGCTCTCCAATTTTATTACAGGTAGAAAAATAATATTTTTAATTACAGAAATCAAAAATATATTTTTGTATAGTAATAATAATTTATTTGCATTGCAATTTTTACAGATGCGGCTAATGGAAAGACTGGAGTTAATTAGCCCTCCAGACAACATTGAGAAGTACATTCCAAATTTCTTCGTGAGAAGGAAGAAACGCTTCTCTAAGATGTGGCGCCATGAATGGAAGAGGGTCTTCAAGTCTTGTAATTTTGCCATCAAGTGGGTCATCCCTTGGTGGAAAATAGAAAGTATGGTTGGTGTCAACAAGCAACCTTTCTGTCGTCTTCCAAGCTTGTCCCGTATGACTTTTTATTATCCCTGCAGGGTAAAAAGACAATACGGCCTACTTTAGACTATTCCTTCCGGTGATCTTTATCGTCCCTACGAGTTCCTTGTCTCCCAGGAAGTAGACAAATTTAATGCTTATTGGAGTGCCAGACCTTTATGGGAAGTAATTACCCAAAAGGTTCCTCCTTCGTTACCCAATGATGTGAAAAAGTGGCTTCTAAGGAAACCCTCAAAGGGCGTGAAGAAAAATCAGAGTAAAACTGATGTGAAGAGTCGTCTAGGTGACAAGGTAATTTCTGCTAAGGAACGCCTAGGTGAAAGGATCGAATTCAAGACACCTATAATACCTAAGAAGAAAAATACTGCAAAAGATAAGGGAAAAAGGAAAGCTGACACCACAGAAAGAAACCCTGGGTAGAAAAGAAGCATGGAGTCCTAGCTGAGGGGGAAACTATTTACTCCAAGATTGAATGTAGGTCCTCTAAAGGATGCCTACAAGCTAGGTTATGGATGAGGAAGAAGAAGCAGACAAAAATTGGAAAAGGGCTAAGAAAGAGAAAGAAGATTAAGAGCATTGCTTAATTTCCAATTATTAGACTTAGTTTATTTTTTAAAGTTAATTTATATAAGCTTTATTTAAATTCCATCAATAATGTAGTTTATTTTATTAATGAAATTCCAGCTTTTTAATTAAATTATTTACTTTAAATTTTTTTTATTAAAGCAATGAAAACCGAAAAAAATAATTTTCCAGAAATTTTTCGAGTACGGAAGTCAAAAATTTTCCGAAACAACACCGAAATATTCCCAGAATTTTAACTGTAAATTGGCGCCACAGATCTGCGACTGGCGCCGGCTGCGGCAGTCTGGCGTCAGGCGACGGCTGCCATTGTCTGGCGCTGACGTTTATCGGTTGGCGCCAGGACTTTTCTGTGATGCCGATGTTCCGTCGATCTTCTGTCGAATTTTTTTTATTAATTCTGGGTTGCAAGATTTTAGAAAAATAAAGTGGCTGCACCCGTAAAGGGTTGCCTACGTATCCTTTCTTAAGGAATCAGGCCAAACGTAGCTCTCTTGAGTACCCTACTCAAGTAATTATGGGTTTTATTTCTTAAGTAGGTCAAGATTTGTCATGTTCGAGAACTCATTGCCATCCATATCAGTTAATTTTGCCGCACCTCCTGACAGGATTGTTTTGACAATGTAGGGTCCAGACCAATTAGGTCTAAATTTACCCCTTGGATCTAAAACATTTTTCCTTAATGCTTTTAACACCAAGTCTACTACTTTGATGTTTCTTGTCTTGACCTTCTTATTAAAATCACTACAACAAATTAACCTTTGTGCCACGAGTAAAATCGTGGCATAAGTTTCAAATTCCCGTGGCTATGTAATTTAGCCACGGGAATTATGAAATTAACTCTTGTGGCACAAGAGGCCGTGGCTAGGATTTTTCCATGGGAAAACAGATGTCGTGGCAAATTTAAAATTTCAAACCACGAGTATTCACGTGGCAAATAAATTTAATTGCCACAAATATTAATGTGGCTCACAAATTATTTGCCACAAATTCTACCGTGGCTAATAAACATTATTGCCACATATATTATCATGCCTAATTAACTAGTTTGCAACAAGTACTACCTTGGTAAATAATCGATGTTGCAATAAATATTACCGTGGCTACTTACACTATTACAAAAAAAGCAATAAGGCACAGATTTTGCATTTTTTCACCCAAATTGATCAACAGACATAATGCACATATACCATAAAAATTGAGATATTTTCATTAACTGCTTTTAAATATACATTGTTCATCCAAAAAAAAAAATTAATGTTCCAGCAGTAGCAGCAGCAGCGCCCAACTACAGCAAGAGTGGCAAACCCTGGAGCTTTTAAAACACCTTGCTTGTTCCAACCGCCCTGGAGCCACCTCTACTTCTTATAAGATTGCATAACTCTTCCAATGCTTTGGCATATGGTAATAGAGCAACATGAGCATCAAAGATTCCAACACATCCACAAGAACATTCGTTCTTCCACCTCTCATAAGGACAACCTGTCAATCCCAAGAAAATATTTTGATTTGTTACTGATTTGAAAGCACATACTATGGATTTCCCATTTGAGCACTGGCAAGCCTCCTTGGATGAAAGAGATCATATTAAGAACAAGGTGGTGTTGTGGAGTCACAGTTGATACTGCAGTTCCTGATAATTTTATAAGGAGCAAGATTAATAGATTTATTTCATAAAGAAAGTTAGAAAATTAGTTAAATAATTGAAAAGGATAAACTTACATTCATCACATGATTCAACAAACTTGATATCAAAACTTTTAATTTAGGAAGTCTATGTTACCTCCCCGATCAAATATACCCACATCAGGATATGTATAGACCTGTTAATAAACAGAAACTCGAGTTCCTTATCTTATTAGTAGTCATAAGTTCACATCCTTCTAAATTAACTTGTTCCTAATCAAACAATTTCATTTAAAGGAGTCGGATTTACTAAAAGCTCAAATAATCCATCTTACAAGTCACAACTTGGCATATGTTGCATTGGAAAGGATAATGGTGATTGTCAATATTCAACCAATCAACCTTCACAATAGTTAAGTTTGTTTCAGAGCAAATTATATCAAACAAAGGTAAAAAAAAAAAATTCACAAATTGTAAAATGTGAAGGCATCAATTTCTACCTTCAACTACTCATCAACAACCACTTATATCACAAATGACCAGAATTTATAATCAAATGCAGATAGACATAACAAATATCCATCAACCAAATTAAGGAAACATTGCTAATTTGATTATAAAAAAATCACAAAATTAAAACATAAAAATGTAATTTGATTACCAAACAGAGATCAAAGATTATGATTGAATAACTTAAAATTTAACCAAGGTGATATAAATTGAAAGGATGCATTCTGCTCCCCACATGTCACTGATGCTAATAAGATCAGTATCAGATAGCAATCAGTAATCTGCATCATTCTGTGACCAAAGAACAAGGATTAATTTATTAGCTACTATCCAGCCTATGCAAAAGTAAATTTAAGAATATATACAAGTATATCTTCAAAAACATTTAATATATAAAAGTTCTCAAATAAAACTAACTTAAATTGACAATCAATAAGCTCGAAGTTTTAACTTATATGAACTTCAGATATGATCTTCATGATTCCACTAAAGTCATGAGGGGCCCTGCCATCTGAGCTCATCTTGTGGGCTTCTTGTCTATGCACTTCTATTTGATTGTCACTGGTTTCATTCTCTGCCATGGCATTTGAAAAATCATTACAATCTAAGGTACTTGGTAGGCTTTGTAGTGTCTTTGCACCATTTGTCTTCTTAACCTTCTCCTCAAATTGACAAAAGATAGGCAAAAGAGAAAAAAACTAAAAAGAAAACCATTTCAAAGTTGATTGCATTAAGGTTACAGAAGACAGAAGAAAACAAACATGGAAAGGGAAGGAGAGAGGAGGCCTAAATGAAACAAAAAGCATAGACCTCACTTTGCGTTCCTCTTAAGTAAAACTTAGAAACTTAGAAGTCACAAGCTGACAGTCTTTTACTAGTAATATCTCTCTTTTTTGCATGCAAAGTAATAACAATGGCAAAATTACAAAGTCTATGAAGTGACAAAGAAGATGACAGGAGCTCTAGGTAGCCTATACTTAAGTAAGTTAGTTGCATGAATTGTATGCTAAAACATAGTAATTTAATACGCTTAGATTGTATAAATTAATCCATACACGAATTGAGAAAGTACCTTAAAAAAAACACCAAATTAATAGAAAAAAAATAAGGAATTTCACCTTTAAAAAAGTTTCACAAGTTCAATCACGAATAATGGAACTAAATTGAAATTAAAATAAGAAGAAAAAAAACTTAAAAACAAATTGTTCCAAAGGTAGAAAATCAATAGAAATGAATAAAATTCAAGAGTAGTTTCACCTAATTACTCAGGAAAATATAGAATTTCGGGGGGAATAGGATTCATCGAAATTAAACTGCTAACCAATTTTCATCAGTTCCTAAGAAATCAAAGCATTTAACACAAATAATTGGACCAAAAAGCCAAAAAATAACGTAAAGCTAAATGAACCAGAAACCCTAACCTCGAATTTCAGATTTAAGGCTCGAAACTGTTGTTGCTTGAATTATTGCATGAAAAACCCTAAAAATTAGCTCGAAATTAGGTCTGCATTTTTCGATTTTGCTCGAATTAAGGCGGATATTTTTTATCTTGAGGAAATTTCATTCGCATTTTACCTTATTAATCGCAAAACTTCCAGGACTTGCAGCCGATCGACGAGGAAGATATGTCAAAGGCCATGAAATGGAGAAAGGCAGGGAGGTGAGGAAGCCGTGGAGGTAATGAGGAAGATTGAGTCATGGAGAACCTGAAAATTTTTTAGATAACAGAGATTAAGCAGGTGGGTTATTGTCGTATAACTACTTCGTATTTTTAAGAGGAAAGTGACGATTCTGACGAAGCAGGTGGGGTATTGTCGTATAACTAGGTTTTTTTGTTTTTTATTTTATTTTAAATCTTTTTTATGCAATAGGTGGGTATTACTATTGTGGGGCGTTTGGGTAAGAATGAATGACAAAAGTTATATGAAAAATAATAATACTCCATACTACCTAGATTTCTGACTATGTGCAACAAATAAAAGGGTATTTGTGAAATATAAAATATTCGTTGTTGCACACAATAAAAAATAAAAGGTAGCACTACTAACCAAAGCATCGGTCAAATGAAAATCGGTACCGGTGAGTTTCTGGGCACTGATTTTCATTTAATCGATACCTCTATTTATGCCTTAATTCGGTTATCACCACAGTTTTTATTGTTTTTATTTTTTTGTGGGTCTACACATCCATTAAAAATCAATGTCTTTCTCTTGTAGTCTTTTGTTTTCTACTGTTAGTGTAATACTATAGCAACAAAATCGAGTTCAGTAACTATAAACAATAAGGGCCTGATCTCTTACGTTGAAATTCAGTTCAGTTCAGTTCAGTTCAGCTCAATTCAGTTCAGTTCAGTTCAGCTCAGTTCAGCTCAGCTCAGTTCAGTTCAGTTCAATTCAGTTCAGCTCCTAATTTCCTTCTCTTATAAAATATTCAATTCAATTCAGTTCAGTTCAGTTCAGTTCAGTTTAGTCAATGAGAACATACCCTAAGTGTATGCTTGTCATTGGAAAATTATTACCTCGAACACTAGTGTAAAGTTTTCCACCAGAAAAAAACTACTCGTGGCACAAAAATAAAGTTTGCCATGGGAAAAGAGTCACTCGTGGCACAAACGTAAAGTTTGCCACAGGAAAAATGCTACTCGTGGCACAAGTGTGAATTTGCCACGCGAAATAAAATACCCGTGGCATAAATTATTCTTCTTATTTAGATTTTATATCATACTTCATTTTTCCCGTGGCTAGATGAAATTATGCCACGAATTTGGAGTTCCCGTGGCATAATTCGTGGCACAAGTGATGATTTTTTGTAGTGATTGTCTAGCCATACAAGTTTGATAACACTGAGTGTGATGTAGAGCTTCTAGTCGTTTTTCATCGAGTAGGATTAGCTCTTCATATCTTGCCCTAGTCCATTCAACTTCATCGAGTTTGCTCTCTAACGCGATGCGTAGAGATGGAATCTCTAGTTCGACAGGTTGTACGGCATCCATTCCATATACCAAGGAAAATGACGTATTTCCTGTTGATGTGCGAATTGACGTGTGATAACCCCACAATGCGAAGTGAATTTTGTCAGGCCAATCTTTATAATTTTCCGTCATTTTCTCGATTATAGTCTTTAGATTTTTATTAGCTGCCTCGACTGCTCCATTTTCTTGAGGCCTATAAGGGGAAGAATGATGATGTTGAATGCCATATTTTTGTAGCAATTCTTCACATTCGGCTTGAAAGTGAGTTCCATTGTCACTTATCATTTCATGTGGGACTCCGTATCGACAAATAATATTTCTCTCGATAAAGAGTGCTACATGTTTTGCAGTGAGTTTAGCGTATGATTGCGCTTCGACCCACTTTGTGAAGTAATCAATTGCTACTAGGATATATTCGTGGCCTCCTGTTCCTGGGGGAGTGATTTTGTCGATGATGTCAATTCCCCATGTAGAGAATGGCCATTGCGATGTGTAGGTGTAGAGCAAAGATGGAGGGACATGTTGTAAATTGGCGTAAATTTGGCATTTAGGGCATATTTTTACATATTGATGGCAATCCTTATTCATTGTAGTACAATAATATCCTTCTCGCATTACCTTTTGGACTAACATTTTGCCATTTATGTGAGTGCCACAGATTCCTTCGTGGACTATCCTCATTGCTCTTTGGGCATCCTTTTTTCCTACGCATAAGAGAGCTCGACCCTTAGGTACCCTTTTATGTAGTTCGTTGTCTATGAGTACATATTGGGAAGCCAAAAGTCTTAACGCTCGTTTTGCTCTTTTGTCAGCATGGGGAGGGTATTCTCCTTTGGTGACGTAGTTAAGTATATCCGTGTACCACGGTTCTTCTTCTTCTTTTTCTTCATCTTGGACTACTTCATCGTCTTCTATAGCCTGAATATATGCTGGTTTGTGCCTTTTTTCTATAGTTAGAGGCATTTGCTCGATTTCCGTAAGAATCCTAACCATTGAGGCTAGTCTTGCCAAGGCATCAGCAAATTGATTTTCTTCTCTAGGTAGATATGTGTATTCCACCTTCTCTAACTGATTAGTAAGAGTTTCCAGATAGGTTTGGTAAGGGGCTAGACTTTCGCTCCTTACTTTTCACCTTTTGGATATTTGATTGATGATTAATGAATAGTCTCTAAATATCCGTAACTTTTTTACTCCCAATGCCAAAGCTGTTGCAAGGCCTACCACGCATGCTTCGTATTCAGCAGCGTTGTTGGTAACGTCGAAATCAAGCTTTATGGAGATTGGAACATGTTCTTCTTTAGGTGATACTAGTAATACTTTAACGCCACATCCCTTTTGGTTTGAGCCTCCGTCGAAGTATAAGGTCCAAGTATCATCTTCAGTGACCATCAAGTCTTCATCTAGAAATTCATTGTCTTGTATTGGCGTCGAGTCTTCTATTGGAAAGTCCGCTAGAAAGTCTTACACCACAGATCCTTTGATAGCTTTTTGCGGCATAAACCTTACATCAAACTAGGCTAAATTGACTATCCATCTCGATATGCGTCCATTGAGTGTAGATTTCTCGAATAGATACTTGAGTGGATCTAATCGGGAGACTACAAAGACTGTATGCACTAACATGTAATGTCTTAGCTTGGTTGTGGCCCACACCAAGGCGAGGCACAATTTCTCAAGTGGTGTATAACGTGCTTCATATTCGAGCATTTTCTTGCTTAGATAGTAGATTGTGTTTTCTTTGCCTTCTACTTCTTGTGCTATCATCGCTCCCATTGTCTCTTTGGTAACTGTTAAGTACAACCTAAGAGGTATTCCGGGAAGTGCTGGTGCTAATACGGGAGGATTTGCGAGATAGGATTTGATCTTTTCAAAGGCTTTTTGAGACTCGTCATCCCATATTACTGGTACATTCTTCTTAAGCTTTTTGAAGATTGGTTCACATATCGTTGTCAATTTTGATATGAACCTGCTTATGTATTGCAACCGGCCAATGACTCCTCGAATTTTCTTCTCGGTTTTGGGTGGTGGCATTGACATGATTGCTTTGATTCTGGTTGGGCCTATCTATATTCCTCTAGAGCTTATGACATAACCCAAAAGTTTGCCTGAGGTGACTCCAAAAGCACATTTAGATGGGTTCAACCTCATATTGTATTTTCTTAGTCTTTCGAAAAATTTTCTTAAGGCTACTTGATTGCCTAGACAGTCATTTGACTTTACAATCATGTCGTCCACATATACTTTGACTTCTTTGTGCATCATGTCATGGAGTAAGGCAGTCGCTGCACGTTGATAAGTAGCACCCGCATTTTTCAACCCGAATGGCATTACCGTGTAGTAGTAAGTGCCCCATGGTGTTATGAAGGTTGTTTTCTCCATGTCTTCTTCTGCCAGGAGAATCTGATTGTAGCCTGCATACCCATCCATGAACAAGAGAAGTGCGTGATTTGTCGTGTTATCCACCAGAATATCGATGTGTGGTAAAGGGAAGTCTTCCTTTGGACTTGCCTTATTTAGATCTCGATAGTCGACACACATTCTTACCCTTCCGTCTTTTGTCGGAACTGGGACGACGTTGGCGACCCATTCAAGGTATTTAGATACCTTGATGAAACCTACAGTTATCTGTTTTTGAACTTCTTCTTTTATTTTAAGAGCTACGTCGGGTTTCATTCGACGTAACTTTTGTTTTACAGGTTTCATTCCTGGAATTAGTGGTATAGTGTGTTGAGCTATTTCTCTATTAATGCCTGGCATATCTTCGTATGACTAAGAAAATACATCGATAAATTCTTTAAGTAAGTTAATTAAATCGGTTCTTTCTTGTTCATTAAGTAATAGTCCGGTTTTAACTTCTCTTTTATTGGTTGAATCATTTGAGATATCAACCGTCTCAGTTTCTTCAATTACCGGTGTTTTCTTTTCGAGTGTTTCCATTGCTTTAATAAGTTCTTTGTCTTTTTCATTGTTAGTTAAGAAATGCTCATCATTTTGGGTTAGAGAAGAACACAAAAAGTAAGGAGAAGAAACTATATTATTGTACTCTGAGATCATTACATCAAAGAGTGATATGTCATCAGGGACTTGATCACTAACTATTCTAGGAGAAGAGATAGAAGGGGAAGGTGCTACAACTAAAGACCTAGATGACTCTATAGGGAGAACCTCTGACTCTGATTCTGACTCAGATGACTCTTCGAACATCGGTCCTTGCCCCGTCGTGATTGATATCTTTCTTCCACTTGGAGTCGTCACCTTGACGGTCTTGCACCACCCTTGTAGTGATCCTTCCGCTAGAGTGATTAACTTCAAGGGATCGAAGCTTTCACTTTGTAGGACTGTTTGTATGAGCGAGGAGTTATCCTCTTTGTATGTTGGCTCATTCTTTTCTCGCCCAAATAATAATCCCATGACATTAAAGTCAAAGCATGGGGGTGCTTTCTCCTTATGGACAAGAGTTGGGATTTCATCCGTGAAGTAGCAATCCAAGAAAATTTCAAATCCCGGTTGCCTTATACCATTTACGACAAATGGATCGGGAAATTCGTAGCATGGATAGTCCTCTCCTTCTTTTATGAATTGACCATTGAGTGTGACAGGGTACTGATCCATTGGGATTGCTTTCTTTTGAGTGCGAGCGTCCTTACGTGCCTTTGATTTTTCCTGGGCTTGCTTAAGATCTTTCCGAGTCGGTTCGAAACCAAGTCCGAAAGTGTCTAATTTAGGGAGGTCGGGTGACTCCAGCGGTTTTGCTATTCCCTTTTTCTTTCCTAGGGTCATCCCAGGAAAATGCCCTTGTTTCTTCACAATAGCATTCACGATCATGTTAGAATGGGGGTCGTGGCCCAGAGGGGTCCTTTCATCCTCCTGGATTAAGGAGACCTCTTCGTTAAAGCCCCATAGATCTTCATCATCCTCATCGTGCTCCACATTAATTATTGGGTTTTCTTTAGACTTGATTCTCATAGGTGAAGCATCGATGGTGACAGGAATTCCCCCAACTCTGGCTTTCACTTGTTAGTGGAGAGATCAGGGGACGGCCTTTAGGTCATGAAGCCAAGGGTGTCCTAACAGCAAATTGAATGAAGCTTTAATGTCTACTACTTGGAAAGTAGTAGCATGTTCTATTGCTCCCGCTGTTACATTCATGGTAATTTTTCCAAGAGCTTGACGACGAGTGTTGTCGTAGGCTCTTATTCCTTGTGTTGGCGGGGTTAGGTCTTCATCCCTTATGCCTAACATCCTCGCAGTTCTAAGTGGACAGACGTTAATGGCTGATCCATTGTCTACAAGAGTCATAGGGACGTTCAGTCTCTTGCAAACTATTGTGAGGTTTAATGCCTTATAGTGTTTGTCACCTTCTGGGGGCAAATCCTTGTCAAAAAAGGTGATCAAATTGATGGGACTAGGTAGATCACTCGTGAGGAAGTTAGCCAATCCCTCAGGAGTGGTGTCAGAATCTATCCCTATTTTGTCCAAGGCATTCATTACAGCCAACCTATGTTCTCGAGATGTCGCCAGAAGTTTCCACACGTTCCTTTCAACTTTTGTCTTCTTGATCTGTTTGACGATATCATTGTCTTCAATGATAGGAATGGGAACTTGCTGTGTGGTTGGCATGGGTTGTGTTGAAACGGGAAATTGCATTCTCCCGGATCTTGTGAGGACGTCTATTGATGAATTTTCTTCAACCCAAAAGTCATCCATGGCATATGATACCGAAGGTGGAGGTCCTACCATGTCTTTTAAGTAGACGTCTTCTTCGTCACTGTCCCAAACTCCATTAATACATGCATCCTCTTCTTTTCATCAATCATTTTCTGAATTAAATCCTTAAATTTAAAACAGTTTTCGATAGTGTGACCCCCTGATTGATGATACTGACAGTAATATATGTATGTCCTTTTCAATGATTCGAATGGTCTCGGTTCGAGAGGTTTGATCTAGCCACTCTCGGAGAGCTTTTCGAACATTTGTATATATGGGATCCCAATTGGAGTGTAGAGCCTATTACTCTTCTTGGGTTTTTCGGTGACTTGTAAAGGAAAACGCTTTGCCTCATAAGTCGTTCCCATGGGTATGAATTCTCTCTTAGGTCCACTTTTCGGGAATGGAACCTCGTCATATTTCTCCTGAAGTTCCTTTATAGCCTTGAGAGTTTCACGTAACAAGTGTGATCCTTCGATCATAGACAGTGTAAGCAATTGTATGTCTTCTTTACTTGCTGGTTCTGGAAGGTTATCCATGGCGTCGAAAAAGATCTCCTCCTCTTCTTCGATGGCATGGATTTCTTTAACAGGTTTGATGAGAGACAAGGGGTCAACCTCGTTTTCCTCATCAGAGATTTCCAAGGAATGAGCGAGAGGCGCATTATCAATACTTGGCTTCTTACTGGCAGGGGGCAACGGCAGCTTGTTGTTGTCGATTAAGTCTTGGATAGCTTCTTTAAGCTTCCAACAGTTCTCGGTGAGATGGCCCCTACCTGGGTGATACTTGCAGTGTGCATTGGGGTTCCAGTTAGCTGACCTCTTTTCGACTGGTGGGTCCCCAAATGGTCCAATAGGAGTTATAAGACCTTTTGCATTTAATCGATCAAATGCGGTGTCATAACTCATGCCAATAGGAGTAAAGTTCCTCCTAAATGGTTTCTTTTGTCCTTGATTATTCATAGCAAGGACTTCACTTAGGTTAAAAGTGCTAACATTGTTTGAGTGGGTGGTTTTGGAAGAAGAAGGATTGTCGTTCTTCTTGCCTTTCCAGCCACTGTTGGAGTTATTGTTGGCAGCTTTCAACTTAGCCAGGTCGTCTTCAATATTGATTCCAATGTCGTTGACGGCCTTGAAGGTATGGAGATTATTTTGATACTTGAGATGCTTGGAGTATTTTTCCTGAAGGTTTTTGATAAATAACCTTACAGACTCTTTTTCACTTGGCACCTCAATCATCTTAGCCGAGGTTTCTCTTCATTTGTTAAAGAAGGAGGTGAAGTCTTTGTTCTCCTTCTGCTTGAGGATTTCAATCTCCCTATGGTCAGTCTCAACTTGAATGTTGCATTTGTATCTATCGACGAAAGCGTTTGCTATGGACTCCCAGGTGGAGGTTTTCTCTTTCTCGAGAGAAAAGAACCATTGCTGGCAAACAGTCTCGAGAGATAGTGAGAACAGAGAGGGGAAAACCTTCTTATCGATACCCTTAATACTCATTATTGTCTCGAAGGCTCTTAAATGAAAATAAGGGTTATCGGTTGCTTTGAATTTCGGGATGTCGTTGGCATTGAACTTCTGCGAAAGAAGATCTTTGTCCATAGTGACCCCTTGTGAACTAATCCCTTGAAACTTGTAGTCGCTAGAAAGCTTGCTTAGACTCTCTTGCATGAGGTCCATCTGTTGTTTTTTCACGGGATCATCGATCTTAAGGGTTAGGAGCTTTAGTGCCTCAGTCATGGTAACCAGTTGGTTCCTGAGCTCATTGACTTCTTCTTGTGTTGCCATTACTGTCCTAGCTTTCCTCTTACAAGCAATGGGTTTGTCGAAAAGTTGGACTTGTACGAAAAGATTGTCTTTGATTAACCGCCCTTCCTTTCTTGACCACGCGCTATAATTTAAACCATTTTGTTTTAATTACTTGACTCAAATCGACCTTGACTTTACGGTTTTAAAGAGGAAAAAATAAAAAAATAGGTGCATATTTTTAGGCAAAATGTATTTATTTTTAGGAACCAAATATGTTATTGACATTGGAGGATTAATATCCGACTTACCCTCCTAAAAAAATGACGGAAAAAACGTGCATACAAGACTCTCTTAGACATGGTCAAAGTATGTGTATTGGTGTGTGCGTTGAGTGTAAGTGACATACTTGAACTCTTGTGTAAGACCATGGGACTTGGTGCCTAGACTCAATTAATGACTTAACAAGGTAGTAATATTGACAGTAAAATTTAACCGAATTAATTAGCAAAATGGTTAATTAGACACAAAGTGATGAATCGATCAATAATCCGAACTGTCGTCAAAACGACAAGACTGGCGCCTCTCTTTGTAGTGTAGCGCCAGACGACAGAGCTGTCGCCAGGCGCCACACTCCACAGAGTGGCGCTATAGTTCAAACTTTGGCCCCATTGCTGGATATGGGTTAGTCAATAGAGGGTCCATGGTTAATTGTCCGGATGCACCGCGCGGAAGCCTAACCGTGAAGGGTTGGCGCGAGTGGATGGGACACCGCGAGTTTTAGAAAAATCTCGCTTCCATGGTTTGGTGAATTCAACATTCTCGGATGTACCCTTTGTTGCTCAGAGCGTTCAATCAAGTAGATGAAGCATGAATTCCCAGGGGGTTATGTCCATATGTAGAACACATATGGGTTTCAGAAAAGTGAGAAAAACTCAATCAGGAAGTAGGATCGAGCAAACAATGCGAAAAACTGGTCGAAATTAGAACGCATATTTCTAGCTCGGTATTCGAAGAATTTGGCGCCAGCAAACAGAAATTGGCGCCATCTTTTGGCTGTAGTGCCTGGCGACAGAGCTGTCGTCTGGCGCCACAGTAAAAATTCCGGCGCTAATATTCTGTTCGCTGACGCTAATTCCTACATGCCTCGGCAGCTTTCTGTGCTCGATAAAATTTTCCAGTTTCGCGCAGTGTTATTTCGGTCCTAGTTGTGAAAGATATTCCTCAAATTTCCTACGTGTAAAATCCTATGTTTTAACTCATTACGGATGGTCTTTCCAATGAGATCTTTTTTATGCATATGACAATAATGTTAATCAAAATTACGCACATGAAATACTTAGAACTTTTCGAGTCTCATCCACTCATTCTAAATCATTGCCGAAATAAATTTCAGAAATTAGAATAGAAATCCTCCCAAGCGGAGTCGCCAAAAACTGTAGGGAATATTTCAAGCGTTAATCCCTAGCTTGAACCCCAATGTGATCACACACTAAAGTACGGTGGCGTCCAAAGGGAAAGAAGATAGAGCAAAAGAGTCGCCAACAAGTTTTTTAGGAACTTGTAAACCGTTCACGAGGTGAAGGTAACACCCCTTAACGATCCAAGAGATCGTCAACTCCATAAGTTCTTGAACCAAATAGGGTTCGGGGATGAAGGTACAAATCCAACCTAAAAGAGATTGAACTTGCCCTAATAATAGGCCTCTACTTTATTCTGATCGTATTCATGTGCGCTTTCTGACTAACATGCAATCAATAGGATTAACCCTAAACATGTTTATCTATGTTGGTTGAATATTAATGCACAAATAAAACTATTATTGGTGATCACTTGAGTTATAATCAAATTAACCCTAACAAGATTATTAAATATCTTATTATGCGTGATTACAAGTACAAATTCCCTTTAAACATGCGTAAAAGGCGTGATTAAGCAATAACAATAAATATCAAGCAACATAATAATAATATTAATAATAATAATCATGCTAAAGAATAATAATAGCAAGATCCTAGGCATGACACTAACAAGATTAATAACAAACCCTAGCATGTCACTAAGCAATAAAAATCAAATCTTTAGCCCTAACATGATACTACTAGAAAAGACAATAAAAGGCATCATAGAAATCATAATTTATATTACAATCTTTACCCCAAACATGATACTAGGAAGCAATAAAACATCCTAACATGATACTAGGAATCAAAATAACAACTTAAGCATGATTTCTATATCATAATAACAATGTAAACAATTAAAACACTTACTTGGATGCCTCGTACCTCTTTCTAATAACAAAATACACACGTTAGTAACTTCAAGGAAAATATTAATTAAAACAATTAAATTAAATCATTGAAAGAGAGACTTGGGACAAAACCCTCAGAAATTAAACCTTTCACGTCTAGGGCGAAGGCAACTTCAAACTTGGCTAGGTGTTTCTAAATCTAATGAATGCGGAATTTTTATATTTGTGAAAAAGCTAGTTTAGAAAAGAGAGAGAGAGTAATCAAGAAAATCTTGATGAGAGTTGGTGAATGAAAACGGAGTTTTTAGAACGCTATTTATAAAGAAAATCAACCAAAAAGATAAAAAATCAAAACAGAGTTCTGATGCGTAAAACAGGGATTAGCGCTAGACGCTGACATTAGCGTTAGGCGCTAACGCTAGCGCCAGGCACCAAGCGTAGCGTCAGGCGCTACTATTGGCGTTTGGCGCGGACTAAGAATTTGACGCGTTTTCTAAAATCAGATAGAAATTGCCGTACAGGAGGATAAAATCGTATTTTCTTCAAAAAACGTTCTTTTATTCTGATAAAACTCTAAAAGTCAACAAAAGTCAATTTATCAATGCTAATTAAATTAGGAATGAAAAGAACCTTCTAGAAGAATCTAGAAGATTAAAACCATTCCTAATTGCATTAGGAATGATAAATATATATTAGGCCCTCCTCTAGATCATTGGGCCGCATATAAGGCTCAAACCGGGCCCAGTTTAGTAAATTGGCCATAATTTCCTCAATATTCATTGGAATTGGGCTTATAATATATCGTTGGAAAGGTCTTTTCAAGCCATATCCAACTACACTACTATTGGACCCATATCATGGACCAACCAAACTGGATTCGCTGTTTTCTTAAAATAGGTTTTCAAAAACAGAGAGAAGATAAAAGAAATTAAAATTATCCGCAACACTAAACTTTCTACACTTTCACTTCATTCAATTATGATTCGACGTGAAAGGTGCTCATCACTATGTTTGGTTTTGGGGAGACATAAATGGGTGTCTACAGTTCCGCATCTTGACGATGACATGTGTTTGACACCTGTAGGGTGACGTTTGATGGCGTCGACTTGAGTTGGAATGCAAGGTGACGTTTGATGATGTCAACCTGTATTCAAGGGTTTTGTTTGAATACACCTGAACAAGGGCTTTGAAGCTTAGTCCCGTTCAAATGTGTTTGAGTGTATCTAAACAAGTCGGCACGAGTTTGATGTGCTTGTTGACTTACTTCAGAGAGAATTCCGTTTGAGTTTTATGAGCTCTTGGAATAATGATTTTTGGATCCCCTCAACTGATGGAGCAATGGTGTATTTATAGGAGATGAGAACTCCTTGAGTGAACTTAGTAGGTTTGGGCCTGTCCCATTTTATGACTTAAAAGTCTTTTAACCTAGTCCATTTGATTTATTTTATAATCTGAATTGTATTTGATTAATTCGGATTATTTATTTGGGTGGGCCAAAAATAATTAAAATGGATCATTCATATGATTTAAAACCAAATTAATTTATTTAATTCAATGTATGACACTCATAAAATTTTCGTGTCTACAAATTGCCCCCTCGAGACTGTGTCACATACACAATTTGAAGTGTTTGGTGTGACAAGGTCTCGACCCTTTTATTTGACTATTTGACTTGGAAGTCACTAGTACTTTTTGTTTTTCTTTCAAGTACTAGGTTTGGTTTATGGGAATTCTTAAGCCCCAAGGAGTCTATCAATTGCTATCTTTACAATTTAGCTGCCTCTCCACAACTTATAAATTAGGGTAAGGCTATTTGTATTTACTTAGTTGTCGACAACACCTCGCTGAGCCAACATCCCAATCTTGATCACCCCATCACCATCGACCACTCGTGCTTCAGCAACTAACGTAGTCAAATCAAGTGATTCCCTTTCACCCTAAATTTAAACATTCGAAATCTAGGACTAAAGAATCTCAACTTCCTGATCTTTTTATTTGGGCACTGTCATTCACATGGTGATTAACAAGCTAAGGCTATACATATTTGCATATTGACTTTGTATTACCGCCTAACTTCCTTGATGAAATGTCTTGCCTTATCATAAATTTGATAAATTAATCAGTCTTCCCCTTTTCTTTATTGATTGATGTGCAGTACCAAACTACAAATTACCAAAACTATAAGTGTTTGGGTGACTTTGGGTTTTGTCCGCAACCGAAATCTCACTACATAATTCTATACGTCCAAACAATAAGTAGTCTGAACTATTCCCTTTTTCTTTTTTTTTATTTGCACAAGAAATTAATTAAAGAACTAATCAACCACTTGTTAAATTTGCAGCTCTTAATTTGAGTCGATTTTTAGTATTCGTCAGATTCCCAATCTTAGCAAAGTTAAGCCAGTAACCAAAGGTAATTGTACCAAATTTAGGCTTGTTTGCCGGTGCTCACGTCAACCACAGTTATATTGTGATACTACCTGTATCGAAGTAATATTTTTTTTTTTTGGGAGTAGCCACATACTATTGCTTATTTTCAATGGTAGCCAATTTTTTTTTCGATTCTCAATGGTAGCCTTCAACTTTTTTAAAGTTTCAACCGTAACCTCATTTACTAAATAACGTTAAGTAACTGTTAAGTTTACTAGAGTTTAGCAAAATAATTGTTAAATTTAACTACAGTTAAACATTTTTTTTGTTCCTTCCCTTCATCTTCATGGCTTCCACCCATCCCTATTTTCTTCATCTTCTTCCTCCCTTCATGGCTGCCATCCCTAATTCTTTCCTCCGTTCTAGCCCACTGGCACCGGCCAACCCCCAACCAATGCCACTTCCCCTTGACATCCCATGTCCTCCTTTCAAACACATCCCCCTTACCCACACCCCCAAATGCACTCGCGATGGTTCCGTTCAAACTTTGGGACATTAATGGCGAAAACTCGCACGCCACCACAGTCATCATCTCGACGAATATTGAGCAAAATTTGATCGTCTAAAAGAAGGAAATCGTTCGATAGCAACCCAAATAAGGTCCTCTTCGTCTTTAGCAATTAATTTGGAGTTGGAAATTAGGGCTTGATTGAGTTGAAGTTTGATGAAATTGGGGAAATTGATTAAGGAATTTTACAATTTGCAAATGCATTGGAAGCGTAGAAGTGATTTAACGGGTTAGCGTGAGACAATTTCGGCGGTTACTTCTTCATGAGTATCGCCATTGTTACCTTAGCTTGAGCTTAAAAATCAGAGGGGGCTGGGGGAAGAAGATGATTGGGGTCTCGGTTAAGGGTTGGGGTAAAATTGGCGGTGGAGGAGATGGGGGAAAGGGTTGGTGGCTGGTGTGGAGGGTTGTTTTATTTTTTATTTATTTTATTTTTATATTATTTTTACTTATATTTTATTTATTTTTATTTAAAAAAAAGTTAACCTTCATTTGAAATAAGGTTAGATTTAACAGAAATCTAACAGAAGTACATAAATAAGGTTACAATTGAAACTTTTAAAAAGTTGGAGGCTACCATTGAGAACCAAAAAAAAAAATTGGCTACCATTGAGAATAAGCAATAATACGTGGCTACCATTGAGAATTTTCCTTTTTTTTTTTAATATCAATCTTGATTTGTTTTTGCAACCCGGTATTTATTAGCTGCTCCTTAAGCCTAGTTGCAATCCGAACCAAATCAATACCCAATATTTGTATTGTGCACTTTGTGGTTCTTTGTGTGAAATCTGCTATTCGCACGTTTACATCATACGTAAATACACATTTTCTTTTTCTTTTTTTTTCTTTTTTTTTGTGTATTTTTGTATGTTTGTTCTTCGTAATGTTGTGCATATGACAGATTCACAAGGTAGCCATACGTTGCCGCCCATGTCGCGATGGGTCAGGACTCTTTGTCATGAACCCATCGGGGATGTCAAGTCATGTATGCCAGTCGTTATGATCTTGACATCTTAAGACTGGCTGGATAACTTGAAGATTTGAAGTCGCCCTTGTCGCGATGAGTCAGGACCCTTTGTTTTGAACTCATCGGAGACGTCAAGTCATGTATGTCAGTCGTTATGATCTTGACTACGTCTTTAAGACAGGTCTGATAACTTGAAGATTTGAAGTCGCCCTTGTCGCGATGAGTCAGGACCCTTTGTTATGACCTCATCAGAGGCGTCAAGTCATGTATGTCAGTCGTTATGATCTTGACGTCTTTAAGATAGGTCTGATAACTTGAAGACTTGAGTCGCCCATGTCGCGATGGGTCAGGACTCTTTGTTATGAATCCATTGGGAGATGTCAAGTCATGTATGCCAGTCGTTATGAACTTGGCATCTTAAGACTGACCTACTCGAAATTCTAATATGAGATTGACTTCATGACATACTCATTATATATGTGCCATGTCAAACAGTACACCCTTTTTTTTTGTTTCTTGCTTTGCTTTGTCGTTCATAGTTTATACTCTTGTGAGCAAGGAGTTTATTTTTTTTTTGCCGTACACAGTTTATACTCTTGCGGGCCAGGAGGTTTTTTTTTTTATTTCGCCGTACACAGTTTATACTCTTGCGGGCCAAGAGTAAGTTTTTTTTATGTGTCGTACACAGTTTATACTCTTGCGGGCCTGCAGTAGAGATTTTTTTTTTATGAGCTGCACTTGATTTTTTTTTGTCAAGCTGCCTACGTACTTGCTAAATAAACAGGTTATCTTGCAAAGATCAATCCAACGTAGTTCAAACAATGCAATTTTTTTTTTGGTAAGCAGTTTATCCTCTTAGTTAGGAGTTTACAAGGTTTTCACTTCATGAATAGTAGCGCTTTAAAAACTTGCCATTAATTGGACCTACGCGCAATCCCTCAGCATCCACAATTTTGTATGCTCCATTAGTGTAGACTTCTCGTACCACATAAGGACTATCCCATTTTGATGTGAACTTATTTCCAGTTTTGCGCGAAGTAATGATAGGCCTTCTCACTGCCAGGACCATGTCTCCCACTTGAAAAGAACGAGGTCAAACCTTTTTGTTGAATGCGAGTGTCATGCAAGCTTGATAGCATTGCAATTTTTGTTGAGCTTGTAATCTTTTCTTATCAAGTGCTTCAAGCTCAGCCAATCGAAGCTTGTCATTTTCATCACTAGTTAAAACCCTCTTGAATGGCAATTCATAGTAATGGAATTTGAACTTCTAAGGCAGGACACCCTCAACACCATACACCAACGAGTATGGGGTAGATTGTGTTGCATTCTTGTATGTCGTCCTATATGCCCAAAGTGCTTCCCCTATCTTTTCATGCCAGTCACGCTTAGACTTTGCAACGACCTTGCTTAGCAAATTACAAAGCGTTTTGTTAAATGCTTCAACTAGACCATTTGCAGGAGCATTGTACATGGATGACTTATGTTGCGTGAACTTGAACTTTTGGCAAAGGCTATCCATCAAGTTGTCGACGAATGGCTTTCCATTGTCAGTAACGATTCTTTGAGGAATTCCATACCTGTAAATGATATGGGTGCGAATGAAATCGACAACATTTTCTTTTTTCACCTCACGAAGGGGAATAGGTTTAGCTAACTTAGAAAAGTAATCGGTGACCACCAGATGACTTTGGTGTGATCGGACCAACCACGTTAAGACCTCATCCTTTGAATGGCCATGATGTCACAGTTGGATGTAGTGGTTCTGGAGGTTGGTGAATGAAGTTTGCATGAAATTGACATGCTTCACACTTTTTAACAACCTCCATGTAATTTTGAACCATTAAGGGCCAATAATACCCCGCCCTATTGATATGATCATGAAGCTTAGGACCAGATTGATGAGCTCCACAAATCCCTAAATGAATTTCCTCTATTATTTTGGCTGCCTCTTCATCTGCTAGACATCTCAACCATATCTTGTCAAAAGATCGTCTATAAAGAGTCCCTTTGAAGAGAATAAAACGAGAGGCTTGACGACGGATTTTTGTTCGATGTCGTGGATTATTAGGCAGCTTTTGGTGATCCAAATAGTCGATGATTGGTTGACGCCAGTCTTCTATTTCAATTTGGCAGACAGTGATCATGTCAACCTGACCTCGTCATCTTCAACTTCATATTCTTCAGGTGCAACTACCCAACGATTGTAAACAGGCACAGACATAGTTTCCTCTGCCCCTAGTGCCAAAGTAGCTGCAAGACCGGCAAGCGTGTCAGCCATCTTATTGGCACTCCTTGGAACATGGCTTAGCTTGAAAATGTCAAACTTGTCAATCAATCTTGATGCATGTTTGTGATAAGGAATTAAATCCTCTTTCTTAACTTCATATTCGCCTAAAATTTGACTTATAACGAGTTGCGAATCTCCATAAACATCAAGATCTTGAATTCCCATTTCAACCGCCATTTGAAGACCCATAATAAGAGCTTGGTACTCAGCCATGTTATTTGAGCACAACTGAGTTAACACAAATGAGTAAGGTAAAACGTGCTTTTCTAGCGACACAAAGACTACCCCTGCTCCTGCGCCATCTTGACGAGCAGTTCCGTCAAAATACATTTCCCATGGTGGTAGTATTTCGATGTTAAACACATCTTCTCCAGGCAAATCAACGGACATCTCCCATTCAGGTGGTACTGGGTGGTCGGCAAAGAAGTCAGCGATGCCTTGTCCTTTGACAGACTTTTGTGGTACGAACACTATATCGTACTATTTGATGTGTACAACCCATTTAGCTAGTCTTCCTGACAACACCGGTCTTAAGAGTATGTACTTGATTGGGTCGGCTTTTGAGACGACATGGACTGTATGAGCTTGCATGTAGTGCTTCAACTTTTGAATGGCAAAAATTAACGCAAGACAAATTTTTTCAATTGGTGAATAATTCAGCTCAGCACCCACCAACGTTCGACTCAAGTAATAAAGAGCTATCTCTTTGCGATCTTCAATTTCTTTAGCACACATTGCCCCCAATGATCTTTCTTGAGCAGCAATGTAAAGGATTAGAGGTTTTCCTTTAACTGATGCCCACAAAACCGGCGAAGAGGACAAATACTTCTTTATATTGTCGAACGCTTTTTGACACGACTCATCCCATTTGAATGGAGCATCCTTTTTCATGATATGACTAAATGGTCGACATTTCCCTGTAAGATTGGATATGAACCTCCGAATATATGCAAGGCGCCCTTGGAGACTGCGAAGTTCTTTGAGATTTCGTTGTACAGGCATTTCTTGAATTGCCTTAATTTTGGTTTGGTCAATTTCAATTCCCCTATGTTTTACGATGAAACCTAAAAATTTTCCTGTGGTAACACCGAACTCACATTTGAGAGGATTCATTTTCAAATGACATTTGTGTAGTATTTCAAAGATTTTGCGAAGGTCACCTAGGTGATCCTCCCTCTTTTTAGACTTAACCATTAAATCATCCACATAGCACTCCACAATTTTGGGCATCATATCTTCGAAGATCTTTTGCATTGCACGTTGATACTTAGCCTCATCATTTTTTAAGCCGAATGGCATAACTTTGTAGCAAAATATCCCTTTTGGGGTGCGAAATGTCGTGGCTTCTTGATCTTCAGGCGCCATGTGAATTTGATTGTATTCGGCTGTGCAATCCATGAATGACAATGCCTCATGTCCAATGGTGGCATCGATCATAATTTCTGTGACTGGAAGTGGGAAGTCATCCTTGGGACATGCTTCATTCAAATCGCAGAAGTCTACACAAACTCGCAGTTTCCCATTTTTCTTCCTCACAGGGACAATGTTTGTTATCCATGTAGGGTATTTAACTTCACGAATGAACCCTGCATCAATAAGTTTGTTTACCTCATATTCAATTTCCGAGATCAACTCTGGCCTGAATCGCCTTTGTGATTGCTTCTTTGGACTCACACCCTTTTTTATTGCCAATCGATGGACGACGTCTTTCGGGTTGAGACCTAGCATTTCTTTTTAACTCCATGCAAAGACATCTTTGTACTCAGAGAGTAATTTGAAGTACTCTTGTTCTTCCGCTTGGGTAAGAAGAGCACTAATGTATATAGGGCGTGGGTCTTCAAGAGTGCCAAGCTTTAACTCTTTTAACTCATCTACTGTTGCTTGCCCCCCCCCCCCCGTCTTCAAGTGTCTTGGGAGCTTCATCAGTTTCTATTTCCTCGTCGGGATTCGACACCTCTTCAGCCGTCACATGGTTTGTGGAAACAATCTCCTTATGTTCCTCTATAGCATGGTTTGACGAATCATTTTGGTTAGTGAAAACCACAGTGCAAACTCTTGCCTTTAAAGGTTGTTTCTCAGTGATATCTATGTCTTGCGTTCTCTTCATACGAGAGGGAACAACACTCTTCAGCTCATCATTTTTCATGAAATTGTCTTCCCTTTTCTTTATGCGACTAAAAGCTAATTGTATTTGTTCTTTGCTAGAGGCATTTGTCATGCCTACGCGGTTAAAGACAGATGTTTTTCATCTTAAGGGTTGCAAACTTGAAGTTTCTTTCACACTATGGTCACATTCTCCAAGCCTATCGAACACTGAGACATGATTCCTCGTAGTAGATGGTTGAAGTCGATCAAATACAGAAGTTCTGGGTATGAGAACATCGTTATCACCTTCCTTGAGTTCCTCGGCAGTAATTTACTGTGAGGAAGAAGCGTCTACTTTACGCCATACACCAATTTTGATTGGTTTTGGGCGCTGAAACCCTAGGCCTGCCATGGATTCTTAATAACTAGAGCCATAGTCAAGCAGTTTCTTCTGAGTATCATTGAGTCCGTTGGGTTTAATGTCTATGACCTTACCCATGGGTGTTGGGTTTTCAAAGTCATATCCTGCCTTTGCCAATAGCTTGTATGCATTTTGGCCGAACATTGCTTTGTTAAGATCTTTTGCCTTAGATGACTCTGTTGATAACTTAGAAATTTGGCTTTGCGCGCCTTTACCCAATGGTAAAGTTGTTTTACTGTTCAAGTTTTTGAGAGTAGTGTCATCAATTGGCTTTGTTACCTTAGCATCAAGGTTAACCTCTCGACACAGAAAAGGTGATTCTCCCTCCTTGCGACGTGATTTTGGGATGTATCGCAAAATAGGAGTTGACAACTTTGGCTTTTCTTTTATGACAAGCTAAGAGACACTCTTTTTGTCCACTTCTACCTTTTGTTGAGACTTCTCCTCAACAAGAGATGTCTTTTTGTCATTTGAAACCAAAGCAGTGCTCTCCTTAACTTCTCTTTTTCCTGTTGAAAGGACTTGGGAAGGTAGTATCTCACTTGACGCCTCTTCTTCATCAAAAAAACTTGGCGTCAGCAAAGTAAGAGTCTAATTTGCTAAAGGGTTTGACATCCCCATTTATCTTCTTTTCGCCCCCACAATAGTACTTAAGACATTGATTAAGGGTCGCTGCTACCACACCATTCTCATGCAACCAAGGGTGTCCTAGCAACATTTTGTATGATGTCTGTTTGTCAATCACATGAAAGATAGTTGATGACGCTAACTCTCCCATTGTGAGTTCCAGGCGTATTATGCCTATTACACGCTGACTGTCAAGGTTAAATCCTTGGATCACTATGCGACTGTTAGAGAGTTCATCCATCTTGATTCCTAACTCTATCATAGTGGATTTTGGCATGATGTTGACAGCAGATCCACCATCAACTAAAATGCGACTCACTTTTTGTTCACGGATGTACCCCGACACAAATAAGGGTCTGTTGTGGGGTTTCTAAACCCATCAACAAATGATCATCTGTGAAAGCCAAGGTTGTGTTGCACGACACACATTTTGTGACATCTTCCGCAGGTTCTCCCGCATTTTTCACCTTATCGGCATACAACTCTGCGTGTTGAAGTGCAAGAGATAACTATTGACACATTTCATTAGGCAAATTAAATATTTGCCTCCATCCCATACTTGAAGGAAGAGCATCCAAGACAGCATATATTTTTGGGTTTACTACCACCTCGGATTGTTGTACAACTGATTTTGTTGATATTTCATTATCAACTTGTTCCTCCTCACTTTCCACAAAGTAAACCATATTCGCCATAACCACAGTAAAGTAGTCTTCAGAGAAATATTCTTCCAAAGTTACAGAAGACAACGGCTCTTGCTCAAGTAAATCAATAGGGAGGACCTTTTTCTTGTTGGCCTTTTTTTGCTTTCTTTTTACCCTTTAAATGCTTGGATTTCCTCTTCTTTTGTTGCTTTCTTTTGCGATGCAAAGGTTGTGGTTTAGGGTTATGCACTTGTTTCCTTGGCCTTTGACAAGGGAATAAATGCGTCGTCAATTGTCTATCCCTAGATCAAATACAATTTATACAACCTAAACAAACCTAATACAAGTATAAGGCAAGCATAGGTGTCGAACCACAGAGAACGGATAAACACCACCAAATGTTATTGACAATTAAGCTAGTCCAGAATAGGAGATAAATAAACTAAAGTCTAAAGATGCTAAAACAAGAAATAAAACACTACGGGAAATGGTTTAGGTATAGCATTCACTTGAACATAAACAAAGGCATAGAAATTGAATTAATTATGAACTAAACATGCTCGAATATCGAAATAAAGGATCCAATCTAGCCGCCTTCCGGGGTCAATTGGCTTCTCCTAACATAGCCTCTATGTTTCCACATTAGAACCATATACTAGGAGGTATTATTAAGTTACAATCGATAGTAATGAACCTTAACTAAGTCAACTTCCGTTCCTTGTTAGCAAAGATTCACCTTTAATCAACCAACAATGTGCACTTGCAAGAAGATTAAAGAATATCAAGCATATAAAGACTTTAATCACAAATAAATCAATTCTAAACCCTAGAACATGCTTAAGATCCAACTACACCACAACCATCCCCTTAATGGGGGAATTACTCACTAATCATGCTAATAACAAGATTAATTAACAAACAATCAAGAAAAAACATGATTAACAAGCAATACCAACAACTAAAATAATAATCAAAATAAAGCAAATAAAAATAGAGGAGAGAGAGTTAGAGATTCTCATTGATTGAATGTGAAAATCTACAAGTAAGATGAGCAATCTTCCTCTTCAGTATCCAAGCTCAACAATGGTGAAACCCTTACTTTCTCTCCCTAAACTAATCTAATCCTAACCTAAACCTAGAGAGAGAAGCTCTCCTAAAGCTAATTAGAGAATAGAATAGATGGATGAAAAGTTGAGAGAGTATTAACCCCCAAAAAAAAGGGTATTTATAATACAAGGCTTAAAATAATATAAAAGAAATAAAAAGAAAATATAACTAATTAAAATAACTAAAATAACAAAACTAAAAAAAAAAAGGAAACAGAACCAAAAATCCCCAAATTCCCTCAAACCCACCGATTCCATCAGACCGAAAATCCCCTTCCCTCAAATAGCTTGGCTGCTCTGAATTATCTTCTTCACCAGTCACGCATGAGCCTTCAAGCCATCACCATCGATCAACTTCAATCGTGGCCGTCCAAATTCAATAAGAACCCCATTCACGAGCAAGGCACGTGAGAATTAAGGAATTCAAGACCCGCGAAGGAGCGGCCGCGGCGAGGCATCTCCTTAGCATCTACCGAAACTTGGAGAAGGATGGAAGGACCCAAGGTCACGCCCGCGGCAGCAGCAGCTGCGCCCGCGGTGGTCTGGGTGGCTTCTTGCTGTGAATTTGGTTCGATTGGTTGCGGATTGGTGATGCGGGGAGGAGTTGCCGTTGCTAATTGTTGGCATTGTGAAGCAGGGGTTAATTTGTGGGAATGCGTGGCTGGAGATTGGTGTGATTAGAGGTGGTGAGGTTGATATTGATGGCGATTTTGGCAGTGGCTGGTGCTGTAGGTTGCGAAGCTGATTGGAGTTGCGGGTGTGGGGCTGCTTGTTGCGGCTACGGTTGTGGCTGCTGGTGAATTGGAGTTGAGGTGTTGGTGCGGTTGTGGTGGGCTGATAGTGGTTGTTGTTGCGTGATGGTTGATTGGTGGTCAGGGAGAAAGGGAAATGGAGGTGGGTGGTGGATGATAGGAGGTGGCTGCGTGGTGGTTGATTGGTTCGCGAGGGATGGTGGGTTGCTGAGGCTGGTTTGGTTGGTGGCAGCAGGGGAGTTGCGTGGCTGGTTTGGTTGGTTGATGTGGTTTGGGTGGCTGCTGTGGCTGCGTGGTGTTGGTTGCGGATTGGTGGTGGGTTGCTGCCAGGTGCGTGGTTGTGTGGTGGAAGGAGGCAGCAGTGGCTTGATGTTGGGTGGCAATTGAAAAGCTTTGACTTGGACCTTGAACTCGAGCCTACACACAAACAAACCCGAGGATAAAAGTGTGAAACCGAGACAAATAAAATAAAATAAAATAAATAAGGAGATAAATAAAATAAAATAGAAAAAGAGAAGTAACACTAAACTAATAAAAATAAATAAAAGTAATATAAAATAGAAATAAGAGAAATAAAACTAAAACTAATAAAGACATAAAACTATACAAGTAAATAAAATAAACTTGAAACTAATTAAAACTATGAAAGTAACAAAGGAAAGGAACGAAATAAAATAAATAGAAAGCAAATAAAATACGAAAATAAACTAATTCTGATAAAAACTACGAAAATAACTAAAACACGACAAAATTACAAAATAAACAAGAAATGTTATTAAAGAGAAAACAAGAGAAAGAAAGGGAAAATAAGATAAAAGAAACACGAAAATGACTCTAATACTACTTCCTAAGAGTGACATAAATGTCACTCATCAAATTCCCCCAAGCTAAACCTTTGCTCGTCCTCAAGCAAAGATAAGGCAAAAGAGAACAAGATGGAATTTTTGAAAGCAAAAGAAACAAAATAGAAACAAAGAGAAAGAATGTACACTAACTCACTGTCGTAGGAATCATGGATGCATTTAGCGTATGCATCAAGCCCTTTAAACCCCTATGTCGCCAAAGAGGCCGGACGAGTAAGCTCTCGTGAGGGTTTCCTAAGAGGTTTAACCCACAACTCTTGGCAACACATAACATTCAAGGCAAAGGTGAAATCAAGAAAACTCGAGTTTTGACATTTCAAACCAAACACAAACAACTGGCTAAGTGCACAAGAATACAATCCTTTCTAGACATTAAAGGTATCCAAGCAAAAGAATGGCTAAGGTTGGTACACACATAAAGCATGCAAAGGGTAGAGAACTTAGAGGGACTTACATTCCTCCTTATCTCCAACCAAACTTCCGCGTCCTCTCTAGTTTTGCTTCCACTTTTAAGGTGATATCTCGAGATTCCTCAAAGGAACCGGAAGAAATAAGCAATGAAAAACATTTAGGCTACCCGATATCTTGGCATCGATAGCTCGCTCAATAGGCTTGGCTTGATTACCCTCCACCAGTAGTAACTAAACCTTACTAAGGTCAAAAGGTCTTAAAAGGGTTAAAACGTTTAGGCTAGGGTAAAGGGCGTGGAAATAAATTTGGAAATTGGTGGTAAACTTAGAAGTGAAGCAAGGTTGATAATTCCTCAATTCAAACTCAATAAACTACCAACTTTCAAATCAAAAATTCTAGTAACTCCTCCCCCAAGCTTATTCTTTTTCAACCAAACAACAAATATTTTTGTATTTTCTCAATTTTTTTTTTCATTTCTTTTTATTCTTTGCTCTCGCCTTTTTTAACTTTGAGCGGCTTTTTCTTTCATTTCCTTTATTTTCTTCTCATTTGCTCAAACCATTCAACATAACAAATATAATCACAAGTACCAAAATTTGAGTTTTTTCACTTCTTTTTCATTCTCTTTCTCACTTTCATTAACCAAAAATACAAATCAAGTCCCAAGAATGCTTCACAAAAACTAATAAAGGTGAAAATAAAGCAAAGGTCCATTGGTTTGTAATGTGGTTATACCAAAGAAGGGAAAATGGCTCAAATTGGGTTACTAAATGAGAAAATGCAAAAGAAAAATAAAAGAATAGAAAATAATAAAACAAAACAAAAAACCTAATTGCCTTCGTCTTCCCCTAGGTTGGTTCGGTCTCGATCTTAGGTAGATTAAGCCAAATTCTCGATATAAGCTAGCAATGCCAAGGATCCAAACGCCACACATGCAATAAATGTAGAAGGCTAGAACAATATAGACACATCCTCACAAAAATGACGGTAGTGGAATAGCAAAAATCACCTTTAAAGCTTCAACTAGCTAGAGAGCGACAACCATCTTACCACAAACTGAGTGAGCTAAGGTCTCATAGCCCTTAAGTTCTACTACCTTGGCAATGTTATATGTGTGAACCAACCTCGACATTCAAGTGCATGAAAACCTCTAACAACTAGCAAAGAGGGTATTCTAGGTGCTAAAGCCTAATTATGTCCAAGTTTAAAACAAAATATTTTGAAACTTTGCCTTGAATGCCATGGAAAGACACTATACACACAAATATTCACAAAACCAACAATACTCAAGAATGCATATACAATTGTGCAAGATGAAAGCATGATCAATCAAAGCTACAAATACCAAAAGTCAACTCAATAAGGCACTCATGGCCATCCAAACATAGAAAACCAATCTCAATAATAGACTTTGGCAAGTATGAGAGAAATAAATCAAGTAATCATGAGACTATGGATTAAGAAACCACCAAGAGATATAGATAACCCCCCAAGCTAGCGAATAGCTACTCCCCTAATCTAGATGGAGCATTGTCCTCAATGCTCAAAATAAAGGCACAAAGGGTGGGTGGGAGGGGAAGAAAGAAAACACATTCACACAACAATTCATAATTCATTCAATCCAAATGCATATAAGAAAGAAAATCCAAGATGAGGGAAGAAGGAAAGAGTAAACCAAATGTGAGGTGGGTGTTGAAACCCGCAATTGAGCACATTGTCCACAATTTCATCTAATTCCTCGTCTTTGTTGCTTTTCCAAATGCAAGCAATCATTGGTGTGCTTCTTCTCAAGGAGCTCAATCCAAAATCCTTGCACATGAGTATATGCATCGAGTACCTATACACATAGACAAGAGAGTAAACAAAAATGAGAAGCATAAAAGAAAGAAAAGAAAGCAATTAAACACGGGTTACTTCCCGCAAAGGCTTGCTTAACGTCCAAGCATGACCAATCTAGTAAATAACCTGACAAAGAACGCAAAAGCTTGTCATATGCACCGGCAAACATATCAAGAAATAAAGCATACGCGATGCTCATATGAAAAGAAACATAAAGTACAAGGAGACTATATGCTTGAGAGAAGGGAGAAAAGAAAAAGTAAAAGAATCAAAAGAAAAATCAAGAAAATAAGAAGAAAAAGTAGAAGAATAAAAAGAAAAAAAGGGAGGCAAACTCTCCTCACAAAAATCTTTTTGGTTGGCATTATAACTCTTTTCCTCATCAACAATGAAAGAGTTGGGGGCTTCGGAAGCATGAATAGGAAGAGGATCCCTAAGAGGTTCTTTGAGAAAAGAAGGGAGGAACATAGGATAGTAGGAGATATGGTTAAACCTTTGGGAGAAAGGTGTATGAGAAAGGGAAAAACGGGTAGCTAATCCCTCATCATAAGATCTCACATTACTAATGAGGGAATGAAAATTAATCATGGAATCCTCAAATGAAGAACCCCCATGTTCTACATCTCCCTCAAGCTCAAAAACTCCAAATGATTCAACCTCAACCTCCTCTTCACCATCTTGAACAACATCTCCCTTAAATTTCTCAAGGTCTACCATCTCAAAATCAAGAGTGAATGGGGGCAAATTTCTCTCAAACTCATCTCTTTCTAATGAAGCCTTATCAATGAACTCACTCATAAGGTTATGGGCTACCGTTTGAAACTCAAGAAATATTTGGGCCATAATCTCAAATGAGTCCAAATCATCATGGATAGACTAGTCAAAAGCTTGCTCATTGGAATCATCTAGGGGACTATGGGGAACACCTTTAGAATTCATGCAAAAATCGGATGCAAAATGAGAAAGAACATGCACTTCATCATCATTAGAATGTACCTCATTACATTGAGCTATAGAGGGAGGGGAGTTGAAATCATGCATTACATGGTCACTATGGGGAGCATCAAGCACATCATGGGAATTCATATTAGACAAATTATGACAATTAGCATCAACATTAAAAGCATGATAATCCCGAACATAAGTCTCATGATTGGCCCTCTCCCAATCATAATTATCCCTAGCTAACCATGAATAGAAATCCCAAGCTTCATCCGAAGACATGTCATGAAATTTACCATTTAACATATTATCAACTACTCCTCTAAAATGCTCATTTAATCCCAAATTGATGATTTCACAATAATCACCCTTGGTTAAACCTTTAACACCATCTAGGAAATCCTCAAGTCTATTGAAATACACCCAAAACGGTTCATTATCAAATTGAGGAATAGAAATATAAGCAAATTTTTTTTCAAAAAAAAGAAACACAAATAAAAAAAATTAAAAAAAAGAAACAACAAATAGATAGAAAATTATAAACAATGGACTAGTCTCAATAAGATAACATAATGGTAATGGAAGCCGTTCCTCGGCAACGGCGCAAATTTGACAAGGGAATAAACGCGTCGTCAATTGTCTATCCCTAGATCAAATACAATTTATACAACCTAAACAAACCTAATACGAGTATAAGGCAAGCATAGGGGTCGAACCACAGAGAACGGATAAACATCACCAAATGTTATCGACAATTAAGCTAGTCCGGAATAGGAGATAAATAAACTAAAGTCTAAAGATGCTAAAACAAGAAATAAAACACTAAGGGAAATGGTTTAGGTATAACATTCACTTGAACATAAACAAAGGCATAGAAATTGAAATAATTATGAACTAAACATGCTCGAATATCAAAATAAAGGATCCAATCTAGCCGCCTTCCGGGGTCAATTGGCTTCTCCTAACATAGCCTCTTTGTTTCCACATTAGAACCATATACTAGGAGGTACTATTAAATAACAATCGATAGTAATAAACCTTAACTAAGTCAACTTCTGTTCCTTGTTAGCAAAGATTCACCTTTAATCAACCAACAATGTGCACTTGCAAGAAGATTAAAGAATATCAAGAATATAAAGACTTTAATCACAAATAAATCAATTCTAAACCCTAGAACATGCTCAAGATCCAACTACGCCACAACCATCCCCTTAAGGGGGGAATTACTCACTAACATGCTAATAAAAAGATTAATAAACAAACAATCAAGAATAAACATGATTAAAAAGCAATACCAACAACTAAAATAATAATCAAAATAAAGCAAATAAAAATAGAGGAGAGAGAGTTAGAGATTCTCATTGATTGAATGTGAAAATCTACAAGTAAGATGAGCAATCTTCCTCTTTAGTATCCAAGCTCAACAATGGTGAAACCCTTACTTTCTCTCTCTAAACTAATCTAATCCTAACCTAAACCTAGAGAGAGAAGCTCTCCTAAAACTAATTAGAGAATAGAATAGATGGATGAAAAGTTGAGAGAGTATTAACCCCCAAAAAAAAGGGTATTTATAATACAAGGCTTAAAATAAAATAAAAGAAAATAAAAAGAAAATAAAACTAATTAAAATAACTAAAATAACAAAAATAACAAAACTAAAAATAAAAGGGAAAAAGAACCAAAAATTCCCAAATTCCCTCAAACCCACTGATTCCATCAGACCGAAAATCCCCTTCCGTCAAATAGCTTGGCTGCTCTGAATTATCATCTTCACCATTCACGCATGAGCCTTCAAGCCATCACCATCGATCACCTTCAATCGTGGCCGTCCAAATTCAATAAGAACCCCATTCACGAGCAAGGCACGTGAGAATTAAGGAATTCAAGACCCGCGAAGGAGCGGCCGCGGCTAGGCATCTCCTTGGCATCTACCGAAACTTGGAGAAGGATGGAAGGACCCAAGGCCGCGCCCGCGGTGGTCTGGGTAGCTTCTTGCTGTGAATTTGGTTCGATTGGTTATGGATTGGTGATGCGGGGAGGAGTTGCACTGCTAATTGTTGGCGTTGTGAAGCAGGGGTTAATTTGTGGGAATGTGTGGCTGGAGATTGGTGTGATTGGAGGTGGTTTGGTGGATATTGATGGCGGTTTTGGCGGTGGCTGGTGATGTAGGTTGCGAAGCTGATTGGAGTTGCGGGTGTGGGGCTGCTTGTTGCGGCTGCGGTTGTGGCTGGTGGTGAATTGGAGTTGAGGTGCTGGTGCGGTTGTGGTGGGATGATAGTGGTTGTTGTTGCGTGGTGGTATATTGGTGGTCAGGGAGCATGGGAAATGGAGGTGGGTGGTGGATGATAGGAGGTGGCTGCGTGGTGGTTGATTGGTGCGCGAGGCATGGTGGGTTGCTGAGGTTGCTGAGGCTGGTTTGGTTGGTGGCAGCAGGGGAGTTACGTGGCTGGTTTGGTTGGTTGATGTTGTTTGGGTGGCTGTTGTGGCTGCGTGGTGTTGGTTGCGGATTGGTAGTGGGTTGCTGCCAGGTGCGTGGCTGTGTGGTGGAAGAAGGCAGCAGTGGCTTGATGTTGGGTGGCAATTGAAAAGCTTTGAATTGGACCTTGAACTCGAGCCTACACACAAACAAACCTGAGGATAAAAGTGTGAAACCGAGACAAATAAAATAAAATAAATAAAAAGGAGATAAATAAAATAAAATAGAAAAAGAGAAGTAACACTAGACTCATAAAAATAAATAAAAGTAATATAAAATAGAAATAAGAGAAATAAAACTAAAACTAATAAAGACATTAAACTATACAAGTAAATAAAATAAACTTAAAACTAATTAAAACTATGAAAGTAACAAAGGAAAGGAACAAAATAAAATAAATCGAAAGCAAATAAAATACGAAAATAAACTAATTCTAATAAAAACTGCGAAAAGAACTAAAACACGACAAAATTACCAAATAAACAAGAAATGTCATTAAAGTGAAAGAAAGGGAAAATAAGATAAAATAAACACGAAAATGACTCTAATACTACTCCCTAAGAGTGACATAAATGTCACTCATCAACCTTCTCCTTGTCACCAATGTCCACCCTTCGTCATTATCTTCATCTCAGGAGTTAACATGTGTTTGGTGTTCAACCAGAGATGAGACTTCATGTTGAATAGGTTTACTCTCAACAAGTATGATCACTGGCTCCAAACTTCTAAATTGTAAAGTTTGACCTGAAATGATGGTTTAGTAGCTACCGAGGCATGATTTGATGTCACTGGCTCATCGACATCTAGTTCGATTGTCCCATCCTTTACCAATTGCATAATTTTTTCCTTAAGTGTTATACATTTTTCAATAGGATGATTGATCAACCTATGATACGGACAATAATTAGGATCGGATGTCTTGTTCATCTGTTCAGGGCGCTTTGACTCAGGCAACTCGATGATTTTGTTTTCCAGCAATTTGTCTAACATGCCAAACAAGTTAGAGTCTGGGAAAGGGTACTTCTTAGCTTGAAGCTCTTTCAAAGTGGATTTATCTTTCTTAAAAAATCTAGAAGATGAACCCTTACTTTCTTCTTTCTTCTTCCCTGAAATCATGATGGGTGTAGAAGAAGTAGTCACAGACAACGTCTCCTTAGTTGAACTTTTGGAGGACTTGTCATTTTTATAATACTCCTTCTTTTCTTTCTTGTATTCTGAAGCAAGCCCCCTTTTCTTTGTGTTGTAGGTGATCGAGAGTTCCATGTCATGAACTCTCGTCGCCAACTCTTGAAAAGATCGTGGTTTGATACCCTTTAGGATGTAATTTAGTTCCCAACTCATCCCATTAATTCACATTTCTATGGCAGAGGTTTCAGTTAGTCAATCTTTACATTCCAAACTTAGAGCGCGCCAGCGGTTGATGTAATCAATGACTGGCTCTTCATCCCATTGCGTAGTTTGAGTTAGCTCAGTCATGATAACGACACACTCAGTGCTGAAGAATTGCCCCAAAAACTCCATTTCCATTTGATCCCAACTGTCAATAGACTCAGCCTCTAAGTTGGTGTACAACTCAAAAGCGGTTCCCTTAAGAGAACGAACGAATTGTTTAACAAACAAGTCACCCTTGGTACCACCATTGCTGCACGTCTCTATGAAGTGTGCAACATGTTGTTTTGGGTTACCCTTTCCATCAAAGAGTTGAAATTTTGGAGGTTGGTATCCAAACAGCATTTTCAGCTCATCTATCCTCTTAGTGTAAGGCTTCACATAACGTCGGTTGTTATATGAACCTCCCCCTCCAAGTTGGCTCTTGAGAGCATTGACTATCATAGCTTGAACTTGTTCAGCAGTGATTAAATTTTGTGCCCCATTTGGCTTTAATTCCGTCAATTTAATGCTACCATTTGAGTTGTCATCGCTTTCAGTCTCAATCTTTTTTTCTCAAGTTTCTATGTCAAAGCAGCAATTTGTTCATTTTGCTGTTTGATTTGAGCATCTTTTTCCTCCCCATCTTTCTTTAGCTGTTCAAGGATACTGCTCATTTCAGCTAGTTTTTGTTCGACCGTCTTAGTATGCGTCACCATAACAGCAACAAAAGTAGGTTCAAGTGAACTCACACTAAACTCATTCTCATGTTCTTCATAAGAGTGATCAAAGGATGAGTTTGTGTGGATGACGGGATCTAACGAACCAAACATAAGACTCTCATGTGATTTGTGAGTGGAGGGCGTGAGAGACCTCGCAGAAGCAGCAAGACGAGCACGACTTTTTCGTGCTTTGGTTGGGATTGACACAACACGCAAGCTTCTTGCGGCGGAGTCAACAACAGCTCACTTCATCCCTCTAGTAACGATGCCCTCATCAGTTTGGCTGTTGAGCATTTCAGCCAACTCAGCAGCCCTTCGTTGAGTTGTAGCAGAGATCTTTTTGTCAACAGGGGTCTTTGAAGCCATTTCAAGTTTTTTTATTTTTTTAACGTATGAAAACATAGATGAGAGGCTGATGAGTGTCATTTATGGAACTCATTTGGTTCTTTTAAAGGTGAATTTCATGTTATTCTATAGCTCTTTTACTTAGCTTTTCCTTGATTTTACTCTTTATTTCTTTTAGTTTGCATTTTCTTAGTTAGATTTCTTTCTTTATGCATTTCTTGGTTTATTTTGTTATTTTCTCTTTTATTTGCTTTTTTTCCTTTATTTTTCAGGTTAAGGTCGTTATCCAAGTTTCTCGAGGCTTCTTCCCAAGTTCGGCATTGATTAGGATGTCTAGTGTTCTCCATTTGAAGCTAAAGCATGGAGAAGTGCAAGTTCCTAAGTCCTTGTGTTGTGCATTCAAGCCATGGGGGCATGATTTCTAGTCTTGAACCCGCAAACATGGAGTTTAGAAACTGCAAGGTCCCGTGTTTATCAAGAGCATTAAGTGGAACGCACGAGGAGCATAGGAATGATAGGGAAGAAGGCTGGCCTGATTCGCGCCTGTCTAGGTCCCAGTTCCGTACCCAGATTTGCGCGGCCGCGCTCTCAATTATGGTTGGTCGCGCCTGTTTGGGTTTATTTAGGGACAATATAACTAACTTCTCTTAGTTAGTTTTACTATATATAGATTTTCTTTCTATTTTTAGAGAGAGAGAATCATTAGAGAAGAAATTAGGGAATTAATTCAGAAATTAGAATTAGAATTTTAGAGAGAGAAACTCTAGATTTTAGAGAGAAAAGTTCTTGATTGTTTATTGATTATGGAAGATTGTTAATTCTAGCATTTCCTCCATTGAATTGAAGAAAGTTTGTAAGGATTTCTTTTACTTTAATGCAATTTTTAGCTTATCATTTCAATTGCTTTGTTGATTGCTCAAGTTTTAATTGAATTTGTGTTTGGATTGGTTTTATTAATATGATGATGATGAAATTGTTGATTAGTTTAGTTTTGATCTTAATTTCAATGGATTGTGAGTAGTTCTCTTGCTAGGGGAATGGTGAAGCATGTACGAGTGATGGATTGATGCTAATTAGGGGAAATTGATGGAGTTGATGTTGTGATTAAATTAGTTGATTGATTAAGTGCATGTGTGTGATTAATTGAAGAGTAGCTAACTTTGATTTGCTACACTAGAATGCAATTTAAGCTTGCATTGATACGGAAAATTGATTTGTGGCTTGCTTTTTTCGATTGAGTAGGTTTGCAAGGTTCCTAGTTAGAGTCTCTCGTAGTTGGCGCTAGCTTGACCTCTAGGAGATTAGCCTACCTTACTCTCTTGATTGCTTAGTTGATTTTCCCTCGCAACACTTCACTTAGTCATCTCCAATCCCAATTAGATATATCCATTCCGAGTACATGCGGATCCTAACCCTAGTGCTTGATAAATTTGATTTCATTTCGATTGTTTGATTGTTTTGAATACACACACCTCACTTTATTGCTTCGAAATAGCTTAGCTTTGACTTTAGCATTCATTTCCCATTCCTAGTGGTTCGACCCTCAACTTACTCTATGCTTTGTATAGGGGTGTTAAGAGATTATAAATTTTGTTTTGACTAAGGTTAGATTAGTTTTCAACAACCTAGTCTTGCCCAAGATCAAAAGTGGAGCCGTTGCCGGAGAATGGTGTAGATGATTGCTATTGTTGTTGAGTCTATTTCACCTTAATCTCAAAAATACAAAAAGATTTTCTTCTTTAGGCTACATTTGTAGCCGTGCTACTAATAATTTTGTTTGAGATTGTTTGTGCAAGTGAACATGGGAGAAGATCAAAGGGTTACATTGAAGGAATTGGGTACTCCGGGTGCCTATAAGTATGAGAGCGGGATTGCTCCATTGTTGATTACGGATAGTGATTTTGAAATTAAGCCGGCAATGATCACCTTGATCGAGAGGCGGCAATATAGTGGTGCATCGAATGAAAGTTTTCTCAATCACCTTAAGGAATTTGAGAAATATTGCAATACTATTAGGGTGAGTGGGGTTAAACAAGAGTTTATCAGGCTCAAATTGTTCCCTTTTTCCCTCATAGGGCGAGCTTTTGAATGGTTGGACAAGGAGATCAAGTCGAATTCTTTAAGAACATGGGACAATGTTACCAAAGGATTCTTATCCCGTTTCTACCATCAAAAGAAAACGGCGTAAGCTAGAACTTTGATCCAAAATTTCAAGCAAAGGCCTAATGAAAATCTCTATGAAGCATGGGAGAGGTACAAAGAGTATCAAAGAGAGTGCCCTCACCAAGGAATTCCAACTTACCAAATAATTCAAATTTTCTATGGTGGTTTGAGTTCTCAAGGTAGATCGAGTTTAGATGCCGGAGCCGGAGGCCCAATCATGAACAAGACGGTGGAAGAGGTTGTTGATGTGATAGATGATGTAGTGAGGAATTACATGAGTTGGCAAGAGGTTGAGGAAGAGTCAACAAACGAGTGTGCCTCGGTTGATCAAGTCAATGCCATCAACAAATTGTCTACTCTACTTTCGGACTTAGGGAAGGAGGTGGCTTCTATCGAAGCTAAGCTTGAAAATTCATCTTCACAAGCACAAGATCTTCCCTCCCAATTTAAGGGGAGAGGTACATCTTCTTACTCTAACCCTCTTTTCGCTTCTTGTTGTATGATTAGAGAATGTTTGGCTTGTGATTTATACGGAAGAAATGATCATGATGCTTCTAATTGTCCAAATGTTCCTTGTGATGGATATGATGAATACAATGAAAATGAAAATGTGCATGTGAATTATGTTGGAAATAGTGATTTTGGATCTAGATTTAATGCTCAAAAGAATGTTGGAAATAGGAACTATTACAACCATGGGAGCTACGATAATTATAACCAAAATAGTGGTTATAGGAACCAAGTAACCCAAGGGTTTCGTGGTAATCATAACAACTTTGTTTGTAATGATCAAAGCTACGGCCAAGAATATGGGGATCATAACCAAGGTTATGGTAATCATTGTCAAAATTCCGGCCAAAATGTTGGTAAGGGTAATTGGAGTAACCAAAGTAGAGGAAATTTTCAAAATGATGCTCAAAGGGGTTCCTCACCCAAATTTACTCCAATAACTCAATGCCAAAGTGATGATTCCTATGTTCAACAATTTCAATTTATGAGTAGGCTAGAGAATTTCATGGAAGATCAAGCCAAGAAGTTGGATGATTACATATCATCTAGTGGCAAAATGTTTCATGTCCTTTTAACTCATGGAAAGATGCTTGAGAACCAAATCATTCAACTAGCTAAACCTTTGAAAGATTGTGCTAGCCCATCTTCTTTATCCTCGCAAGAAATTAATCCTAAGGAACCGGTTTGTTCTATCACCACTAGGAGTGGTAAGGTCCTTGAAGAGAGTGTTCCTAGGAAAAGTAAGGAGGGCAAAGAGGAGAGTGATTCGAGCAAAGAGAATAAGCATGAGGAGTTTAGCAAGATGAGTGAGAAATCTAATGAAGAGCCAAAGGAGAAAGAAAACAAGAAATATGAGGTTTACAAGCCCAAACTTCCATACCCCCAAAAGTTCAATAGGCACAAATTGGATGAGAAATTTGGACAATTCATTGAGATGCTTAAGAAAATTCATCTTTCTATTCCTTTCACCGAAGTCTTGGAACAAATATCAAACTATGCTAGGTTTCTTAAGGAAATTTTGAGCGGAAAAAGGGATTGCAATATGGTGGAACCGGTGAATTTGGGAGAGTGTTATAGTGCCTTTACCCATAATGACTTACCCCAAAAGTTGAAAGACCCCTGGAATTTCTCCATTCCTTGCAAAATCAAACGAAAAATTGTTCCAAAATTCCCTTTGTGATCTCAATGCTAGCGTGAGTATCATGCCTTATTCCATCTTCAAGAGACTTAAGATAGGTGAGCGCCTTCCATCCAACATGACCCTTCAATTAGCCTATAGATCCATCAAGTTTCCAAAGGGAAGTGTTGAGGATGTTCCCCTTAAGATAGGAGAATTCACAATTCCCGTTGATTTCATTGTGCTAGAGATTGCGGAAGATGACCATATTCCTATCATTTTAGGGAGACCTTTCTTAGCTATCTCGGGATCTTTGATAGATTTCAAGGGATGTCGTATTACTTTGAGAGTTGGTAACAATGAGGAAAGTTTCGATCTAAAACCGATGCATGAGTCTTTGTCTTTTGTGAAAGGAATCATGTGTGTTAATTCCCCTCGCTCTATTGATAATGTATGCATGATTGATACTTCAACTAACGATATTCTTGAGAATTGTGATGATGTGCTTTTGAGTTTTGATTGCAAGAAGTTTAGTGAAGAGAAAAAAGAGTTTCCCAAGCTCATAGACGAGGAGGAGATTGACATTCCTCATTGGTTTGAGCTCTACCCTCAAGAGGAGGACGATGATCCTAAGAGTGTTGATGGTGTAAACCATCTACAAAGAGGAACAAGGCAAAGAAAAAAGAACAAGCTTCTAGAAAAAAGAGAAAGAGAATGAGGTTATGGAAAGAGAAGCTTGCTTTTGAGGAATCATCAAATGAAGTCTTATCAAGCAACAACGAGAAGTTGCTAGATATTGAAGAGAAATTTGCTCTTTCCGCCACTTTGAAGAAGGTGGTGTTCTTTCACCCTCCATGATTTGGAGGAAGGGTCGAGCTTAGGACCATAAGCAAGCGCTTCCCGGGAGGCAACCCGAAAATTTCTAACCTTTTCTTTTGATTTCAATTTTTCATAATTTTCTTTCTTTTAGTTTCTTTTCTTTTCTTTCACTTGTTTTTCTTTTGGATTTATAGGTTGAATTCTTGGAGTTGGATTACATCAAGTGGGAACGAGCAATGGAATGGTGTTTAGCAATTTGATGTGTTTATATTCAATTTTATAGAAATTTTGAGGTAAAAGGGGTAAGAATTGTTAGAAAGGTAAGATAGGAAATTTGTGCTTAAGATTGAAGAAATTTGAACTTTGTGAGTTCATCGTGGTTCTACCATTATTTTAGGGGTGTTGAACCCACATTATTCACATTTAGAAATTGATCATTATGATGGGGTCAAAAATCCCGGAATGATAGTTATCGTTGTACCCACGCATGAACGCACCAAGGAGAAGGCATGAGGAGCAGCAGCTGGTGCGGGCGCGCCTAGCCCGTGCGCGGCCGCGCACCCCCCCCCCCCCCCCCCCCCCAGCTGTGCCTTCTTCTTTCTTCTTTCTTCTTTATTTTCCCTCATTTCCCCTTCACCCTCATTTCTCACGCACACAAACCCCTTCACCCTCATCAAAACCGCACCATACCCTACTCACATTCATCAAATTTCACTCAAATTCCTCCAAATTTCCATTACAATTCATCAAATCCTTTCACAATTCTTCCAATTTTTAACAAATTCATACTACATTTCACCCATAACAACCACCATTCCCTCTCCTCCATTGTTGAAGTTAATTTAGGTATTTTCGTGTGGGTGGAAATTGGTGGCTAAAGATTGCTCTAACTTGCTTCTCGTATGGTATAATCATCTACTCTTACTCTTAATTGCTTTATTATAGCATATAATTTCATGTTTCAGGTAGTTCATGGGTATGAATAGTAGTAGTATGTATTTTGGTGGTTTTGATGTTTGAAATTAGATTTTGGTTGGTTATTTGTGATGTATGATGATTGATTATTGCTTACATTGTGTTGTTTGTTGTTTGTGTAGCTTGATTGATCGTTATTGTTGAGAATTGTTGTGATCAGATTTTTGGTAGTGGTGCTTCGTTGATAATGTTGAGCCTTGGTTCTTGATTTCTTTGTGCTTGGTATATGGTTTGAATGCATTTGGTGGCTTAAATTGGTGGTAATTGTGTGTATATATTTGGGATTACTCAACTTTGGTAGTAAGTTGTTGCTTGTCGGTTTTGGTAAAGGAGTTTGTTTGAGGAAGTCAAGATTGTTGGTTGGAGTTTCTTGTGGTGATTGTGGTGTTTTGATTTGCTATCTTTGAAAATCATCATGTCTAAACACATCAAAAGCCTCTTCAAGAAACGAAAAACCAATGAAGAACCCGCTCCTTCTCCCTCTACCTCACAACAACGTCAACCTACCCCTATACCCAAACTTAGAATTACCGACCAAATCCGAAAAGCTAGATACTCCAACCTCAAAGAAAACCGTTCCCTCAAGCCTTCCCGCCACTACTTTCAAGCGGATATGATTAAATTGGGAATTGATGAAGACTTGAGGGAGTTGCTTAACAACCTTCGCATGGGATCTTTTGTGAGTTGGAGCTTCCGTACATATGTTCAACCAACTTTGGAGTTTTTGGACACGGTTGATCTTGTGGTGGTCGAGGGTGATATCTACCGTGTCCGATTTCAACTCTTCAACATTAAATTTGATCAATCTTTGGAAGAGTTTAATGCGGCTCTAGACTTCGATCCAAATTCTGATATTTTGGATCCCGAGCTCTTCTTCGACAATGAATATGATCAGAATTCGTGGTGGGGCGATATTTCTGGTTATGGTGACTTTGGGACCTGGTATGCCAAGATTAGTAAGGTATACCAACCATGTCTCCGGGTTCTCCATAGGCTTTTGGGATATTCGGTGTTCCCGAAGCAAGAATTGGGAAAGATGAGCCAATTGGAACTTCGGATTTTATGGGTGGCTACTCGTGCGGAGTACCGGGGTCACCTAAACTTGGGGTACACTTTTGCAAGCTATTTCCAAGGGTTGCAAGATAGGGATTCCGGCGAGATCCCTTGTGGGAGCTAGGGCTGTTCAATTTCGGATATCCGAAATTTTTGGATCGGAGAAATTGTGATCCGAATCCGATCCAAAATTTTCGGATATCCGAATTTTCGGATCGGATATCCGGATTTTCGGATCAGATAGTCGGATATTCGGATCGGATAGTCGGGTTTTCAGATCGGGTAGTTAAAATTTTCGGACAAAATCCGATCTGTATCCGATCCGAAAATCCGAAAAAAAATTCGGATATCCGATCCGAAATATCCGAAACCTTAAAAACCGGATCGGAAATCCGAAATTTCGGATCGGATCATCGGATTTCCGGATCGGATATTTCGGACTGGATATTTTTGAACACCCCTAGTGGGAGCATGGTCACTAAGCTAGTGACCAACCTTGAGCTAGGGCACTATTTGTCATCTTACACTCCGGTGGGGGATGTTGATTCTCTCTACCTCGACGTCAAGCAATTGAAGCAAATCCATTTCTTAGCAAAGAATGATGACGACGAGGTATTTGATTGGCTAAGGGACAATGAACATTGGTGCTATCTCCCTAACCCTTCCTTGACTTCTCTCCACCGAGAGAATGTAGCAAACATTTGGCATGTCCCCATGATTCACCACCCGCCCTACTATGATGATGATGAGGAGATGGGTGAAGAAGAAGAAGAGCCACAACAACAACATCAAGAGAAACATCACCAATATTCTAGCTCCGATTTGGATGCCCTTAGTGCTCAAATGAAGGGCATGCAAATCCGGTTGGAGGGCATGTATGATCAAGATTTTGAGGCCCTCTATACTCATATGAGAGGGATTTCGGAGATGCAACAAGGTATGTTTCTCCAACAACAACATTTGTATGATGCGGGTGTTAACCGGGGAGAAATCACTCCCCCTATTAACTACCCTTACTTTCCACCCCGATATGGTCCTATACCATCTTTTGGGGGTGATGGGGTACCTATGTACCCATATTGTCAAGGACCCCCGGGGTCCAACACCGAGACTCGCTCATTCCCCAATGAGCATGGTAACTACGATTACCGATGAGCATGGTGATCCTAACTACCCCTATGTACACCCCGATCACCCTCTACCGCTCGCTTTGCCTGAGAAATTCACTCCCCTTGCCCCTTGGAAACAAGATAACTTTAGGGGCATTATGGTTGGTCACCCGGTTACACCGGGGGATGGGATCCTCATGGTCCCCCATCCAAGTTTTCCTATGATGGGGATAACAATATAATGATGGCTCCGGGCCGAGTGGTGGTGGTAGCTAGTTCCCTCATTTTTGTGTCATGTGCCTCCATCCCTTGTCTTATGTGTGCTTGCTTTGTATTATTGGGATGTTGAGATGTATCTTTGATTAGCTTGGGGGAACTTTTCCTTTTCTTAGGGATTTTGTCTCGGTGGCCAATTTGTTGTTGAAACTCACCTTGTTTCTCTTGTCTCTTTGCTTGATAATCTCTTTCTTGACCCTACTTTTATGATTTTTGGTTATTCTTGATCTTCTTATTGTTGTGATGATGATGTGTGATTTTCTCCCTAGAATCCAAACCCCTAATATCCAAATCCCATGAATCCAAACCCTTGAATCAAAATTTTGTAGTTTAGTATTTTGTTGTTTAGTTAGATGTTTAGTTGGTTCTTTAGTTCTTATTTTGTTATTTTTGCTCTCTTAATAGTTTAGTTTCGCTTATTTTCACTTTTTAGTTTCTTTCCTTTTCTATTCTTTTCTTTTGTTTTGAAGTTACTAACCGTTTTCTTTGTCCATAGTTCTCTTTTCCATTTTTTTGTTCTCATATGGCTTTGATGATGATGCTTTGTGTCTTGGAGCTTCATGAGGTAGTTGACTCTTCACCTTACTTCACCTTACTATTTTAGCATTGCTTGGAAGCCGGTGAGAACTTTCTTATTTTCCTTTATTCTCTTTTATTTTCTTGGATGTATAGTTTAGGATTAGTTATAAGAAAAGTTGAATGGTTCGAAGATGGATGCTTTTAACACCTAGAGTGTTTGGGATCATTGGCAATGTTGTCATTTGATCACTTGTTTGTCGATTGGGAATTACATGTTCTACTTGCATATTCGTTTCATTCTTTATTTTCCTTCTTTTCCTTTATCTATGGTTTTCTTTTCTTTTCTTTTCTTTTATTTTATTTTTCTTTCTTTTTGTTTTTGGTTTTTGGTATGTTTTTAGGCTTTATTTGTCATCCTTTTTGTTTTTCTTTTTGAATTAGACTATATACAACCGATTTTTGCTTTTGAATGAATATCTTTCTAAATGGTATAGGTATGCACGGTTTGAGAATATACTTAGTTGACTCTAAGATAGGTGTATGCTAAGGTAGCATGTTCTAGAACTAGGAGGATCATGAAACTGGATTCTACTTGTTTGTGGCATGTTGATAGTTGCTTCCTATGGTTGATTTGACACCTATAATGAGTTTTTGCTACATCCATGTGAGGTTCATCATTTTTCAACCCTTCTACATATCTTGCATGAGTGGCATGGATCCTTGACTATTGCGGACCTAATCTTGAATCTTGACTCATAATTCTCAAACACGAGACCGAACCATCTAGGGAGGACAAAGGCATCTTTTCGGGGTGGTAATTTTTCATTTTCTAGGTTTAATCTTCTTTATTTTAGTTCTTTGGGTCTACATTTGCCCTCTTGCTAACCATTTGAGCCTTTTCCCTTCTTTTCAAGCCACATCTTTAGAAATTTGAGCCTTTTGTTTCTTTTTGTTCCATTTTTGGTTTTTGTGAAGCAAATGGTCATGTTTTTGGAGTTTGTGGTTTATAAGTATGGACATTGGTTCCTTTTGTAAGCAAGCTTGTGTTTTGTGAATATTTTGTGAATAATGGTAAATGTATGATAGATAAAGCCGTCCAAAGTTAAAAAAGGCAAGGACATTGTAGGGAATATTTCAAGCATTACCCCAAACTTGAACCCCGTTGTGATCATACACTAAAGTACGGTGGCGTCCAAAGGGAAAGAAGATAGAGCAAAAGAGTCGCCAACAAGTTTTAGGAACTTGTAAACCGTTCACGAGGTGAAGGTTACACCCCTTAACGTTCCAGGAGATCGTTAAATCCAATAGATCTGGAACCATGACTGGAAGTTCGGGGATGAAAGTACAAATCCAACCTAAAAGTGATTGAACCTGCCCTAATAATAGGCCTCTACTTTATTCTGATCGTATTCATGTGCGTTTTCTGACTAACATGCAATCAATAGGATTACCCTAAACCTGTTTAATCTATGTTGGTTGAATATTAATGCACAAATAAATCTATTATTGGCGATCACTTGAATTATAATCAAATTGCCCTAAACAAGATTATTAATTATCTTATTAAGCGTGATTACAAGTACAAATTCCCTTTAAACATGCATAAAAGGTGTGATCAAGCAATAACAATAAAATATCAAGCAACATAATAATAATCATCATAATTATAACCAAAATCATAATCATAATCATAATCATGTTAAAGCATAATAATAGCAAGATCCTAGGCATGATACTAACAAGATTAATAACAAACCCTAGCATGTCACTAAACATCAAAGATCAAATATATAGCCCTAACATGATACTAACATGAATATTAGGAAAGAAAATAGGAAGCATCTCAGGAATCACAATTGTCATATTTGATATTAGAAATTATAGTTATCACCCTAAACATGATACTAGGAAGATCAAAACATCCTAACATGATACTAGGAATCATAATAACAATCTAGACATGATTTCTATATCATAATATCAATAAATCAACTAAATCACTTACTTGGATGCCTCGTATCTCTTTCTAATAACAAAATACACACGTTAGTAACTTCAAGTAAAATAAAAATCAAACAATTAAATTAAATAATTGAAAGAGAGATTTGGGACCAAACCCTCATAAATTAAAACCTCTCAGGTCTAAGGCAAAGGCAACTTCAAATTTGGCTAGGTGTTTCTAGTGCTTGTGTACGCGGAATTTTGTATGCAAAAGGCTAGTTTAGAATAAGAGAGAGAGAGAGAGTAAGCTTTAGCTTAGAGAGAGAAGAGAATTAGAGAGTTGTTGATGGAAATTGATGATTGAAAACAGAATTTTAAGAGGATATTTATAGAGAAAATCAGCCGGATACGATAAAAAAATAAATCAGAGTTTTGAAAAGAATAAAACACGATCGCAGCGCCAACCACGCGCGTGGCGCCAAACGCTAGATCTAGTGTCAGACGCCAAGTCTAGCGCCAGACGCCAGGCGCTGGTCCTGTCTTCAGACGCTGGAAATAAATTTCCACACGTTTTCTTAATTTGATAAAATTTAGCCGTACGAGAGGGCAAAATCGTATTTTCCTTAAAAACACTTCTTTTATTCTGATTAAAACTCTTAAAAGTCAACTAAAGTCAATTTATCAATGCTAATTAAATTAGGATTCAAAATAACCTTCTAGAAGAATCTAGAAGACTATAATCAATCCTAATTGCATTAGGAATGATAAATCAATAATAGGCCCTCCTCTAGATCATTGGGCCGCATATAAATATCAAACCGGGCCCAGTTTAGTAATTTGGCCATAGCTTCCTCATTATTCATCGGAATTGGGCTTATAATATATCGTTGGAAAGCTCTTTTCGAACCCGACCCAACTACACCATTATTGGACCCTTGCCATAGACCAAACTAAACTGGATTGGCTGTTTTCTTAAAATATGTTTTCAAAAACAGAGAGAAAGAAAAGAATAAAAAATATCCGCAACACTAGACTTTCCACACTTTCACTTCATTCGATTATGATTCGACATGAAAGTTACTCATCACTGGGTTTGGTTTTGGGGAGATACAAATGGGTGTCTACATACGTAATGAATGCAAAGTTGTAAAAGTCGTCCAAAGTTAAAAGAGGCGGGGACATTTCTTTGATTTTATGCATAAAAAGAAATAAAAAAGGTGAAAATGAGAAAATTCAAAAATATTTTGATGTGATTCTTTTCCCCTTTTCAAGCATTGAGGACAATGCTTCCTTCAAGCTTTGGGGAGAAGCTTTTACGCTTTTTGTATATATGTTTGTGAGTATGGCTTTAAATAAGCTTGGGGGAGTTAGTTTGTTTTTGTTTGGTGACTGCTTGATTGTGATTCCAAGAAAGGGCCCGTTCTTTGCTTCACTATTAGGGATACCACCAAATTTTAAAATTTTATCCTACCCCTAACCCTTTTTGCCCTTACGATATAACCATTGGGAAAGACCTTTCGACCTAGAGATTGAGTAAAATTTCGAGGGAGGGCATTATGAATTAAAGCCTAAAGAGAGGGGATGCATAGTCAAGATGTCGTGTAGCCTAAAAGTATTTCTTTTCTGGCTCCTTCGAGGATCTATTGAGATGCTCATTAGAGGGAGATTTGAGACTATAGGGAGAACGCGGTAAGATCGAACGGGATGAAGGTGAATTGAGATAACTAGTTATGTATGCTTAGCATACTCTATGTTTCAATCAACCTCGGATATCTTGAAACGTGCATACCTCTATTGCTTAAGAAAGATGCTTATTCATTTGAAATGTGGTCATTTTGTAAAGTCCAATTTGTAAAGGTTTCAATTTTGTTTTTCTTTCTTTTACTTTCCTTTTTGTGGTTTGCCTCTTGTATATTGGTGGAGAGTTATAGGTTAAGCTCTTATGAAACCTTTACGAGACCTCACTCGTCCTCATAGGCAACTTTGGGGTTTAAAGGGCTTGTTGTAGCTAAAAACAACCGTGATTCCTACGATAGTGAGTCTTAGTGTATATTCCCGTCTTATGTCTTTCTTTTTCTTTTTGAATAAGTCTTTCATCCTTATTCTTTCTTTCTTGTTTTGCTCGAGGACAAGCAAAAGTTTAGCTTGGGGGAATTTGATGAGTGTCATTTATGGCACTCATTTGGTTCTTTTTAGGGTGAATTTCATGTTATTCTATAGCTCTTTTACTTAGCTTTTCCTTGATTTTACTCTTTATTTCTTTTAGATTGCATTTTCTTAGTTAGATTTCTTTCTTTATGCATTTCTTGGTTTATTTTGTTATTTTCTCTTTTATTTGCTTGTTTACCTTTATTTTTCAGGTTAAGGTCGTTATCCAATTTTCCCGAGGCCTCTTCCCAAGTTCGGCATTGATTAGGATGTCTAGTGTTCTCCATTTGAAGCTAAAGTATGGAGAAGTGCAAGTTCATAAGTCCTTGAGCTGTGCATTCAAGCCGTGGGGGCATGATTCCTAGTCTTGAACCCGTAAACATGGAGTTTAGAAACTGCAAGGTCCCGTGTTTATCAAGAGCATTAAGTGGAACGCACGAGGAGCATCGGAATAATAGGGAAGAAGGCTGCCCTGCTCCCAGGCGCGGCCGCGCCTCCCTCGGGTGCGAGCGCGCCTGTCTGGGTCCCAATTCCGTACCCAGATTTGCGCGGTCGCGCTCTCCCTTATGGTTAGCCGCGCCTATATGGGTTTATTTGGGGACGATCTAACTAACTTCTCTTAGTTAGTTTTACTATATATAGATTTTCTTTCTATTTGTAGAGAGAGAGAATCATTAGAGAAGTAATTAGGGAATTAATTCTGAAATTAGAATTAGATTTTAGAGAGAGAAACTCTAGATTTTAGAGAGAGAAGTTCTTGATTGTTGATTAATGATTGAAGATTGTTAATTCTAGCATTTCCTCCATTGAATTGAAGCAAGTTTGTAAGGATTTCTTTTACTTTAATGCTATTTTTAGCTAATCATTTCAATTTCTTTGTTGATTGCTCAAGTTTTAATTGAATTTGTGTTTGGATTGGTTTTATTGATATGATGATGATGAAATTGTTGATTAGTTTAGTTTTGATCTTAATTTCAATGGATTATGAGTAGTTCTCTTGCTAGGGGAATGGTGAAGCATGTATGAGTGATAGATTGATACTAATTTGGGGAAATTGATGGAGTAGATGTTGTGATTAAATGGGTTGATTGATTAAGTGCGTGTGTGTGATTAATTGAAGAGTAGCTAACTTTGATTTATTACACTAGAATGCATTGTAAGCTTTCATTGATACGGAAAATTGATTTGTGGCTTGCTTTTGTCGATTGAGTAGGTTTGCAAGGTTCCTAGTTAGAGTCTCTCGTCGTAGTTGGCACTAGCTTGACCTCTAGGAGATTAGCCTACCGTACTCTCTTGATTGCTTAGTTGATTTTCCCTCGCAACACTTGACTTAGTCATCTCCAATCCCAATTAGCTATATCCATTCCGAGTACATGCGGATCCTAACCCTAGTGCTTGATAAATTTGATTTCATTTAGATTGTTTGATTGTTTTAAATACACACACCTCACTTTATTGCATCGAAATAGCTTAGCTTTGACTTTAGCATTAATTGCCCATTCCTAGTGGTTCGACCCTAGAATGTCCTTATTTCACGAGAAAAACTTTGTTTTTGTTATCACTAAGAGAAAATAAATCAAATTACTGACTCCATTTGACCATTTTTATAGCTCTACTATTCCGTTTTGTTTTTGTTATCACTGAAAGAAAATTAATCAATTGTTAATGTAGTTGTATTATTGAAAGAATGAGAGATTAAGTATGTGTGCATGCTAATTATCGTTGTTGGTCATCACTTAAAAAACTTATCAATTGTTTTCCTCTTTCTAGGGTCTAGCTCTACCAACAATTATTGGAGGTAACTTGAAGATGGTGTTTGGAGGCAGCCTCGGAATTGAGATTAAAGTTGCAGCTACCCGGAAAAATGGTGGAAGATGTAAATTATTCAACACACTAATTTAGAGGAAAATAATTTAAATCTGATGGTAGTCTTAAGTAAACTTATTTTATTATTTTATATATACATATATATATATATATATATTGTTGTAAAATAAGGGGAAAGATGAGAGATTGAAAGAGAATAAATCTGTGTATATTATTCCATATGATAAGGTGTATATATACATACAATATTTTAGGGTTTGATTGGATAAGAATATAAACCCTAGATCTAGATTGTTCTGGGATGATACAAAAGAGGATAATGGATATCCACAAATATTTCATAACACTCCCCTTTGGATGTCCATTATCGAAGATTGTGCCTCACCCTGTGGGATAAAAACATAGTGAAGGAAAAAGAGTATATCATTCTTCGTAATACGCTCGAGATGCTGCCTCATTAAAAACCTTACCAGGAAAACCCAATTTGGGACAAAACCATGGTCAAGGGAAAAAGAGTGCAGCGCGTATTTTCTCCCCCTGATGAATACATAACTTGAAATCTTCTAGTGCCACAACGATGAATCTAATATGTTTGGATGTCTTCTCATATGTAGTAAGTAAAGTATCATTCGTTGATCTTCGACTCTCCTAAGCTGAAGTTGCATCTTCAATTCTTCAAGTCTTCACGTGAGCATGTGAAGTGTCTTCATTTCACAATACATGTGTTTATCTCTAATATCATTATATCAAATCTCTGTTTAATAGTTGATTTAAAAATTAACCTTATGCGGTTATGACTTCTTCTGGAAGTCGTTAATAATAGAAATTGATAATCATTATTTGATCAAACATTCATTAATAATCAGTTGATGACAAAACTTGACATTATTAATGTCGTTCTTCAACCTCATATGAATTGTAATATAACATATGTAATTATTTACACTAATCATGGTTCTTCTGGACCATAAGAAACATTCTCACGCATAAGTATCCAGTTTCTTTAGAAGTTTCATAATTAACTACATGATAATTTTTCTACGAATTGAATACAAATAGTAAATCTCACTAACTCTTATATACTCAAACTTCAGGTTGAGATGTCAATGATGTAATCACATAAAATTTTCAAGAGTTTGATAATTGTAATATTCAAAAATTTGTAGGGCTGGTTATTTAAATATGTCGTATATAAGTTCTTCAAGAACTCTTCTTACATGATTCATAACATGTTATTAAATCGACGTTTTCAATAATTTCATCACAACTATAAGCCCATTGGAATATAAATATTTCTTTGAAATTTTCCTTCAAAGTTACAAATACGCCATGCTATATATTTTTTGAACAGACATTCACATATACCACAATTATTGTATAGAACTAATGCATCAATATGAGATATAGAAAACAAAATATATAACGAGTAATGCATCTAACTACTTTCAATATATGAAATGAATAATCCATTAACCTATGACTCACACATGTATATGAACATACATAAGACTCTAAATAATGCAAGACACTGTACATTGTGGATTTTAAAATCCATATTTCATTGGACTTCTGGTCCATGATAAACTTTAATTATTATCATTATGTCGACAAAAAAAAAAATTATATTCCAGATCCCTTATTCACTAGTCGATTATATCATGCATATGCATTATTTATCGGTTCCATCATATATCGGTATCATCATATAATTCCTCAAGGTACAATTTTAATTTACATGCTATTTTGACAATGAAATTTGAATACATTTTTCATTGGTACCAACATAATTTTTCTTGTAACATAGGCCATCTATTGTAATAATTAAGATATCTACACAACTTAAAAGGTATTTCATACACCTGGTATTAATATACTATTACACTATTAAAAGTGTCAACTGCACTATCTTGCCATATATCACATCTTTATTTTGGAACCGATTATACAATCTACACTTCAGGTGTAGTGATTCAAGTATATACAATTGGCAAGCTTTATCTCAATGTGCAACATATTTTGATAGCATATGGACGAAAGTTGGCTAGAAAACATTTCAAATTACCATTATTTATATAGGGATCATCAGTTTAATTAACATTTGCCAACCTACTCCAATTCTCCTCCTAAGTTGGTAAAATATCTCATATATAGGGGCATCACAGTTCTTCACCAACTTAGTACTTTGCAATAAAATTCATTTCATGGGAGGATCATAATCAACAAAATTTATCTCTCAATATAATTATATTAAAACAAGTTTTTATCTTTTCTAGGGAGCAATTTAAAATTATTTCTTCATTAACTATACATTTCATTACACATATGTATTTATTATTAAATCTTTCACAATTTGTTCTCTTCAGGAGATCAATAATTCAACATCAATGGGGAGACATATATTGTGCAGTTGAATTTCCTTCTTTTCCTTTTTCTTATGTGCTGACATATTATAGCCCCAATCAAAAGAATTATTATACAAGCATAAATCACTTGCTTGTAATTTTACTAGTTGGTGATCTTTCAGTTCTTTAAAGACTTAAATAGTGTATTTGGTGAGCTTCTAGTCACTGGATAGTTGACAATAATATATAAGTTATTTTGGTGAACTTCTGGTCACCCATTACTTTTTTATATAAGAAATCAAAACTTATTAACCCTTGAAACTTTTCATATACACAAATTATTATGAATCACAATCCAAATATGGCTCAATCTAAATGTTATGTCTTGCCATTCAATTCATTTCATATATTTAACATTAAGAGAGCGTCAGCACATTATCAAATGAAACTTCAGGTTTCCATAACGGGTAATTATTAAACCCGGATGGCCTAATTTAATTATCACATCCAATCACTTCTCTAAATTTGAACTTTGGTCAGTTTTCCAACACTAGTGATCACTTTATTAAACTTACTTTTATGCATGACCATGAATGTGATGTGATATTAGAACACCAACATGTGTTTCTTTATACAATTGGCAAGACAATCAACTAATATTTTATCTAATAATTACTTACATATACTCTGCTGGAGTTTTGACTATAATCTTGATACATGTTAATCTTGTTGGATATTTCATACTATTTTAGAGTCTTTTATATAATCATGAGACATAATGATTTTACTAAAAATGATTTTATTCTAGAAATGTAATGGGATTTATCATTTCCTCAAATTTGTCATTGTCAATAGTTTCTCCATTCCTTTTTCCGAAGGTTTTTATTTTTATTTTTATTTTTAATCTATTGGACTACAACGCTTCAGCCGTGCTTTAGGTTTCATTAGTAATCGATGTTGTCCTTCTGGGACAATAATTTTAATTGGAGCATTTACAACTAGTAATGATCAATGACATTCATTTATTTACATCCATCTTCAGGATGGTGTCATTTGTAAATATGTAAATTATGTGGTCGCTTTTATTAAATAAATTATTGACATTGATATTAATGCTAATGTATGCACTACTGACCATCAATATATCATACAATTCATGTGCAAGGATTACATATAATAACAATATCCCCCCCCCCCTAATCCTTGCATGTGGGGATATGAAATAAATTAAGTTATCCAACAAGCTTGAAATTCCTTGCATTTAAACCATAAAATCTTTTGGTAATGTCATGTATCAAGCAAAGAAAAATATTCTTATAAAACTCTTACTTGTTCCTCTTGCCCAATTATATTAACCTTTATGTTGAAAATTCTGTAAACTATGGGCATAATACATTCTTCAAGTAATTTGCTCAAAATAGCATGTTTAATATCTTGAACTCATAACACTATTCTTTTCTCAAATAGATACTCTTATGAATTTTCCATAAATTATATATAATCAAGAGAACAACATGCAAAAATACTTCATAATTCTTCAATAATCATGAGATTTCTCATTCATCTACGAGAATGAGCTAATAAGTCTCGCATGACATATATAGGAACACATACTTTCAAAACTATTAGACACTTCTAAATTATTCTGGAAGGTTTTCAGCCCATTATAAATTTAAGAAACTTCAGGTCTTTATTTACGAAACTTCTATTATTCAATTTACACATCATTAATAATATATCTTCATGTAAAAGTATGTATAAGGTCACATATAATTCAATGAAATCACACAATCTAATTTTAATATAAAAACCAAGATAGTATTGTAGACACCCATTTGTGTCTCCCCAAAACTAAACCCGGTGATGAGTACCTTTCACGTCGAATCATAATCAAATGAAGTAAAAGTGTAAAAAATCTAGTGTTGCGGATAGTTTTAATTTCTTTTCTTTTCTCTCTGTTTTTGAAAACCTATTTTAAGAAAACAGCCAATCCAGTTTGGTTGGTCCATAATAAGGGTCCAATAATGGTGTAGTTGGATAGGGATTGAAAAGAGCTTTCCAACGATGTATTATAAGCCCAATTCCGATGAATATTGAGAAAGTTATGGCCAAATTACTAAACTAGGCCCGGTTTGAGCCTTATATGAGGCCCAATGATCTAGAGGAGGGCTTAATATGGATTTATCATTCCTAATGCAATTAGGAATGGTTTTAGTCTTCTAGATTCTTCTAGAAGGTTCTTTTCATTCCTAATTCAATTAGCATTGATAAATTGACTTTTGTGGACTTTTTAGAGTTTTTAATCAGAATAAAAGAGTGTTTTTGAGGAAAATACGATTTTATCCTCCTGTACGGTTAAATTCTATCTGATTTTAGAAAACGCGTCAAAAACGGGATTAGCGCCTAACGCCAGACATTAGCGCCTGGCGCTAATTGCCAGCGTCGGCGCTAACTCAGTTCTATTTGCGTCAGAACTCTGATTTGTTTTTTTATCTTTTTGGCTGATTTTCTCTATAAATAGTCTCCTAAAAACTCCGTTTTCATTCATCTACAATCTCCAATCTACAACCTAATTACCAACTCTCATCAAGAAATTCCTTCTTCTCTCTCTCTTTCTAGCCTAGCCTTTTACAAACACAATTCCTCATACATTAGCACTAGACACACCTAGCATTGTTCGAAGTTGCCTTCGCCCTAGACGTGAAAGGTTTTAATTTCTGAGGGTTTGGTCCCAAATCTAGTCTAAACTTTCTTAATCTCTATTTTAATTATTATTTAATTCTTTGATTTTATATTTTCCTTGAATTTACTAACGCGTGTATTTTGTTATTAGAAAGAAATACGAGGCCTCCAAGTAAGTACTTTTATTGACTTATTGTTATTATGATATAGAAATCATGTCTAGGTTGTTATTTTGATTCCTAGTATCATGTTAGGATGTTTTTCTTAATTTGATGTTTTGAATAACAACAATGATTTCTAGTATCATGTTTAGGGAAAAGGTTATAATATCAAATATGCTTATTATGATTCCTGCGATGCTTCCTATTTTCTTTCCTAATATTCATGTTAGTATCATGTTAGGGCTATATATTTGATCTTTGATGTTTAGTGACATGCTAGGGTTTGTTATTAATCTTGTTAGTATCATGCCTAGGATCTTGCTATTATTATGCTTTAACATGATTGTTTTTATTTTTTTTTTTGTTATCATGTTGCATGATTTATTGTTATTGCTTGATCACACCTTTTATGCATGTTTAAAGGAAATTGGTACTTGTAATCACGCTTAATAATTGTAATCACGCTTAATAAGATAATTAATAATTTTGTTTAGGTTAATATGATTATAATTCAAGTGATCGCCAATAATAGATTTATTTGTGCATTATATTCAACTAACCAACATAGATTAAACGGGTTTAGGGTAAACCTATTGATTGCATGTTAGTCAGAAAGCGCACATGAATACGATCAGAATAATGTAGAGGCCTATTATTATGGCAGGTTCAATCTCTTTTAGGTTGGATTTGTACCTTCATCCCCGAACTACCAGTCATGGTTCCAGACCTATTGGAGTTAACGATCTCCTGGATCGTTAAGGGGTGTAACCTTCACCTCGTGAACGGTTTACAAGTTCCTAAAACTTGTTGGCGACTTTTTTGCTCTATCTTCTTTCCCTTTGGACGCCACCATGCTTTAGTGTATGATCACAGTGGGGTTCAGGTTAGGGGTAGTGCTTGAAATATTCCCTACAAGTATGCTTCATAATAATATAAATTGAACTAATAGTATGATCATGGTAACAAGTTTAGGTCAATTAGACGGTGTATACATAATATATATAATCAGATTCTAGCTCAGAAGTGGAGAATAATATGCAATTATAGAGTATAGTCTTGCAAATTACTAGTAGTACTTGTCTTCCCTATTTCACAGGAGACTTTATGTATTCACCAATAATAATTCACCAATTTCTTTCACATCTAATCATAAAAAAATAGATGATTTTTCTCAAATTCATTTTGAAACAAATTTTAACATAATTTGGGCTCGTCAAGAATAAACATTCAATAAGGTTACGACATCATCCATGTATAAGCAATCTCATTAATTAAATCATTCTCGATAATCTTACTTTAAAACAATACAGAGGAATTGTTAAACATAATTATGCAAACAATACTTAATTGAATTGTACAGTAATTAACAAACTTCACAAATTTACCGAGTCTGGAATTCCGATTCCTAGAGTACGAGTAATGTACCTTAGTAAAGTATATATGTATATATAGTTTTTTTTTTTTTGACAAGAAGAACACAAAACAAAGAACAACCAAAATTAAAAAACAAAAGACAGTAACTCCCTTCGTCGAGCCGGTCCAGCAAGATCATGAGCCTGAGAAACAACAGCCCTAGGCACCTTACACATATGACAAACTACAAAAGATTCCAACAATGCCCGAATATCTTTAATAACCCAAGCCACAGAAATATCAGCAATACCAGGACCCAACAATAAACGGGAGATTCCCGAGCAATCCGTAAGTAGCAAGACCCGATAAACACCGTGACGGATAGCATGTTTCAAAGCAAACAAACAGGCCATAAGCTCAGCCTGAAGAGCCGAATTAGCAATACAGGCACGAGCCCCACCATGAACCAGATGAATATCAGAAGACTCCACCTCACACCAACAGTACCCGCACAATGAGTAACCTTATCCCAAGCACCATCAAAACAAATAGAAACCTCACAACAATCATCACTACGACCCCTAAGAACCTGCAGCAAAGGAGAATTACAAAAACCTGGAGGACTACCTAAACAAGAACCACCAAACAACCGAGCTGCTTTACCTCTTTCATACCAAGAAACAACTAAATGGAGAATAGAGTACGGAGAGAAAACCTCAGATCGAAACTGCACACTATTCCTAGTAAGCCAAATAGCCCACAGAAGGCCAAACATCCTATCAAGATTATCCCAATCCCTAACATCAATCAGGGCTGAAATACAGTCCAAGAACCACTGAGGCCAAAGACTAGATACAAAAGGAGCAATAACTCGGGTTAAATTGACCACCCCCCAAAGCCTTTGCATCAGAGGACAGTCCCAAAACAAATGAACGACCGACTCTGAATTAGCACGGCAAAAAATACAAACAGGATCTACAGGTGTGCCCTTAAGAACAAGTAATGCAGTCACCGGAAGAGCATTATGCAGAATTTTCCAAGCAAACATCTTCCATTTAGGAAGGAGAGGAGTACCCCATAACCGTTTCCAACAGATAGCAGAACTTTGTGCAAGATCTAAATTAAAATGCTGAGCCACCAAATAAGAGTATGTTGTCTTAGTAGAGAACATACCATCCTTAGTATACTTCCAGTATACAAAATCATCAATCTTCTGTCTGGGAATATCAAGACCCATAATAGAAGAAGCAACAAGAGGAGGAAACAGCCGGCGAATCAAGGAAGTATTCCAAGTTCTCGACCCAGCCAACATTAACTCAGCAACCACCAGAGGACGATCACCATCAGGAATATCTTCCTTAAACTCAATCTTAACATTAGGAACCCAAATATCCAACAGAATATTAATCTTCTCCCCAGAACCCACCTTCCAAGCCAGGCCCTTAGACACAACAATACTTCCTTCAAGAAGCCCTCGACTGCCCCAAGAAGGCCGAGACCTAAAAAGAGCAGGAGACTGCGAAAATAAATTAGGATACTTAGTCCTAAGAACCCGAGAAGCTAAAAGTTGTGGCTGTCGCATTAGCCTCCAAGATTGTTTAGCCAAAAGGGCCTGATTGAAAGAACGAAAATGACGGATACCTAAACCTCCTAACCCTTTAGGAGAATGCAGAACCGCGGCTGAAACTAAAGCCAAACCCTTAGAATCTTTACCTGATCGCCACCAAAACTGAGACAACATAGAATCCAGCCTGTCGCAAACTGTAGTTGGAACCTTAAACACTGATAAAATATGATTAAAAGTAGCTACCAACACCGAGTTAATAATAACCAGCTTTGCTGCAGAAGAAAGGTTCAGCGAAGCATAATACAATAAGCGCTGGGCCACCTTATCCAACAGAAAATGGAAATGCAAACATTTCCGCCGTCCCATGTCAACCGGAAGGCCAAGGTAATGACCTAAAGATGATCTAGCTTCCATTCGTAAGGTCGACGACAAATAGTCTCTGAAATCATCAGGGGTATTCGAACTAAATTTCACAAAAGACTTTTGCATATTAATCATCTGACCAGAGACCGAACAAAACTCATTCGTAACTGAGAGAATTTGATCACAAGCCGAAGGCGACGCACGGAAAAATAACAAAGCATCATCAGCAAAAAACAGATGAGACACAGAAGGTGTCCTACGAGAAATTTTGTTGTATATATAGTTGTATACAACAAAATATATTACAATCAGTATAGGTTGAATAATTAAATGCACCCCATGAAGAAACCAAATCCAATACGGAAGAATTAGACCATAAATTCTAAGCCTAATAAGTCAAGACTTTGAATATACAATTATAATCATCACATTATATATGATGGAAGAAAATTATTGGAACAAATGTCACTTAATACACAAATAAGAGCATAATATTATTCGATACTTTTCTAAACATAATAGGCCAACAACAGTATACATACTATAATATTATAGAGGTATTAAGTTGTATCTTGTATGTTAAGCAAAACAAACAAACAAACAAGGAAGTATCTTGTATGTTGATAATCAAACAACAGTATATATTATAACAAATGTAAAAGATCTTAACCAATTCAAACCAACGATTAATGACTGATTAGAAAAGTAAGAATTTTATCACATGGAATCTAATAATCTATAACTGTAAATACATACAAGGTTATGGCAATAATTAAAAACCAACTAGTTAGTACAATTAAAAGATAAAAGATCTTAACCAATTCAAACCAACGATTAATGACTGATTAGAAAAGTAAGAATTTTATCACATGGAATCTAATAATCTATAACTGTAAATACATACAAGGTTATGGCAATAATTAAAAACCAACTAGTTAGTACAATTAAAAGATACTCGTAGTAATTTGACGCATAAAGTTTTTGAATGTTAAACAAAGAAAAACTGAAAAATACAACATCAATCTAATTTGGATTGGTATGGTGTCATACAGAGTATAAAACTTTTAAATTCTAAAATGTAGATGCAATTCCGATCCTCACAAAAATAATGGTTGGTATCATAATCAATTTAACATTGACAACAAGAAACAATATTTATAATTCAACAAAATTAAGGATTAGACATGATAATTTAATATCACATTGAGAAACATTGCAACTCTTAAATTACACAACCATCATATGCACATCCAAAATTAAGGTTTTAAGAACGATGATACCTACCTCAATATCTGTAATATCATATTCCTTTAACTTTTGCATGCTCAGTCGGCTAGGGTTGGTGGTGATAACGTGTTGTAAAATAAGGGGAAAGATGAGAGATTGAAAGAGAATAAATCTGTGTATATTATTCCATATGATAAGGTGTATATATACAATATATTAGGGTTTGATTGGATAAGAATATAAACCCTAGATCTAAATTGTTCCGGGATGATACAAAGGAGGATAATGGATATCCACAAATATTTCATATATATATATATATAGGGGAGGGATCCGGTGAGAATAGGTTTATATATGAGAATTCATACTTATATGAGAATTGATTTTAAATTTAGAACATGTGAGTAAAAGTTTAGAACATACGAATAAAAATTTAGAACATGTGTCTAAAATTAAAATTTAGAACATCTGAGTAATAATTTAGAACATCTATGTGAGTAATATGTTTAGAACATTTGATTTAAGAATTAGGACAAGTGATTAAAAATTTATAAAATATGCTTTATGAAATTTTAAACATATGAGTAAAATTTAGAACATCTGATTTAAGATTATGAACATGTGAATAAAAATTTAGAACAAACTGATATAGAATATAGAAAGTGTGAGTAAAAAATTTAGAACATATGAGTAAAAAAATAGAACATACGCTTTAAAATCTGGAACATATAATTAAAAATCTTAGAACACACATTTTAAAATTTAGAACATATAAGTTAAAATTTTGGAACAAGTTATTTAAAATTTATGATATTAAACTTAACTAATTTATGGTTTAGAACATGTGAGTACTAAATTAGAACATTTGATTTAATTTAGAACACCTAAGGAAAAGTTTAGAACATTAGATTTAAAATTTAGAACATACGAGTAAAAATTTAGAACATAAAGAGTGTTCTCACATAAGAAAAATTCTCTCATAAGAAAAATTCTCACGAGAGCCTCCTCCTATATATATATGGAAAATTTGTCAAAAATAAGCCAACCTTTTAGCGGTTATCTCAAAATAAGCCAACCTTTTAATTAACTAAGAATAAGTTAACTTTTATATGACATTATTTTTAATTAGGCCAAATTACCTACAACCTTCACAACAAGTCACTTTATTAGTATTTAATTTTATTGAAAAATCCTCCACCCAAAAACCACTATCTACACAGCCACCATCTTCAAGCCACCCAACCACCATTGTCGTCTGCCAACCAATTATCCCATTACCCCAACCGCCTCATAGCAACATGCCCCCTTGAAGCACAGCCTTGCCTCCACCGCCGCCCACCGTCTCACCATTTTTCTCTGCAACCACCACAAAACAACTACTTTCCCCCCACACACACACACACAAAAAGTACAAAACAAATCATTAATCAACTACTAGAAATCCATTAACTCTTCCAACTGTTCATCGCACGCGTCACCCTCAAACTCCTTGAGATAATCAAAATAATACTTCTCCTGGACATCATCTTCATCATTGGACTATTCTAAAACCTCACACGATGCCGATGCCGCTGCTGCCGCCTCCGCCTCTGCCTCCCTCACTACAACTTTGTCATGGACCTACCTGTCTTTCCACTCCACACTTCCAACTTTTTAATTTGGGTTTGTCGAAGAGGGAAGGTGGGGCACGAATTGGGTGATAAAAAAATTAAAATAAAATAAAAATAAAAACTAAAGGCTAACATTTTTACAAACCATGGATTATGGTCAATATTGGCGTTAAGAAGGAGAGAGAATAGAGTGGTGTTGGGAGAGGAGAGAGAAGGGGACGGTGGAAGGTGGGAGGAGGAAGGAGGCATAGATTGGGGTAAAAAAATTAAAAAAAATTAAACTAAAATTGAATTGAAAGTAAGTAAAAAATCAAAATTAAAATCCAAACCAATAAAATCAAAACATATGTCATTTTAACTTGTTTTACAGGTTAATACTCAATCAAAGAAAATACCTCCAAAAGGTTGACTTATTCTTAGTTAATTAAAAGGTTGGCTTATTTTGAGCTAATCGCTTAAAGGTTGGCTTATTTTTGACAAATTTTCCTACATATATATATATATATATATATACCGTAACGGGCTTTTTAGCTGCGCATTACGAATAACCCATTATTTGTAACGGACGGTGCCCGTTACGAATAAGAAAGGCCATCCGTAACGGTCGCATACGTAACGGCCGCTTCCCGTTACGGATGAGCAGTTTTTGCCCGTTATGGATGGCCTTTTTTCAACTAGTGAATAAACACATATTAACCAGTCGTTATAGGTAAACATGTAAATAATTTCATAATATGAAAATGAACACATAGTGCTTTGTCATTGTTCATTTTACCTATGCATCCCAGACATTAATTTTAAATTTGCAGCACTTAACGCTTGTATATCTTTGGAAGTGCTGCATCTATGCATACAATAGGAGATTTTTGTTCATCGATATTTTGTAGTTTTTTCCAATTTTTGTTAGAGGTGTTTCACCATCATCTCAATTTTTACATTATAAATTTTTTAGTAATAATAAATTTTTTGTATAAATTCTTGTAAATTTAAGAAGTGAGTAATATACTTACCTTTTTGAAGAATCGTTGTTTTTGTTCTCTGAAATAGATTTCTCTAAACTGAAAAAATGAACATTTATACTTACTCTTTTGATGTAGATGTTAATTATACTAATTGTTCGAAATAATCACTTAGAAATTGATGAGTAATTAACATAAATACTTACATTTATACATTTTCAGTGATTGAACTATCAATTTGTTTCCTAGAACACTTTTTTTTTTGCTGTAAATATGAACATTTATACTTACTCTTTTGATTCCTGCTTGTTTTTTGGGTGAAATTCGCTTCGGTTATTTGACTTCGTCTCTAATGTCCGCCATGGTTGAAATTTTAGAGCTTTAGATGAGAGAAAGAATGGAGAGAGGGAAAATAAAGAGAGATTAAGATGAGAATGATGGTTTTATTTTATTTTATTTTATTTTATTTATTTATTTATTTATTTATTTATTTTTTATTATTATTATTATTATTATTATTATTATTATTATTATTATTATTATTATTATATTTGTGGGTAGGGGAAGTTACTAAAATTTCTTTAGAATTGTAGGAAGTAATATTGTGCTACATTTTGTTGGGGGGGGGGGGTGTAGTACTGCAGAAAACTATGAAAATAGGTATATGGGGGAAGGGGTTAAACGATGTGTTTAGGAAAAGGTGTATGGGAGAATGCCTAGACTAGAGTCTAGCCATAAATAATTACAAAGCAGGACTCAGCAGAGCTGCTCTATAGAACGGGGCCTTAAACTATAACAATACTGCTACATCAAACTTTGTATGGTGCAGGCCCACCAACTACATTTGTTTGGGAGTAAAAGAATTTCCTTACCTCCCTCTCTACTCTTACTCTCAGACGAACATACCTCTTTTGATGCAACAATTGAATTTCATGATTTTCTGCTTACTTATTCATTAAAGAGACCGATTATATTTAATAATCGTTCTCTTAAGTTATCTCACTTTTTTGTATAATTTTTAATTTTTTTTCAGGATTTTAAAAAAAAAATAATGTTTCTATTTATATATTAGATTTGTGCAACCAATTTTAATTTTTTCCCACAAAGCTTATCAGTTAAGTAAAAATCATAAAAATTAAAAATTAAAAAAATTAAAAAAAAAAACTCCCTCGAAAGAAAGGGTTTCCTCTCTCGGAAAAAAGAGCGTCCCCTATCCCTCTGATAGCTTGTTGCCGACCTCCGGCGGTTCACGACGACGTTTCAGCCTCTGTTTCTCTACGATGGAAGCGGACGAGATTGCACAGATGTACTCAAACCTTCGCATTCAAGATGAAGACAGGCCTGCTATTGATTTTGGGGCTTTAATCCCTAACGAAAAGGAGGAGAATTTATCCTTGATGCTAGTAGGAAAACTCTTGACTGAAAGATCATATAATGTAGAAGCTTTTAAGAAAACAATCACTAATAGTTGGGCACCGAATCATGGCTTGGCGATTAGGGTTCTAAGCCCAAATTTGTATGCTTTTCAATTCTTCCATTGGAAGGATTTAGAAAGAGTTTTAAAGGGCCGACCTTGGTGTTTCGATAATATGTTGGTGGTGCTGAAAGAAATTGATGGCGATGAACAACCTGATGAGATTGTTCTCACAAAATCGCCTTTTTGGGTCCGAATTAATCTTCATTTCAATTGCCATTCTGACAATCATGTCAGAGCTCTGGTGGAGGGAATAGGTGAAATTATCAAACTCGAAGAGGATTTGCTGGGGATTGGCAGATATCGAAGGGTCAAACTCATGATTGATGTGACGCTGCCCTTGCGGCGTTACCAGAAAATTCTTAACAAAAGGGGAAGAGAACTTCAGGTAACCTTTGCATATGAGAGATTACCACATTTCTGTTTCGCTTGCGGAATCATGGGACATTCAGAAAAAATTTTCCATTCTTTTCCCGACGAAGATAGACAGGAGAAGCTAGGGTGGGGCACTAAACTCAAAGCTACCCCTAGAAAAGGTCTGACAAAGGAACTTGAAGAGGTTGAAAATATGAAAAGTGCAAAGAAACTCACCTTTGTAACAAAGCAGGGAGGTGAGGAGGAGCCATTACAAAATAATTCTGGTCAGAATATAGGCACTATGTCAAATAATGCCCAGGATTTACTTACTGATAAGACCACCCCTCAAATTCTTGACACCCAATTTGGGAATGTTAAGGATAATGTGCAGACACACCATGAGGGAAACAATGTTCTGCTGACAAATAATACTGATGAGGCATCTTTGGCTTCTCTGAGTGTATTTAATGTAGGCAAAGTTATCCATGAGGAGGGTAGAAAACCAAAGAAAAAATTTCGATCAAGTACGGGGACTAGCGTGAATAAGGGAACCACTTCTTCTCTGAAATGTGCTCATATTGAAGATACCATGGAAACTGATTTTGATGACTGGTCGAGGGAATATAATCGGTCGTTGGACAATCACCCTAAAACCAAACAATATTTCTACCTAAACTAACCTAAGACAAGTCTAGGGTAAGTAGAGGATCATATCCACAGGGAATGGGTAAGGACACCGAGAGTATGAAACGGTTGCAATCTAGTTCGGTCACAAATTGGGGGTTTTGATTAGACAACTACTATGGAAACAAACACTAGGGGGAAATGGGAATTGACTCCAACCAAACCAATGGATCAAATCAATAGGCAAACATGAACACAAATTGGGTGATAGAGAGGGTACTCAACATTGCCTTCTTTCGAAGCCACAACACTAAGCATTCCTAAACCAAACTCAACTAACAAGATAGGCCAACCAAGTCTTAATAACGGGAAGTAGACTACTAACTCGGGTTTGTCTTTCGATCGGTCCAAGACAGCATTAAGGCACAAACAATTGGGATTTCTCACCTAATTGTCGCAACTAAGACTACTACATCATTCAAACAAGGGATCATAATCAAGAGGAATTTATCATAATCATATAAGAGTGGGCTCACAACTAGACTCCATCTTTCAATGCTAGCATAGAAGTGAATACATGAGCAATAAGTGGCCAACCAATTACACATGCAATTAACCAATCCCTTAACAATCAATCATCAACCCAAAATGAACATGCAAGCACAACATCAATCAACCCATGGCTTGGTTGGGTCTTCACCCAACCCCTAGCTAATTAACTACTCACTAAACATGGTGAAGGACATCATAACAACAAGTTCTAATTCTAGCATTAAGTTAACAAGTTGAGAGAAGTAGTAGGAATGAGGTAGATTGGACATGCAACAACAATTAAACAAGATCAAGAGAGAAATTAACAATTCAAAGTAAATAAAAGCTGAAATTAAAGAGTAAGAGATAGAGGAAAGAGATTACTTAAAATGCTTCAAGGTTGAGAAATTGTTGAATTTAAGAGAACAATCTTCAATTAATCTACTACAATGATTGAGTATGAGAAGATCTAAGCTAATTAATGAGGGTTTAGAGAAACTAAGGGCCTAAGAAAACTAAAGGGAAAGAAGATCACAAAAACTGAAGTCAAGCGTCATCTTTATACGCCCCAAAATTACATTGTAAAATCCGTCAAAAATCGGGCTTCTGAACAGGAGGAGCGCCCGCTCCTGGGCAAGGAGCGCCCCGCTCCAGGCATCCTGCGCGCCCGCTCCTTCTACTGCAGTTTGAGGCAGTTTGTGGAAGCTCGGGGAGGAGCGCCCGCTCCACCAAGGGTGCACGCCCGCTCCTTATAGTGCAGGGGGTAGGCAGATTGTGATGCTGGGATGAGGAGCGCCCGCTCCTCTAAAGGTGCACGCCCGCTCCTGCCTGGTAAATGCTCCCTCGAGAGTGTCTTCAAACTCATGCTACTTAACCACATTTTTATTGCACCTACAAACACGAGCACACACATAAAAAGAAACGGGGAAGCCAAAAGATGCAAATCGCCATAAAAGGAGTTAGGAAAAGGGATTATAGTAGGGGAATGAGTATAAAATAGTGTTTAAAATGCCATGATAAGTGGACAAATAAAACACTTATCAAATTCCCCCAAGCTAGCCAATTGCTTGTCCCTAAGCAATTCACTTGGCGCAAAACAAACCAATAGATTAGTCCGCTCAAAGAAAAGCACATGTAAATATAAAAGAATCCTTAAGCAATAAATCTCGAGCATGAGGTATATGCCTAAGATCAACCATGGTCATGACTAGCCAAGGCCTAGCTAACCTTCCCGAATGTACTCAACTTTGGTCTATTCAACTTATCTTACCGCGTCCCCAACACAAAGTTCAAATTCCCCCTAATGGTAGTGTCTCATAACTCCTCGAAGGAGCTAGAAGAAACATAGACAAAAGAAGGTTTTAGAACACTCGACATCTCAATGATAAGTACCCTCTCCATATGCTTGTGAACCAACTCCCTCCATCGACAATGGCTTCAACTACTCTACTAATATTACAAAACTCAAGGATTACGACACAAGGTTAAGGCATAGAGAAAACTAGAAGTGCATTGTAAATAAAGCCAAGCTAAGATGTATATACTAAAAGAAAACCCACATGGGTTTCAAACTTTGACCCAAATTACAAACCATGAGTAAACTTGAGACAAAACCGCACCCCCAAGCTTATTTAATTGCTAGGGTGGTGGCTATTCATCACTTCTTTTCTTCCTTTTCTTTTTCTTTTCATCAGTTTTTTTTTTTATTATTTATTTTTTAACTTGGATATTTACATCATAAACTACTAATTACAATGAATTAAATATTGAACTAAGAAAACAATATTGGTATGCCTTAACCTTTTTTTGTGAATAAACAAAATATAACAACCTTAATCAATCACTAAGAGTAGTTTAGGCCGCGATCTTGGGAGTTGGGACTCAAGTTCTCGATCTAGGTACTAAATCAAAGAGGATCCTTGCCACTCATTCAAAATGTAGTAGGCTTGAAAAATATTAAAACCTCACTTTTGGAAACAATGTGGGATCAAATACTACCTTTCGAGGTTCAAATTCCTTTGATATGGGCGACACCTTCTTACCACAATCCTAGACCTTAAGTCTCGTACATTCGGTAAGGTTATTCTCACACTAGCCTAAACTAGTCAATTCTATGTTCAACCAAGGGCATCTAAACCATGCTCGAAATTTTATTACCAAAAGAAAGAAAATATCCATCACATGCAATCCAATATCATCATTGAGGACTAGTCTAAAAGTAAAAGGATTTTTTTATTTTTTTTAATTATTTTTTTTTAGTGTCAAAACAAAAATACTCGGGTTGCCTCCCGTGAGCGCTTCTTTAACGTCATTAGCTTGACGAAAAGTAGAAGTTTGGTTTCTTCACTAACACCTACAACAAAAAGTTAGTCAATGAAAACAAAGAAAAACAAATCTATACAAATGAACTAGTCTCAAAAATTTCACAAGTAACTCAATGCTCAACGCCATTCCCCGGCAACGGTTTTGATGACTGGTCGAGGGAATATAATCGGTCGTTGGACAATCACCCTAAAACCAAACAATATTTCTACCTAAACTAACCTCAGACAAGTCTAGGGTAAGTAGAGGATCGTATCCAAAGGGAATGGGTAAGGACAGCGAGAGTATGAAACGGTTGCAATCTAGTTCGGTCACAAATTGGGGGTTTTGATTAGACAACTACTATGGAAACAAACACTAGGGGGAAATGGGAATTGACTCCAACCAAACCAATGGATCAAATCAATAGGCAAACATGAACACAAATTGGGTGATAGAGAGGGTACTCAACATTGCCTTCTTTCGAAGCCAAAACACTAAGCATTCCTAAACCAAACTCAACTAACAAGATAGGCCAACCAAGTCTTAATAACGGGAAGTAGACTACTAACTCGGGTTTGTATTTTGATTGGTCCAAGAAAGCATTAAGGCACAAACAATTGGGATTTCTCACCTAATTGTCGCAACTAAGATTACTACATCATTCAAACAAGGGACCATAATCAAGAGGAATTTAGCATAATCATATAAGAGTGGGCTCACAACTAGACTCCATCTTTCAATGCTAGCATAGAAGTGAATACATGAGCGATAAGTGGCCAACCAATTACACATGCAATTAACCAATCCCTTAACAATCAATCATCAACCCAAAATGAACATGCAAGCACAACATCAATCAACCCATGGCTTGGTTGGGTCTTCACCCAACCCTTAGCTAATTAACTACTCACTAAACATGGTGAAGGACATCATAACAACAAGTTCTAATTCTAGCATTAAGTTAACAAGTTGAGAGAAGTAGTAGGAATGAGGTAGATTGGACATGCAACAACAATTAAACAAGATCAAGAGAGAAATTAACAATTCAAAGTAAATAAAAGCTGAAATTAAAGAGTAAGAGATAGAAGAAATAGATTACTTAAAATGCTTCAAGGTTGAGAAATTGTTGAATTCAAGAGAACAATCTTCAATTAATCTACTACAATGATTGAGTTTTAGAAGATCTAAGCTAATTAATGAGGGTTTAGAGAAACTAAGGGCCTAAGAAAACTAAAGGGAAAGAAGATCACAAAAACTGAAGTCAAGCGTCATCTTTGTACGCCCCAAAATTACATTGTAAAATCCGTCAAAAATCGGGCTTCTGAACATGAGGAGCGCCCGCTCCATCTAATAGGAACGCTCGCTCCTGAGCAAGGAGCGCCCGCTCCAGGCATCCTGCGCGCCCGCTCCAGGCATCCTGCGCGCCCGCTCCTTCTACTGCAGTTTGAGGCAGTGTGTGGAATCTCGGGGAGGAGCGCCCGCTCCACCAAGGGTGCTCGCCCGCTCCGTATAGTGCAGGGGGTAGGCAGATTGTGATGGTGGGATGAGGAGCGGCCACTCCTCTAAAGGTGCACGCCCGCTCCTGCCTGGTAAATGCTCCCTCGAGAGTGTCTTCAAACTCATGCTACTTAACCACATTCTTATTGCACCTACAAACACGAGCACACACATAAAAAGAAACGGGAAAGCCAAAAGATGCAAATCGCCATGAAAGGAGTTAGGAAAAGGGATTATAGAAGGGGAAAGAGTACAAAATAGTGTTTAAAATGTCATGATAAGTGGACAAATAAAACACTTATCAATGACTGTAGTAAAAGATTGAGAGTGGCAGATGATGTTGTGATGGATACTACTATGGCGGCGGAGGTTGGCTCAGACCAACCCCGCCTCTCTCAATGATTGTGCTATGGTGGAACTGCCGGGGATTAGGTAACTCCCCGACAGTTCGACAGCTCCGTAAGTGGAGTAGAAAGTTTGCCCCGGACTTAGTTTTTCCAAAACGATGATTGATAAAATAGTGTGGAGACTTTGAAGGACCGGCTTGGGTATACCAACGCCTTCGGTGTAGCAAGTAGAGGTAAAGCTGGGGGATTATGTCTTTATTGGAAGGGAGAGGTCGATTTCAATTTGGTCTCATTTTCACAAAACCATATTTGTGGAGATGTTACTAGTCCGGAAGGGAAGTGGAGATTTGTTGGTGTGTATGGGTGGCCTAGAGAAGAGGAAAAGCATAAGACTTGGGAGTTGATCCGACAAATTTGCAATGAAACCATTACTCCTATCCTTTTGGGGGGTGATTTCAATGAGATACTTAGTTACAATGAAATTGAAGGTGGGGCGGATAGAGAACGAAGAGAAGTTGGAAATTTTCGAGATATGGTGAACGATTGTCATCTCTGGGACTTAGGGTTTGAAGGGAGCTGGTATACTTGGGAGAGAGGGGTGACGGTCGAAACCCGAGTTAGAGAACGCTTGGACCGCTATCTTGTTTCTCCCTCTTGGAATTCTCTATTTCCTAATCATAGGTCGGACATCTTTTTCGATATACTTCTGATCACAAAGCCATTCTCCTTCTTGAGAAAACTATCACCCGAAAGAAGAAAAAGAAGAAGAAAAGTTTCAAGTTTGAGACCGGATGGTTGCTTGATGACGACTCTTGTGAACAAGCTGTTAAACAAGCTTGGGATAGTGCGATGGAGGAGCCTATTATGGGGTGTATTGCTGCAGTTGCTAGAGGTTTGCTGAAGTGGAGTGGTAAGAAATTTAACAAGCTGGAGGAGCAAATCAATGATGTTGAAAAAGCACTCAATGAAGCACAAGGGAGGAGGGTGATAGTGGATAGTGTAGAGGAGTGTGCAAAGCTGGAAAAACACCTTGATGAGCTTAATGAGAAACTTGAAGCTTATTGGCATATAAGGAGCAGAGTAGAAGAGGTGAAAGATGGTGACAAAAACACTAAATACTTCCACCATAAAGCTTCCCAAAGAAAACAAAGGAACTTTATTTGTGGATTATTTGATGATGGTGGGCAATGGCATACGGATGAAGACAAAATTGAAGGCATTATTAATTCTCATTTTAGTGCTCTTTTCACTTCCTTGGACCCACCTGAGAATATTATTCAAGAAGTACTCCAAAATGTCACCACTCGAATCACAACCGAAATGAACAGTGAGCTCACAAGACCCTTCACAAAAGACGAGATTCTCAGTGCTCTTAATCAGATGCATCCACACAAAGCCCCGGGACATGACGGTATGCATGCTATTTTTTATCAGAGGTTCTGACATATTATTGGTGATGATGTGTCTAATTTTGTTAGTAATATTTTGCATGGTTGTCCCTTTCCTAATCATGTAAATAGTACTAATATTGTTCTAATTCCAAAAGTAAAAAAGCCTACCACTACAACGGAATTTAGACCAATTGCTCTCTGCAATGTACTCTATAAATTAGTCTCTAAATCAATTGTGATGAGATTAAAAAACATTTTGCCAGAAATTGTTACAGAAAATCAGAGTGCTTTTGTACCTGGTCGTCTTATCACCGACAATGCCTTAATTGCACTAGAGATCTTTCATACTATGAAGTATCGGAAAAAGGGAAAGAAGGGGGCTATGGCTATGAAACTCGATATGAGTAAAGCTTATGATCGAGTTGAATGGGGTTTTCTCCGAAAAATGTTGTTCACCATGGGTTTTGATGGAAGATGGGTTAACTTGGTGATGGATTGTGTAACATCGGTGTCTTATTCCTTCGTCGTTAATGGAAGAATCTGTGGTTCGGTGTCTCCTACTAGGGGACTCCGTCAGGGGGATCCTCTTTCCCCTTATTTATTTATTCTGATTGCTGACGTTTTTTCGAGCATGTTGCAGAATAAAATTCGGGAGAGGTGTTTACATGGGGTTAAAGCAAGTCGTAATGGCCCCGAAATATCTCATCTTCTCTTTGCAGACGACAGCTTACTCTTTACTACAGCAAACCGACAGGAATGCGAAATTGTAGTTGATATCCTCAGCCAGTATGAAGTAGCATCCGGGCAGAATATTAATTATGATAAATCGGAGGTCTCTTTCAGTACAGGGGTGAGTCTAGAGCGAAGGGAAGAACTTTTGGGAATTTTAAATATGCGACTTGTTGACAGACATGAGAAGTACTTGGGTATCCCTACTATTTTCAGGCGTTCAAAAAGAGCGGTTTTTGGAGCATTATTGGACAGAATCTGGAAAAAGCTTCAAGGTTGGAAGGAGAAGCTTCTCTCACGGGATGGAAAGGAAATTCTTTTGAAATCTGTTATTCAAGCGATTCCTACCTATTTAATGGGTGTTTATAAATTTTCGGGGTCAGTTATTCAATCGATTCAATCAGCAATGACAAGATTTTGGTGGGGTTCGGATGGGGGAAGGAGGAAAACCCACTGGAAAAAATTGGTCATCCATGTGTACTCTAAAGTGCCTCGGGGGTATGGGATTTCGGGACTTCGCTGTTTTTAATGATGCATTATTATTGGGGAGGCAAGCTTGGCGTTTGGTGAAAGCCCCAAATTCTCTGCTTGGACGGGTTTTCAAGGCAAAGTACTACCCGAATTCTGATTTTCTTGAGTCTTATCTTGGTTATGCGAGGAGTTACTCATGGAGGAGCATTTGGTCTTCAAAAAGCCTTGTAAAGGAGGGTGTGTTATGGAAGGTGGGTGATGGGAAGCAGATTAATTTGTGGAAGGACCCTTGGGTTGTCGATGCAAAAGGCCGTTTTATTTTGAGCGAAGAAGTGCCTACTCTTTCCAAGGTGAGTGATATTATTTATACTGACCAGAGGGAGTGGAATTATGAGCTTATTGAAGATCATTTTAGTGAGAGGGATGCTCGTTGCATTATGGCGATTCCTCTAAGTGAGAACAACATGGATGATGAACATACTTGGGCTTACTCTCAAATCGGGGACTACACTGTCAAGTCTGCCTATTTATTGGGGAAGGGTTGTGATTTTGATCTCTTCCACCAAGCATGGATTGAAATCTGGAAAGCCGATATCACTCCGAAGGTAAAGCATTTCTTTTGGAGACTATTTTCTAACACTTTGCCTGTCCGTAGCTGTAGGGAATAAATTTCAAGCGTTAATCCCCTTGCTTGAACCCCACTGTGATCATACACTAAAGTATGGTGGCGTCCAAAAGGGAAGAAGATAGAGCAAAAGAGTCGCCAACAAGTTTTAGGAACTTGTAAACCGTTCACAGGGTGAAGGTTACACCCCTTAACGATCCAAGAGATCATCAACTCCATAAGGTCTTGCACCAAATAGGGGTTCGGGGATGAAGGTACAAATCCAACCTAAAAGAGATTGAACCTGCCCTAATAATAGGCCTCTACTTTATTGTGATCGTATTCATGTGCGCTTTCTGACTAACATGCAATCATTAGGATTAACCCTAAACCTGTTTAATCTATGTTGGTTAAATATTAATACATAAATAAATCTATTATTGGTGATCACTTGAATTATAATCACAATTAACCCTAACAAGATTATTAATTATCTTATTAAGCGTGATTACAAGTACGAATTTCCTTTAAACATGCATAAAAGGTGTGATCAAGCAATAACAATAAATATGAAGCAACATAATAATAATCATCAAAATAAATATAATCATAGAAATAAACATGTTCATGTTAAAGCATAATAATAGCAAGATCCTAGGCATGATACTAACAAGATTAATAACAAACCCTAGTGTAGACACCCATTTGTGTCTCCCCAAAACCAAACCCAGTGATGAGTACCTTTCACGTAGAATCATAATCGAATGAAGCGAAAGTGTGGAAAGTCTAGTGTTGCGGAAAGTTTTATTTTCTTTTCTCTTCTCTTTGTTTTTGAAAACTTATTTTAATAAAACAGTCAATCCAGTTTGGTTGGTCCATGATATGGGTCCAATAGTATTGTAGTTGGATGGGGCTTGACAAGAGCTTTCCAACGATATATTATAAGCCCAATTCCGATGAATATTGAGGAAGTTATGGCCAATTTACTAAACTGGGCCCGGTTTGAGCTTTATATACGGCCCAATGATCTAGGGGAGGGCCTAATATGATTTATCATTCCTAATGCAATTAGGAATGGTTATAGTCTTCTAGATTCCTCTAGAAGGTTCTTTCATTCCTAATTCAATTAGCATTGATAAATTGACTTTTGTTGACTTTTCAGAGTTTTAATCAAAATCAAATAGCATTTTCGAGGAAATTATATGATTTTATCCTCCAGTACGGCAAACTTATCGGATTTTTGAAAACGCGTTAAAATTAGGCTTGGCGCCTAACCCCAGGCCTTGGCGCCTGGCGCTAGTGTTGGTGCCTGGCGCCAGCTAGCCAAGGGTGGCGCCAACTCTGTTTTTTGTGTGTCAGACTCTGTTTTGTTTAATTTATCTTTTTGGCTTATTTTCTCTATAAATATCGTATTAAAAACTCCGTTTTCATTCACCTATTCTCACTAATCATTCACCAATTCTCATCATCTACATCCATCATTCACCTACAATCAGTTTTTCATTCTTAATCATTAATTCTTCATTCAATTCTTTCTTCTTACTTTGCTTTTCATACAAAATTCCGCATTCACAAGATCTAGAAACACCTAGCCATATTCGAAGTTGCCTTCGCCCTAGACGTGAAAGGTTTAATTTCTGAGGGTTTGGTCCCAAATCTCTCTTTCAATTATTTAATTTAATTGTTTGATTATTGTAGGCGTCGTTCGAAGTGCGCCTACGTTAAAAGCATGTGTGAATATGCTTGGCACTCTTAGGAAGTAGGAATTGACATAATACGATTAGGGACAAAGCAAAGTAGGGAGCCGCCAACAAGTTTTTAAGGAACTTGTAAACCGTTCACGGATCATAAAAGGCAACCACGAATAAGGGACAACGATTGACCCGTGAAGGTTACACCCCATTCATAATCCATGAGATTACTAACTCCATATGGTTCGGAACCACGAAAGGAGGATCGGGGATGATGGTACGAAGTGAGTCATGGGGTCACATTCGCCCGTATTGGCCTCTACTTGATTCTTATAGTGAAAAGTGATTCCTGCGATCTCAAAGGCATACAAACAAAATATTCAATTTGCTCCAATCTATTATTAAGCTAAATTGGTTTAATATTAATGCACACATAATTCTAAATATTTGGTGATCACTTGATTAAATAACAAGATTAAAAGGGAACCTAAACCGGTTGTCCAAATTATCTTATTAGTCGTGATCTTCAATTACATATTCCCATTAACATGCAATATTGTGATCATAAAAAAAAATAAAATCAATATGAACATAAAAAGAACCAATTTAATCATAATTCTAACAATAGAAAAATTGTTAGAAAAATAATAATAAAAAGAGCATAACTCTTACTTTGAATCTGTTTGTTTGCAACTACAAAATAATAAACGAGTTAGTAACTTCAAGGAAATAATAAAAACAATAACTAAATTAAACAAAAACAAGGTTAATTTGGGGCCAAACCCTCAAACGATTCTACCTTTCACGCCTTGGTTTAAGGATAGAACCTCGAGTAAAATATGGACTCCTTTGAGTGCTTGAAGAAGGAATTTTGAAGTGAAAAGGGTAGGCTAGTGTTTAGGTTAAGAGCATAGAAGAGAGAAAATAAGAATAATCGAATTCTGGTCCCCGTCCATCAGAAATGAGGGGGTATTTATAGGGAAATGTGCTGAGGGAGCACACGGAACCCTAAAATGATAAAAACCCTAAAAAAGTATCCCGTGACACGGTCAGACTGTACCGTGACACGGTTAGACTGTACCGTCAGACGGTACAAGTTCCCGTGACACGGTCAGTTTTTGGAGTGACGCGGGAAATTTTCAGAAAACGGAACGGAAAACGCGTCAAGGGTTTACGCGGAAAGGACACGGAACTTCCCGTGTCACGGCAGACCTCCCGTGTCACGGGAAGTCCCACCGTCAGACGGGAAGAGTTCCCGTGACACGGTCAGTTCCAGTCCATTTTTCCGTCTAAATTCATTTTTTAACCCTAATTTCTTTCGGCTTTTTAAGTGCCGATTGATAATTTCGGGCTTTTTCCTGACTTTTATTATTCGGGCTAAAATAAGAAAATAATAAATAAAAATAACTAAAATATTTGGGCCAAAAATAATAAAATAAAAAAGGTTTGGGCTTAAAATTAATTAACAAATTAAAACTATGCTTTTACCAAACACCAAGACATAGACCTTTCGAAAATATGAATTTAATACGATATTTTAAGCACTCTCGGGATTAAATACTAAACCCGACCAATGGCGGCGGTGAAAGGTTATTTATCATCGGGCTTGGTTTTGGGGAGACATTTTTAGGTGTCTACAATTATTATTTTCCTTGAAGTTACTAACGTGTGTATTTTGTTATTAGAAAGTGGTACGAGGCATCAAAGTAAGTACTTTAATGGTTTTAATTGATGTTATGATGTAGAAATCATGTTTTAATTGTTATTATGATATTCCTAGTATCATGTCTAGGGTAATTTTAATATTAAATATGATTGTTACGATGCTTCATATATTCTTCTTAATATTTATGATTGTTAGTATCATGTTAGGGTTAAAGATTTGATTTTTATTGCTTAGTGACATGCTAGGGTTTGTTATTAATCTTGTTAGTATCATGCCTAGGATCTTTTTTTTTTTTTTGGTAAATAGAGAATTTTATTACCAAAAAGGGAAAGTTACAACTTACAAACCAAAGTTGCAACAACAACAAACACCAAAAGACCTGAACCAGGCCAAACCACCACCAGCAGCCTAAAAACCAGCCTAGCCACCTTCTAGGAAGGGTTCTAGAGAGGTTTAGAGGCACCTACTGGACTCAGAGTCCCAGCCACCTTCTAGGAAGGGTTCTGGGAATCAGGACCAGACAAAGAAGCACTACAAAACAGCAGAACAAAGGATCTGCAAATAACAGGCAAAAAACAAACCAGCAAAAGCCAATAAAAACAAAAATTACAGGATTGACAAATGTCTATCAGCCTTAGAGCATCTACAAGCAACAGCAAATAGAATGTCTCTAATCACATTTCCGGCAGACTTGCAGCTTCCTGTAAAGATCACAGCATTCCTCTGCAACCAAATCTGGTAAACAGCTTCAGCAAAGCACATCCCTAGAAGCTTGTTCTTAGGTTTAGATTTCCTGCAAACCTTAGAGACCCAAGCTAATTCAGCATCAAACTGATTAACAGTTCTCTTATAGCCCAAGACTTTGAGAACTTGCACCCAAACATTTTTGCTAAAAGAACAATAAAAAAACAGGTGCTGTACATTTTCAAAACTCTGATTACAGAGAAAACAGACAGGGTCACAATTGATGTTCCAGCTAAGCAATCTGTCTTTAGTCACAAGCCTGTTTTTGACACTAAGCCAAGTAACAAATAAACTCTTTGGAGAGGCAGCATTATTACAATCCACCCTTCTCCATTCAACCTTGGGAACTTGTAAGTTAAGGTACTGATATATTTTTTTGATCTTCACCTTACAACAATACATTATAGACTCCCAGTTGCCAATAGTGTCAATAATAGCCCTGCATTTCAAAATTCTTTTGAGAACCCAAGAGCATTTCTTAGGAGCATCCATACCCCACCAAGGTTTGTTTTTGAAATAATAGGCGTGGACCCATTTGACCCATAAACTGTTAGCTTTGTGAGCCAGATCCCAAAGTAATTTGGTGATAGCAGAAAGATTCCACTCGGGAAGAGAGATAACATTCCACCCACCACTGACCTTAGGAAGACAAACCTGGGACCAAGAAACTAGAGATTTCTTTGAGGGATTAGCTTTCCCAGTCCAAAGAAAAACTTTAAATCTTGATTCAATTTCTTTTAAAATCTTCTTAGGAAGGACAAAAATTTGAGCCCAATAGGTTTGAATACCAAAAAGGACACTTTTAACCAACTGTAATCTACCAGCATAAGAAAGAAACCTGGCAGCCCATCCATTAATTCTAGCAGTCACCTTATCCACCAAAGGTTTGCACTGAGCAATAGTAAGTTTCTTTGAGGAAAGAGGAACCCCAAGGTATCTAAAAGGGATAATCCCAGGAGCAACACAAACCAAAGATCTAAGAATAGCCTGCTCATTCTCAGGTACACCACCAAAGTAAACCTCACTCTTATCCAAATTTGCAGAGAGCCCTGAAGCTTCAGAGAACTTGGTGAAAGCTTGGAAAAGAAGAGTAACAGAACCACAGTCAGCCCTAGAGAACATAAGTAAATCATCAGCAAGCATGAGATGAGTCAAATTCATTTTCTCACATCTAGGGTGATAATTGAAGTCAGGATTCTGCTTCAGTTCAAAAAGACATCTGGATAAATATTCCATCCCAATTGCAAAGAGAAAAGGGGACATAGGGTCACCTTGCCTAAGGCCCTTTCTAGCAGGAAAAGGTTTGGAAGGAATCCCATTGATCAAAATAAATAAAGTAACAGTAGAAAGACATCCCCTAATCCAGTTAATAAACTGAGCAGGAAAGCCAAGTTCAGCCATAACAGTTTCAAGAAAACTCCATTCAACTGAATCATAAGCTTTTTTAAGATCAACCTTGAGCATACACCTTGGAGTGATATACTTGTGGCTATAACCATTTATTAATTCAGTTGCAAGCAATATGTTATCACCTATATGCTTGCCAGGAATAAACCCAGCCTGAGCACTATCAATAATCTCATGAAGCACAGAAGCCAACCTAGCCTAGGATCTTGCTATTATTATTATGCTTTAATATTAACATGATTATGATTTTATGATTATAATTGTTATAATTTATGATGATTATTATTGTTATTATTATTTTGATGATTATATTTTTATTATCATAATTATTTATTATTTATTATGTTGCTTGATACATTATTTTACTATTTATTGCTTGATCACGCCTTTATGCATGTTTAAAGGGAATTTGTACTTGTAATCACGCTTATATAAGATATTTAATAATCTTGTTAGGGTTAATTTGATTATAATTTCAAGTGATCGCCAATAATAGATTTATTTGTGCATTAAATTCAACAAACATAGATTAAACAGGTTTAGGGTTAAACCTATTGATTGCATGTTAATCAGAAAGCGCACATGAATACGATCAGAATAAAGTAGAGGCCTATTATTAGGGCTGGTTCAATCTCTTTTAGGTTGGATTTGTACCTTCATCCCCAAACCCTTATTTGTTTCTAGACCTTATGGAGTTGACGATCTCTTGGATCGTTAAGGGGTGTAACCTTCATCCTATGAACGGTTTAAAAGTTCCTTAAAAAACTTGTTAGCGACTCTTTTGCTCTATCTTCTTCCCTTTTGGACGCCACCGTACTTTAGTGTATGATCACAGTGGGGTTCAAGCTAGTGGGATTTTAAGCCTAACCGTGAAAGGTTGGCGCGAGTGGATGGGACACCGCGAGTTTTTGGCGACTCCACTGGGGAGGATTTCTATTTTAATTCCTGAATTTGTTTCGGCAATGATTTAGAATGAGTGGATGAGACTCGAAACGTTCTAAGTATTTCATGTGCGCAATTTTGATTAACATTATTGCTATATGCATAAAAAATATCTCATTGGAAAGACCATCCGTAATGAGTTAAAACATAGGATTTTACACGTAGGAAATTTGAGAAATATCTTTCAATACTAGGACTGAAATAACACCGCGCGAAACTGGAAAATTTTATCGAGCACAGAAAGCTGCTGAGGCATGTGGGAAGTAGCGTCAGGGGCCATAGCTTAGCGCCAGTGTTTTAGTTGTAGCGCCAGACTCCAGTATTGGCGCCAGGCGCTACAGTTAAAAACTGGCGCTAGTCTCTGATTGCTGGCGCCAATTTCCCCCAATACCGAGCCAGAAATATGCGTTCTAATTTCGACCGGTTTTTTGTATTGTTTGCTCGATCCTACTTGCTGATTGAATTATTTTTTTCTCACTTTTCTGAAACCCATATGTGTTCTACATATGGATATAACCCTCTGGGAATTCATGCTTCATCTACCTGATTGAACGCTCCGTGCAACAAAGGGTACATCCGAGATGTTGAATTCACCAAACCATGGAAGCGAGTTTTTCTAAAACTCGCGGGGTCCCATCCACTCGCGCTTACCCTTCACGGTTAGGCTTCCGCGCGGTGCATCCGGACAATTAACCATGGACCCTTTATTGACTAAACCATATCTCGAACTTTAGAGAACTAGAGCCATGGTTAGGTTGCAAACTCATTGCATCATATTGTGCCTACTTGACTAATTGTACATTATTTGTTGTGCATATATATTCTATGTTTCTCTTAACCGTTTGTTGACTTATGTTGAGACTAAATAAATTAATGACTTAAAGAACTTTGCCTAATTAATTAATTAATTAATTAATTTGAGTCAAAAAAATCTAATATTTTAATCGGAATTGACCTAGTACGACTTTAGGCATACCCCAGTTGACTAATAACACCGAAAACAGTCCCAGACCGAAGCTCCAATATTGGCACCAAGGTCTGAGCTGTAGCGCCACATTATGGAGTGTAGCGCCTGACGACAGTTCTGTCGCCTAGCGCCAAGCTCCACAGTGTGACGCCAGTCCTGTCGCTTGGCCGACAGTTCGGATTATTGGTCGAGTCATCACCTAGGGTCTAATTAATCAGTCTCCTGTTTAATTCGGTTAATTTTGCTGTAAATAATATTTAATTGAATCAATGATCGAGTTTAGGCACTAAGTCCCATGGTCTTACACAAGAGTCCAAGCATGTCACTTACACTCAACGCACACACCAATACACATACTTTGACCATGATTAAGAGAGGCTTGTGTGCGCGTTTTTCCGTCATTTTTTTTAGGGGGGTAAGTCGGATATTAATCCTCCAATATAAAAATAATAATACTTAGTTCCCTAAAAATATGTACATTATTTTGCCAAAAATATGCACCCTTTTCTTTTTTCTTTTTTCCCTAAAATAAACCATAAAGTCAAAATGATTCGAGTCAAGTAATTAAAACGCAAAATGGTTTAATTTACTGCGCGTGATCAAGAAAGGAAGAACGATTAATCAAAGACAACCTCTTCGTACAAGTCCAACTTTTCGACAAACCCATAGCTCGCAAGAGAAAAGCTAAGACTATAATGGCAACTCAAGAAAAAGTCAATGATCTTAAGAACCAACTAGCTACCGTGACTGAGACACTGAAGCTTCTCGCACTTAGGATCGATGATCCCGTGAAGCAACAACAGATGGACCTCATGCAAGAGAGTTTAAGAAAGTTGTCTAGCGACTACAAGTTTCAAGAGCTTATATCACAAGGGGTCTCGGTGGACAAAGATCTTCTTCCGCAGAAGTTCAACGCCAACGACATCCCAAAATTCAGAGCAATTGACAACCCTTACTTCCATTTAAGAGCATTTGAAACAATAATGAGTATCAAGGGTATCGATAAGAAGGTCTTCCCTTCTCTGTTCTCACTATCTCTCGAGACCGTTTGCCAACAATGGTTCTTTTCTCTCGAAAAAGAAAAGACCTCTACCTGGGAGTCTATAGCAAACGTTTTCGTTGATAGGTACAAGTGCAACATTCAAGTCGAGACTGACCATAGAGAACTTGAAATCCTCAAGCAGAAAGAGAATGAAGGTTTCACCTCTTTCTTTAACAAGTGGAGAGAAACCTCAGCTAAGATGATTGAGGTGCCAACTGAAAAAAAGTCTGTGAGACTGTTTATCAAAAATCTCCAAGAAAAATATTCCAAGCATCTCAAATATCAAAATAATCTCCATACTTTCAAGGCCGTTTATGACATTGGGATCAATATTGAAGATGACTTGGCTAAGTCAAAAGCTGCCAACAATAACTCCAAATAGTGGCTGGAAAGGAAAAAAGAACGACAATCCTTCTTCTTCCAAAACCGCCCACTCAAATAATGTTAGCACCTTTAATTTAGGAGAAGTTCTTGCCATGAACAACCAAGGACAGAAAAAATCATTTAGGAGGAACTTCACTCCTATTGGCATGAGTTATGACACCACATTTGATCAATTAAATGCAAAAGGTCTTATAACTCCTATTGGACCATTTCGGGACCCACCAGTCGAGAAGAGGTCGGTTAACTGGAACCCCAATGCACACTGCAAGTATCACCAAGGTAGGGGCCATCTCACTGAAAGCTGTTGGAAGCTTAAGAAAGATATCCAAGACCTAATCGACAATAACAAACTGCTGTTGCCCCTTGCCAGTAAGAAACCAAGCATTGACAATGCACCTCTGGCTCATACCCTAGCTATCTCCGATGAAGAAAACGAGGTTGACCCCTCCTCTCTCATTAGACCTGTCAAAGAAATCAGTGCCATAGAAAAAGAAGAGGAGATCTTTTTCGATGTCAAGGATAACCTTCCAGAACCGGCAAATAAAGATGATATACAATTGCTCACACTGTCTATGAAGGAGGCATCACAATTACTACGTGAAGCTCTCAAAGTTATGAACGAACTCCATAAGAAATATGATGAGCTTCCACTTCCAAAAGAAGAACCTAAAAGAGAATTCACACCAGTGAGAACGACTTATGAGGCAAAGCACTTTCGCTTACAAGTCACTGAAAAACCCAAGAAGAGCAATAGAATCTACACTCCAATTGGGATCCCATATGTGCAAATGTTCGAAATGCTCTCCGAGAGTGGCGAGGTCAAACCTCTCGAACCGAGACCATTCGAGTCATTAAAAAGGACAGATAGATATTACTGTCAGCATCATCAATCAGGAGGTCACACTATAGAAAACTGTTTCAGATTCAAGGATTTGGTACAGAAAATGATTGATGAAAAGAAACTAGTCCAAGTTCAACAAAAAGAGGATACAACCATTAATGGAGTTTGGGACAGTGATGAAGAAGATGTCTATCTAAAGGACATAGTAGGACCTTCACCTTCTGTGTCATACACCACAGATGACATTTGGACTGAAGAAGATTCATCGATAGATGTCCTCACAAGATTTGGGAGAATGCAACCTCCCGTTTCAACACAACCTATACCAACCACACACCAAGTTCCCATACCTATCATCGAAGACAATGACATTGTTAAACAGTTTAAGAAGACAAAAGTTGAGATGAACGTGTGGAAACTTCTGGCAACATCTCGAGAACATAGGTTGGCTGTAATGAATGCCTTGGATAAAATCGGGATAGACTCTGACACTACTCCTGAGGGACTAGCCAACTTCCTCACAAGTGACCTTCCTAGTCCGATTAATTTGATCACCTTTTTTGACAAAGATTTACCCCCAAAACGTGACAAACATTACAAGGCATTAAACCTCACGGTAGTTTGCAAAAGGATGAATGTTCCTATGACTCTTGTAGACAATGGATCGGCTATCAATGTCTGTCCACTTAGAACCGCGAGGATGCTCGGCATAAGGGATGAAGACTTAACTCTATCCACACAAGGAATAAGAGCCTACGATAATACTCGTCGTCAAGCTCTTGGCAAAATTACCCTAAATATAACGGCAGGAGCAATAGAACATGCTACTACTTTCCAAGTAGTGGACATCAAAGCTTCATTCAACTTATTGTTGGGACGCCCTTGGCTTCATGATCTAAAGGCCGTCCCTTCATCTCTCCACCAACAAGTGAAAGCTATAGTTGGAGGAATTCCAATCACCATTGATGCTTCGCCTATGAGAATCAAATCCATAGAGAATCCAATCATTAATGTAGAGCACGACGAAGATGACGAAGACCTATGGGGCTTTAACGAAGAAGTCTCCTTAATCCAGGAGGATGAAGGGACCCCTCTTTGCCATGACCCCCATTCAAACATGATTGTCAACGCCATGCTGAAGAAACAAGGACACTTTCCTGGGATGACTTTAGGAAAGAAGAAAGGAATAGCAGAACCGCTGGAGTCACCTGGCCTCCCTAAGTTAGATACTTTCGGACTTGGTTTTGAACCGACTCGGAAGGATCTCAAGCGAGCCCAGGAAAAGTTGAAAGCACGTAGGGACGCTCGCATTCAAAAGAAAGCAATTCCAATGGAGCAGTACCCTCTTACGCTTAATGGTCAGTTTATAAAAGAAGGAGAGGACTATCCATGCCATGAATTTCCCGAGCCATTTGTTGTAAACGGCATAAGACAACCGGGATTCGAGATTTTCTTGGATTGCTACTTTACTGATGAAATCCCAACTCCCGTCCATAAGGAGAAAGCACCCCCATGCTTTGACTTTAACGTCATGGGATTACTGTTTGGGCGAGAAAAGAATGAGCCAACTTATGAAGAAGATAACTCCTCGCTCATTCAAACGGTCCTACAAAGTGAAAGCTTCGACCCCTCGAAGCTAATTACTCCAGCTGAAGGATCACTACAAGGGTGGCGCAAGACTATCAAAGTGACGACTCCAAGCGGAAGGAAGATATCAATCACGATAGGGCAAGGACCGATGTTTGAAGAGTCGTCTGAGTAAGAGTCCGAGTCAGAGTCTTTCCCTTTAGAGTCTTCTAAGTCTTTAGTAGTAACACCTCCCCCTCCTATTGCTTCTCCTAGGATAGTTAGTGATCCAGACCCTGAGGACATATCACTCTTTGATGTAATGATCTCAGAGTAAAATAATATTTCTCACTCTTCTTACTTCTTGTGTTCTTCTCTAACCCAAGATGACGAGCATTGCTTAGCTAACGATGAAAAAGACAAAGAAATTATTAAAGCAATGGAAACACTCGAAAAGAAAACACCGGTAATTGAAGAAACTGAAACAGTTGATATCTCGAATGATTCAACCCATAAAAGAGAAGTTAAAATCGGATTAACATTGAATAAACAAGAAAGAACCGATTTAATTAACTTACTTAAAGAATTTATCGATGTATTTACTTGGTCATATGAAGATATGTCAGGCATTAATAGAGAAATATCTCAACACACTATACCACTAATTCCAGGAATGAAACCTGTAAAACAAAAGTTACGTCGAATGAAACCCGACGTAGCACTTAAAATAAAAGAAGAAGTTCAAAAACAAATAACTGCAGGTTTCATCAAGGTATCCAAATACCCCGAATAGGTCGCCAACGTCGTCCCAGTTCCGAAGAAAGACGGAAGGGTAAGGATGTGTGTCGACTATCGAGATCTAAATAAGGCAAGTCCAAAGGACGACTTCCCTTTGCCACACATCAATATTCTGGTAGATAACACGGCAAATCACGCGCTGCTCTCGTTCATGGATGGGTACGCAGGCTACAACCAGATTCTCATGGCAGAAGAAGACATGGAGAAAACAACCTTTATAACTCCATGGAGCACTTATTGCTACACGGTAATGCCATTCGGGTTGAAAAACGCGGGTGCTACTTACCAACGTGCAGCAACTGCCTTACTCCATGACATGATGCACAAAGAAGTCGAAGTATATGTAGACGACATGATTGTAAAATCAAAAGACCGTCCAAGACATCAGCTAGCCTTAAGGAAATTTTTCGAAAGGCTAAGAAAATATAACATGAGGTTGAATCCATCAAAATGTGCTTTTGGAGTCACCTCAGGCAAGCTCTTGGGATACGTAATAATCTCTAGAGGAATAGAGGTAGACCCGACCAAGATCAAAGAAATCATGTCAATGCCACCGCCCAAGACTGAGAAACAGATTCGAGGATTTATTGGCCGGTTGCAATACATAAGTAGGTTCATATCAAAACTGACGACAATATGTGAACCAATCTTCAAGAAGCTCAAAAAGAATGTACCAGTAATATGGGATGACGAGTGTCAAAAAGCCTTTAAAAAGATCAAAGCCTATCTCTCAAATCCTCCCGTATTAGCGCCAGCACTTCCCAGAATACCTCTTAGGTTATATTTGACGGTTACCAAAGAGACAATGGGAGCCATGCTAGCACAAGAGGTAGAAGGCAAAGAGAACGCAATTTACTACTTAAGCAAAAAGATGCTCGAATACGAAACACGCTATACACCGCTCGAGAAATTGTGCCTCGCCTTGGTGTGGGCCACAACTAAGTTAAGACATTACATGTTGTTGCATACCGTTTTCGTAGTGTCCCAATTAGATCCACTCAAGTATCTATTCAAGAAATCTACACTCAATGGACGCATTTCAAGATGGATAGTCAATCTAGCCCAGTTCGATGTAAGGTTTATGCCACAAAAAGCTATTAAAGGATCCGTGGTGTCAGACTTTCTAGCAGATTTTCCAATAGAAGACTCGACGCCAATACAGGACAATGAATTTCCAGATGAAGACCTAATGGTCACTGAAGATGATACTTGGACCTTGTATTTCGACGGAGCCTCAAACCAAAAGGGATGTGCCGTTGGAGTACTACTAGTATCACCTAAAGAGGAGCATGTTCCAATCTCCATAAAGCTTGATTTCGACGTTACCAACAATGCTGCTGAATATGAAGCGTGCGTGGTAGGCCTTGAAACGGCTTTGGCATTGGGAGTAAAAAAGTTAAGAATATTCGGAGACTCTTCTTTGATCATCAATCAGATGGTGGAAAGTAAGGAGCGAAAGCCTAGCCCCTTACCAAACCTATCTGGAAACTCTTACCGATCAGTTAGAGAAGGTAGAATACACATATCTACCTAGAGAAGAAAACCAATTTGCTGATGCCTTGGCAAGATTAGCCTCAATGGTTAGGATTCCCACGAAAATGGAGCAAATGCCTCTAACTATCGAAAAAAGGCACAAATCAGCATATATCCAGGCTATAGAAGACGACGACTTAGTCCAAGAAGAAGAAGAAGAGGAAGAAGAACCATGGTACACGGACATACTCAATTATGTCACCAATGGAGAATACCCTCCTCATGCTGACAAAAGAGCAAAGCGAGCATTGAGACTTTTGGCTTCTCAATATGTACTCATAGACAATGAGCTACATAAAAGGGTACCTAAAGGTCAAGCTCTCCTATGCGTAGGAAAGAAGGATGCACAAAGAGCAATGCGAATAGTCCACGAAGGAATCTGTGGGACACATATAAATGGCAAAATGTTAGTCCAGAAAATAATGCGAGAAGGATATTATTGGAATACAATGAATAAGGATTGCCATCAATATGTAAAAAGATGCCCTAAATGCCAAATTTACGCCAATTTACAACATGTCCCTCCATCTTTGCTCTACACCTACACATCGCCATGGCCATTCTCTAAATGGGGAATTGACATCATTGGCAAAATCACTCCCCCGGAAACAGGAGGCCACGAATTTATTCTAGTAGCAATTGATTACTGACAGGGTAAAGTCGTATCCCCTAATCAAAAATAATTACCTAAATCACTAACTAAGGTAGATAGGGAAGTAGGGTCGATCTCCACAGGGAAACAAGTCTTTTTACTCCTAATTAAATATTATAATCTAAATTATTTAAGTAACCAATATTTATAATTAAGTAAAAGACTAAACTACTAAGGTTGAGAATGGGAAGAAAACAATATATAAAAGGATCTAGGGCATAGGTTCACCAATAAATAATACTTCAGGGTAAAACATAGTAATCAATCATTGACATTGCATAAATAACATGATTAACAGGCTCTCGCAATTTATTAATCAACATAGATCTAACAGGCTCTCGCAATTTACTAGATCTAAGTTCTTATTGAAAATAGCCTTTAATATCAAATTAACATCTGCTCGATTCATCAATTTAATATTGCTATACTTTTACAAGCCGCAATTGTAAAACATTAAAACAATCCAATAAGAAATTATCATGCAATACCAATAATCAATAATAGTCAATCATCAACGCATCAATTAACCAGATTGTAAAGGGCTCTCGCTACGTATTACAATCACACAATTAATTTACCGGTATTAAATCTCATCTCTCGAATCTTGACTTAACCATTTATAAATTAACTTGCCTATTGAAACTAGACCTAAACATTAATTCTCATCTCTCGATTCTTGAATCAATATTGCCAAACTCATGCATAAAAGATAGGCCTAATCTAGTCACAGAGCATTAAATCAATCAATAGGAAATTAATCTAGCACTGATAATCAACAACAATAATTTACCCCTTCATATTATTTATTAGATCCCCATAAACCCTAGAAATTAAACTACTCACACATATTAAAAACTAAACTAATCAAAGCAATAAAATAAGTCATGATGAAAGGAATAAAATAAACAACTAAGATTAAGGGAAGAGAAATCGTTACAAAAATAAATCTGGAATTAATGAAAGAATTAAGAACAAAGGTTTAGAGAGAGATTAAGAGAGAGAAAACTAAGTAGAGAGAGAAAGTCTCCGAAAGAAGATCCCTAATAATTCCGTACAAATCGTATTTAAACCTTTCCTAAAACACGAATTAAAACTAAACTAATCAGACTCTAGGAAAACACGCGCCCGATCGGGCGAAGGGCCGCCCGATCGGGCCCGCCTTTTTCACAACGCCCATACTGATGTGCCGCGCCCGATCGAGCCTACGCTCACCCGATCGGGCCCGGTCTTCTTCTTCGAGGCTTAGACTTCGATTGGGCTAGATTTCTCGGCCCAATCCATATTTCCTCTCGGGTCTCGAATACATGGTCCAAATGCCTCGTGATCCCAATTAACGAGCCCTTAATCACCGGCTCTCACCGATCTTGGGCTCCAAAAGTGGTCGTGTCCTTCTAGCTTCCGTAGTCGATCCAATAAGGCCCGGGAAAATGCTCCAAAAGTGCAATTTCCTGTAAAATACAACTAAAACTACGAAAACACTAGAACACACAAATTAGTAATAAAAGTGGCCCGAAAGAGCCAAAAACACTACTAATAACGACCACGAGACGGGGATAAAACACTATATAAACTAGACATATCAATTACTTCACAAAGTGGGTCGAAGCGCAATCATACGCTAAACTCACTGCAAAACACGTAGCACTCTTTATCGAAAGAAATATTATCTGTCGATATGGAGTCCCACATGAAATGATAAGTGACAATGGAACTCACTTTCAAGCCGAATGTGAAGAATTGCTACAAAAATATGGCATTCAACATCATCATTCTTCCCCTTATAGACCTCAAGCAAACGGAGCAGTCGAGGCAGCTAATAAAAATTTAAAGACTATCATCGAGAAAATGACGGAAAATTATAAGGATTGGCCTAACAAGCTTCACTTCGCATTGTGGGGTTATCGCACGTCAATCCATACATCAACAGGAAATACGCCATTTTCCTTGGTATATGGAATGGATGTCGTACAACCTGTCGAACTAGAAATACCATCTCTACGCATTGCGCTAGAGAGTAAACTCGATGAAGTTGAATGGACTAGGGCAAGATACGAAGAATTGATTCTACTCGACGAAAAACGACTAGAAGCTCTACATCACACTCAGTGTTACCAAACTCGCATGGCTAGGCATTTTAATAAGAAGGTCAAGACAAGAAATATCAAAGTAGGAGATTTGGTATTAAAAGCACTAAGGAAAAATGTTTTAGACCCAAGGGGAAAATTTAGACCTAATTGGTCTGGACCCTACATTGTCAAAACAATCCTGTCAGGAGGTGCAGCAAAACTAACTGATATGGATGGCAATGAATTCTCAAACATGACAAATCTTGACCAACTTAAGAAATACTACCCATGATTACTTGAGTAGGATACTCAAGAGAGCTACGTTCGGCCTGATTCCTTAAGAAAGGATACGTAGGCAACCCTTTGCGGGGGCGGCCACTTTATTTTTCGACATCTCCGCATTCCAGAATTAATTAAAAATTCAACAGAAAATCGGCGAATTATGGGCGTCGCAGAAAAGAACCTGGCGCCAGCCAGAAGTCATCAGCGCTAGCCGATGGAATTGGCGCCTGGCGCCAGACTTAAATGACAGGCGCCAAATGCCAATAACTGACGCCAATTTGGAAATAAGCTCTGGGCGAATTTCGGTGTTTTTCGGAAAATTTTCGACTTCCGTACTTGAAGAATTTCTCGAAAATTGATTTTTTTCGATTTTCATTGCTTTAATAAATTTAAAGTAAATAATTTAATTGAAAGCTGAAATTTCATTAATAAAATAAAATTACATTATTGATGGAATTTAAATAAAGCTGAAATAAATTAACTTTAAATAAAAAAATAACAATCTAAGTCTAATAAATTTAAAGCTAAGCAATGCTCTTAATCTTTCTTTTCCTTTCTAGCTCTTTTCCAATTTTTGTCTTCTTCCTCCTCTTCATCCATAACTTTAGCTAGTAGGCATCCTTTAGAGGACCTACATTCAATTTTGGAGTAGATAGTCTCCCCTTCAGCTAACACTCCATGCTTCTTTTCCACCCAGGCCTTTTAATCTGTGGTGTTAGCTTTCCTTTTCCCTTTGTCTTTGGTAGCACCTTTCTTCCTAGGCATTGCAGGTGTTTTGAATTCAATTCTTGCACCTAAGAGTTCCTTGGTGGGAATCACTCTGTCACCTAAGAGTTCCTTGGTGGGAATCACTCTGTCACCCGAGTAAGCATCAAATCTGTCTACTTCTTGAGAAATAGGGTACTCAAAGGGAGGACGAAGATCCTCGGAAGGAATATTCTGAAGTAAGCCGTATCGTCTTTTTACCCTGCAGGGGTAATAATAAGTTACACGAGACAAGCTTGGAAGACAGCAGAAAGGTTGCTTGTTAACACCAACCATCCTTTCTATTTTCCACCATGGGACGACCCACTTGATAGCAAAATCACGTGATTCAAAGACTTTTCTCCACCCATGGCGCCCAATTTTAGGAATGCGCTTCTTCCTTCTCACGAAGCAATTGGGAGTATACTTCTCAATGTCGTCCGGAGGGCTAATTAATCCTAGCCTCTCCATTAGCCACATCTGTGAAAAAATTGCAATACAAATAAATTATTATTACAATACAAAAATATATTTTTTTTATTTCTGTAATTAAAAATATTATTTTTCTACCTGTAATAAAATTGGAGAACCGCGAAGAGGCGCTTTTGGGTCCCTTTTCAATTCATCTAGACTAATCATAGTCTCTCCAACTATTAATGGCATTGGATTTCTCCCTGATTCAATTTGTTCTAAAACAGTGGTTATAATTGATTGGCCCTCATTATTTTTACCACTACTAAGGAAAAATTGATTAAGCATGCAAAACAGGAACACCCTTCTTCTATATATATGAAAAGATTCAGAAAGAGGTTTATCAAAATAATGGCGTGCAAATTCTTTCAAATTAACTATGTTGCCATCTACTATTTTTGATAAATCCCTTTCCTTTAAATTAAAGAAGCGCTCAAAATCCTTATAATAGTATGCATCTACTCTAGGGGTTGCTATAAGGTCTATTGCAGGGAAGCCTAAGATAGCACCAAATTCCTCCGGCAAAGGGCTAATCTCATCATACCCTATTCTAAAACAATGAGTATCAACATTCCAAAATTCTAAAGCGGTATAAATGAAGTCTAGGTCAAGATCTACCCCTTTGATGCCATAAATTCCCCCCAGGTGAAATAAATCTAATTCTTTTCTCTCCCTCGCATTAAGAGATCGACACCATTCATGAGTGCATTGGGTGAAGGTTTTGGTAACTAAAGACATAATTATTGTTTTTATAAAGAAGAGAATTATTTATTCGCTGGAATTATGAGAAGAATCGGCTGGGCAGGGGGATATTTATACACAAATCGCGAAGATTTTTAATCAGAATGAAATACGGAGTCAGCGTCAATTGGCGTCAAAACCCCGTGATTGGCGCCAACCGCCAGCGCTTGGCGCCACACGCTCAGTGTAGCGCCTGGCGCCACGCGCCATAGTGTGGCGCCAGCTGGAGCCAAGTTGCCAGACCAGCCGCGCGTGCTCAACTTGCGTTTTTAATATTAAACTCGAGTCGGTTAATGACTTTATGGCTCCGTTTAATTTTCCTAAACATCATTTTTTATCCTTTTTCTTAATTAATTAAATATAGCTATTATTTTTAATTTATATTATTCTTTTTGGACTTTATTTTAAATTCCAAACACCCGACATTTTATTCAATTTTTTCCTTTTTTATTTTTTCTTTTTGGGGGAGAGAGTCGGATACCCTCCATCAATAATAAAAATGACGGAAGTTTTTGCGCAAAATTGTTTGTCACACTTTTCTTGCACACACTAACATATACATAATAATAACAATAAATAAATTCGTAATAGCATAAATACAAAATGTGTCTATAAATAATGAGTTTAAGGCAAAGTTCTAGGAAAAGTCAAAAATAAAATATACACATGAACAAACTACGGCGCCGGAGGACGTAGGCCCATCATATCATAAAAATGCGCCGTACGAGGAGTCACCTCTCCACCAGCTCCAGCTCCAGCTCCAGCTCCAGTCTCTGTAAGAGGAGGAAGACTCAATGTGGGACCACTCCAACCAGGATCAACCTGAGGCTGAGGCCGCGGAGGCTGCTGCGATGACGAGCCTATCTCGTACATCCCACCACCTCTGAAAGCCGAGGTAGCCTCTCCTACCGGTGCAGCATGAGCACCCTCAGAAGAAGATCCCGAGCCCTCTGCAACGTCAGCTCGAGCAGCCTCAGAGCGACCGCCTCTACCCCCTGACAAAGTGCGACGACGTCTCGAGCTAGACCTCGCCGGATCCCTCCGCCCCTCAGGTCTCGCGCGGGTCCGGACATGTGTAGTGGACATGTCCACATGGTGGCCGCCCCAAGAGGCGCTCACTGGAAATCCCCGCGGCGATAGTCTCGCCGGCGCAGCAGAAGGAAAGTACTCGTAGAACCAGATCTACAAGGGTTTAAAAGTGTGAGTAAATGTTAACTAATATGTAGAGCTAAACCTTATAGGGAATAATGTTTACCTCTACGACCTTCCAAAAGGCAGACAAAGCAACGTTCGTCCCAAAGGACCGGTGTCGACACGAGTCCCTCAGCGCACGAACGAAGTCAGCATAGGCCACGCTGGCCCAGTCATAAGTCCCGATCCGGTGAAGATCACGGACAGCAGGAAGATAGTAAAGCAACGCCCTACTACCTTTGTTAGGGGAGAATGTCCCTGACAACAACATCGGCGCAAAGATGCGCACCCGCTGCTCTCGGGTGGTCTCATCGTCATCAAGAGTCGCTGCCAGCGTCGAGCGGCGAATTCCCCTAGCGCTAAACTGAGTAGTCTCGACCTCAGCTCGGGCCCGAATAGCGATCGGCCCCAGCAGCTCTTCGACCTCCGAAGAGAAGACATCGATTCCACTGTTAAACGGCAGTGGCACAGAAGTAAACTCCAGTCCTGTGATGAGACTGAAGTCCGTAGGGGTGACCATCATCTCGCCCCAGGGGAAATGGAAGGTGTTGGTGGTGTCCCAGAAGAACTCCACCAAGGCGCGCACTACGTGATGACCCCCGCTGGAGGCGATCATAACCTCGGAGGTCTCGAACAGAGTAGCTAGCCCGCAAGACTCCCATAGGAGTCTCGTCTCAAGGTCCCTGGCGATGTACATCCTGTACAAATCGCCCAAACCATCACAGCCAGAGCCGTGATGCCGTGTCCTCCCAGGAGCGATGCCCTGTCTCACCCTCTTAGAAATGTGGTGGACAGGGGCGAAGAACAGGGTCCGCTCATCCCACTCCGGAAGTCGACCAAGCGAAGTGGAAGGCGTGATGTCATCCTCTACGGGCTCATGCTCCCGTCTAGTGTTTCGGGACCGTGAACCCGAGCCTCGTTGTCTAGCCATGCTACATTGTGCAAAATTATCATAAATTAAGGTTCTATAGTATCTAAGGTTCGCCTAGCCGCATGATACTATGTTCGCAAAAAACAGAGTACGTGGTACTAAAACAGAGCACAAATTCAAATTGAGCATAACAACATTTTTTCAAGAAATCAAACAATTTCTTGCAACACTATAGTGATTATTGTGACAAATTGGACAAGAATTGCTAGCAAAAATATCAAGAACAAGTCACATTGTTCTTCACGACCTTAAGAGGTCCAACAATGGTAAATTGCTCATTTCTTCACCAAATTGAGTCAAACAAGTCTCAAATTACTCCCAAGGCAATATACAAACATAATCAAGCAATTTCATGACATAAAACTTGACAAAAAGAGCAAATTGAGCATTATAAGTTTCGAATTTTCATGAAATTCGTGAATAAACATGCCAAGAATTCTTAAAAACTGATGTGAGTTTGAAGAAAACTTACATAGATCGGGAAAATAGATGAAAAGAGCTTTAATTTGCAAAAAATTTGAGCAAATTCGGTTGAGAAACGAGCAAGAACCGAGCAATTGAAGTTTTCGGACTTTTTTCGAGCAAAATCGCGACGAGCAAAGCAGCAAATGAAGAGGAAAGGGGTATTTAAGGAAATCCTCGTGCTGGCGCCAATCCCTATGCATTGGCGTCACAAATTTGGCTTGGCGCCTGGCGCCAATATCAGCGCCTGGCGCTAATGCTAATAAGGTGGCGCTGATGGTTTTTCAGTGGCGCCAAAGCACCCAGCCACCTGATGAGGTTGTGCTAGCCTTCTGCAACATATTTTCGGGTTCCTTGGTATGCCAGTTAGCCCCTCTAAGCAATTTGACATAATTTAGTAATCGGCTTGATTACGTAAAGTGATCGACCTGATGAAAGATCGTCTCACTAAGCTTAAAGCGCCTAAGCATTGGCTCATTAGCAAAAAAGCACCGACATATAGGTTCAAGAGCAAAAAAGCACCGACATACAGGTTCAAAGTAACGGAAGCACCGACGTACAGGCATAGCGGAAGAAAAGTTCAGGCGAACTTTTAAAGATCGACAGAAGTGGATCTTCGGTAATTTCCTTTGGAAAATTATCGCATCCAATGAGGATGACTTTAAGAGAAGATATCTTCGACAGCATTCCCTAGCTTGCGGAGAGTTGTCACAAACAACTGGAGGTAATTTCGGGCGAAGTTGTCTTCGATCATATTCCCTTAGGCATGGAAGATGGTCATAATGCGGATGGAGATTGTTTCAAGAGAAATAATCTTCGATAGTATTCCCTTGGACGTGGAATATTATCAATAGGGAGGAGGATAGTTTCAGGCGAAGCAATCCTCTATATTGGAAGCAGTTACAGGCGTAGCGGTTTTCAAGCGGGATGACATTCTCTAGCTTGTAGGAGGTCATCAAAACAATCGGTTACTTTCAGAGACGTGTGCTCGACGGTGCAAGATACGCGTTTCTTAACTCTTTTATTTGTTTAACTAACGCTAGTTTTGCAGGTATCGGCGTTACAAGAGTGGTTTAGGATTGCAGAACGTTATGAATCATTCTCCATCCCTATCGCTACTTTGACTTTCGTTTTCAAAACTCGCGTTTCCCCAAACTCAGTCAAAGTGGGGGCTTCTATAGACACCCATTTGTGTCTCCCCAAAACCAAACCCAGTGATGAGTACCTTTCACGTCGAATCATAATCGAATGAAGTGAAAGTGTGGAAAGTCTAGTGTTGCGGATAGTTTTAATTTCTTTTCTCTTCTCTCTGTTTTTGAAAACTTATTTTAAGAAAACAACCAATCCAGTTTGGGTGGTCCATAATATGGGAACCATAGTAGTGTATTTGGATGGGGCGTGACAAGAGCTTTCCAACGATATATTATAAGCCTAATTCCGATGAATATTGAGGAAGTTATGGTCAATTTACTGAATTGGGCCCGGTTTGAGCCTTATATGCGGCCCAATGATCTAGAGGAGGGCCTAATATGATTTATCATTTCTAATGCAATTAGGAATGGTTTTAGTCTTCTAGATTCTTCAAGAAGGTTCTTTTCATTCCTAATTCAATTAACATTGATAAATTGACTTTTGTTGACTTTTCAGAGTTTTAATCAAAATCAAATAGCATTTTTGAGGAAATTATATGATTTTATCCTCCAGTACGGCAAACTTATCGGATTTTCGAAAACACGTTAAAATTAGGCTTGGCGCCTAACCCCAGGCCTTGGTGCCTGGAACCAGGCCTGGCGACTGACGCTAGTGTTGGTGCTTGGCGCCAGCTAGCCAAGGGTGGCGCCAGCTCTGTTTTTTGTGCGTCAGACTCTGTTTTGTTTAATTTATCTTTTTGGCTGATTTTCTCTATAAATATCGTATTAAAAACTCCGTTTTTATTCACCTATTGTCACTAATCATTCACCAATTCTCATCATCTACATCCATCATTCACCTACAATCAGTTTTTCATTCTTAATCATTAATTCTTCATTCAATTCTTTCTTCTTACTTTGCTTTTCATACAAAATTCCGCATTCACAAGATCTAGAAACACCTAGCCATATTCGAAGTTACCTTCGCCCTAGACGTGAAAGGTTTAATTTCTGAGGGTTTGGTCCCAAATCTCTCTTTCAATTATTTAATTTAATTGTTTGATTATTATTTTCCTTGAAGTTACTAACGTGTGTATTTTGTTATTAGAAAGAGGTACGAGGCATCAAAGTAAATACTTTAATGGTTTTAATTGATGTTATGATGTAGAAATCATGTTTTAATTGTTATTATGATATTCCTAGTATCATGTCTAGGGTAATTTTAATATTAAATATGATTGGTACGATGCTTCCTATATTCTTCCTAATATTTATGATTGTTAGTATCAGGTTAGGGTTAAAGATTTGATTTTTGTTGCTTAGTGACATGCTAGGGTTTGTTATTAATCTTGTTAGTATCATGCCTAGGATCTTGCTATTATTATTATGCTTTAATATTAACATGATTATGATTTTATGATTATAATTGTTATAATTTATGATGATTATTATTGTTATTATTATTTTGATGATTATATTTTTATTATCATAATTATTTATTATTTATTATGTTGCTTGATACATTATTTTACTATTTATTGCTTGATCACGCCTTTATGCATGTTTAAAGGGAATTTGTACTTGTAATCACGCTTATATAAGATATTTAATAATCTTGTTAGGGTTAATTTGATTATAATTTCAAGTGATCGCCAATAATAGATTTATTTGTGCATTAAATTCAACCAACATAGATTAAACAGGGTTAGGGTTAAACCTATTGATTGCATGTTAATCAGAAAGCGCACATGAATACGATCAGAATAAAGTAGAGGCCTATTATTAGGGCAGGTTCAATCTCTTTTAGGTTGGATTTGTACCTTCATCCCCGTACCCTTATTTGGTTCTAGACCTTATGGAGTTGACGATCTCTTGGATCGTTAAGGGGTGTAACCTTCATCCTATGAACTGTTTACAAGTTCCTTAAAAAACTTGTTGGCGACTCTTTTGCTCTATCTTCTTCACTTTTGGACGCCACCGTACTTTAGTGTATGATCACAGTGGGGTTCAAGCTAGTGGGATTTTAAGGCTTGAAATTATTCCCTACACCTAGCATGTCACTAAACAATAAAAATCAAATCTTTAACCCTAACATGATACTAACAATCATTAATATTAGGAAGAACATAGAAGGCATCATACTTTTAATCATACTTGATATTAAAGTTACCCTAGACATGATACTAGGAATCAAAATAACAATCTAAGCATGATTTCTACATAATAACATCAATTAAACCATTAAAGTACTTACTTTGATGCCTCGTACCTCTTTCTAATAACAAAATACACACGTTAGTAACTTCAAGGAAAATAATAAACAAAACAATTAAATTAAATAATTAAAAGAGAGATTTGGGACCAAACCCTCAGAAATTAAACCTTTCACGTCTAGGGCGAAGGCAACTTCGAATATGGCTAGGTGTATCTAGATCTAATGAATGCGGAATTTTGTATGTAAAAAGCTAGTTTAGAAAAAGAGAGAGAGAGAGAATAATCAAGAAAATCTTGATGAGAGTTGGTGAATATTGGTTGTAGGTGAATATAATTGAAAACTGGTTGTAGGTGGATCAAAACGGAGTTTTTACGACGTTATTTATAGAGAAAATCAGCCAAAAAGATAAAATTATCAAAACAGAGTTTGGCGCACGTAAAACGAGATTGGCGCCAACGCTGGCTGTTGGCGCCAGGCGCCAACACTAGCGCCAGGCGCCAAGCGTAGCGCCAGGCGCCAAGCGTAGCGCCAGGCGCTACAGCTGGCTTTTGGCGCTGATCAGGAAAATTACGCGTTTTCCTAAAATCAGATAAAATTACCGTACAGGAGGATAAAATCGTATTTTCCTCAAAAATGCTCTTTGATTTTAATTAAAACTCTGAAAAGTCAACAAAAGTCAATTTAACAATGCTAATTGAATTAGGAATGAAAAGAACCTTCTTGAAGAATCTAGAAGACTAAAACCATTCCTAATTGCATTAGAAATGATAAATCATATTAGGCCCTCCTCTAGATCATTGGGCCGCATATAAGGCTCAAACCGGGCCCAGTTCGGTAAATTGGCCATAACTTCCTCAATATTCATCGGAATTGGGCTTATAATATATCGTTGGAAAGCTCTTGTCACGCCCCATCCAACTACACTACTATTGTTCCCATATCATGGACCACCCAAACTGGATTGGCTATTTTCTTAAAATAAGTTTTCAAAAACAGAGAGAAGAGAAAAGAAATTAAAACTATCCGCAACACTAGACTTTCCACACTTTCACTTCATTCGATTATGATTCGACGTGAAAGGTACTCATCACTGGGTTTGGTTTTGGGGAGACACAAATGGGTGTCTATAGAAGCCCCCACTTTGACTGAGTTTGGAGAAACACGAGTTTCGAAAACGAAAGTCAAAGTAGTGATAGGGACGGAGAATGATTCATAACGTTCTGCAATCCTAAACCACTCTTGTAACGCCGATACCTGCAAAACTAGCGTTAGTTAAACAGATAAAAGAGTTAAGAAACGCGTATCTTGCACCGTCGAGCACACGTCTCTGAAAGTAACCGATTGTTTTGATGACCTCCTGCAAGCTAGAGAATGTCATCCCGCTTGAAAACCGCTACGCCTGTAACTGCTTCCAATATAGAAGACTGCTTCGCCTGAAACGATCCTCCTCCGCTTTGATAATATTCCACGTCCAAGGGAATACTATCGAAGATTGCTTCTCTTGAAACAATCCTCATCCGCATTGATAATATTCCACGTCCATGGGAATACTATCGAAGATTGCTTCTCTTGAAACAATCCTCTTCCGCTATGATAATACTCCACGTCCAAGGGAATACTATCAAAGATTGCTTCTCTTGAAACAATCCTCATCCGCATTGATAATATTCCACGTCCAAGGGAATACTATCGAAGATTGCTTCTCTTGAAACAATCCTCAGTTGTTTGTGACAACTCTCCACATTCTAGGGAACGCCACCTTGCTGTTTCGATGTTCACTCGTCTCTGAACAAAGAGCTTCTTTTTGATATGTTCACGCGTCTCTGAACAAAGAGCTTCTTTATTATATTCTTTTTTTTGTTATGTCCACGCGTCTTTGAACAATAGAGCTTTTGATGATATGATCTTCTGAATGATGTGTCCATGCGTCTCTGAATGAAGAGCTTGATAATAGGATGCCCACGCGTCTCTGAGCAAAAGAGCTTGTAGGAAATGTCCACCCGTCTCTGAACAAAAGAGCTTGAAAAGGATTGTCCATGCGTCTCTGAATAAAAGAGCTTGATTGATATGCCCACGCGTCTCTGGACAATAGAGCTTGAATGAAATGTCCACGCGTCTCTGAACAAAAGAGCTTTGATGATATGCCCACGCGTCTCTAGAGCAAAAGAGCTTTGATGGAGATGTTCACGCGTCTCTGAACAATAGAGCTTCGGTACTTGAACTTTTGTTGCGATAATATTCTGAAGAAAAATTTCCGAAGACCAACGTTTGTCGATCTCTAAAGCTCGCCTGAACTTTGCTTCCGCTAAAACCAGTATGTCGGTGTTTCCGTGATGAGCCAATTCTTAGGCGCTTTAAGCTAAGTGAGACGATCTTTCATCAGGTCAATCACTTATTGCGATTGTAATCAAACTGACTACTTAATCATGTCAAATTGCTTATAGGGGCTAACTGGCGTACCAAGAAATCCGAAATTGCCATATGAGGTCGAAATCACCTTTCTGAGAGGCTTCGAGCTCTGTCGCTGCTGAAATATCTCTGGCGCCAAGATTTGACTCTATCGCCAGACACTCTGTGATCTAGCGCCAAGCGCTGAAAGCTATTGCCAAACGCTAAATGTTTTCGTCCGGCACTGGAGTAGGGTCTCCCCTATTCTGCTGCACCTGTATTTATTTTCGACTATAGAACTTTGCCAATTTCTTTAATTATCTTAGGGTTGACCTAAGGTTTAGCATTACTTGACTCATTGACTTGACACAACTCAAGGTATAAACTTGACTCGCTGATTGACTGACTCGAGGTTGACTCGACTCAAAGTGAAATGACACATGTGTTCGTGACCCGTGTGTGCATAGTGTTGACTCAATGTGACTTAAAAATGCAAAAAGAAAAAATTTTCCGTCATTTTTGTGGAGGGTACCGACTTTCTCCCGAAAAAGATAGACGCAAAAAGAAAGAAGCGATTTTTGAAGGTGCATGTTGAATGAGCTTAGTCAAATGTCATTTGATACTATTTCTCAAGGTGTGAGGATTAACCCATCCTAGGCTATCTCAATTGTTGACTCAATGATAAAGCATTTAGGTAACTTAGGCACGGAGGCTAAGCACTTCATACTTCGTGATGCAATGATGATTGATGAGCGATGAGCGATGTGACAAGGCATGCTTCAACTTTATGTTAAGATTCCATGACAAAGGGTTCCTAAGGGAAGTAAATTTGGTCATGTATCTGTGCAGTGTGTGAAAGTGACACTAAAGTTAGACCGTAATACCTAAGTGTGTGGGAAAAAGATATTATTTCAAGAAGAGTCAAATGATGGTGACTCTTTAGGCTAGGTAAGCTAATGATATAAGGATCAAGCCCCCAAGTCTAGCTCTACATGAATTAGGGATGAGCATAGGAGATCCCTTGATATGATCATGGTGTAAGTGTGTGAATGTGAATATGAATGCATGTTTATTACGGCCGCACCTCGATGTGAGGTTGCCTACGTATCCGTTAGGAATCAGGCCGAACGTAGCTCTAGCCGAACCTCGCACAAGTGTGTATACCTCAAAAAGGTCTTTTTAAGGGTTGTAACGTGGTTAGGTTAAAGGTTATAGAAGAAGAGGATAAAGGCTCAAGACCCTAGATAAGCCCCCAAGGTGTGCAACCTCGCTTTTGAATCTTTGTATTTTTATGCTTGAATTTCTACTCTTTTTTAGCTCTCTCTTTTTTTTTTTTTTTTGCTTTAGCATTTATTTTATTTTTATAAGTGTGGGCAATCCTGATTATGCGGTCTATCACTCACTTGGAATTCATGTTTCTAAGGCACGGTACCGAGCACTCGATAAGAGACACAATTTGAGACGTGTTCTTATCAAAGACATTGGAACACTTGCCCTTTTGTACACTTTATTTATTTATTTTTGCTTATTTTAATTTTTTGAATTCACTCAAGATTTTTTATGAAATGCATAAGTCGCACACCATCCCATCCCAAGGTTAGGTAGATATGGGTTGAAAAAATGAAGGGTTTATCGTTAGACGAGGCTCAAAGTGGTTTATGAAGAAAGGATTGTAAATTAGAAAGGTGAAAGGAGATATGATGTGGCTACAAGGGGTGCCTCAAATCATTGGTATACCTTATGCTTAGTTTGACATGGATTTTTTTTATTTTTTTTATCTTTTTTTATTTTTTTTAATGCAATATAATGAAATGATCATATATAAGGAAATAAATGCTCATTTTTATTAAAAGAAAATAAATAATAATCCTACAAAATAAATCTAAGGAGAATAAAAAGGTGCCCATGCTAGACTTATTGGGGAAAGGGTAAATAAAAAAGAAATAGAACAAAGAGGTCACGAAATCTTGTCGTTGAAGCTCGCCTCTTGTCTTGTGTTGTTTCCTTTATCATCACTCGCTCTTCCTGTTAACTGGAGGCATGGGAAGCTTGTTATTATCAATCAAATGTTGGATAACCTCCTTTAGCTTCCAACAACTCTCAGTAGTATGACCCCTACCTTGATGGTACTTGCAGTGTTCGTCTGGATTCCAACTAGGCAATCTCTTTTCAGGTATGGGCTCTTGAATAGGTCCAATGGGAGTAATGAGTCCTTTGGCATGGAGTCGATCGAAAGCATTATCGTAGCTAATTCCAATAGGGGTGAAATCCTTTCTCAGTTGCTTTCGATTACCCATGGCTAGGATCTCACTAAGGTCAAAAGTACCAACACTATTACTAGAGTAGGTGTTTCCGGAAGAAGAAGGATAGTCGTTCTTTTTCCCTTTACAGCCACTGTTACTATTGTTACTAATCTTGGACTTCTTGTCGCGTGGAGGAGATTTGAATCAATGAAGTTTTGAACACGATCCTTAAGGGCGAGACACTTTTCAGTAGTGTGATCGTGACCTTTATGGTATCGACAATAGGAATTTGGATCCCAATTGGGAAAACGTTTTTTTAGATGGAGGGTCTTGACTGGGACCAATGGAGTGAATATGACCTTGATCATGTAGACAGTCAAAAGCTCCATTGTAAGTCATTCCTATTGGTGTGTACTCTTCAATGGTCCGTTTTGTCTGTGGCTTAGGAGCATTGAGTTCTTCATTAAACCCTTGGCGAGAATTTTGTTCGATGGCCATTACCCGATTTGCTAATCCTTCTACCACATTCAAGAGCATGGCAATGACATCTTGCAATTTTCGAACGTCCTCTTTTAGACTTGACGAGTCTTCCCTGGTATTATCTAAGAAAAGACTTTCATCCTCCCCAATCATGGCCACTTCATCGAGAGAGGTCATATAAGCTGTCTGATGTATTCATTTTATATAGTATTTTACCCCCGTCCCTTGGTCATAATTAGTAGTGTTTTTGGCTCTTTAGAGCCACTTTTATTACTAATTGGTGTTTTCTAGTGTTTTCGTAGATTTGGTTGACTTTTGCAGGGATTTATGCTTTTGGAGTATTTTCCCGAGATATTTAGGAGCAATCACGAGCACTGGAGAAGCACGACCAGATTTTATAGCCCAGGGCCGGTTGGAGCCATCGAACCGGTGATTAAGGGCTCGGTAGAGGTGATACCGGGGCGTTTGGACCGAGTATTCAAGACCCAAAGAGGAAACCCAGATTGGCCCGAAGAATTGGAGCCCAATCGAAGTCCAAATATTGGCCCAAATGATCCGCCCGGCCAAAAAGGCTGGCGCCCGGAGGCGCGCCCGGCCGGGCGGGAGGAGCGCCCGGTGACGCGCCCGGCCGGGCGCGAGATAGCTATTAAAGATAAAAAGGCGCGCCCGATCGGGCGGTGCCTCGCCCGATCGGGCGCGTGTTTATTTAGGAGACAATTAGAGTCGTATTAATTTGTTTTAGTTTAGGATTTTTGTACGGAGTATAAATACTCCTTCGGAATATGATTTTAGGACGACTTCTTCTTCTCTTAATCCTTTCTCTTAGACTTTCTCTTTCTACTTAGTTTTCTCTCTCTAACCCTTTGTTATTATTTTCTTTAGTTAATTTCAGATTTATTTTGGTAACGATTTCTCTTCCCTTAATCTTAGTTATTTATTTTATTCCTTTGATCATGATTTATTTTATTGCTTTGCTTAGTTTATATTTAATTATGTGTGAGTAGTTTAATTTCTAGGGTTTGTGGGGATCCATAAATAATATGAAGGGGTAAATTTATTGTTGTTATTTATCAATGCTAGATTAATTTCCTATTGATTGATTTAATGCTCTGTGACTAGATTAGGCCTATCTTTTATGCATGAGTTTGACAATATTGATTCAAGAATCGAGAGATGAGAATTAATGTTTAGGTCTAGTTTCAATAGGCAAGTTAATTTATAAATGGTTAAGTCAAGATTCGAGAGATGAGATTTAATACCGGTAATTTAATTGTGTGATTGTAATAAGTAGCGAGAGCCCTTTACAATCTGGTTAATTGATGCATTGATGATTGACTATTATTGATTGTTGGTATTGCATGATGATTTCTTATTGGATTGTTTTAATGTTTTACAATTGCGGCTTGTAAAAGTATAGCAATATTAAATTGATGAATCGAGCAGATGTTAATTTGATATTAAAGGCTATTTTCAATAAGAACTTAGATCTAGTAAATTGCGAGAGCCTGTTAGATCTATGTTGGTTAATAAATTGCGAGAGCCTGTTAATCATGTTATTTATGCAATGTCAATGATTGATTACCCTATTTTGCCCCGGAATATTATTTATTGGTGAACCTATGCCCTAGATCCTTTTATATATTATTTTCTCCCTTTTCCTACTCTTTTTAGTTTAGTTTCATATTCAACTTTTAATATTGGTTACTTAAATAATTTAGATTATAATATTTAATTAGGAGTAAAAAGACTTGTTTCCCTGTGGAGATCGACCCTACTTCCCTATCTACTTTAGTTAGTGAATTAGGTAATTATTTTTGATTAGGGGATACGACTTTACCCTGTCAAAATTTGGCGCCGTTGCCGGGGAAACGGTTTATTTTTATTTCTGATTATTTTTGTAGTCTAGATTATTTCCCTTTTTGTCTCAGAGAGCGTTAGTTCTCTGAGACAAATCTCATATTTGCTTCTAGTTTTTGTTTATGCCCAGGTGTTCCAGATCAGGTTACATCCCATTCGATCCTGAGATCGAACGTTCCTTCCATAGACAGAAAAACTTCTACAAGCAAATCCTGGCGGATTCTGGTGATACTAACAATAATCACCGCGATCCTCCAACTGATTCTAGCGATTTAGAGACATCATCAGACATAGAATCAGAGATGGCGGCTCCAAAGAAACTTAGTGATTATTCACAACCAAAGCTTACGGATTTTCCACATCTCACCCCCACTCCGGCTCTTGATGGGGTTCAATTTGAAATTAAGCCTCAATTTATAACGATGATAGAGAGGAAGCAATTCAGTGGAGCCAAGGGTGAAGACCCGAATCTTCACATTGCCGACTATTGTCAATATTGCAACACCATAAGGCAAGCCGGGGTCACTCAAGACCAAATCAGGGAGATTCTCTTTCCCTTTTCTTTAACTGGAAAAGCTAAATTGTGGTTTAATGGTCTAAATAGAACTACGCTTGGTATAACTGACTGGGAAACTCTTGTTTTGAATTTTTATAACAAATATTATCCTGCAGAGAGAACAGCAGTACTACGGAGTGCGATTCAGAATTTCGCCCAAGAAGCCGATGAGTCTTTATATGAGGCTTGGGAGAGGTTTAAGGACTTACAAAGAGAATGCCCTCACCACAATTTAGCACAATGGCAGTTAATCCAAGCCTTTTATAACGGCATTGGAAATTCTTCTAGAATAATTTTAGACTCTGCAGCTAGTGGGAGATTTATGAATCTTAATGTTGATGACGCAGGTCAGGTTATTGAAGACATGGCGATACACAATTCCCAATATGGGAATCCAAGAGGATTTGCTAACAAGGGGAAACATAGCGTCGACTCTGTATCCTTTTTGCAAGCTCAACTGACCTCTATTTGTCAAAAATTAGATAATCTGAGCACTGCTAACGTAGCCAATGTTTCTGCGATTAATAATAATTCTAATGAGGCTTTCTGTGAAAATTGTGGTATTGTAGGTCATTGGGAGCAGGATTGCAGGAGTTCCGTGGAGCAAGTTAATGCCTTCCAAGCTTATAGGCAGAATAACCCATACTCCAACACTTACAATCCTGGGTATCGGAATCATCCATACCTTTCCTACCGGAGCACTAATGTTCAAAATCCACCACCACAAGAACCACAGGTGCCACAGCAACAGCAGCAGAAATACTATCATCCCAATGCTGGCCAAAAGAATCAACCACAACAACCCCCCTCATCTTCAGACCCTTCTTTAGGGGAAATTAGAGCAATGTTGGTTAATATGCAAAAGCACATGGAGAGCAGAGATGCGACAATTGATCAAATTCTAGCGCATAACAAAATTGTAGATAATCAAATTGCGCAACTTTCCGCTACTCTACAAGCACGCCAACAGGGAGCCCTGCCGGCACAACCGACTAGGCCTACGGATCAAGCATTTGCGATTACTCTAAGGAGTGGTTCAAACTATGAAGGGCCCTCTATGCCCAGAGTTGATGAACCTATTTTATTAAATAATGCTAATCTTGATTCCATTAAACCAAACAATGTAGTTGCTAGCCCTGCAGGGCTAGAAGATAATACTAACACATCTAATCCTACATTGCAGGGTAAAACTCCGGAGAAGGTGGCTACTCCAGACAAAGAGGAAAATGCTCAAAAGCCAATTATCAAACTTCCTTTCCCCAATCGTCAATTGAAGACAAACTTGGATAAGCAGTTTGGTAAGTTCCTGGAGGTGGTTAAGGATTTGAAGGTAACAGTTCCCTTTACTGAATTGATCACACAAATCCCCTCATATGCAAAATTTATGAAAGAAATTTTGACGAGAAAAAGGTCTATTAGTGAGGTAGAGACAGTAGCTTTCACTGCAGAGTGTAGTGCCGTACTTCAAAATAAGTCTCCACCTAAATTGAAAGATCCGGGTAGTTTTTCTATCCCTTGTCATATTGGTAACCTTCTGATTGATAATGCATTATGTGATTTGGGTGCTAGTGTTAGCGTTATGCCATTATCTGTGTGTTCTAAGTTAAATATGGGTAAATTAAAAGCTACCAATATAACTCTGCAAATGGCCGACCGTTCTTTCAAATACCCCCTAGGTGTTTTAGAGGACGTCCCCGTTAGAGTAGGTAAATTTTATATACCTGTAGACTTTGTTGTTCTTGATATGGCTGAGGATATGCAAACCCCAATTATTTTGGGTAGACCATTCCTTAACAATGCAGGAGCAGTCATAGATGTTACAAGTGGTAAGCTAACACTATCTGTAGGGGACGATAAAGTGGTTTTTAATCTGAATAATACCCTCAAAAGCTCCATGACTGAGGAGAAATGTTTCAGTGTTAATGTGGTTGTAAATTATTCTGATAAGCCCCAAGCTCTTGAGAAAGATCCCTTGGAGGCGGTATCTTGTGTTGCATCCATTTCAGATGAGATAGACAAATGGCAGAAGGAAGTCGATGCAATAGAAAGAGCATTCTATAATGTTGGTCTTGGTTTCGAAGATGAACAAGTGGAACCGATAGAGCAAGTTGTGCGAATCGAGCCTACGGTAAGTGTTCCGCCAGATCGAGTTGCAAGTGTTGAACACAATGACAATTTGAAGCAACATTCGATCGAAGAAGGGTTTTTAGTGCGTAGCATTGAAGATCCTCCTGTCCAAGTCATGGAGGATCCACCAGATAAGGCGACTTGGCGTCCCACAGGACATGTCAGGAAGCCGCACCGCAGCCTAAACATCGCTAGACCGCGTGAGAAACCACCCGATCAAGCGTTAGGCCAAGGGTCTTAGGAATTGCACTTGGTAAGAAGGTCGTGCGGGACCTAGATAAACCAGCGCTTTGCGGGAGGCAACCCGTATTTTTAATTTTTATTTTTTTTAGACCAGTTTTTCTTTTCGTTTTCTTATGTGAGGAGAGATGAGGGAATTTAATGAGTTTTTTGAGTTTTTGTACAGGTTTGAAGGAAAAGAGTTAGACAACTTTTTGAGAACAGACGGAAATTTGCCCCTGATTTAGTCTCGGGCCCGACCGGGCGAAGCTCGCCCGATCGGGCGCGAGAGTAGAGTTCCAAAAACAAGAATTTTCGCCCGACCGGGCGAGAGCCGCCCGACCGGGCGCGAATTTTGACGTTTACGGACTAATTTGTCCGCCTGATCGGGCAAGCCTCGCCCGATCGGGCGCGAGAGCAAGGTGAAAATCAGGTGGTTAGATCGCCCGATCGGGCGAATGACGCCCGATCGGGCGAATGACGCCCGACCGGGCGCGAAAACATGATGAAAATTTTTGGTCAGATCGCCCGACCGGGCGAGAAGTCCGCCCGACCGGGCGAGAAGTCCGCCCGACCGGGCGCGACCTAACTTTCGCGTCTCTTCTTCTTTCTTTTGTTTCTTCTTTCTTCATTTCTTCTTTCCTCCATTACTTTCTCTCTCTAAAACTCAAATTTTCTCTGACTTCTCTCTAAGATTTCTCCTCCATTACCAATCCAAATTCACAACTTTTTATATATTTGTAATCCTCTCTTCATCCTCTTCACTCTCGTATAAAAATTTTTCAGTTTTAATTCAAAATATTTTCGACCCATTTCTCTACATGGCTTCAAAGAGGGCAAGATCAATTTTTGGTAGGAACTCCAGCTCGAGGGAGGAGTACGATCCAGACTTACAGCTCCCGTATTGGCCGACGATCCGGATCGTGAGCCGGGAACAGAAAGAACGATTGGAGCATTTGGTCGGTCGTGAGCTCTTCTGGTGCAGGTGGCAGTGGAGGTGCGGGCTTCGGCTCGATGGACGAGGATGATGAGGACTAACTATGCTGGGCTAGTTTCCGAGCCAATGAGGACATTGTCTGATTCTGGCTTGGGGGAGATTTTGGTTTGGTATTTTTCTTCTTTCTTTTCTTTTATTTTTGGTATGTTTTCTTAGGTTAGATTTTTCGCTTTCTAAGTTAGCTTTATTGCTTTATTTATATATAAAAATCCAAAAATACGTTCCAATGAATTATAAATTATGTTTCCCTGTGCCCCTTACTTTACAAAGTTGTTTTGATCCTTGGTAATTGATGATAGGCATTGTGGATTAGTTGATCATGATATGATGTTTGATTGCCTTGAAACCTTTACATGCGTCAATTTTGTCCAACTACTTGTGAATATAGTGCTTGACTAGTTGATTTGGTTAGGAAATGTGTGATAGTTCCATTTTTCCTGGTATGTCAATGAATTTGAGTATTGGTTTGCAGCTACTAGTAATGTTTATATGATTCATTATTATGCACATTGTGGAGGACGAAGGCATTTGTTCTTTTAGGTAGCCTCCAGACATTGTAGATACATTTGTTCCCTTCTTGCTACCCATGTTGTTGCCTTGACTTTTTGTTGTTTATTAGCCATATTACAAGCCTATTTTGCCCCATTGGTTACTAGTCCCAAGCTTGGCTTGGGGGAGCTATTAGTGAGTGAGGTGAGGGAGTTTGTAGTGTGCTTATTATTTGCACAATTTGGGTGGGGTTTGAGAAGTTGTTTTGTTGTTATTCATGTTTATTTTTGATGAGTTTGAGAGTTATATTTTCTTGAAAAAAATAAAGCATGATGTTATGAAAAAAGAGAAGTTCAAAGAAAAAAAAATGTGAAAAAAATAAGCGAACTTCAAAAGAAAAAATGTTCAAATGTTCTAGTTGGAGGTTTGTAAAGAATAATTTTGATACCTCAATGGAAAAATTTCAAGTTTGGGAAATAAAGTTTGTTTATTCACTCTATTGCTCCATTATTATATCTTATGAGTGAAATTGTAAGAGTTGGGTTTATTTATTATGATTGGAGTATATTTGGTTGATGTTAGAGTTGGTTATGTAGGAGATGTTGATCATTATTTATTCTTGATCATGGGTTTTATTAGGATATTGCTCCCTTAAGCATAGCTTTTCTCTCACGTATTTCCAAATTTATCCTACCCTTTACCCTAGCCTTACATTACAAGCTTAAAAGACCTTTCGACCTTTGTGCATAGAATTGTATGAATGTGAAAGTGTTGCTTATCAATGCAAGTTATGATTTGGCATATTTCGAGTCGACTAGTAGGATTGAGCGTTCATTGTTTTATACACACGAGAGTGTGAGTTGGGAGGGCATTGTTCACATTAAAGGGGTGGTTGGAGAGCGATCGAGTACATATTTTACTCGCCACATAAATGAGAGTCGAGTGTGTGAGCACTAGTCTTGAATTCTATATGCTCTTGTGGTTTGCTCTGTTTGACAATTGTTAGGGAAGAAAGGTAATTGGATGGACTTGATTGATTGACTCTGAAGCATGTTTATTTGATTTACCCTGAATCGTTTGTGCTTGATTTTACTTTCGGGGTGAAGCATATTTATTGATTCATTGATGAGATCTTTGCTTAGGGACAAGCAAAGGTTTGGCTTGGGGGAGTTTGATGTATTCATTTTATATAGTATTTTACCCCCGTCCCTTGGTCATAATTAGTAGTGTTTTTGGCTCTTTAGAGCCACTTTTATTACTAATTGGTGTTTTCTAGTGTTTTCGTAGATTTGGTTGACTTTTGCAGGGATTTATGCTTTTGGAGTATTTTCCCGAGATATTTAGGAGCAATCACGAGCACTGGAGAAGCACGACCAGATTTTATAGCCCAGGGCCGGTTGGAGCCATCGAACCGGTGATTAAGGGCTCGGTAGAGGTGATACCGGGGCGTTTGGACCGAGTATTCAAGACCCAAAGAGGAAACCCAGATTGGCCCGAAGAATTGGAGCCCAATCGAAGTCCAAATATTGGCCCAAATGATCCGCCCGGCCAAAAAGGCTGGCGCCCGGAGGCGCGCCCGGCCGGGCGGGAGGAGCGCCCGGTGACGCGCCCGGCCGGGCGCGAGATAGCTATTAAAGATAAAAAGGCGCGCCCGATCGGGCGGTGCCTCGCCCGATCGGGCGCGTGTTTATTTAGGAGACAATTAGAGTCGTATTAATTTGTTTTAGTTTAGGATTTTTGTACGGAGTATAAATACTCCTTCGGAATATGATTTTAGGACGACTTCTTCTTCTCTTAATCCTTTCTCTTAGACTTTCTCTTTCTACTTAGTTTTCTCTCTCTAACCCTTTGTTATTATTTTCTTTAGTTAATTTCAGATTTATTTTGGTAACGATTTCTCTTCCCTTAATCTTAGTTATTTATTTTATTCCTTTGATCATGATTTATTTTATTGCTTTGCTTAGTTTATATTTAATTATGTGTGAGTAGTTTAATTTCTAGGGTTTGTGGGGATCCATAAATAATATGAAGGGGTAAATTTATTGTTGTTATTTATCAATGCTAGATTAATTTCCTATTGATTGATTTAATGCTCTGTGACTAGATTAGGCCTATCTTTTATGCATGAGTTTGACAATATTGATTCAAGAATCGAGAGATGAGAATTAATGTTTAGGTCTAGTTTCAATAGGCAAGTTAATTTATAAATGGTTAAGTCAAGATTCGAGAGATGAGATTTAATACCGGTAATTTAATTGTGTGATTGTAATAAGTAGCGAGAGCCCTTTACAATCTGGTTAATTGATGCATTGATGATTGACTATTATTGATTGTTGGTATTGCATGATGATTTCTTATTGGATTGTTTTAATGTTTTACAATTGCGGCTTGTAAAAGTATAGCAATATTAAATTGATGAATCGAGCAGATGTTAATTTGATATTAAAGGCTATTTTCAATAAGAACTTAGATCTAGTAAATTGCGAGAGCCTGTTAGATCTATGTTGGTTAATAAATTGCGAGAGCCTGTTAATCATGTTATTTATGCAATGTCAATGATTGATTACCCTATTTTGCCCCGGAATATTATTTATTGGTGAACCTATGCCCTAGATCCTTTTATATATTATTTTCTCCCTTTTCCTACTCTTTTTAGTTTAGTTTCATATTCAACTTTTAATATTGGTTACTTAAATAATTTAGATTATAATATTTAATTAGGAGTAAAAAGACTTGTTTCCCTGTGGAGATCGACCCTACTTCCCTATCTACTTTAGTTAGTGAATTAGGTAATTATTTTTGATTAGGGGATACGACTTTACCCTGTCACTGTCTCGATCATGGGTTCTCCTACAGGTGTGATAAGAAGTGATGGATCGAAGGATGCTTGGTCATCTTCGATTGCTAGAATCTCGGAAGTTTCATTGTTATCGATCAGATCTTGAATAGCTTCTTTGAGTTTCCAACACTCCTCAGTGTCATGACCCTTTCCTTGGTGATATTTGCAGTGCTTATTAGGGTCCCACTTAGGTGGCCTGGCTTCTGGAACTGGATCTTTGATGGGCCCTATGGGCATGACTAGTCCTTTGTGGTGTAACTTCTCGAAAGCTGTTTCATAACTCATACCAAGTGGAGTGAACACCCTTTTTGATCTTTGGATTCGTGGTTTAGAGGCGTTCGTGGCATGTACCTCATTAATGGGAGAAGAAGAAGAAGGATGGTCGTTCTTCTTTCCTCTCGCACTATTATCTTTCAAAAGGTCATCTTCAATGTCAATGCCTATATTATAGACAGCCTTGAAAGTATTTAAATTGTGTTTGTACTTTAAGTGCCTTGAATACTTCCCTTGGAGATTCTTGATAAACATCCTCACAGATTCCTTTTCAGTGGGAGTTTTGACCATATTAGCAGAAGTTTCCCTCCATTTGTTGAAGAAAGAAGTGAACCCTTCGTTTTCTTTTTGTTTTAACATCTCAAGTTGTCTGTGGTCTGTTTTGTCTTGGATGTTGCACTTATATCTATCTATGAAAGTGTTTGCTATCGATTCCCAGGAAGAGGTTTTTTCTTTCTCAAGGGAGAAGAACCATTGTTGGCAAACGGTCTCGAGAGATAGTGGGAACAGAGAGGGGAAAACCTTCTTATCGATACCCTTAATGCTCATTATAGTTTCAAAAGATCTTAGATGAAAGTAAGGGTTATCTGTTGCCTTGAATTTAGGTATGTCAGTGGCGTTGAACTTATGCGGAAGGAGTTCCTTGTCCAGCGAGACCCCTTGTGAACTCATGCCCTGAAATTTATAGTCACTAGATAGCTTTCTCAAACTTTCTTGCATGAGGTTCATTTGTTGTTGCTTCACGGGATCATCGATCTTGAGTGTGAGTAGCTTTAGTGTCTCAGTCACGGTAACCAATTGGTTCCTAAGCTCATTGACTTCTTCTTGACTTGCCATTATCTTTTTAGCCTTCCTCTTTTGACGAATTGGTTTATCAAAAAGTGAGACTTGAATAAAGAGGTTGTCCTTGATTAATCGCCCCTCTCTCCTCGACCAAGTACTGTAGAAAAGGAATTTGGGGATATTCATTGTTAATTATTTGACTCAAACTTTATTCAACATGCAATGGATGGAGGAAGTTAAGAAAGATTGGAATAGAATGTGAAGGAAAATGATGTAGATGGAGGGATATGAAGAGTTAGGAATAGAATGTACCCCCAACTCAAATGACGGAAAAAAACCGACTCATGCATGGACCTAAGACATGGTCATGGTGATGTGTACTCAACGTGTGTGCTAAGACTAGTGAGTGTAGGTGATATGTTAAGACTCGTGTCATGACCATGTGGCTAGACTATGTGACTCACTTAATGACTCGACCAACTACTATTGACAGCGAAATTTAACCGAATTAATTAGCAAACTGATTAATTAGGCACTAGATGATGACTCGACCAATAATCCGAACTGTCGGCAAAACGACAGGACTGGCGTCGCACTGTGTAGTGTAGCGCCAGACGACGGAGCTGTCGCCAGGCGCCACACTCCACAGAGTGGCGCTACAGTCCAGACTTCGGCGCCAATACTGGTGCTTCAATCTAGGACTATTTTCGGTGTTATTAATCAACAGGGGTATGCCTAAAGTCGTACTAGGTCAATTCTGATTAAAATATTGACTCAAATTAATTAATTGATTAATTAATTAATTAGGCAAAGTTCTTTAGTCATTAATTTATTAAATCTCAACACAAGTCAAACAAACGGTTAAGAAATCATAGTATATGCACAACAAATAATGCACAATTAGTCAAGTAGGCACAATATGATGCAATGAGTTTAATTTGCAACCTAACCATGGCTCTAGTTCTCTAAAGTTCGGGATATGGTTTAGTCAATAGAGGGTCCATGGTTAATTGTCCGGATGCACCGCGCGGAAGCCTAACCGTGAAGGGTTGGCGCGAGTGGATGGGACACCGCATAAGCATCATTAAATACAGACTCAACACATGGCTCAATTATCAAATTTATTAAGACCTCACTAGTTGATATTAACTAACTCATTTATTTATTTCATTGGATTTAGCAATAGACAAGGTTGTCCAACCCATGTCCCATTTGGAACATCAATAAAAGAAAAATCCCATGCCTCCTTTCGGAAACATCAATAAACATCCAACGACTACGGGCGCGACTCCGTGACCGTAGTTAGTATGAGATCTCACCTAACTCCTAGTTTTAAAAAAATATTTGAAATAGGAGACTCGTAGATCAGACGGCCTCGATAAAAGTACCCGGCTAATACCCCGTGTACCCCAACCCCTCATTGTCATTACTCCAGAAGTGCACCAATGCAGAGTTTTATTGCTCATCCATCTTGCACTTTACGTGATTTACAGGTTTAGACTTGGTGATGACTCATATGCAAACAATACAATCAATCCAATATCAATTCAATCAAGTAAAACAACTTTCCAATTTCAACTCTTGATTTATTAGTGACAAGCAACATTTATTATTTATTCCTTTAACTACCTCGGTGTATAAACACCTTGAGTGCATAAGGCACCCCAAAAACCTTAACCTCGTCTTATAAGACTTAAATTCTTCCTTTACTCATCCTGCTTGCATAATCATGAATAAGTAATAAATTAATCATTACACCAATCATATACCTTTGCCTCTAAGCGCACCTTGCATAATTAGAGCACAAATAATACTTGCAATATAAAATAGTGCACGTCATACGAAATTCACAATGTATAACCAAACATTTTAACTCAGTCATCCCTATACATGATACTAAGTTCTCGATCCGTCTTTAAACATGCACCTAAAGGCAAGGTTTCGTAACTCGTGCGTACCTTGAGCAAACAAATTGGTATGCCACTTTACTAACTAGAAATCACCTACAATAAAATCTCAATCAATACCCAATCAATCAAATTTACAGCAATACTAACTTACTTTAAAACCTTCAAAATCCAAATCAAACAACACTTAAAAACCTTTCCTTTAGTTAAAATTAAAGGCTTATATATAGCTCTTTAAATTTTCTTCATAAAAACCTTAAAATACACTTTTATACATTAAATTACAGCAAGTTCAAAGTCTAATAAAAATCTGAAAATTATTTAAAAACCCCTAATAATCTCCCTTTTTAATGGGTGATTAAACCCTCTTTATAAAACATCAAAAGTAATACTTAGAAACTATTTCCAGCACTTAAAACTTCAATAAAACATATATTTATGCTTAATCAACTTTAAACATAATTAATTTTATTAATCAAACTCAAGGATAATATTTTAAGTATAAAAAAACTTCGTTAAAATCGAAAACTGCCCGAAAATCATATTTAGAGGCTGAATTTGGCCACGAGAGGGTGGTGCTCTCTACCAAAGGTGGCGAGCCTTTTTTAAAACATTGTTTCCACATGAAAAACACTACTTTTTCATCAAAATCGGATAAGTTCAGAACCTGATCGGATTAAAACGGGATTAATATTAACGAACGAAAATCTAAAAATTAAAACACGAATTTAAGTGTTCAAAATAATCTGGAATTAAGTTAAACTAATCATTAGTTATAATCACCAAAATTTCAAAACATCATTACTATAAAAGCCCTAAATCAATTGTTCATAAAAACCTTAACATCATGATTTTCAATAAATTGAAACCCTAGGTTTATAATTCATAAAATATGAAAATTTATAACATAAATATAATCTGAAATTTATAATCTTTATACCATCAAAATATAATTTGATACTAAAAATATAATCTTTATACTAAAATCAAAACCCAAAACAATTAAATTAATATTAAGCAAAATAATGAAACAAAGGAGGATGAAAATAAGACTAACCTTTTAGTGTGGGAAATTTTTGGAGATTCATGGGGTATTTATAGGAGAGAATTATTGTAGGGTAAAAAGGAATATTGGGCCTCATAAAAATAATGGGTCAATTAAGTAAACAAATGGGTTAGGCTTGTTTGATTGGACATAAATTGTAGAATAAAGCTGCATAAAATAATTTGTTCAAATAATTTTCGACCCAGATTAATAATTTGAAATTAAATTACGGAAAAATACAAATCAATATTATAAATAAAATTAAATTTCATTTATAACGTATTTAAAAACACGGGGGATTACAACCTCTGTGAGGGGCAAATGATTTGGGTATTTATACTCCTCTAAGTGGACCAATGAGAGTATGACACGTGTCGTTATGGTGTCCAAATGGACTCCCCAGCGTGTCACTCATGGCGGCCTTTAAGGCCCAAATCCCAAGGGGAGCCGCAAAATGGCGCTGTCCTAATTCCTAGGTCATTAAACCCTAGGATAGGGCACGTTTTTCTAGGACCTTATAATTAGGGAGATTCCCCCAATAATTGGGATAACTTTATAATCTTGAACTTTACGTCTTAATCATTAGGACATTCATTGCTCTCGAAAACAGAGAACACATGATCTCGGAATTCGAGAAGATACTTACTTTCCGCACGTTTTTCTCCGAATCTGTACTAACTTAATCTTCGGAGGCGGACCTCCGACCATTCGGAGCTCCGTTTGTTTTTCAGGTGCCCTTGTCGAATCTAGTCTTCGAGTTGTAACTCTCCCAAAGGACACAAAAACACCCGAAACACTTCCTAATTTGGAAACGATCCAATACTATTTTATTATTTCTCTATCCTACTAACCCTAGTTGTATAAATATTCTATTATTTCACTCTTTTACTAATCCCACTATACTACATTTTATTTTATTTTATTATTATTTCTCTCTCCTACTTACAATTAATTATATCTTTACTAACTACACTTTATAATACCTCCGTTATTTTTTAGTTGACACGTATTTCTTTTTGGAAAATTTATTTGTAGTTGACATGTTTCTATTTTAGGTATATTTTCTTTGGTAAATGATCAATTATACCCTTGTTCTTATTCTCTCTCCTCATTAGATTATTAGACCAATATCTCTCCTTTCTCTCTCTCACTTGACCCAATAAACAAACCATCGACTACCCATGTTGTACCTCATTCCTCACCACCACCACTTGTCAGTCGTCACCTCTTTCTCTCTCCTCCCTCCGCCTTCAACATATGAGAACCCTCGATCATCGCCACGGGATTGAACCCACTAGATTAAGATCTCGATTCCTTCAATCTCGTCATTCCTCTTTCGATTCCGCCGGTGGAATTAGTAATTTCATTCCTGCAAGCAAATTGTAGATATGGGTTTTTGTTTTAAATTTTTTAATTAAAAATTTTTGGAACTTTGATTGTAGCATCTTTGTCATCCATCATCTTCGAGTACCTTGACTAGTATTTGAGATCTAAAGGTAAGTACAAATTGATGGTTTGAGAAGGTTTTTAAATTTTATTTTATTTTATATATTTATTGAGTAATTTTGTGGGATTTATATTATGAAAATGGTCGACGAAGGTGAGGGTGGTGCCAGAGAAGTACATCTAGGTGGTGGTGGTGTAGTAGAATTACTAGATGAAGGTGGGGTGGAGTTGGGATTGGCCGGTAGTGGCTCACATGACTGGTCAGTAGATGGAGGAAGGAAAGGGGAGGTTAAGTAGGGGTATTATTGTCTTTCACATGTCTATCTCACTTCTCCCCCTGGTGGGTTGGCTTTTCTCTTTAATGTAGCGGACGATCAAACAGTAGTGTTGCCCACATGGACCATCAAACTAAAGTCATTTTCAAATTTTAAGGCTTTCATAATGATACTTTTATGATTTCCCTAACATTAAATACCTCTTCAAGAACGTGTAGCCCAAATTCACATTCTCCTTAAAATCCCTCTTAATTCTTTCTACAATGTATATGACTTTGATCTCCTCTCCTGTTAACTTTGCTAAATATTGCTTTGAAAAGCAAACACAAGCTGTAAGCCTATGAATTGTGAAGCTTAGATCTCCTAATTGTGAAGCTTAGATCTCCTTTTCCCACCCTGAAAACCAACTACCCTCCCTTCATTTACCCACGAAACCACCTTAGATTTCCTTTCCCACCCTAAAAAACCAATCATACGGATATGATTCTAGAGAATCGGGGTGGTTCGAGGGTTTGGGGGATGGTTTCAATGGTAGGGAAGATGTTTGGGGTGGTTTTGTGTCATAATTAACCAAACTCCACTCATCTTGTAATTATCAAGGGTATATGGTACATTTTTGTGAAAACTCATGGGTATAAGGTTTATTTTAAAAAATGCAGTGGTAAATGGTGAATTAACTTAAAACTCAGGGGGTAAATGGTGAAAAAACCGTTATTCTAAATTGTCATGGTGTGTGGTTGAATTGTAGTTTGTGGGGGTCTTTATTAGTTGGAGCCTTGGAGGAGTGTGATTTGGTAATTGGTGGTGGTTGTTTCATTAGTAAGGAGTTAAGATGGCTAGCTTGTTTAGGAAATTTAAGATGTCAAAAACCAATGTCTCTTCTTCCAATACTAACGAATCTGAACCTCCATTACCTATAATAAAATTCTTTGCTTACAATCGCAAAGAGCGGGCCAAGAGATTGGCTTACAATACATGTTCTTGAAGAGGTGTTTAAAGCTAAGGAATAAACTAAAGATGTCTAGAGATAAACAATGCAGGGGAATGGTGACCATCATTACGTAAAGTTTAAAATTTAAAAGTCACCTTAATATGTTGGTCCCCGTGGGCTAGGGCCCGAAACATTGAGGCTTTTATAGCCCGCTCCTTCATCGAGGAGACTAGTTGCCCCAACCATGTATAGTTGGAGGGTGAAGGGTTGGCACCAAATAACAAGTATATAGGCAAGCAAAGGGTCATATACACAAGGGACAACTAACAAGACATCAAAATTTGGGAAACAATCACAAACGTAACTTAGCCATAAATATTGATTTCATCATTTTGAGAAAGCATGAGAAACAAATAAGTGAGATTTCTCACCTGATAACCACAATTAAGGCATATACAGAAATAAAGAAACCATAACCAAGCTAGAAGCTTAATCTAAATGCAGAAAAGAAGGTCTGCAACCAAACATCTTTTAATGGAAGATTTGGAGTGCATAAGTATAAATTGGCCACCAAAATGCACATGCAATTAACCGGCTCAAGAACAAATGAAGATCAACCTAAATTGAACATTAAATTACCCAACTTTACTTAATTTATGACTTGATTGGGTCTCACCCAACCCCTAGCCAAGAGATTGCTCACAATCCATGGTGTAGAACAAAGTGCTAACAATGATATCAAAGGAGTTTTTTTTTAGTATTATTATTGTTATTGTTATTGTTATTCGTATTCGTATTTGTCTTCAATAGATAAGAGTTAGAGATCACAAATTAAACCTCCAATATGGATGAGAATTGCTGAATTTAAGAGAATAGTCCTTGAATTCGTCTTTTACAATTATTGAAATTAAGATTTCCAAAGCTAAATTAACTAATAATTCAAATTAAATGAAGTTCTAAGCACAAACAAGAGGAAGAGAGCCTAAGATAACTGTCCATAAAAAATAAGCTAAGGGGTTGTCCCCCAAATTACGAAGAGAACTCCGTCAGAAAAATCGCAGAAAAGCCTTGGCGTGGCCGCAACTCCTATTGGAGAAGCTGCACTATCTTCAATCAGGCTTGGGGCAGAATGTTCAGCGTTCAGGAGGAGAGGGCTCTCCAAATAGATGGAGAGGCTGCGCCTTTTATTCTCTTCAATTCTGCCAAGCTGAGGCAGCAAGGTCTGTAGCAGGGTGGAGAGGCCGTACCATACACTTGGAGAGTACTTTCCTCTAGGAAATCCGAAATCCTACCAAGGGGAGCAGGAACTTTTGATGTCAGGAGAGGTCGCGCTTTGACTGGGGTGATGAATCTTCAGACTGCAAGTCTTTCTTTGCTAATTGGCAGGCTAAGCCACCATCATTTGGTCATTAAACCAGAATGCGAGACAAACCCTAGGGAATCACAAAAATGCCAGTAAGTTGCAAAAATTCTACAGATTTAATGAAACACTACAAAGTGAAAGAAAAATGTTTAGGAAGGAGTAAATAGAGAGAAAAGGATAGAAAAGAGAACTAAAAATACTACGCAAAGTGGATCAAAAATCCACTTATCAGCAGGGTCCAAGATTTGAACAGTTGAACCACTGAGTTAGTACACAAAAAATATGAAAATAAAAATCCAACCGTTATATAGAAGGCAATTGCCCTGTCTCAAACATACATGAGGTAAAAAAAAAAACTGCTGTATTTGTAGTTCTGCTGTATGCCATGTTCCTCTTCCCCATTTCTAGTAGTTCCTTATTCCCCCTAATGATTTGCCTCTCACGTGCAGCTAAGGCAGAAAATTACATCCGCTACTTCAGCACTTAAATCTGTTTTTGGGCAAGAACAGCCACCTCAAGAGGATGCTGTAAGCCTGACCTTTTATGTTGACAGTTCCTTTTACCTTTTCTTGTGAATAAGCTGTATATGAGTGCCTATGTCAAACTTTAGAGAAGAAGTTTAGAGTAAATGTTTTCTGTATGTATTACGATATTCACAAGGTATATATATACAACCTAGGAGAAGAGAATAGGGCTTAACATCGGCCTCGGCCCAATAGCTAAATACAATATAAGGTCTAACAGCCTACTTCCTTTTTAAATTTTAGGCTGGCAAATTGGAGAAGCTACGTGAAAGAATGATTCAAGTGCGAGAGCTATTTCGGGATACAGAGTCAACAGAGTTTGTCATAGTCACTATTCCAACGGTAAGGATGTGGTTTTAGTGTAAAGCATTTTGTTGTCATTATGTATCATCTTTGATTAGTTTTCATTTGACCTGTAAATTACTGGGCATGATGCTCCATATCAAAGGTATTCTCTTGATATTTAGTTGTATACATTTGTTCTTGGCATCATATTTGACGCATTTAATTACCCCACTTAAATGAAAATCCATTTCCCAAATGTTTTGGGAGTGGAAATGGAAATATATGCTCAGAGAACAAGACATTTCAGAGCAAGAATGGTAGCTTGAGTGTGTAAAAAAGCATCTTGGTCTGCAGTTTATACTTTCCTATCCTAGCAAGGTCCATTTTTTTTTGATGCTCAGCTTCTACTCTGCTTTCAATCACCTTCTCTGTGAAGTATGAAGTGACCCCCAAATGAATTTTCTCCAGTGACCCAATGTCTCGCTTATATCTGTATTAATCAACCACCCCATCCATCCTCTCCATTCTCCAATAGCTAAACAACTCTTGCTGATCTAACATTTCTTTCCTTGACCTTTTAACTTGTTTCTCCAAATCACTTAGTATTTTGTTTTATTTCTTTTTGAAATCTTTTGCTGTTTCCGGCTTTTCTGCCTTTTGGTGTCTTTTCTGGCCAAGTCTCCAGTATTGCTGTCTTCTGATCTCCTTTTTTCTATATTTGTAAGTTTTTTTTTTTGCAGTTGTGATGTGCAGATTCTTCTCTATTTGTTTGATTGATTATTTGTGTTTGACCACATGGCATGGCCATTCCAGTTGAGTGGTGGGACCACATATATCTGTGTGCATTCTCCAATTTTCTTTTTCTATTTCAAAACACATTTCCCTTCTAGGAAAATTTGTATTTGCCAGTTTCTAGATTTCTACATTTTCACGTGATATTGTGTATCTTTGTTTTATTAGGTTTAGTATTTTTTTTTTAATCTTTATTGTAAATTTTGTGGTGGAGACATAAACCATTTCTTTTCACTAATGCAGGTCATGGCCATTAATGAATCATCCAGACTCTCTGCTTCTCTAAAGAAGGAAAATGTGCCTGTCAAGAGGCTTATTGTAAATCAGCTCTTGCCACCTTCTGCATCGGATTGCAAATTCTGTGCAATGAAGAGGAAGGTACAAATTTATTTCCTGTTACACACACATTTTAAAGGTTTTAGTTGGGTAATGTAGGCTTTTTTGGTAGATAATTTAGAAATAATAAAGTATATTGAAGATTGTGACAAACTTATAGTATTATTTTATTTGAACTTATGCTTCCTCCTTTTATTTTTTATTTTTTATTTTTTAATTGCATAATCTAGAGTTTCACGCTTGCCAATGCAAGCCATTAACATCTTTAATTTGCTTTTTAGTAAAAATGAAAAAAATTGATACTGTATATATTAAGACGAATATAAGATCGAAGATGATTATACTTTCCCTCATATGTTCAACACAAAAGATGGTCAAAGAGGAATGTCTAAATAGTGAATAGTCAAAATGGTCGAACTAATAAAAAAACGGAGGAGGTATCATTTTGTCCGAACTTACTTATCTAATTTTTTTTGTTGAATAAATAATGTGAAATTGTTTAAAAATTTCCAAACAAAACTTATTTTGTTTGAATTTATATTGTAATTCTGAACTTATTTATGCTAAACTTGTGAACTTTTTTTCTGAGCTGATTTTATCTTAACTCATCTGAACTTATTCTGTCTGAAATAAGATATTTTAAGTTAAAATAAGATGAAACAATCAGACCCTTAGTGGAAGGGCCCACATTATATGGGATTAGTGGAGAGAGTATGTAATGGACTGAAGATTAGATTAGAGAAAAGAGGGAGGACTGGAGGAGAAGGTATTTAGGGGGGAAAATTGTATAGTTAATGTATTAGTGCTGCAATTAAGTCAGGCGGTGTTAGGCATGTGATCACAGTGGTTGGATACTCCCAAAACAAAGCTTGACAAAATACAATGAAACTTCTCATCGGTGTCAGTCTGTCAGATTAGTAGAAACAAGGGAGGAGAAGATAATTTGGGGATAGTTAGATGACTGATTGTTTGGGGATAATTTAGTGGCGGAGCCTGGAATTTCAAATCGGGGGGACAAATAGACATCGCATAGTTGGAAAAATGAGTTAGAAAAAATCAATACTAAAACGCATAGATGGCACGAATAGTTGTTAAATACTACATTCGTTAATTATTATATACAATTTTGAAATTTTTTATATCTCATAAATAATACGCTAAACTTGCACATAATATTAACGGATGTAGTACTTAAAGTTTTACAACCAAAAATATCCAAAATAAGTAGTTAAAAAACAAACATCGATTCTATACCAATTCTTACTCTGAAAATATTTGCTTAAGCGTTCAAATTTTTTGATGTTTTCAAACATGAGATAATATTTTTAAAAATAGAATTAAAATATTGTAAAAAGATTCAACGAGTATTTAAGTAGTTGCAAGTTTAGCTATAGTCAATTAGTCAATTGGTAATTAATTTGGTATACATTTATACATTTAAAATTAAATGGAGGCTAAAAATATAGTCTGGAAGGGGAATTGATTCCGCGCTTCTTGATATGAAGAGGACTTTGTAATCAAAACAAACCACTGCGCCATCTTTATCATTATGACTATTAATGCACAATTTGTTACCCCCCTAGCCCCGCCTCTGGGATAATTAGATAATTGCATTTATGTCATACACTCTTTACCATGCGATCTCAGAGTGCTGGAGATGACTCCCTAATCAAAATAAAATGTAACTTCTCTTCAATGTTCATTATACATCCTCTGTAATTGATCTCACTAAACTCCCTAATGCCTTCCCAACCAAGCTAATACAAACTAACTCATTCACATTACGTAAAGTGGCTTACCCTATACTTGATGCATTACAGAGTATGTGTGAAAGAGAGTTTGTTGGGGATTACAGAGTATGTGTGAAAGAGTGTCAGTTGGGGCGAGGGGTGGGGTGGGGTCCATATCGTAGGGTTTGATTGGGTTAAACTTCTCATTGTAATTGGTAAACTTTAATGCTGTCATCCAAATTGGGAATACATGAATTTTGCTGGAGGGATATATTACAAAGTTACAATGAAGGGTCCTTTAACGACATTTGTGTGCTCAATGTAAACTTAGTGCTTGTTTTGTGGTTATGGGAATTAAATTCTTATGTTAATTTACATATAGAAAGTAACTTCATATAATTCCTTAAATTTGCTGAACTGGTTCGGGTGTCATGAAAATAACGGAATTTGCATTTCATGTGAATTGTGATTGAGGGTACTTCAACTTTTCATGCTATGTTAGGCAATTAGCATAGCTAAATTTAATGCTATCTCGATTATATTTGGTACTATTCTGATATACATCTTTCACTTGCGGATTTTTATGTCAATGGGTTATACATATGAATCCATGTCCTAACCTGGCATTGTTCTTGACTTCTTGTAATCTGAAAATTTTACAGGATCAGACGCGTGCACTTGATGTAATACAAAGTGATCCTGAACTTGCTCCCTTGACATTGATCCAGGCACCACTTGTTGATGTAGAGATCAGAGGCGTCCCGGCTCTTAGATTTTTGGGTGACATCATCTGGAAGTAAACTTCCACATCATTAATAGCATCGCAGGGCAGTATCCTCAAGGCTCAAGCCTCACATTCTCTCCATGAATGAGAGTGATAATATCTGAGGAATCTCTTTGTATACTTGCACCATGATACTGATGTCAATAGTGATTAAAGGACATTTGTTTTAGTTAGTGCTTTCCAGGCGCTGCTATCGGATGTTTTCAATGTAAATTAGAAGTTAAATCCATAGAACTATAGAAATTTAATGATTATATGGAAATAAGGTATGGTGGGTATATATTCCTGTTTGCTGTAAAACTTTCTCCAGCAGCAGTGGTATAAGAGACGTTTTATTAATGTTGGCCCTTGATCTTTTTTTTCCTAGTTAGTAAAAAGATCCTTTGTAATTTCATACTGTTTACAAAACATTTGGGTGGAATTTTGTTTTTAAATAAAGGTACCCTTGATATTTATTTATTTGTTAAAAAAAAAAAAAAAAAACAAATGGAACTCCTTTTATTAATCTAAAATCTAGCGTTGTATATGTTCTCACTTTAGGGTTTCTCTTTGGGAGGCTTTTCTGGTTCCTTTTAGGGATTCTTTCTTGGGAAGGTTTATTAGCCTTTTTTTTTCCTATACTCTTCTCCTTTTATATTTCTCTTTCATCTCTTTTCTTGTTTCAATTGTGAATCTTTAGAAGGACTTCTACTAGTGATTTTTACTGATTGTAAGCCATAAAAAACTTTTTACTCTCTTTGTGTTTTAATAACCAAATACGATGCCTGTGCGATGTACAATTTGTTTGAATATTTTAAAATAATTTTTCTATATATATATTTATGTGCTAAAATATATTTAGATAAAATTCCTGATATCAAAAGATAATATTTTATATTTAATTAATTTAAACCGGGAAATCTCATTCGCCAATTTTGCTTGTGTGTCATTTAAATTAGTTAATTCTAAAATAAATTAATAATCTCGTATTTAATTGGCTACCACTAAAATGTATTATCCTACATGCCGCGCGAAAAAAATTATATCCTATGTGGCTCTCTAAAAACTCAAGTGATGATAAATATGTTTATCAAACAACAAATGAAATGTTTCGATTACACTTTTGCTTCAAACTCAGCCTACCCTATCGTGTCACGTCGCAAATGTTCTTTCTACCCACAATTCAGTCTCACTAACTCTTTTGGTAATTTGTTGTTACAAGTTTGAACTTCGGATTTTCAAAAGATTGGAATTTTTCATGATGATTTTTTAGGGTTCCTTCTTGCTGAAACCTTGAAGAACAGACTAAGAGAGAAAGAGAAATACAAGGGTCAAAATTTTTTTTGGGCTCTTATGATCAAGTCGGGGAGTCAATGGTATTCATGGTGCCATTAAAGACAATAAGGGCTAAATGGTAAATTTTTACTAACGACGCACTAACGTTAAGGGTACTTTAAGGTCAAGGTGTGAATAGTACCAAACGTCACTGGTATTTGGTGACACTACAAGAAAAAGGAAAATTAGCAACTGATATTTGCGACTACCTTAATACTTAGTCGCAAAAAAATTTTTACAACGGAAAGAGACAGGTAATCGCAAATTTTGCAACTGATTTTGCAGAATTTGCTATGCGGTCACTAATTTGCAACTAATATTTGCGACTAACATAATATTTAGTCGAAAACACGTTTTTGCGATGGAAAGAGACCGGTAGTCGCAAATTTTGCGACTAATTTTGCAATAGTTGCAAGTTGCTATGCGGTCACTAATTTGCGACTAGTAATTATCACTTACGTAATTTTCTGTTGCAAAAAAAAATATTTTTTGCGACTAAAAGAGAGGAGTAGTCGCAAATTTTGCAATTACTTTTGTAGTATTTGCTAAAGTATTTGCTAATTTGCAATGCTCTTAGATTTTTTTTCAACAAAAATATAGTTGTTAGGTTAATAATATTGAAACTTTTATTTATTTATTTATTTATTTATTTATTTATTATTATTATTATTATTATTATTATTATTATTATTATTATTATTATTATTATTATTATTATTTTTGACGGGATTTATAATTTGTGATTAACATTGCGACTAACTCGGTAGTTTCTACCATTTTATGAGGAAATTACAAAAAATTAAAAACCTTAGCATAATGAGGAATTCTCCGCCTATAATAATATGGGTCATGAACGACTCTAAAAACATGCGTTTGTATTAATTTCCACTTATTATCGTGATACCAAAATGTTAATTTAGTAGTACCAACAAATGCAGAAATGTTTTATTGGTATCACTGTATTTTCTTATTGGTACCAATAACATCATGATTAAAATCTTAGTTTATCGTAATTGATTATAATAATATATACAAATATATTAAAATAATAATTACCATGTATCTTCTATTTCATTTGAATCTCCAACTTGGTTTACAACCATGCCAATCACATCTTGTAGGACAAAGTGATATACGAAAAAAAAAAAATAATAAATAAAAAATTAAAAAAAATTAGTTAAACAAATGATAACACTATAGATTTTTTTTTTTTAAATAAAAATTGAAAATATGTAAAATATATACCGGGGAGTGTTGCATTACTATATAATTTATTTAAATGTTGCAATTAAACAAAATCAAATCTATGCAACGGAAATTTATTATTATCTACAACGCCCTTGAGAGTTGTATTTTGAAAAAATTGTATCATTATCTTGTTATCGCTCACATCACGATATTCATTCTTTTTAGGTACAAAAGAAAAATATCGAATTGTGTAAACTTTGCCTTCAATCAGTTTAGAACGAAATTGTTGGACAAATTTTCCTTTGATTGAAGCATGGACATAATCACCCTACATATGCAAAAAATATTGTAAGTTAAAATAATATTGTAAGATCTACAATAAATTTTTTAAAAAAATATTATATATTCAATGAATTTAAATTGAAAAGTATGATCAAATTTAAAAAAATAAAATTAAAGGCATACCTCTTCATCAATTAAACCTGTCCAAACTAATCAAACTATTATGTTTCTGAAAGTTCAAAACATCAAAAAGCCTTGATACGCTTACTTTAATTTTCCAATCATTTTTGGAAGAATTAAGTTCTCGAATCGACAAAGTAGACCTAAGAAAACAATGCAATGAAAAAAGTAGTTAAAAATAATATTACCAGTAACTACAATTTGGAAAAAGAATAATTGAGTTTAAGGAATTAGACGTAAATTTTCTTAAACCACAATATAAATCTAAATAAAACACAATACAAAATCCTAAATTGCTTTGTATGAAGTATTGTGTGATTATTTAGAGGTGTGTGAATTAAATTAATGCCTATTTATAAGAACAACAAATCATAAGATAATTAAAACAATTCATATCTTTTTCCTAACTTAAATTTTATCATTATTAAAATTGTAATCATTAAAAATTCCTAACAGTCTAAATAATAATGATAAAGAGTTTTTTTTAAAGGATTAATTTTTTGAAGTTATAAAAATAAAAATAAAAAATAAACAATTTATGGAGGTTTCAAAATATGCATTTGTATATTTTTCAAAAAAAAAAAATAATAAAAATAAAAATGCATTTGTATAGTTCTTTGAACCGTAGAAAGATAATGGTAGGGTAGAATTAATAATTTTTAAAAGGATTAACGTATTTTATTTGAAGAAATTAGATAAATCACTAGATTAGTATGATAATTTTGATTTTTAATTTTATCGTTTTATATCATCTTGACTTTTATAATTTAATATTTTAATAGTTTTCATCCTACGTGGCACACATAAATATGTGGCGCTCTATTTTTTTTTAAATAACAAAATCCTATGTGGCTTTCTAAAACCTCTGGGAAACTCCCCTCTATATATATTACCTCCGTGTTTTTTTAAGTGTTACACTTTGACTTGCACATAGTTTAGGCAATATAATTGACTTAAATAAAAAAAGAGGTAAGTGGGGTATTTAGAGTATTAAAAAATTGTAAAAGAAATATAATGGGGTTAATATTTTATCGAAAAGTAATGAATGCATGTGAGAGGAAAGATATAATAAAAAGTAGTTTTGGGTTTGGGTAGGGACAATGAGAGGAGAGAGATATAATATTTTAATGTAGCTTTTTGCCAAAAAATAAAGTGTAACACTTAAAAAAACACGGCCCGGAAATGGAAAGTTTAACATTTAAAAAAACACGGAGGGAGTATATTAGATTAGATTCTTCCTTTTTTGACCCAAAAAAAAAAAAAAAAAAATTACATGTTAATATCATATATTTTTGCTTTCATGGTCCTCACCTTATCTTTAATAAATCTCTCCTCTCACATTCATTACATTTCAATAATTATTTAATCCCACTATCTTTCTTTTACGTATTTTAATACTCTAATTAGTCCACTTACCTCTTATTTTTATACATTAATCAAATTGCTTAAAATAATGTATCGGTCAAAGTGTAACATTTATTAAAACACGGAGGGAGTAATTGCAATCATAAAATGGATCCCTTTTTTAAGAGGGTGGTTATTCTATTAGACTTCATTTCATTTTTTGTTCATCTGTCAAAAACGGTAGATTTAGGGTTTTATATTCTCCTGAAGTATCTAGAAAACCATATGAATATTTTCACTCAAACAACTATTTTTCTAGTGGATATCAAGTCGAATTAATGCTAAGCCACCTGCTGCATTGCATCGAATGAAGGGTTTTTTTTTATTATTTATTTATTTATTTTTTTATTAAGACGATCATTCATTGAATTTGCGATGTAACTAGTTCTAAGGTGATTTATACTTGTATTGGAATTTTAGATTTCCTAAGAATTGTTTGCAAGTGTCGTTTGGCTATCTTTCAATAATGAAATCCCATTTTTTTTCTTTAATAAAAACAAAATCTAGGTTTGTAAGTTCCCTCTAGCTTTTCTTTTTGGGAGGGGTTTCTTGGTTCCCTCTAGAGTTTCTCCCTTGAGAGGGTTTTCCTAGCCTCCAATTTTTTTTCCTCCTTAAGGTTTTCATTCTCTTTTCTTTCTTTTCTCTCCATCACTACCATCTCTTTTCCTCTTGGTCTCAGTTGTGAATCTTCATAGGGGCTTCCAATGGTGTTCTTACCGTTGGTAAGCCTCAATAACCTTTTAATTGCTTTCAATAAATTGATCTCATCCTTGAAATGATGATATTCTCTTGTGTTTATTTTCATTTTGTGGTTTATAGCGAGAGTGAAAGAAATATGTTTTATAAACTCCATAAGAATCCAGTAGGTCACATGAGTATTTTCACTTAAACGACTACGCATCAATGGATTTTAAGCGGAATCAAAACTAATTCACAAATTGTATCACTTTAGATGAGGTTTTATTAATGCGATTGTTGATTGAATTTGCGATAAATTTAATATTAAGGTGTTATGTAATTGTGTTGGAATTCTTGATTTCTTAGATTTTATATGTAAGTGTCGTTTGACTATATTTTATTAATGAAATTCCTTTTCTTCTTGTCAAAAAAAAAAAAAAAAACAAACCCACCTTTGTGTAAATCTTACATATGCAAATGACTCTTACTTATAAGCTTGAAAATAAAAATTAAAGAATGTAAATTTTTTATTAATAAATGTAGGTTTGAACCGACATTTGTACCAATATACACTACCAATCGATCTAATGAATTTGTTATACTAATTTTTTGTACAGTCTCTTCTACATGCACTTAGTTTACATTTGTACTAATGTAAATCGGGCCTTTTCACACGTGTGAACAGTACATGAAAAAAAGCTCAAAAGGTCAACAAACAACAAAGGTGAAAAAACAAATCCTTAAACAACAATGACAAAAAATCTCAAATCCTCAATCACCAACGCATGCATTATTCAATTTATTGAATTCGAATCGTAAGTATTTGATACAAGGTTTTCTATAGTAGCAATAACGAACTGGAGCTCCAAATTATATAAAAGCATATAAAAAAAAAAAAGGACTTGAAAGTCGAAATCAATAAAAACAAGTTAAATTTCTCACATTAGTTTTTGTTTACTATATTTTTAAGGAACAAAAACGCTAAGAAAGTTACTCTTAGAATCCAAAAAGTTACCCTTAATCAGACAAAATTTACCTTTAAATATACAAAAGTTACCCTTAGATTCCAAAAAGCTACCCTTAAACACACAAAAGATTCCAAAATGTTACCTTTAAACACACAAAATTACCCTGAAAGGAGAAAGACTAAAAGAAACAAAATGAAGGAAAAAAAAAAAACTAAAAAGAGAAGCAGTTATTTACAAATTCAAAATGAGTGGATCAAAGGCGAAAATTAGTTTAATTAAGATCTTCAGCTGGATGATGAACGACATGAACCTATGTAGATTTCTTCTTTTTTTTTTTTTGAATTATTTCCTGCTACCATCTTAGATAGTTATGATTTTTTTTTTTATTAAAATTGAACATTCGAAACATTTGAAAAATGTGTGAAATAACTCAGAAAATTGTGATGAAAGAGAAATAAGATAGAAATATGGTAATAGATAGAGGAATGTAGAAAATTAATTGAAAGATAAAAAACCAAAAAGAAAAATCTTGAAAAAGGTTTTGAAATTTAAAATCAATGGAGTTGGTACATGTGAATATATAGTAGCAGGCCCAACTTTACCGAATTCTGTCTCCATATAGTAAAATATTGTATATTAGGCATTTTAAAAAAATTATGATATACAAATGACATAGAGGCATTTAAAAGGGAGTATTATACTTCATTTGCTGATGAATAACAAGGGGCATATAAGTAATTACATGTGTACATGAGCAAATGTATATCTTGAAATAAGAGTAGTACCATTAGGTGAACAAATAATTCCACTCTAATTCTATATACACATGTAGTGGTATAATATACGCATACATTATATGATACCAGTGGATATCCAATGATAGTAAATATATACTTTTAGTGGAACAATTAGAATGCGATAGCCATCACATGATGACAATTTGACCAAAAAATAGGTGGGGTTCACCCACCTACCTCTCTATTCCTTGCTTTCCCTTCCTAATACTTTTACATACAATATTTAATTATTGTTATGTATTTGCAATTACATAACTATACTAAATTACTTCTTCCTTAATGACCTGCAATTTGAATATCGAAAAGAAAAAAGTGGCTTTTTACATGTGCACAGAGTATATCTATATCTATAAGAGGAAAAAAAAAAATTGGTTTTTACGTGGTAAATGTGGGTTTTTAAGGAAGGTATAGGAATATATTAAAGAAATAAACCCCTACGTATATATTAAGGGAAAAATTGGGTTTAAGGAAGGTATAGAAAGAAATTAAGGAAATCAAGGGGTGAAAATTGAGATAGATTATACTACATGTTAAATTAAAAAGAAAAACTAAAAAATCATTGCGAGAGGTACAACTAAATAATTATAATTCATCCAATACCATAATTAATGAACCATTACCAGATAGAAATAAATTAAGGTCCACCATTTCCATCTCGTTGCGAACAATAAGCTTCACACCCTACCTGACAACGAGGTATGCTTGCACCTTCAACTCGTAGGCATCCTGGCATGCATTCTTTAGCACAATCTGAAATCGCTTCGCTCACATTAGTATTATTAATAATGATCAATGTACACATGAACAAGAATAAAACCATATATTTTCTACAAGTCATTTGGTTGTATTTTAAGGTTCTCATAATAAATTCAAGTATCATAGATTAATAGCATATTTTAATGGAAATTAGAATCAATATTTTATATAGAAAATAATTCATATATGTCTATATATATTAATAAGGATTTTAACTAAATATACAGAAGAATTCTATGATTTCAATGGCATGGAGTGAAACTTGCAAAAATATAAGGGCATAATTTTGATTATAGTAATTTGTTCTAATGATATATAAATAGTGATGTGTCAAAAAGTAACACCACATTTATCCTATATATGTACGCATATTAATAATTAATTTTTATTCAAACTAGTTTTCAACCATATGTTATTACAATGTTATTTTCATATATTAATAACTATATACTAAAAGACACACCAGCAATGACACGTGTCAACTCCGGGTGTGTCTTTTTTCTTATTTTTTTTAATTTAAAAAAATTTATTTAAGAAACAAATATTTCTAAAATCACCTACATAGTATAATAGAATATTTGATGTATCTTTCTAAAATAAAACATATTGACAACTGTAAACTTAAGCAATAAAATAAAAAATAATATCCTTAACATAACTATTTATGGACTATTTTTTTTGTAAGAAAGACATATTATGTAATATGCACGTTTATTACAAAAACATTATATATATTTTTTTCTTGATTAAGCTACAAGCTTAAACAATGAGTTGTGAATATCAAATTATAAAATGATACCTTTTTTTTTTAATTTGATTGAGTAATTTAGGATTTCAAACAATTAGTACTCTATGGATACTTCAATAATGCTGGAAAAACTTGTGCGGAACATAACAGTAATAATAAAAATTCCTTCCTACTTTCTCTCTCTAAAACGAGAGTATCTCTCACTACAAAGTGAGTTTCCAAGCTAGATCAGCTAGGGTTTATACTAATTCTGTCCTCTCAAGGCAGTCAGTTTCCTTATTTGATTTTCTAAGATCTTCTTCAGGCTGCTAATCGAGAGTAGGTTCTATTAGCTCCTAGTAGGTGAGAAAGAATCCTTTTGCTGGTTTGCTTCTGTTTGTGAATAATCTTCCACTTTTGCAACTTCCAAGGAGTTGCTTTATCTCGTTCTTGCAAAGAACTCCTCGACTTCTAGGAAAGGCTTATTCTTTTTTATTTATGTTGGTTATGGTAATACAGCTGTTGGGCTTGGTGTTTTTGCAACTGCATGCAACCAATACAAGTGAAGCATTTATTGTCCTCAATGCTCACTGGTGCAGATTAATATAGGCAAAGGCGGCTACTTAGGTCTGTATATTTATTTCTCCAGATCTTGCTCCCCATGCTTGGAAAAGTGCTTCTTCCAATACGCTTTGAGGGGCTATATATGTGAAGCATAAACTTCAGTTTCTTCTCAACTTCTTCTCATTACTCTTGTTTTTATTTATTTCTCCCCTCTGTTCTTCTAAAACATTCTTCTTATTCCTCCCTTCTTTTCTTCTATATTATGTTAGTTATGAGCAAGCAAACAAATTTTTCTGGTAGTCATAATAATGAGCAACAGAACCAAGATCAGCGTGGGGGGTCCCTGATTCCTCCTCCACCAGATTTCGACTTGGCTAATAGGAATATTAATTTCAACTCCTGTGTTATTGGGGTCTTTGTTGGGCCCTAGCCGCCCTCAAGCACATTCGTGCAACTGATTGTAAACTCGAGATGGATGAGGAGGGGAGAAATTAGGGTCCACCATTCTAGGATTTATTTTTTATTTGAATGCAGGAATAGACAAGACTAGGAGGGTCTAATCCGCCTTAGCACCACAGTCATTGATGGCAGAATTAATAATTTAAGGGGGTATCAAACCGACATGGTACCTCAACAGATGAATTTCAGCCTAACAAGCCTATGGGTAAGAGTTTACGGACTGCCCCTTTCCTACCTTACTTTAGGGTGGGCAAGACAAATCTTTAGGCACATAGGGTACGTTGAAGAGATTGATCAAGAAGGGGATAACATACCTCTTCAAGCCGAGCTCATGGCAAGAGTACTGATTGATCTTTCCATCCCATTAATCCCAGCGTGTTTTATACCTTTAGAAGGGGATAGGGTGATTTAGGTCTACCTTTGGTATGAAGGTCTTTTTAGATTTTTCAAACTCTATGGATGTGTAGGGAATTCAACGTCGAGATGCGCCATTCATCCTACTATTGCGAGAAGAGGTGTAAGGCGAAGGCTGGATGAGGTCAAAGAGGATGGAATACAGGTATTATACCGACCTGCTGAATATCCTTTTTATTCTAACTTTATTCGAGGTTTGTCGTATATGTACAGGTTTCAAAACACGAATGCGGACTTGAGGCATCACAATGTCCCAGAGGATATCCCTTTTTACAGGAGAATCCCAAGGGAGGAGTTGGTGTTCAAAGATGGACAACCTTTTAAATGTTTTAATCATCAACATCCAACACAAGAAAGTGACGATAGTGATGAAACTGAATTCTTTTATTCAGGAGAAGAGGATCTATCAGAGGGGCAATCACTTGAGGAATCTGAGTTGGTGGAGGCTGAAAGAGCACAAATTTAACCAGATGTGGCTCTTTCACTAGGAAGAATACTCGGGCTTGGTAATGACCCATATGTCGAGTTCACCCAAGGAGGGGGAAGCCAAAACAGGAATGAAACAAATTCTAATCAACAGAGGGGGTTGTTTTTTAATCGACTAAGTCCGTTTCAGGGATGGGTGTCACTTCGGTTCAGAATGGAGAGAGTTATATTCACCATATCAATAGCCGAATTCCAGAATATCAATTAAATTTTGAGTATTGGAGGCAAAGAATGAAATCTAAATGGATCAGATTCGGGGATTGTCCCACTTCTATGATGCATAGAAGGGTTAAACAACGACAACTTCACAAGGAAATCCTTACGCTGAAAAATGAAGAGGATATTTGGGTGGAGGGGCAACAAGAAGTCGAAGAGGTAGTTTTAAAGTCGATTAAGGAAGTTTATAACCCTAACATCCCTAATAGCCATGAGGAAGATATTGATCTGCTCCTTCGACAATTAGATATCCCAGTGATCTCATTAGAAGATAGGGAATAGCTGGATCGGCCGTTTACAGACGAGGATATCAGGAAGGCGATATTCGACATACATAAGTCTAAATCTCCGAGGCCAGATGGGTTTACAGCGGATTTCTTACACATCTATTGGAAGGAGGTCGGACAACTGGTTGTGGATAGTGTGCAATAATTTTTGAGGACGAGAATCATGCTTAAAGAGTGGAACCAGTCACTGCTAGTCTTAATCTCGAAGGTTAAGGTGCCAGAACTGGCAAATCAGTTTCAGCCTATTAGTTTGTGCAATACAATGTACAAGTGCATTTCTAAATGTCTAGTCAATAGACTCAAGACTATTCTACCAGACATCATCTCTAAAAATCAGCATGCGTTTATTCCGGGTAAGTATATGGAAGATAACATTCTTCTAATTCATGAGGTTACGCACCTTATAAATTCAAAGAAGGGATCTAATTTCACAAAGGTGAAGATTTATATGTCAAAAGCCTATGATAGAGTTGACTGGCTCTTTTTGCTAAAGGTGTTACAGGCTTATGGTTTCTCGGATCACTGGGTTAAGATGATTTCGCAGTGTGCCTCGACGGTGAGCTTTAAAACTATTATCAACAGGAAAATGACCGAGGTTTTCACTCCGCATTGTGGTTTAAGGAAAAGGGACCCCTTATCACCATATATTTTTTTTTCTGCATGGACATTCTTTCAAGAATGTTAACTTGGCAGAATCAATTCAAGGGGCTAAGAGTGTCAAGACGATCACCTTCTATTTCCTACCTATTCTTTGCAGATGATGCTATGTTTTTATTTAAAGCAACTGAGGAGTCCTGTAGGTGCATTAATAATATTCTTCAAAGGTTTGGTAAAGCTTCGGGTCAACAATTGAATCTGCAAAAGTCTTTTGTGAAGTTTTCTCTGAGACTGAATGAGAGAACGAAAGTGACCTTAAAAGGTATTCTCTCGATGACAGAGACCAATAATATGGGAATTCATTTGGGTTCTCCAATTAACATACAAGGAAAGAAAAGAGACTCCTTTCAATATCTGGTAGATAAAGTACCGGAGAAAATTCTCTCATGGGCATCCCTTAACCTTTCTCAGGCAACAAAACTAATTCTTATCAACATGGTCTTGGTAAGTATTTCATCACATGTTATAAAGTGTCTGAAACTGCCCCAGAGTAACGCGAACAAGATTGATTCACTTATCACAAGATTTTGGTGGTCGAACAAAGGAAATAAGGGAATGCACTGGGTCAATAGGGATGTTATTCAGCTACCAAAGAGTATGGGAGGATTAGGCATTAGGGGAACTTCTAACCTAAACGATGCCTTGCTTTTCAAGCAAGAAACGAAAATGCATCTTAATCCACAACTGCTACTTTCTAGGGTGCATGGATGGTGTCAAAGGTGTGGCATTTGCAATATGGCAAGGCCATATAAAGGGAATGGTAATATGTCTTTAGGTAGATCTAGCTTGCAAAGGTCTGTTAACTCCTTCAAGAAGGGGTTTGCTTGGAAGGTTGGCAATGTTATGAGTATAAAGGCTATGAGCTTGCCTTGGGTTCAAGGGGAAATTCCGACTGTCAACTCAACACAGACTCTGAGAACTGCAATGAAGTGGAAGGTTAGTGATTTCATTGATATTGAGACTATGACTTGGAAGGCAGGGAAGGTGAGAGAGTTCTTTGAGTGGAAGAGTGCTAAGGACATCTTAGCTATGGAGCTTTCCCCGAAGATTGATGAAGATTACATGTATTGGAAACATCACCCGTCGGGGTGTTACATTGTGCTGACAGGTTACTATTTCCTCTCCAAAGAAAAGGGTATGGAAAGGCAAGACTTTTCGCATACAGATCAAGACTTTGTGAAGCTAATATGGTGGTTGGACATCCAACCAAAATGGAAGCTCTTCATGTGGAAGCTATTTCATAACAGTATAGTAGTTAAGACAAACCTTGAAAGAAGAGGGATACAAGTTGAGGAAGCTTGTGACTTCTGTGGGGTGGAAAGAGAGGAAATCCAGCACCTCTTTCGGTTTTGTGATCTAGCAAAGGAAGTTTGGGGAATTGGGTCCCTGACTATTTTCTCTAAGATTCTTGAGTCCATTTCTTTACGGGAATGGATTCAGCACTATATCCTGCTATTTTATAGCGAGGATGGTAAACACAGTATGCGTATTATGACCTTTATCACAACCCTGTGGGGGTTATGGAAAGCCAGAAATGAGAAGGTTTTCAATGGGGCGAGGGGGAGTACGGGCCTAGCAACGGAATTCATCAACAGGGCCTTACAGGATCATGAGAACTTCGTTCAGGGCATGAAGATGGTCTAGAGGGTGATGTTAGGAACGATCCTAGTCACCCTCCGGGGTTCTTCCAAATCAAGTTGGGGAGGGACAAGACCGAATATGATAGGTTCATTGTGGAGGTGGATGGTGCATGGGATAAACATTCCACAAGGTCAGGGATAGGATGGGTTGTCACAGATAATGGAAACGCTAACACGATTATGCAAGGAGGAGGGAAGCATGGGGCTGCTTCTTCTGCGCTTCAATGCGAGGCTTGGGCGTGCCTGGAAGCGTTAAAATGGGCCAAAGCAAGAGGGGAACAGGGGATTTTAATCCTGACGGATTCAGTTGCGGTAATCACCAATCTACAAGAAGGGTGAGGTAAGGATGTCTCGATAGCTTGGACGATAAAAGAAATCAAAGAAGTGGGAGGAACGTTCCAAAGGTGCGCAATCTTAAAAGTCCAAAGGGACCAAGTACAAAAAACCCACAACATTGCAAAACAATGTCGGCTCACTATGTCTAACTTTATGCATAGTTTTTAGTTTGTTTTGTTTTAGATCTTGTAAAAAAAAAAAGGGATACTTCAATAATACTTGTCAAGAACGACACATGTTGATTATTCTTAGTGTGATTTTTCCTGTCATTTTTGTTAATTTTCAGCATTCGATCAATTGACATGAATATAACACATGAAAGTCAATAAACATAATATAGTGTTAACTTTAACTATAGTTATTGAAAATTATTGTGCATGGCACGGGATCTAACCTAGTACAAGAAATAATTAGGCCTAAGCTTAAAGAAAAAACTAGTAATGGGCTATAATACATTGTGTTAACAAAGACTCTGTAAGATTTATATAGATCGTTGATCCTGATCTCAGAGGGGCTCATCTAAGCTACAAAAATCAAGTTATTATAAAAAGACATTCATTTTTTTAACAGAAACTCCAAAAGCTAACCTATATATTAATGAGGTGATGACAAATAGCTTAGTTGGTCGTTGCTGCATGTTTTGGTATGATCAACCGTTTCCCATGTGCAGTAACAATTAGTCTAGGTACTTGAAGATTGACAACCTTCTTTCATATATAATGAGTGAAGGAAATGATGAAATCAATGAGAGTAAGCTTCAAGACCTGAAGAACATGAATATTTCTAGAATAGCACTGTACAATTTAAAGAGTACATAAATTATTTTAATAAACTCTAGAAGTATTCTAAACCCTTAAAAGATACTTATTTTATTATATATTAAAAAAAACTTATATTTATTTATACATATACGTTAAAAAGAAAAAAAAGGGAAATGTGATATTTTTATGCTCTTGTTCTTGTATTTTAACGGGGCGTTTGGTAGTAGGAATGGGATTAAGTGGGATAAGAATGTGGGATAAAAAAACTGGAGTTAATAGATGGGATAAGGATAAAAATAATGCATTCCATTGTTTGGTATGAATTGGGATTAGATTAGAATAACTAATAAAAATACAAAAATACCCTTACTATCCTTTCTTCACCCTCTTTTTCTTTCTCTTTCATTAAGGGTAATAATTTCTTTTACCCATTAAATTTAGTCCCCATCCCTTATACCACCCCCTTAGTTACTAATTTGGAGGGATAACTCCCTTTTTTATCCACATCCGCCTATCCCCCTTCATAATCCCCATCACTCTAAACAAACAAAACACTTGTTTAATCCCTCCTCTTTTATCCTATTCCCCCTGTTTTATCCCTCTAAACAAACACCCCCTAAGTTTGCCGCACATGTACGAGTTTTGACACAAAGAATATCATTATTTATGATGATTAATTTTGTTTCTTTTACCCTTTTCATAAATCCAGTGAAGAGCTTTACTCGTAATTTGGTATTATGAAGGTAATCACATGTGTTATTTTTTTTTAAAATTTTTTTTTAGAGATGTTTGCTTATTATTATTATTATTATTATTAACAGAAAACCTACAAAGTCAATAAATTTACAAGAAATTGGTGGGAAGCCGAGATACAATTTGGGCCCCTACCCCTCTAGCTATAGTAAACCCGATCCTGCTGGAAATGTGAGCAGCTGCACGAGCACCAATATCCTGAGTCTTAGCGAACACCTGTACCTGCTTCAGCAACGCAATAGCATTCTTCTCTAATTCCCCCAACGAAGAAAAGGAGAAAGGAAGAAAACCATAGCCAATAGCCCTGCAACGCGCCCCATACTTGTCCCGCTTTCGCTGAGCCGCCGCCGACACAACACGACCAGGAACGAAATCAGACAACCCCGATTGCGTTAAAGGTGAAGACCCCCTCAAGTGAATATTATTATTATTATTATTATTATTATTATTATTATTATTATTATTATTATTATTATTATTATTATTATTATTATGAGTAATCACACAAACTTCTTTGATGATGTTTGATTAATTTGATTGTATTATTTATTATATGTGATAACTCTATCAATGTTTTGGAGTTGTTTGTTTATAATTTAATTGTTATTGGAATTGTTATGTTATATTTTTTTTTATTGATTTTGTACTCTATATTATCATGTGTAAATTTTATTTTGCTACTCGTATGACCAATATTATATGTATATGATTAGTGTGAGGTATCATATGATTTAATTATCGTATTTATTTATGTGTTAGTTTCCTAGGGTTTTGATGTTGCTTCTCTAGGGAGTATTGATATCAAGGTTTAGGGTTACTAATATTATTATTTTGGGTTGAGATTCAATAAATTTTGGGTATTAGTATTAGCCCTATAAGAGTTGAGATATATATAAATCGAATATGTCATTATATATGAATTGGGAACCTATGACAATACTGAGATAATATTTATTATCATGCGAATGCTTTTTTTTTTTTGTTTTTTTTAATCAAGTATGAGATTAAAAGGTTGAGAATTATTATCTTATTCTTGGTTTGAGGTTTGATGTTAATTACCTTAATCCTTGGCATGTTGGTAAAGAGATAATGATCATGAGTTAAGAATGAGGTAAAATCTTTATTATGTATTTTTCTATGGTCCCCTATAGTGGGAATTGACCCATATGTGGTCTGGTTTAAGGTTTTTTTTTCTGGTTATTAAGAGTATTCTATTTTTTTTTTATACTTGTTAGTTTGTTATTCGAGTTACCCATGTCCAAGGCTAGGTATAAAACAAAGAGCGTGACACATTTATGGGACAGATTAGTTGAATAAAGGTTCGTATTATTATTTAAGGTTTAGTTGACAAAGGTTATTTTCCAAGCACAATGTGTAATGTAGTTTGAACTACATTGTTTAATTGAGCTACCAATGTTAACTATTCTATTATTCTCTAAGTTATGATATGTGATGATTACTCAGCTTTTTTCTAACGTGTGTGTGTGTTTGTTTGTTCTGTTAGATATGTTTGTGGCCATGTCTTTTTATTATGCTAGCCCTACGACGATCTATTACGGAATTTGTCCTTAATGGTGAGCAGTCAAGTTTGTTTGTGCAGGTTTATCAAGTGATCGTAGCTAAAGGAGGTCAAGTGTTTCGATTAGTATGCTATAACAAGTTTATAAAGTTGTATAAATAGTTTGCCTAATTTATAAGGTTGTATTATTTGCATTTTGTAAACCTTAACACTTAAGATGTTGTCGAATGTGGCGTTAATACCTCCGATTTAGGTGTATGCTTCCACAATTTTATTCAAAGGTTGTTTATTTTTCCTTTAATTCATGTTTATTATCAGCTAGTAAATTGGGGGGTGTTACAACGCATGCGCCTTTCTCTTTGCGGTCGAGCCGTTTCATAGTTCGGGCTCTGATGCAGTTCTTTTGGGACACCACCAACACATTCCATTTTCCTTGGGGCGAGATGAATATCACTTCCCTGACAAGGGTAGTGTAGACACCCAAATATGTCTCTCCAAAACCAAACCCAGTGATTAATACCTTTCACGAGGCTTGATTATCGAACAAAGTGAAAGTGTGGATGTCTAATGATGAGGATGTTTTTATTAAAATATTTCTCTTTCCGTTTTCAAAGAATATTCTTTTATTACTCCTATTTATGAAAAATAGCCAGTTCAATTTAGTTTTGTCCATAATATGGGTCTAATAATAGTGTAGTTGGATTGGGCTCAAAAAGAGGTTTACAATGATATATTATAGTTTAAAGGAAATTTGTACTTATAATCACGCTTAATAAGATAATTAATAATCTTTTTTAGGGTTGATATGATTATAATTCAAGTGATCGCCAATAATAGTATTGTTTGTGCATTAATATTCAACCAACATAGATTAAACAGATTAAGGGTAAACCTATTGATTGTATGTTAATCAGAAAGCGCACATGAATACGATAAGAATAAAGTAGAAGCCTATTTTTAGGGCAAGTTCAATCTCTTTTACGTTTGATTTGTACCTTCATCCCCGAATTACCAGTAATGGTTCCAGACCTATTGGAGTTAACGATCTCCTGGATCGTTAAAGGGTGTAACTTCACCCTGTGAACGGTTTACAAGTTCCTAAAACTTATAAGCGACTCTTTTCCTCTAGCTTCCTTCCCTTTGGACGCCACCATGCTTAAGTGTATGATTACAGTGGGGCTCAAGTGTGGGTCCACTGGGGAGGATTTATATTTTAATTCCTAGAATTTATTTTGGCAATGACACTCAAAAAGTTCTAAGTATTTCATGTGCGTAATTTTGATTGACATTATTGGCATAAGCATAAAAAGGTTCTCATTGGAAATAACATCCGTAATGAGTTAAAAACATAGGATTTTTACACGTAGGAATCTAGGGAAATATCTTTCACAACTAAAGTCGAAATAATGCTACGAAAAACTGGAAAATTCAAGAACAGAAAGCTGTCGAGGCATGTAGGAATTAACTATGAGAAAACAGCATCAGCGCCAAACGATGGCGCTGTCGCTTGGCGACAAGCTTGTCGTCTGGCGACAGTGCCAACGTTTGGCGACAACGTTATTTTCTCGCGCCAAATTCTTCCACTACCGAGCAAGAAATCTACCTTGTTTTGACTAGTTTTCTAGTACTGTTTTCTCGGTTTTACTTCCTGATTGAGTTTTTTCCTTTTTTCTGAACCCATATGTGTTCTACATATGTACATAACCCTCAGGGAATTCGTGCTCCATCTACCCGATTGAACGCTCCTGGAAACGAAGGGTACATCCGAGATTGTTGAATTCACCTCACCAAACCTTGGAAGCAAGTTTAACTCACGGGGTCCCATCCACATGCGCCAACCCTTCCAAAGGTAAGGCTTCCGCGCGATGCATCTGGACTCCCAACCATAGACCCTCTTTGACTAACCCATATCCTGAAATTTAGAGAACTAGAGCCATGGTTAGGTTGTAAACTCATTGCATCATATCGTGACTATATGACTACTTGTGCATTATTTGTATTGCATATTATATGTGTTTTTCCCTAATAGTTTGTTTAACTTGTGTGCGAGTTAAATAAATAAAATAATGACTAAAGGACTTTGCTAATTTAATTAATTGATTAATTAATAAATGATTAAAGTCTAATAAATTGATCAAACTTGACTTAGTACGACTTTTAGGCTAATCCCTTTAGATCAAAGTACTAGAAATAGTCCCAGATTGATGTTCTAGATTGGCGCAGAGATTTGGACTGTGGTGCCACACGCTAGTGTCCAGATCCAGGAAAAAATCTCGTCGTCTAGCGTTGGCTCTCGGCGTCTGGCGACGATACTGTCGTCTGACGACAACCTTTAATTTTGCTTGAGTCTTCACGACGAGTCAGTCTAATCAACCTGCTAATACGATTTAATAAGTTTAATAATGGCAGTAATTATGTTCAGTCTTTAATCAAGTCTAGGCACATAATCCCATGGTCTCACAAAAGAGTAAAAATATGTCACTCACATTCACTATTAAAGCACACATATAATATGTCACATCTTGACCATGTCTAGAGAGTCTTCTATGCACGTCTTTTTCGTCATTTTTTAGGGGGGTAAGTCGGATATTAATCCTCCAATGAAACTATACTTGATTAAACCCTTACTTGATCTTCAAAAGTAGACCCTATTTTTGCTTTTTTGTTTTTAAAATCAATAAAGTCAAATCAAATTCGATTCAAGTAATTAAAACAAATAAATGGTTTAATTTACAACGCTTGGTCAAGAAAGGAAGGGCGGCTAATCAAAGACTACATTTTCGTTCAGATACTCCTTTTTGACAAACCCATTATCGGAAAAGGAAATCTAAGAAGATCATGGCCTCTCAAGAAGAAGTTAGTGAACTCAAGAAGGATGAAGCCAGCCTAACCGAATTGATGAAGAACATAGCTCTTCAAGTTAATGACCCTGTAAGGCAACAACAAATGGAGCTCATGCAAGAAAGCTTGAGCAAGATATCCAATGATTACGGGTTCCAAGGTATTAGCTCTCAAGGGGTCTTAGTGGATAAGGAACTTCTTCCGAAAAAGTTCAATGCCACTGACATCCCTAAGTTCAAGGCAACAGACAATCCCTACTTCCACTTAAGAACATTTGAGACAATAATGAATATTAAGGGGATAGATAAGAAAATTTTCCGTACATTGTTTTCTTTATCACTTGAAACCATTTGTCAATAATGGTTCTTTTCCTTTGACAAGGAGAAAACCTCTTCTTAGGATGCCATTGTAAATGCTTTTATTGATAGGTACAAGTGAAATATTCAAGTTGAAACTGATCATAGGGAACTCGAGATACTTAAACAAAAAGAGAATGAAGGGTTCATTTCTTTCTTTAATAAGTGGAGGGAAACCTCTGCTAAGACGATTGAGGTTGCTACTAAAAAAGAATCTTTGAGATTGTTCATAAAGAATCTCCAGGAAAAATATTCTAAGCATCTCAAGTATCAAAGCAACTTGAACACCTTTAAGGCCCTCTATGACATTTGGAATTAATATTGAAGACGACCTTGCAAAGCAAAAAGCTGCTAACACTAACCCCAATAGTGGATGGAAAGGAAAGAAGAACGACAATCCTTCTTCTTCCAAAAGTACCCACTCAAACAATGTTAGCACCTTTAATCTGAATGAAGTCCTTGCTATGAACAATCAAGGGCAAAAGAAACCATTTAGGATAAAATTTACTCTTATTGGTATGAGTTATGACACTGCATTTGGCCGTCTTCATGCAAAGGGTCTTATAACTCCTATTGGACCATTTGGGGACCTACTAGTTGAAAAGAGATCAGCTAATTAGAACCCCAATGCACACTGCAAGTACCATCAAGGCAGGGGCCATCTTACTGAGAATTGCTGGAAGCTAAAGGAAGCTATCCAAGACTTAATAGACAACAATAAACTCCTAGTGCCTCTTGCAAGCAAGAAGCCAAGTATCAATAGTGCGCCACTTTCTGATTACTTGGCCATCTCTGATGAGGAAAATTCTGTTGATCCCTCATCTTTGATCAAACCAATTGAAGAAACTCATGCCCTTGAAGAAGAAGAGGAAGTATTCTTCGACGCCATGAGTGAACCGTCCCCAATGCAACAACCGCCCACTAAGGAAGATATATTGCTCCTCGTATATTCAGTAGAAAAATTCGTAGGCATGTGTAGAAAGATTCTTGAACAAACAGAACAAGAACAAAACAAACATGACAACAAAGAGGTAACACCAACTACGAAGAAACCATTCTCTCTTCAAGTAGTTGAAACACCTAAAAGGAGCCATAGGTCCTACCCTCCACTTGGGACCACCTATGCAAACATGTTCAAAATGCTCTCCGAGGGTGGCAAGATTAAACCTCTCGAACCAAGACCATTTGAATCACTAAAGAGGACGGATAGATTCTACTGCCCATATCACCAATCAGGGGGACATACAATAGAACACTGTTTTAAATTTAAATATTTAATTCAGAAACTGATTAATGATAAAAAGATAGTCCAAATTCCACAAGAAAAAGATGCTACCATTAATGGAGTTTGGGACAGTGACGATGAGGATGTCTACCTTACAGATTTGGAAGAGACCCCACTCTCCACAATATATCCGGTGGACGACATTTGGGATGAAGAAGATTCACCCATAGATGTCCTCACAAGATCCGGGAGAATGCAACCTCCCATTACTGTACACCAACCTATCCCTACTACTCAGCAAGTTCCCATACCTATCATAGAAGACAACGATGTTGTCAAGAAATTAAAGAAGACTTAAGTTGACTTGGATGTATGGAAACTCCTAGCTACGTCCCATCAACATAGGTTTCCAGTAATGAATGCTTTGGACAAAATAGGAAGAGATTCTGAAACCACTCCTGAGGAGTTTGCTAACTTCCCCACGAGTGATATTCCTAGTCCCATTAACTTGATCACCTTTTCTAACAAGTACTTACCTCCAAAGGGTGATAAGCAGAATAAAGCGTTAAATCTCACGGTAATCTACAAGAGAATGAACGTCCCAATGACTCTTGTAGATAATGGATCAGCAATTAATGTCTGTCCACTCCCAACTACGAGGATGTTAGGAATAAAAGATGAAGACTTATCTCCGTCTACACAGGGAATAAGAGCTTATAAAAACACTCGCTGCCAAGCTCTTAGGACTATTACCATGAATGTAACGGCTAGAGTCATAGAAAATGCCACTACTTTCAAGTGGTAGACATTAAAACCTCTTTCAACCTATTGTTGGGACGCCCTTGGCTTCACAACTTAAAGGCTGTCTGTAAACACCCATTTGTGTATCCCCAAAAACAAACCCGGTGATGAGCACCTTTCACGTCGAATCGTAATCGGATGAAGTGAAAGGGTGGAAAGTTTAGTGTTACGGATAATTTTAATTTCTTTTCTTTTCTCTCTGTTTTTGAAAACCTATTTTAAAAAAACAGCCAATCCAGTTTGGTTGGTCCATGATATGGGTCCAATAGTAGTGTAGTTGGATAGGGCTTGAAAAGAGCTTTCCAACGATATATTATAAGCTCAATTCCGATGACTATTGAGGAAGTTATGGCCAAATTACTAAACTAGGCTTGGTTTGAGCCTTATATGCGGCCCAATGATCTAGAAGAGGGCCTAATATGGATTTATCATTCCTAATTCCATTAGCATTGATAAATTGACTTTTGTTGACTTTTTAGAGTTTTAATCAGAATAAAAGAATGTTTTTGAGGAAAATACGATTTTATCCTCCTGTGCGGTTAATTTCTATCTGATTTTAGAAAACGCGTTAATAATTTAATTAGCGCCAAACGCCAGCATTAGCGCCTGACGCTAAGCTTAACCTTGGCGCTAGCGTTAGCGCCTGACGCTAATGTCAGCGTCTGGCGCTAACCTCGTTTTTGCGCGTCAGAACTTTGTTTCGATTTTTTATCTTTTTGGCTGATTTTCTCTATAAATAGTCTTCTAAAAACTCCGTTTTCATTCACCAACTCTCATCAAGAAATTCTTGATATTCTCTCTCTCTTTTCTAAACTAGCCTTTTCTCAAATACAAAATTCTGCACTCACAAGACCTAGATACACCTAGCCAAGTTCGAAGTTGCCTTCGCCCTAGACGTGAAAGGTTTTAATTTCTGAGGGTTTGGTCCCAAATCTAGTCTAAACTTTCTTAATCTCTCTTTCAATTATTTAATTTAATTTTTTGATTTTTAATATTTTCCTTGAAGTTACTAACGTGTGTATTTTGTTATTAGAAAAAGATACGACGCATCCAAGTAAGTGCTTTAATTGATTTTATTGATATTATGATATAGAAATCATGTCTAGGTTGTTATTATGATTCCTAGGGTCATGTTAGGGCGTTTTGATCTTCCTAGTGTCATATTTAGGATAAAGAATAAGTTTATTAAATCAAGTATGATTGTTGTGATGCTTCCTATTTTTCTTTCCTAATATTCATGTTAGTATCATGTTAGGGTTAAAGCTTTAATCTTTATTATTTAGTGACATGCTAGGGTTTGTTATTAATGTTGTTAGTATTATGCCTAGGATCTTGCTATTATTATGCTTTAACATGATTATTTTTATAATTGTTATAATAATTGTTATTGTTATGATTTATTATGTTGCTTGATTATATATATATATTTATTGTTATTGTTTGATCACGCCTTTTATGCATGTTTAAAGGGAATTGGTACTTGTAATCACGCTTAATAAGATAATTAATAATCTTGTTTAGGGTTAATTTGATTATAATTCAAGTGATCGCAAATAATAGATTTGTTTGTGCATTAATATTCAACCAACATAGATTAAAAAGGTTTAGGGTAAACCTATTGATTGCATGTTAGTCAGAAAGCGCACATGAATACGATCAGAATAAAGTAGAGGCTTATTTTTAGGGCAGGTTCAATCTCTTTTAGGTTGGATTTGTACCTTCATCCCCGAACTACCAGTCATGGTTCCAGACCTATTGGAGTTGATGATCTCCTGGATTGTTAAGGGGTGTAACCTTCACCTCGTGAATGGTTTACAAGTTCCTAAAACTTGTTAGCGACTCTTTTGCTCTATCTTCTTTCCCTTTGGATGCCACCGTACTTTAGTGTATGATCACAATGGGGTTCAAGTTAGGGGTAATGCTTGAAATATTCCCTATAGTTTCTGGCGACTCCACTGGGGAAGATTTCTATTTTAATTCCTTAAATTTATTTCGGAAATGATTTAGAATGAGTGGATGAGACTCGAAAAGTTCTAAGTATTTCATATGCTTAATTTTGATTAGCATTATTGTCATATGCATAAAAAAGATCTCATTGGAAAGACCATCCGTAATGAGTTAAAACAAAGGATTTTTACATGTAGGAAATTTGAGGAATATCTTTCACAACTAGGATCGAAATAACATTGCGCGAAACTGGAAAATTTTATCGAGCACAGAAAGCTGCTGAGGCATGTAGGAACTAGCGTCAGCAAACAAATATTAGCGCCAGTATTTTGACCTTAGCGCCAGACGACAGCCTCTGTCGCCAGGCGCTAAAGCCAAAAGCTGGCGCCAACCTCTGTTTGCTGGCACCAAGTTCTTCCAATACCGAGCCAGAAATATGCGTTCTAATTTCGACCAGTTTTTAGCATTGTTTGCTCGATCCTACTTCCTGATTGAGTTTTTCTCACTTTTTTGAAACTCATATGGTTCTACATATGGACATAACCCTCTGGGAATTCATGCTCCATCTACCTGATTGAACGCTCTGAGCAACAAAGGGTACATCCGAGAATGTTGAATTCAGCAAACCATGGAAGCGAGTTTTTCTAAATTCGCGGTGTCCCATCCACTCGCGCCAACCCTTCACGGTTAGGCTTCCGCGCGGTGCATCCGGACAATTAACCATGGACCCTCTTTGACTAACCCATATCCCGAACTTTAGAGAACTAGAGCCATGGTTAGGTTGCAAACTCATTGCATCATATTGTGCCTACTTGACTAATTGTGCATTATTTGTTGTGCATACTCTATGTTTTTTTCCTAACTGTTTGTTTGACTTATGCTAAGATTAAATAAATTAATGACTAAAAGAACTTTGCCTAATTAATTAATTAATTAATTTGAGTAAATAAAGTCTAATATTTCAACCGGAGTTGACTTAGTACGACTTTACGTATACCCCTGTTGATCAATAATACCAAAAACAGTTTCAGATCGACGCTCCAGCAATGGCGCCAAAGTTTGAACTGTAGCGCCACTCTGTGGAGTGTGGCGCCTGGCGACAATTCTGTCGTCTGGCGCTACACTGCAAAGAGAGGCGCTTGTCCTGCCGTTTTGACGACAGTTCGATTTATTGCTCGAGTCATCACTTTGTGTCCAATTAACCAGTTTTCTAATCAATTCGGTTAGTTTGTACTGCTAATCATACCGTGTCAAGTCATTAATTGAGTCTAGTCACATAGTCTAGCCACATGGTCATGACACAAGTCTTAACATGTCACCTACACTCACTAGTCTTAGCACACACTTTGTACACACTTTTTTCACACCATGACCCTGTCTTAGGTTCATGCATGAGTCGGTTTTTTTCCATCATTTGAGTTGGGGATATATTCTATTCCTAATTCTTCATATTCCTTCATTTACATCATCTTTCTTCACTTCCTCCATCCATTGCATGTTGAATAGAGTTTGAGTCAAATAATTAATAATGAATATCCCCAAATTCCTTTTCCACAGTACTTGGTCAAGGAGAGAAGGGCGATTAATCAAAGACAACACCTTTGTTCAAGTCTTACTTTTTGATAAACCGATTCGCCAAAAGAGGAAAGCTAAAAAGATAATGGCAACTCAAGAAGAAGTCAACGAACTTAAGGATCAATTGACTACCGTGACTTAGGCATTGAAGGTTTTAACCCTAAAAATCAATGACCCTATGAAGCAAGAACAAATGGAGCTCATGCAAGAGAGCTTGAGCAGGCTATCTAGTGACTATAAATTTCAAGGCATTAGTTCACAGGGGGTCTCGATGGACAAGGAGCTTCTTCTGCAGAAGTTCAATGCCAACGACATCCCGAAATTCAAGGCAACTGACAACCCTTATTTTCATCTAAGAGCTTTTGAAACAATAATGAGTATTAAGGGTATTGATAAGAAAGTGTTTCCCTCCATATTTTCCTTATCTCTTGAAACCGTTTGTCAACAATGGTTCTTCTCCCTGGACAAAGAGAAAACCTCTACCAGGGAATCGATGGTAAACACTTTCATTGATAGGTATAAATGCAATATCCAAGTCAAAACTGATTATAGACAACTTGAAATGCTAAGACAAAAAGAGAATGAAGGCTTTACTTCTTTCTTCAATAAGTGGAGAGAAACTTCCGCTAAGATGATTGAGGTCCCCAGCGAAAAAGAGTCTGTGATGATGTTTACCAAGAATCTACAAGAAAAGTATTCAAAGCACTTAAAATATCAACACAACTTGAATACTTTTAGAGCCGTCTATGACATAGGTATCGAGATCGAAGACGACCTCGCAAAGAAAAAAGCTACTAACAATAGTAACCACGGTGGATGGAAAGGAAAGAAGAACGACAATCCTTCTTCTTCCAAAAACGCCCACTCTAATAACAATGTTAGTACCTTTGATCTCAGTGAAGTTTTAGCCATAAATAACCAAGGATATAAGAAGCAACTAAGGAAAGACTTCACCCCCATTGGGATGAGCTACGATACTGCCTTCGATCGACTCCATGCCAAGGGACTCATTACTCCCATTGGACCTATTCAAGATCCCGCACCTGAAAAGAGATTGCCTACTTGGAATTCAGATGAACAATGCAAGTATCATCAAGGTAGGGGTCATGCTACTGAGAGATGTTGGAAGCTAAAGGAGGCTATCCAACATTTGATTGATAATAACAAGCTTCCCATGCCTCCAGCTAACAAGAAGAGCGAGTGATGATAAAGAAAACAACACAAGACAAGAGGCGAGCTTCAACGACAAGATTTCGTGACCTCTTTTTCTATTTCTTTTTTTACCCTTTCCCCAATAAGTCTAGAATAGGCACCTTTTTATTTCCCTTAGATTAATTTTGTAGATTCTTTCTTTTTTCCTTTTAATAAAATGAGCATTTATTTTCTTGCATATGATCATTTTATTGCCTTTAAAAAAAATCATTTTTGAATTAAGCACAAGGTATACCAATGATTTGAGGCAACCCTTGTAGCCACATCATATCACTAATCACCCTTCAAATATGCAATCCTTTTTTTTGATACACAACTTTGAGCCTCGTCTAACGATAGACCTTTCTTTTTTCAACCCATATCTACCTAATCTTGGGATGGGATGGTGTGTAACTTATGCAATTTTCAATTTCATAAAAAGCTTGAGTGACTTCAAAAGATTAAAATAGCAAAAAATAAGCAAAAAATAAATAAATAAAAGTGTACAAAAGGGCAAGTGTTCCAATGTCCTTGATATGAAAATATCTTCGATAAGAACATGTCTCAGATTGCGTTTCTTATCGAGTGCTCGGTACCGTGCCTGAGAAACATGAATGCCAAGTGAGTGATAGACCGCATGATCGGGATTGCCCACACTTATTAAAATAAAATAAATGCTAAAGCAAAAAAGAGCTAAAAAAGAGTATAAACTCAAGCATAAAAAAATACAAAGATTCAAAAGCGAGGTTGCACACCTTGGGGGCTTATCGAGGGTCTTGAGCCTTTATCCTCGTCTTCTTCAAGCCTTTAGCCTAACCACGTTACAACCCTTAAAAAGACCTTTTTGAGGTATACACACACTTGTGCGGGGTTCAGCTAGATCTACGTTCGACCTGATTCCTAACGGATACGTAGGCAACCTCACATCGAGGTGCGGCCGTGATAAAAATGCGTTCATATTCACATTCACACACTTACACCATGATCATATCAAGGGAACTCCAATGCTCATCCCTATTTACTTAGAGCTAGACTTGGGGGCTTGATCCCTACATCATTAGCTTACCTAGCCTAAGAGTCACCACCATTTGACTCTTTTCAATATATTTTCCCACACACTTAGCCCTTGCGGCCTAACTTTAGTATCACTTTCACACACCGCACAGATACATGACCAAATATACCTTCCATTAGAAACCCTTTGTCAGGGAATCTTAACACAACGTTGAAGCATGCCTTGTCATATCAATATCACTCATCAATCACAATTGTCATTGCATCACGAAGTATGAAGTGCTTAGCCTCCGTGCCTAAGTTACCCAAATACTTTCATCATTGAGTCAACCATTGATATAGCCTAGGATGTATTAACCCTTGCACCTTGAGAGATAGTATCAAACAACATTTGACTAAGCTCATTTAACATGCACCTTCAAACAATTCGATTATTTTTTTCGCGTCTTTCTTTTTCGGGAGAAAGTCGGCACCCTCCACAAATATGACGGAAAATTTTTGCTTATTTTTGCATTTTCGAGTCGCACGATCACATTACAATACACACACGAGTCATGTACACATCGAGTCTTGTCGTGTCATATCACCTTGATTTGAGTCTAACACACGTGTCAAACACTTTGAGTCGAGTCAACCTCTAGTCAATCATAGCGAGTCAAGTTCATACCTTAAGTCACGACAAGTCAATGAGTCAAGCAACACTAAGTCTTAGGCCAACCCTAAAGAAAGTCCTATGGTCAAATATATAAATGCAGGTACATCCTAGCAAGCGAGGACATTCCCGGATTTTTTATGAAAAAACGCGAATATGACACAGGAGATTCCTCCAAGATAAGAGAAATTACATTGATCGGTAAATTAGAGATGAAGAGCTTTAATTTACAAAAGACTTGAGCGGATTTGGTTGAAAGGAAACGACCAAGCTCAAAGTTCGAAGCGAAACCGAGCAACAGCGGTAGAAAAAGCAGAATAGGGAAGACCCGACTCCAGCGCCAGACGACAACATCTAGCGTCTGGTAATAGATTTCAGCGCCTGGCGCTAGATCCCGGCGTCTGGAAACAGAGCAAAATCGCGGCGCCAAAGATATTTCAGCAGCGATAGAGCTCGAAGCCTCTCAGAATAGCAATTTCGGGTCCCTTGGTACGCCAGTTAGCCCCTATAAGAAATTTGACATGATTGAGTAGTCAATTCGATTACAAACGCAAATAAGTGATCGACTTGACGAAAGATCGTCTCACTTAGCTTAAAGCGCCTAAACATTGGCTCATCGCAAAGGCACCAACATAATGGTTCATAAACAACAGAAGCACCGACATAATGTTTCAAAAGCACCGACGTAATGGTTCACAACACCGACGTAATGGTTCACAGCATCGACATACTGGTTTACAAGCAACAGAAGCGCCGACGCACCGGCGAAAGCAAAGTTCAAGCGAGCTTTAAGGATTGACAAACGTTGGTCTTCGGTGATTTTCTTTGGAATATTATCGTAACAACTGAGAATGACTTCAAGCAAAGTTATTTTTGACGACATTCGCTAAGATTGTGGAAGTTGTCACCAAAGATTTGAGAAGATAGCACGAGATGGGCGGTCTTCGACGACATTCGCTAAGATTGTGGAGGTTGTCACCAAGATTTGAGAAGATAGCACGAGATGGGCGGTCTTCGACGACATTCGCTAAGATTGTGGAGGTTGTCACCAAGATTTGAGAAGATAGCACGAGATGGGCGGTCTTTGACGGCATTCGCTAAGATTGTGGAGGTTGTTTTTTTAATGAGAAGGACGGTTCGTGATGAGGCAGTCTTCGACGACTTTTGATATGATTGGAAAGGTTGTCACTATGATTCAAGAAAAGACTCGAGATGTAGCAGCATTGATCAACGGCGTTCCCTAGATTGCGGAAGATCTTCAAAACAAGCAACAAGATGGCGTTCCCTAGATTGTGGAAGGTTGTCACAACGACAAATACAATAACAAATCGGTTACTTCAGAGACGTGTGCTCGACGGTTCGAGATACGCGTTTCTTAACTCTTTTATTAGTTTTAACTAACACTAGTTTGCAGGTATCGGCGTTACATGAATGATTTAGGATCGCAGAACGTTCTGAATCATTCTCCGTCCCTATCGCTACTTTGACTTTCGTTTTCGAAACTTGCGTTTCTCCAAACTCAGTCAAAGTGGGGGCTTCTGTAGACACCCATTTGTGTCTCCCCAAAACCAAACCCGGTGATGAGCACCTTTCACGTCGAATCGTAATCGAATGAAGTGAAAGTGTTGAAAGTTTAGTGTTGCGGATAGTTTTAATTTCTTTTCTTTTCTCTCTATTTTTGAAAACCTATTTTAAGAAAACAGCCAATCCAGTTTGGTTGGTCCATGATATGGGTCCAATAGTAGTGTAGTTGGATAGGGCTTCAAAAAAGAGCTTTCTAACGATATATTATAAGCCCAATTTCGATGAATATTGAGGAAGTTATGGCCAAATTACTAAACCGAGCTTGGTTTGAGCCTTATATGCTGCCCAATGATCTAGAGGAGGGCCTAATATGGATTTATCATTCCTAATTCAATTAACATTGATAAATTGACTTTTGTTGACTTTTAAGAGTTTTAATCAGAATAAAAGAATGTTTTTGAGGAAAATACGATTTTATCCTCCTGTACGGTTAATTTCTATCTGATTTTAGAAAACGCATCAATAATTTAATTAGCGCCAAACGCCAGCATTAGCGCCTGACGCTAAGCTTAACCCTGGCTCTAGCGTTAGCGCCTGGCGCTAATGTCAGCGTCTGGCGCTAACCTCGTTTTTGCGCGTCAGAACTCTGTTTCGATTTTTTATCTTTTTGGCTGATTTTCTCTATAAATAGTCTTCTAAAAACTCCGTTTTCATTCACCAACACTCATCAAGAAATTCTTGATATTCTCTCTCTCTTTTCTAAACTAGCCTTTTCTCAAATACAAAATTTCGCACTCACAAGACCTAGATACACCTAGCCAAGTTCGAAGTTGCCTTCGCCCTAGACGTGAAAGGTTTTAATTTCTGAGGATTTGGTCCCAAATCTAGTCTAAACTTTCTTAATTTCTCTTTCAATTATTTAATTTAATTTTTTGATTTTTTATATTTTCCTTGAAGTTACTGACGTGTGTATTTTGTTATTAGAAAGAGATACGAGGCATCCAAGTAAGTGCTTTAATTGATTTTATTGATATTATGATATAGAAATCATGTCTAGGTTGTTATTATGATTTCTAGTGTCATGTTAGGGCGTTTTGATCTTCCTAGTATCATATTTAGGATAAAGAATAAGTTTATTAAATCAAGTATGATTGTTGTGATGCTTCCTATTTTTCTTTCCTAATATTCATATTAGTATCATGTTAGGGTTAAAGCTTTAATCTTTATTGTTTAGTGACATGCTAGGGTTTGTTATTAATCTTGTTAGTATCATGCCTAGGATCTTGCTATTATTATGCTTTAACATGATTATTTTTATAATTGTTATAATAATTGTTATGTTATGATTTATTATGTTGCTTGATTATATATATATTTATTGTTATTGCTTGATCACGCCTTTTATGCACGTTTAAAGGGAATTGGTACTTGTAATCATGCTTAATAAGATAATTAATAATCTTGTTTAGGGTTAATTTGATTATAATTCAAGTGATTGCCAATAATAGATTTGTTTTTGCATTAATATTCAACCAACATAAATTAAACAGGTTTAGGATAAACCTATTGATTGCATGTTAGTGAGAAAGTGCACATGAATACGATTAGAATAAAGTAGAGGCCTATTTTTAGGGAAGGTTCAATCTCTCTTAGGTTGGATTTGTACCTTCATCCCCGAAATACCAGTCATGGTTCAAGACCTATTGGATTTGACGATCTCCTGGATCGTTAAGGGGTGTAACCTTCACCTCGTGAACGGTTTACAAGTTCCTAAAACTTGTTGGCGACTCTTTTGCTCTATCTTATTTCCCTTTGGACGCCACTGTACTTTAGTGTATGATCATAGTGGGGTTCAAGTTAGGGGTAATGCTTGAAATATTCCCTACACCGTCCCTTCATCCATTCATCAACAAATGAAGGCTATAGTTGGAGGAGTCCCTATCACGATTGATGCTTCACAATTGAGAATCAAGGCCATTGAAAATCCCATCATAAACGTGGAGCACGATGAAGATGACGAGGACTTGTGGGGCTTTAATGAAGAGGTATCCTTGATCGAGGAGGATGAAAGGACCCCTCTTCATTATGACCTGCACTCTAACATGACAGTAAACGCTATCCTTAAGAAATAAGGACACTTTCCTGGAATGATCCTCGGAAAGAAGAAAGGGATAGCAAAACAAATGGGACTACATGGCCTCCCTAAATTGGACACTTTTGGACTTGTTTTTGAACGGACTCCGGAGGATCTTAAGCGAGCCATGAAAATAGCAAATGCACTTAGGAACGCTCGTACCCAAAAGAAAGCAATCCCAATGGATCGTTATCCTCTTACCCTAAATGGACAATTCATAAAAGAGGGAGAGGACTATCCATGCTATGAATTCCCTGAACCCTTTGTCAAGAATGGGATAAGACAAACTAGGTCTGAAATATTTCTGGATTGCAACTTTATAGATGATTTCCCAACTCCCATCCATAAGGAAAAAGCACCCCCATGCTTTAACTTTAATGTCACGGGACTCCTCTTTGGATATGAGAAGAATGAGACAACGCGTATCGAAGAGAACTGCTTGCTCATTCAAACAGTACTACTGAGTGAAGACTTTGATCCCTCCAAACTTATCACTCCGGCAGAAGGTCTAGTTCAAGGATGGCGAAAGACTGTGAAGGTGACTACTCCAAGCGGAAGAAAAATTTCTATAACAACCGAACAAGGACCAATGTTCGAGGAATCGTTTGAGCAGAGTCCGAGTCAGAGTCTTCCCCTATCGAGTCTTTTAAATCTTTAGTCGTAGCACCCTCTCCTAGATCTTCTTCTTTTGTGTCTTGACCTAGAATAGTCAATAATCGAGTCCCAACGGACGTCACTTTATTTGATGTAATGATATTAGATTTCAATAATATGTCTTCTTCTTCTTACTCCTCGTGTCATTCTTTAACTCAAGATGATGAGCATTGCTTAACTAACAATGAAAGTGACAAAGAGATAATTAAAGCAATGGAAACACTTGAATATAAAACACCAATAATTGAGGATACTGAAACGGTTGAAATCTCAAAAGATCCAACCATAAAAAGAGAAGTTAAAATCAGACTAACACTTAATAAAGATGAAAGAATCAATTTTATTAATCTATTAAAAGAATTCATCGATGTATTCGCTTGGTCATAAGAAGATGGAATTAATAGAGAAATAGCTTAACACACAATTCCACTAATTCCAGGAATGAAACCTGTAAAACAAAAGTTACGTCGAATGAAACCCGACGTAGTTCTTAAAATAAAAGAAGAAGTACAAAAACAAATAACATCAGGTTTTATCAGGGTATCCAAATACCCCGAATGGGTTGCAAACGTAGTCCCAGTTCCGAAGAAGGATGGAAGTGTATGAATGTGTGTCGACTATCGAGATCTAAATAAGCCAAGTCCAAAGGACGACTTCCCTTTACCACAAATCGATATTTTAGTAGATAATACAGCGAACCACGCACTTCTCTCATTCATGGATGGATACGCAGGGTACAATCAGATCCTCATCGCAATAGAAGTGTAGGGAATATTTCAAGCCATCCCACAGTTGAGCCCCACTGTGATCATACACTTAAGCAAGGTGGCGTCGAAAGGGAAGGAAGCTAGGGCAAAAGAGTCGCCAACAAGTTTTAGGAACTTGTAAACCGTTCACAAGGTGAAGGTTACACCCCTTAACAATCCAGGGGATCGTTAACTCCAATAGGTCTGGAACCATGCATGGAAGTTCGGGGATGAAGGTACAAATCCAACCTAAAAGAGATTGAACCTGCCTTAAAAATAGGCCTCTACATTATTCTTCTTGTATTCATGTGCGCTTTCTGACTAACATGCAATCAATAGATTAACCATAAACCTGTTTAGTCTATGTTCGTTGAATATTAATGCACAAATAAATCTATTATTGGCGATCACTTGAATTATAATCATATTATCCTAAACAAGATTATTAATCATCTTATTAAGCGTGATTACAAGTACAAATTCCTTTTAAACATGCATAAAAGGAGTGATCAAGCAATAACAACAATATATCAAGCAACATAATAAAAATCAAAATAACAATAATAATCATAATCAAAATAATAACAATCATAATCATTTTAAAGCATAACATTATTAGCAAGATCCTAGGCATGATACTAAACATTAAAGATCAATTAACCCTAACATGATACTAACATGATATTAGGAAAGAAATAGGAAGAATTATAATAATCATACTTGATACTAGAAATTTTAGTTAACCCTCATACATGATACTAGGAAGCAATAAAACATCCTAACATGATACTAGGAATCAACAAAATTATCTAAGCATGATTTCTATATCAAAAGATCAATAATTAAATTACTTACTTCGATGCCTCGTATCTCTTTCTAATAACAAAATACACGCGTTGGTAACTTCAAGGAAAAATAATAATCAAACAATTAAATCAAATAATTGAAATAGAGATTAGGGGCCAAACCCTCAGAAATATCAAACCTTTCACGTCTAGGGCGAAGGCAACTTCGAACTTGGCTAGGTGTGTCTAGAACTAATGTATGAGGAATTTTGAGAGAGGGAAGGTTTATAAAAAGAAAAGAGAGAGAGAAAGTGATCGTGGGTGGAGACTAGGTCGTTTCAACACACCCTTATACCTAGCATAGTAGTAAGTCGTGGGTCAAACCACTAGTAATGGGAGGTGAATGCTAATGCTAAAGCTAAGCTATCTCGAAGTAATGAAGTAAGGTGTGTTTATTCTAAATCAATCAAGCAATCAAAATGAAATCAAATATATCAAACACTAGGGTTTAGGATCTACATATACTTGCAATGAATTCAACTAATTGGGATTGGAGATGACTAAGTCGAGTGTTGCGAGGGAAAATCAATTGAGCAATCAAGAGAGTATGGTAGGCTAATCTCCTAGAGGTCAAAATAGCGCCAACTACGAGAGACTCTAGCTAGGAATTTCACCAACCAACTCAATCGACAAATGTAAGCTACAAATCAATTGTCCGTATCAATAAAAACTCACCATACAATCTAGTGCGAGTAACTAGGTTGATCACTCCTAAATTAAACACACTGTAGACACCTAAAAATGTCTCCCCAAAACCAAACTCAATGATGAACAACCTTTCACCGCCATTATTGGTCGGGTTGAGTATTTAATTTTTGGAGTGCTTAAATCCATATTTCCATTTCATAAACCAACCCACATTCTAGCCCATTTCCCCAAACCATAACTTATTTTCCACTTTTCGTGCCTTTAAACCCAAAATAATTCATTTCGTGTCCTTTAAAATCATTCATTTCGTGTCCTTTTTATAAAACGTTTAATTCAGTTTTTTTGATCCATTATCCGGGCCCAATGATTTAATAGTTGGATGGGGCTTTAAAATAGCTTTCCAACGATATATCATAAGCCCCATTCCGAGCTATAACGAAAAAGATATGAGCAAAACACTAAACTCGGCCTAAAACCGACACCCTTCCACTAAAACGGCCATATCGTACAATATACATATTATTTTGATTTTATTCTAATTGGTTTAGAAATTAGACTTGATAAGCTTTCCAATGATATATCATATTCCTTATTCCGAGTTACGGATCAAAAGTTATGATTATTTTAAAAACGGGTAAAAAAAAGAAATTACCGCGCAGTAGCAAAAATGCCGCGACGCGGCAAAAGCTGACGTGTCACGGGGCTTATTCCCGTGACACGGTGCCCATCTTTGAAATTCTGCACAATTATCCCCCGTGTCACGGGATTTTGCACCGTGTCACGGTGCAATTTCCCGTGTCACGGTGCCCATTCCGTGACACGGGAATATTCCGTGTAATTTTCGAGTACATTTTACATTGTGACACGGCATACTGCACTGTGCCACGGTGGACAATGCCGTGTCACAGCATTTCTTCCCGTGTCACGGTGCACATCCCGTGCCACGGGATTGCTCCGTGTTTTCTCCGCGTAATCCCTAAACGCGTTTTCACTTCCCGTAACCTAAATATTTCCCGTGTCACGCAAATTTGAATCGTGTCACGGGAAAGTTTCCCGTCTGACTGTGGGATTTCCCGTGTCACGGTACACTTTGCTGTGTCGCGGGATACTTTTTTAGGGTTTTTATCATTTTAGGGTTCCGTGTGCTCCCTCAGCACATTTTCCCTATAAAAAGGACCCTCCTTTCTGCAGTTCGAGGCACCAATTGCTTCCAATATTAATGTTTATTCTATTATTATTTTTTATGTTCACCATATTGCATGTTTAAAGGGAATATGTAATTGAAAATCACGCCTAATAAGATAATTTGGACAACCGGTTTAGGTTCCTTTTAATCTTGTTGTTTAATCAAGTGATCACAAATATTTTAGAATTATGTGTTGCATTAATATTCAACCAATTTAGCTTAATAATAGTTTGGAGCGAATTGAATATTTTGTTTGTATGCCTTTGAGATCGCAGGAATCACTTTTCACTATAAGAATCGAGTAGAGGCCAATACGGGCGAATGTGACTCCATGACTCACTTCGTACCATCATCCCCGATCCTCCTTTCGTGGTTCCGAACCATATGGAGTTAGTAATCTCATGGATTATGAATGGGGTGTAACCTTCACGAGTCAATCGTTGTTGCCTTCGTTGTCCCTTATTCGCGGTTGCCTTTTATGATCCGTGAACGGTTTACAAGTTCCTTAAAAACTTGTTGGCGGCTCCCTACTTTCCTTGTCCCTAATCGTGTCCCTTATCGTATATGTCAATTCCCACTTCCTATGAGTGCCAAGCATATTCACAACATGCTTTTTACGTAGGCGCACTTCAAACGACGCCTACAATTTGGCGACTCCACTGGGGAGGATTCTTGGTTATTTATCGATTTGAGTAATCGATATTTAATTAAGATGAGTGGATGAGACTTGAAAGATTCTTGAAAAATATTCCTGTGATTAATTTGGCATTTTTGCATATGCATAGACGTTTTAACGTCGCATTTAGGTCTGTCCCGTAGGAAAAATTGAATAACTTGATTGCTTACGATGGAAAACAGTGCAACAGTCAGTTTTTCTGACTGCCGTGCCACGGCAAAATCTGTCGTGTCACGTGTACCGTCTGACGGTGTACTGTACCGTGGCACGCGAATCTTTGCCGTGTCACGACAGTCCTTAAATCAGTCCGGTGGCTTATTTTCTCTTCTCACAGTCAACTTCCTTTGATTTTTCTGAAAAAACGTATGTGTTCTACATACGTCTTAGCCTCAGGGGATTTACGCTCTGTCAACCCAAAAACGCTCATGGCAATAAGGGTTCATCCGAGTTATTAAATCCACCCAAACCATGGAGTCGAGTTCGATTTCATCATGAACTCGCGGAGCCGCCCGTTGGCATACACCCTCAAGGGAGGCTGCCTTGCTAACGCGTCCAAACTCTTAACCATGGTACCCTATTGACACCAAATAAACTTGACCATAGTCGAACATAGAACTTGACCTTAGGTTGCGAACTATTCTTTGCATCATTGTGCTTACATGTTTTATGTTTGGTCGTTTTGATCCTAACCTTAACGATCTTTCTTTGTCTATGGTGGATTATTTTATGACTAACGATTGCCAATGGACCGTACTCACTTAGTAATTAGGAAAAAAAAAGGGGGAAGGGTTGCCGCGACACGAGACTGTCCACCGTGGCGCGGTGGACCTACAGCAAAAAAAAAAAAAAAGGGAAGGGTTGCCGCGCCACGGGAAACTCTACCGTGTCACGGCAAATTTCTATCGTGACACGGTGGATTTCCAAAAAAAAAAAAACATCCCGTGCCACGTCAGCATCCACCGTTGCACGGGAATGTTTACCGTGGCACAGGGAAGTTCACCGTGTCACGTCAATTTCCACCGTGACACGGTGGATTTTCCAAAAAAAAAAAATCCCGTGCCACGTCAGCATCCACCGTGGCACGGGAATGTTTACCGTGGCACAGGAAAGTTCACCGTGTCACGACAATTTCCCCTGTGACACGGTGGATTTTCCAAAAAAAAAAAAAAAAAAAACCAAAACCGCGTCAGTCAAGTGTTCCGTGTTAATTTGGTCCTCGCGTCAGTCATTTTGGTTATTGTTCACATGTCTAGCCACACGATCATACCACGAGTCTTATAACATCACTTAGTCACTCACGAGTCAAGTATAGTCCACACACTTTCTTTATGTTCCGACTCGAGTCGTGCACCAAGTCGTTTATGATCGTAAATTAGGTTCATGCACCCTTTTTTCGTCATAATAAAAAAATGAGTGGAGTTTTCTCACCTGTTTTCAAATGTCTATTTTTTTCCTTCCTTTCCTATCTTGAGCAATGAGTCAAACAATTAAGTGAATTATTTTATTTCACATAACTTGGTCAAGGAACAGGGATAGATTAATACGGTTCAAGTCATTACTGCAACAATCTCTCAGATCTAATAGGCGTTCAAAGAGAACTTTGCCATCTCCATTACTCATCACCTTACAATGGCCACTAAAGAAGATATTGAGAACATCAACAAATCCATTGAGGCACTGTCTTCCATGATGCAAACCCTTACCACTAAGGTCACTACCATGGAACAAAACAAGGTCACTGTTTCCACCCTTGACAAACATAAGGAACAAATGAGTAAGATTTCCGAGGATTTCACTTATGTGGAACGGCCTCCCACTCCTTTGGATGTGAAAGACAGACTCCCTGAAAAGTTCTCCACTGCTGATATTCCAAAGTTCAAGCCTACTGACAATCCAATATTCCATTTGAAGGCGTTCTCTGCAACCATGACTCTTAAGGGATTGGACGTAACACTCTTCCCTACGGTGTTCCCTCTCTCCTTAGAACATGCTTGCCAACTATGGTTCTATTCCCTAGATGCCAAGCGTACTGCGACTTGGCAAGATGTCACCAAAAGTTTCATGAATCGTTACAAGTGTAACATTCAAACTAAAACTTCTGAACGTGAACTCTCCATTCTCAAACAGAAAGAGAATGAAGGCTTCACCGCTTACCTGAACAGGTGGAGAGAAACAGCTTCACTCTTGGTAGATCCCCCCAAAGAAAGAGAGATGGTTCGCCTCTTTATTCAAAATCTGACTCATAAATATAGGGAATATCTCAAATTTCTTCCATTAAACACTTTCGAAGCTGTATACGGCATCGACATCAATATCGAGGATGAGCTAATAAAGACTGCTGGTAGTAACAATAATAACACTTGGAAAAACAAGAAGAACGACCATCCTTCTTCTTCGTCTTCTAAGCACGAAAATACTACCAACAATATAAGCCAAGTTGATCTCAATGAAGTGTTAGCTCTTGATACTCCATTGCCCAAGAAGAAAAGAACTTACACTCCTTTAGGAATGACTTATGATACGGCCTTTGATTGCCTTTATAGTCAAGGCTTGATCACACCTATTGGGCCATTTCCAGAGCCAAAACCTGAAGAAAGGAGCGCCAAATGGAATCCCAATGCCCATTGCAAGTACCATCAAGGAAGGGGCCACACTACGCAGCAATGTTGGAATTTGAAGGACGTTATTCAAGACTTGGTGGATGCAAACAAACTTCCTGTCCCTCCAGGCAGCAAGAAGTAATGAACACAAGGCGCACAGCAGATCCTTCGTGCAAGATTTCATTATTTCTTTCTTTATCATTCATCTCCATTCCCCATTCATGTCTAGCATAGGTTTTCCATTTTAAATTTTTATATGTTTCATGTGTTTCGTTCACCTTTTACATTAATAAAATGAGCAATTTTCCTTTACATCTCGATCATAGAATTTTTCATTCGTTCATTCATTCTAAAAAAAAAAAAAAAATCAATTACCGAACTAAACACAAGGTACACCAATGACTTGAGGCACCTTTGCAACCCTGTCATTCGCTGTTAACCGTTCAATCACATATCCATTTCTTCATCAACCACTTTGAGTCTCGTCTAACGTTTGACCTTTTTTATTCAACCCACATTCACTTAAACCTAGGATGGGAAGGTGTGTAATTGTATAACATTCAAAAAGCGAGTAAAAAAAAAAAGTAGCAAAGCAACAATAAAACAATGTCTAAGGGCAAGTGTTCCAATGTCTTTGATATGAACACGTCTCAAATTACGTCTCTTATCGAGTGCTTGGTACCGTGCCTGAGAAACATGAATGTTAAGTGAGTGATGGACCGCATGATCTGAGATTGCCCACATTGATTCAAAAAAAAAAAAAAAAAAAAAAACAAAATAAACTTGCAAAATTCAAAAATTTCTAATTCACAATTACACATCTTGGGGATTCTCTCGGGTCTTGAGCCTTGTACCCCTTTCTTCCTTAAACCTTCAGCTTAACTACCTTAAAACCCTTGAAAGACCTCTTTGAGTTGTACACACACTTGTGCAAAGTTCGGTTAGAGCTACGTTTGGCCTGATTCCTAACGGATACGTAGGCAACCTCACATCGAGGTGCGGCCACATTCATATTCATATCCATGCATGATTGAGTCAAAGAATATCCAATGCTTACCCCTACCCATCTAGAGCTAGTCTTGGGGGCTTGAACCCACATCATTTAGCCTACCCAGCATAAAGAGTCATCATCTTTGACTCTTCTCACATCTATTTCCATCACCATAACCCTTGCAGGCAGCCTTAGTATCACATTCACACACTTCACTCACACATCCATATCCATATCATCCTTCTCTTTAGGAACCCTTTATCATGAAATCTTGTTTCCCTACTGTGCATGTTTCATCATATTTAAAGACAACATTCATTAGAAAAATCATTGTATACTTGCTTAGCTTCCTGACCTGAGTAATATTCATTGTTTCATGCATCGCATAATGTGCTGAGAAACATTTATATATCAGTGATTTTTAATCATACAAAGCATATCGTGCTTAGCTCCTTGACCTAAGCAACGTTCATTATGCAATAATCACTTCATCTGTATACGTGCTTAGCTTCTAGACCTAAGTGACGTTCAAGATCGTTTCTTTACACCATAAATGATGCTTAGCTCCATTATCTAAGTTCATTCATCGTGTCACATGATGTAATTGTCCTTAGCCTCCTGGCCTAAGGACATGCATCATGCATACATTACTTTCAAGAAAAGCAATCCAATCCATGCGATTCATTTTGTCTTGCTCAACGAGGAAGTTCAAAACTTTTTTCCTTTTTTTCGCGTCTTTTATTTTGGGGAAGTTTAAAAAAATAAAAAACTTTTTCAAAATTTTCTCATCGAGGGAAGTTCGAAAATAAAAGTTCAGTTTTCACGTCTTTCTTTTTCGGGAGAAAGTCGGTACCCTCCACTCATGACAAAAATTGACGGAAAATTTTTGCTTTTGCATCTTCGTTTGCTAGTGTCTGCACACACACATATACACACACACACACACACTCACAAGTCATACACATGTCATGTCACATCAAGTCAAACTTGGTCAAGTCAGTTGGTCAAGTCAATCATAGTCTATACGAGTCCCTTGGCAAATTTTATTTTGCACGTCTCAATTACAGCGCACGTCCGGGGACAAGCGGACCATTTACAGCCCACGTCCGGGGAAAAGCGGACCATTTACAACCAGCCCACATCCGGGGACAAGCGGACCATCTACAACCCACGTTCGGGGACAAGCGAACCATTTACAGCCCACGTTCGGGGACAAGCGAACCATCTACAGCCCACGTCCGGGGACAAGCGGACCATCTACAGCCCACGTTCGGGGACAAGCGGACCATCTACAACCCACGTCTGGGGACAAGCGGACCATCTACAGCCCACGTTCCGGGACAAGCGAACCATTTACAGCCCACGTTCGGGGACAAGCGAACCATTTATAGCCCACGTTCGGGTATAAGCGAACCAACTACAACCCACGTTCAGGGACAATCGAACCACCATCATTTCATGACGCAAGGTTCTCGATACACAGAGACTTGCAATCTCATCATCTGTCGACTTTCCTCAAGCATGGAAAGTATTATCCGGTGGATTTCTTCAAGCATAGAAAACCGCCAAATTCCTTTGTCGGCTTTCCTCAAGCATGGAAAGCATTATCGGTGGATTTCTTTAAGCATAGAAAAACGCCAAAATCATATGTCGACTTTCCTCAAGCATGGAAAGTGTCATCCGGTAGGTTTCTTCAGGCTTAGAAAGCTACCAAACTCATCTATCGGCTTTCCTCAAGCATGGAAAGAATTTCAACAAACGTCATACGGTGGATTCCTTCAAGCATAGGAATCTACCAAACTCATTTGTCACCGATACACTGGTGTCAGATACGCATTCTATCCCTTTACTCTTTTATCTGTAGAACTAACATTTTTCTGCAGGCATCGGCGTATACACAATGATTTAGGATCGCAGAATGTCTTAAATCATTCTCCGTCCCTATCGACTACTTTGACTATCGTTTTCAAAACTGACGTTTCTATAAACTCAGTCAAAGTGGGGGCTTCTTTAGACACCTAAAAATGTCTCCCCAAAACCAAACTCAATGATGAACAACCTTTCACCGCCATTATTGGTCGGGTTGAGTATTTAATTTTTGGAGTGCTTAAATCCATATTTCCATTTCATAAACCAACCCAACTTCTAGCCCAATTCCCCAAACCATAACTTATTTTCCACTTTTCGTGCCTTTAAACCCAAAATAATTCATTTCGTGTCCTTTAAAATCATTCATTTCGTGTCCTTTTTATAAAACGTTTAATCCAGATTATTTTGGTCCATTATCTGGGTCCAATGATTTAATAGTTGGATGGGGCTTTAAAAGAGTTTTCCAACGATATATCATAAGCCCAATTCCGAGCTATAACGAAAAAGATATGAGCAAAACACTAAACTCGGCCTAAAACCGACACCCTTCCACTAAAACGTCCATATCTTAAAATCTACATATTTTTTTGACTTGATTCTAATTGGGTTAGAAATTAGACTTGATAATATTTCCAATGATATATTATATGCTTTATTCCGAGTTACGGATAAAAAGTTATGATTATTTTAAAAACGGGTAAAAAACTGAAATTACCGCGCAGCAGCAAAAATGCCGCGACGCGGCAAAAGCTGACGTGTCACGGGGCTTATTCCCGTGACACGGTGCCCATCTTTGTAATTCTGCACAATTTTCCCCCGTGTCACGGGATTTTGCACCGGGTCACGGTGCAATTTCCCGTGTCACGGTGCCCATTCCGTGACACGGGAATATTCCGTGTAATTTCCGCGTACTTTTTACACCGTGACATGGCATACTACACTATGCCATGGTGGAAAATGTCGTGTCACGGCCTTTCTTCCCATGTCACGGTGCACATCCCGTGCCACGGGATTGCTCCGTGTTTTCTCCGCGTAATCCCTTAACACGTTTTCACTTCCCGTAACCTAAATATTTCCCGTGTCACGCAAATTTGTAATGTGTCACGGGAAAGTTTCCCGTCTGACGGTGGGATTTCCCGTGTCACGGTAAACTTTGCCATGTCGCGGGATACTTTTTTAGGGTTTTTATCATTTTAGGGTTCCGTGTGCTCCCTCAGCACATTTTCCCTATAAATAGAACCCCCCTTTCTGCAGTTCGAGGCACCAATAATCATTCTGTCTCACCTTACACCAAAAATCATTCTCTTCTCTCTCTTTAACCTAATTTCTAGCCTCCTTATTCTTCCATAATAATTCCCCTAAGCACTCCAAGGAGTCTATACTTAACCCGAGGTTCCGTCCTTAAACCAAGGCGTGAAAGGTACAAATAACTGAGGGTTTGGACCAAATCAACTTTACTTTTTATTTAATTTAATTTTCACTTACTTTATATTTTTTTTATTGAAGTTACTAACAGTTTATTCATGATGTAGCAATTTAAAGGAACGTGCTGAATGTAAGTAATTAGTTAATTTAATTACTCTTATTTTATTTTATATTGCTAGTATCATGATTAGGTTATTTTATATTTGATTTGACTAACACTATTATTGTTAAATTGCTTCCAATATTAATGTTTATTCTATTATTATTTTTTATGTTCACCATATTGCATGTTTAAAGGGAATATGTAATTGAAAATCACGCCTAATAAGATAATTTGGACAACCGGTTTAGGTTCCTTTTAATATTGTTGTTTAATCAAGTGATCACAAATATTTTATAATTATGTGTTGCATTAATATGCAACCAATTTAGCTTAATAATAGTTTGGAGCGAATTGAATATTTTGTTTGTATGCCTTTGAGATCGCAGGAATCACTTTTCACTATAAGAATCGAGTAGAGGCCAATACGGGCGAATGTGACTCCATGACTCACTTCGTACCATCATCCCCGATCCTCCTTTCGTGGTTCCGAACCATATGGAGTTAGTAATCTCGTGGATTATGAATGGGGTGTAACCTTCACGAGTCAATCGTTGTTGCCTTCGTTGTCCCTTATTCGCGGTTGCCTTTTATGATCCGTGAACGGTTTACAAGTTCCTTAAAAACTTGTTGGCGGCTCCCTACTTTCCTTGTCCCTAATCGTGTCCCTTATCGTATATGTCAATTCCCACTTCCTATGAGTGCCAAGCATATTCACAACATGCTTTTTACGTAGGCGCACTTCAAACGACGCCTACACACACACATGCACATAATCAATCAACCAATTTAATCACAACATCAACTCCATCAATTTCCCCCAATTAGCATGAATTTATTACTCATATATGCTTCACCATTCCCCTAGCAAGAAAACTAATCACAAATCATGGAAATAAATATCAAAACTAAACTAAACAATAAAATTCATTAAGATAAAATCAATTAAAAAATCAATCAACTTGAACAATTAACAAAGTAATTGCAATCAAAACTAAGATTGCATTAAAGTAAAAAAATCCCCTTACAAACTTACTTCAAATCAATGGAGAAAACACTTAGAATCATCAATCTTTAATCATTAATCAAGAACTTCTCTCTACAAACTAGAGTTTCTCTCTCTAAAAATCTAACCTAATTCTATTTTAATTCTAAAAATGAACTCCCTCTCTAAGAATAGAGGAAAAAATCTAAATATAGTAAAACTAACAAAGAGAAATTAGTTAGATCGTCCCAAATAGACCCGTAAAGGCGCGACTAACTATAAGGGGGAGCGCGGCCGTGCTAAACAGGGTACGGAATAGAGACCCAGACAGGCGCGACCGTGCCACTAGGCCGCGCTGCCTGTGCCTGGGAACATAGCAGCCCTCGTCACCATCATATCGATGCTCCTTGTGCATTCCACTTTATGCTCATGATAAACACGGGACCTTGCAATTTCCAAACTCCATGATTGTGGGTTTAACATGAGAATTCGTGCCCCCACGACTTGAAAGCACGTCCTAATTAAAGTCTTTCGGAACTTGCACTTCTCCATGCTTAAGCTTCAAATGGAAAACATTGGGCATCCTAATCAATGCCAAACCTGGGAAGGGGCCTCGGGAATCTTTGGATAACGACCTTAACCTGAAAAATGAAAGAAAACAAGCAAATAAAAGAGAATATAACAAAATAAACCAAGAAATGCATGGAAAAGGAAAATCAACTAAGTAAAGAGTAAATTAAAGAAATAAAGAGCAAAACTAAAGAAAAAGGAAAGAAAAGAGCTACAAAATGAATCTAAAATCATCCTAAAAGGGAACAAATGAGTGCCATAAATGACACTCATCAAATTCCCCCAAGCTAGACTTTTGCTCGTCCTCGAGCAAAACAAAGCAAGAAAGAATAAGGATGAAATACTTATTCAAAAAGAAAAAGAAAGACATGAGAAGAGAATATACACTAAGACTCACTATCGTAGGAATCATGGTTGTTTTTAGCTACAACAAGCCCTTTAAAACCCCAAAGTCACCTATGAGGACGAGTGAGGTCTCGTAAAGGTTTCCTAAGAGCTTAACCCATAAATCTTTGAAATAAAACGATGCAAGATCATTTAAAAGAAAAGAAGGTAAATAAAAAATTGAAACAAATAGCTCTTGATAAGGATCTTCACAAAAGGTCAAGTGCAAGTGAATGAACACCTCTCTATATTATAGGGGTATGAATGCTTCAATATATCCACGGTTGATTGAAACATAACATATGCTAATCGTAGAGAACTACTGAGGCGCAATCCACTTTCATCCTAACCAATCTAACCGCGTTCTCCCAATGGCTTCAAATCTTCCCTTAGTAAGCGTATCTAAGGTTCCTCGAAGGAACCGGAAAAGAATATAGTTTGAGGGTTCTTGACATCTTGACCTTGCATCCCTTCTCCTTAGGCTTTAACTCATAATGCCCTCCCTCGGTATGTGACTCAGCCACTAGGTCTAAAGGACTTTCCAAAAGATTGTAACTATAGACACCCATTTGTGTCTCCCCAAAACCAAACCCAATGATGAGTACCTTTCACGTCTAATCATAATCGAATGAAACAAAAGTGTGGAAAGGTCTAGTGTTGCGGAAAGTTTTAATTTCTTTTCTCTTCTTTCTGTTTTTGAAAACTTTATTTTAAGAAAACAGCCAATCCAGTTTGGTTGGTCCATGATATGGGTCCAATAGTAGTGTAGTTGGATAGGGCTTGCAAAGACCTTTCCAACGATATATTATAAGCCCAATTCCGATGAATATTGAGGAAATTATGGCCAAATTACCAAACTGGGCCCGGTTTGAGCTTTATGTACGACCCAATGATCTTGGGGAGGGCCTAATATGATTTATCATTCCTAATGCAATTAGGAATGGTTTTAGTCTTCTAAATTCTTCTAGAAGGTTCTTTTCATTCCTAATTCAATTAGCATTGATAAGTTGACTTTGTTGACTTTTTAGAGTTTTAATTAAAATCAAATAGCATTTTCGAAAAATTATATTATTTTATCCTCCAGTACGGTAAACTTATCGGATTTTCGAAAAAGCGTTAAAATCAAGCTTGGCGTCCAACCCCAGGCCTTGGCGCCTGGAACCAGGCCTGGCGCCTGGCGCCAGCTAGCCAGGGTTGGCGCCAGCTCTGTTTCCTGAGCGTCAGACTCTGTTTTGTTAATTTATCTTTTTTGGCTGATTTTCTCTATAAATATCGTATTAAAAACTCTGTTTCCATTCATCATCTACATCTATCATTCACCATTCATTCACCAATTCTCCTCATTCACATGTTTTCCTCAACAATTAGTTTTAATTAGCATTCTTTCATTCATCTCCCTCATTCATCTTTCCTCTAAACTTTGGTTTTCTTATACAAAATTCCGCATTCACAGGATCTAGAAACACCTAGCCATATTTGAAGTTGTCTTCGCCCTAGACGTGAAAGGTTTTAATTTCTGAGGGTTTGGTCCCAAATCTCTCTTTCAATTATTTAATTTAATTGTTTGTTTATTATTTTCCTTGAAGTTACTAACGTGTGTATTTTGTAATTAGAAAGAGGTACAAGGCATCAAAGTAAGTACTTTATGGTTTTAATTGATATTATGATGCAGACATCATGTTTATATTGTCATTATGATATTCCTAGTATCATGTCTAGGGTATTTTTAATATTGAATATGATTATTACGATGCTTCCTATATTATTCCTAATATTTATGATTGTTAGTATCATGTTAGGGTTAAAGATTTGATTTTTATTGCTTAGTGACATGCTAGGGTTTGCTATTAATCTTGTTAGTATCATGCCTAGGATCTTGCTATTATTATTATGCTTTAATATTAATATGAACATTTTGAATATTATTATTATTATTATTTTGATGATGATTATTATTATTTATGATTATTTTATTAATCATGATTGATTATTATTATGTTGCTTGATGATTATTCTTTATTGCTTGATCACCTTTTATGCATGTTTAAAGGGAATTTGTACTTGTAATCAGGCTTAATGAGATAATTAATAATCTTGTTAGGGTTAATTTGATTATAATTTCAAGTGATCGCCAATAATAGTTTTATTTGTGTATTAAATTCAACCAACATAGAATAAACAGGTTTAGGGTTGACCTAATGATTGCATGTTAATTAGAAAGCGCACATGATTACGATCAGAATAAAGTAGAGGCCTATTATTAGGGCAGGTTCAATCTCTTTTAAGTAGGATTTGTACCTTCATCCCCGAACCATTATTTGGTTCATGACCTTATGGAGTTGACGATCTCTTGGATCGTTAAGGGGTGTAACCTTCACCTCGTGAACGGTTTACAAGTTCCTAAAAAACTTGTTGGCGACTCTTTTGCTCTATCTTCTTCCCTTTTGGACGCCACCGTACTTTAGTGTATGATCACAGTGGGGTTTAAGCTAGTGGGATTTAAAGGCTTGAAAATATTCCCTACAGTTTTTGGCGACTCCACTGGGGACGATTTCTATTTTAATTCCTGAATTTTTTTCGGCAATGATTTAGAATGAGTGGATGAGACTCGAAAAGTTCTAAGTATTTCATGTGCGTAATTTTGATTAACATTATCGTCATATGCATAAAAAGGATGTCATTGGAAAGACCATCCGTAATGAGTCAAAAACATAGGATTTTACACGTAGGAAATTTGAGGAATGTCTTTCACAACTAGGACTGAAATAACACCGCGCGAAACTGGAAGGTTTTATCGAGCACAGAAAGCTGCTGAGGCATGTGGGATGTAGCGTCAGGGGCCAGAGCTTGGCGCCAGACTTTTAGCCGTAGCGCCAGATGCCAGTATTGGCGCCAGGCGCTACAGTTAAAAGTTGGCGCCAGTCTCTGATTGCTGGCGCCAATTTCCCCCAATACCGAGCCAGAACTATGCGTTCTAATTTCGACCGATTTTTCGTATTGTTTGCTCGATCCTACTTCCCGATTGAATTTTTTCTCACTTTTCTGAAACCCATATGTGTTCTACATATGGACTTAACCCTCTGGGAATTCATGCTCCTTCTACCCGATTGAACGCTCCGTGCAACAAAGGGTACATCCGAGATGTTGAATTCACCAAACCATGGAAGCGAGTTTTTTCTAAAGCTCGCGGTGTCCCATCCACTCGCGCCAACCCTTCACGGTTAGGCTTCCGCGCGGTGCATTCGGAAAATTAACCATGGACCCTCTTTGACTAAACCATATCCCGAACTTTAGAGAACTAGAGCCATGGTTAGGTTGCAAACACATTGCATCATATCGTGCCTACTTGACTAATTGTGCATTATTTGCTGTGCATATATATTCTATGTTTCTCTTAACCGTTTGTTGACTTGTGTTGAGATTAAATAAATTAATGACTTAAAGAACTTTTCCTAATTAATTAATTAATTATTTAATTTGAGTCAATAAAGTCTAATTTTTCAATCGGAATTGACCTAGTACGACTTTAGGCATACCCTAGTTGACTAATAATACCGAAAACAGTCCCAGACCAAAGCTCCACTATTGGCGCCAAGGTCTGAGCTGTAGCGCCACACTATGGTGTGTAGCGCCTGACGACAGCTATGTTGTCTGGCACCAACCTCCACATTATGACGCCAGTCCTGTCGCTTGGCCGACAGTTCGGATTATTTGTCGAGTCATCACCTAAGGTCTAATTAATCAGTTTTCTGTTTAATTCGGTTAATTTTGCTGTCAATAATGTTTAATTGAATCAATGATCGAGTTTAGGCACTAAGTCCCATGGTCTTACACAAGAGTCCAAGCATGTCACTTACACTCAATGCACACACCAATACACATACTTTGACCATGTTTAAGAGAGTCTTGTGTGCGCGTTTTTTTCGTCATTTTTTAGGGGGGTAAGTCGGATATTAATCCTCCAACCTAAAAATATGTACATTATTTTGCCAAAAATATGCACCCTTTTTTCTTTTTCCTCTTTTTCCCTTAAAATAAACCATAAAGTCAAGTTGATTCGAGTCAAGTAATTAAAACGCAAAATGGTTTAATTTACAGCACGTGGTCAAGAAAAGAAGGACGATTAATCAAAGATAATCTCTTCGTACAAGTCCAACTTTTCGACAAACCTATAGCTCGCAAGAGGAAAGCAAGGGTTATAATGGAAACTTAAGAAGAAGTCAATGATCTTAAGAACCAACTGGCTACTGTGACTGAGACACTGAAGCTTCTCGCACTTAGGATCGACGATCCCGTGAAACAACAACAAATGGACCTCATGCAAGAGAGCCTAAGCAAGTTGTCCAGCGACTACAAGTTTCAAGAGCTTACATCACAAGGGGTCTTGGTGGACAAAGATCTTCTTCCGCAGAAGTTCAACGCCAACGACATCCCAAAATTTAGAGCAATTGACAACCCTTACTTCCATTTAAGAGCATTCGAAACAATAATGAGTATCAAGGGTATTGATAAGAAGGTCTTCCCTTCTCTTTTCTCACTATCTCTCGAGAACGTTTGCCAACAATGGTTCTTTTCTCTCGAAAAAGAAAAGACCTCTACCTGGGAGTGTATAGCAAACGCTTTCGTTGATAGGTACAAGTGCAACATTCAAGTTGAGACTGACCATAGAGAACTTGAAATCCTCAAACAGAAAGAGAATGAAGGCTTCACCTCTTTCTTTAACAAGTAGAGAGAAACCTCAGCTAAAATGATTAAGGTACCAAGCGAAAAAGAGTTTGTGAGACTGTTTATCAAAAATCTCCAAGAAAAATATTCCAAGCATCTTAAATATCAAAATAACCTCCATACCTTTAAGGTTGTTTATGACATTGGGATCAATATTGAAGATGACTTGGCTAAGTCAAAAGCTTCCAACAATAACTCCAATAGTGGCTGGAAAGGAAAGAAGAACGACAATCCTTCTTCTTCCAAAACCGTCCACTCAAATAATGTTAGCACCTTTAATTTAGGAGAAGTTCTCGCCATGAACAACCAAGGACAGAAGAAACCATTTAGGAGGAACTTCACTCCTATTGGCATGAGTCATGACACCGTATTTGATCGATTAAATGCAAAAGGTCTTATAACTCCCATTGGACCATTTGGGGACCCACCAGTCGAGAAGAGGTCGGTTAACTGGAACCCCAATGCACACTGCAAGTATCACCAAGATAGGGGCCATTCTACTGAAAGCTGTTGGAAGCTTAAGGAAGCTATCCAAGACCTAATTGACAATAACAAACTACCATTGCCCCCTGCCAGTAAGAAGCCAAGCATCGACAATGCACCTCTAGCTCATACTCTGGCTATCTCCGATGAGGAAAACGAAGTTTACCCCTCATCTCTCATTAAACCCGTCGAAGAAATCAATGCCATAGAAAAAGAAGAGGAGATCTTTTTCGATGTCAAAGATAGCCTTCCAGAACCGGCAAATAAGGAAGACATACAATTGCTCACACTGTCTATGAAGGAGGCATCGCAACTACTACGTGAAGCTCTTAAGGTTATGAACGAACTCCATAAGAAATATGATGAGCTTCCATGTCCAAAGGAAGAACTTGAAAGAGAATTCACACCAGTGAGAACGACTTATGAGGCAAAGTATTTTCCCTTACAAGTCATTGAAAAACCCAAGAAGAGCAATAGGATCTACACTCCAATTGGGATCCCATATGCGCAAATGTTCGAAATGCTCTCTGAGAGTGGCGAGGTCAAACCTCTCAAACCGAGACCATTTGTGTCGTTAAAAAGGACAGATAGATATTACTGCCAATACCATCAATCAAGGGGCACACTATAGAAAACTGTTTCAAGTTCAAGGATTTGGTACAGAAAATGATTGATGAAAAGAAATTAGTCCAAGTTCAACAAGAAGAGGACATAATCGTTAATGGAGTTTGGGACAGTGATGAAGAAGATGTCTACCTAAAGGACATAGTAGGACCTTCACCTTCTGTATCATACACCACAGATGACATTTGAGTTGAAGAAGATTCATCAATAGATGTCCTCACAAGATCTGGGAGAATGCAACCTCCCGTTTCAGCGCAACCTATGCCCACCATACAACAAGTTCCCATACCTATCATCGAAGACAATGATATTGTTAAACAGTTTAAGAAGACAAAAGTTGAGATGAATGTGTGGAAGCTCCTAGAAACATCTCGAGAGCATAGGTTGGCTGTAATGAATGCCTTGGATAAAATCGGGATAGATTCTGACACTACTCCTAAGGGACTAGCCAACTTCCTCACAAGTGATCTTCCTAGTCCGATTAACTTAATCACCTTCTCTGACAAAGATTTACCCCTAGAAGGTGACAGACATTACAAGGCATTAAATCTCACGGTAGTCTGCAAAAGGATGAATGTTCCCATGACTCTTGTAGACAATGGATCGGCTATCAATGTCTGTCCACGTAAAACTGCGAGGATGCTCGGCATAAGGGATGAAGACTTAACTCCGTCCACACAAGGAATAAGAGCCTACGATAATACTCGTCGTCAAGCTCTTGGCAAAATAACCATAAATGTAACGGCAGGAGCAATAGAACATGCTACTACTTTTCAAGTAGTAGACATCAAAGCCTCATTCAATTTGTTGTTGGGACGCCCTTGGCTTCATGATATAAAGGCCATCCCTTCATCTCTCCATCAACAAGTGAAAGCCATAGTTAGAGGAATCCCAATAACTATTGATGCTTCGCCTATGAGAATTAAATCCATAGAGAATCCAATCATCAATGTGGAGCACGACGAGGATGATGAAGACCTATGGGGCTTTAACGAAGAAGTCTCCTTAATCCAGGAGGATGAAAGGACATCTCTTTGTCATGACCCCCATTCCAGCATGATTGTCAACACCATGCTGAAGAAACAAGAACACTTCCCTGGGATGACCCTAGGAAAGAAGAAAGGGATAGCAAAATCGCTGGAGTCACCTGGCCTTCCTAAGCTAGATACTTTCGGACTTGGTTTTGAACCGACTCGGAAAGATCTCAAGCTTGCCCAGGAAAAGTTGAAGGCGCGTAGGGAAGCTCGCATTCAAAAGAAAGAAATTCCAATGGATCAGTACCCTCTTACGCTTAATGGTCAGTTCATAAAAGAAGGAGAGGACTATCCATGCCATGAATTTCCCGAGCCATTTGTTGTAAACGGCATACAACAACCAGGATTCAAGATTTTCTTCGATTGCTACTTCACTGATGAAGTCCCAACTCCCGTCCACAAGGAGAAAGCACCCCCATGCTTTGACTTTAACGTCATGGGATTATTGTTTGGGCGAGAAAAGAATGAGCCAAGTTACGAAGAAGATAACTCCTCGCTCATTAAAACGGTCCTACAAAGTGAAAGTTTCGACCCCTCGAAGCTAATTACTCCAGCCGAAGGATCACTACAAGGGTGGCGCAAGACTATCAAAGTGACTACTCCAAGCGGAAGGAAGATATCAATCACGACAGGGCAAGGACCGATGTTCGAAGAGTCGTCTGAGTCAGAGTCTGAGTGAGAGTCTTCCACTTTAGAGTCTTCTAAGTCTTTAGTAGTAACACCTCCCCCTCCTATTTCTTCTCCTAGGATAGTTAGTGATCCAGTCCCTGAGGACATATCACTCTTTGATGTAATGATCTCAGAGTATAATAATATTTCTCATTCTCCTTACTTCTTGTGTTCTTCCCTAACCCAAGATGACGAGCATTGCTTAGCTAACGATGAAAAAGACAAAGAAATTATTAAAGCAATGGAAACACTCGAAAAGAAAACACCGATAATTGAAGAAACTGAAACAGTTAACATTTCGAATGATTCAACTCATAAAAGAGAAGTTAAAATCGGACTAACATTGAATAAACAAGAAAGAACCGATTTAATTAACTTACTTAAAGAATTTATCGATGTATTTGCTTGGTCATATGAAGATATGCCAGGCATTAATAGAGAAATAGCTCAACACACTATACCACTAATTCCAGGAATGAAACCCGTAAAACAAAAGTTGCGTCGAATGAAACCCAACGTAGCACTTAAAATAAAAGAAGAAGTTCAAAAACAAATAACTGTAGGTTTCATCAAGGTATCCAAATACCCCGAATGGGTCGCCAACGTCGTCCCAGTTCCAAAAAAAGACGGAAGGGTAAGGATGTGTGTCGACTATCGAGATCTAAATAAGGCAAGTCCAAAGGACGACTTCCCTTTGCCACACATCGATATTTTGGTAGACAACACGGCAAATCACGCGCTTCTCTCATTCATGGATGGATACGCAGGGTACAATCAGATTCTCATTGCAGAAGAAGACATGGAGAAAACAACATTTATAACACCATGGGGCACTTACTGCTACACGGTAATGCCATTTGGGTTGAAAAACGCGGGTGCTACTTACCAAGGTGCAACAACTTCCTTACTTCATGACATGATGCACAAAGAAGTCGAGGTATATGTCGACGACATGATTGTGAAATTAAAGGACCGTCCAGGCCATCAAGTAGCCTTAAGGAAATTTTTCGAAAGGCTAAGAAAATATAACATGAGGTTAAATCCATCAAAATGTGCTTTTGGAGTCACCTCAGGCAAGCTCTTGGGATACGTCATAAGCTCTAGAGGAATAGAGATAGATCCAACCAAGATTAAAGCAATCATGTCAATGCCACCGCCCAAGACTGAGAAACAGATTCGAGGATTTATTGGCCGGTTGCAATACATAAGTAGGTTCATATCAAAACTGACAAAGATATGTGAACCAATCTTTAAGAAGCTCAAGAAGAATGTACCAGTAATATGGGATGACGAGTGTCAAAAAGCCTTTGAAAAGATCAAAGCCTATCTCGCAAATCCTCCCGTATTAGCACCAGCGCTCCCCGGAATACCTCTTAGGTTATATTTGACAGTTACCAAAGAGACAATGGGAGCCATGCTAGCACAATAGGTAGAAGGCAAAGAGAACGCAATTTATTACCTAAGTAAAAAGATGCTCGAATACAAAACACGCTATACACCGCTAGAGAAATTGTGCCTCGCCTTGGTGTGGGCCACGACTAAATTGAGACATTACTTGTTGGTGCATACCGTTTTTGTAGTCTCCCGATTAGATCCACTCAAGTATCTGTTCGAGAAGTCTACACTCAATGGACGTATTTCAAGATGGATAGTCAATCTAGCCCAGTTTGATGTACGGTTTATGCCTCAAAAAGCCATTAAAGGATCCGTGGTGTTAGACTTTCTAGCAGATTTTCCAATAGAGGACTCGACACCGATACAAGACAATGAATTTCCAGATGAAGACTTAATGGTCACTGAAGATGATACTTGGACCTTGTATTTCGACGGAGCCTCAAACCAAAAGAGATGTGGCGTCGGAGTGTTACTAGTATCACCTAAAGAAGAGCACGTTCCAATATCAATAAAGCTTGATTTCGACGTTACCAACAACGCTGCCGAATATGAAGCATGCGTGGTAGGCCTTGAAACAGCCTTGGCATTGGGAGTGAAGAAGTTAAGGATATTCGGAGACTCTTCTTTGATCATCAAATAGATATCTAAAAGGTGGAAAGTAAGGAGCGAATGCCTAGCCCCTTATCAAACCTATCTGGAAACTCTTACCGATCAGTTAGAGAAGGTAGAATACACATATCTACCTAGAGAAGAAAACCAATTTGCTGATGCCTTAGCAAGATTAGCCTCAATGGTTAGGATTCCCACAGAAATCGAGCAAATGCCTCTAACTATCGAAAAAAGGCACAAACCAGCATATATCCAGGCTATAGAAGACGACGACTTAGTCCAAGGAAAAGAAGAAGAACAAGAAGAAGAACCATGGTACACAGACATACTCAACTATGTCACCAATGGAGAATACCCTCCTCATGCCGACAAAAGAGCGAAGCAAGCATTGAGACTTTTGGCTTCTCAATATGTACTCATAGACAACGAGCTACATAAAAGGGTACCGAAAGGTCGAGCCCTCCTATGTGTAGGAAAAGTGGATGCACAAAGAGTAATGAGAATAGTTCACGAAGGAATTTGTGGCACTCATGTAAATGGCAAAATGTTAGTCTAGAAAATAATGCGAGAAGAATATTATTGGACTACAATGAATAGGGATTGCCATCAATATGTAAAAAGATGCCCTAAGTGCCAAATTTATGCCAATTTACAACATGTCCCTCCATCTTTGCTCTACACCTACACATCGCCATGGCCATTCTCTACATGGGGAATTGACATAATTGGCAAAATCACTCCCCCAGGAACAGGATGCCACAAATTTATTCTAGTAGCAATCGATTACTTTACGAAGTGGGTCGAAGCGCAATCATACGCTAATCTCACTGAAAAACATGTACCACTCTCTATCGAAAGAAATATTATTTGTCGATACAGAGTCCCACATGAAATGATAAGTGACAATGGAACTCACTTTCAAGCCGAATGTGAAGAATTGCTACAAAAATATGGCATCCAACATCATCATTCTTCCCCTTATAGACCTCATGCAAACGGAGCAGTCGAGGCAGCCAATAAAAATCTAAAGACTATCATCGAGAAAATGACAGAAAATTATAAGGATTGTCCTGACAAGCTTCACTTCGCATTGTGGGGTTATCGCACGTCAATCCGTACATCAACAGGAAATACGCTATTTTCCTTAGTATATGGAATGGATGCCGTACAACCTGTCGAACTAGAAATACCATCACTACGCATTGCGCTAGAGAGTAAACTCGATGAAGTTGAATGGACTAGGGCAAGATATAAAGAATTAATTCTACTCGACGAAAAACGACTAGAAGCTCTACATCACACTCAATGTTACCAAACTCGTATGGCTAGGCATTTTAATAAGAAGGTCAAGACAAGAAATATCAAAGTAGGGGATTTGGTATTAAAAGCACTAAGGAAAAATGTTTTAGACCCAAGGGGAAAATTTAGACCTAACTGGTCTGGCCCCTACATTGTCAAAACAATCCTATCAGGAGGTGCAGCAAAACTAATTGATATGGATGGCAATGAATTCTGAAACATGACTAATCTTGACCAACTTAAAAAATACTACCCATAATTACTTGAGTAGAATACTCAAGAGAGCTACGTTCGGCCTGATTCCTTAAGAAAGGATACGTAGGCAACCCTTTACGGGTGCGGCCACTTTATTTGTCGACATCTCCGCGTTCCATAATCAATTAAAAAGTCAACAGAAAATCGGCAAATTATTGGCGTCGCAGAACAGAGCCTGGCGCCAGCAAGAGTCATCAGCGCCAGCCGATGGAATTGGCGCCTGGCGCCAGACCTCAATAGCTGACGCTAAACGCCGATTACTGGCGCCAATTTAGGAATAAAATCTGGGCGAATTTTGGTGTTTTTCGGAAAATTTTCGACTTCCGTACTCGAAGAATTTCTGGAAAAATTAATTTTTTCGATTTTCATTGCTTTAATAAAATAAATTTAAAGTAAACAATTTAATTGAAAGCTAAAATTTCATTAATAAAATAAAATTACATTATTGATGGAATTTAAATAAGGCTGAAATAAATTAACTTTAAATAAAAATAACCGTCTAAGTCTAATAAATCTAAAGCTAAGCAATGTTTTTAATCTTTCTTTTCCTTTCTAGCTCTTTTCCAATTCTTTTCTGCTTCCTCCTCTTCATCCATTACTTTAGCTAGTAGGCATCCTTTAGAGGATCTACATTCAATCTTGGAGTAGATGGTCTCCCCCTCAGCTAGCACTCCATGCTTCTTCTCCACCCAAGCTTTTTTGTCTGTGGTGTTAGCTTTCCTTCCTTTGTCTTTGGTAGTATTTTTCTTCCTAGGCATTGTAGGTGTTTTGAATTCAATTCTTGCACCTAAGCGTTCTTTGGCAGGAGTCACCCTGTCACCTAGACGATTCTTCACATCGGTTCTACCCTGATCAATGGAAGATTTCTTCAGCAACCACTTCTTTACATCATTAGGCGAAGAAGGAGGAACCTTTTGGGTAATCACTTCCCATAAAGGTCTAGCACTCCAGTAAGCATCGAATCTATCTATTTGTTGAGATACAGGGTACTCATAGGGAGGACGAAGATCCCCGGAAGGAATATTCTGAAGCAAGCCGTATTGTCTTTTCACCCTGCAGAGATAATAATAGGTTACACGAGACAAGCTTGGAAGACTGCAGAAAGGTTGCTTGTTAACACCAACCATCCTTTCTATTTTCCACCATGGGATGACCCACTTGATGGCAAAATCACGTGATTCAAATACTTTTCTCCACCCATGAAGCCCAATTTTAGGGATGCGCTTCTTCCTTCCCA